>NC_085845.1:23610523-24828023 GCF_035594765.1 Anolis carolinensis | reverse complement strand
CCTTCTGAAGATATTTGGGAAAAATGTATCTCAGAATGAAGGGTGTGGTTTGAAAGGTTTTTGAATGGCTTCAACTGGATTCTAGGAATAAGAAAGCAAGAGAGCCTGTATATTAAAAGCAAATCCCTTTGCTGATTGAAAAGAGAATTTGGAAACAGTATACATCTCTTTCCCTTGCCCAGTAATTTCACTTACAGTCTTCCCTGGAAGCGAGTGGAAGAGGGAAAGTGTTTTCAAGTGCTATTCAGAAATAGAGAACACCATACTTTTTTCCAAAAAATCTTCTGTTTTTTCAGGCAATCACATTTCGCTGCTTTTCTCTTTTCCTGGGCAATCTGTTGCCAAAATCTGGCATAGACAGATTTGTAGGTTTATTCAGGATTGCACATGCTTTATGGGACAATTGACACATTAACGAGAAACCTTTACAGTGTGTTGCTTGTTGATCTTGTTACTATGGGTATACATTCCCAGCTGTTTTCACAGCAAAAGAAAATGGAGGACAAAATGTTATTGTTTTTAACCAATGTAACACATACTAACTCCCATACATATTACTATGAATGTGCATTGGAGTTCAAGCTTTCTAGTTGAGTGTCTCACGACCGAATAAAAGTGCAATTTGCCAATTCATTTGCTATTTCTATAAATGTATAAATGATTTTTATCTCTTTCCCTGCTCTCTGGTGTTCTGCTTTTCAGAGATTGGAAATGCATATGGTGTGTTAAGCAATCCAGAAAAAAGAAAGCAATATGACCTCACAGGTGGTGAAGAACAATGCAGTCATCCTGGCAATGGCAGATTTAACTTCCACAGGGGCTGCGAAGCAGATATCACTCCAGAGGACCTTTTCAATATGTTCTTTGGAGGTGCATTTCCAACAGGTAATTTACCCATTGAAAAAAATATATCAATTTCCTACCATTTAATCTTAAATCTCTCCCTTACCAATTCTACTATAGTATTATTTTTACCACCTAGTCTGCTTAACATTCTATAAACACTGTAGCTATAATTGCTTGCTAATATTGGACGATACTGGGAAGGTTCCCATAGGATGAGAACATAATTCCCATGAGTTACATAATGTGGAACTTAATTGACCCTTCCTAGATCTGAAGAAGAGGTTTGTGAAAGCTTATCTCATCCACCAACTGCTAAGCTCCAGTGAAAGATAAACTCAACAAGACCAAATGTTCTATAGTTTTCTTGAAAGGGCAAAAGGATATTTATCTTGTTTTATATTATATGTTACATTATGATGTTGCTGCCATATGAGTATGGTGAAATCTCTTTTTCTCATTGTATGTGTATTTCAGTATGGGCTTTTGAATATTGCTTCCTTTGTAGGTAGTGTGCATTCCTTTTCCAATGGACGGTCTGGATATAGTCATCATAATCAGCATCGCCACAGTGGACATGAAAGAGAAGAGGAGAGGGGTGATGTATGTTTATCTTCAATGGTGCAATTCTTAACTTTGCTATGATATTCTTACTTGGGCTAAAATTAAAAAGTAGTATGCTGGGAAGCTTGATTAAGTCAGTCAGTGCCTTGATATTAATCTGATACAAAAAGTTAAAATCTTAATATTACGTATGACTTACATATTCAATAATAATGGTAGAATCATATGTATGCTTCGCTATCTTCATGATAGCTTACTCCCAGGAAAGTATGTACCATTTTTGAGAGATGTTTCACATCAGAAATAGGGAACTTCCAGCCTGAAAAGGATCCTTGACATGCCATCCCCCAGATTGGTGCAGGTTAGCAGGGAGTGGAATTGTCCATCTCTGGTCAGAAATAACAAGTTTCAGCCTATGCTTCACTAGGGACCCAATGCTGTTAGGTACAGCCATACTTCGGGCATAATTTGACCTATAGAGGGATAGGAGCCATCTTTCAGCCCTCAGTGTTGGCTAGGTGAATGAGGAGCCGATTACACTTGCTTTTGTTCAACTCTTAAAGGTAAAGAATCCTTGTCTTCTTCCATGTGTGATTGGTTCCCAATAGCATTACAGTGTAAATTAGATTATGTGTCACCATGATGGAATACTTGCCCTTGCTTACTTTTGAAGTACAATGTTTACAGATGTTGCACTTTATAACCTTGAAAAAAGTGTTACCCTAAATTGCGTCAAGCTGATTTCCAATGGATAATGGTAATATCAGCTGCCTTTAACATCAACTTTGCAAACTAGGATATTACTGTAAAGAAGAACAAATAGCTGCTGTTTTATTAATAATGGATTCTTCCATATTGAAATGTCAGTAATATTTAGAAATGACAGTTCTCATTTTGATTTTACTTCCTTGTTGCATAGACATGCTTGACCTTAATCAAAATTAAGATTTATAGAATGCAAAATATTCAAAAATCTTCCAGGCAAAAACAGGATCTAATGATCTACACAAAAAGTCCAAAATAAGCAACAAAACATTGGGGGCCCAGATTATATATTTTTAAAGTATATGATACTCAAAATTACATCAAAACATGCAGAATGCCTGTGCTGTCCATTTTATTTCGTAAATCTTTAGTCCATTTGAGATACATGTTGAGATTTTGAAAGAAAAAAATATTTTCTATTTAGCTAAAATGAATGGAATTTGAAGTTTAGAAAGTAACTTTGGAGAGTGGCAAGGTTGCAATAGTTGCTGAAACTTGAAAATGTGTTGTCCATAACTTGGCCGGTGGCTTATATTTTGGAATATGTGTTAGTTGTTTGTATTTTTTGTGGGGGGAAGGATAACTAAATTGTTCAGTGCATCCATTTAGGAGAGACCAAAATTTGACAGGAAAGGAGATGAAGGATACAGATAGGAAACCAGTCTTGCATTACCAAAAAAAAAAAATTATCATTGATGAAGCATGCTTGGTTAGGTTGCTTGGATTCTTTTGTAAGTTTTCAAGTTATGGTTAGATAGGGGTTTGATTTCAAATTGTTATTAATTAAGGCACAGCAGGGCAACAAGAGAGTTATCTTCCTTTTAACTAAAAAAAAGTAATATTTGTCCAACTGTTTCATTTTCTAGGGTGGATTCTCTATGTTCATTCAGCTAATGCCAATTATTGTGCTGATCCTTGTCTCTTTGCTGAGCCAGCTGATGGTGTCTAATCCTCCTTATTCCTTATATCCAAGATCGTAAGTGACTCCAGTCTTGGGCGGGTTGATCAATCAGTGTTCTATGCCACTTGAGTTATGTCTCTGAACCTTAAGAGTTTCACGATAATTCCCACTTGTTAATGTGCAGTAGTTAATGTGTAATAGTAGTGTTTTGGGTAAATTCTCTGCAAAAAAAAATTGAATTACTAATTCAAGCAAAGATTTAAGGTAAGGCAGTATTTGATTTTTAGAAATTGAAATGTGAGTGGCAATAATGGGGAAATAAATTTTATGTAGTTTTGTTTGGTTTGTTTAAAAATTATTTTCTTTTACTTCTAATAGTTCTTTCTACTAAAGTCTATTAAGATAGCAGTGCTAATGGCTAGTCAGTTTCCAGCTGCATGAAACAGTAGTCTTTCAGAACTCATGATAGCATGGAATTTCCAAGGGTGATGAATAAATGTGGTTATTTCCATTATCAGATAGTTTTCTACCACCAAAGCTTTATTCTGCAAAGTATTCATCCATAAGGTAGTTTGTATTTATCCCTTATTTCAATGAATAACAATAACTTTTCTTTGTTTGACCTTCAGGATATTTAGTATGGGCTCTTGTAATAAACAACAACAGTAAAACCTAGGGAAATTTTTACTTTATTGTAACAAGCTCCGAACAGTAGCAAACCAAGACACGAAGGGAGATAAAAGGGGTATACTGAAAACCAAACACAAAGACTACAGTGAGGAGACTATTAGCTTTTGAGATGGCTTTGGAAGTGGCTCCTGTTATGTTCTTCAGTTTTGTGGTTGTTAACATTGCTGGTGTTTGTTGTTAGTTTCTTCTCAATTTTAAAAAAGTGGTGTAACAGGTAGCTTAGCAATCCCAAAGCTGGTGTGCTCTAAGTGTGTTCAGTTTTATTCACCTCCCGTATAGCATGGAAGTTGCAGTATGACACTTATGGAAGGTACCAGATTGGGACAGCTGGTCCGAAGACGTAGATTTGTGCTTTCGGTGAGAGTTTACTTGGTGTATATGAACCATTTAGATCCAGCTGTTCTCAGTCCAACCTGTCCCAGGATTGTCAAGAGAATAAAAGTGGGCCTATGTATGTTACTGCCTTAAGCTCTTTTGAAGAAAAGTGGGGTAAAATGTATTCACTATACAATGTATATTTTGATGAAACATTTTTCACAAAAATACCAGTGCATCTTTTACCAAAGGAAATTGGCTCTGTGAATTAGTTAATAGTATTTATAGATATCATCAAAGGTATGTGCAAAGAGATCTTGGGGACATTTTCTGAGAGTAACATGTTTGTAAAGAGCTATTTACAGTAACCTTTTATCCATATTGAAGTCATTTTAAAATCTTTTCATTTGTTTTCTGACCTTTGTTTATTGATCACTGAGTTTGCAATAATCACACAGGCCAACAGTCAGTATGGAATCTGTTTACAGGGGTTCGGGGCAGACCATTGAGATGAAGACCGAAAACTTGCGCATTCCCTATTATGTCAACAAAGACTTTAAAAATGAATACAAAGGTCCAAATTTGCAGAAGATAGAAAAGAGTGTGGAAGAGGACTATGTGTCAAACATCCGAAATAACTGTTGGAAAGAAAGACAGCAAAGTAAGTTTGAGCTTTCAGCCTGACATTTAATATTTTTTTCAAATGTTCGCATAATGTTTTACTTTATATAGGAGATGCTGGCAAAGGGAAGATAACTGAAGAAGATTAACCGTTTGTCATGTCAAATTTGAGATTATTCTCACCTCCCTCACCATTCCCATACTCACATGTTATCATATATTACATATAGCAAGAGCTTGCAGAGCCAATAGTAGTGTAATATCTAAGCTTAGGTATGATAGCAGCTGGTGGTCTTAGGCCAACCGGTTTTCTCTTGGTCTCCTCCATTTCCCAAAATGGGGATAATAATACTGGGCTTCCTCATAAGGCTGCTGTAAGAGTCACTTGCAGCATTTTGAATCCGTGATCTCCCCCACCCTCTACCCCACCCCACCCCAAAAAAGGTGGAAGACATATTAGAATTGTTGATGAGAAACTTGTAAGAAAAAATTTCTGTAACCTTAAGACTCAAAACACAAAAAATCATGCAACAGAACAGAAGCAATTGTGATCTGAACACCTGCATTATTTTTTAAATTTTATTTTCAGATGTATTTACAAACACTGATAACACATTTTCCCTGTCAATTAGTATAATGCATACAATCAGCTATCACTGTCATCCAGTCCGTAAATTTAAGCTAGCCTGTTTACATCACATCCAGCCAGATACTGCACACAGATTTTCTATCTCAGTTGTGGGCCAGTTTAGAAGGTATTATTCCATATATTATTTCATGTATACTAAAGCTGTACAGAGGAGCAGATCTGGTCCTGATTGTTATGATTTAAGAATTCAAACTAAAATGTTTTGGCCACATCCATGTCATTCTTGGCTTATTACATCTTATTAGGTAAAAGGCAATCATTTAGGTTCAGAATGTAATAAATCCCTTGGTAAGATATATAGGGCTGCAGCTTCTGTAAAGAAGGTGGGAGTGCAATCAATTCAGGTGACCAGAAACTGATACCACCTTTCCTGAGCAAGACGTTTGGTTGCTAGAACAAGGTCAAGTACCGATTTTTAAAATATCTGTTTTGGAAATTAGACATTATTTTGGATCCAAAACACTTTCTTGAAACTTCAAGATAGCAGGGTTGTTGTATGTTTTCCGGGCTGTATGGCCATGTTCTAGAAGTATTCTCTCCTGATGTTTCGCCCAAATCTATGGCAGGCATCCTCAGAGGTTGTGAATCCCGGCCATGAAAGCCTTCGATAACACTTCAAGATAGACTTTGCAGATAGATAAACAAGGAGACCTAAGGTTATCCTAGATCTTTTCAAAGGCTTTCATTGCCATCAAGCATGTCATACTTTTGGAGAGATGGTGTTAATTAGGGGAGGACAGAACTAACATTTCGTGATTTTATTCATACCAGGACAGCACTCTTCAGAAGATGGTATATGGGTTTTAATTATTTTAATTTAGTGTTGATATAATACAGAAGTATGGTGTTACAGTGCTTAAATCTTTCTCACATTTCATTCTTGTTTTTAAAGAAACAGATTTACTATATGCAGCAAAAGTGTACCGAGATGAACGACTTCGAAGGAAAGCAGAAGCCATTTCTATGGATAATTGCAAAGAACTAGAACGATTGACCAGCCTCTATCGAGGAGGATGAACTATATGTTGGCCTGCACTGAACTGAAGTACACAATATCTATGTGTTTAAAAAGAAAAAAACCCGAGGAAATACTGTTCTGTCATGACAGCTAAAAAAGAGGGATGTAAAACTACTGTGTAGCTGTTTCCAAAAACCTTATCCTGAAGTTCCAATATCATTTAATAGCCTCTTTACTTAGTCTGAAGTATATGAAAAGGTTTGTTTACATCACTGAATTGTTCTTTAAATTTTACTCCCAATGCTTCTGTGAATTCTTCTACAAGGAAGAAGCAGCTCAGATTGGCTAGCTTTACTTGTAGAAATGTAAACATAGTGGTTTTCCTTCTGAAATACTTGCCATGTAAATATGTGTGGGGAAGAACACTAGTGTGTATATAAAATGTTAAAATCTCTAAGGCATATTTAGAGTCATTAAAACTTTTAATCTCATGGATGGAATAAATGATACGACTACATCATTCTTTATTCAGGTATCAAGTGTGTGAAATTGAAAGGAAAAGATAACTTTTTTTGCATAAAGTTCTAACTTGAAGGAACTTAGTATCTTTTTTTCAATGGGTCATGTTGATTTTTAGTTAAAATACTTCATTAAATCAGTTTATTGCCAGAATTCTGGCATTTTCCTCTTGCAGCTTTAACACTTCATATCTAAGCAGTGACTGGAGAAATCTATACCAGGCTATTTCTTGCTAAGTGAAATATAGTCACCCTAAAACCGGAATATACAAACATTCCATTTAGCATGCTGCTCTTCTGGTATGCTAAAAGAAAACCTGGTATAATAAAGACAGTGCTGCTGCTGCGTCTCCCACCCTTTTAACATTTTGAGTTGCAAATTCTTTCAACATGGAAGGCATGGAATTTCCTATTTTGTAAATCTGTAAGCAGCTTTGATATACATTGGTGTTTAAAAATAGCTTTTTGGCAGCCTAGCATTTTTGTTAACCTGTAGCACTGATTTCCCTGGACATCAGACTAATTAAGAAAGTTGTTCCTGAACTTAAGCCTTGTGCCTTTGAACCATTTTGCTGATTCTCAGGTTGTTTTGAATTGCTGCTATTAGTTGTACCTGGAACTTAGATTTGCCCAATCATCCCAAGTAAGAAGTCATGGAGCAAGTGTTTCAGTCCTGATGTGTGCCGAATATAATTTTATAAAGATCGTTGAATAGCAAGAATGTAATGAAGGTGATTAGATTTTGAGGACTTGTATAAGAAGCACGCATGTAGTCACTTTCATTAGTGTAAAAG
The DNA here is from genome assembly GCF_035594765.1 of Anolis carolinensis. NCBI lineage: Eukaryota > Metazoa > Chordata > Lepidosauria > Squamata > Anolidae > Anolis > Anolis carolinensis. The sequence goes on along the minus strand of NC_085845.1, from coordinate 24,820,405 downwards.
CAATGTGCAGTTTTGGAGACACTAAAACATGGCAGACCTGGTGTCTGAGAAATGAAGATTTTAGTAAATGTTTGTAAGCTACTGCACATCAAATTCTACTTCCAAATAATTTTTTTTTAATTTTCCATGATTTGCTGTAAAGGGTAGAAACTGTGATTTATCTTAGAAAATAGAACAAGCCTGCAGAATTATTTCAGCTTCTATCAGAATTTTTAATTTGGGTAAGAATATATTACCTTCTTTTTCCGTAGTAAATTTCAGTGTTGTCTGATTCATACAGGTAAGTTTTTAAAAATAGATCAAACATTTCTAAAGAGATCCATTTTCCTTGATTGATAGGACTGCTTAGACACAAAGTTTTTATGTGAAACCAATCTTCTACACATACTTAAGGCTTTTGAATGGCTAACTATCCAGAAGCCTACAGCATAGTTTCAGAGCCACTGTCTAAATTACAACTGTTTTTGTATAAACTTTTTGTAATATATATCTGAAATGTGTTTCAGAGGGGAAAGAATTGCAGAACAGGATGGCTGTGAGTTGCACAAGTAACCTCAGTTAAGTAAAGAATGTTTTAAATGTTTTAAAATAACAGGTTTTTAGTTTGTTTTGTGAATTACAGAGTTTGTTTAATTTGCAAAATTCACTTAAAATTAATTTAAATTTACTTAAAATGTTACATGCAATATCACAAGTAATAGTTACTTTCAACTTGCTTCCTTTCATTTACAGTAGGCACTTGGGGGTCTTTTGAACCCCCAGGATCTTTTTTGCACTTACCCCAATACCCCATAAAGAAAAGGTAGAATACACTAGTATTTTCACTCCTGCAAGCATCCAGGGACTACAGCTTTGCTTGTCCCCCATCTCCCTTTTTGTGTGTGTGTGTCAGGAGCAACTTGAGAAACGGCAAGTGACTCCATCTCCCTGCCCAATTGGAAGTTTTAAAAACTGATGTGGGACTCTCAACCACTTCCAGTTTGATTTGTGTATGTTTTCTCGTTCAGCCACTCACCATGAATTTAGGGACTGAAGTGTTGCTGCTAGACTTCACACATTGCAGAGGCAGAAGAGTCACACATGGACCCTTTTGGCTGTCTAGTTGTATAGAATACATGAATTTATGGTATCTTTCAAAATTGTGGAACTTACTTGGATATGGAATATGTTAATGTGGACAGCATTAATGATTTAAAGATGACCTTTTTATTAGCTCCGAGTAAACATGTACTGTGTTCAGTGTGTTCCCAACAAATATGTTTGTCAATAGTGGGCAATTTTGTTTCCCAGGGACCTGCCACAGGTTGCAACCCCTCAAAATGCTTTTGTTTCTATATGTATGTTCCCCCCTCCCCTGCCACCCCAAAAAGGGCTCTATTCCCCCCCTTTCCCAAGGAATGTAATATTACCAGTCGTGGGGGCTTCCAAGAAAGCAATTTTTTTTCCAAAAGAAAAAAAAATGGAGTGGCTCAAGAAGGCTTTGCTCGCCACCCTTTCCTTACTCCTGATGTATACAGTAAAGAGTTTCACAAGAAGCTTACATCTACAAAGGAGCTTTTACGCATTGGGGTGGGAGTCTTTTAATCTGTAAGAACTTTATTGTTTAAGTTGACTTGAGTAATGAGTTTCCTATGAGACAAGAAAGCCACTTTGTCATTATTAAATAAATGCGGAAGAATCCATTGGTAGTCCACAGTTTAAAAACTTTAATGGTCTTTGATGCAGTTTTGTGGAAACATAACATTTTTATCTCGTATAGTTGATGGAGAAGCCAACTCATTAGACTGAAATGGTTGATGCAGCTCTTCATGTTTAACCTTTTTAAAACCATAATATGTTTTCTCAATAAAATATATTCCAAAAATGTGTGCGCTGTGAGAAAAGACTTCCTAGTTTTTACAAGAAAGGAATTTCCATGTGCAATGTGTATTCCCAAGAACATTAAGATAAACAGAATCATTTCTGCACTTAATACATTGGAAAAAAAATACCAATGCCCTACAGACCAATTATGTTTTCAGAACAATTGCTGCCAAAAGATGACTATCTGATAGTGACTACTAATTTGTTGGGATTTCATAAAACATGTCAGACTCTACAAGCTTAACTTGACAGTGAGTAACATTGGCAATAAGTTATTTTTAAGTAAGTGTGCTTAGAAATTGAACTGTCAGATATGTCTCATGGAAGCTCTTAAACTGGAAGGGGCTTCAGTGTTCGTTTTGGAAGGGCTGATAGGATGAGAGATCTATTTGTGAATCATGCTTTACCAGTTTATAACAGACACCCTGCAAATGAAATTCTATGAAATTAAGACTGGCATCTTAACAAGAAATATGTCATTTAACTGTAGGTTTAATGGTTAGATTTTTAAAAATCTAATTTGTACTTACCTAATGTAATATCAGACTTCTATCAAAATAAAATTATTTTCGGTGTGAATATTTTTTTTTATCTGATTCTCTAGTTCTGTCACATACAGGCACTCGTATATAAAAAGGAGGCAAACTACAGAGACAGTTTATTTACATTAATGTTGTGGTTCATCTTTTTCAACTACACTATGTCTTTGTGAACATTCACAATTTTAATTACAGTTTTCATGGGTTTGATCCACTCTTGCCACTCTACTAATCAAAGGGTCTTCTACTGCTGCAAGGAATGTTGATCCAGTGGAATTTCCTGATAAAGGAAAGTGAGAAAATCAATTTCCCCTTTCATTGTAGCCATTTCTTACAGAGAGTTCTCCAACTTTCTAGAGGGGTTTTTTTTTAGTTTTGTTGTTTTTGGAGAGAAAGGTTAATGAAATGCACTTCCACCTTAAAGAGTATCTCTTTAGCAGAGTCCAGATCTGGATGCTGCCCTTCTGATACTCATAAACAAAAGATTAAACCCCTGTGCCGGCTGAACTGCTGACCTGAAGCAGCAGTTCATATCCGCAAGATGGGGTGAGCTCTCTTCTGTCAGTCCTAGCTTCTCATGTAGGGACATGACATCCTCCCAGCAGGATGGTAACATACCTAGGCGTCCCATGGGCAACGTGCTTGTAGACGGCCGATTCTTTTCATACCAGAAGTGACTTGCAGTATATTTGCTTCTGACACAATAAAAAATGCCAAATGGCCTTAAGAAAAGTAAACCATGCTGCAGTATTCCAGAAAAATAAACTCATGCTCATGCAGTATCACAATTATCAGTAAAATTATGGATATTGAGGAAATGGATTAGTATTGTGTCCTAGAATACCCTGTTTCCCCGAAAATAAGACATCCCCGAAAAATAAGACCTAGTAGACGTTTTGCTGAATTGCTAAATATAAGGCCTCCCCCGAAAGTAAGACCTAGCAAAGTTTTTGTTTGGAAGCATGCCCAGTGCCTGCCAAATAGAACACCAGAGCATGCAGGATTGGTAAATGTACATACCAGTTGTACATGGAAATAATGGTAGTAACAAGAAATTCTTGATAGGATTCGCAGTTTGTCTGGTTATGCTGGTTTGTGATGACAACTACTGTACAGTATATAATAAATGCTCATTTTTTTGTTCAACAATAAATGTGAATTCTTCTTCATGGAAAAATAAGACATCCCCTGAAAATAAGACCTAGCACATCTTTGGGAGCAAAAATTAATATAAGACACTGTCTTATTTTCGGGGAAACACGGTAGGACCAATTCTATAACTATTAACAATACCATACCTACTAGAACAGCATTACACATTGGATGTAACCCTCAGTGTTTCAGGTCTTGTCTGAATCTCTCAATTACTTTTTGACTGTGTTTTTTGTTCCCATCCATTTTTTTATTTGGTGAAAGCTCACAATCCAAGGAAACGTATCTGCTGCTATTGAACCCAACCCTATTTTCATCCTTGTTTTGGTAAATGGACTTTTCATTACATGAGTTGGTACTGGTAATATTGGTATAGGGGTGAATAATTTGCAGCCTTCCATATTATCTTGGACTACAGCTGTCATAATTCCCAATGATCTTACACACTGCATCAAACTAATAGGATTTTTGAGTTCAACATTAAGATAGCTACAGACTCCTCTACCCTAAACCCCTTAAAGGACCAAATTCCATCTGATCTTGGAAACTATGCAAAATCGCCACTTGTTAATATTTGGATAGGAGACTGCTAATGAATAGCAGATGCTGTGAACTATTCTGTAATTATTTATTACAGTCGATGACCAGCAACAGAAAATGTACAAGCATCAGAATAGCATAGAAACGTATACAATTAGATATTAAGAAACACAGTGAAGAACAAGGTTAAAACACAGTATTGAATATGGTAGTTAAAACTGTATAAAACATTTATATGCTAAAATGGCAAAGGTAAATGCTGAAGTAAATATTAAAATCTTCTAAAACTGGCAACATATTGAATACCAGAAGCTGTGAACTATAACAATAATATATTTTTCATTTCTTACCTGGCTCTCCCTGCGGCTCAAGGTGGGTTACCACACAATTAAAAAATATAAACATTGCAAATATTCAACAAATATACATATTTCTATTAAAAAATCACCTTAAAACTGCATTTCTATAAAATACTAGCTATGCCCGGCCATGCGTTGTTGTGGCTTATGGGAATCATTTGTTGGCCAGGTGGAATAGCCTTGCAGCCTCGAAGTCTGCCCATTTTCTTCTTATATGAATCCTTGTTTGGTGAGCTGTTATACAATGGAATAGGCTTGCTGCTTAAGAGGCTGGGTACGTGTGTTCTAGGGTAATGGTTTTTTTGGGCTGCTAGAATTGCAATGAATAGCCTCGCTGCTTCAACGCCTGGCTGCCTTCTACCAAGGTTAATCCTTTGATGGTCTGGTTGAATTGCACTGAATAGCCTTGCAGCTTCAATGCCTGGCTGTGTTATAACTCGGGGAATGCTTGTTTGGCGAGCTGGAGTAGCACCCTCAATCAAAGAACCGCTTTGAAGCCTGGCTACTTCCTTTGTAGGGGAATAATTGTTTGGCCAGCTAGAATTGCACTGATTTTAATATGTTGTAAGCCTCTTTGGGTCCCATGAAGGAAAAAAGCAAAATATAAATTATCATTATTATTATTATCATATAGCTACCTGGCATATCATATGGCCCCCGTGACGAAGTGGGTTAAAGCACTGAGCTGCTGAACTTGCAGACCGAAAAATCCCAGGTTCAAACCCCGGGAGCGGCGGGAGCGGCCGCTGTTAGCTCCAGCCAACCTAGCAGTTCGAAAACATGCCAATGTGAGTAGATCAATAGGTACCGCTCCGGCGGGAAGGTAACGGCACTCCATGCAGTCATGCCAGCCACATGACCTTGGAGGTGTCAACGGACAACGCCGGCTCTTCGGCTTAGAAATTGGAGATGAGCACCAACCCCCAGAGTCTGACATGACTGGACTTAACGTCAGAGGAAACCTTTACCTTACTACCTGGCAGATTATATCTCTCAGTATGAATCTGTCTGGACTCTCCAGTATGGGTGCATCTACACCAGGCATGGGCAAACTTGGGCCCTCCAGGCTGTTAGGAATTGTGGGAGTTGAAGTCCAAAACACCTGGAGGGCCCAGGTTTGCCCATGCCTGAACCAGAGCCTGCGATTCCCAACCTCTAGGCGGCCAACCCTTTCTTGGACTTCATTTCCCAGAAGCCTCGGCCGTCTTCACCAACGATGGAGAATTCTGGGAGCTGAAGTTCAAAACACCTTGGAAGACCCAGGCTTGAAACGATCATGCAACCAACCTCTATAGAGGATCACAAGTCGAGCTGACGCTTGGAAGACACAGAACAAAACCAACCGCTCTTTACCACGTGGCCGCTCCTACCCAAGCCCTGGCTCTCTCTCGCCGGAAGTGGGACGTTCCCCTGCTCCAAAGCGGAAGTGAGGGACAGGAAAAAGGAAGAGAAAGTCTCCAGTCACATGACAGCAGAGGCTTGAAGGGGATGCAGCTGAGGTACCAGGCAGGACTTCTCAGGCGGGGAGCCCGGAAAAGAAGGGAGGTTTGTAACAAGAAGGAGAACTCCACCAGTACTTAAAGTTTGTTAAGTTGGACAAGTTTGCTCTGGATGCATCATCGGTGGGGTTCAGTGTGCTCTCTGGCTGTAAGGTAAAACTACAGCTCCCACTGTGAGGGTGAGTCAGTCCCTTCAAACCCCTCCAGTAGGTTGAGTTAGTCATGGGGGTTCTGTGTGCCAAGTTTGGTCCAGGTCCATCATCGGTGGAGGTCACAGTTTCTCTGGTTGTGGGTGAACTACAACTCCCAGAAAGGAAGGTCAGTCCCCCGACTGTCCGTCCCCCCAAAAAAACCCTTCCAGTAATCAAATTTTGGCATATCAGGTATGTGTGTTCGCGTTCACAGTGCTTTCTGGATGTAAGTGAACTACAACTCCCCCAAATCATGGTGAATTTTCCCCATGTATTTTTTGCTGGTCATGAGGGCTCTATGTGCAAAGTTTGGTCCAATTCCATCTTTGTTGGAGTTCAGAATACAGTGTTCCCTCACTTATCACTGGGGTTAGGTTCCAGGACCACCCGCAATAAGTGAAAATCTGCGAAGTAGGGACACTATTTTTATTTTAATATTTATACATTATTTTAGAAGTTGTACACTATTTTAAATCTTTATCAACCAATCGTGTGTTGATAAATTGCCTCCTTCTCCTCCTGTTGCCGCTTAGGCTCCTTTTCTCTCCCTTTGGCTTCTCCTTCCTCCCCTCCTTAGGCTGTAAATTGTAATTTTTATGATTTCTAATAGTCTTTTAGAGTTTATTTAAAACCGTGAAACAGCGAATCCGCGAAAAGTGAACCGCGAAGTAGTGAGGGAACACTGTACTCATTGATTGCAGGTGAACTATAAATCCCAATACATACAACTCCAAAATGTTCAGGCTAAATCCCCCCAAATTGGAGTCCCACACAAGTTATGCAGGCCTGCTCTAAAGGCATGTGATCCTGTCTGATCTTAGAAGCTAAGCGGGGTCAAAAATGCTTAGTATTTGGTTGCGAGATTGGCAATAAATATCAGGTGCTGTAAATTACATTTCAGAGGAAAATAATTGCCCAAACCACCTCTGAGTATTCTTTGCCTGGAAAACTATAAAATTCTACATATACATTATACATAGGTGTGTGCATGTGTCTCCAAGTCATCATAAGTCAACAGGCGATAACATGCATGCATACATATGTAATGTGTATGTAGAATGAGCACACTCCATGAGTAGAAAGCTTTTGTCTGAAGCCTCCAATCTAAGTTGATTGTGGATAAGGGCATCAGTTTCCTTGCTTGCACAATATGATTGCCCAAAGACCTACTCCCCTTTTCTTTCCACTCCTTTCCTCCTGCATGATCTTTTTAAAAAGCTGTTGATGCTGGTGCAGTCTTTTTAGGAGTTTAACTATGATGGGGCTGATTTGGGTGAAAGTGATACATAATTGAAAAGGCCTTTCCTCAATAGTGCTGCACCAAAGTTGTTTTTTTTTAAGTGAAGATTATTAAAAGGCCTCATTGCAAGAGAAGAAAGTTGCTATGGAGAGATTTGCCTTCCAATAAAGGTCCACTCATCCTACACTGAAAATTTGAAGAAAAAAAACCATCACCACCAATACATATTTTTGGTTGAATGCTTGTTTTTTCCCTAAGGTTCCTGGTAGGCCATAGAAAAATCTGGAATTGATCACCTGTTTTTGAAAATATCCCTGTCTTATGCATACCTGCTATTAGCCAGTCCAACATGGAAGCATAAAGTGTGATTGGTTTTGTATGGGAAAACCAGCATGCTTTTGATGTGTTATTTGAAAACTCAACAAAAGCCAATACAACCTGCATTACAGCATCTACATAACTGGTTACGACTTCTTCCATGATTGCCCCATGTTCTGCATGTTGCAACAGTGTAATGACAGTGTTGATTGCCTATGTTTACACGGTTATCATTCAAGGATATGACAGTGTGGAATAACATCTCAAGATATCCTGATACATCTTATCAAATGTTAGCAGCAGAAAAGCAATAGTTCATGTGATGCTTCTATCATCCATTGTTTTGTGCAATTATAAAGCAGTACACTGGCCAAGGCAGCAATATTCCATAAATTAAAGGCGGGAAGGTATGTTCCTTTATAGTTGTTGGACCTTAGCTTTCAGCATTCCTTATAATTTCCTTGCTAGCTAGGGCAAATGGGAATAGCGGTCCAACAATATATGGAGGGCCACAGGATCTTCAGCCTGGCACTATTTTGTGATTTGTGAGTTGAGGATTTTCAAAACAGATAAAATAGGAAATGTGTGAAATTCTGTATGTTATTGGACTACAATTCCCATCAACCATTGCCAGTATAGCCAGGGGTACAAAGTACCAACTTGGAATTCCTTTTAGTGGGACTGCCATTCAAAACATAGATTTTCTTCCATTGCTTTGTTATCTTGTCACAAAGTGTGTAATTTGGTTTTCTGCTTGTTTTCCTAGTGATTGGTACCATTTATTGAATTGTAACATTTGGGATAACATGGCAGATGTAAGTATAAATATCACTATAATGCATGTCTGCACTTACTACTCAAACAATCCCTTGACAGGAATCTGACTTTCTACTATTGTATTGTTTTTAAAAGATAGAAATCATTAAATTCTCAGTGCAATTTTGTGCTGGGGGATTTCAAGAAGTATTTGTGGGTATGGATGGAAAGAGCTGCTTATTCTAGGCCAGGTGTGGGCAACCTGTGCCTCTTGGCTGATATTGAAAGTTCTCAAGTGATTAGTTCAGACCTCTGGCAAGAGCAAAGCTTTGGAAAGTTGCTTATAGGGACTACAACTACCACAATCTCCCAGCCAGCAGGGCCTTGTTGGCTGAGGGAATTCAAAAGCTGTAATCCCTGAAAGTAACTTTTTCAAAGCTGGCCAATTGGGTAGGAAAAGAAAGTTAGAAAAAGAAAGGATATTTTCAAAAAGGGCAGAAAGAGAGAAAAAAAGTTTACTTTTAGTTCAGGTCTTAATTACAATAATTTGTAGGCAGCCTTCAACTGGTTATGCAAAAGAAATTTTTTTTATTCCTATTCCAAAGTTAATTTCTGTTACAAAAGAGAGTTAGGGATCTTTTTTTAAAAAAATTAATAAAGATATTAGAAGATTTGAGTGTTGGACTGAGATTCTAGAGACCAATATTTGAATCTCTGCTTTGCTATGATAACTGACTGGATAGCCTTGGGGAAGTCACATTCTCTCAGCCTCAGAAAAGGGCAAAGTCCACCCCCTCTGAACAAATCTTGTTAAGAAAATCCTGTGAAAGGGTTACCATGAAGACAGACTTGAAGACAGAAAGCAATAACAAATATATATGTGACATCAGAATATTCTTTCTTTTTCCCCCTTATAGGATCTGAAAAGGTTCCTGTACAAAAAGCTGCCAAGGTAAAGTATTTCCTGAGAATTATTTTCTGAATCAGTAAATATGTGTTTGAAGTTTCCTTTCCAATTCTCAATTTATTTCCTGGGGGGACGGACTCTGGAGTAGTTGACTTTTTCAAATAATACATTCATATTCTTTCCTGCAATGTATTCACTATCTTTAAAACATTGTCTTAGGATATAATTATACTGTACTTGGGTAAAAAGTGATTGCAGTTGCTTAACTGGATGAAAAGCCAAAGAGTAACATCAGTATCAAGTAGTCCTTTCAGCAAGGTTTCTTTTGCTTTTCCAGTGTTGAAGGTCTTCATGCTATTGTAGTGTCTGACAGAGATGGTGTACCCGTTATAAAAGGTGAGGAATAATTATGATCTTTCTGAACAAAAAAAAGTCCACCAAAATATAAATAGAGAAAAATAAAGAAAACTTTTACATCTCATAGATATAAGCCTGGAATCTTCCTTAGTGGGTTCTGATGCCTGAAGGTAAAGTTTTAGTATAATTCAGCGCATGTGGGCGCCCTCATGAGACTGAACTCCAGTCTTCTCTGTGTGAGCAAAGGTCTCAGGAAGGGCAAATATGCACTCATCAACCATGATGCATTTTTCTGACGTGAATGAGAGGAAAAGTAGGCTCGGTTTGAGGAAGCTATGTGTAAAGTGTTTCCTTTGCGTTTCAGTATTAGGCAATGAGTTGCTTCCGTTCTGTTGTGCTAGCAACAACTGAAAGCAACTCAATACTGAATGCCAAGCTATATATAAGGTAATGGTTCTCAGAACATGTCTAAAAATAGGCCTTGGTTTATAAAATTATAATATGCCGGAATAGCTGGAAATCAAGATAAAAATGAATCAATACTAGATCTTTGTAATGTTCAGAACCTGAAAAGATTTGGTCTTCTATCAAAAAAGAATTTCTTCTACGATGTCTTAATAATCATAGTGATGCTCCTTGCATTTCCTTGTCCTATCTGATTGTACCATCTTACTATAAGAGTAGTCTATAGAATACACTGATATCAAATGCCACTGTGCAACATTGTTACCCTAATTTTAGAGAACTAGGCTCATGGCTTATGTATTATGTTACTACTAGAGGAAAAAATGTTTCAACTATGTTGCTCCATATAAAATATATCCGTAGTAAAACATTTAGAGGGCAGTTAAAAGGATGTTGTTCTTGTTCTAGTTGCCAATGATAATGCTCCAGAGCACGCTCTTCGACCTGGCTTCTTATCAACTTTTGCACTTGCAACCGACCAAGGCAGCAAATTGGGGCTTTCCAAAAACAAAAGTATTATCTGTTACTACAACACCTACCAGGTAACACCCTTCTACTATCATCTCATCCCTATTGATAGCTTTCCCCTTCTTTCTTCTCCTTGTGAAGATTAAATCAAAGGAAAAAACATTTTTGCTGCTGTCACTAGTACCAACTTTCAAACAGTGTGTCTTCAGACCTCCTAGTAGTCCCTACTGATTAGGAAAAATGTCTATACTGCAGCTTGAAAACCCACAGATAAGAAGTAGGCAGGCCCACAGTGAAACTCTTAATAACAGCAGCAACTGCAACAGGAATAAGGATTTTCCCTGCATCTTAGTTCCTTCTTTCACTTTCTAAGGAAGGAAGGGCGTAGAAGAACAAGGCAATAAAGATAGCAGCAGGCATGGGACAGAGTAGAGGACAGAAGCAGCATTAGAATGTAGGGCAAGGGCAGAATGAGAGATGATATTTTTGAAGACCAGGCTGTGATGATGCTGCAAGGCATGTTATTGGGAGCCCTATAGTTTTGACAAACAAGATTTAGCTGCACACTACATCAAAAATAACCAAATCTGACATCTGGATGTCATTTTTAGCTGCTGAGAATACTAAAGGGCTACAGTTTGGAGACTCAGGACTACAAGCAGCCCATATGCTTCATGATTCCTAGGTTGAAGTTGAATGCTATTCAAAACAATGATTTTGAAAGGTGGCACATCTGACAATACCTAATTGTAGCCGATCTAATTTCAGTCTGAATCCAGTTAGCATTAATGTACCATATCCATAAAATCCATGTGTCACAATATTTGCTGTATTTTGGATTTCTCTTTCTTTCAGGTGGTGCAGTTCAATAGGCTGCCTCTGGTGGTGAGCTTTATTGCTAGCAGCAGTGCCAATACAGGTATGTTTTACACATCAAGACACACTTGCTGTCCTTAGCATCCAGTTTATTAGATTTCAGCTATGACATATGCACTCCTTTTAAAAATCTATTATAATAATTCTAAAAGCTATAAAAATAGTTTGTATAAAATTGACAGGCAGTTCTTTTTCCATTCTGTCAATACTATGGTACAAGCAGATGAATTTAACGAAGTATCAATGTCTGTATCCTGTCCCAAAGTTAGGAGGGCAGGGAAAGACAGGTCAATCACCAATGGTCAGAATCAGAAAGGTCATTGTTACTCCTGTTGGCAAAGCTGCAAAAAATAAATCTCTTTATGGATAAGGAGCTTGGGATGACATGAGTGGTCCTGAGGTGCAAGGTCTTTTCATCCCCCTTCTGAGTTCCTCTTGATCTTGAAAAGGAAAGGGAGATTTTTTAAAAGCTCAGCAGAGCGCAGGTACCACCATTTTGGTACATGGAGCAGATGGCTTTTCTTTGGCTAGTTCTGAATTCTTAGGTGCTTCTGTGCTTAATCTAATCCAGTGTTTTCTAAGCTCTGGTTTTCCAGGCGTTTTGGACTTCAGCTCCCAGAATCCCTGCTAATTGGCCAAGGTAGTGAAGGTTTCTGGGAGTTGAAATTCAGAACACTTGAGGACTATGTGAATGCACTCATGTGCCTGCTTCTTTGACAAGTTGAGGTCCTTTTTAGGTTGTGCTAAGTATTTGCTCCTGGTTCTCATAGTGGATATGTGAGTGTATGAGAGAGACTGAAAATCTGCCTACTACCCAATATAATAATCACATCTTGCTCTCCCATCTCTCTCTCCACTCTGTTTTGTGTGCAGGATTGATCGTAAGCTTGGAAAAGGAACTGGCTCCATTGTTTGAAGAGCTGTGGCAAGTTGTGGAGGTGTCTTAATTTGCTTTCTCATCTTCCACTTTGGAGTTACAGCATCTCTTCCAGACCAAGCAGAAGAGTATTTTCAACAACTCACTGTGTAATGAGTGTTTGGAAAAATATGCCATGATCTCCTACTATTTTAAAATTTAAATCTGCATAAGGTTCAATCTGCAGTGAAATACCAGTATGTGTGTAAAGTAAGACACAGAGAAGGAAGATATGGCTGCAGCTACTTCTGTTAAATGGTGGGGACCATCTAATGACTCCCATGGAGTTAATCTCAGGCACGCAGATCCTATCTGTACAAAATATGTCACCCACAGCACCCTGTGAAATAGCGGACAACTTCTGTCTTCTGAGCTACGACTATATTGGGAAGAGAAAATGGATTTTCACATTATCCCTGAGGAAAATCTTTTTTGCTAGTGTTGATACACAATCAGTGGTTCATGCTAATGTTTGGATGATTAAATGTGGTTCCCAGAATCCCTCATCCACTGGGTATGCCGGCCAAGGCATTCTTGGAGCTGTGGTAAAAAAAAAAAAGCAATTTGGCCAAGCTTTTGAACCTGAGTTAACTCTTCTAAAGAAAAAAAAAATCACATTAGTTTGGTTTAGCACTGCTTCAGCTCTTCTTACAGAGATCAGATCAATCAGTGTGTTTTCTCTTCATCCCTGTTTGTAAAATACAAAATTGAGCTTTGTTTCATCTTTCTTTAATTTGATATCTGAATATATGTAATTGTGGTGCTTTGCTGGCTCATTTATCTTTGCTTGTCTCTAAACAAATACAAATAAAAGAGAGTGAATAAGAAATGTAACCTGATCATTGCCAGAAAGAGATTAGTCTTGCAAATGACTATTAGTCTTGTATACATGTGTTTTTCAAATTGATTTGGGTATCACTGACATGTTGTTGGGAGAAATAAAACATCGTTATTGAGAAAATGTTAGAAAATATTGGCAAAAAAGAAGAAAGAAAATATGGTTTAAATGTGTGTGTGTTTTGTTTTTTAAAAAAAGGGAAAAATGGTTTAAAATGAACCAACATAAGCAGTTGACTTCTACTTCCTCATTAATTATTTTAAAGTAATTCACATAGTGTTCTTGACAAATTTAGAGTATGATAGGTAAGTTTCAATGTAAGGACATTTACCCAAGAACAGGCATATTCCTCCCCCAATTCTTGCTTGTAGAAGAGTAGTATAAAGTAACATACAAACATACATGTTACAAAAAGTAACATACAAAAAAGTTTTAGGTTACCAATGCTTACATTTAGCTTTACTTCTGCATCTCTAAAAGCATGTGTCACGTAAACATCTGCACAAAAGTTCTATCCAGTTTAAGGTACTCCACACTGGGATTCTCTTGGTGATGTATGCAGGCATAAACTCAAAAATTAATCCTAAATATGTTAATGGTTGGTTTGTTTTATATCCTGCCTTCCTTGCCAAATAGGACTTGAAGCAGCTTACATTTTAGGGCTGGTGCGGATAGTGGAAATCAGCTATGTTATGCGCTGAACATGCATGTCTCTATTGTCCTGGGGTGGCCATTCCAGTAACAAGGGGGCAGTTGGAGAATCTGGAAACCAAGCAGCATCAGGCTTCAAGACCAGATTGAGATGACTGGAGCCCTGGGAAAAGATGCTGAGATGTTTTCAGGAACCTAATTGAGCTGCTCATTGTAAAGCCTGGAAATGCTTAAGTTGTGCCATCCTCTTTTAAAAAAAGATGTTATTTTTAATTGTTTTCAATTTATTAGAAAGTTTACAGTAAAAGTACAAAACACATAATACAGTTCCTCCCAAAACATGTGTGCACATTTTCCTTCATGTGGTCCTATTGAGTACACATTTTAACTGGTAGTATTCACAGTATATTTAAAAATGTTTTACAAACAGAGAGCAATATTAAATACTAAACACACAATCAATACTACTATTGTTTCCATAAAGGTTTCAAAATACAAAAGTAACTTTACTAGGATAGAACAACTATTGGTCATCTTATTACACGAGGCAATAATACTCTGAGTAATTGTACCCATTCATCTATAGGTGCAGGATATTTCCCGCATGCACACTACCAACTGCTGTCAGATCCTTCCATAATACTTCAGTCCCAAGAGCTGTGACTTCCTATACCTTAATGCTGCCCTATAAAGGACGTAGGAAAGTCAAGCTATTGGCATAGCACATTAAAGTATGTCCCACACATATTCCAATACAAGCCCAGGTGCTATTGTGCTTCTCGTGAGCATCTAGCTACTGAAAATAACAAGGCTAAACTAAGTAGCAGGACTCATCTAAAGATTCAGCAAAGAGAATACCTTTTTTCTATGTTTATGCTTGTTTACCATTCAAAATCACCTGGGAACATGCTGAAGTTATCACATCTATAACATTTTCACTGACAATTCAATGACTCTTGCTATGAAAACATCCAAGCTCCTTAAGTTAACTGTAAAACTTGGAATGCATTCATTCAATGCAGCAGGTGCACTGGAATAACTTATGCAGTAGGGACTGGTGTACCACAACAAGGGGCAGAATATACAAGAACTGTTGTTGGCGGTCACTGACAACAGTCATTACCACATGGAAACATAGAGATGACCAATGGCTACAGTGAGATTAAAAGAGCATTAAATAAATGCAGGCGACACATGATTTCTTCAGTGACTATTAACTAAAAATGGAATATCCACCTTTAAAGCCGGTCACTTTCTGCGTAACTGATGCGAAAGAAAAAGAATACCACCTCCATCTTGCTCAGGAGTTTCCTAGGAGGATAAGTGTGGGTGCATTGCTGGGTATGTTGAGAAAACTGTGCTGGGTTTCATGAATTTCTCTTCTGAACTGGCACAGGAATTCTGAAGTTGGAGAAGGCACTAGAGCCTTAGTGATTCCCAGTCTTTGGTCCTCAAGATGTTTTAAGACTTTGCCTCCCAGGTGTAGCTCTCCAAGCAATAGTATGAAGGAGGAAGGCAAATCTTGTGCTGCAAAAGTTTGCCTGCTCCAGTTGTTCTAATATTTGATAGTTTTAGTATATTCAGGAACTGAAGATTTGTCTCTTTCGTAGGTAGTCTATACATTTTTGTGCATTCTCTTATTTCAAGAGGTCTCTGTGCAGTCTGATTTTATGCGGAAATAGCTAGAGACTGAATGTAGAATTACGCTGCCGTGCTTGTCTCCTTATCTGTGACTAGACAAAGAATAAAGGGGAGAGGGTAGAAGACATTGTTCACTTAACACAAAGGTGAAAAAGGCGTTATGCTGGTAAAAACATCCTTTTGTTGCTGTTGTTTTGATTTTTCCCTTCTTTTGCTGAAGTAGCTGCCATCTGCCAGTACCATTACACAATTTAGTACAGTAGAGTCTCACTTATCCAACACTCGCTTATCCAACGTTCTGGATTATCCAACGCATTTTTGTAGTCAATGTTTTCAATACATCGTGATATTTTGGTGATAAAGTCATAAATACAGTAATTACTGAATAGCATTACTGTGTATTGAACTACTTTTTCTGCCAAATTTGTTGTATAACATGATGTTTAGGTGCTTAATTTGTAAAATCATAACCTAATTTGATGTTTAATAGGCTTCTCCTTAATCTCTCCTTATTATCCAACATATTCGCTTATCCAACGTTCTGCCGGCCCGTTTATGTTGGATAAGTGAGACTCTACTGTATTTGTGAAAGATAAGAATGGTGACTCTGTCACTCTCTGTCCACATTGTAAAATTTCTGTTGCAATTCCCATTCCCACAGATGATTGATCACAAAAGTGGGGATTGGGGGGCTTTCCCATTTATTATGTATCTTCTAAACTAGGGAATACATAGTAAATATAAAACAGTCTTGGTTACACATTTGTTACAGCCTGAGTGAATTCTAACCCAGATTAAAATATTTTATTAAGAAGACATTTCTGCCAAGCAGACACTGTTATACAACAACACTCCAGAAGCTCTTCAGTTAGGATGCTGCCTGGCTTGAAAATGAGGGGGCTTTTTTCTGGAGGAGGGGTAACTCTATGTGAATCCCAAAAGTTATGGAATTCGAAAGTCCAGTTTACAATTTCACAGACAGCCTTAGAAAACCTCATGATAGGCTTGCCTTGGGGTCTCCTAAAGTTGGAAATGAATGTAAGCAGACAGCAACAGAACAGGATGTCAGCCTAACATGGCAGGTTTTTCTTGGAAGTACTTTTAAGATTTGCATGAAAATCAAAAAGGGAATTCATCCCTATCCATTTTTAGAATCAAAGAGTTGGAAGAGACCACAAGGGCCATAACTATTATCATAAAAACACCTAATGAAACTTTCAAAGAGTTAAGAATTATTCATCTATTCTAGTGGAATACAAATTGCCTTACCAGTTTCCACTGTAATATCTTGATCCATTCATCGGCTTCTACTCCAGTCTTTGCATAGAGATAGTATGTCCTCAGTGGGAATACTAAGCTGGAAAAATATAAATATATAAGACTAGTTACCACAAGCATGATAAACAGAAACACCTCCTGTCCACATTAGTGTTTTGTTGTACCAAAGACAACCTGAACTCAAGGACAAAAATAGCTTCTTGGAAGGGGCAGATGTATTTGATAAACATGCATTCTGTTCCATCATCATTCTGTCTCACAATCCAAATCACTAATAAGTATGCTCAACAATACTGATGCCCTAGCTCTTTTTGACATGAAGACAAACCAATGAATTTCACCCGTCAACCAGTTACTGAGCCACCAAACAATAGCATTGTAAAGCTCACAGTTCACCAGCTTTGGTCCTCCAGGTGTTTTGAACTTCAGTTCCCACAATTCCTAACAGCTGGTAAGCTGGCTGGGATTTCTGGGAGTTGAACTCCAAAACAACTAGTGAACCAAAAGTTAGGAACCATTGAAGTGCAAACTTTAACCTAAACATGGCAATCAGGTAGAGACCCTCTAGTTCAGTGGTTCTCAACCTGTGGGTCCCCAGATGTTTTGGCTTTCAACTCCCAGAAATCCTAACAGTTGGTATATTGGCTGGGATTTCTGGGGGTTGTAGGCCAAAACACCTGGGGACCCACAGGTTGAGAACCACTGGTCTAGTAGGAGTTATGTCACTGGGATGGTCTATCGGCAAAAAATGGAAAGGTTGGATTGGAGGTTCACTGGGATGCTTTTTGAGGTGAAGATATTTTAACTATATCATGGTTTGGGAATATTATATTCAAACTCTACAGAAAGGAGTGGAAACGCCAAAAGTTTTATTTGAACTTACCAAAAACAATTAATTTTGTCCTGTGAATAGTCAAACTGTACTGCTGAACATTCTGTTAAGTCAAGTGCTCTGATTGGCTCTGTGGACTTGAAAAGAAGTTTGCTTTTAAAACAATTAATCTTATTAAATAAAAAAAGAATCCCCCATGCACACGCAAAGTAATGATGCAGAGGAATAACAAAGCCTTAGATAGCATGCTTCATAGAAAGGTCATGCCTACATACATTCCCCACTTATTTCCAATATCAACTGAACTGACAAACCATGGAAAGACACTGTTGTTAGTTTCATAAGAATAATGACAGACCGGATAGGAACTGGGAATGTACTGGGAGTGTGCACAGAAAAAGTACACACAGCCCAGTGACTTTCTTTTGGACTAATGGGTTCTGGAGGATCTCAGTGATGAGATTAACATGCAACAAAGTCAAGTAATTAAAAGGACACATTAAAATGCCATTTGTGACTCACTGTCTGGTCCTTGTAGTATTTTAGCTCATTCCTGTGCAATGTAAACCACCTGGTTTTCCAATTCTGAAAGATGAAAAAAAGTATAAAACGAAAGACATTCAATATTGGAAATGGGCACTGATCAACAACCTTTTTCCGTTCTCTTCCTCATTCTTCCTGACATTTCTCCTGACATTAAGTTTCGTCGTATCCGACTCTGGCGGTTGGTGCTCATCTGCATTTCTAAGCTGAAGAGCTGGCATTGTCCATAGACACCTCCAAAGCCATGTGGCCGGCATAACTGCATGGAGCACTGTTACCTTCCTGCCGGAGTGGTACCTATTGATCTATTCACATTTGCGTATTTTCAAACTGCTAGGTTGGCAGAAGCTGAGATTAACAGCGGGAGCTCACCCCACTCCCTGGATTTGAACCACCAACTTTTCAGTCAGCACGTTCAGCAGCCCAGCGGTTTAACTCGCTACACCACCAGGGGCTCCTCCTGACATATATATCAAGATGAATAACTTTTGACCATCCAGATTTTGCTGAATTCCTTCTGCCATTATGCCTTATGTTTGGCCAGACCTTTGGGGGGATAGCAGGAATTGGAATTCAGCAACATCTGGAAAACTATAGGTTTCCCTATCCCAATGTAGACAGGAGCAAGCATTTTAATAGATTTAGAAATTGTTTAGTATTTCATACAGTCCAGCCAAAGTAAAGGAGAACAACTACAAAAAGAGACAGAATCCAAAATAATAATGAGAAAACAACACTAATGGTAAAAGCACAGCACACTTTAATAGACGCCTTCCTCAAGAATGAAAGAATTAAGTGAAGTATCTGGTAAGGCAATTCCTCACAAAGAGAATCAAGCTATCTCCCTGAGGCTCTTCCTGCTGAGTAGGATTAATCATCTCCTAATGTTTACATGCTTGTTCACTTATTGAGACACCCAAAATCAACAGCCTCACAAAACTGTACCACACTGCCTTATGACAGGGCTTTTCAATACTTCTTGCATGCAAGTGCCTAATTCCTGTTGTTAATACTGCCTAGAGCAAAAAAAAGAAATTGATGGAATTTACCCATGTGTTGACTCACCAGTGATTCACTGGATCTATTTCAGCTGGGGCTAAACAACAGTTCATAGCCAAGTGTACGTCAGTGTTTTAGACCAGAAATTGGCAGTTTTAGATGCATATAATCATGGTGCAACCCAAACTACACAGGAATGATAAATTAAGCATGATGGAAATCACATACCACTTATATGCAAACACATATTAAACATGTGTTTTAACAGTGTGCCTTTATCATTCAAAAGCCACCAGCATTTCTTACCTTCACTATTCCTCCTTGCTTTGTTAAGTAGCCTTCTTTTGTGCCCAACTGTAATGAAAGGGATCAAAGTTAACCAGAAGTGTTGAGAACAGATGGGGAGAACTGATAGGCAAGAAAATCATACATTTGATGATGAATCATCCCACCTCAACATTGCTGACAAAACAAAAGTTTTTCCACTAACTATCCATTCATTTTGTCCTTATAACTAGGTCACTGAATTCCCTGCCAAGAACATAGTCTCTTCCCATACCTGAAATTGACATGCAAAATAGTTCCATTGATTCAGGTATAATGGAAAAAATCTTGCATCATAGATTAATGGGGATGCTTGTTACATTCTATGAATAAACGATGTCTGATGATTTAATGGGTCAAACTGTGCACCACATGACTTCAGACAATGTGTTCATTATACATGTGCAGCGATGTGGTGCTAACTGCTGAAATAGGCCTTGTTGGTCAATTGCATTAGGCATGGGCACAAACCACTGAAGGGAGAAGCTGGCGAATGGGTTTGTTTCAAATGTCTTTTAGAAACCCCTGACCTCCCAAGAAAATAAATAAAGAAAAACAATTGTATTTATGTTTGTTTTTCTGCTTCTTGCCCATAAAATACTTCTCTAGTCATCAGGAGGCTTTGATGGAGCAGAAAGGCGCCATTTGTTGACTCCTCTACCTCTGTGCAGCCTACTATCAACCCTCATCCCACCCCAAATCTACTCTGGATTACTTTGAATACTCATTCAAAAGTGGACATCCCATACAGTAGAGCATAGTATAGGAGTTTCAAGTTGGAACATTTAATCAAATAATAGCACCATACAGTTGGAAGGAACGACAAGGTCCTTCCAGCTGTATGATTCATCCGCTTTCCATGCACAGCTAAAGCATTCCTGAAAGACAGACATAGAATCCCTGTTTAAAAATCTCCAAAAAAGGGGAGCCCACTATCTTATAAGGCAGTCTATTCCACTGTTAGAGTACTCTGATAAGAAGTTCTTCATAATAGTGTGTATTTTAGTCTTGGGACATCCATCAAGATCCAGTAGGGTCTCTAGAGGTCTCAGTAGATGACATCAATGATCTACATTTGGTTATGGGAATAGTAAGTTGGAATGGGGAGGCTTTGGTCATTGCACAGGGAAAGAAACAGCCTGTCTAATAATGAAAAAAATACATATGTAAACAGAAGGTAGACTTAACATTTGAAGATGTCACTAACAGGATAGTGGTCATCATGTGATTCCAGAACTTAGACTTCATTTATAGTCACAGTTCTGAAATTTCTGAGAGGCCCTTCCTCTTAAGACTTCATACCAGCCTCAATTAAATCTCATTCCCTCAGTTAGATAGAAAAGTTTCATTAATTCCAACCAATGTTCAACCCAACAAAAGAGGAGGTAACTCACCGAGGGTGCGTTGGGAACAAGGTCAATTTCTGTTTTCCCTGTTTGCATTGCTGTGTGAACTCGCACAGATTCATAAATGGAAGGTTCTTCCACTTTCCTAGGATATGGATGCTTCAGTACAGTCAGAGTGCCTAAAGGAAGGCAAAAACAGAGATTCATAGAGAAGTACGTGTAGCCACTCCCTGCTAAGAGTAAATGCCCAAAAGTATATGGAAAGCAAATGGCTGATGAACCAGACAAATCCAGCAATAGCTCGTGTAAGCCATAGGAGCTACCTTCTGGAAAGAATTACCTAATGCAGTCTCTTGTCATGAAAACAAATATTTATTGAAGCATCATGGAATTAAAGTCTACTTAAAAAAAACACCCTTTTAAAAAAATTCAAAATATTATCAAGTGGTCTTTTACTATAAAATAGTCTCATCAATAATGTCTCTCTGCAACTTCCATAACAAATAGTTACAATGGTAGCAAACATGACTTTCCAATTTATTTTCCCAGCATTAGCTATTTTACTAGGCATGCAACAAAATGAAATTCTGTGTTGAACAAATGCCAAAGTAAGCTCCTCTCCTGTCTCAGGTTCAGACTCAATTCAAAGATGGGACGTGAGTCTCTAAATCTGGACAATGAAGGAATCCACCATTCACAACTCCAGTATCACCTCCACACAAGCCTTCATGTAGACCAGCCATTCCCAACCTTTGAGTCTCCAGGTGTTTTGGACTTCAATTCTCAGAAATCCCAGCCAGTTTACCAGCTGTTAGGAACTGAGGGTGCTGAAGTCCAAAACACTTGGAGGCCCAAAAGTTGGGAACCACTGCTGTAGACTAAAGACTGGGGAATCTTATGTTCTCCTAGGACTCTTCCATATTGCCCGGATATCCCAGGATCTGATGCCAGATAATCTTCTTATCCCAGATTATTTGGCAGTGGAGACTCATATAACCAAGTTTAAAGCAGATAATCTGGAATCAGATCCTCGGATATAGGACAGTGTAGAAGGGGCCCTAGATGTTGTTGGACTTCAGTTGTCCTCAATCCTACTAACTTTATCATTGATGAGGAATGATAGGACATTAATGCCTGGAGGCCAGAGCTTCCCCAGCCCTGTACTCAGGGTTGCCCAGCGTCAAGGGTGAAAATAAGGGACACCAAATATGCCAGAGACTAGGGGCATATTTAGAGTGTTCATTTGTATTACTACTCCTACTACTATTATTACTCATTGCAATAGTGACATAAATAGACTGCCTGGACCAATTGTCCTCCAAACCTAGACACAGCATTGATCTTAGACTATCAGGCAGATTGTTTGCTTCTTCTTTGGCATATCTTAAAATATCACCATTTCAAGTTATCTGGGTTGGTTGAGTAGTTGGACTGGTCCAGTCAGTGACCTATAAATGTTGTGCAATTTTGAGACATTTATCTTGACTACTTTGTGTTAATCATAGTTGCCGGTTCATTGTGTTCTTATTTTGAACTAAACAAAAGTTGGGAGCAAGCAGGAGAAAGGCCTGCATGGAATGACCTTCTGCAAGTCAGTCAGAGAGCTTTGTAGATTTGAACGGGACAAAGGGGGAATCATATTACACCCATTAAGCCAGTTTATAATCACTTGGGCTTTGTAGTGTTTTGGCCACGTGTGTACAAAATCAGCAATTATTTATCTCCGGTGTCCATTTCCTGTGCATTGCTTCATATAGAAAGGCAACATGGAAGGGCACAAGTTCATAGGTATTGTGAGGTTTAACACCTTTTTTCTCGCCGGCTGCACTGTCCATTTTAGCACATGAAAGTCGTTTGACAGAGCTAGCAGAATCTGATTTGGGAGTTGGAAAGTCACTGGGTGAATCTATCATTCAACACTAGAGATCAGATTCACTGGTGTCATATAGCATTAATCCCCTTAACTGTTAAGGGATGTAACAGATGTCAAGGAAGGTGATAGTGGAAGGGAAGGGATGGAACTACAATAGCATGGAAAACTCATCATATATATTAAAAATAAACCAATAATGCACTTTGGGGTTCAAATCTGTTTCTTATTAGAACAAAGGTGTATTGTGCAAAACCAAGGCCATATCTACAAAACTTTGACATAAGATGGTTCCAGTAGGTTGAGGGACCAAGGAATTATTTAACTTTATCTTCTAGTATCATCCATGGAACTCAACTGCAATATCCAGCTGTCTTCCCATCTAGATAGTGACCAACCTTGCTAGTTCTCCCAAGATCTGGTCTTAAATTTCAGTCTTATTAATGTCATTGTTGCATAATCGCTTGATAATGAATGCTTCTTTTTTATTGGATTAGTACCAAGTGGTGGTTGTCTATCAAAAAAGGTCTGGGGAACCTCTTGTGTGCAATAACAAACCTATTTAGGAAGTGCTTAACAACGGCACTCAGGTTTCAGAGCAGTGAGTCAGATGGGGCCAGGCAACGTGGGTTTAACACTCATGTCAGGAAATAGATATGACAGTTCAAAGAGATTAAACCATTTCTGGCCTGGAGAGCAGATGCTCGAAGAAAGAAAAAAAGAGGAGAAAAAGCCCTCTACTCAAGCCTGTTGCTATTCTTTGTTTGCAGTCCCTTTCTTTTCTTATCCAAAATGAGCTATTTACATTTAAACATTTCTTCCTCCTTTAAAATTAATAATGGAAAATAGAACTTATTTATGATAAGAACTGTTAGATAGTGGAATAGACTGCATTGGTGGATTCTCTTTTTTTTGGAGGTCTTTACACCTTTCTTGGGCATTCCTGCGTGGAAGAGGGTGGGATTAGATGCCCTCAATGGACTCTTTCATTTTGACTCAATGATTTTATACTTATGTATCCAAAATGCATCATCTGTGATGTCATTACTAGTCTCAAATTATATCATGATATTGCAGTGATATTGATGATACTCATGATACTGCAATCATGACTGAGTTTTAAAAACTATACAGCCTTGGACCAGGACATTCTAATGAAAGCACTCCTTTCAATGATAGAATGAAGTCTTTATTTGAATTTTAATACTCACATTTGTATCCTGTATTTCTGCCTAAAAGCTCAAGGTGGCATACACTTATCCTTCTCGCTCTATCCCCACAAAAACTCTGGCATGTTTTAGACTTAAGAGATTGAGAGAAAATGAATAGCTAAAGGTCATCCACTGAATTTCAGGGCTTAATGGGGACTTGGATTTGAATCTCCACCAAATCCCAACACCTTAATCACCACATAGTGAGTGCCTTAACACAGCATTTGTCCAAACTGGGGTGGGGCTATTAATAGAGCAAACTAATTTTTTTGTAAGCCATTGATTGGATCTCCCTACTTTTTAGTGTTTACTTTTAACATTTTTATCTCATCATTTATAAAAACCTATTTATTCTAAAATAGGTTTTATAAATGATCTATTTCCAAATGCATCACAGTTGTTTTTGAATGAAAATGAAAGCTAACTGAGGGATCAATTGATCAAAAACATAGATCACATGGAATTTGCTTCCTAATATATGGTTTAGCTGCTTTGAGTCTCCTTTGTGGAGAGAAAAAGCAGAGTATAAATAAACATAAATATAATAATAACAGTGGATGCTTGGTATCTGCTGGAATTTGGTTCCAGGACCTGCCATGGATATCAAAACCAATGGATGCTCAAGTCCTATTACGGTATAAATGATGCTGTCTTTTATATAGAAATACAATAAACATTGGTACTGTCCATTGTATACTGAATATTAGGTTAGACTAAACATTTTGTTTTCAGGAAATAGGTGGGAAATAGAAAACAAAATGCCATTAAATTAAAATTTAATATACACAACATATTAAATTTTAAATTTAAATGAAAAATATTAAATGCTACAAATTTTTGAACTTTGAGAGCAAGCCACTTCCCATTAGGAGATCAAAGTAAGAAGTGTTCCCATCTCAAATATTAAACAGTTTATCTCAGAATATCTATGTAGAGATGAAGAAAACAAAACAAGCAGAGAAATTAAAATATCATTGTCTTTCCATATCCACAGATTTTATATCCCTGGATTCACCCACAACGTGAAAATATCTCCCTCCCTCTCCAAAAAATCCCAAGAGTGACCCATGGATATTAATATATCTTGCTAGAAAAGGACACCCAATACAAAACAAAAAACAAATATTGTTATAATTAAATCTTGGGAGAGAGGGAGAAATAACAGAAACATTATAATGGAAGTATCTGACTGTGTAAAAATATTCAAAGATGCAAATGTAAAAATGGACACAATAATATAATTTTTAAGAAGTGAATATAAATATAAGCAAATGCTAGGTACCTGTCTCACTGCCAATCAAAGGCTGATTTGCAAAATGTTTGATCAGTTCATTCAGACTGGGAAATTCATTGAAGCCAAACTTGTATGAATATCCAGTGTACTCGACATGAAAATGTTTTACAGAATCTTTTGCTCTGAAACAAGAAAGAAAAGCTGTTGGTGTATAAGATAATACATATTCTACTTAACATTTTAAAATGATGTCAATAAGTTTGGTCAAGAATCTGAGAATTCTAATGGATTGGCACTCCATAATTATGGCAGTTTGTGAGCATTTTCGATAGCTCCATTCCATGAAACTCTGGAATTATTTGATGGAGAACTTAGAATTCTTTCCTAGAATGATTTACAAAATTCTAGTTTCCTGTTCAGATTGTTGGTATTATTAAATATTACTTAATAATAAATTAAAATACAATGAAAGTTAGAGATATGGCTAATAGCAATTACAAATTATAATAGAATATTGAAAATGAGAGTTGTCATAGCAATTGGATCGAAGTAGTTCAGTCGGAGATACGTTCTCTATTTTACAATTCAAAATATGGTAAGCATATCATAGTTGGAAAGCAAACACAGAGATTGAAATGTGTCCCCTTGATCTGGTCATGTAAGTGTTATTTATTGTTATAATTGTATTATTTTACTTTGTTTAATAATGTGTTATTATGTTGTTATGTAATGTTTATGTTGCTTTTATGACTGTAAACCGCCCTGAGTCCCATCTGGGAGATAGGGTGGTATATAAATAAATTATATTATTATTATTATTATTATTATTATTATTATTATTATTATTATTATTATTATTATTAAGGGCTGGGAAGTTATTGCACACAATCCCCCCCCGCAAATTAACTGGATTACTTGCTCCAAATTTGGTATATTTTAATCATGTGTTTATACTGACAACTAAGGTAGATGAGTTGTAAAAAGGCTGGCTTTTCTTCATTTTTGACGCTCTGTTAAGATTGAATAGTAAAATACTTTTTTTAAAAAAAAAAGTAGTAAGTCATAGTCTACTCAATCTGTGGTGAATGTAAATTGCCTCATGAGAAGCAGCCAGTGATGGAAATAGGTGGACAATATCCTCAAGTCTATGTGCCATTACTCAAGGGTGTCTCTGAACATGTGACAGTGATGGGATGGAGAGCATAAAAGTGGATGTTTATCTCAAAGCTCAGAAGGATTAACATGGAAACATATAATGGACAAAATACTGTACCTTACTGAAAGAGAGAATAGAGCAGCTTTGCCATTGCTTTTCCTTAAGAGATAGCTTCCATCACTGCCATTGGAAAGAAGAAGGGCCTCAGCTGCATGGCGAGTAAGACCATCATGGTACCACCTAAGAAGGCATCAAAAATCAAGATCCATTGAGTGCTACATTGGTTACAATGAGCTACAAAGCAAAAAAAAAAACCTATTCTCACAAAGAACATATCAAATGCAAAAAAGGACTGTGGAAATAAATATCACATAGCCATTAATGTCATATCGAGGGCCGGATTTAGGAGGAATCATCCCAGTGAACTCTTAGAGCTTGGACTTGGTGGAACACTAGGACAATCTACTAAACAGCAGAAACAAATATAGCAAATGTATAAAACAGGCAATAGTGTTAACACTTTGCAGGCACTCGATGGTTGGTAGGAGAAATTAGAACATGAGGATGTTTACTACTCCAAGGTTACATACAAATGTGACTGGGATCAGACCAATGCAGACAAACCTGTGATCTCACAAGATATAGGATACCTTTACTTTGAAGAATGTATGCAGTTCAACATCACTTTCACTTCCATGACTCAATGCTATGGAATCTTGTGAGTGAAGATTTTACAGGGTCTTTAGCCTTCTCTGCCGAAGAGAGCTGGTGCCTCATCAAACTAATTACAGGATTCCATAGCATTAAGCCATGGCAGTTAAAGTAGTCTTCAAACTGCACAAATTTTACAGTACCAGCATCACAAGACATTTTCAAATTATCTTAGAAGTTTTCCAAATCTGCATGTACCCATAGACTACTCACACATATAAACTGTGTATCAAAATCGGGCCACAAATGGAATTTGTGAAAAACTTTTAATAAATTAGGCAATATGGTAATTAGGTTCATTTCTCCCCCTCTAAATCTTATCTCAGTTACTGCTTGAAGAATTCAATCATATAGGTGATAAAGGAATCCCACCCAAATATATGGTATTCAACATCCATGGTAAGTCGCTCTGAAGCAAAACAACAACAACAGAACAAGAGAACATCTCTTTCTCTCTCACAATAATAAACTTCATAACTATTAGCTGCACTTTCATGATGCTCAAAATTGTCAACTTCTGGTGGCCACCATATTCTGCCTAATGTGACAGGCTTATGTGTGCAGTCATGTAGAAACCAATGGTGTCAACTTTACAAGATATTTTCAGCTCATCTTGGCAGCTTTCGAAATCTGCATTTCCTGAAGTCATCTCTTCACAAAGCGTTCTTTCTGGACTTCCTCTTTTGGAATAAACTCTGTGCATTTAAATTCATAAACACATACAAAAATGGAGAAAAAATAGGGACCAAAACCTATGCTTCACAATCAAACAATGGTCAATGATGTCCATAGTAACAGTGTACCTGCTCTCTTTGCCCCTCCGGTGTCCAGTTTGGTGAAATTAAGGCCCCTTCCACACAGCTGTATTGAACTGTATTACATGGCAGTGTGGACTCAGATAATCCAGTTCAAAGCAGATATTGTGGACTAGTTGCCTTGATATTCTGAGTTATATGGCTGTGTAGAAGGGCCCTAAGATATAAACATTGAGACTTGTTGGCTTGCTTATATTTAATTTTTAGCTGCTCACATTCCCGAGTCAAAACTGAATTTATTGGCAGCAGATTTCTGTACATTATAGGAGGAAGGGTATGCTTTGTCATACAGAATTTTTAGTGATTCCAATTAGTACTAGACTTATGGGGGGGGGGGGGCTGAATCAAATACATTAATTCCTCACCCATGTCTATCCATGTCTTAATTTAGATTGTTCACCTTGCTTTAGCAGTAATCAGCAGAACCTGTATTAGTTGATGCCATCACATCTAGTTGTAACCTCAGAGATACTTGGCAAAGCTTTATATTTTAAACTTGTAGAGGGCCTACATATCAATTTAGTTTACAAGTCAGGATATAGCCATAGCATCTCATGCAAAAATCCAGAACAAAACTTGCCCAACTTGCTTTAGAGGGAAACCCTAAAAATGACTGGTTGAGCCACTGCTTGAAAACTTTTAGCAAAGGAGAACCCTCCATTATTTCAGGTTATTAATTCAATAGTTAAGAAACCTAGCCTGTTGCCTTTTTGTATATGATAGAACTTCAGCTATCTGGGGGCCATGACTTCAAAACTATGGTTTTATTAATAGAAGCCTAAACTCACATTAGTTTTTAAACTTCTGTTGCATAACACAGTTGATTCATCTTTGGATGAATCTTCAGTCATCAACTATTGTGAGCAAAAATATAAAATTGGTGAAACTTGGACTGATGGAAGAACAAACACAGGAAAAATATTCTCTGACTAAGAATTCCAAGTGTCTCTCCCTAAACTGGAAATCCCAAGATTTCCCAGGATATTGCCATGGCACTGCAAAGTTTTCACAGCAGTGTAATTGTGTAGAATGAAAGGCTCCTGGCAAACAAACTACTCCATGTTTCTGGCTTTTCAGATGAAAAAAGAAGATGTATGCATTTTGCTTATATCTTAAGTGAATCTTTATGTGTAAAATTTGTAAGCTATTTGGATTATAATCTAAACACACAAAATCCCATAGAAGACATTAATGGAACCTAATACTGGTGCCACTATGCAATAATATAGAGATTCAAAGTTACAGTTATACTAGATGACTTACAAATTCCTAGAGAAGACACAGATTAGTTGGACAGTGTTACAACAAAACTGTGATGATCTGATACCATAATAATACTATATGGTGAAGAAGTTGGAAGGTCAAAAATGACTGAAGAAAATGTGCTAAGTATGCGTAAAGGCTGCAGTCTTATCTCTCTGTGGTTTTAATACAGTGGAGCTTCCTTCCTTAAGTAAATATAATTCCTTTTTAAAATATTGAAACTATGTATGTTCACCTGGAAGTAGGCCACACTATTTTCAATTATTCCTACTCCCAAATAACTGTATATAGAATGGCACCTTGACTTGATCTGGTCAATAGAAAAACATTAACAAGTGACAGATGCAGCATGCAGAGAAGTTGTGGTTTTAAAAATCCCATTGTCACTTGGCCCTTCCAGATATTGTGGCTTACCCAGCAAAAGCAGACATTTGCCATCAAAATATACTAGGACTTTTTGTGGTTGGGGAATCACCGATCCCAGGAATTAGTAAACTGAGTCCTGAGAAACTGTGATTATCTTGACTTATCGAATTCAGGCTTCAATTTCTATTACCAGGCAGATGGGTTTTTGTAGCATCATGGCCAAATGTTAACAGCTGTTCAGTTTAGAGAAAGAGTTCATTTGTAATAGTAACCTTGTTTGTCATTAGTGTGACAATATGAGGCTGAGAAATTATATGAAGTTTGAGAATGGGAAGTGAATTTTCCTATGTTACTAGCCTGCTTGCACAGTCCTCATAGCTAAGAGAGGGGAGGAGATCAATCACACTCACACACTTCCATTTTGTTTGGTTTTGCATTATATAACCCTTGCAAGCCCATCTTTCACTGGCCTTGGCTAGCAAGGATGTAGTCCAACTCAGGTTCCCCAGATAAATAGTGATGGAGAATTTGATTGTCCGCTCAGAATATTTGACTAAAATTAGTTTGGAGGCGCACTTTTTACCATTGGCTGTGTGGGGATGTTGGAACCCATGAGTGAAAGGACTGGAATGTTTTTCTGCTATGTACCATCTGCTGCATCATTTACCACCAATAACACTTATGCCATAGCTATAGCAGTAACATGTGTCAGTGCTCAGCAACAAAAGAACTCTTTAAAAAGTCTGGAATGATACCTAGTTCTAGAACAGATGATCACTTAATTTTTTCTGTTGGGGTCAGGGTAATGTTAGTATCACAGGGACACAGCTCCCTAATCTCTACCATGTTACCTACTGTATCTAGTACTCCTACACACACACTCCTCCCCGCACCCCCTATGATGCATAATTCTTGTACTCAGTGTACCATTAGAATCAACTAGTTATTTCATGTTGTGGTAACTTCCTAATTATTCATCATGTTGTGCTAACTTCCCAACAGTTCATGATGAGTTTATTGTGCAGCAGCAACAACAGCAATTGCAAAACATTCCATCATTACTTTTGAGCTACCATATACAGTCACAACAGGATGAAAGTGACATTCAGCATTCTTCTGGAACTTATGAACAAAACCTGTTACAGTTAAAAGTGTCTCTGCAGTACAATATGTGCCTTTCCAAGAAAACAATCAAATATTATATTGTATATTCTTAATAATTTTTCTATACTGAATTTGACCTGCGATATCATTTTAGGTGGCCCTCCAAATGCTGGACTACAACTCCTGTATTCCTAGTCTACAACACCTGTATCATTAGACATAATCATTACAGCTGATGGGAATTGTGTTATCTGAAAGACTGCCACTTGTTCTCTTTAGTCAGGATAGTGGAGTTTTAATTTAAATACAAGTCTTGTGGATATGATGTCTGACATTAAAATGTCCTTTAGGGTGCTTCCAGACAGCGCCAAAACCTACACTGAAGTGGGTTTAAATAACCCGCTTCAGCACGGGTTCTTGTCTCCTCTCCACCACCCACACCCCGGGCTTTCCTGGGGGGCGATGGCCACATGCCTTCCCAAAACAAATCAACATGGCATGAAGCCACCCCCCAAGCCCCAAATTTACCCCCTAAAGCTTACTTAAAAGGTCTCTAGCATCCATAATGGATCTCCTCATGTCCTCCTGGTGCAAAAAAATGACACGCAAGGAGATGGAGGGGCTTGGGGGAAGGGGTGGGCACTATTCTGCTCCTCCAGGCTTTTCAAAGCCTGAAAAAGCAAGATAGCTGTGGAGACTCACCTCTGGGGCTGTGGATGCAGTCCCGGTAGTGAGTCACCACAGGTCAAAACCCCCAGGTCTTTCAGGAAGGCCCAGATCTAATGGGGAATCTAATTAATTCAGAACAAATGAAGGAAACCTTGGTTTCCAAATTAATTAGTCGTTTGGATGCCTCCGGTACAAACAAAGACGAGTTCCGCTTTTTAGGCTTGTCTGGATGGGCCCTTAGTCTTTCCTCAACCTCAGAGGCACAAATGCTCTTCAATTGCAATTCCTATTATCTCCAGTCTTCATGGCAGATAATCAAAAGTGATCGGATTTGTCATTCTATACCATTTGGGGATCTAAATTGGGTAAAAACTAAAGAGCACCGGCTACTACGTAAAAAAATTATAGCTGGCCCTCTGTATCCATGACTTTTCTGTCCACTGATTCATCTTCCCCTTGAAGGCAACTGTAAGGCTGCTTTGGCCCTCAATGCAAATGATTTTGACATCCCTGCCCAACCCATCATTCTCAAAACTCCTTCTCTGAGCATAGAATATTGAGTACAATAAGACTCCTATAACCATGGAGCCCATTTATAATTTTGCTTAACCATACCTAGGAGAAAATGATCTCTCTGGGATTTTTCTAGGTCCTCCAGGGGATTCTATGCTATGCTTCCTCCAGAAGTTACCACAGAGACACCTTGGATAACCTAGGAAATTCCTAGAGAAGATACATCTCTGGGAGTCTGAAGGTCCACCAAT
Organism: Anolis carolinensis; assembly: GCF_035594765.1. NCBI lineage: Eukaryota > Metazoa > Chordata > Lepidosauria > Squamata > Anolidae > Anolis > Anolis carolinensis. The sequence goes on along the minus strand of NC_085845.1, from coordinate 24,788,344 downwards.
ACAATGGTATACTGGGACCATAATCAGGGAATTTAATGGTATTCAATCATATCTACAGTCTGGCTGGAAACATATCCCCTGTAGATATTGATCTTGCTGTAGGTATTTTTACTGCTAGCACCTCCTCTTTGATCTAAAATGTTCATAGTAGTTGCCTCATCTGATCTTTTCTTCCCTATTCATTGTTGACTACTTTGTTAGAAAATGTTGACGTGCTTGATTATTGTCGAACACCAAATGGGGATGGTGGAACTGACTGCTTCTGAGGGAAGCCTTTCACAATTCTTGCAAAGAAAGCAAACCCTCTGCTATCACTTTTGGATATAACTAACTACTGAAAAATTAAAGATGGAGGAAGAAATTAATTTTGAAACTGAGTTACATTCTGAACAATATGAGCCTTTCATTCAACTACCTCTTTGTGAAATTAATATTCTCTCTTAGCATCACTCTCTTAATATAAATCATCACCTTTAGTGTCTTGCTGTCGACCCAGTCCATGAAAGGGAAAGCTGTAGGGGCATTAATTATATGGAAGAGACATTGCACACCTACATATTATCTTTGAACATATTATTAAGAGCACCCATGACTCCTACTTAGTATTTACTTTTCTTTACATGTGCTGTTGAAACTGAATTGTGAAATGTTTGCTGTGGTTGTTCTTTGTATGTTTGTGTACTGCATGAATAACCTCCTATGATTGGTCAATATCCCTTTTCATACCTCCAACTTCAAACTTCACACAATATGTGAGAATATGCCCTATTTGCCATGAAATAGTCACACCTTTTTTGAGTGAAGAAAGAGGGTACAATTATTATGTAGTGGTGGCTATTATGAGGTTGATAGAGGACAGGGGCATGGGCCCCCTTGGAGCTATGGGGCTTCACTTGACACCTAGCAGCCAAATGAAGCCCCATGGTTCCTAGGCAGCAAGTACAGGCAAGTGAACTAAGAGTGCAGCTATTATGAGACAAATACTAAAAATACCAATTTATGCATCCCAAAAATGGAGGTGTCACTATTACACAGTGGTGACTATTACACAGTGAAATACAGTAGCCTTTTCACTGTTGATGAGGTTTATCTCGTATTAATATCTGCCTTGGTTATTTTCACCTTGCAAAGCACAGCAATGTGCCTCTTGTGGTTTGGAAACCCCAGTTTTGCAACGATTAACAGCCTTCCAGCACTGGAGTTCTGTTTCTTGTAGACCTGATTTACTCACGATCTTTAGAGACAACTGCTAAATAGGCTTTACAGGAAAGCTGGTCAAAATATACTGCTGTTTTTGCTTTCAAAGGTTAGTTTCACATGATGCAAGACAAGAGCTCAATAGCTGTTACACAAGTGGATGTGCAGCCTCAATGTGTCAGACAGGAACCGTTAGAGGCTTTATTTAATTAATCAGGAGATATTGGTAGTTGTAACAGCTACCCAGAACCTTCATATACAGAGGCAAGATCCCTCAGAATTTCAGTGGCTGGAAGCAAATAAACAATGAAAGCTTGTCACCTCTATATATCTGCTTGACCAGGTTCCATAGCCAGCCTCAATAAACTGTAGCGTAATTTCTTTTATTCTAGTGGTTCTCAACCTGTGGGTCCCCAAGTGTTTTGGCCTACAACTCCCAGAAATGCCAGCCAGTTTACCAGCTATTAGGATTTCTGGGAGTTGAAGACCAAAACATCTGGGGACCCACAGGTTGAGAACCACTGTTTTATTCTCTTATGGCACAGATTATGACATTCTAGACTGCCCAAAAACTGTGGCTGCTCAAGACTTATATAAAATGGTGTAGTATATGAACAATCTATAGTTATCCAGTGGGATTTTATTATATGCTGGGGTTTCATTCCAGGACACACACTCTTACAAGGATACCAAAGTCCATGGACACTCAAGTTCCATTGTATACAGTGGTGGAGTAAAACAGGACCCCTTATATAAAATGGCAAAAACCAAGGCTTGCTTTTTGGAATTTTGCTTTGAATATTTTTGAAGCCATGGACGATGGAATCCATGGATATAGAGGGACAATAGTACTACTGTGAACAGCATTTTGAAAAGCCGACATCTTTTTCTTTGATAATGGCTTTTCTGCCAGCTCTACATTTAGGGCCTTTCACACTGTACAGCCGGCAGGCTGTTAGGAATTGTGGGAGTTGAAGTCCAAAACACCTGGAGGGCCCAAGTTTGCCCATGCCTGGTATACACAATTAAAGCTTTGTTCTACTTTAACTGTCTTGTTCTATCCTATGAAACTCTTAGATTTACAGCAGTCAGGATTCTCAGCTGGAGAGCCCTACTGTGTCATCAAACTACAAAGCCCAGTATTCCACAGGATGCAATCATAGCAACCAGAGTGGAATTAAAATGCTATAACTGTGCAGTGTGAAAAGGCTCTTTGTGTTTCACTCTAAAACCAGAGAAATACACTCTCAGTCATACAATTGATGAGACATTTTCACTGTTCTATAGAAAAGTCAGTGGGGTCAAGAACATGATGTCATTAAGGGTTTACCAATTTAAGCAACAAAATCATTACTTTGAATTTAGCTGAGTCCTTCAAACCACAGCAGGTTGGAAATTCATCCCTAGATCAACCCAGTCCTGGATAAAAATGTCCTTAGTAGTCCATCATATTCATGTATTGATGAGAAAGAGAACCACTAGAATGTACTATACTCATTTTTGTGTCATCTAATCTAGTTGAATTACATACATAAGGAGCATGAAAATAGGAATTGGTAATTTTTTGACATCAGGTTGGAATAGATGTGAAAGCCTTTCAAAAGTGTTTAAACCACAGTGTGGCAAAATGCTGTTTTTCTCATACCTATACATTGCCAACCTAGCAGTTCGAAAGCATGCCAATGTGAGTAGATCAATAGGTACCTCTCCGACAGGAAGGTAACGGCGCTCCATGCAGTCATGCCGGCCACATGACCTTGGAGGTGTCTAAGGACAACGCCGGCTCTTCGGCTTAGAAATGGAGATGAGCCCCAACCCCCAGAGTCAGACATGACTGGACTTAATGTCAGGGGAAACCTTTACCTTTTATACATTGTTACTACATGGAGAGCCAGTATCTCAATCTCAAAATATTTTCTTCCCAAACAACAAAACACACAATAAAAAACAACCCAAGGCTGAGATTGTATGTGGAAAATTCTTCTGATAATCACTTATTTTCATTGGGAACACTGCTATTCTCATCTAGAAGATACATGCTTCATTGCATAATGAGCAAAATGACACTTTTGGGTGCTATGGTCCATTGTAGAAGTGGTTTGATTCAATAGGATCTTGGCCCAAGGATGCAGTGATGAATGCAAAATTTTAATAGTCTCTAGCAGTCATCACACTTGAGCATTTATCCATTTTAACCCACTTTAAAGGCTGTGACTGCCTCCTGCAGAATTCTGAGGTTTGTAGTTTAGGGAGGCCCAGGGCCTCTCTGGATGAGCAGTTTAAAGGCCCCTCCTAAACTAGAAACTCCAGAATTCTGCAGGAGGCAGTCACAGAATTTAAAGTGGATCAAAGTGGATAAATGCTCAAGTGTGATGAAGCCCATCTTTATCTTGTCCTTATTTTAATCACTTGGCTGTTCCTTATGGATAGGGATTTTTGTTGTAGGTAGGGGCAAAGGATTCAGTTATGAATTCCCACCTGAATTATTGCTTTCTTTGTTTTAAAACGTAACCTAGCAATTTGCATTGTAATGAGTTCTATGGCTGTCTGAGATACGTGCGCAATACCAGATAATATTATGACATAACTGGAGATAGGAAGTGATGCATGCCTTTGCCCTCTGATCTACCACTTTTTAAAAATTGTTTTTGTTGCGCTCTCTCTTTTACATAGCAACTTTTTTGAAGCCCCAAAACTATACCTTCCAAAACAAGGCTCACAAAGGCTCTCAAACTAATAAAGATACATAGCTGAACACAAGTGAAACTGTTCCTCTCCATTGTAGTCATCTCTTGCCAAAATGAAATATTTACTCTTCTTTCTTGAATGTAAGGATTCAGATCCCAGTCTCTAACACAAAAAATGCATTATAAATGGGTGGATGAGAAAGGGAATAGCAAGCTAACTCTCTGCTAAGTTTCAGTACAAGTGCTCTTACTCTCCAAGTGTACAGCAAGATAATATCTACTATTGGATCTCAGTTAAAGCAAAAGCAATAAAAGAAGGGAGAACTGTGAGGGTAGGCCCTTTTGATGGAAACATACTTCAGTTGGATAAAAGCTGGATTTGCACTGCTTTATATCCCAGGATCTGATCCCAGATTATCTGGCAGTGGAGACTCATATAATCCAGTTTAAATCAGATAATCCAGGATGAGATCCTGGGATATAGAGCAGTGTAGAAGGGGCCAAAATCAGCCAGGTGTTCATAAGTCACCTAAAGCATTCCAGAGAATGGGGGCTCCTCGTCTACTGTAATTGTAGCAATTGTGCTTACGCCAGGTTCTGAAGCTCCTCTTCTGGACTGCCATGCCCCAAGCGGTCCTGCTGGAAGCTCCTCCGCCTTTCCTCTTCCATCTTGGCTTTGCCCATTCGCAACACCTGCCAGCCTTCTGATGCTGCTTCTCTTCAGGGTCCCACTGGCCTCTGAGAGAACAAGCAAGGAAAAAGCAAGCCAGCTGGCATCCCTTTGCTTCAGATCCTGCCTCTTCTCTGTGAAGAGCACTCAATTCCTCCAGCAAGTTGGTGTTGTTTCTGCTGGTGCACAAGGGGAATGAGGAAGTGAAAATGACAGTCCCTCCCTGCCAGCGCCAAAAGGACCCTCCCTTGCCTCTCCAGTTCAGGCAGACCGAAGGGGAGGACGCCTGGAGAATGCAGCTGGGGCTGTTCCACGCCTCTTCTACTGTTGTGTGTATGTAAGCCAGGGGTGTTGCCTGAGCAAGGGTTTGCCAGCATGCACAAAGGTGTGTAAGAAAGAACACCACCAGCACAATCCTTTGCACACCAGTTTGTGCTTTCTTTACATTAATGCTTTTGCTGCAGAGAAACCAACAGAAGACAGAAATGCCAGTCTATGTTTGTTTTGATTTTAGGCACTGAAAGAAGGAAGTGCATTGCTCCATGTTCTGTGTTTCTAGCATGGCTTGTAGTAGACTTCAGTGTTAGTTTTTGTTGTTAGTTTGCTGGGTGGAGGGGCCAGGCTTAGCTTAGTGGGCTAAACCGCTAGCTGTAGAAAATCCTGCCAATCAAAAGGTTGGCAGTTCAAGCCTGGGTTGGGGTGAGCACCCGCCATCAGCCTCAGCTCCCTGCCCACCTAGCAGAAATGTGGGTAGATAAATAGATACTGCTTTTAAAAAGCAGGGAGATTATAAAAGGCACCCATAAGGCAGTTTAATCCGGGGGACGTCTAAGAATGACAAATTTCCTTGGCATGGAAGATGGAGCGAACCTCCCCCCTCCCCCCCCAGGCTGGAGTTAAACATAGCCTCCAGATGCTAGAAATTGAAAAGTTGGGGAAAGCCTTTACCTCTGTCTATGTATTGTCTGTCCTTGTTAACTGTATAATGGCATCGAATGTTTGTTGTACACCAGTACAGTAGAGTCTCACTTATCCAAGCTAAACGGGCCAGCAAAATCTTGGATAAGCGAATATCTTGGATATTAAGGAGGGATTAAGGAAAAGTGTCAGAACCCTGCTACTAGAGCCTGGATGTGGCTCTGAGTTTCAGGGTCACTGACATTGATAAGACACCTGCGGCTCAGGACTTGGAGAAGAAACGGCTGCTGGACTTGGCGGGGAATTTGCGCGGGGTTTTACTGAGCGGGAAGAGACTGTTCAAATGAGGGGGAGGGTATATAAAGGAGGGTTGGCCATAGTATCCCATTCTTGGCTTTTCTGATGTTCATGTTTCCTACAGTAAAAGTTTCTGGTGATATCACAGAGAGTCTTGTGTGTTCATTCAGGAGCGGCTGTGGTGAGCTGACACTAAGCCAAGAATACGGACACCATCCCGCTGTAGCGGTGAGGTGTAACATGCAAGTGGAGGATGAAGAGCTCTTGGGCGCAGGAGGAGGAAGGTCGGAAAGGGCCACTCCCGAGCCGGACGCTGAGTTCCACCAGCTGGCGGCCCTGGCGTCATCCACCGCTTATGCCCAGCCAAATGGGGTAACCCAGAGGCGCGGAGTGGTGCGGGGAGATAGCACCGGAGGAGAGGAAGGTTCACCTTCCCCAGGCCCACAAAGGATGGTGTTTCTGGAGGAGAGGATGTCGGCGATGGAGACCACCCTGGCAGTGATGTCGAGGGCGATGGAGCGCCTGGCGGTTTTGGCGGAGCCGGAGAGAGGAAGGGAACTTCGGGCTGGCTCAATGTGGGACGTGAGCGTGGGAAGCAGCCAGGGCTTTGCAGACCTCCCAGCACCGAAGGGAAGGGAAATGCGAAAGGAGCCCGGTGCCCGGCCCAAGATCCAAACAAGCCTGACGCGGGTGGAGGAGAGTGACGACGAAGGGGAAAAGCCTCCGAGAATCCCGGCTACGCTCCCAACTGAGACCCTGGTGCCCCTGGCGAATGCCGGGCGTGGCACAGGGCCAAGAGAAGCAGCAGCGGGGCCCACTGGTCCGCAAGGGGGCTTGCGACGGGCGGAGAATTGGGGATTGCCACCACAGGGACCCCTACCGAGACGAGAGGAACTAAGGATCGAGTTTGGGGGAGAGTCCTCTGAACTGGATTTTTTCCTGACCACGGTGAGGGGCTATATGGAGGACAATGCTCACACTTTTAGAACGGAATCCAGCCGGGTACGGGCCATTGGTGCAGTGTTGAAGAGGGGAGCGGCCAGCTGGTACGTTCAACTGCACGCGCGGCGCGACCCATGTCTGGGGTCACTCCGACGCTTTATGGGGGCCCTGGAGACCCGTTTCCGAGATCCACTGGAGCAGATCCGGGCGAGGGAGAAGTTGAAGACCGTCTCCCAGGGGCAGAGATCGGTATCTGAGTATGCGGAGGAGTTCCAATGCCTCGCTGAGAAGGTGCCGGAATGGTCTGCAGTGACAAAGATAGAACTCTTCAAAGAGGGTCTCAGGCGGGAGATCCTCTCCTGGGCGGTGCATCGTGATGAGCCTGACACACTGCGCGGATGGATTCAGCTGGCGGGGCGCATCGAGACATCGCTGGCCCAGGCGAGGAGGCACCGAGGAGGGCTACAGCAGCGGCCGCAGATGAAAGAGGGGAGCCGGAAGGAGGGATCAACCCCAGCCGGGAGGAGAGCGGAGCCGACAGGGAACGTGAGCGCCAGCAGGAGGGGCTGCTTCGTGTGCGGCCGTTTGGGCCACAGGGCTGCCGAGTGCTGGCAGAGAAAAGGGGAAGGCGGAGGCCCGCCCAAACCAAGAGCCGTGGCAGGGAAACGCGCCGAGGAAGAACCACCGATGAGGCACCACTCGGGGGGGTTGGTAAGTCAGGACAAAGCCATGATAGTGGTCCCCATTCAGCTTGAAAGTGGCAGCAAACAAGCAACCTGCAAAGCATTTGTGGATTGTGGATGTTCCAGGAACATCATCTCCCCTGAATTAGCCGAGGGATTGGGATGCGAAAGAACGAACCTAGAATCCCCAATAGCTTTTTCGCAGTTGGACGGATCCACAGCATCGGGATCATTAGCTAAGTACAGTGCCGAAGATGTAAAGTGTAAGATAGGGAGTTGGGAAGGAAAGGTATCATTTGTGATATCACAAATAGCCAGCTATAATGTTATACTAGGCATGCCATGGCTGGGGCAGGCCAACCCGCAAATCAACTGGGAGGATAAGAGCATGATCTTCAGGATGAAGTTGGAAGAAGGGAGCCAGGAAGTGGAGAGGGAGCCGGGGAAAAGGGGGGAGGAAGACTCTATCAGGATAGCAGAACTGGCAGATAAATTACCCCCAGAGTATCGGGATTTTGTGGACGTATTTGATGAGAAGGAAGCAGACAGTTTCCCACCGAAGCGGAGAGTTGAAGTGAAGATAGAGCTAGTCCCAGGAGCAGAGCTTCCCAAGGCAAAAATATACCCAATGTCGGCTAGGGAAAAGGAGGAACTGAGAAAATACATTGATAAAAACCTAGCGAGGGGTTTCATAGAGCCTTCAAATTCCCCTTTAGGGGCGCCTGTGTTGTTCAGGCGGAAAAAGGACCAAACGCTGAGGCTCTGCATTGACTACAGGGGCCTGAATGCAATCAGTTCTGTAAATAAATACCCCCTACCCTTAGTGAAGGACTTGATCGCCCAGTTATCGGAGGGACAGATATTCACTAAATTGGACTTAATTGAAGCGTACCATAAATTGCAGATCAAACCAGAGGACAGGTGGAAGACGGCCTTCTCCAGTGCATTCGGATTATTCAATTATCGTGTGCTCCCCTTCGGTTTGTGCGGCGGAGGTGCCGCGTTCATGCAATTAATCAACGAAGTGTTGCATCCATTGTTGTACAAGGGAGTCTTTGTTTTTTTAGATGACATATTGATAATATCTCGGACTAAGGAGCAACACATAGAACTAGTCAGGGAAGTCCTGCAAAAGTTGAGAGAAGCAAAACTGTATGCGAAGCTTGCCAAGTGCGAGTTCAATAAAGACCAGATAGACTTTCTGGGGTATAGGATTTCCTCCCAGGGAGTGGCGATGGACCCTGCGAAGGTAGAAGACGTGAGGGGGTGGGAAGCCCCCAAAACACGGAAGCAGCTGCAATCCTTCCTAGGGTTCGCAAACTTCTATAGAACATTTATCAAGGACTTTGCGCGCCTCACTTTGCCATTAACGGATTTGTTAAAGACTAAAGGCAGGGGAGAAACAGCCAAAGTGAAGGCCCCAGGGGCCAAACTGACCTGGACAATAGAATGCCAGGAAGCTTTCGAAGCCCTTAAAAAGCGTTTTACTGAGGAGCCTGTCCTACAGCACCCTGATATGTCTAAAGCCTTTGTATTACATTGCGATGCGTCAGACCGGGCATATGGGGCAGTTCTGCTACAGAAAGACGAGGGGGGGAACCTGAAGCCATGTGGCTATCTGTCAAAAAAGTTTAGCGATACAGAAAAAAACTGGCCAATTTGGGAGAGAGAAGCCTTAGCTATTCTAAAAGCACTAGAGTGCTGGAGACACTTTCTGGAAGGAAGTGGAACACCGTTTGAGGTGTGGACTGATCATAGAAATTTACAGTATCTAAGATCCCCTCGTAAACTATCGGCGAAGCAAATTAGATGGGCCCAATATTTCAGCCGTTTTGATTTCAGACTCAGATTCTTCCAGGGGAAACATAACATACTCGCTGACGCTCTCTCTCGGATGCCTCAGCACGGGGGAGGAATTCAGGAATCTGAAGGGAGCCTATTCCTAGATAAGCAATGGGGCCTGGCAGTACTAACTCGAGCACAAGCGGCCAAAGAAAACAAACGTACTGCCATTTCCACGGGGGGAGGAGAAATATGGGAGGAAGAGTTGAAGCGAGCGTATGGAATGGACAAATGGTTACAAACTAACAAAGAAAAGGGAGAATTGTGTGGGGATTTGGTGTTTGTAAATAAGAAATTGTATATCCCTGAATGTTTAAGACGAGAAATGTTAAGGAAGTACCATGATAACAAAGGTGCGGGTCATCTAGGCCCCACCAGGACTATTAAACTGTTGGCCAAACAATGCTGGTGGCCCGGAATGAGGAAAGACGCCAGGGGGTACGTCACGCAGTGTGAATTATGTGCCGAGGGAAAAACACCACCGGGGAAGCCCCAGGGGCTATTGCAGAAGGTGGTGGAGCCCATGAGGCCATGGGAATGCGTAGCCATGGATTTTGTAGGCGAACTACCCCCCAGCAGAGGCCACAGATACATTTGGACAATATTGGACCTATTCTCAAAACAGGCACACTTTGTGGCCCTGCCAAAACTCCCTTCAGCTGAAAAACTTGCTGATTTGTATGTGAAGCATGTATATCGCCTACATGGGTGTCCCGACAAAATAATTAGCGACCGGGGAGTCCAATTTACTGCAAAATTTTGGGGAAAATTCTTACAGCTGTTAGGAGCAGAAAGGAACCTGAGCTCGGCCTTTCATCCCGCGACCAACGGGGGGGTCGAACGTACCCAACAGACACTGTGCCAATTCTTAAGGATGTACACCAATTATAGACAGGATGATTGGGCGGACCTTCTACCGTTTGCTGAGATGGCTTTTAACGGGGCCGTACATTCGGCCACAGGTCGTGCCCCATTCGAAATAGTATACGGACAGGAGGTGGCACCTTTCCCCAGGCTACCCGAGTGGAAGGAAGGGGAGGGCCAGACCGACGAGGAATGGCCGGCCAAAATCAAGCAAGGGTGGCAAACCGTGGTAGAGGCATTGCGGGAAACACAAAAGAAGTACAAGCTCTTTGCGGATCGTAGGCGCCGAGAGGGGGACAAATTGGGCGAAGGAGATCTGGTTTGGCTGAGCACAAAAAACCTAAAATTGGGATTCCCATCCAAGAAATTGGCTCCACGCTATATAGGACCATTCAGGGTAGCAAAAAGAATAAACGAAGTGACCTATGAGCTGAGGCTACCCAAGGACCTAGGAAAGGTACACCCGGTATTCCATTGCAGCCTGTTAAAAAAGTATAAAGGAACTCTGGACGGCGGAGAACAATAGTTGTGTTTAATCTTTTCCTTCCAGGATGAAGGGGAGGAGGACGCCATGTCAGAACCCTGCTACTAGAGCCTGGATGTGGCTCTGAGTTTCAGGGTCACTGACATTGATAAGACACCTGCGGCTCAGGACTTGGAGAAGAAACGGCTGCTGGACTTGGCGGGGAATTTGCGCGGGGTTTTACTGAGCGGGAAGAGACTGTTCAAATGAGGGGGAGGGTATATAAAGGAGGGTTGGCCATAGTATCCCATTCTTGGCTTTTCTGATGTTCATGTTTCCTACAGTAAAAGTTTCTGGTGATATCACAGAGAGTCTTGTGTGTTCATTCAGGAGCGGCTGTGGTGAGCTGACAGAAAAGCCTATTAAACATCAAATTAAGTTATGATTTTACAAATTAAGCACCAAAACATCATGTTATACAACAAATTTGACAGAAAAAGTAGTTCAATACACAGTAATGTTATGTTGTAATTACTGTATTTATGAATTTAGCACCAAAATATCATGATATATTGAAAACATTGACTACAAAAATGCCTTGGATAATCCAGAACCTTGGATAAGCGAGTCTTGGATAAGTGAGACTCTACTGCATGTGTTCTCCAATCCACCCTGAGTCCCCTCGGGGATATAGAGAGGAATATAAATAAAGTATGTTATATTTTTATTATTGATCTGAGGCTGAGAGTGTGACTTGCCACCCAGGAGCTTCCATAGCCAAGTTGGGTCTTGAACCCTGGTCTCCCAATGTCCTTGTCCAGCACTCGATCTGCTACATCACACTGTGGCTCCAGTCTCAGCCTAGGGACAAGAATTAAAGTATCTTAAAAATTGGGCTGTTTTACAGTTACTAAGGGGAAGTGACTAAAATGTCATGCTTGGATGCAAGCTTACCTAAATTTAACTTCTCACAAAGCCATGAACAGTGTTTGGAAATGTTACCTTTTTGGGCCACAGCTCCCCAAATCCCCAGGCTAGTATGAAGTTTATTGGACAGCCTTGAGCATCTTGCAGTGTTCCTGCACAATCTACATTGCAGGATTGCTGTTAAGGATAAAAAGCCACCCCTCATGTATGTCACCTTGAACACGTTGCAAGAATGATCAGAGCAATATGATGAAAACATGTAAAGCTGAACAAAAAGTATATTTTTGTAAGTAGCCTAACACCAAACGAAAGGCTTCTTCAAGACTGTGGGCTCAACACATGTATTATGCTGAACCAAGTCTTGTCAAATCAAACAGAAAGCTAAAGAGGAGAACTAGAAAAGAATGAATCTAGGAATCGAAAAAGACACAAATTTTCCACCTTGGTTGGTTGGTATTATTCTCTCTTGAGGTAGCTTCCTCCTTCACTTCTATTTCAGCACTAGACTTTTCTTAAAGCATATGGTGAACAGGTTATAACTTTGGTGAATAATACAGTTCTCATTAACATACTTTCCTATTAAGAGAAGTTGACCTGGATTTTCCCTCACTATTTAAACCAATCCACGCCACAGTGTTACATAAGCAGAAGCTTTTGGGTGTTTTTCTCTTTCACTTCACCTCCTGCCTTAGCTTTCTTTTCAGGTTTTACACAAGAACAAAACAGACACAAGAAAACCCTAAATTTGCCCACATACAGTAATTGCTGGCTGGATTAACAGGACTTCCCTCTCCAGGTAAAAAAGGTTTATGGTTTGACATGCTAATTCCACCTTGGAATTCTGAACAGATACCTTTTGAGTTTCTATTTCTGCTAATTGTGTGAAATGTGGTTCTGTTTTTGATTATACTTTCCCGTCTACAAGCATTTGAAGGGGGAAACCAAAATAAAATCTTTGTCAAAGATCATGTTCTTCTCAGGTTTGCTAGCTTCACTTTTAGAAAGCATATTAAAACAACAGCTGTATCACCAGGTTGTTTTAATTTGTAAGATTTTAATTATTAATTTTAATTAGAGTGGAAACAAATAGTATGAGGAAACATAGAGTGGCTGTATGAAAGAAGCTTTTGTACCTTTAAAAGCTGTAAGTGGAAATTTCAATAGGTGAAACCTGTCATGCAAACTTTAACAGCTAACATTTCCTCTTCTAAACAGCTATTAAAGGCACACAAGGCATAAAAAAATGAAATGCACAGATACAGAACGGGGCATGCCAGGCTCAACAGCAGTAAGTGTGAAAAAGATCTTGGAGTCCTCGTGGACAACAAATGCAACATGAGCCAACAATGTCATGCGGTGGCTAAAAAAGCCAATGGGATATTGGCCTGCATCAATAGGAGTATAGTGTCTAGATCCAGAGAAGTCATGCTACCCCTCTATTCCGCCTTGGTCAGATCACACTTGGAATCACACCGTGTCCAATTCTTGGCACCACAATTGAAGGAAGATGTTGACAAGCTGGAATGTGTCCAGAGGAGGGTGACAAAAATGATCAAGGGTCTGAAAAACAAGCCCTATGAGGAGCGGCTTAAAGAACTGGGCATGTTTAGCCTGCAGAAGAGAAGGCTGAGAGGAGACATGACGATGGCCATGTATAAATGTGAGGGGAAGTCATAGGGAGAAGGGAGCAGGCTTGTTTTCTGCTGTGCTGGAGACTAGGACACGGAACAATGGCTTCAAACTACAGGAAAGGAGATTCCACCTGAACATTAGGAAGAACTTCCTCACTGTGAGAGCTGTTCAGCAGTGGAACCCTCTGCCCCGGAGTGTGGTGGGGGCTCCTTCTTTGGCGGCTTTTAAACAGAGGCTGGATGGCCATCTGTCGGGGGTGCTTTGAATATGATTTTCCTGCTTCTGGCAGGAGGTTAGACTGGATGGCCCACAGGGTCTCTTCCAACTCTATGATTCTAAGATTTGTCCTCATTTTTATGTGAATTCACAGATAAAAGAAGAATATGTTTATTGATGCTTGTATTTTATGACTGCTTATAAAAAGCCCAGTGTATTTCAATCTTTATATAATTGTATATATATATATTTGTTATGTGGCCACACACATATACATATACACTTAGCATAGAGGTTAAATTTTTATACAGACAGAGGCTCTGATAATCTGATAAGCCAGAAACAAATAACAAATATATTATTACTGTATAACATTCTTTGTGGTTCTTTTTTCTTAATGCAAAAAACCTGAATAAAATATCAATCTAGTAAGTACTGAGCTAAGATAAATTGTTCACCAGCTCAGTTTGGGGTCCAATCCATTACGGATGCTCATTCCTCAAATGCTAACTTCAATATACACATGAAGCTTTCTAGCAGCAGGAGATTTATTGGCCTCCATCCCAAAACCACAGGGTATCTGCAGGATTATTTCTTGGAAAGAAAAAAAATGTCCTGAGACTAGCAACTCCATCCATCAAAACAACCGTGTTACTAGAAAGCAAGTTGCACTTTCTTATAGGATGTAAAATTTTAAAATCTACAAGAAATAAATTCATTCTTTTTGCAATGTGATTGTGATTTCAAAATCAGTTTTATAGTGACAGAGACATCAAAAGTGATGTCACTAAATGGTGGCAGAGGCCTGATTCAAAGCCTGTGTTGTACTCCAAGGCTGGAAACCACCTCTGAACTTAACACACACTCCAGTCCAGGTAAAATAGCAAAGGAGTTTATTGAAGAATATATAAGAAAAGCAATTCAGTGAAATTCAAAATTCAAATATCAGGAATAATCCACAAAAGTCAAGGTACATAAGAGGCATCAAAAACTAGGAATACAAAAGCAGGATAAATCCAAACATGAGATTCAGGATCAGTCTTTAGAAACTTGAACGCATTAAAGCAGGAGCAAAGAAGCATGAAACTAGGAATCCCTTTACAGGCTTGACTCATCACTATGGATTGTAGCATTTTTCCTTCATTATTTTTTGCTGAATTCTGTCTTTTTCTTCTGATTAGCAGCTGCATCTTGCAGGGAAATCATGCCCCTTGCATAGGGCTGTGGTTATAAGCTCAACATAACTGGAAAATGGAAGTTACTGCGTGAGAAGTTGAGTAAAGAGAAAGCTCTTTGAGGCATTTCAGCCACAGGGAAGAAGCTAAAAAAGAGATAATATCTGTCCCAGCAAGGACACATATTATCTACCTTCAATATAATTAAAAGGCCCACTGGCTGAAAAGAATGCCTGTGGCGTACATGGCTTAATATTGTAGCCATGCTAGAGAATACAATTGCGACATTGTCTTCTTGCGGGTGTTGCCACTTTGCCCCGGGCATTCATGGGTAGCTGTGGGAAGTTCCTGAAAACATCTTAATGGCCCTGTTTCCATGACAAACATGGAAAGAAGGAAAGGCCAAACAACTGGGTGGCACTTCGTTTAGAAAATCTAGGCAACCATATAATTTCTAAAATCAATATTTTGTCCTATATGCCCTTTGCTGTGCTAGTTTGTTTTCTGAAGTGTTTGCTTATTCACTGAACTTAAAAGCAAGGTAAAAAGGTAAAGGTAAACGTCTTCCCCTGTCATTATGTCTACGTCTAGATGGTGCCCATCTCCATTTCTAAGCCGAAGAGCCGGCGTTGTCCGTAGACACCTCCAAGGTCATGTGGCTGGCATGACTGCATGGAGTGCCATTACCTTCCCACCAGAGTGGTACCTATTGGTCTACTCGCATTTGCATGTTTTCAAACTGCTAGGTTGGTAGAAGCTGGGGCTAACTGTGAGAGCTCACTCCACTCCTCGGATTTGAACCGCTGATCTTTCAGTCAGCAAGTTCAGCAGCTCAGCGGTTTAACCTGCTGCGCTATTGGGGTGCCTAAATGCAAAGAAGCAGTTAGCTGTGAAAATTTTAAAATAAAAGAATGGACTGTATGTACTTTTTGAGTTTTCAGGTAGGGAAATTTCATATTTGAATGCAAAGAAGCAGTCAAATATGAAATTTCCCTACCTGAAGACTCAAAGGATACATATAGTCCATCCTGTTATTTCTAAAAGAATACCAAATACTTAAACTGTGGGTCCCAACTTCATCTGGGGTCCCCTCAGCTCAGTGTTGGGGTCCCGAAAAGTGTGGTAACAGTAAAACTTTTCTGAATGTCACCTTGTTACTGTTTAAGAAATTTAACTCTGTTCTGCAGTGTTTCTAGTGGGCTCTGCAAAAGATGCTTTGTCTATACTTCATAAAAAGGAAAATCGGTCTTTTTGGCAAGTGTTGCAGATGCTGGTTTCTTATCAGTAAATGTTTGATCTTTATACACATTTTACATACTTATATTTTGAGGATCATGTAAAAATTTCTTGATCTAAAAGGGGTCCAGTGTGGAAAGGTTTAAGAAGCCCCACTCTAGGACATATTTCTGGGGAAAGAACTGGCAAAAGCATCTTGTCTAAGAAAACCTTACAAAGTTAATGGTGTGAACATAACAGCCAACTTGAAGACACAGATACATCTTAAATAAGCCAAGCAAGCACAAGTTCCAGTATCACAACTTATCCAGCATTCAAATGATAGATATTTGTAACCCTCAAGGAGGAGGAAAACAAACACTTTCTATAGCAGGTCTTTCTTTTGAAAGGAAATCAACTTACAGTCAAACAATGTTCTTCAAGATCATAGAAAGTAAGGAAAACATAAATCCCCCTTCCAAACCTGTTATCACCCTCCAGTTGTTATATAAGACAATTTGCATTTTTTAAAAGAGCCCTTCATATATACAAATATTTGTGTGTGTGTATGTGTCAGAAGCAACTTGAGAACCTGCAAGTCCCTTCTGGTGTGAGAGAATTGGCTGTCTGCAAGGACATTGCCCAGGGGACACCCAGATGTTTTGATGTTTTACCATCCTTGTGGGAGGCTTCTCTCATGTCTCCACATGGAGCTGGAGCTGGAGCTAATAGAGGGAGCTCATCTGCATTCCCCCCGGGTTGGATTCGAACCAGCAACCTGCAGGTCAGCAACCCGACCTTCAAGTCAGCAGTCAGGAGGGAGAGAGGGCACAACTCCATGCCAAGACTCAGAAGCAGAGGCAGGATCTGATGGGCCTAAGCCTTTCTCACACTGCCGTTCTCTCTTCCTTGTGTATCATATTTTTATTAGATTGTAAGCCTGAGGGTAGGGAACAGTTCTCTTGTTCTTTTACTTGTAAAGTGTCATATACGGTGATGACACTATATAAGTGATTGATTGTTGTGTACTAAGAAGGAAGCACACATAAAGGAAGAAGTAGTGGCTTGAGTGTTGGATGACACTAGGAGAAGAGGAACTGGATCTGGGTCCACTTGGGAAATTCCACTGGGTGACCTTATCAAAGGGTACGTCTACATTGTAGAATTAATGCAATCTGACACCACTTTAATTGCCATGGCATGATGCTATCTATCAAATCATAGGTCTTTACAAGGTCTTTAGCCTTCTCTGCTAAATAGTATTAGAGCTTCATCAAATTCCAACTCCCATAATAACATAGCCTTCAGCCATGGCAGTTAAAGTAGCATCAAACTGCATTAATTCTACAGGAGCCGCGGTGGTGCAATGGGTAAAACTCTTGTGCCGGCTGGACTGCTGACCTAAAGATTGGGTTGTTGACCTGAAGATTGCTGGTTCGAATCCGCAAGACTGGGTGAGCTCCCATCTGTCAGCTCTAGCTTGCGGGGACATGAGAGAAGCCTTCCAGTGAACACATCTGGGCATCCCCTGGGCAATGTCTCTGTAGACAGCCAAATCTCTCACACCAGAGGCAACTTATAGTATGTTCTCAAGTCGCTTCTGACATGATAAAAAAAATTCTACAGTGTAGATGAACAGTCATACTTTCTGGGTCTCAGAGGAAGACAATGGCAAGCCTATTCTGCCAAAAAAACAAAAAACAAACAAACCCTATGATACGTCCCCATCCTTTGCACAAAACAACAGTAATGTATATATTTCAAGAGATAGATAGGAAAGGACCTGAGCATCACCCTGCAATAATCACTTCTGCCAAACCAAGATATATAACTGTAGGCTGTGCAGAAACTCACTTAGGATTTGTAATTGTGTGTCCATCTCTGTGTATAATAATTATTATTATTATTATTATTATTATTATTATTATTATTATTATTATTATTATTTTATTCACCTTTCCTCATGGCTCATAACGGATTGTAACATCACTAAAACACACAATTGTCTAAACCCATTCCACAAAATACACATATTAAAACTTATTTCTAAAATGTACATATTAAAATACACAGAAGAAAGATTAAATGCAAGACTCAGGTTTCAAATTTGGGATTAATACTGGCTGGGATTAATACTGGCCCTACCAGAAGAGATGTATATTCTTACAATATTGCCTGGATTGGCATGAATTTTAAAATAAAAGATTAGCATCTACTTCTAGAACTATGCATGTCATATATTGGGACCATTTATAAAGTACCAAACAGATGATCAACATGGTGTGGATGGTTCTATGGGGTCATGTTTGTTGGTATTTTTTGTTCTATTCTAATGGGTGGACATGATTCGTCTTTGTTTTTGTGCTTCTTCCTCTCTCTCTCTCTCTCTCTCTCTCTCTCTCTCTCTCTCTCTCTCTCTCTCTCTCTCTCTCTCTTTTTTTTTTTTTTGCAAAGCATTGCAAATCATTGATATTTTCAGATGCCAGTACACTATTTCCCACTGCTATATATACCATCTCAATTCAATTTGGGAAAGAAAACCTCATGTACACATGCTTACTTTCTACTGGCATTGAAAATGCTTTTAGCTACTCCTGATTTCAGTAAAACTACAGCTGGACCATCTTTTATATGTGTAACCAGAAACCAAGAAGGTAACAAATGGGAAACTGGAGATACCCGTGGCATTTCCAAGCCATTGACAGCTTGGTTTCTTGCCAAGTGCTTATTTAAAGTCCTAAATGCCATCCCTGCTTGATGCACAGGAGACTTCTAAGAAGAAAAGAATCCTCCTCATTCCACAAAGGCATTTAAAAGAGTTGAGAGATTTTCAAGTCCTGTTGAGCGGTGTCCAACCCATCAAACTCTGTCTATTCTGACTCCCGCACTCTCTCTTTCCCCTTTCTCCAGTGGCTGACATGAATAATGAGTCTAAGCTCAGCTGTCTTCCATTTTGGGTTGAGGCATGCGAGCGTTGGTAAAAACCAAGACTTTGCCACATTAACACCTGGCCCCAACTGCCTATCAGAAAGCCAGTTATAAAAAGAGATCCTTTCAAGAGGCATAGTCTTACCTGGGACATCCATCTGGGAGTATTAAAAGCTGTGATCCATGCCTGTCTATTACTTGGCACTTCTTGTGAGTTTTCTTTGTCCCTTGAGGATGAGGCAGAGGAGGAAAAGGATAAGGAGGCAGGAGCATTTCTTTCAGTACAGTGTACTTTGTGGGGAAATTTAAGGGGATTTTTATAAGGCAGTATATTCTATGGCTCCAAATGGAACAAATTGTAGGTTTCTTTTTGTGATATGCTAAGATTATATCTATCTTCCACCAAACTTTGTCCTTGAGTCTGTTTGAGTTTTCATGCTTCCTCACCTCCCCTGCCCTGCAATATTATAATTCATAGGTAAAGGTAAAGGTTTTCCCCTGATGTTAAGTCCAGTCATGTCTGACTCTGGGGGTTGGTGCTCCTCTTCATTTCTAAGCTGAAGAGCCGGTGTTGTCCGTAGACACCTCCAAGGTCATGTGGCCGGCATGACTGCATGGAGCGCTGTTACCTTCCCGCCGGAGCGGTACCTATTTATCTACTCACATTGGCATGTTTTCGAACTGCTAGGTTGGCAGGAGCTGGGGCTAAAAGCGGGCGCTCATTCCGCTCCCGGGATTTGAACCTGGGACCTTTCGGTCTGCAAGTTCAGCAGCTCAGCGCTTTAACACACTGCGCCACCACCAGGGAATTGTGTGTGGGAATTGAGTGGCTTTCTAGGTTGTCAGACTACAATTCCCAGAAGCCACAATCAGGGACGGGTTATGCAGGGAGCTGCAGTCACAGGCCCCGTCTACACTGCCATATAAAATACAGATTATCTGCTTTGAACTGGATTATATGGCGGTGTAGACTCATATAATCTAGTTCAAAGCAGATAATGTGGCTTAGATGGCAATATAGAAAGGGCCTTAAAAACCTGTAGACATTCACTCTTTGCTCTCCTCGGGTTAAAGAACCTATTGAGATTGAAGTCTAGCAGACAGAAATTTCAATTCAGCACTATTTTTCTTATTTTTCCATGTGCACCAATTTTTCAAATCATTCTGTATATAGTCATTACACATTTTGTTATTGTTGTGTGCATTCAAGTCAGTTCTGATTTACAACAATCCGAGGGTGAATTTTTTTGGGTTTTCTGAGGCTGAGGCTGCCCCAAATAAAGCCTTGTCTGGAAGGACTTTTTATGAATGATTTCCTATTGCTTTCCTGTAAGTATGAGAGGGCGTGACTTGCCCAAGACCACCTAATGGCTGAACAGGGATTTGAACACTGGTTTCCCAGAATCCTAACCTGATGATGGTTCTCCAATGAAACACCATACAATTTAAACGATAGGTGTCCTTTTGTGAAATGAAGGGACTCTTGTATAGGGGAGTTGGACATTCAGCCGTACTATTTTCCTCGCTCTTGGCTCCCACCCCTAATCCAGTGGGATCCAGTCCTTTCCCTCTGGTTATTTATTATCATACAGGCGATAACAGCTGCTCATGGTCCCCACGTGGCCAGCTATGTTCTCTTTCTGCCAACAGGTCAGCCTGTCCATCAAGCTTTCCTTTTTTTAAAAAAAAGAAATATATTTAATAGTATCTATTCATAGCAGATCTTTCGACCCACTTCAGAAGAGTTATAATTAGACCACATTAAGCCCCATTCAGATAAACAAAACACAGATGGCACATTAAGTGACCAAGTCCCAGACTAACTCATATGGGCAAATAAGGCAGACTATGATCTTCTTGGGAGATTGATGGAGTAAGGCTTTGCAGGTTCCCTCTAAGCCCTGGTTTTATGCTATTAGGGGGGAAAGAAGACTTTATACTGAAAGATATATATATACACACACACACACACACACACAAAGCAAGAAAGCCCATTTGGTCTCTTCATCAGGGGAAGTGTTTGCTTTCATTTTATTTGCAACCCTACATGTGGCTATGGCAACACACAATATATTAGGTTTCAGTTCCTTGTGAAGCTGCCTGTTTAAATCATGCTTGTCCCACTCCTTGTTCCTGCTGGAGATTTTACAATTGAAGCCCATTGCTGGGTAGCCATTCCTGCCAATTTCGTTCTTTTACATTTTTGAGGATTGTGGACAGAAACCTGTAATAATGTCATTACTGTTTTCTTCTATGTTCCTCACCTTGGTTTTATTTTGAAGTAAAAAGAGTGTGGAATTTAGTACAGAGTGAACATCTATTAGCCAAATGCTTGGGACCAGGAGTGTTTTGGATTTTGGAATACCTGTATTTGCATCTACGCACATAATGAGATATCATAGAGGTGTGATCCAAAGGTTTGCACAAAATGTATGCTTCATATATACCTTATACAGATGACTTGAAGATAATTTTATACAATATTTTGTGATCCTTAAAAAAAATTATGTACCTTGAAACATCAGAAAGCAAAGCATACAATCATCTCAGCCACCCATGTGAACAACTTTAGATTTTGGAATATTTTGGTTTCTGGATACGAAATGCTCAATCTGTACTACACTTTTCTTTTGGAAAATAAGGTAACTAACTAAAACCAAAATTAAATTTAAAAAATGCATGAGACACACAGGAGCAAAGAATTAGAAGGGTCATATTACAGGCATACTCCCAAGAACTTAATGGATTGATTCATAAATTACATCTGAAATGTTCTTGAAGCTAGTAACAAATAGTCAACCAATGCAATTGATATATCACAAGAATAATATATGCCATCTGTCTCATTAGTTATTGGGAAAGCTGGCTAGGGAATTTTGGTAGATGTAGTAACTCTTCCAAATTCTGGCAGGAATCCTGTATCAGTACTTAATTAAGTAACTTCTCCTGACCCGACCCCTCCAAACCTGATGGAAACATCATTCAACTGTGCTCTGATGGTTAGCAGAATGGATCTCATTTTGGTTGTGAAGCTAATCCCTGGTAAAGTAGGTTGGAAGAGGGGTGAAATATAATCATAGCAATACAGTAGTATCAAAATTGTAACTAGGTTGTGATCATGAATACATATGCACAATGTCTTTTTATTCACAATTTTGACACTATTGCCATGGCCGTAACTCACTCCCAAACCTATTTTGCCAGGTATCAGTTGGAAAGAGTCCATTCTATCAATAATTAGAACATGGATGAATTACGGTTCCATCAAGTTTGGAGAATCAGGCCAGAAGAAGTTCCTTAATTAAACACATAGTTAGGTATAAGCTGATGTGGGATTCTAGCCTCTGTATATTGGACAGTGGAGTTTTGAACGAATTTATGTATATGAATGTTTCAAATGCAGAACCATGTGAAGTGCATTACAATAGAACCTAGACTTTACATGACTTTGCATCTAAGGTGATGTTATTATTATGGATATTATTAAGGCACGATTGCCTGCGTGCTAAATGACTGTGTGGCTAAATTCTCTAAGTTTTATCATTTGAACATGTAAATACTATTTGAACCTTTAAAAGGAGATTACAGTATCCTTAATTTCCCATAAAGCCTTCATATTCTGTATTGTATTCAGCTTTGCTATAGTTATATAGCATCCCCCACCGCATTGCACACATGTTTGAAATAGTCATCTTTCAAAGTAGAGGAAGCTTTTGAGGTAAAAGGATTTATTAGGCAGCAATTACTATTCTACTCCTTTCCTGTCAGGAAAAAAATGAAAACTCTTCTCCAACAGAGTTGTGGGAAATGGGAAATGTTGTAAGAGTTTAATTATCTGGACTGCTCTGGTGCATGGTGGGGTGAAAGACCAATGCTGAAATGACCATTGATGGAAGCAGAGCCAGTCCTACCATTAGTCAGAGTACAACAGCCAGCTTGCATAGCAGATTTTGTATGGCACCTTGCAGGGAATAAGTTGTATTTTACACGCAAATTATTGTATATAGTCATGTATAAGTGAACTTCATGTATAAGTCGAGGGCAGGTTTTGGGGCTACAATTATGGATTTTGCTATGACTCAAGGATAACTTGTGGGCCATTCCAAGAGATGGGGAAACATCAATGCCACCCCAAGGAGGCAGTCATTTCCCCATCTAAGCATTCAAAAAGGCCAGAAATTGAGAGAATAGAGGGGGTCAATGCTTTTTTTTTTTTTTTGAGCACTCCCAGAACAGATTAAGCTCTGATATTTTGCCATTCTACTCAGAGAAGATTAGGGTTCCTTTTTGGACAGAAGTTAAGTTGCTGTACTTAGACTGACCCATGAATAAGTCAAGCCAGTTTTGGGGGGTTGATTTTTGACTAAAATGTTGATATTTTTTACATAAGTATATTGGATAGTTTTTTAAATGCACAATGATTCAGATGATGGTAAGACCTGTGCATATGGGTCATACAATAGCATATTAAAGTACACAAAATGGGTGTGAATGCACATTGCCTCTATGTCAGGCCTGCACAACCTGTGGCCCTCCAGCTGTTTTGTTCCCCAATTCCCAGAAGCCCATGCCAGCTTGTCCAATGGTCAGGAATTCTAAGAGCTGGAGGCCAAAACAGCTGGAGGGACTCAAGTTGTACAGGCCTGCTCTATGCATTGCCTCTTTGCAGTGCACATTACTGGCACATAGTGATTTTGTGCTGAAGTGATGTAGAGTTTTGGCCTTTGCCCTCTGTTATTTAAACATTTGTTGTTGCATCTTTAGTGCCAGGGAAAGGAACTTCTTGGATTTTCCATCTCAGGTACTCCAATAAATTGGCACATATCAGCAACTGTTTCTCTCAGTATAAAAAATGCTGTCATTTGCTGGTCTCCTGGAACAAATACAGGAGTCCTTGTTCAAATAAAGCAATAAACTTTCCATTTGTGGTTATTCCCGCTGCTCAAGATGTGAACAGGAGCAGGCAATTGTGGTCTTCCAGTTGGGTTGCATCTACAATTCCTATCAGCCCAAGAACTTATAGCCTATGACAGTGGTTCCCAACTTTTGGGCCTCCAGCTGTTTTGGACTTCAACTTCCAGAAATCCCAGCCAGTTGTTAGGACCTATGGGAGCTAAAGTCCAAAACACCTGGAGGCCCAAAGGTTTAGAACCACTGGCCTATGGTGAAGAGTTACAGGAGTTCCAGGCCATCTGAAGTACCACATATGAAAATCCCCTTTCTCTAGAAACCATGCAACTTGAGACTCTGAGTTTTCTGACCCAAACTTGGTGCATACTTAGTCTAAGAAGGACAGTGTGCCATCTGGTCAGATAAAAGAAGGGGATACATTGACAACCAACTGCAACTTGTGTAACTGAGTTTCTGGCAAGCCTTCAGGCAAAGACTTTACAGTAATGTAATCTGGATGTATGAAAGAGAGTATGATCTCCTCAGAAGCTTCATGCTAGCATTTAATCTGTCTCATATTTTGTAGGTGATAAATTTGTTTTATTAGTTTTTTCCCCAACACATTGATCAAGACTATGTTTCAAATGCAAAAGAGTTGGGAGAGACATGAGGTGTAAAAATAAAGATAGCAATCAACAGTGAATGCGTGAATTTGGAGGTATGCTTTATTTGGTGTCAAGAATGAAAATGTTATACTAGCTTGGACCCCTGGGGTGGGAAAACACCTAAGAGAAACAAATAGGGCCAAGCTTAAGCCCTTGGGTGGAAAATAGAAAATGCTGTATTAGTTAATGGGCTAAGTATGCATGGAGATATTTATCTTTCTCCATAAAGTGAGGCCAGGGAAAGGAGAAAGGAAAGAAATGGTGCTTCTTCTTTGCTGTCATGTCAACCTCAACCTATGGTAGCCCTATGAATGAGAGACATCTGTGGTGATGAAATTACCTCTTCATGTCTTCTAAACCCAGGGTCGAGATTTCCTTGATTGAATCAATCCATTTGTAGTACAGCCTTCCTCTTTTCCTACTGCCTTCCTCTTTACCAAGCATTATCTTGTGAATTACATCATCTCATGGCATGTCCTGGATATGAAAGCTTGCATTTGGCCATCTTTGCTTCATGTACTTAACAAGGATATATCTCCCTCTGTATCTGTTTATCTTAACTACTTCTATCTTTTTCTCCAAGGAGGTCATTTTCCCACTTCATTTTATCTTCATAAGACCCCTGTGAGATATCTGAGGCTGAGGCGTGGTCACTAATTCAGAGTCAAGCAATGAACTTCAAAGCTAATTCGAAACTTAATTCCTTCTCAAGGAAGTGCATCATGAGAAAGTTTCTCATAAGAGTTCTGTGGATATCATTGCATGTCAAAGAGGCAAACCAATGGGTCTTTGAGCAAATCAAATCTGAGCTGTTTCTAGCTGCTAAAATGATTCCTGATCTGGGGCCATCATCCTTTGGACACAACATGACTTGTTAGAAAATATTATAATGCTTAAGAATGTGGAAGGTCATAATAATAATAATAATAATAATAATAATAATAATAATAATAATAATAATAATAACGATCTGCCAACTGCAAAAGGCCACCCTGCTGGGATCTGCGCGCATCATCCAAAAATACATCACACAGTCCTAGACACTTGGGAAGTGTTCGACTTGTGATTTTGTGATATGAAATCCAGCATATCTATCTTGTTTGCTGTGTCATAATAAAATAATAATAATAATAATAATAATAATAATAATAATAATAATTTGCTGTGTCATTCAATAATAATAATAATAATAACAACAACAACAACAACAACAGCAACAATAATATGTTCTGGAACACAACACACCAGACATCACAGTTGTGGAAAAGAAAAAGGTTTGGATCATTGATGTTGCCATCCCAGGTGACAGTTGCATTGACGAAAAACAACAGGAAAAACTCAGCCGCTATCAGGACCTCAAGATTGAACTTCAAAGACTCAGGCAGAAACCAGTGCAGGTAGTCCTGGTGGTGATTGGCACACTGGGTGCCGTGCCAAAAGATCTCAGCCGGCATTTGGAAACAATAGACATTGACAAAATTATGATCTGCCAACTGCAAAAGGCCACCCTGCTGGGATCTGCGTGCTTCATCCGAAAATACATCAAACAGTCCTAGACACTTGGGAAGTGTTCGACTTGTGATTTTGTGATACCCTGTTTCCCCTAAAATAAGACATCCCCAGAAAATAAGACCTAGTAGAAGTTTTGCTGAATTGCTAAATATAAGGCCTCCCCTGAAAGTAAGACCTAGCAAAGTTTTTGTTTGGAAGCATTCCCAACAAACAGAACACCAGAGCATGCAGGATCGGTAAAGATACATACCATAGAGTGTTGTACGTGGAAATGATGGTAGTAACAAGAAATTTTTGATAGGATTCACAGTTTGTCTGGTTATGCTGGTTTATGATGACAACTACTGTGCAGTATATAATAAATGTTTGTTTTTTTGTTCAACAATAAATGTGAATTCTTCTTCATGGAAAAATAAGACATCCCCTGAAAATAAGACCCAGAGCATCTTTGGGAGCAAAAATTAATATAAGACACTGTCTTATTTTCAGGGAAACACGGTGTGAAATCCAGCATATCTATCTTGTTTGTTGTGTCATAATAAAATAAAATAATAATAATATAAACTTTATTTATATACCGCCCTAGCTCCTCAGGGGACTCAGGGCAGTTTCCAACTTGATAAAAACAATACAATACAATACAATACATATAATAAAACAGAACCACACAATAAAACAGAACCAGATCCAAACAATGAAAGATAATGGTAACAATACTCCATTTACTGGCCGGTTATGGTGACCCAGAGTTCGATGTTGGGATGGCCAACTATAAAGTGCTATTCAAGTCTTGTGCAACAGGAAGGCTTGGGGCCAAAAATAAGAATGAAAATAAGAAGACTGCATTACAGGCGAATAGGCTCATTCAAGGAACCCAGAGCACTGACTTTGCAAACACTGAGTAGGACTATTAATAACAGGGTGCCTTGGGAGGATCTCATTCATAACATTAATCAAAGTTGATTTGATGGCAGTTAACATCAATGTGAAAACTGAACTCATCTGATTCTACTTTTTGGACCGATCTTTCATGAGCCTCCAACACAAGCAAGACTCTGACAAGAAGAAATGGTTTTCATTCATCAATAGCAAATAAATAAATAAATCCTTATTCCTCATTTTCACACAAATGTTGCATAGTTAGAATTGCATAGAATTAAAAGTTTCTCATTCATTGAGTCTCCATTTGTCAAAGCTGACTTGATAGCATTTTACAACAAACAAAATGATGCAGCAGTGTGTTTACTTATGATCTCAACACAAAGGTCTAAAATCGGAGGCATGTGCTGATTTTAGCTCGGATCACCAACAGTGCTGGCCGGCTCCCATCAGATGACGATGGTGTGACTCCATGGGTGAAGGAGGGCAGAGCACGTGCATGGTGCCACCAGGGCAACACGGTAGGGCTCCCCTGTTACCATAGAATCCATGGGGAGAAGCCGTGTGCACCTTGCGTGCTCATGCTTCGCCCCATCTGATTTATTTATGTATTTATTTACAGCATTTATATTCCGCCCTTCTCACCCCGAAGGGGACTCAGGGCGGGTCACATTACACATATAGGCAAACATTCAATGCCTTTTAACATAGAACAAAGACAAGACAAACATAGGCTCCGAGTGGGCCTCGAACTCATGACCTCCTGGTCAGACTGATTCATTGCAGCTGGTTACAGCTGGCTTGCTCTCCAGCCTGCGCCACAGCCCGAGCCCAGATGATCACACTCATCTGGATCTGGGTAATGTGGAGCATGGGAAGCCAGATTCCTCACACCCCTCTATGAAGTGGAGCAATGCCGGCGGATGTGTGACAAGGTCATTAGAAAAGTATTGTTGTGGTGAACAAGTAAGGCTCCTGATTTTCTACAGTACAGGCAGTCCACAAGTTATGAGCAAGATAGGTTCTGTATGTTTGTTCTTATAAGTTGAATTTGTATGTCAGCCGGAAAAGGTACATTTTTAAGTATAACTCCAGCCCCCTGTGGTGTTTTCTTTGCTGTCTGTGCCCCTGTTCAGAAAATGTAACCTCACTTTCTGTCCCTGTGATAACTGGATTTTAAAAAATAGGCGTGTTGTGAAAACGAGGATTGGTGAGAAAGCTTCAGTGGAGACCAGTTTTCCTCATGATAGCTCTTTCAGGAGTGAAGTCACCTTCCTAGGGGTAGATTTCTCTCACTTCTTGTTGTCTCACCCCATTCTTAAGTATGAGTCATTTGTAAGTTGGATGTTTGTAACTCAGGGACTGCCCGTACTAAAAGGTTGCAGATCTCTTTATACATAGGCATGTTCAGACATGAATTTGATGCCCAACTACAAACTAAAATTAGCTTGTTTGTAGCATGGAGAATCTGAACCTGCACTTATTTTAAGTGCAAACCAAAAGTAATTTTTGCTTACAACTGTTTTGCAGCAAGTAGAGGCTACAACACCCTTCCCCCAGCCCTGAAATGACTAACACACAGCAAATGCAATCAAGAGGGGAGAGGAAGGAAACTCATTTCAATTGCACAACTGATTTTCATACTATAGCATGATGGAAAGCAGAATCTACCACATAGGCCACCCTTCTCTTCTTAAGTTGGAAATCTGGGAAACCACATATACTCTAAGACGTATCAATCAGGCATGAGATAGATTAGAATAGGTTGGAATTAGAGAATTGCAATTCCAGCACAGCGAATGGCGGAGAAAGCTGGAGGTTGCAGTTCAACAACTGCATGATTCTCACCTTTGGATTAGAGTAGCGAAGGACAACCATGAGAGGCTGAAGGAGAGACTAGCCTTGGAGGGCTACACCCCTAGTGTACTGTACACACACACACACACACACACACACACATACAGTAGAGTCTCACTTATCCAACATAAACGGGCCGGCAGAATGTTGGATAAGCGAATATGTTGGATAATAAGGAGGCATTAAGGAAAAGCCTATTAAACATCAAATTAGGTTATGATTTTACAAATGAAGCACCAAAACATCATGTTAGACAACAAATTTGGCAGAAAAAGTAGTTCAATACGCAGTAATGCTATGTAGTAATTACTGTATTTATGAATTTAGCACCAAAATATCACGATATATTGAAAACATTGACTACAAACATGCGTTGGATAATCCAGAACATTGGATAAGCGAGTGTTGGATAAGTGAGACTCTACTGTATATATATATTTTAAAAAAAAAAAACAGTTCCCCATGTCCTTAAACATTCTAGGGAGGCCATGGGAAGCAATTATATTCTCCACCACCAAAGTGTTTGGGGACAAGGAGAGGGCATTTTTACAATCATGGATCTCCTAATAAGTAACCCAAGGAGGCCCGAGGGGCCACATTTTGGCCACCTCTGCATTAGAATGTAATAACCGGATGAATCCCTACATAGGTTGGGAAAGAGGTGGGCGAGGTATCTACCAAGAAAGTCATCTGCAGCAATGAATAGTGGATCCAGGAGGGTATGCACGTTGTATACATTTCATACATGCACACTCTCACACTCTGAGCACGCAGGGTTGGAAGTGTTTAAGTCATCCCATCCCATATATATTGAAATCACTCTGCACTTCCCTATTGCCAATGAGAAGAGGATGGGAGAAGTATAATTTAAATGAAAAAGCCTGAAAGCAGGACTGTTATAGTCACACATTTAAGACTAACCATAACACAGAAACATAGATTAAAGTTTGATTTATCATCAGACTACCCTTACTGAATTTGGTGTCCTCCTTATATAAATAACCACAACTTCCATTATCCCTAATCAATTGGTATGGTGTGTGGTGTGGTCAGATGTAATTGAAACTGCTTTGGTTCCCATCCTGGTATATATATTCAATGAATAATGGTGTAGTGAGTTGAATGTTGACTTAATGCTCTGGAAAAACAGGGTTGAAATCTCAACTCAGCCACTGAAATTTATTGAGTGGCCTTGGGCAAGTCACAGTCTTCACCATTAGAGGAAGATAATGGCAACTCCCTCCACCCCCCTGCAAAAATCTTGTCAATAAAATTTATTATTTTTTATTTATTTATTACAACATTTATATCCCATCCTTCTCACCCCTGAGGGGGGACTAAGGCGGCTTACCTCATGATGGGTTTGCTTTAGGATCACTATAAGTTGGGAATGTACTTGAAGGTATGCCATAAAAACAAGACCAACAACAACATGGAGGGAGGGTGATCCAGTGCCAGCTACTTGTCAAAGGTTACACCCCAGAAGTCCTTGGTCATGATTAATCAACCCTCAGTGGTACATGGTGGGAAGTCAGAGCATAGGAACCTTACCTTTTGAGGACTACGAATCCAGAATCTTCCATCATTATGGCTACTGGTTAGAGCAGTGATTCCCAACCTGTAGATCCCCAGATGTTTTAACCTACAACTCTCAGAAATCCCAGCCAGTTTACCAGCTGTTAGGATTTCTAAGAGTTGAAGGCCAAAACATCTGGGGATCCACAGGTTGAGAACCACTGGATTAAAGAATCTAGAAGTTGTAGTCCAAAACACTAAATTTCCCAAACTTTGCTCTAATATTACCCTAATTTCAGCAACGATGACAATTGTAGCTCCGTTGAAGCAAGGGAAGTAATTCTACATCTGGTGCCTGGAGAGAGGCAGCCTACATTTGGGTGCAGCAGAGGACACAGTGTCTCTGCTGTATATAGGATACATCTGCTCTCACCTTTACTTAATTAGAAAGTGTAAACAACTTGTTTCAATAATAGCCACTGAAATTCCCCACCCTCACCTCTACCCTGTAATTTCTATGCATAGCAAATGAAATGAAAAACCCATGGGGTGGAGTTACTTTTCCTTCATAAACATTTTGTGAGAACTTACATGTTCTACAACTTGGAAACTATAATCAAGTGTGGGAAAGTTGTGACAGAGACTTATAAATCTATGCGTGGTGTGTATAATGTGGATAAAAATACCCTTTCTGAATACTCAATGTTGGACAATCTAGGAATGTGCCCCTTCTTGTGGATCATATGATCCAGAGCTATGCCTGAGTTTTTTCTTCTTCTGTAGCACAAAAATGATTGTTGCTATCTGGGTTTAAATGATGGATGAATCACTCCTTCTCACCACAATAGAAAGTTCCCAATACTCCCCCCCCCCCCTCATATTGTGCTAGCATCTTTGTTATCTTTGGAAGAATATCTTAAGGCAGCTTGCCTCTGACATGGTGTATTTCAGAGAAACATGCAACCTATATCAACTTTAGTCAACATGACCATCTGCTATCTGGGAATGATAGTTGTTGTGGTTCAGCATTTCTGGAGCATCGAGAAAGGCTGATCTATTTAACACTCAGCATGTATTCTTAGTGCAGTCTCTCCCAATCTAGTGCCATCTAGATCAGTACTTCTCAGGTTTTATATTATATATTAAAGCTCCAATGATCTTTTTTTTCTGTAATGCCAGGGACTGCCAACATTTCAACTCCTGTATTTTCTTTCTAGGAAACTCACCAGGGATCAGCAGGGTCACTTTGAGTAGCATTGTTCTAGGTGTTTCGTTCTGTTTCCTATAACCTCTAGCTATCATTTTCCATTATGAAAGATCCTGGAAAATGACACTCAAAACATCGGGAGGGTGCCACATTAGAGAAATCTGCAGTTTGTGGTTATTTTTCAAATGTCGGTGGTATTTATAGATCACTTTCCCTCAAGCTGTTGAACAGCATAATGTGGATTTTGTCTATTAGCTTCCTTTATACAAGAATATAATTCCCACAAATTTGATAAAAATTTCCTTCATGTAAGGAGTAGGTAGCACAGTGGGAAATCTTTTCTCCACTTAGAGTGGTTCAAGTGAACTTGTGGGAAGGTGGCAAATGGAGCCAGGCTTTGAAATTGACTCTTCCTACTATCTTTTCCTCCTTCCTTTTTGAAATTTCAGTGTAACCCAAGCCCAGTCACATGACCCCTTTGGTTCCAAGATGTGGGTGGACAGCTTGGGAGAAGGTATTTTTATCCCCAGCTCATCCAAAGCTGATGGGCCACCTGGCCATGTGGCGGAGCAATCAGTCAATCACTTCACCACGCACCCACCACAGTACATTATAGATCGGATTCATTTCCCATGTCAAGAAGTGCAAAGGGTCATGTGAACCGGATCTCAGATAAAACTAAAAGGAAATGGAGAAGGTGCAACAGTGCATCAAATTTAAGTGTCTATCATCAGGCTTCAATGAAAGCATCAAGGGCTTTTTCAGTTGTTTAGTATTGCCTCTTCAACCCTGGTCAAGTTATCATGATGGCACTAATAACTAAATCTGACTTTTTCTGTATTTTAAAAGATGTTACAGTAGTATTCTCATTTTCTTCTGGAAGTAATACTCATTTGCAATCCACATTGAATCTTAATTGTTTTCAGTGACTATCCTCAGGTATGACATGATTATCTTAAAATTTGAGATAGATCTCAATGTACCATTCTCACCTCATTGAACCCCATTTCTTTTTCTTCTCCAAGAACGAGTAATCCTTTGAAAGATCACAGGACATTTATGACATCCTTGTAAAGATATTATTATTTGCATATAGACATATAGTGAAACTTTTTTCTGTCGTTGTAAAGCAGTGTTTGTTGATCACAAATCTGACAATATCTGAACCTGGCCCGGGCTGTGGCGCAGGCAGGAGAGCAAGCCAGCTGCAATTAACTGCAATGAATCACTCTGACCAGGAGGTCATGAGTTCGAGCCCCGCTCGGAACCTATGTTTGTTTGTCTTTGTTCTATGTTAAAAGGCATTGAATGTTTGCCTATATGTGTAATATGATCCGCCCTGAGTCCCCTTCGGGGTGAGAAGGGCAGAATATAAATGCTGTAAATAAATAAATAAATAAACCTAACAGAGGGAAAAGTAAAAAAATTCAATTACTGTATATACTCAAGTATAAGCCAACCTGAATATAAGCCAAGGCACCTAATTTTACCACAAAAACGTATTAACCCGAGTATAAGATGAGGCACAGGGCTGCTGAACTTGCTAACCAAAAGGTCAGCAGTTCGAATCTGGGCAGTGGGGTGAGCTCCCGGTGTTAGCCTCAGCTTCTGCCAACCTAGCAGTTCGAAAACATGCAAATGTGAGTAGATCAATAGGTACTGCTCCAGTGGGAAAGTAACAGCGCTCCATGGAGTCATGCCAGCCACATGACGTTGGAAGTGTCTATGGACAATGCTGGCTCTTCAGCTTAGAAATGGAAATGAGAACCAACCCCCAGAGTCAGGCACAACTAGACTTAATGTCAGGGGAAAACCTTTGCCTTTACCTATAAGACAAGGGTGGGAAATGCACCAGCTACTGGTAAATTTCACAAATAAAAAAAAAATAGATATCAATGAAATTACATTAATTGAGGCATCAATAGGTTAAATGTTTTTGAATATTTACATAAAACTGTCATTTAAGATAATAAGACTTTAATAAGATAGGACTGTCCAACTTTGATTACCTATATACTCAAGTATAAATCAACCCGAATATAAGCTGACCCAAATATAAGCTGGCCAGAACCTTCAATCGTGTATAAGCTGAGGAGGGCTTTTTCAGCCCCAAAGGGAGTATATACAGTACTTTTCAATTATTACATCTTCAAAAAAAGAGCCCTCTTTCTGCTTGATAAATACCAGAAAATAGGTGGCAATTAATGCTACTACTACTCCAGTGTTTTAGCCTTAAAAACCTTGTATGTTTTTCAGTCATTCTGTAACAATATTACTGTTCCACTGACACAGAAGGGGGTGAAGTGGGCTGCTAAAGGGGCTTGCCTAAGACCACCAACCAGAACTTATTAATAACACACACATTAATTAGATGCTAATTTACTTCTTGCCCACACACCATAGTAACCTTTTCAGTTGAGAATATGAGAAAAGCCATGATAGATCAGACTGAAGGGCAATCTATTCCAGGATTCTGTTCACAACTTGATACTTATGGGAAGTATCCTATGAGTAGGATATGAGTACAATTGCAGTCTCCCACTCATGATTCTCAACAACTGATATAAAGAAGAGTTTTTCCACTGGATTCAGAAACAGAAGAGTGCAAATCAGTATATGTATTAAAGGGTCAATGTTAGTGGAAAACTTAATGGAATCTACAAAATGGACAACCTGTGTGATATTGATACTGTATAGCTTTCCCAAAAATGTTGCACAGCTTAAACATTTTAAAAGTAAAAATACAGTAGAGTCTCACTAATCCAAGCCTCGCTTATCCAAGCCTCTGGATAATCCAAGCCATTTTTGTAGTCAATGTTTCCAATATATCATGATATTTTGGTGCTAAATTCGTAAATACAGTAATTACAACATAACATTACTGCGTATTGAACTACTTTTTCTGTCAAATTTGTTGTATAACATGAAGTTTTGGTGCTTAATTTGTAAAATCATAACCTAATTTGATGTTTAATAGGCTTTTCCTTGATCAGTCCTTATAATCCAAGATATTCGCTTATCCAAGCTTCTGCCGGCCCGTTTAGCTTGGATTAGTGAGACTCTACTGTAGCTACTGAACTTCTTAAAAGAAAAGGTTTACTTGTATACATTGTTTAAAATTATCACATGTCCCTACCCCTGGAATAATGCTCACTTGCAGTCTTTACTCATGTCTACACAGACCACATCTGTTTTCCTATAGGGATTAGCAAAGAGCTCTCTGTGGTGCTGAAACCCCTCCTGACCACTTGGAATGCTGCTCTGCTCTCCACGTTTACCAGTTTTGAGGCTTAAGCACTTGCTTTTAAATTTAGCTGTTGCTTCTCAAGGAGACAAGATCATCACTGGAGGTCTTCATATGTGTTCCATCAATGCTGATAGTCCATATAACTGGGACCAGAAAAAGGGACCACGACTCTGGAACTTCCCATGGAAGTTAGCCTTTTGTTTTCTCATGACTCTTCACTTCTGGAAGAGCTGTGGCACAGCAGGTTAATAGCCAGCAGTAATAAATCACTACTGATCGAGAAGTCATTGGTTCGAAGCCTGGGTTGGAATTAAGCTCCTGACTGTTAATAGCTTAGCTTGCTGCCCACCTAAGCAGCACGAAAACAGTTGCAGCTGTGAGTAGAGAATTGCTTAATGCATGGAGGCTAATTTAATTTAATTTAGGTAAAGGTAAAAGTTTCCCCTGATGTTAAGTCCAGGCATGTCTAACTCGGGGTTGGTGCTCATCTCCATTTCTAAGACGAAGAGCCGGCGTTGTCCATAGACACCTCCAAGGTCATGTTGCCGGCATGACTGCATGGAGTGCTGTTAATTTACACCACCATAAAACTGCCAGCGTGCGAAGAGCAATGAGGAAGTACTACCATCAAAAAGGACTCGGTGTCACAGTGGATGATGAAGTGGCAGCTCCCCCTGTGGGCGGAATTGAGCATAACCTCATGAAACCAGAAGCTGGAAAATGTTAAATTGCCTCTATTGTCTGTCTGTATGTTGTATATCTAATAATGGGATTGAATGTTTGCCATGTATATGTGCATTGTAATCCGCCCCGAGTGACCTTTGGGGTGAGAAGAGCGGAATATAAATACTGTAAATAAATAAAAGACATTTCCACCAGTCCAGGGATAGGAAGGATGTGGCCCATCAAATGCTGTTGGACTGCAGCTCCAACAGCCCTAACCAGCATGGTCAATGATGATGAATGCAGAAAATTATTGCCCAACAATATCTGGATGGCCAAAAATTCCCTACCTCTGTAGACATATGTTGTCATAGAGCTCTAGAATACTAATCTTATTTATTTTGTTGCATTGATAATGAAACAAAGTTTTAAACTATATCTGTATATGATGCTCTTTCCATATATGATGATGTCTTATTTTGCATTTGTGTTTTAACATTTTTACTTTTTAAAAAATGTGAATGTTTAAATTTGAATTTGGTGGCTAGCTGCCTTGAATTTTCAGTGAAATACATAATGTGTATCCAACTATGTTATTTATGTAGGTATTCTGTCTGACATTTGGGGGTAGTATATGTGTATATGTATGTGTTTAATGCATATGCCTCTGTAAACAAACACATATAGCCCTATAAAATCTCTCTCTTTCTGTCCACATATACAACACTGTGATTCTGAGAATCTTGCACCGTGCATTTGAGTAATACTCTTGGCTTTTGGAAGCCACTGAGCAACTGCACATAAGCTAATCTCTTCTCTGGCTGCCTCTTGGGCTGGACTAATCCATCTGGTCTCGATTAGAAAGCATGACTAACAGACAAAAGCAGCTGGCCTACAACTTTTTGCGTGTTGCTGGTTCAGTTACC
Organism: Anolis carolinensis; assembly: GCF_035594765.1. Lineage (NCBI taxonomy): Eukaryota > Metazoa > Chordata > Lepidosauria > Squamata > Anolidae > Anolis > Anolis carolinensis. Next base: position 24,752,327 of record NC_085845.1, on the reverse strand, counting down.
CCTTTCACTGTAACCTTGAATGACCACCTTTCTATGTTAACGAAGAAAAATTCAGTTTGCTCTCCTTCTATTATCTAAGATCCCAGATATTTTTAGCACAGACATTTCTGGTTGTATGAAAATGCAAAATACATTATTTTCATTTTACTGTATGTGGGACATTTGGCATCTGCTACTATCATAACCACTATTATCATCACTAGAAATACAAAAATTAATATTAAATCCATGTGGTTTTCAACTCTTTGCTATTCATAATTGATCATGAAATGGCTTATAATATCTACTTAAAATCCAAAAGTAAATTGGAGTGTATTAAATGAGCCTCAGATAGAAGTAAGTACTGTACGTATAGCTAATCACTGAGTTTGTTGGCACTTATCAATGAGTTTCAGCAAAAGTCCCATGCTAACTCAGAATGAAGAAGTGGAACAGCATTCTATATTTGCTTTGTGTTTGCTGTCTGTCCAGTTTGGTGAACTCAACCCAGAAGCAGAATGGGCAATGGGCCAGTTGAGGGAAGAATATCTTGCTCAAGTCTTCTCCCCCTGCCCCTGAAATTTGGAGTTGTCACTGCTTATAGTTCCATATAAGAACACACTAAACTGTAAACTTAAACAGATGTTTGATGCTACAACTTCTTCTTCTTGAAGGATCAGTAATAGATGCCAAAGAAGTCACATCGTTTGCCTGACCCGTGTGGAATGAAGATGACTAGCGTAGTGTGAGATCCAGCCATGAGGTAGTGCTCCCCTATCAGGCTGTAAATCAGTCCCAAGTTCAGAAACAAGGATCCTCCAAGCTCTAAGTAATACCTACACTAAAGGCTTGAACTATTTTAATAGCCATTCCCTTATTCCTGGAAACCCAGGAAAGCATTACATCCGCCCAGGGGCAATAAGACACCTGTGGGAATTATCAGCTATATTCTCTAGAATTATTTTTTAAAGGACACCGTGGTGAAAGTTAATTTGTGATCAAACTGATACCAGTTTGTCCCATAAATATATAAACATAATCTATGGGCTGGGTAGCTGCGGGAAGAGCTAAATTAGGGGACTAGCGTGACAATCAGTTTTCATCCATGTGACAAATGGAGAAAACCAGGGCTCTGTGCCACCAATACTTTTCTGTCCAAATGGTATAGCTTATACAGTGCCAGGTTCATTAGCAATAGCCTTTCTCAGAGGAGGCTGGAGAGTTGGTGTCCTGTACCACTGTCAAAATGTGAAAGAGATTGAAAGAGGGCACACCTGTTGTGGTTGGAAAGTACCATGGTGTCTATAACACAAATGCACAAGGGCCAGGCATCTGGCAAACGCATCAGAAGCCTGGCCTCATGTTTGATTTTTAGTCTGCTAATTGCAGTGAGAAAAAAACAGCCACAAAGATCTCCATTTGTGCGAAGAGGGAACAAATTCTGAAGGTTTCTAAAACACATGAGTCACACCAGTGCATGTGCAGATGGAGGAAATTTAACAGGTCGTGGACAATCTTGTGAAATTCAGAATGTTATTTGAACTTCATGAACTGGATTTGTCAGACAGCGTTATCCGCGTGCAGGTCAAATCTTTCCAGTGATGTGTTGCATCCACCACAAAGTTACAATCTTTCTGGAAAAACGGCATATTATTTTTGAAATTACAATATTGTTTTCCCAACTATGTTTGATTATTTGCCTTTTTTGCAGAAAAGTGGGATACTAACTACAGTAGAGTCTCGCTTATCCAACATAAACGGGCCGGCAGAATGTTGGATAAGCAAATATGTTGGATAATAAGGAGGGATTAAGGAAAAGCCCATTAAACATCAAATTAGGTTATGATTTTACAAATTAAGCACCAAAACATCATGTTATACAACACATTTGACAGAAAAAGTAGTTCAATACGCAGTAATGCTATGTAGTAATTACTGTATTTACGAATTTAGCACCAAAATATCATGATGTATTGAAAACATTGACTACAAAAATGCGTTGGATAATCCAGAACATTGGATAAGTGAGTGTTGGATAAGTGAGACTCTACTGTAATTAAATAATACAATCCAAGACGAAACATTAAACTTAAAATATCTCATGGTGGCACACAATTGGTAATCTGCAACAGCAAATATCTGTACTGTTCTTATGGAGTTAACAGCAGCCAGGTATATTGAAACCATGCATCTAAACCTTACAGATTATCTTGGTCATATCCTCACTCACTGCTGGAAATAAATTACACAGTATTCTCTTTTTTTGATGGAACTGCCAGGTTATATATACAGTACATGCATAAGCCACCCTTCTATGCACATTTCTTGTTTGTTGAATCAAAACAAAAGCAGGTGCTTCAAATCCAGTTCCATATATGTACCTAAGCAACACCAGCTTGTGCCACTGACCATTGGAAAGTTGCTTTACATGCTTCCAAGAAACAGCATCTTACAAAGAGGAAACTAAAGGTTCCCATCTATCAGGCAAAAAAGAAATAGCTGAAGAGGAGCTTGCTCACATACCTCCCCTTTACTTGGAGGAACATTTGGTTCCAACTATCAGTTGAACTGGGGCTGCAGAATTGCAGAGAAGCACACAAACTACTTTGCCTTCAATCAGAGCATAAGAATTGTTTGATTATGTGGGTATATATATGTGTGTGTATGGATGTCTGCAGTTCACTGTAAATCATCTTTAGACTGACCATGCACATAGTAATTGTTTAAATAAATAGATTGGGCATAGTATGGCACTTAAACGTTGTGGTGAAGGAACAGCAGATATGGGCCTCACCATACAAGTGAACTGAGCATCCACATAATTGCCCAGTCCTGAAAAAGATCCCAGTTCATAACATGGCTGGATTTGTGCTGCTCTTATAACTCAGCTCCTATATACAGATAAGTATATCAACTAGTCACTTAATAAGTAAGAAGACTAAATGACTAATAAATGTTTGAGATTCCACTACTTCGAACAAATAAATAAGTTCCAGGTGTTAGAGAGATTTCAATTCCCAGTTACTATAGACCATTCTTTTCAACTATATTATCTCTGTTCATGTCCTATGTTTTTACTGCTCTGCCATTAGGCTTGAGGTTGTAGGAAAGGAAGAGACTTGTTGAGAAATTTATTCTCCATCTCCAAGAAGTACTAGGTGTGTTTCATACCCTTTTTCTGTCTCTCAGCTCTTTGGAACATATACAATAGCATACTGAGCAATGCAATGCAAGGGTGAAATTGATGGATCTAATACCATATTAGCAGATGAAGAATGGTGCTAAACCAACCAGAGGAACACACACAATGGCTTAGGACAATGATGGGCAACCTTTCACGCTTGGTGTGTCAAAATTCACCAAAAAACCTAGCATGACTTGGTTGGTGTGTCACTTCGAGAGAGAGAAACCATAATTTCACAATATATATAGTTTAAATAACAAAAATATATAATTGTAATATATAACTGTATTTAATAAATCAAAAACTATTTACTACCATTATTTCCATGTACAACAATTTCCACACTGATTTCTCTCTATTGTAGTTTCAATGTAGTCATGACTAATGAATAATATAATAATAATATAATAATAATATAATAATAATATACTGCAATAATAATAGAATAATAATAGAATGATTATATATATGTGTGTGTGTGTGTGTGTGTGTAATGTGTATAATTCCCATGGAGTAAACAACAAAACCACTGGACCAAATCACACCAAATTTGGCCACAAAAGACATTAGTCATCCAATCAATCTACATGCGGCAGCGTGTCACCAAAAATGGCTAGGCGTATCAGTGCTGACACGCGTGTCATAGGTTGGCCATCACTGGCTTAGGGAGGGAGGAAATAGGTGATGTTGAATTCGGAGCAGAGAAAGGATGGATCTAAAAGTATTTTCATTCTTCTATTCACACAAGTACAGGATAACTCAAGTGGGATTTCTAAACTTCCACACTGTGACACCTCAGGGCAGCGTGAGCACTGGGAATCAGACACGAAGGCCAATAAACAATCTAATATCTTTATTAAGGAAATAAAGGAGACAACTAAAAATAAGCAGAATATATAGTCCAGCAGTAGACCTTTCAGGAAAGGTCAAATATAGTCCAGTAATATGAAAGTAGATGTCCAGTATTAGAGTTCAAAGTTTAAAATCCAATAACCGAAACACACTCAAACCTTTAGGCTGTTTGAGTGGGGATTAAGGCAGGAGCTGTCAAGAGTTCCAGGGCTCGAATCCAAGGCTAGGATGCAAGGCAAGGCAAAGTTAGTCGTGGTAAAGCTGAATCGCTGTCCAGGCTTGACAGGGAGACGAGACGCAATGCCGGTCTACTCGAGAGTAGCGCGCTGCAGAACTAGAGTCGATGTGAATTCCTCAACTGACACGTTGAACACTGCGAAATCTATTTGGTGCCCAGAACTTTTATGGGACTTTGCTCTCCTCCTCTTCCAGGTGTCTGAACTCTTTCCCAAGGGAAAATGACCAAAGTCAACAACTTTGCCAGATGCAGTCCTCCCTGACAACTTCTCCTGGCAAGGTTGGTCTTCAGGAATGGCATCTAACAACTTTTCCCATCTTCTTTTTGCTTTCTCTTGCTCCCTACCCCCACCTGTGCTCCCCACCCTTGCTTTCTAGAAGCAGGAGTCTTCTCTCCCTTATAGCTAACTGGCATAATGAAGTACCATGGACAGTCACCAGGAAGCTACCAGAAGTGGCCGTGCATCATGGGATGGCCTCCGTGGGCCTCCGTTTCACCAGTGTGTGAAAACAGAGATAACTTGGACAAGCATCCATGTGATTATATCCTTAGGCTGAATTTACACTGCTATATAAACCAGTTTCTGAATACAGATTATCTGCTTTGAACTGAATTATATGAGTCTATACTGCCATGTAATCAAGTTCAAAGTAGATAATCTGGATTCAGAAACTGGATTATATGGCAGCGTAGATAGGGCATAAGGCTTCCTATGAATTTGAACTTCTGAACATGTTATATGCCAATTCAGGCAGTCTCCGAGTTACAAACATCCGACTTACAAATGACTCATAGTTCAGAATGAGGGTGAGGCAACAGGAAATGAGAAAAATCTCCTCCTAAAAGGGGAAATTCACACCTGGAAGTTATCGTGGGGGAAAAGGTGTCTCAACTGAAGTTTTAGCATCAATCCTTGTTTCCACAACAAGCCAACTTTTCCAAAATCCAATGATCACAGGGACAGAAAATCAGGTGAAATCTTTCAAACAGGGCTACAGACAGCAAAACAAACACCGCAGGGGTGCCAACCCACACACACACACACACACACACACACAGAGCTAGAGTTACACTTTAAAATGTAGCTGTTCTGACTTACATACACAAATTCAAAACAAACCTACACAAGCTATTTTGTTCGTTAACTTGGGGACTACCTATTTATGCTTCTGTTTATCTCATAAAAACATACAACTGATACAAAGCTCTGCTTATATTGGATAAAATAGCAATTTTACATAGATCAGGATTCATATCCCCACTCAGCCATGGAAATGCAGTTGATAAACTTGGGCAAGGCACATTCTCTCATCTTCAGAGGAAGGTACAGGTAATAGCCATCTATATCAGTCTCAGCTTCTGAACTTCCTAGAGACTATCAGGTTTTGGAGGAAAATGTGTAAAAGCCATGTGATCTCTATCTATAAGTGCCACATAGGGCCAGTATAATGTAACAACAACAACAACAACAACAACAACAACAACAACAACTTTATTTTTGTATCCCACCCCATCTCCCTGAAGGGACTTGGAGCGGCTCACATGGGGACCAAGGCCGGTACAACATAAAATACCGTATCAAATGCCTTTAAAACAATGAACATATAAAACAAGCATATAAAAACAATTAAACATACTAAACCAACCAATAAACAAGGCGCTGTTAGAATATTCAAAAATGGAGTCAGGCAGTAGAATATATATGTGTGCAATCTTGCAATCTCTAGAGCTGGGCCAGAATAAAGTGCAATGGCTGGGGATAGGTGGACATGAAGGACATGTCATGGTTTGAATGTTGGTCAAGGACTCCAGGAGGCTATAGCTGGAATTCCCAGTATTAAATTAAATGGAGCAATAAAGGGCTTCATAATGTTGCTTCTTATATTGATACTCCCAGTACTATCTAGTTAGGATTATAAAACTATGTATAAAAGGTAAAGGTTTTCCCCTGACGTTAAGTCCAGTCATGTCTGACTCTGGGGGTTGGTGCTCATCTCCATTTCTAAGCCGAAGAGCCGGCGTTGTCCGTAGACACCTCCAAGGTCATGTGGCTGGCATGACTGCATGGAGCACTGTTACCTTCCCACCGGAGCGGTACCTATTGATCTACTCACATTGGCATGTTTTCGAACTGGCAGAAGCTGGAGCTAACAGCGGGTGCTCACTCCGCTCCTGGGATTTGAACCTGGGACCTTTCAGTCTGCAAGTTCAGCAGCTCAGTGCTTTAACACACTTCACCACCGGGGCTCCATAAAACTATGTACTTTATATGCAAACAGAATTACTTCTATTCAAATCTGTTCTCATGGCACACACTGCGTATGCTTGAAATGTTATCTCCTTGGATTTCAATAAAGCCAGCTCTCCCTATAAATATTCTTTCACGCCAAAGGATCTGTAAATTCTAGATCAGGGTAGTAAAGATTATTTGCATATCAGACTGGCAGGTGTTTACTTCTTAATTAGTTCGATAAAAAGGGATTTATACAGCCGAGGCAAAGAACAATTCGGCTCTCTTTAAAGAAATGTTTAAAGTAAACTTGGTGTGATTGGGATAAATGTAAAAGGTTAACAATTTCATAACTTCACGGTGCTTCGGTCAGCATATTTGCAAAGACCATCTGGCATGATGGTGTGACTTGATTAAGAGGAAAGGCAGTGCTTTTTCATATGTGTTATTTCACAAGTCCTTCTGCCCCTGACACTAACGGAGCTTCAGTTACATGGCAGCACATTACACAGAGTAATACAACATGCCAAAATTTGATCTGATCTCCTCCTGGAGAGGAAATGCAGTCTCCCATTCTAAGGGGCAATGTAAGGCCTCTAAATCCTCTTAATCGCCCTCAGGTTAAGATCTTGAAACCTGTCCAGGATTACAGTTCAACTCCTTGGAAGAAGGTCTCCCTTGCGAGGAAAGGCAAATCTGAGAACCTCCCCAAGAATATGGTGTAAGTGTTTTATGGACTCTATATACTCATGTATAAGTCAACCTCGTGTATAAGTCAAGGACAGGTTTTGGGGGCAAAATTATGGATTGCGATATGACCTGTGGATAAGTTGAGGGTCATTCTGTGAGAAAGAAAAGTACCAATGCCATCTCAAAAGGCCAGCCACACCTGCTCATCACTGATGCTATTTCCCTTACCTGGCATTCAGTCCCAGAATGGACAAAGGATTTCTTTTCGCTACTCTACTCAGAAGAGTAATTGATAAGAGTTGAGGTACAGTCATCACACTGACTCATGGAAAAGCTGACCTAGTTTTTTGGGCTGATTTTTAACTAACACTTCTAGACGTATATCTGAGTATAGAGTAGTGGTTCTCAACCTGTGGGTCCCCAGGTGTTTTGGCTTACAACTCCCAGAATTCCCAGCCAGTTTACCAGCTGTTAGGATTTTTGGGAGTTGAAGGCCAAAACATCTGGGGACCCAAAGATTGAGAACCACTGAAATAGAGAATACGTGGAGGCCCCAGTGGCACAGCAGATTAAACTGCTGAGCTGCTGAACTTGCTGACCAAAAGCTCGAATCCGGGGAGCAGGGTGAGCTCCTGCTGTTAGCCCCAGCTTCTGCCAAACTAGCAGTTCGAAAACATCCAAATGTGGGTAGATCAATAGGTACCGCTCCAGTGGGAAGGTAACAGTGCTCCATGCAGTCATGCTGGCCACATGACCTTGGAGGTGTCTACGGATAACGCTGGCTCTTCAGCTTAGAAATGGAGATGAGCGCCAACCCCCAGAGTCGGTCACGACTGGACTTAACGTCAGGGGAAAACCTTTGTCTTTACCTACAGAGAGTACATAAAATAATTTATCCTGTTCTAAACATCCTAATATGATAAACAGGTAAGGATGAAAGGGGGTGTATTTATGATTATTATTAGAGATTTCATCTCCCACTCATATAAGTGTTGATTTTAAGATATGTTCAGGAAATTTTAAATGTAAGCACAATCCTATATATGTTACTCATAACAGAGGCAAGTTCATAACACAGAATAGGTAGATCATTAATGACTGACCTAATCTAAAATGCAGATGGAGTGCTTGCTTTTTAATCTGTGTTTTAAAATAAACTGCATTCAATATTATACAATATTATACAAATAATATTATACAAATTCTTCATTCACAAACTTAAAAAAACTCTTCCTCCTTTTTAAGTTATGTATGGTGATTTTTCAAGTCCTGGGCTTAAACCCATAATAATAAATCCTTCCCAATTCGAACAACAGTAATAACAAAATACTGCTTAAAACAATATGCAATACATGAAAGATTACCAGATTTACACTCTTGAAAAATTACCTTAGTGGTAATAAGCAAATTCTCATCCTATTAATTATGATTTTCCAGACAGAAAAATACTTCTGATAAAAACAAAAATACATACATAACAAAACCATCCTACCCCCCATCAGCTTCATGCATCTTATTTTGCAATTGATGCACACACATTAATTGATTTCATACATTCTGTAACAGACTCCATCTTTAAATTGTTTTTAAAATGTATAAAAACAGAGGTTTTGGAGTCAGGGAGGGTCATTCTGCAGAGATCCCAATTCATCTGCAGAGATCCTAATTCATACAGAAACGGCTAAGGGTGTTTATTTTAAAGTGGGATGGGAACTGTCAGTTTCCCCCTGTGTTAAACTATTGTAGTAATGTCAAAGGCCTCTTCCACACAGCTGAATAAAATCCCACATTATCTGCTTTGAACTGGGATATATGGCAGTGCAAAATCAGATAACCCAGTTCAAAGCAGATATTGTGGAATTTCCTGCCTTGATATTTTGGGTTATATGGTTGTATGTTCCCGTGGGTGGTCTTGAAATGTGCCTCAATGCTCATTTACATGAAACATTTATGGTAATTTTTAAAAATAACGTATTTTTTAGGCGATCCACGCTCTGGTTACATTCCATATAGATTACTGCAATGCGCTCTACGTGGGATTGACTTTGAAGACTGTTCAGAAGTTTCAATTGGTCCAACAGGCAGAAGCCAGATTGATCACCAGAGCAGTGTACAGGGAGCATGCAACTCCCTTGTTACACCAGCTCCACTGGCTGCCAGTCTGCTACTGAGCACAATTCAAAGTGCTGGCTTTTGGCTATAAAGCCCTAAACTGTTCTGGCCGAGCTTATCTGTCTGAACATATCTCCCCTTATGAACCACCTCAAAGATTAAGATCATCTGGGGAGGCCCTGCTCTCGATCCCGCCTGTTTCACAACCGCAACTTGCGGGGATGAGACAGAACCTTCTCGGTGGTGGCCCCTCCTTGAGATAGGAGGTGGCCCCTCCTAGCCTTCAGAAGGAAAGTGAAGTCCTGGCACTGAGATAAAGCTTTTGGATAAGAATGTAGTGCAATCATAGATGTATATTTCATGCAATGACCATGGAATGGCTTTATACTATGATTTTGGGATGTTATGATTTTAATTGATTGTCAGGTTTTTAATGTTATTGTATGAATTTTAATTTTGTTATATTTTAAATGTATGTGTGATATGTGTTCGGTAGGCATTGAACAAGTGCTTGTGCAAGCCACCTTAAGTCCCCTTTGGGGTGGAGAAAGGCGGGCTACAAATGCAGTAAATAAATAAATAAATAAATAGGAATTCCGCTTTATCAATATATTACCTGTTTACTATAGCTGTATTTTCCGCTTTTTCAAATCCAGATTTCAGACTTCCAAAAATTCTGAGGTTTCCCCCTTTTTAATTAAAAAGAAAAAAGAAAGGAGACTACACTCACCCATGCGATAGCTCAGAATGCAGACGATGACTATAGAAATGGACAAAAGTACATAATATGTGAAAGGGGTGCATTTAGTATCTGTTTTCCTTATAAATAGAATGGAATGGAACACTATGGTAAAGAAAATGATTCTAGCCCTCGTGGGATGTTGTCCTTAGGCTAACACATGTATGGGCAAACTTCGGCCCTCCAGATGTCTTGGATTCCAACTCCCACAATTCCTAACAGTCTACTGGCTATTAGGGATTGTGGAGGTTGGAGTCCAAAACACCTGGAGGGCTGAAGTTTGCCCAGGCCTGGTCTAACACTAATTACAGTAGCTCTTTATGAAATAGATGCTACTAGCTGTGCCGGTCACGCGTTGCTGTGGCGAAGTATGATGGTATGGGAAATAAAGTATTGAGGAATTGGTGGTAGTTAAGGTAAAGGGTAAAGGTTTTCCCCTGACATTAAGTCCATTGTAAATGGGTTATATAGCTGTGTGGAAGGGCCTTGAGTCTACACTGCCATATAATCCAGTTAAAATCAGATAATCTGTATTTTATAGGCAGTGTGGAAGAGGCCTAAGTGAGGCCTACCTCTGCCTGTCCCCTGGGTAGAGTGGGTTGCTTGGAGACCAAGTGGGCGGAGCGTTGCCTTCTAACTGGCAGCAATTGGATAAAAACAATTATTCATCTCCCTCTAATTTTTCTTTTCTTTTTGTTGTATGAACATAGAGGCATGGATGAGGGGTTGTGCTGCCAAGTTTAGTGTTTCTGGGATGTGTAGTTTTGTTGTTTTGTCCTAGGCCGAAATTTCATTACCCTTTTATATATATATAGATATTAGGAGCTTGTCCTAGAAGAAACCATATTAGTGAAATCTGAAAAATGCATGTAAAAAAATTAGCAGCTACATGTTTTGGAAGATATGCAATATTGCACCAAGAAAACCAAGAATCTAATATGATATAACATTTCAACACTAGAGGGCTGTTTTGCACAAGCTAAAAGAATTCCTTCCACTATCAGTGAATCAATGAATATGTGGCATATACTTTAATTTAAAAATTATGCTCAGAACTTTTTGAAAGGCTGTGAAAATATAAGTGTGTTGTATTTTAATATGAAGAAGCGAGAAACATAAAATTGCAATTTGTGAGATTTTGTAGGCATATCCTTTAGGTCGCGCTTGTCTTTCAAATTAAGGGTTGACCTTCACAATTGGTATTCTTCCCTAAATGATATCTTTTTCCTCCTGGTCCCTTCCTGGAACACTCAAAATAACTCTGTATAAACAGATGCTAATGTGTGAATTCGTGATGCTTTTCCTTTCTCCTCCCCAAGGGCTGAAATCCCTCCCAGATGATCTTAAACACAGATGGCCTGATACATGATTCATGATTCAAATGGATTCCCAAATTTGGGTATCCTGTATAGCCTCTTCTTACGTTATGAAAGATGTATGATTGGCCCAGTGCCGCCTTCTGATTAAATGTCCAGCCAGGAAGACAACCTGAGCATCCCTTTTTCCTAGAAATGCCGTCTTCGTTCTGATCAAACTCTGAATTATTTTGTGACCCAAGAATCTTTATTACCAGGCATTGCTTTTAAATTCCAGGTGGCAAAACTACGTAATAGGTAACATTTTAAAGGTTATTTTATAACTCTTGAGTATTCTGTCTCACTCATTTGAGTTATTTCCTTCATCACATTTGAAATAAAAATGATTAGAAATTGGGATACACTGTTCCACTCATTTGGATGTACTTTAGTTCTATTTTAATATTATCTTTTTTTCTGTATTGAGATAGTTAAGGATCTACTTCACGCTACATAAGGGTAGCTTTATCCTGGTATGATTTTGCTAAACTTGACATAGGGTGCATCTACACCAGGAATGGACAAACATGGGCCCTCCAGATGTTTTGGACTTCAACTCCCACAATTAATTAGGAATTATGGGAGTTGCAATCCAAAACACCTGGAGGGCCCAAGTTTGCCCATGCCTGATCTACATTGTAGTATTAATGCATTGTGACATCTCTTGATCTGCCATAATTCCACGCTATGGAATCATGAGAATTGTAGTTTTACAAGATCGTTGATCTTGTCTGCCAAAGAGTGTTGGTGCCTCACCAAGCTACAAACCCCAGGATTGTATGTATAGCATTGAGCCAGTGCATTTCAAGTGGTGTCAAACTGCATTCATTCAACTATGTAGATGCACCCTGGGTCTCACAATCAACTTTTCTGGATTTAATCTGAAATGTATCAAATAATATACCACTAAAGCAGTGTTGGGAATGCCAATGGTGAGGAATGCTTCAGTTGCAGTTCCAAAACACAGGGAAGAGGGCATCTTAAACAGAAATTCAGTTGATCAAATTTAATCCTTGTGCTGGCAGAACTGCTGACCAAAAGGTCGGTGGTTTGAATCCTTGGAGCGGGGTGAGCTCCCATCTGTCAGCTCCAGCTTCCCATGTGGGGACATGAGAGAAGCCTCTCACAGAATGGTAAAAACATCAAAACATCTGGGCGTCCCCTGGGCAATATCCTTGCAGACAGCCAATTCTCTCACTTCAGAAGCGACTTGCAGTTTCTCAAGTTGCTCCTGACACAAACATTTTTAAGGCTTCTATATACAGTAGATTCTCACTTATCCAAGCTTCACTTATCCAACTTTCTGTATTATCCAATGCAGTCTGCCTTTTAGTAGTCAATGTTTTTGTAGTAAATGTTGCAATGTTTTGGTGCTAACTTCGTAAATACAGTAATTATTACATAACATTATTGTGTATTGAACTGCCTTTTCTCTCAATTTGTTGTAAAATATGATGTTTTGTACTTAATTTATAAAATCATAATGTAATTTTATGTTTAATAGGCTTTTTTCTTAATCTCTCCTTATTATCCAACACTTTCCTTTATCCAATGTTCTGCCGGCCCGTTTATGTTGGATAAGTGAGACTCTACTGTAATAGAAAACATGCTTCCTGCATCACTTATGTCTATGTCATTGACAAAAGCTGTGTTCAAGACCAAAACTCTTTTACTTAACAGGTAAACAGGACCAGTTTACCTTAGCCTAGATTTATGACAATAAATATATTTTAATGTTAACTCTTTGTATATTTGGATGATATTGAATTGGTTTTAATTTGCAAGCTGCCTTGACTCCCAGTTTAAAAGAAGGAAGAGGAATACTGTGAGGGGGGATCTTTCTGATATTCAAGATCAGCCTGGATTTGGATATTTTCTATTTGAAACAGGTTGCCACTCTAGCTTTGATTCATCTTTCCACCATTGTTTATTGAAATTGCATACTCATAAAGTGGGCATTTCTTAGTGATAGATCATCTCACCTGGAAATTATTTTCCTTCTGGCTTGCAGGCAGTCTATGACTTGGTTGCTTTGAGTTTTTCAGGCTGTATGGCCATGTTCCAGAAGCATTCTCTCCTGACGTTTTGCCCACATCTATGGCAGGCATCCTCAGAGGTTGTGAGGTCTGTTGGAAACTAGGCAAGTGAGGTTTATATATCTGTGAAATGTCCAGAGCTATTGTCTGTTTGAGGCAAGTGTGAATGTTGCAACTGGCCACCTTGATTAGCATTGAATGGATTTGTAGCTTCAAAGCCTGGCTGCTTCCTGCCTGGGGGAATCCTTTGTCGGGCAGTGTTATCTGGCCCTGATTGTTTCCTGTCTGGAATTCCCCTGGTATTTGAGTGTTGCTCTTTATTTACTTTCCTGATTTTAGGGGTTTTTTTAAATACTGTTAGCCAGATTTTGTTCATTTTGCAACATTCACACTTGCCTCAAAATGCAATAGTTCTGGACATTCCACTGATATATAAACCTCATTTGCTTAGTTTCCAACAGATCTCACAGCCTCAGAGGATGCCTGCCATAGATATGGGCAAAACGTCAGGAGAAAATGCTTCTGTAACATAGCCATACAGCCTGGAAAACTCACAGCAACCCAGTGATTCCGGCCAGGAAAGCCTTCAACAATCTATGACTTTCAAATATATTCATTTATTCAGTGAATAAAAATAAAACTACACAAGTTGGCATTTTTTCACAGTGGCAAACATTAACATAAATAATTTATTTAGCAACACAAAATTCTATGCCAGAAAAAGAATATCCAATCTAAACATGACATATCACCTAGATAAAACTTTTTCAAACTATATTTTCTATGTCTGTATATGCTTTCATGTAGTCTGTAACGTTTGAATATTTCACATATTTCAGGTTGCTCATATTTTCCTTATAATCACTATTTAAAAATAACAACCTCCCTTCTTAAATATCCAAAATTTGAAAGATGGGCAACAACATTTGATAAGAGGTGTTAAGGATTCCTGTTACAAGGGATGGCTGAACATATTTATTTTTGCTATGTACAAATGTGATAGTTTAAAATAGTACTTTATTCAATCGGCTGAAATGACACACAGTCTATGTATAGTTAATGGTTCTGACCTAGCAAGCTACAAAAATGCCCCACCGTTTTCTTTCTCTGACCAAATGGCCATGAAAATCCAAACCTGTTTGACATTTCCACGGTGCTTTTCAACTCTTTGCCTCCCCTAAAGACATCTGAAGACGTGAAATTATTTTCATCTTCTGAGCGACCGAGTTGCGTGTTATCAACGGATTTGATCTACAAGAGTCAGAGAGAAGGTAATGATTTGTGACCCAAGATTATCATTTGTCTCCTGTGTTGAAATGTGATTAGATCTCATTGTAACAGGTGGTCACTATCCAAGAGAGTTAGAACATTTCAGCCTCTTTGGCTCTAGTGAGACTTAAGTGCAAATAATCCTAGCTGACATGCTTTGAAGCAAAAGTCTTGGTTTGTGGGTTTGACAGTGTTACTAAAAGACAAAATTTATTTATTATTTATTACAAAATTTATATCCCGCCCTTCTCACCCAATAGGGGACTCAGGGCGGCTTACAATAAAACACATATATAAAATTGTACAATACATTGTAAATCAATTAAAAAGTTATTCAATTACATCAGACATTCATAAAAACACTTATAAAATACAGATAGGCATGTTCAAGTCTAAAATGCAACGTAAAAATTGTTATATCTATTCCTGGACAATTTTTTTTCTCAAAATCAGGAAAATAAGAATTTTGATAGTAACTATATTAGATATATATACATTTCAGATAGGAGGAGGGCGTTTTAAATATTTCTGCATAAAATGAAACCAAATGGCAAGTAGAGTAATTAATTTGAATAAAACATGGGTTGAAAATATGTGGTTTTAGGGAAGCTTATCATAAAAATAGCAGGTTCTTCAATGAGTTCAATGGCAAGACTTAATTCAATGTTGTGCCCATGAATCTCGCAAATTTTAGCTGGGGGCGGCTATGTGATCAAAAGTACCACCATTCTCTGTAATGCGATTAAAAGTGTCACTGCTCTCTGTAATGTGTTTCAAAGTGCTACTATTCTCTGTAATGTGTTTAAAAGTGCTACTACTCTCTGTAATGTGATTAAAAGTACCACTACTTCCTGCACACTATACATTTTCTGCCTTCTCTTCCCTGCTATCTATTGCATAGTTTTTTCACCATTCAAAATACTAACATTATTTTAAAATGACTATATGATAAATAGGATTCTTTCCTCCACCAACACATCCCCCTTTAATAACGATAAGAATTTCCATATGCTTTCTTGTCATATCGGGATGTCTGGGGAAGCTGAGCTGCAGATGCGGCTAGTGCTGCTACTTCTGTTACCAATGGCATTCAGACTGACAGCTCTCCGTGCCAGACCAACAACTGTACTTCATAGCTGTGGAATAAGAGACTGGCAGCAGCCGCAGCAGCTTCCCCCCCATCTCCGCAGAGACAACAGCAGCCAGCCACTTTACTACCACCCCAGCACCTTCGGGCGTCTCTCCGGGGTCCACCACTAAACTTCAGGGAGTGGACTTGGAAACCACAGCACTGGGGACACGTGTGTGTCTCCCAGCTTTCTGCCTTTGGGTCCAAAAATTCTTTGTCCCCTTCAGTCAGCTTGCAAAGCAGTCGGCATGGACGTTCTTACAAAATCGCCTGCTGAGCAGATCATGATTCAAAAAGGGAATGCTGGAGAAAGCAGCAGCCGAAAAATGAAGCAACATTCTCAAGAGCCACCAGCGTCCTCATCCGAGGAATCAAAATATGTGGAGATTTATGATTTCCCAGGAGGGAGGGGAGGGAGTCCTCAGGCTGTAAAACTGACTTTGGCAGGGAATGGAAGTAAAGTGGCCTTTATCAGACCTAAAAATGGACCTTATAGGATGAATGAGGTTAACAGCTTGGCAAACAATATGCTGGCAGACAAATCTGCAGATCAAGAATCCCAGGATTATAAATCTGACATGGAAGGCTCTCCTTCTCCCGTGGGGATGAAAGCTGATGAGGTGGGGGGAAGCATCTCTGGCAGCAGCTCAGAAGGGTCTGAGAGCACGTTGTCCCCTAGCATCTCCAACATCCAGCTTTACACAAATGGCTGCCCAGAATCATCCTCATCCTCGTCTCCTTCGCCAGTACCAAAGACAGGGTGCTTTCCAAAAACAGACGACTCGGGCACAGGGGGCAAAACCTCCTCTTCTTCATTTGGATATGACAGTGATGAAGATGATGATGCAGAGTGCAAAGAAATCTGTCTGAGTAACCAGAGAGAAGAATGTCGGCATGCTTCACAACTGCTGCAGTCGCAAGACAGCTACACCAGTGAAAACAACAGTAATAATGATGAAGCACATTATATTACAACCCATGAAATTCAGCTTAGCGAAGTGGACCATGACATGGATTTTGACTATGGATTAGCCTCCCGGTGGGACTTTGAGGACAACAATGTGATCTATTCCTTTGTGGATTATGCTTCTTTTGGGAGTGAAGAGACACTTGCAGACACACAGACGGAAGAGGACAATAGCTGTTATCTCAGCACGACAACTAGTGATCCCAATAACCAGACCGACAGTATCGATAATACCAGCAGCACAGAGATAGTCAGCATTAATTCTGAAAATGATACCCCTATCACAGACAAATGCGCCAGCTCGGAAGAAAGTCAGTCCAAGAACCTCAGCAACATGAGTGAGAATTCTGCAGGCCAGATACTCCTATCAATCAAACCAACTTCCAAGGCTATAAATGAGCCTAGCAACCAGCACAAAAAGCAAAACATTATTTATGCTGCCAAGCATGAAGGCGACATGAGTGTCTGTGTCTCCACAGCTCATGAACAAAATTCAAGATTAAAGCAAGGTGCTTTTCATGACTATGCAAAAAAATTCATTGCAGTTCCTGCACGCTTGCAAACAAAGTGCGGAGCCATAAGAGCAAGAGAACTGGGAGGATATTCAAGTGGTGCTTCCAGTGTGGTTAGTGAGCTGGATGATGCAGATAAAGAAGTAAGAAGCCTAACTGCAAGGGCATTTCGGAGCTTAGCTTATCCCTATTTTGATACTCTGAACTTGAGCTCCAGTGAATCTTCCACGTCTCTTTCAGACCATACCTTAGGAATCAACCGGTGGTCAACTTACTTGGATTTAAAGTGTGGCAGCCTTGGGCAAAAGGCAGAGCAGAATCTTTTCAAAAGCAACACTGCATCTGCAGGATGGAGCAGAAGCACTGGGACAAAAACTTCCACTGACCAGTTGTATATTCACTCTAATAAGTCACAGACGAAAGCATTGGAGTTTGTAGTCAGCAAACTTGATGGGGAAATAACACATGTCGAAACACCACCTTCTTTTGAAAAACGGATCCAGTCGGGGTCCCGAGTTGTTACTTTGTTGGAGACTTTGAATTTCAGCAGCAATATTAAAACGGGAGTCCCCAGACATGCTAAACCTTCTGAAAATACTACTGTTAGATCAAGTTGCACAGATGAAGTTACAGACGCACTGTCTAAGGAGCTGGGCAATGAAGCCTGCAAACAAACTGGGTCAGCTGCAGAAACCATGGAAGGCACACAGAAGAAATCAAAATTTGCATCTAGTCTCCTCAAAAATGTCATCTCAAAGAAAATGCAATTGGAGCATGAATTCAAAATGGAAAGGGGAGAGATCACAGACACCACGTATTCCGGTATGTCCAATTCCTTATCTTCTAAAGAGGTAGATGGCAATTTCAAAGAAAAGTTCAAGGATGGGGGTTTGCAGAGACAGAATTCTAGATATTCAGAAGGCAGTTCTGATTACACTATTGTAACGGGAGATGACTTGGGGGAGTTTTTTGATAGCAAGTCACCTACTTCCAAGCCATCTTCTCCTCGGGAGGGAAACATTAGTCTGGATCGATCCCTCTCTGAAACATTGTTAGAAGAGGCATGCAAAATAAAAGAGAGTGCGTCCGAAACGCTCAAGGCAACCTTTCTCCGTAGTCAAAACAGTGCATTCAGAACATGGAAAGAAAAAGAAGCAGAGAAAAAGGAAGAAAAGGCTCCTGTGAGAAAACTGAAAATTTCACCCAAAGGTGATTGGAAGGCTGATTTGGGAGAAATATCAGCCAGCAAGTCAACTAAAATGTCTCGTCTCTTTGTTCCAAATATTCAACAAACAACCAAAGAAAAGCAATCCAGCACACAGGTGACCAGATACTCCACAGCAACCAGTGCAGCAGCTCAGACAGCCATTGCTACCACAGTGCTAAAACCTAAACCCCCTGAGATCAAAATCAGTTTGGGCAGCGTGGAGCACAACAAAGATCATCCTTTCAATATTGCCAAGCTCCTCACACCAAAGATAGCTGGAAGCATCCCAAATTTTTTAAAGACAGTTGATGATATCAAGTGTCAGCAGCAAAAATCATTCAAAGGGGAAACCATGGATAAAGTGCCTCAGTTTCAAGTGCGCGATGTAAGAGAAAGTAAGGCTAAGATCCAAGGGCCAATCCACCAGGTGAGAGATGTTAGGAAACTAATCAAAAGTAACTACGGCCATGAATCAGGGGAGAACAGTGATAGGGGCAGTGTCAACTCTGAGCAGGGAACGTCTGAGCAGAAACCAAAGCAGATAGTGACAGCAGGCATTCCCAGGTCTCTTTCTCCAATGGTGATAACTTGGCAAGCAGTGAGCAACAACAAGGAGGACAAGGAGGAAAAAAACGTATGCAGGACTTCTGAGATGGAGGCCAAAACAAACAGTGGAGGCAAGATGCTACCTTCCAACCAAGAGGGGACAATCTTGGTGCACAGGACTTCAGGGAGGCTACCTGTGGCTACCATTGCTCCAAACAAAAGTGACCCCCATCAGCCTTCTGTGCTGAAGATAGTGTCCAAAAGCTCTGTGCCTTGGAGGCAGCAAGCACAGCCAGCATCACAGCCTCAATCAGCAATTCTAGAGAAGAGCAACAAAGTAGTACCATTGGTAGCTTCTGGAGAAGAAGAACCTTCACGAGATGAAGCAACAAAGACATCTCTCACAGTAAACCATCAAGCACTGGAGAAACTTACGGCAGCAGTCCGGAGCATGGAGGAACTCTACAGTTTCCACAAAAATGAGTGGAAGCGCAAGAGTGACCCGTTGCCCATAACTGACAGCCATGTTCTTTCTCTCATCACCAGTGAGGAACGGAACACCGGAGCCATGCCTTGTACCAGGGAAGAGTTGATGGTAGGTGACAAGTCTGAGGACCAGGCAACAGGCCAGGCGATATCGCCCAACAGCAGGAATGGCCCAGACCGCCAAACTCACAGCAGGACTGCCAACCCGACCAAGAACACAGAAAAGGTCTCAGCCAAGACTGCTGCCTTTGAGAATCTGGCCCAGTCTCGGGAGCGACTACGTGGCCCTGGCATACGTGGAGAGGCAACCACAAATGCTATTACCACCACTACCCCCACAGGAACTCTGGAGCGAAGCAGGGCTCCTGAGGCCCCCCGTGGTACTTTCACCTTCAATGCCCTGGCCCACAAGGCCAAGCAACAGCAGTCCAAAGAACCTTCTCCTCCACCACCATCCAGGGGCCTCAAAGGCCAGGCCAGGCCTCGGTCCATCAAACTCTTTACAGACAAACAGGAGGAGGCTGAAAAGGGCCCCAAGGTGTCAGCTCCGGACTGTGGGAACTACTTGGCCATCCCTCTCAAGGCCTCATCTGTGGAAAAACCAGTAGCAGCTCCATCAGGGGGTGGGGTTCTCATCTCGGCAGCCTCAGCTGCATCTGCCCTTAGTGGTCAACAGCCCTACTACTCAGGGAGAAACCAAGCCAGGCAACAGCAGCAGCAGCCTGAGGAAGGCCCTATTACAAAGAACCAGCAGCCTCTGCTTTCTCCGCAGCAGTCGCAGCAGCAGCCCTTGCCTCAGGTACCTCACACCACTGCACATCAATTTGACATGTCTCCTGCACAGATCTTTCCTCAAGCTTTGTCCCTTGCTGCTGCTGCCGCCGCTGCCGCCTTAACACAACAGGCACCTCTGTTGTGCTTCTCGCCCCCTGCTGCTGAAGCCTCCACTTTCCCACCACCTCAGACGCAGCGCAAGGTCCTCTTGGACCTGAGCACAGGCCAGTGTTATGTGGTAGATGCACCCTTGCAGCAGCAGCAGCAGCCTCAGAAGCGACGCCTCTTTGATCCAGAGACTGGGCAATATGTAGAAGTGCCCTTCCCAGGTGCACAACAGCCTCCTCCACCAGCTGCCATGGCCCCCATGACCCTACCCATATCCTCCCTGACCCTGGGCCCTGCAGCAGCAGGTGGAGGTTATGGTGCACCAGCTGCTGCCTACATGATCTACCCAGGCTTCCTTCCGGCTGTCTTGCCTGCTAGTGGTGCCACTTTGCAGAGTCAATTGGTCCAGCAGCAGCAGCCCAGTGGCGACCTCAGCACAAGGGCCTCATCCAACATTGCTGGAGCTGACAGCCCTTACTACATGCCCACAGGTAAAGGGACCCAACTTCAGCATCAACAGACAGCTTCAGGTAATGAGAAGGCACCCCTCATCAGTATCACCTCTCAGCCACTGGGCCCCAGAATCATTGCACCACCATCTTTTGATGGCACCACAATGCGCTTTGTGGTGGAGCATCGGTGACAGGCCAAGAGCCAAAGGTCTCTTCTTCTGGAGTTGCTGCCATGGGTGAGTTGGTTGCTTAGTAGTCTGTGAACTAGTGACATGTGTATTTTTACATAATCTTCTTGTTCTGTCTAGGTATGTAGTCTGTCTTCTCTATCAACAAATTCTGCATCCATAGATTTCAGCCTTCCATAGCTTGAAAATCTCCCTCCCTCCAAAATTCCAAAAACAAACATCGATTTTGTCATTTTTATATGTCATTTTATAGAAATGTGCCACTGTATATAATGGGACTTGGTATTAATAAGTGTTGGTTTCCACTGGGGCTCCCAGAACCAAACCCCAGTGGATACCAAAGGCTCATGATATATGAGTAGTATTCTCCAAGAGACGAAGGAAGTGAGGCAGCTGTGTGTGTGTATTTAGACACTGTGAACATTGCCATTTATGAAAATCAAACAATATCAATCAAAATGCGCCATAGACTTAGAATTCCTTTTCTGAAATGCTTGGGACCAGAAGTGTTTTGGATTTCAGATTTTGGAGTACCAACATCTGCATATACATACATCATAAGATATCTTGGAGATGGGATCCATGATACCACCTCTAAGTATTCTTTGCCTAATTAATGTGGTCATCACAAGTTGACGTATAACTGGAATGCACACATGTATATCTGAAGCATCATCGGTCAATGGCAGATGATGTTCAATGTGACACAGTGTAAATTTGTGTGTTCTTCACTCATCCATGAAAGCAAAATCTTGTGTATTGTGGGGTGTAGTTTTAGTAAGGCCCAAGAGCTGTCTGGTTGATATATCTAAATATGAATATTTTTATGCCATTTTTAAGGAAAATGCAGGAACCAGTGTTTGGAAGTGGGTTTGTATGCACTTTCGCATGACAGTGTATAAGCAATTCATGCATAAGAACAGTTGTACTGCATCAGATAAAGGGTCTATGTAGTCTAGTATTTTTGACATATTGATTAACAAGCTAGACCTGAATTTATAATAACACCATCCCACTCTTGTTCTCTAACAGCTAGTTTACTGAGGAAGGCACACGCCATGTTACATAGAGAGCCAGGCATTTTCTATGCAAAAATGATTTCCATAAAAATCATTGTCACATGAATGAAGTAGTCCAGGGATTAAGAAGAGAGACTCATTTCCAAGGAAGCATTTGAAATAGAATATATACAGCAGAACACATTACTGGAAGATCAGACACACCTATTCTGTGGTCCTATTCTGTAAGTGCAAAGCAGGATGCATTCAAGTTTATTGTTAGGCACAGGAAGTCACTGGACTGTGTATATGTGTATATGTGTATATGAATACTCTGACATATTACAGAAGTGGTAAAGTTTCAGATCAGCGGCTGGCTCACACTAGACACTTCAAAGAAATACCGACAACCACTGAGCTGTAGTTTCCTCACTCATGTGTGACATATGAGACTATTCATATTGATACTAGAGTTGCCAACTCTTTTCTAGCAGAGCTTTAACAGCTGTTCAACCAGCTGAAATTCCACAGGTGGAACAATTCCCATTAAAATATAGAGGTCCAGCTACCCACAATTGACCAATATTTAGCAAATCACTATACTGAACACATTTCAACCCCTGTATCCTCTAAACTATTGGTTCTCAACCTGTGGGTCCCCAGATGTTTTGGCCTTCAACTCCCAGAAATTCTAACAGCTGGTAAACTAGCTGGGATTTCTGGGAACTGTAGGCCAAAACACCTGGGGACCCACAGGTTGAGAACCACTGCTCTCAACCTATATATATGGTTTCACTTATACACAATTTCAATTATTCTCTTGGGGACTCCTGTACAAGCGACACCCTCTTCTCAGTATCTCCATCTCTCAGTCCATTGAAAACAATTGGGTTTCCTGTTATCCACTGTTCCACATATCTGTGAAATCTGGGAACACATCCATTGCATATGTAGAGGTCATAAAATATTATGTAACTGTAAAGAATAGGGTATAAACAGCTTGGAAAGGGGAGAAAATTCATCAGGAAAATAAAAGGCAGTTTTATCAGCTTTTTCTAAAGAAAGAAGCATAGGTTTGTCCCAAGCACAGTTTTAACAGATTGGGGAAAATACATTTTAGAGGCCATGCTGGCTGGAGGATTCTGGGAGCTGTAAAATGAAGCCCCCTCCTCTTAAACCGTTATCAAAAAAGGCATTAAAGTCAAATTTGGCTCTCAGTCTTACCAAAAGGACAAGATAAAGTTATGCATGTGGCAGTAATTTTGGCCAAGGGTTTTGCAGTGTTTCTTTGGTTTTTTATTTTCTAGTATGCTCTCCACATACGTAAAACATATTACAGAAGTACCCAGTCTTTCTTAAAGATAGATATATGTGTGTGGACAGATGTTTGAGAGTAATAAATCCTTCAGCTTAAAGGAGGGGGGATAGTCTACACTTGTGGTTACACAAATAGCCTTTTCAGATGTCTCTGTACACTGGAACTGCATACAAGCATGCTCTTCTAAGGATGCAGCTCAGTGAAACAGCCGGAGAGCTGCAATTAGATCTCCTGCTGTTTCTCTAAAGTTTAAAAAGCTCCAGCTCTGTGGGAGGGTTCAAGCACTTGAGAATGAAATTAAATCTCTCCCTATGCCTTTATTCCCAATTTTAGCTGTTCCTATAAAGCAGGGGTCCAAAACTAAGGACTGTGGGCCAGATGCACCCCTCCAAGGTCACTTACCTGCCCCATGCCCCAAACCTTAGACTTAGAATTGTCCTAAGTCTGAAATGATCCAAAGGCACACAACAACAACAGTCCTACTGTCCTAATTAACTTGACTATCTCATCAGCCAGAAGCAGGACCACACTTCTCATTGAAATACTGGCAAGTTTATGTTAGTTAAAATTGCTCTTCGTTTTAAATATTGTATTGTTCCTTCATGGGTTTTCTTTAACACTACAATAAGATTTGTACAGTATGTATAGGAATTCATTCATGTTTTTTTCTAACTATAGTCCAGCCCCCCAACAGTCAGAGAGACTGTGAACCGGCCCTCTGCTTAAAACAGTGGTTCTCAACTTGTGGGTCCCCAGGTGTTTTGGCCTTTGACTCCCAGAAATCCTAACATCTGGGAAAGCTGGCTGGGATTTCTGGGAGTTGTAGGCCAAAACATCTGGGGACCCACAGATTGAGAACCACTGTAATAAAAGGTTTTAGTAGGGGAACAGAAAGGAGAATTCAGTCAGGAAACAGCAAGGGAGGAAACACCCAACCATCCCTTTCCTAGTGCTATGGCTCAGATTCAATGTAGGTGTCCCACCAGATAACATCTCATCTGATTTGGCTTGAACATTTATGAACTCAGTGTAAGGTGAGATCTCCAATACGTTTAATGCATCTTTTGTTTTGATGACAATTACTCTTGTAGTTGCACATATCTGAACCCCAATAATGTTCATTTTCAAAAATGACCTTTGATTTGATTTATATAGCTTCTTTTATACTACTCTGTTTTTTGCCACAAACACAAACACACAGTATTTCCACCTTCAGTGTTCTACAGCTATAAAGATTGCTAACATTAGAGTTTGGGATATAAGTAACCACATATGACACACCTTTCAAGGAATTTTATGCTTGGATTTTACATAATGATTGTTACTGTTGTATGAAATAATAGCAACTGATGACACTTAGTATAATGGTAACAGATTTGTTGATCTTCCAAGATACAACTTGCATATGCATCTGAATGAAAACCAACTTTGCTAGGTTCAGCACTCTGTTCAACTAAATTTGTCCCAACTTAGCAGGCAAGTGAAACAGCAATGGCATTAGACAGTGAAGCTTTATTCCAGAACCTTCTTTGAATACCAAAATCCATGAAATGTTCAGGTCTTATTATATACAGTGATATGGTAAAATATAAAATGGCAAGATCAAGATTTGCTTTCTGGAATTTTGGCATGGGGAATATTTTCAAGCCATGGATGGTTGAATGCATGGATGTGGAGAACCTCCTGAGATATGTGGAACTATGAATTCAAACATAGGAAGCACAAACTCTGGTTTACATATCTGCTTTATCAGCCTTACACAAATTACAATTTATGAGAAGTTTTATCTCCAGACTGCAGTCATTATCAGATGTAATATTAAACTACAGTCTGGAACTACATAGCTTTGCTCTACAAACTGTCTTATGGCCCCACACTTCCCATGCTTCCATAGGTGTGAGAAGTACTTAACTAGGTTCAACTTTTCTTATTCCTGACTTCTTGCTATATACAAACCAGAAGATGAGACTTCTCATGGCTTCCAGAAGGAAAATTGAGGGTGCGCTTTTACCTATGATCACACCCTCATTACTTCATCTCTTCTGTGTGGAGACCACCAGCTGCTTCTTCATTGTTTGAATGGCCTCCAAGAACCTTTCTTGGAGTTTGACAGTTCCCAGGAGGACATGGAACTGTGTGGCTCTATGTTAGGATTTCAGCCCTAGTGAAACAAGCCAGGATTTCTAATTGGCTTGTTTAGCAAATGCCCACAGGTTATTCTAAACCCGTGTCTGGTTCATACCTAATGGCAAGCCAAAAATCCTAGAAAGTGAAACTAAATCTTTCTAAAGCCCTCTTCTAGGTATGCTGGGGATACCAAGGTGCAGACCCCAAGGTTGACTTGATTCCATAGAGCCTCACCTTGAAGCAGTGCTAAATTATGGTTTAATTCTATATGCAACTGGTTCATTAAAATAAGCTTTGATTTAACTAAACAGTGTTTCCAGATTTTGTCTGAACCTAGCCAGCGTTGTTTTCTGTGACATGAATGTCTTGTTTATACATGAGAGTATTTTCCACAGAAGAGACATGGATAAACACTTTGAAAGTACATTTTACACCAATGTTTAACTATTCACTTAAATGAATCCCTAATAGTAGCCCAGCAAGACTTTTTAAAGTGTCTTCTAGAACACTTTAAGCCTCTTTGAGGGTCCTGCTATACAGCACCTAAAATGTGGAAGTTACTGGGTTAAAAGTGTGTGTGTGGGGGGGGGGGGGTGTTACATGATGCTAGCGGTAAATCCACACTGATTCATTTCAACAGACAAAAACACAAGTTTAAAGGGTCCCCATTTATCCCAAATCTGGTTGAAAAATGCACATATTTGCATCACTGTATATGCCTGCACTCAAGGAAAACACATGATTGCCTTCCCTCCCCACCCCATGGAGACTGCTTTAACACAGCTGCTTTCAAGGAAGCACCAATGGAGAGCAATTAAAACTTTCTGAAACTCTTTATTTTAAACTTTATAGTATTGAACAGAGCTTGAATAAACAAAAAGGGGAAGAGAGAAATGTTTAAATTCACTGTTATGCACTGAACCTCATATGTGCACATGCAAATCTGCTTATATTTATATTAAGATATTCACATGTGTGCATATATGGTCCAGTGCATAACGGAGTGATTTTAAAAAAACCACCTTCAGCTGGATGTCCCCCATCAGCCCTCCATCTTGTTCTGATACATCATCATCATCATTACAGAAGTTATAGATTTTTTTTCACCTTGAATACTTGCTCTAATACCTGTTATATCACAATAATTGTATCCTACAGACAGTACTAAAGGACCGTTATGATGTTAAGAAGATGCTTTGTAAAAACCTTTATGCAATAAGTCAAGAATTTAATTTCTGTATTTTTTTTATTTTACAGGTACAAAGAACAAGAATTTATCTCCGTTAATCTGAAAATAATTTAGTAATGCTAAAGTGTCATTTAAGATGCTGCTTTCTTTCTCATGTGTTTCTCATACTTTGCTTTCTACAAAACAAGTGTTGTTCTTTTTCATGTTTGCATAACACAGACACCATGTTAACTATGTATAAATTTAATTATGCATATGTGAAAGGTTGAATATTGTGTATAGAAAATGTTTGAATGTAGAAGCCTAATAATCTCTATATCTTTGTAATTCATATAGCTAACTATATGTTACATGCAAATACATGCAAAGGAGTGCCAAACACAATTTAAAAATTAAAAAAGGGGTTGAGTACTTAACCTCTTCTATAATAAACATGCACTTGAGAACAGTTGATAGGAAAAAGAGTTAAGTACACCTTTCCTAGCTAATTTTCTGCTTTGCAAAGTGACTGTATAGGTTTTGTTTCTACATGTTTAGATATAACGCAGTTTGCCTTGAATATTAACATATTAGATTTAGTAGGCATCAGTCCATCTCCTAGGGTGAACTATACAAAAACCAAAAAAAATAATTTTAAATGTCCTTTATCTCCAAAAGCTTTTGTCCTGACAATAGATCTTTAAAACTACCATTTACACTCATGTATAAGTTTACTTCATGTATAAGTTGAGTGTGGGTTTAGGGCCAAACTTGTGGATTTTGCTTTAATCTGTGGATAAATTGAGGGTAAAAGTTAGTGACACGTAGCAATCAAATATTTTCCTCTCTTTAAAAGATGCATAAAAGAAACATACTTGGGAATAGACAAAGAGAAGGAGATGATCTGTTTATTTGAGGGGTTACTTTGGTGGGGTGATAAATTGCATTGCTGATTATTAAATGGTTACATCTATACACATACAACAGGAAAGGGAGTATAAATGAGGAAAGAGAATGAGAATGCAGCTTGAAGAAAAGGGAAACAACCTGCTTCTTTCAGAGACTTATAATAAGCCTCTGCTTCCACGGCCTTCATTCTGGTCCCTATTCCAGCATTGACCCATGTATAAGTCAACCCAGGTTTGGGGGAAGATTTTTTTTTTGTCTTTTTTTTCAGCATATACATGAATATATATGGTAGTTTACATCGAAGTCAGCGGTAGTTTTCAAACAATCTTCCTTGGAAGCAAATTAGAACCTGGTTTACATTATAGATATACAATTTGATGATCTTCATTCAAAGTATCTCTATTACCATGTGGTTTAAGCTAATCAGCACCAATCCTACTGAAAACATATTCACTAGTACTAGTATGTTCCCTTATTTTTCATAGAGTGTGAGCTCTAAACCCATGAATATTTATCTGGATATAAATGTTACGAAATTAAATTAGATTTCTTGCCAAACACTTGTGCAAGACTTTGAGTAAATTTTCCTGATCAGGACAATTATCTGTGGGCTTTGTTTTCCAGACCTAACTGTGGATACAACAGAATACTTAGGTTGCATTCTTATTTGAAATATTCTGCTTTGATATCGCAAGCCATGGTTTACAGAAGCTAGAAAATGAAAATTAAAAGAATTAAGGTTACTATTTTTGTCATATTGGACTTGGATTCCAACAGGTATGTAACGGATAGAATTTCACCTGCTGAAGCCTCCTTCATCATTTTGTTCCCATGTAGGAATTTGTATACTAATCAATACCTGTATGTTGTACAGTAGTTCCAAGAGTATTCACCATATCAAAGGGGAGATTTTCCCTTCAGTTTAACTTTGTGGCGTTTTGTGTTTTCTTTGCACATTATGCATTTTAGAAAATTGTTTTGGAAACTACTTTGTGAATGCTAATATGGCCAGCTATTTCTATCCATGTCCTAAGCCTGAGTAACATGTATATTTGCCATCATGCTAAAGCTTAAAAGATTTACCTCAAAGCTCTTTCATGGGAGAAGAGTGAACGTTGTATTGGGCTTTTGAAATTGGAGAAGTGTTGTAGGAGGTTTACTTGGTGCATGCAGAAATTGCAAACTTAACTAAGGACACATCCATTCAAAAGAATCCTGGGTTTTGCAGAGGGTGCTTAAATGTAAAAGCAGCAGGGCAAGAAGTAACACCCATAGAAACAGATATCGCGTTGTATAGGTGCTACCATATCCTTCTTATGATTCTCTCAGATTGCCACATCAACTGGATATAGGTACCTTGTGGCTCATAAAAGGTGCATTTACACAGACACCTCAATCTAGGGCCAGGTCAAAGCATTGCTGATCCAGACCAGTCCCGAATTCTGTAATAATTTCTGCCAGCTATGGATGAAACAGCCCCATGAGCATAGGGGAAAGGGAATGGTGACATCAGGCCATATGGACAGAATTAGAGCCAGTTCAGCTGTCCACACTAACCCTGAAGTATGGGACGGCTCCAAAATATCACCAAATCTCTGGAGCATCCCCCAATGTCTCTTAATGTGGGATAAAGCTGTTAACTGGTTATGAACCATAAGTCCTTGGACATCCAGGAGCGATGTCTGATTGACTCCGGAGTATAGAGGCAGTGTAGTTAAGCCCAAAGACAGTACATGGTCTATTAACTAAACTCATAATTTATATTAGTTTACTGTAAACTGCACTGAAATCAATACAGTTTAATAACAAGTCAGAGTTGAGGTGCTATTTTTCCTTGTGTGGCGACTTATCTTGAAAGCTGAGTCATCATTGCAGTCATTTTTCTTTTCCCTCAAAGGAAGCTAAAAGAATTTCCATAATGTCCTCAGGATGATATCACAGATCTATAAGCTATAATGATATTTTGCCTAAAGTGAATTTGAAGAAATTCTGAGGGAATTCTTTAAAGCAAGCCAAACAGAGTTTCAATATAACATGTGATATTTCTCAGGGGAGATTGCATGTATCCTTAGATTTTGGTGAAGGTGTTTGTGCATTAACAGCACATGGTCAATGAACATGTGTTTATTAGTTGCAATCATGGTGCTGTTCTAAGGTATACTAGAGATTCAAACTACCAGTGTGTAAATTAGCCTATACAAGGGGGAAATGCTTAAAACACTAAGTAAATTATCATGGTTAAACTGGAATTCCAGATCTTAACATAAGAGGATCTTTTATTTAATAATAAGTGGATTTGATTCATCAGTCTTAACATGTGCATGGCCAAAACACTTCATAGCTACAGTTGCCCCTTCACACATGTGGCTTTAACTTTTTGTGGATTTGATCATTCATGAAGTTGATTAATATGTCTCTTCAGATATCTTTAAGTCTTCCATCATGATTTTTTGGTCAACTACGGTCAGGAGATGACTATATACTTATCCTGGAGGACCTAGATGTTTTCTAAGGTAATAAAAAAATATTTGTGGCCTTTCCACTTTTGTGGGGCTTCTACATCCAAAACACATGAGAAAATACAGCATCTGCTGTATGGTGTGGTCCAGTGGTATAACAAGAGCAAGCTCCTCTGAAAGTACTGCCGTATTGCAATACATTCATCCTTCCACATTTGCAGTTTTGGCTTGTGCAGTTTTGATTATTCATGGAATTGATTAAAACATTCTTCCTTGGAATTTCTATGTCTTCCAGTGTGACTCCATCCATGGTCAACTTCCTTCAGTCATGCTGGAGGACCTAGAGATTGCTAGACAGAACACCTCTAAAGGAATCTGTAGGTTCTCCAAAGCAATTCCATGGCTAGCTTCCACCAAAAGTTGATCATAGAACAGTAACCTTCTGAATCTAAGTTAGTTTGCTGTAGCTGATGAACCTTCTGCATAGCGTAGTACATTTATAGATGCCACTTTAAACCAAAATGCTTCTTCTGATATGTGTATCTGCCAAAGCAGCTATCTTGTGCCACCTTAGGAATGGATCTAATCTGTTTCTTCCATTTTATTGAATTTTTAAAACAAGAATGTTGATAACATTGAGACACTTGATTTGCCATGATATAAGAACATGTTCAGGCATGCCCCCCCCACCCCAGAATCTCATGTCTGTGATATTTTTGAATGCCTTTTGATGACAACTTAACAGGTTTAATGTAGTACATGTGGATGTGTTCTTTTAAACAATTGCAAAGGAGAACCGTCTATGACATGGTCGCTGAAGAAAGTCATGGTGAATAAAATACCTTTCTTTTTCATAGGTGGTACAAAAATATCTTGAATTGTTGCAAAAGCAATCTACGATGGTTTGGTCTATTCAGTTTATTTCAAAACTGAATTTCATCACAGTTGGAGCCTCATCAAAATCATTTACTTGTGCTTACAAACAACACAAGAGGCTCAGATATAGTTTCTGGGGCATGTGTGAAAAAGCTCTGAGGTCTTATATCCCTGCTAAATCCCCTGCCAGTATATTACTTGTTAATGAGACCTTTAAGACGTGCTGTTTTCATTGTCCTTTATTACAACGTGAAAGGAAGTCTTGCTAACTTTGAAGAATTAATATAGCTTTCTAGGATATAAAAATTATTTTTCTAGCTTGGGTTTGTTTTTCAGTGTAAAAGAAAAGAAAATTAATGCAGATAGACTGTTGTTTTGTTTTTAATATAAGATATCCCCTAATTCTCTTTGGACCTGCAAATGATACATAAAATACTTTGGTAAATATATTCAGTATTTTCTGATTTATCGACAGTATCATTTCCAACCAAGTTCAGGTATATTCTCAGGAACATGTAATGTAATTCCCCTTGCCCAACGTGGTGCTCATAGATACGTTTTATTCTGTTGTTTACAAGATACAGGTTTGCATATGCACACAAACACACCGAAACCCAACACATAGTTTAGCAATTAAGTCTGTCTTGGATTGTGGACCCAGACTTTCAGGGGGCATGGTTTGCTTGGAATCATAGCTTATCGGAGTGTGAGTCTGTTCTGAAAATACCACTCCTTCCCCAAAGCTGGACTTTCCTTCGTATCTTCCATAAGAAGTCATTCAAATGACCTGATGTCCTCTAATCAGATAGGTCTTTCTGATAACATAGGGTGCTACTACACTCTAGAATTAATGCATTTTACACCACAGCCACATAAATTGCTATGGAATCATGGAGTTGTAGTTTATATTGCCTTTAGTCTTCTTTGCCAAAGATTGATGGTCTCACCAACATACAAATTCCAGGATCCCACAGCATTGAACCATGGCAATTAAAGTGGGGTCAAACTGCATTGATTCTACAGTGTAGATTCAGCTATAATTTCATCCTGCAAAAAAGATGGTGAAAAACGGAGAGCTTATTTTTAAAAGTGTTTGTAGAGATTCACATGCGTGTAAAAACATTTTCTCAGGACACATTTCCTCAGTAGGGCAACTAGATGCAAAAGAGGACTGTTCCTCTGTTTTGGAGTGTTGTGTCAACTGCAGAGTTTCGATAGATGTAGCAAGCTGTGATGCAAACTACATCAGAAAATTCCTTTATGTACATGTTTTAAATGTGGAGGAATCCTGTCCTCTTTTTGCATCCGCCATCCCTCGTCCTCAATATGACATGTTTCACTTTTACATATCAGGATATGCTTAATTTCTCCTTAAAGTGCTATAAATATAAATTGTGATTGTAGAAAGATTGTGATTTAATGAGATTGCTGTGAGTTTCTTGACTTAATGTTCTGAATACAGGCTAGAAAGGCAGTTAAGTATACAGTTTAATCTGAAGGCTTAATGTAAATATTTTACTGCTACATGGCATGAGGTTTTACAGCTGATATTGCAGGATTATATCCCTGAATTTAGACAGATGAATTTTTGAAAATTGCTAAATTCAAGAGATGAAAAACAGCCAAAAATTGAGTGTTCTGCTTATATCTCAGTGCTCAAATAGAGTAGCAGCATATGTGTTCTGTATCATGTTTCAGATTCAATGCAGTTGAAAGATCTCAGGTGGCGAAGCTGCAAAATCCTGTCTGCTTAAGACCTTTGAGATCTGCTGCCAGTGAACATAGATAATATTATACTACATGGATGGTTGGTGTCATATAAGTAGCTATTTTTTCTATAATAACACAGGAGTAATCAAACTAATTAAAAACGATTGCCGCGACATGAAACAGGTCAAGGTTTACCCCGAATGCACAACCCTAATGATTACATCAAATTAGTTAATATCATTTCCAGAGCTGATACACATTACAGTTCCTAATCTTGAGTATCAAGCTGAATTTGAATTGCAAGACCATAGCAGTTTGGTTTTTGGTTTATGGCGAACAATGGCATTACTGTATACACGGTTTTTTTCATGTCAGAAGCGACTTGAGAAACTGCAAGCCGCTTCTGGTGTGATATGTGGAACTGGTGGTAGTGTTTTTGTTTTCAGATTGCAACTCTGGCAGATAAAATCAGTTGTACTTGGAAAGGAAAGAAAACTTTTAGCAGTTAAAACATTTAGATCTACACCAGAATCCACAACATTTAAAAGAGCAGTTAATCTCACAGGTTTTGAATGAGACTAGCACAGGCATGGGCAAACTTTGGCCCTCAGGGTGTTTTGGACTTCAACTCCTGGTAGGCTGCTAGGAGTTGTGGGAGTTGAAGTCCAAAACATCCGGAGAGCTGAAGTCTGACCATGCCTGGACTAGCATCATCCCTCCAATGTTACACTTACTGTCTCTGAGAATGGTTTTTACATTTGCTACTGTTCACATACACTGTTTGGTAGAGCTGCTTCGGGATATTATGTCTTCTCTTAACACTAAATCATGTATTTACTTCATGGTTCATAGTCATAAGTGTCATTCCGTTTCTTAATTTTTTTTCTGTTGCAAAGTGCATCACAGGTTTGGTTACTCAACAGCAGCAAAAAAGAAAATCTCTTTTAAAAAAAACATTGCTAGTGCATAAAGTGTTGTTAATGGTTTCCCACCCGCTGTTTTTGTACAAGGAGCATCAGCGTCAAGGGATTTAAGAATGGAAATGTAAAGTAGGTACAATGCTCATGATGGAGAATGTTGGTTGAGTGTTTGAGATGAATGCAGTGGAGCCAAATGGAAAGGACAGGATGCTTTGGAGACAGTTTTGATGAAATGAATTGCTGCTTATGGGAAATCTATAAAGATAATTATCTAGGGTTTCTTTTTTTACTTGTTTGCTGCTTTAAAATAGATGCTATTTTGGCACGTTCTTAGCTGATGTCTGAAGTGACGCCATGATAGAATGCTGTGAGCTTGGAATTTAAAAACAGTGAACCTAGCAAAAGAGATTGAGGAATTGCGCTTTGGGTGTGTTGTGCATAGCGAGGATTTAATTGTATGAGGATCGTGAGAATATGTAATAAATTGTTTAAATACTTTAAGCCTAAAATAAACCCTTGTAAGCATACTGGCAAGCTTTTGTATATTTTTTGAATGTTATGACAAATAAAATGTATTTTTCAATAAATTATATTATAAACAACTTATTAATATACTGCCTGGCTTATTTAAAAGTAATATTGAGGATAAATCTGTAAATCTAAAAATCTAGATCAGAAATGACTGATTGTATCTATCTTGACAAAGCATGTCAAGATATTTAGCAAACGGTAAAATTCTCATATAAAGAATTTTTCAAGGACTTCTCTTCATATGATCCAGTTGCTGTTATTCTGTGCTTTCAAATAGTTTCCAGCTGATGACAATCATAAGGCAACATAATATTTCTGAAAGGTAACAATTTAATTAGAAAAGTCTGGTAATGTCTGCACTTTTACACAGTTTAATGAGATTTTGCATTTCTGCTAGTTTTGCTGGGGTGCAATTGGGCCTCCTTTTGGCAATCAGCTTCTTATCTGTCCTTATTAAGTTTAAAAACAACTTTCAGTCCTCTTATCTGATTGATTGATTGATTGATTGATTGATTAATCCAAGAAGCCAGTAGCAATAGGAGCTCACTGGATCTTGCAGGGAATTTAGGATAAGATGCATGGTAAGTGACTGTGGGAGACAAGTTGATGAGTATTTGCTGATACGTACACATCTATCTACAAAGTCAGTTCTTAAAAAAAAACTTTTAAAAGAAGGCTTTTGGATTGGTTCAGTTAACTATTACAGTAGAGTCTCACTTATCCAATGTTCTGGATTATCCAACACATTTTTGTAGTCAATGTTTTCAATGCATTGTGATATTTTGGTGCTAAATTCGTAAATACAGTAATTACTACATAGCATTCATGTGTAATGAACTACCTTTTCTGTCAAATTTGTTGTATAATATGATGTTTTGGTGCTTAATTTGTAAAATCATAACCTATTTTGATGTTTAATAGGTTTTTTCTTAATCTCTCCTTAATATCCAACATATTCGCTTATCCAATATTCTGCAGGCCCGTTTATGTTGGATAAGTGAGACTCTACTGTATTAGCTAATTCTCAATTTTTGTTAAGTATACCTAATTAAGCTCAGTATACTGGCTCTTATTCATAGCATCTGATGAAGTGCACCATCATCCCAAATCCACAAAGTATTGGGCCAAGTGCACAAAATATATAATGCAAGCTTTAAAAACCACATTGGCTTCTTCATCAGGCAAAGGTATTAAAAAATCATACAGGAGAAGAACAACAATGGTATGGATTCACACAAGCTCATACTTTTATAATTGCCATAAGCTTTTTAGGTGCCTGAAAAGTAATCCTCTTCATTATTATTGCTGAAAGAAGGTAATAAGGTGACCTATTTGGAAGTAAATATAGCATAATATTTAAGATAATATTTATCTACCATATTTATATCCCGGAGGGGACTCAAGGCAGCCTTACAATGGGCAGCAATTTGATTTAATAGAATAGAATTTAACAGAATAAGAAATAGTTGCCTTACCATATTTATAGATTCCCCACCTGCAGATTTCATCATTCACAGCTTCAGAATACCCACCCCCAATAAATCTAAAAAGGAACCTTGATTTTGCCATTTTATTATGCCATTGTTTATAATGGGACTTGAGCATCCATGGATTTTTGTATCAATGGGAGCTCCCTGAATCAAACCCCAGTGGAAATCAAGGGCCCACTGAACAGCATAATCCAGGTATTTGTAATGTACGGCAACTAAAGGTTTTGGGGGACATTTGAAAAATCACACATGTAATCTCTATGATTGAGTCCACACCACACAATTTGTACACAGGCATAATATTGATACTGAATGCACAATGTTCTAAGTGTTCTATGGTTACATTTTTCATATGAAATTTTAGAGCTAGATTTGGCTGTGATCATATTTTTGTTCATTGTAGGGTTTCCATAACAACATGGTCCTTCATGTAAGTAAACTATTAACTTTTGACAGCCAGCTGTTGGGTGAAAAAATCTGCCTGGAATCTCCATTATGTCCAGCTGTTAGGGTCAGTTATCTTCATAACCAAGAGTATGGTTATGGCATGGGGAAGAATCTACAAGGGCATTTATCACTTTGAAAGGAACAGAGCTGGATTCAGAAGCTTGCATTTGCTGACCAATCTGTTTTGATTTAACTGGAAGAAATACTGTCAAGAATAAGAATTGCTGGAGCTCCAAGGCTGACTGAGGAGAGCAACTGTTGGACTGCAAAAGGCTTGTTTACACTGACTCGTTATCACTGACAAATACCCCCCAAAAATCTACACTACACTATTGCTGGAATTCAATGACATATCATCTTTCTGTCTGGCAGAGAATTAGACATTGTTGTTTGAGGATGTTTGTTTCAGAATTTAGGAAATCAATTCAGAATTGCTTCTCAATCCTTTAGTGGACTCCAACATGATAGGATTTGGAAACCAAGGATAATTGCTTCAGAAAGAGCAGGATGTTTTACTAGAACAAAGTTGAGGAATGTATGGATTTCTGGATATTGTTGTCATGCAGTCATTATCGGCTATAGGCATCATTACCGATGGTGGGAACCAAAAACTAACTACAATGCTGGTAGTAGACATTGCCAGGAAAATATGAGTCAGTGGTGCCCCAGCAGGTATGTTAGTTTGCTTTTAGAAGCAATTTTATGGTCAGCGGGCCTATTATTTAGTGCTGATAACTAAAGAGAACATCCACTTTCAAGTAACACTGATTACAAAACAGTGGAAACAATAATAACAGATTGTGACCTCTGCACTCTATTTCTGATTTTGCCAGAGGCATCTAGCTCTCTGCTTCTGGAAGTGATATGTTGGACTAAATGGCCATTTAGCAAAGTTGGGTGAGCAACCACAACTAGAACTAGAGATATTGTGTTAGATGTCCACTTAAACCCCCCAAAATATATCTTCATAACCTGAATACTGACAAGATCAAATGCTTCAAAAACAATCACATCACTATATTATTCAAAATCAAAGGCATGAGAATCTTCTAATTCATTTTTCCCATTTTATTTGATAGGTTTTGTATGGGAGTTCAAGTTTGTAATTGTTGACAACAATATATAATGTTTTTAAAAGTGTAATCATCCTGTTGAAAAATGACTCACTAGGAAACAAAGGTGAACATAATTCAACACCTCCTTGAAGACAGGAATTCCAGTGAATTGATGGAGCCTTCACATCTATTTCCATGCAGGTTCCATAGGTATACAGAGATGGAAAGTACACTTTGGATTAGCTGGATGTCCTTGCCTTCCTAGTAATAATTGGAGGGCTTATGGAAGAACGTGTGTGTTGTTTCTTGTGAAAACCAAATTGTTTCATCTTTTTCTACTGTTCCTCCAAGATGCTTAAGGCAAGATATACAAATCTCCTTCTAGTCCCCCAAAACCTCTGTGAGGTACATTAGGGACTGTCTCAAGCTAAAATGTCTAAGGACTGAAGTCATGTCTGTCTTGTCAAATTCCAACAGCAGATCTTTTTAGTCCCAGCATTTTATGATATAATTATGTCATGATTACTTTATCTGACAAAAAGGAAAGCAGTCATTTCTGGAAGATCATCTCTCTCTCTCTCTCTCTCTCTCTCTCTCCCTACCTACCTACCTACCTACCTAAGTATCTATCCATTTCATAACAAGTAATAAAAGTATCAGGATAGCTCCAGTCATTCTGATGAATTTGGCAGGTAAAGTATTTGAGGAAAACCAGAGAACTAATGTATAGGTTATGATTATGCAGACGGATTTTACAGATTAAACAGATTACATGGGACACATGGCTGTCTTAATGTAATACAATGTAAAAAATAAAGTAGCTTAGGAAGACATTAATAAAGTGTAGGGAGTTTTTTGGCCCCGATATGTTCAGATCTTCTCTTGACCCCAGTCAAAAGATTTGTTTCAAAACTACAGACCAATACAGAATATGTATTTTACTGTTGGCAGCCATTTCTTTCATCAAATACAACCAACACTTTAAAATGAAGTATCATTTATGAGTGCACAGTTTGTTAACCTAAATTCTTCAGAATTGACAGATGGGGAATGGGGTGGTGAATCAAAAAGAACATAATTAATTCCCTAACACTATTTTCTCTCTCTATTCCAATTAAACAAATCATCCAACAATACACATGGGAGAGGTAAACATCCATTAGGAACATCTACTGTCACCCCATTAAAATGTATGGGGTTGTCCTAGAACATAGTTCAGCTTTTCCATTCAACTAGCTATGAAAAATATGCTCGCAAAAGTGCATGTCATTGTGTACATGCACAGAAAAAATGCAGACATACAAATGTGAATAAAAATACATAATAATTTATGCGCAGAAAACAAAATGTTCTTACCGAATCAGGACTGTTCAAGTTTGGCAGTGGGAAAAAATTATATTCTCAAGAAGATCAAAGTTCCAGCTTCACCAATGCTTTGCACTGAATACTGTTTTTGAAAACACCATCTTTTTTTTTTTTTTTTAAAAACCCACTGAAATGATAATCCCTTCAACAATGGGTCTGCTGTGGAGTAAGATGGCACAATGATACATACACTTATAAATAATAATAGTTTTACTGTGTCACTTTCAAAAATGCCTATCACAGTCTTTTGTATTTCCTGGTTTAGGAAACAATGTACATTTTCTGTGTTTTATTTTAAACACTAAAGTGATGTGGATCTTCTGGGACAAGCTAGATATATTAGGATGATTCACAACTAAATCTGAATCTTTGGGTTTCTCTGGTTGAAGGAACTATGGTAGTGTAATGTTAAGCAAGGAAATATCGAGCATTTCCCTGCATTCCCCTTCCCTGACATAATTTTCTGCTATTACATGACTTGAACTATTATTAAATGGGGAGAGGAGAGGAAAGATACAGCACAAATGTATTTATTTTACTTTTGAGTTTAGAAGCACCTTTAGAGGAATATTGAAGTTTTGGGATTGATGGGAGAAAGAATGAGCCAGAGACAAAAATCTTTGTCCAGCATTGTGGTCCCAATCCAAGTTACACCTTCATTTTAAACTAGATACTTTTGGGGACAAAAAATCAAAGAAACATACTTTGTGAAACATAAGGTGAGGTGCCATATCACATTATGCCAAGCCCTGTGTGAATCTCTTGAATCATAGAATTGTGTAAAGCCCTGCTTCTTACCGCCCTAACCCACCCTACCCCAGACACCCACTTCTTAAATATAAGTAAATATGTAAACAAGTATATACAAACTCAAGACTTGATTCTGGGCCTCTTGAAGTTGACAGCAAAGTTCTCATAGACATGACCATCACAGATTCAGGCCCTAAGCTGGCACAGCAGTACATGGAAGCCAACATCAGGCATGGGGTTGGTCAGATGTCTATTAAAACCAACTTTCTGATGAGGAGTCAGACTGGTCACTGAAAACTTTCCTGCACATATGGGAGTTCTCTTGGTGGAGGGGATATTCAGAACCATCCAGCAGCCCCACTTTTCCTTTTCGAGTGACATAGGGTTTTCCAGGTGTTAGGCCTTCGTATTTAGTAACAAATTGCCTACCAAAAACAAACAAGCAAAACCAAGGTCATTATATAATATCATTTTATATGCTGAAAAAAAGTACCTTATCCTTTGAATGATCCTTCTTCAATGTGCATTCAACTGCAGAGGTTATGGTAGAATTCCTGTCTTTCCAGGATCTTCTAAAGCAGGTATAGGATATCTATTGGAAGTGTAGGGAGCAGCATCCACAACTCATTGGAAGTGGCATTTGTGGCTTGTAGTAGCTGGTGAAAATGCAGATGGCATCATCTACTTTGTTCATTTCTTTTTTCACCTTCCCACAGGCCAGTGCGATTTTCACAGGACTCCAGAAACATGGGAAGGCTGACCCAATCAAGTGGGGGGCTCTCTTGTTCCCTTTTCTGGGAAGCTCCATCTCACCTATCCACCCTATTTGTTCCACTGCGGTTATTTCTGGCATATTTAGTTGAATTTATATTGTCTTTAAGCTGCTTAAGCATGGGACTGGATATATTTTGGTGTGGACAGGTCAAGGGGGCACTTTTAAGGGAGCCATTGGGGAGGAATTAATGTGGTAATGCCTAGCTCAAGGGTCAATGGCTTTATTCTGTTTTCAGCAGCCAGGGGTACCACACAGTGGCTTCCACCCATGTAGATTCCACAGCAACCCAGGACATAGGCTGGAATTTGATTTATTAGCAGTGGGTGAATAGATGTTGGATATGAACCCATGATGGGTTAAGCCTTCTCAGCTGTAATCAATAATATTGTAGTCATTCCTTGCCAATTTATGTGGCTGCATCACTTAGGTCATGTGAAAGTCTTATTCATGGCTGAGTTCACAATGAGTGACTCTCCTGATATTGTTGGAATGCCATTCCCATTACCCCTCACTGGAATAGCCAAAAGCGATGAATCAGATGAATCGCAGACATTAACACCTGTAAGTTGCACATTCCCCTTCTCTAGGGTCCTTAGCCAAAGTTAACACGGCCCTCAAAATAATTCCGTAGGCATTTGAAATGCTTCTATAGAATCCTCTAAATCTTCCAGAGCAATTTTGCAATCAGCTTCTGGTGGAAGGACTCAGTGATTCCTATAAAAAGTTTCATAAAAAGCTTTTTTCCCCATTTGTACTTTTCCACTTTTGCAGGAGTTCTGTGCCCCTAACCT
Organism: Anolis carolinensis; assembly: GCF_035594765.1. Classification (NCBI taxonomy): domain Eukaryota; kingdom Metazoa; phylum Chordata; class Lepidosauria; order Squamata; family Anolidae; genus Anolis; species Anolis carolinensis. The sequence continues at coordinate 24,711,585 of NC_085845.1, read as the reverse complement.
CCACAAAAGTGGACACCCTACTGTATATTTCTTCACCAACCAAATTAGCATAAATGTTATCAAACAACATGGTTAGATAGAACATTTGATCCTTTGGTTGAGCCTGCCACAATTAGCAGCGGCCAAATCTTTAAAGATTTTATCTTTAAAGCCATAGGATTCATTTGATGCATACATGCGTCCATTCGCTGAAGGAGATATGAATAATCCTGAAACCATTCTTTGCTAGTTGGCTACTTGAGTATGCAACCAAGCATAAATCAGTCTTTTTCACTGCTTGCATTACCACATGATAGGTATTCAGTCTTACTTTCCTACCTGAATGGGGTATCAGTTCTGTCCATCCGTATGCAGACTAAAAAGGGATACTGTGAAAACTGTACAGTGGTGCGTACATCCAGCGTTGCTTCAACTTCAGAACTGGTTTCCATGCCGGCCTTCACAAAGGAGGCGTCCACAACAATGTTGCCAACGATCGCCACAGCTCCCCTACAAGAAGAGATGGAGAAACAAGGAAAATGTCAGAAACACTGAAAGACATTGAGAGCACCTAAAAAGTATCTCCCCAGCAAACACCACAACTTATAGGTAACATTACACTATGCCATTATATCATTGAATTATTCTCCCAGATGACGTATCCATACTTTCTTTGCCCAACATTTTCTCATCAAATTGTTTTGTTTAAAATAAGGATCTGTGTTTTTGTGACTATTTAAGACTTCTCAGTTATGTTGTTTTTAAAATTCCCTAAGTTAATAGCATTATTCAGTACAAAGGTATCTTGGAGCACCTTCGAGAGAATGAGGCTGTAAGCATAAAGTTTACCAAAGTTGTTCTCTCAAGATCCCTTTACATACCGACATTCCAGATTAACACAGCTATGTCTCTGAATTATTCAGTGCATTTTCTTCAATGATATTTGATAGCTTACCGGGTTTTAACATAAGTTTTGGATTCCCGGTACCAAAGGCTGAATTCTATCCCACCTGAGACATCAATGGCAATGCCTCCCTGGAATTCAGTGCTGCAAGTCAGACCAGATTGTAGCTGAATTACCTAAAAGGAGAAGCAAGCTCATAATTAATATACATTATTTTATTCAGTCCATAATATATTCCTACTGTGGTTCCATGTTTATAAGTGGAAAGACAAACATTAAACAATTCTGGTTCATCTGCTGCTGTCAATGGGTGCACTGCAAAAATCGCTAACTGGTATTTGTCTAATTTAAAAGCAGCAGAAGACAGAGCAAATTAGTTTTCTGTTGTTCAAGACTAGAATCCAAACCAATGGATTCAAATGACATTAGATTCTATGCAAACATCTGGAAGAATTTCTTGATGTAAGAGCTAAATGAGAATGAAATAAACTGTCTCAGGGCATGATAAACTCCTTCCTTTGGAAGATTTTAAACAGAAGTTGGATATACTTTGAGGAGTGCTTTATTTGTGTGTGCTTTTTGCATTATAGACTTACAAGGATTTTAAGGCCATTTCTCTTTTCTCCAAAGGAACTTGGGAAAATCTGAGAACAGGACTAGTGGTTTTCTAAATTAAAATTTCAGTTTTCTAATCAAAGCGCACATTTACTGGGCCGGGCTTTAGCACAGCAGATTAAACCCCCAGATGCAGTAAATCTTGTCAATCGTGAGGTTGATAGTTCGAAACACGGGTCAAGGTGAGCTCCTGACCTTTAGCCCAGCTTCCGCCAACCTAGCAGTTTGAAATCAAAATGTCAGTAGATAAATAGAGACCACTTAAAAAGTGGGGAGATATTTTAAAGACACCTGGAAAATGCCAGATGCCTTTAAAATACCTCATGGCCAGAACCGAGCACAAGCCTCCAGGATGCGGAAGATGGGAAAAGCCTATATATACCTCCTTCTATGTTCAATTGTTTATCTTGTCAAATGTATAAATGGCACTGAATGTTTGCTGCATATGTATGTTCTGTGATCCACCCTGAGTTCCCTTTGCGGTAAGAATATAAATACTGCAAATAAATAAATAAATACAGTCAGTAGAAGCTCTTTGCTGATTTTCTGGTTCATGTGAGAAATGGAGCAGCTTTTAAATTTGGTATCACTAATTGCCCAGCTCTGTGTATGTACTCCATAGTGCCAAAATTGTTTTCAAAAGAGAAAAAACCCTCTTTCCTCTCCAATCATATACCACCTACTGCGATCATAGCATAAGAGAGATTCTGGAAGAAGTGCCAAATGATTTTCCACATAATTCGGCAGGAGACCCAACTTCATGGGCAGGCAGGAGGTGGTTGCTTTCGCTGAGCTTTCTGCCAAAGCTGGGCTCCCAGCTGTCAGAATCTTTTACAGCTGGACTGGAACTCCATCCCTCAGAGTCAATTTTGGAAGTGATAATAGCTCAGGGTCAGAGCAAGTCATTTCATTTGAATGCTGATAGACAGCCAAGATTTTAAAGTTCACACAGCTTGGAAACCAGATTAACGTTATATATAGCCACCCTACAGAGCATAAAACAAGGTAAAATACAGTCCCAAACATGCAATTTTATTTGGAAATAAGTACTGTATCTTAAGTTCAATGGATTTATGTGTCTTCAAATAATCTGTTAATGTATGGAGATGCCATACATTTCATCAGAAAGATAAAATATACCAAGAGAAGGTATTGCCAGAAAAAAGGGGGGTGATGGAACAAACCATCTGAAGTGAAATGAATATTCCTCTAGGAATAGGCTATATACCTGGTATATTGGCCATCCAAATACTAACCACAGCAGCCTAAGCTTCACTTCCAAAATCAGGAAGTAAACTTAGTCTGCAAAAACTTATGCTACCAATTTTGTTCTCTCAGTTAGAAGGTGCTACAAAACACCTCTGCACAGTGATAATGAGCTGTTGCACATCAAATATTAGTTTTGACACCACTGCCTACAAGAGCAGAACATGCTGTACAGGGAATAAAAAATACTGACTAAAACCGAAAACAAAGTTACGCATGCTTAAAACCTATTGCATTCAATGGCCTTAAGCATGTGTACCTCTGTACTACATTTAGGTCATTATGTATGGTTACATATTTAGTGCTTACCTGGGAGTAATCCATCAGGAGGATGAGTCCTTTTAAAACATTTACGGGGTCTCCAGTGGCTGAGAACATTTTAGACATTAAATCACCATACCCTTGGAAAAAGGTGACTGGCCTAAGCTGAACATCACATACAATTGCTGACACACCAGCAAAGGACTCCAGATTTTCTTCACCTTCATCTGCATTTGCAGCTATTAAGGATTCCAGACCCTGGGCCTCAAGGACCACCTATAAGAAGACAGTGGTATAGTGTTTCTTTGATGAAGGCGGGCCACATGCATGCAATGACATTGTTTCTACACAGGCATGCATCCAACCAAGCCTGTGTAACATCACCAAGATTATCCATCAGTCATCTTCAATAAGACCGTGCCCAACATTTTTCTTAAGTGCAACTAAGTGTGGGAAACACAGGGCTCCTTTAGGTAGCAATTGCACAGGAGAAGAAAGAAGACCCAACAGCTGCAGATCTTGGAAGTAACATGTTAAAAATAACATTGTTACTCATGGTTTCTTTTCTTAGTAGCAAACACTTTAAATCGTTTTAATTTCAATAACATCAGTGAACACAACAAAACAACATTTGAATGGCAGGTACAGTAGAGTGTCACATCCAACATAAATGGGCCGGCAGAATGTTGAATAAACAAATATGTTGGATAATGAGAGATTAAGGAAAAGCCTATTAAACATCAAATTAGGTTATGATTTTACGAATTAAGCACCAAAACATCATGTTATACAACAAATTTGACAGAAAAAGTAGTTCAATGCACAGTAATGCTATGTAGTAATTACTGTATTTACAAATGTAGCACCAAAATATCACAATGTATTGAAAACATTGACTACAAAAACGTTGACTACTAAAAGGCAGACTGCGTTGGACAACCTAAAAGAGGCAAGGGTTCGTCCTTTGCTAAAGAAGCCTAGCTTGGATCCCATGACCCTTGCCAACTATCATCCTGTCTCCAACCTCCCATTCTTGGGTAAGATGATAGAGCGGGCTGTACTGGGACAATTGCAACAATTTCTGGATGATACAGCCGGCCTGGACCCTTTCCAGTCAGGCTTCCGCCCTGGCCATGGGACGGAGACAGTCCTGGTTGCCATTACAGATGAACTCCGTCGCCAGTCTGATAGCGGCGGATCAGCGCTACTGGTACTTCTCGACCTTACCGCAGCGTTTGACACCGTTGACTATGATCTAATGATTCACTGTCTCGCCATGTCCGGAGTTCACGGTCAGGCCCTCAATTGGTTCAACTCATTTCTGCGAAACCGGACCCAATGCGTGGAGTATATGGATCAAGTCTCTGACAGATCTCCCCTCCTATGTGGGGTACCCCAAGGTGCAATTCTCTCCCCTCTTCTCTTCAACATCTACGTTAGACCCCTTGCTAGCTTGGTTCGGAGTTTCGGCCTAGACTGCTATCAATATGCGGACGACACCCAACTCCTTCTGCGCTTGGAGCCTGGAGCAATGTCAATACCAGACAATTTCACCTTATGTCTGGAGGCTCTGTCGAACTGGCTACGTGCTAGTAGACTGAAGGTGAACCCGGCGAAGACCGAGATTCTCTGGCATGGCCGCTCGACTGGTCTGACCCATTTGCTACCCACCTTCGATGGTGCTGCCCTATCTCCTTCGCCTACCGTTAAGAGCTTGGGTGTTGTTTTAGATTCGCAGCTGACAATGGAAGCTCAGGTCGCTGCTGCTAGCAAACAGGCCTTTTTCCACCTACGACAAGCGAGGCAACTGGCACCCTATCTATCTGATGAGGCTCTGGCAACAGTCATTCATGCCACGGTCACGTCTAGGCTGGACTATTGCAACGCCCTGTATGTTGGCCTTCCGATGTCCACAACCCAAAAGCTCCGTATTGTTCAGAATGCGGCAGCCAGGCTACTCACAAGAACACCCATGAAATGCCACATAACACCAGTGCTGCAGCATCTGCATTGGCTTCCAACTGATTACCGTGGTCTATATAAGATGCTAGTTCTGACCTTTAAAACTCTTTACTGCCAGGGCCCATCGCACCTTAGGGACCGTCTCTCCTTCTCCCATCATCGGAGGTTGCAACAACCATCCCAACGAGACTTACTTTATGTACTGGGTCCTAGAGACGTGCACTTGGAAAGGACCAGACGCAGAGCTTTTTCTATTTCTGCCCCTGCCTTATGAAATGCCTTGCCGCCCTATATGAGAGCCATGCGTGAGTTAGGGCCTTTTACCCTAGCACTCAAGACCTGGCTCTTTACTAGAGCTTTTAATCTATGTTAATTTTATTAATATTTGTATGTATGTATTTTTATCCTTTACAGTTTTATCTTGTAAATCGCCTAGAGCATCGTGGATGGAGGGCGATTAATAAGTAATTAAATGATGATGATGATGATAATCAAGAATGTTGGATAAGCGAATGTTGGATAAGTGAGACTCTACTGTAATACTCATTCAAAGCTTTTTGGAGCAATCATCTGGGGAAAAAAATTTTAAAACCAGTTTTCAAGTATTACATTAATAACATGTTACCCACTACTAACAAAACAGTAGATTATGTTAGTAATCTAAAGGCTAAAACTTTTCTATCCAGGCAGGCTTTAAAAGAAGGTTTTTAAGATCAATTCAGCGGGTGCTGTGGTTTTAACTTTGAATATGTGTGGAATATGTTTGAAAGAATTTTAACTGTGAATGTGTAATACTGTTTATATTTGTTTGAATGTTTGTATATTTGTATATTTAAATTGTGTACTAATGCTTTCATGCTGAGCCACTTTGAGTGCACTTTGGCAGAGCAAAAGCAGGGTACAAATAAATATAATAATAATAGATTATACTAATAACTAATAACTATAACTAATAACAGGATTTCACAGACCTTCAGTCTTCTTCAATAATATCTGCAACACAATTGCCATCCCAGCTTTAAAGTGTAGGACTAGAAGAAAAAGATGGCAATTGCAGGGAGCTGCAAACATCCGAACAACACAAGACACTTCTTTGTTTAAAAGCTGTTTGACAGTAGAACAAGGAGGTGATTTGCTCACTTCTGCTAGAAGTATTTAAGTAGTGTCTGGACAAGCCATCTACAAGGGATGCTGTAGCACCATCATGCTGACCTTCCAAGGTCCCTTCCCACTCTATAATTGTTTGATTCCATCAAAGTTTGATAATAGACGTGAGTCTGATATTCAGGGATAAGAAAAATGCTGCAACACCAATTCTGCTCTTCTACACAACTATTAAAATGCAGGATGCTTGTTCTCTTTTGCATTTGCCTTCATTTTAATAAAAAATACCTTTTAAAAAGAGATATGGCAATTTTATTCCTTAGGAAAAAGCCTAAACTTCAGTAACATTGACCTTCCTTGACATGCCAAAAGTCTCAGGTTCCTTCACATCTCCACTTACAAGGCTCAGGTGATGGGAAGAACCTTTCCCTGAAACTCTGGGCTTCCCTGAAGCTATGTTAGTTAGCATAAACAATTTTAAGCTGGATAAACAAAGAATTAGATATGAGAAAGTGCCTAATGTTTGCAAGCTGAGACCTTGCCCCTCCCTGCTGCTAACCTCATTGGCTCTCAGTATGGTATAATGGATTTGCTAGATTATGTGCATGGGTCTTACCTTGGTGGCTAGCAGCCGAGCAAAGTTATTGAAAAGTAAGATATTCATGTTACTTCTTCTAAAGATGCCAGAGCCAGAATAGAGGATGTCAAGGCTATACGTAGATGAGACATCTGGGCCACCTTGAGTAAGCAAAGGCATAAATCATGATTCTTTTGGAGAAAAATTGAGCACCAAGAAGTGATGCCATTAATTGTATCCACTGCTTAGTCACACATACGTTTTAGGTGTCCAGAAAAGGCTGAAGAAGAACCCAACTTTGAGAATCGGTCATAGTTGTGAATCAACATGTCCTTCAGAACGCTGCGAATCATTTTGCTGAAACACAAAGAAGTGTCCTTAATCAGCAGTAAAATTGCATCACGACTAGCTTACAGGACCAGATATTGGACTTTAATACAAATAACTAAAAATCGTTGGGGGAAGGCATCACAGGGACCGCAACATGACTCCCAGGTTAAATAAGGGATAGGTCCCCTTTACCTTTAACAGTCGGTATCACTCTCATATGAGGGATGCCTTCTTTTCTCTTTTGTGCAATCATTAAAGGGACAGGAGCAATTTTTAGGGTTGCCAGTCCAGGATAATCCCAGGTCATGAAGTTTCCAGGCCAAAACCTGAGCCCTGGATGCAGCACCTGGTGAGGCCATTAAACCTCATGCATTAAATGCCAACTACAGTTGCTCACAGACGGCCATTTAAAAGATCACACTGAGGACATATGTTCCTATTTGCCAATTAAGGACCTCATTCCATTAGCAGGGGAAAAGTGGAAGGAACCATCTTACTTCGTCCCTTACCGCCAAGGTCCATCTTCTCGGGATTTCTGCCATCCCACATCCTTTCCCCCCCCCCCTCTCTCCCATCTTAAGTCATTTAGAGTTGGTAGCATCTGACTCCTGAAAACTCATTCTAGTCTCTGTTTCCATGAGCTGCAGTCACAGCAGAAGTGCCCTTACATCATGTGGGACTCAGTTTCTGAAGCGAATAAAAACGGAGCCCAGAATGCGTGGGATGAGGTCCTAAGACAGAAATTATAGATAAAGGGACAATTTCCACAACAAGGTCAATTGAGGGAATTATTCCTTCTTATTTATTCAGAGAGAATAATTTGCTTCAAACCAAAGGGTGGCTGCAGAGCCAAGTGGAAAGTGAGCTCTGGCCTACAACAACTAATAGAGAAGGAGAAAGCCAACTAAGTAAATAGCGAGATCTTATGAAGAGTCTTTGCAAGTTGCAGGAAAAAATCAATTAGGTCTTGGATATTATGGCAAGCTGCTGCTTTGATAGCTGAACTTTAGATTTCCACATAGCCCTTTTCTCTTTCCTGGAGCTGCACCCACCAAAACTGGAGAATTTGCATCCTCATCTCCCACCATGAGATAATCCATGAAAACCGGAGACTCAGGGCTATGCCCCGAGATCCAGTAGCTCCTTGCACACTCGCACCTAGCAACCCTACATCACAACTGAGAATGAAATAGGATAGTTCATAAATTGGTTTTGATTGCAAACTGGTAGAATCTTTCCTCGGCCTCAGCATTAAATCCTAGAGCAAACAAAGTATGTTCATGCTATATCCCAGTCTACAAATCTTACTCTTGTCTGACATTACGTGGAGGCACGCATGAATACATAAATAACAAATGAAATTTAATATACCTGGCAGGCATTTCAAAACGCAGAATGTCCTGGACTAGGGAAAGCATGTACTTATTCATTTCCAGTGGCAGCTCTCCAATTGAGAGCAGGAGGTTTTTTACTTCCATAAAGGAAGGATTGTTGCTGAAAATAATAGCAGCTGCAGTGACACGTACAGTTTTCTCATGGACTTTGCGGTTCTGGTGATAAATCCTGTTCATTGTTTTCTTCACCTAATCGGGATAAAATCCTAGTCAGTTACGTAGCTGGTTCAGAATAGGACAAAAGGATGGTCTCCAAGCAGTTGAAATGGGTAAGTTACAGGGATTTCACAATGCATCTTGAATACAGGTATAGTTAAAAAAAAAAAAAGAACCAAATATATTTTTCAGGATAAATCATTAGCAAGGAATATTGCTTATCTCAAACCAAAGTGGAGAAAAGAATGAAGTCTAATATCTGACAAGTACAGTGCACATTTGTAGTTTTGATATCTGCAGATTTGATTATTCATGGATCTGATTAAAATGTTATATCTAGAAATCTCTCGTTCTCTAGTGTGACTCTATGGTCAACTTCCTCTGGTCATGGTGGAGGACCCAGAGCAGTGGTTCTCAACCTATAGGTCCCCAGATGTTTTTGCCTTCAACTCCCTAACAGCTGGTAAACTGGCTGGTAAACTGGCTGGGATTTCTGGGAGCTGTAGGCCAAAACACCTGGAGATCCACAGGTTGAGAACCACTGACCTAGAGATTTTTAGAGAAAACACCTCTTTAGAGGCCATTTTAAATGTTCAGGCCCAGCCTAGCTCACATTAAATGGGGCCTGTTTCCCTTAGGCTTCTTGAGGTTAGAGAGAAATTCCTCTTTCAGCAAAAGAAACAATTATTGTAAGATGTCACCCAAGTTGTACTTTGCTCACTTTTGCTCTAGCTGGATATATCTTGTCCAGTGTCTTGTGATACAGACATACAAATGTAAATAAACATCCATCCCTATTCACTATTGGTCCCTTGACTTGGAATAAAACTTGTTCAGGGCAACATGTAAGCTCGTAGTACAGCCTTCCTCAACATATTGTCTTCCAGGCATGGTAAACATTGATTCTCATCATCCCCAGACAGCACAAGCAATTGTTGGGTTGATGAGGTTAAAGATGATGGGCACTGTAGTCCAACACATGGCAAAGCTACCCTCTTGTTACCCTCCATGCCTCCCAAATACCAATCAAAAAGTCTCCTTCGGAAATATTTTAGAGCTGCTTTAAATGATGTTATTTAAGACTCTTCTGGATACATAATGATATGAAGGAGTAAAAACAGGCTGCAATATTTTGCTTTGCTTTTTTTTTTTAAAGACACTATTTAAAATACAGGGTCATGAGGCTAGAATGTACTATCTGAAAGATCATCTAGCACTTGTGGGTTTAATTTTTATTTTTACCTCACTGTTAATGAAGGAATAGTCATATCTTTGCAAGGCAGTCACAGCAACAGTGCTGATGGGTCCCTCGCCTGACTCCGCATATTTCAGAAGCACGGGAATAGCTTCAGGCAAAAGAGCATTCTTCAGTGCCAGAAGGTAAACCTTCACATCATCAGCTTTTTCTGCCCTGTTCAAGCCCCCGAAGATCAGTTTCTTGGCCTCCACAACAGCCTGGAAAAAATACATTGCAGATTTCTAAAACACTGTTTTAATAAGAAGCAACCCACCCATTTATGGGTTGCTAAAGAATAAAACTGGGGAAAGCTGCTAGAATAATACTTAGAAAGAAATATAGGAATCAATAAATCCACATGGACTCAGAAAGACATGGAAATATTCAATGAGGTTCTCACAAGAAGTTAATACTCAGTCATGATGGGGTTTGCTCCCAGAGCCATGAAATGAATAAAAATGCATGAAGTAGTTTACAATTTAAGAGACAAAAACAGGTATCTGTGAGCTCTTTCCAAATGTAAGAACATCTATTGTTGTTGCTGCTATGATTCTCATTCTATACATAGCACCAAACTGCATGCTATAGCATATTCTGAATATGCAGTGATTTCCAACTCTGAGGTTTAGCAACTTCCATAGATGCACAAAAACTAGAAAGATAGAAAAAGCAAGAGAGAATAATGGGTTAAGAGGGTCAGTAAAAAGGAGATACAGGTGATGTAAAAGAAATCAAAATCAAAGGGATGGGGTATTGCAAGAAACAGAAGAAACTGAGTAGAGAAAGGCTGTTTCAGGTACAACATGGAATTAGGCACCAATGGGCCAAGTGAAGTAAAGAAGTCATCTGATCTACTTCCAGACAGACTCTACTCTGAATTTACTCCCTTACAATTTTTATGAAAAGCAAAAAAAAAAAAAAGTCAGAGGAAGCTGAGTGTATACAACTGTAGGATGCTATTATTTAGAAAATCAAATACATAGTAATAAAACAGTGTAAATAAAGCAGAGTGATTCAGTGACAAAAGCCTAGTATGGAAGCCCTCTTTAATGTGACTTCAGATCTGCATTACTCTCTTGACCTTTTCATCAACCAGGGTTATGGTGGTGGAAGAAAAAGGTAATACATACAGGTAGTTTGCAGCCTCCTCTGTCACACAACTTCCTGATGAGTGCTCCAGTAATTATAACAACCATTTCTCGGATTTCAGTGCTGCCGATTTGACTGTTATAAGTATTCTGTTATATAACAGGAAAAAGAGAAGATATTAGTAATATTCAACATTTAAATCTAACCCTAATTCTTCTGGCTGTGTGTTGCATTTGCATCTAATACCAATCCATGGGTGCATGGAAAAGTAACGTATTGGATTTGCATTTCTGTAGAGCCGTATCCAGTTTGCATCTCTTGAGACTATATACTTTGAATAAGAACACAATATCCTCTCCCAATATCCACAGGCATATGTTGCTAAATGGACTATAGTTATCTGAATCCAAAGGCCATTGAATTACATGACTTCTGGTTCCAGGATACCATGGAATCATCTTGGAGCACCTAGACATTCCTAGGTATCCTCTCTAGGAATGTGCAAGGTTCTGCTGGGTAATTCTATGGTAATTTCTGGGATCAAGTATGCCATAGAATTGCCTGAAGACATAGTACATTTCCAGAGAGACAATTTCTCTCAAACTATGCATATGGGTTCCGCATTTACAGGTGTCTTGCTATATGTACTTGTACACATGCAAGGCTTTAAAGCAGTTCAGGCAACAAATACACATGTATTGTGTATACATTTCAAAAATACACACCACAAAAATGCCTCCATGCCTAACCACTAATGCCCTTTAGTATGTGCAAGAAGTGTGTATGTTAACATGTGTTAGAAAGATTGTGTGTGTGTGTGCGTGCACCTTGACTTATGGCAACCCCATGGATTTCATAGGATTTTCATAGGCAGGAAATACTCAAAGGTGGTTTCTTGGTGCCTTCCTCTAAAATATATTATTTATACACCTGGGAAAAAGTTATGCAAAAGAGCATTCTAGGGTTACTAGGTAGAATTTTTGCCACCGGACTTGAAAAGAAATGGAATTAGAATACTCAAAGAAAACTGGGAAACTAAGAGAGAACAGCTCTGAAAGATATCACACAGCCATTTTTGTTCCAGGAAAAGATAGGATGTTTCTACCTGTAAAATATTAGCTAGATTAGAAGGGACTGGATACAGGCTGGGTGTTATCCCATCAGAGGCACAACCTACCACTTTCTATGGTATACAGGAACTCTTAGGAACTGATTACATATAACATTAACATGACCAATGATCATATTTTGTTGTATTTTAATTGAAGTTCCATAACTAGAAAAACATAGGCAATAAAGTTCAATGTGCAGGGTAAAGCCTTTTCTTCTCATACACCTTTCAGTAAAAATCCTCCTTCGACGGAATGGCAACTAGCCCAAGGAATTCACCATCATCCCAATGCTATTTGCCATGTTGTGGACTGGATAGATAGGAATTGTTGCTGGGGAAAGAAGGCTTTGATCTCTGCTTGTATAGATTGCAATGTTGACCATAGATCACATATCCCATCCTCCAACTGGGGTTATAATTGGTCTCACATTTACAAGTACAAACCCTTGTTATTATATTTACTGAAAATGAAGCCTGTTGCTGACAGTATAAAGACATTCACAGCCCAGGCCAAAGAATGTACTGCTCTGTCCAAAGAGACTGATTTCCAACAGACGACAACATGAGATTTCAGCCTTAATTTCACACTTAGAACTTCATTCCCATTTCCTTTTGGAACATAGAATTGTGAAGAAAACTCTTACAATTAAAGATTTGAGTAGGAACTCATTAGGATGAGAAGCAAACCCAGAGGCATAAAGGAACCGCTCTTGAAGGACAGATCCATTCTTGTTCTTGAAATCCAGAAAATCCAGCATGGCTCCTAGAGACGCCGAGGTCTGTGCAGAGGCTACGGCATCAACTAACTGAGGACTGGAAAACAGAACAAGGCAGCAAAGTAAAACCAAAAACACCCAAAACACAATTGTGAAGCATGCAACACTCCTCTCAAACTATCTAGCTATCTACCTACGTCTTTGATTTTATATCCCATTTTTCTACCAATAGATATCCAAGGCAATTTGCAAGATTAAAACAGATAGAGCTAAACATTCCAATACTACAGAAGCTTTAAACATCATATAAAAAGGTTCATGATCTTGAAAATTAAATAGGTTCCACCCTGATTAGCACTTGGATAAAAACTGCCAAAGAATATCAGGTGATTTAAGCTATATTTCAGAGGAAGAAACTGGCCAAACCACCTCTCAAAATCCCCTACTTAAGAAAACCCTTTGAAATTCATGGGGTCAACATAAGTCGATGGGCAACTTAAAGACACATATGCACACATGTACGCATGCACACACACAATCTGTATTTGAATACAATATAAAGTAATTTAAAAGATATAGTAAGTATAGATATGTTACAGGGAGTCCTTTAACCTATTTAAAAGTTAATTTGTTGCATCTGAAGGCTTTGCAGAGCAAACTTCCATCTTATTTTTTTCTCAAAACAAGTTTTTTAGGATTCTAGAGGAGAGCCACACACAGAACTTTTGGGGTTGTATGCATTCCAAAGGCCACATTTTGCCAACTTCCAGAGCTAGATGTTGCAAAAGAAGTTGCCAGAAACTCACAGTATTCCAATGTTTCTTTCACTTCTGAGTATCTGGAGGATTTCCTCTTTCGTAGCTTTTCTTAAATTCTGAATAAAGTATAAAAATCCTCTTACAGCATCAGCTTTTGAAAGGTTTTCTGGTTCCAACTGTTTTCGGATGTTCTCCCATTGTTGAGAAAGCTGCAAAAAAGGGACACGAGTTGGAGATAAATTATTTCATCTGGTTTGTGGGTTCAGGTGAGGGGGTTGTTTTGTTGCTTAGTTGATGATTTCCACTGGGCAAAAATATGCACTCCCCATTACCCAACATGAATGGAAAAAGAAATATGGTCTATATAGGAAGTCCCAATTTATCGCATAGATTAGGGACTGGAGTGTTGTCACAAAGAGGAATTGGTTGAAAAGTGGAACCTAAGTTATTTTAGCTTGCAAATGCTTATTATTATTACTGTATCATCATCATCATCATCATTTTGTTTCCTGCTTTTATATCTGTGATTGAGATGCAAAGCAACTCATTTTGGCCTCTGATATACATAAATAACACTATAAAAAGGGCTTTTGTACACATTCATAAGTGAGTCAAAGAAAAATTTGTTCTTTCCATAGGCAACTGTTGGGACTGCCCATGTGTGCAAAAACAAGAACCTGACAAAAGACTGGACCCCTTGTCAATTTAATGGAACCTGTCTGTAATATGCAAGCATTGAAAGAGTGAGTCATCACAAAGTAAGGTGTCAAAATGTGGTGGATTGATGCTATAATAATGTTCTATATCATATTTAAAACTGAGAGTAAATGCTACTCCTTGGGGACACTGTGTGTATATATATATTCAAGGAAGATTTTATAGCATTGCACTATTGGTTTCCACAATATTTTGACACTTTCTGTACAATCCTAGGCAATTTTACTCATAATAGAACAAAGGGGCTTCCTCTCTACTTATGTTTTATAGGTTTTCAGTCTTGACACTACAAATTTTCAGAACACTGTGGATACTCTGTCTTGAGGCTTTTTGTTTCCTCAAGCTTGCCCTTTCAGACAACCTCCCTGAGAGAAACTGAGTGGGTATTTTAGCCTCTGCTATCACATGCCTCCACTTCTGTTATCTAGAGTTATCTATAGCATTCATTGGAGAAAGCTCAGCTGTTCTCTCCAGTAATGTTTATTGCAGGTCTTCTAACTGAGAAATCACATCAAGGCCAGCTCAGCCTTTGCTAAAATATCCTATCTGCTGCGTAGGGTCAGTGCCATTAAGAATGGCAGCTGATGCTAACCACAAATAGCACCAGGACAGTACAGAGTTCATCTTACCTGAGTTGTAAGTAAACATAATTTGTTAATGATGAGGGAGGTGGAGGCTATTTCCTGTGGATCAGTGACCAACAGGAGTGTGTTAATGGCCCAGGACACAGGTGGAGACATTTAGTCCTATTTAGTCCTATCTGGTCCCTGCTGCATAGAACCACACAGGGACCGGAAATGTTCAGTATTTCAATTTGGGGGGGGGGGGGGAAGCGGGATTTTGGGATATTTGCATATACATAATCTTGAAAATGGAATTCAAGTCTAAATATGAAATTCATTTATGTTTCATATACACATCAAACACATAGCCTGAAGGTACTTTTAAATACAATATTTTAATAGTTTTGTGTATGAAACAAAGTTTGTGTACATTGAATTATCAAAAAGCAAAAGTGTCATTATCGCATCTAGCCATGTGGATATTTTGGAATATTTCTAATTTTGGAATTCCGGATAAGGGATATTTAACCTGTACTATGGGTAGGGCTACTATAGAATAGGGGCAAAAATCATGTGGCCCTCCCACTTGTTGGACTACAATTCCAAGCAGTCTTAGTCAACATGGTCAACAACAATGAATGTCGACAACTGCAACGCAACAACATTTAGAACGTTGCATATTTCCAATTCTTGATATCGACATTTAGAATGCTCGCCCATTTGCTGTGAAAGGATATAATATTTCTGACAACTTTCCATGGCAGGGAGATGAGGATTATGAGACATGGGTCTACCCTATAGTGATACCCCTTTCCAGTCAGTTCAGTTTGTCCCTCACTTTTATGGCAGACATGGTAGACTGTGCTTTGTTAGCACTTCTGAAACAGAGTTGGGGGGCCATGTTTTTGGGATGCTTTGGCTGTGGATTCCTATACTGCCTTGGACTAGATGGTCCTTTTAACCATATGATTCTAATCAATACTCAATAAAAGAAATAAAAGTTAAAATGGTCTTATTCAACTAGATTATAAGAAATCACTTCCAAGCATGCCACTCAGAAAAAAGCCCAAAGCTGCTGGATCCCATTGTGCAATACTTGACACATTTAAGTCTGCATAGTTCTGATATCATTACTGTTCAAGAGTGTGGTGATGCAAATATGCTTCCTTTTTATTGCAATCCCTGGTCAGGACCATCTCTGTACACACAAGAAGGTTTGGCATTCATTTCAAACCTATTATTATTATTATTATTATTATTATTATTATTATTATTATTAGCTCATATACCTTTGTAATTGAAAAGTTCTAGGAAAACAATAATAGGAACTTGGTGCTGGACAGTAATGTGTGAACAACCTAGGTATAAATTTGCATGGGAAGGATAAACATGCACTATTGGAATAAGTGTGCAATTTCCCCAGCATATTAAAACATCCAAGCCAAATAGGAAAATAAAGTGATGTTGGTTCAGTGTTCTTTAGCAAGGGCAACACATCTCAATATATGTAGACCAGCTCAGTTCGGTTTAATGGATTGGTCTGTCATCAACCCCAGAAGCCAAATTTGGATAGTCTAGAATTCTGAAATAGAGCTATGTTACTTATTTTTATCTGATGCTATAGTTACGTTTCTGTTGTTGCAGGCAAACTCTAATTTGTGTGGCTACAGTTACAGCAGCATCCAGTTACTGTTAGGCAAAGCAGAGCTAGTTGGCATGACCTCCTGCTGGAGACACACCCTTGTCTTATTTCTAGAAAAGACTGGCATGGAGTCATATTGGTTTTCCCTTGACCCCAATGGTTCTTTGGATGATAAGAAGGACTGGAGGGCACCCCAAGCTGTTAAGAAACAAGAGCTCCAAACTGAGAGTTCAAGCATTAGGCTGATATTCCTTGCCAAGAAGGGAATATCAGCTTAATTTAAGCCTCATTTAAATGTCAGTTTAGATCAATACTTTTTTTTTTTGAAGGAACAATCTGTCCTTCCTCTTCTCTGCCAACATGTTTCTGAGCCAGGTTCGAGGTGCTGGTTTTGACCTTTAAAGCCCTAAACGTTTCAGGCCCAACTTCCAAAGAGACCCTTCTCTCATTGCCATCACAAATACGGTCGGCGGCAAGGAGAGAGGAGGCCTTCTCAGTAGCCGCCCCGGTCCTTTCGAACACCCTCCCCATTAAGATTAAAACTGCCCCTTCCATGTTATCTTTCAAGAACTAGTTGAAGATCTACTATTCAAGCATGCTTTTGACAAATGAATTCAATTGCTAATGACAGCAAGGTCAATTTACACTGAGCTTAGCAAAATATACTATTTAATTGATGAGACTCCAAACCCTGAGTGGGATCTATTTTGATCCTGGAAGGTTCAATACAGTTTGAAAACATGCAAATGTGAGTAGATCAATAGGTACCGCTCCAGCGGGAAGGTAACAGCGCTCCATGCAGTCATGCCAGCCACATGACCTTGGAAGTGTCTACAGACAATGCCAGCTCTTCAGCCTAGAAATGGAGATGAGCACCAACCCCCAGAGTCAGACATGACTGGACTTAACGTCAGAGGAAACCTTTACCTTTTTCACTAGATGATTGTTACTAGATGGAGCAATGTAACAGGGAAACTAGCTGTAAAGCACTTCCTCCATTGTGTTGTCGAAGGCTTTCATGGCTGGGATCACAGGGTTGTTGTATGTTTTCGGGGCTGTATGGACATGTTCCAAAAGTATTCTCTCCTAATGTTTCGCCCACATCTATGGCAGGCATCCTCAGATACCTCACAACCTCTGAGGATGCCTGCCATAGCTGTGGGCAAAACGTCAGGAAAGAATACTTCTGGAACATGACCATACAGCCCGGAAAACATACAATAACCCTACTTCCTCCATTTCTTTCACATTTCTTTGGTTTTTTATCTGCAGGACTTATGAGGCGATCTGTTGAGGTAAACACCACTGTCAGCAGAGCTGGGAAGGGATTTATTTCCCCCTTCTTGAAGTCCTTTATACTTCCAGGAGAACTTTCTCCGTTTTCCTCAAAATCCACACTGAAACCTATCCTACAAACAAGTTCAGAACCTTGGATAGCGCTTTCAAAGTCTGGAATAAACCTCAGAGGAGACTTCACTGCCCCACAGACAAGGAAATTGATGGCTGTCCCTTCACTATAGGAATATATATCATGAAGTTACCACCAAGCAACCAAATCCACACCTCAAACAGAATGCTGGTTAAATCTCTAGTGTGTATAAAAGTACACATCTGTCTTGATAGTACACCCTCAGGGTTTCAAGCCATGAGGCTACTCCGTCTCATTAAACCTACCCAAGAAAGGATGCCCCTATATAGAAAGCAGTCAGTCTTTCAAACAGCAAGGCTATTCAGTGCAATTCAAATTGGCTAAAAAACCATTTCCCTACAACGCAACTACCCAGCCTTCCAAGCAGCAAACCTATTCCATTGTATTCCAGCTCACCAAACAAGGATTCACGTAAGCAGAAAACACCCAGACTTTAAGGCTGCAAGGCTATTCACTGCTATTCCACCTGGTCAACAAATGATTCCCATCAGCCACAGCAACGCGTGGCCGGGCACAGCTAGTATAGGTTATAACATTAAAGAAACAATGCCATGATACATTACCACATTGTCATGAGATCTGCTATGTTGTCCTGGCAGACCCACAAACACTGAAAAGATTAGTGTTTTATACTTACAAATCAAAAATCTCTCTAGTATATTAATTAACGATAATTTTACTTCAATGAGTTGAACTATTTCAATTTAATATGTGTGTTAACCTTTTATTTACATACCGAGGGACAATTTCTGCATTCATCTGAGGCAGGCTCTGCCATTAGTGAAACCGCAACATAATTTGAATCCAGAGCCTTGACAATGCTGGCAACTTGTTTCCCAGCCATCATTCTTGGCCCACCTTCTGTTGATTTCAGTTCCATTTTTTGCCTGTATGCAAACACATTGAAATGCTTGTTTAAACTTTGATTTTGACTCAACAGATTAGGTCCCCAACACTAACAATAACCTTATAATTACTGTAAGCATTACTTCATACCGGCATCATATTCATATTATTATTTCCTACTAGAGAATACCCATTGATGCAATGAGATGGATTGACTCAGTAGTTAATAATTGATTTAATGAATCTGTTCTAGTCAAGGCTAAATGATAGGATTTAGGCCAATATTTTAAATAAGGACAGTAAGGCTGCCATATTTGAAACTCTCTATAATGGAATTATAGTTATGGATAAGTGATGTGTAGTACAGAGCATCCTGAGAAACTTCAAGCAACAAGAATAACTCTTTTGATCAACTAATTACTTGCATCTTTAAGCCATAGCATAGATTCTGATATATAGAGGATTGACAGAAAAACAGGAACTTCAAATAACAAAGAATGAGAAGCAACAACGAAAAACATAATAAATGGTTCTTACATTCATACAGTACAATGCTTTCAAAATATTTTCTTTTCTTTTTCTTCCCTTTTCACTTAAAATTATAGTACCTTTATCCACAATAAAGAATGTCTGGTTAGCTATAAAAGGTGTGTCAACTGGGTACAGGAACAAAACATTTTCTGCAAATAAATCAAACAAGCCACCTTACTTTGAAACTATTTTTGCATCACTTGTTCGATGAATGTTTGCTTTTAAAATGTGATTTTCCTCTGCTCGCACAGATTTAATGAAGGTGTCCTCCAGCACATATATTGTAGCCGAAGAGGATTTTTTGCTGATGTCAAAGATCTGAAAAACATTTTGCATTTGTTATTATTTATACATACATGAAACGAGATCCCAAAAACACAGAGAATCTTTACTCTGTAATGTTTGATCTATAGTAATAAGTACAGTAGAGTCTCACTTATCTAATGTTCTGGATTATCCAACGCATTTTTGTAGTAATGTTTTCAATATATCATGATATGTTGGTGCTAAATTCGTAAATACAGTAATTACTACATAGTATTAATGTGTAATGAACTACTTTTTCTGTCAAATTTGTTGTATAACATGATGTTTTGGTGCTTAATTTGTAAAATCATAACCTATTTTGATGTTTAATAGGCTTTTTCTTAATCTCTCCTTATTATCCAACATATTCACTCATCCAACATTCTGCCAGCCCATTTATGTTGGATAAGTGAGACTCTACTGTAGTTATATTTGGGGGGGGGGGGGAGTAGGGGGCAAAGGGATATGGAGCAAATGTTACTGTTACTTTTTTTAAGCAGATTTTATTTATTATATATTTACTTCATTTATATCCCGCCCTTCAAACTGAAGGGGACTCAGAGCAGCCTTACAAAATCGGCAGCAATTCGATGCCATAAATACAATACAATAAAATTAACAGTTACATTAAAACTAAAGACATTAAAACAATACAATTTAAAACCAATTATTAAAATCACATCATCCAAAATCATAGTCCAAGGCTGTTCTAATTGTCATTTCATTATTCCTTATTGTCTTGCTACACTAAAAAACTTGCTATCCAAATGCTTGGTCTTATAACCACGTTTTTAATTTCTTCCTGAAGATCAGGAAGGAGGGAGCTGCTCAGATGACATTTCTCTTGTCACATAGCAATAAGGCAATTCCCAGCATGGGCAGCAACATTATTCTCATTTAAGAGGGGAATGAGGAGTATACATAAAGGTAAAAATAAGATGATTATAAATTAGACTGGATTTCTTAGGATATACTGTGTTTCTCCAATTGTAAAATGCACTTCACTTTCTTCATATAAACATCTCTTAAAATGGGGAGTGTCTTCAAATCACAAGTGCATACATATGTGTGTGTGTGTGTATACATACACAGAGAGAGATTTTTTTTCTGTTGGTAGTACTGAAACCAGTGTGCATCTTACAATCAATGGCATCTTAGAACTGAAGGACTGCAGTATTAATGGCTCTGACAACCAGCTCTGACAACCAAAAAAGTGCCTCTTTTTCCAACATTTCTGTTTCTTTGTCTGCCAAGTGTTGGAAATAAATTAATGCTCATTCTTTCAGTTTGTGAGGTTCCCAGCTACAATTACATGCCCACTGCAGAAACTGAAGTGATGTCCTTGACAGATCTTTGGTGAGATCCAAGAAAACAAGTCTTATATCAGATTGACAGGTTTTAATCATATCTCTGGGAAAGATGCCTTGTTCTTCTACATAAGACATTTCTTATTATCTCTTTCCACGATCAGCTGTATGAGAACTGCCAGGTAGGTACAGTATAATATAACATTATATTTGTAATATGTATAGAAAGTGCTAAAACATACTATACCTGATTTTGACTGGTAAAACCCATCCGTTCTAACTTACAAGCTTTTATTTTAGTGAGTTGGTTTTCTCGAGCCTGGTAAGTAACATTGCATTTCCCACAGATATCCACCTACAGAGCAAATCACAAAACAAAATCAAACTGATGTGTCTAAAGCTTTCAAGGTCAGATTAGATGCAATATTTGCTTGGGCAGAAAAAGGAATCGCTCTGGTGCTGAAAAGGAACTTCCTTCCACATACAAATAGCAGCTTCAGAAGAGTCGTTTTCTTTAGAAAATCAGCAAAAAGGGAAAATAATGAAGTTCACAGCAACTGCAACCCAATAAAGCTCCAATCTGATGCTATTTATCTTTTTAATGTCTTTACAATGTTCTGATAAAAACACATTTAACTCCACATATAATCTAACCATCAGTAAATATAGCAGAAATAATAAATTTAACTTGTAGTTATGTTATCATATATACGCCTGGCATTCTCTCAGTGTTTTTCCTTCTCTCTCCCACTTTTCCATCTGTCTTCTTTTTTATTACATTCAGTCACTCAGAGCCAGACTAGATGCAGCTCATTCATGGAATTAGCAATAGTGTGGGTGGCTTTTAGAAGCATAAACTTTTATAAACTTTAATCTATTTCATCAGATGCCATCTGATGAAGTAGGCCTAAGTATATGAAAACTTATGCTACCAACTTCTTTCTCTCAGTTAACCTGAAAGGCGCTACAAGATTCCTTTTTATAGCAATTATTTATGATTGCTTAACTTGCGTAATTGAGTACAGTACCTCACTTGTAGTCCCAGAGTGCAACTGTATCTGAAACAAGCTCGCCAACCCTCTCTTGAGATTCTGAATAACTGCAGGTTCCTTTTCATAGGAGTAGAAGGTTTTAATCTGAGAAGTAGAGGAAATGAGGGAGAAAAAGTGAAATATAATACACACATGATTTTACTTGACAATTCATAATTCCGTCAGTTAATCTATTTATGTAAATAATATTCAGCCAACTTAAAGTGACCCATTACAGTTCAACACAGATATACTCAATGTGGTTGAAATTCTAATAAAAGCAATACAAGAATTTATCAAAACAACATGGCAATAAACTATGCAATAAATACCCAAACATTTCAAATAATAAATACAACAATCCAAATAAGCAATCACAAATGTAACATAGTAATATTTAAAATGTATTACAAAGTATATGAGAATATTCACTAAAACTCATTGAATGGTGTTTATACATTGTTAAAATATAGCAGCCAGAGAGAGGGGGGGGGGGAGAGAGAGAGAGAGAGAGAGAGAGAGGGAGAGAGAGATGATGTCTTGTATGATCAGACATGAATAAAGTGCTCTGCGTGAGAAATAGTATTATAAAAAACGGGATGCACACATATATGGTGAATAGAATCTTTGGTCTTCTTGAAATGGGTGTGTAGGAATATATACTTTTTGTTTGTTCACAGTCAGCTCTACACATTTGTGGTTTTGGCTTATTTTCTGATTTGATTATGTTCTATCTAAGAAGCTTTAGGTCCTCCAGTGTGGCTGTATGGGCAATGTCTAGTGCAGTGGTTCTCAACCTGTGAGTCCCCAGATGTTTTGGCCTTCAACTCCCAGGAATCCTAACAGCTGGTAAACTGGCTGGGATTTCTGAAAGTTGTAGGCCAAAACACCCAGAGACCCATAAATTGAGAACCACTGGCCTCGTGGATGTTGACCACAGGTTTGTGCTGGGGGACCTAGGTATTCCTTCAGAGATATTCTCTCGGGTACAAAAATAGTGTGTTTTTTTCATTTACAATTTCTTTCACTTTCATTGGGGTCCTGCACCACAACCACAACAAATGTAGAGAACTGACTACATTTCATTTGTAATGATGCTTTTCTCTCAAAGTGAGAGCCAAGGCATCTAAAAAACCTTAAGAATAAAAACATAAAAACAATTCAAAATCACATTAAAAAGGATATAATCATTTAAAAGACACCTAACATGTCCTATAAATGAACCACACATAAATGTGTTCAGAAGAGCATCAATTCAATTTCTATAATCTCCAGTTCAAAAGTAAATTAAGTAGGAACTTAACTTTTTCACTTAAGTTCCTGGAAAGCAGCTGATAGTCACACTTTACTAGATGGAGAAATAGTCATAATTCTGACCTGGTGTAAGATCACTTCCACACACCCTGTCACTAGCCCACAATGCTGGTCTTTTGAAAAGTGCTTTGAACTTGAGGAAATTAAACAGAATATACCTAATACGCTTACATTTCATCATAATGCCTGTCTTCACAGCACAGCAGAAATTTCAAGATAACATATATCTTGTACTTTGTCCAAGCTATATCAGACAAAAGTGAGGCTCCAGTAAAGAAGCAGTATAGAAACGTGTCAGTGGACTCTGAACTGCCACAGAACAGTGCTATATATGTACTTAACACAAGACTTTGCCCCTTTACCTACATACTCAAGGAGCAGAAGCCTGAAAGATTTCCTTCCCCACAGTCTTTACATTACAAAATGAGATTGTGAGCAATACATTCTCTGTTTTGCGAAGCCCATTGTTAAATATTTGGATCACTATGATAATGTGCCATCTGTGCCTTATGGTGTTGTAATGAGTTGTAAATCAGCTGTCTGTGTCCAGATTCTATATCAACAGCTTTAAAATATCCCCCCTCCAAATTACCCAAAACCAAGCCATGAACTATATAATGAACTTGAACATCCATAGATTTTAGCATCCAGGTGAGTCCTGGAACCAAAACCAGACGATACCAAGGGGCCATTGTATTATGTGTGATGTTAAAGGGTAAAATCTTTTTTGCTTTGCAAAAGAAAAAGCAAAGAGGGCTGGTAACACCTGATGGATGCGATCTGAGCGGAAAGCAAAGTCTCTGAATGAGAACTTTATTCTGAAAAACAGACCAAAATGTTTTGTTTTACAGGCTGTATGGCCATGTTCCAGAAGCATTCTCTCCTGATGTTTCACCCACATCTATGGCAGGCATTCTCAGAGATTGTGAGGTATATGAGGATGCCTGCCATAGATGTGGGCAAAACATCAGGAGAGAATGCTTCTGGAACATGGCCATACCGCCCGGAAAACACACAACAACCCTGTGATTCCGGCCATGAAAGCCTTCGACAAACACCAAAATGTTCTTGCCTCAAAATATTTTATGGCCATCTTCAAGGGATTTCAGCTTTTAAAATTTTCTGAAGGAATAAACAGAAATGTTAAAATAAAGCCTTCCCTCTTAGCTTCCTTACCTTTCCACGAATCCAGTGCAGAACCACAGGCCTTTTTAAAGCAATCAGCTGTTCTTTTTCAATTACTACATCTGTTTTTTTGCCCTTAAAAACATTTTTCCCAGGTGGGCGCTCATTCACATTTTCAACAGCTACATTTTGAATCTGGGAAAGGAGAAAAGTGAAAAGCATTAAAATGCCTTGTCTTGCAGAGACAGATTTGCAGAGATTTCTCATTAGTACTTCTCCCATGCTTATGCTTTCAGTATGCACCTGCCATTACTGCACTTCAGTAACTATAGATGCTGGAGACAGCTTTCAAAACCATCATATAATCTGGAACATCTTCAAGCTACTGGATTCACACACCTTCTAATATGGTCACAGTCCAAGCATGAGGCAAAGAGTAATATGATACTTTGAACCTAATCTATGTCCAAATGCCAAACATTGGATTCCAGGACTCAAATCCCTTCTCAGCTATGAAAACCCACTAGGATGTGTTGAACAAATCATATGGACTCAGCCTTAGAAGAAGGCAATTTAAACCTCTTTTAAATATATCTAGCTTAGAACAGGGTTTTAATAAGTTGGAGTCAATTTGAAAGCACATAACAAACAATTTTAACACTGCAATGTTGAATACTGAGGATTGCAGCTAAGGTTTAAATACATTAATCCCACCACATGTTCAGGTTATTCCTTTGCGGATTTGATTATTCACTGATTTCATTTAAATGTTTTCTCTAGGAATCTCTAGGTCTCATGGAAGAAGATGACCACGGAATCACATTGGAGGATCTAAAGATGGTCTCTCAAGTAAGCACTCACCATTTTCCCATTTTCATGAGTCCTTGCACCCCTAACCCTGCAAATATGGAAAACTGATAATACAGCAAATATTTTTTGTAATTCTATTCTGTTTAATGAAGAAGTGGTAAAGCACTTTCACTTTCACCCTGTATCACACTATATGCATTAAACTTTCATTATATAAACAAACAAAACAATGTGCTTGATATGCTGTTTCACACTAACTGCCTACCGCAATTTTGATCAGCTGGTCATCATCATTATTGGGGTTCCTCCATACTAAGTTGACATCCACTTCAGATGAAATTTGGTAGCCTGCACTCTCCTGTGGTGCACCTTTCACCCTGTCAATAAGTACTTCCGTAGAGTAAGCAAATTTGTATAACTTGTCATTGTTTATCCGTGGACCAGTATTGTGGCCTGTACGGGGGAAGAGAAAAACAGAAATGTAAAAGCATCATGTCAGTGTTTGAGACATACATCCAGATCATATTTTCTTCTTTTCCCTCTTGTATCGCTTAAAAATGAGAAAGAACACAGCTCAAGCCTGTCCAGGGGTTTCTACATTCACACGAAGCCAGGATCTCTTTACATACTCGGAAGCATTTCCTTATTTATAGTATTTAACATGTAGCACTAAACCTTCACATATCACATTATAATACTGAACCTATGTCTACTATCAGTAATGCACTGCATGAGGATAGACCTATTGAAGCCTAATCCAGACAAGACTGAGGTGCTCCTGGTCAAAGGAAAGGCAGCTCAGTGTTGCTGGGGTTGTATACCTGCTTCAAATTTATCTTAACCTATTCTGGGATTAGCTATGATTTAAAACCTACAGCACATTCACCTCTCCATTGATATAGGAACTACCTGCTTGTCAGGGTTTTGGTTTTGATTTCAAAATATATTTTGCTTGCCACACTTATTATTCAAGGATATCAGGGGGGTATATGACGGCTAGCATTCTGTGTAGTATTTCAGTTATGAATTTGCAGCCTAGACTTGGTATCCATAACACTGCCATATTGAATAACACAACATAGTCACATTTGTTGATCTAAAGTAAGATCCCTAACCAAGGAACCCATATTCTCAGTTTAATTTACCCGCATCTAAGAGAAAATTGTCTAAGAATTTATTAGATTCTCCAGATGATCCTATGGAATACTTCCACCAGAAGTTACCACAGGGTTGTGATGGAGAATCTAGCAGTTTCCCAGAGAGGATACCTTCCTAGGAATCTGTCAGGGTGAAACAAAGAACAGCATCATCAAAGCTGGTCTTCTCGCAACCTGACTACAAGAGGACAGAGGAAGGAGACCATTTGGCGGGATAGGCTGATTTATGACAGGGTCTGGTCTTCAAACGTGGGAAAGGACAAAAGGAAAGGGAGGTGTGGATGGAGAAGGAGGAGGGGGGAGGCAACAACCCCATATACTGAGGGGAAAAGCGGAAGAGGGTCAGTAAAAGCTTTTGCAGTCATCTTGGCAAGGCGGATTCAATAAAGTTTTCCATTGCGACCAGCGGTGTGAGCCTATTTCTTGGGTCCTACACCTTCCAGGAACGGACAGAATCTCTCCATGTATGCAATGATAGAAAATCATGTTATTTAATGATGTTTGGTCATATCCAGACTGGACAATATCCCCTTGTGCATAAATGGTCATACTGTACTGTCATAAATCCCCATCTGCAGCCCACCAAAAGCACCAGCAGGTGCACAGAGTGAAATATGCCTTTCCAGCTGCCAACAAGGGCACAAGGATGGCACTAGCAGTTCCCTCTGAGCAGCGAGTAGTGATGAAGAATTTCAACAGGGATCCTGCTTCTGATTTCAGCAGCTTTGCTTCACTGGTAGGAGAGGGCTAGAAACATCCTCCTCTCTGGACGCTTCTCAGCAGCTAAAGAGATATTTGCTCAATGGGGCTTCAGGTTGATGGGAGGGAGATCAGGCCAGGAGATCTTACTAACTGTATATACTCATGTATACGTTGACTTCATGTATAAGCTGAGGGCAGGTTTGCACAGTAAAATTATGGATTTTGATATGAACTGTGGATAAGTTGAGGGTGATTCTGTGGAGAGGGGGAGCCACCAATGCTGACTCAGGGGACCAACTGTTACTGACTGCTGCCATTTCCCTGCCCAAGCATTCAAAAAATCCAGAAGCAGCACCACAGCAGAGTGTAACCCATGCTTCTCTTGGGTTCTCCCAAGACGGACTAAGCTCTTGCCTTTTGTCATGTTACACAGAGAAGGGCATGGTTCCTTTTTTGTAACAGTCCTTACTTATACTGACCCATGGATAGGTTGACTTGCTTTTTTGGGTTGATTTTTTCCCTGAAATGTCTAAACATATAAATGGGTATATAGAATAGTTGCACATTCATAACTAGTTAAGATTTGTAACTAATTAGATGATGTAGAGTATCAGCAACTTTACCACTATGTTTACATTAAGTACCATCCAAGACTAGTGGCTTATGGAAAGCTGCAAATCCCTCCTTTCCTTTTCATATTCCGGAAGTGACAACAGAGCCCTTGAGTACATGTAAAACCCTATTCTGGTCAAAGATTTCCGCTCAGTCCACCTCCACCTCACTATCTTGCTGAAAACATCTTCTTCACCTTCCTTCCTAGGAATCTCTCCATGCATGCTATGATAGAAAATCATGTTGTTTAATTATTCTTCCACAACATCCACACCTACGCTGTCTTCAAAATGCTCTGTGTAAAGAAGCTAACCAATAGTTTCCTTCTACTGAAACTTAAGCATTTTAATAGTGTGTTTAACCTCTTCTGATTGTCCTTAAATAGCTACAACTCAAGCACATTTTGCTAAACTTAACTCACTTCCTCAATAAATATTAGGAAAAGAGATGATGATTGGTACACACTACAATATGCTCCTTGTGTTCACCTCTACTACAAGATTTGAATCAAAACAAGCGCATGTGTTACTCAACACAATACCGAAACTCTAGAAGGGATCTATCATAACTCCTGCCATGGTAAAAGGTGTAAGGTAAAGGTAGTGTTGTAATTAAATAGGTATCTAGGCCCATGTATTCCATAAAGGATCCATTCCAGGAACCTTCATATAATATGATTTTTGCATAATCTGGAACCCTATTTTCTTACCTGAAATAAACAAGGTCTTGGGCTTCCAGCCAAGAAATTCCATAGAATTGCTGGAGGACCTAGAAAATGCCTAGAGAAGTGTTCAACTTCTAGTGGATATAATTGGAGTAATGTTTGCTTGTCTATTGGGACAGGAACAGTGGTTGGGGTGCATGCAGCCTCCCAAGACCTCTTGAGGTCACCAGGGCCTCAAAAGCCATCCTGAAATTGAGCGGGGTTTTTTTGTTGTTATGTGGGGGGTTTTTTGCCCATGCCCCCCTCCAAGCTTCCTAGAGGTCGTGGGTGCAATTTCACCACATTTTAGAGGGAGGGGTGGTCTGTTTTCCTCTCTTCAACACTTCACAGATGGAAAAGACATATGTGTGGTCAAACATCAGAATATGTTCAAGATGGTTAAAGATAAGCAAGACACACACATTAGGAGAGGCTGCAGAAATATGCTTTTGGCTGAGCCTTCTGGGAAGAGTATGATTCTGCTCCAATCTTTCCTCTCTTCTCCGCACTGCTGAGATAACTGAATGAAAACTGCTTTTGCACACTACAGCAACTGAAGTAAATCAAGGGTAATGCATTAAAAACTAGTTGGAAAAATGGGATGGCCTGTCCCTCCCAAATCAGGACAATTGTTGGGCATACTTTTAAATGTGAGAGCACACTTTTACAAACAAGAAGTGAAAAAGAAAGTTTCTTTGTATTATTTTTTAAAGATAAAAATGAGGGTGGGGTGCCTATGTGTGAAAGTCACCTGCTGAGTTATGATGACCCCTTTAATTTCTTAGGCAAGGAATACTCAAGACATGGTTTTGCCAGCTCCCTCCTCTGAAATATAGCCTACAGCCCATGGTATTCACTGGTGGTTTCCCATTTAAGTACTAAGACTGACCCTGCTTAGCATCTAGGATCTGGGACCTTTAGGATATTTAGGCCCTGTTACTATTCCTAGCCACTACTAATTGGTATATATCTATAAGAATTTTTTCAACCTATTTTGCTCCCTCCTTTAATTATACTAACTTTTTCTGATATTGTTACAGAATGCACGTACTCTTAGTTCTTTCACTTCCTTAATAGTACTAGAACTGGTCTTCACCCTATTTTAACATAGTGTCTTAGGGTCTCAAGGACCTCTGTGATCATTTCTTACAAGGAGGCTGGATACATACAGCCTGACTTACAATCCTGGTGTCTGTCATAGAGGCAGTCTATAATTAAATCATGATACTGTATAATACTGAAAGTTATGCTGCCTGAACTGAGGCAGCTGTCAGGGTTTGTACCTTTTATTAGCACTCTTGGCATGCACAACTTGAGCAGCTCTAACCACTAATTTGATCAAGGGGTGTATATTTACACTGGTTGTTTCTTGCATTGTTCGTTACGGTAATGCTTTAAATAGGGAGAAGAGCCAAAAGTAATTTAGAAGAAAAGATGGAATATATTGCTAGATAATAACACATTGATGTAATCTCATTCAGTCAAAATAATATTGTTAAAATTATTAATGAATTATATATTTAGATACAAGCAATTTGTGACCTGATTGATTCAACCAGTTAAAACATAGTATCTTAAAGAAAGATCCATTTGAGCTCAGTTCTGCCAATGATTATATGATAATTTGTAGTAGCCATAAATCAGTTATATCTGATAATAGGCATATTCTATAGAAACTATGGGCTGTGAAAATGCAAATAAATTGATATGAGAGCAAATGAAGGCCTAACCATCACTTGAAACCAGACTGACTAAACTGAGGCTATCATACATTGGACATATCATGAGATGACTTGTCTCATTGGAAAAGATTATGTGATAGGCAGTAAGATAGATTTAATAAAGGAAGCCATTGCCCTAAATCAGAATTGAGCAAGCATTGAAAGTTGAGGGCTGAGACTCTCAAAAATTTTCTTATTCCTAGTGTTGATCTAAGTGCAAGCCCACTTGAAGACACATACCATCAACAAATAGGCATGCCATTTATATTATATACATAGATAATATTTTAATACAGAAATAGCAACTTTAGCTTACCACATGCTAAAGAGACAGACCAAACAGCCTAAGGAGTTGTTGTATGTTTTCCGGGCTGTATGGCCATGTTCTAGAGGTATTCTCTCCAGCCTGGAAAACATACAACAACCCTGTGATCCCGGCCATGAAAGCCTTTGACAGCCTGAGGAGTCTTATCCGATGCTAAGTTGTTAGAATCAGGCTATCCTTTAATTATACAACGATCCATATTCATCACAAACAGCCTTTGTTCAGTCAAACTTTATGAATTCTTCAATTTAGTTTCTGAAGGATTGCAGCAAAAACTCATTCTCACAACACAATGACCACAGGATATACTGTCCACAGGGTCACAGTTGGCCACACCCATGTAAGCTGGTAGAGTGTGCTCTGAAAACTTAATTTACAGGTCATCATAACTGTCACATGCTAATTAATGCATCATTAGTAGATCATGATATACCATTTCCACAGTCTCTGCTTAGACAAAAAGACAACTGGAGCTGATGGCACCCATATGCTGATGACAAAAAAGTTAACTCTGAAGGGAACCTCATGTTTCTTAGAAGTATTAACACAGAGAATAATAAAGAACCTTGCAAGAGTCCAAAGTGTAAATGCTGTGGAGACAAGGAGAAATCCCCCAGCACCAGCTTCTAGAGATAGCTGTCCAGATGTCATTGGAGCTACTGAAGGTCAGTGTTCCCCACAGCAATATCGTATAGTTCATTCAGAAGGATATAATGTTAAATGGGACTGAAATCTCTAGAAGACCAAAAATACTATAAGAGTACTCTCTTCTATCTCTTCCATCAAAGACCTATGAGATTATTAAAGCAGACTCAGTGTGAAAACCAATCTATGTAGATAAAACTCTGATTCATTTAAATATGGCCAGCGACCACTTATTTGAGCATCAAGTCCAGGAAGGTGATATTAATTGGTTGTTCAGATCTGGGTTCAAATAATATTTTTCAGGGGTGATTGACCCTCTCTTTAAAAATGTAACTATCTCCTGAGCCCAGCTAAATGTGAGACATAATAAACCAAGAAGCAGAATGGGTAAACCACATTTGTTAAGAAGTCTTCATACACAGGAAAAATTAACGAATTCATATTATACGTTATATTACATTTATATTATATTTTATAGATATAGAGATAGCTAGATTCATATTTAATACTTTCAGACTTTTAGACATGCAACACATAGAGGGTATTTTGTACATATTTTGTAAAATTTTGTAATGAATATATTGTAAATTAGGTGCAATTTTCCATTTCCCCTATGTATGGTGACTTTTGGGACACCCTGTATTTTAATCATGTTCAGATCATGACATATAGGAGCAGTTTTGTCTTCAAAATGTCTCTCAGAAGGGTTAGAGAGTGCAATCAAGGATTCCACAACAGACATTTGGCAAAACACCACAAATCATGTAAAAACAAACAAACAAACCCACCACTCAATGACATTGTGAGGATGCAACAGCAGTGGAGACAAATTCCTTCTTTTCCCTTCCATAAGGAAGTCCACTCACTAATGAGTTGGTATCCAGCTGGACTTGTTAAAAGGTATCTTCTGCTTGCATTGTAGACATTTCCTGAACTATAGCATCAATCAGAACTATACCACAACCTCGGTTCAATAGGAGAGGTCACTTGGGAACATGTATGCCAAGCGTGCAGGTCATCTCTGCATTCTCTTTCTGCTGTCTCAGCATTGCACAACTTCAAGACTGTACAGGAAATCAATGGCTGATACTGTAGTTCTATGCAATCTAATCAGATGTAAACTAGGTTCTCGTTGGGTTCCACTGGGTTCCATGTGTCTCTCAGTTAATTACCATATATACTCATATATACCTTATATACTCATGTATAAATCGATTTCATGTATAAGCCAAGAGCAGGTTATAAAGGCCAAAATTATGGATATTGATATGACCTTTGGATAATGCAAGGGTTATTTCACTGAGATGGGAAAACACCAATATCAATTCAAGGGACCAGTTGTCCCTTGCCACTGTCATCATTTCCCTAACAAAGCATTCAAATAGCTAATGGTGAGAAGTGCTGGGAGTTGCAGTCCAGTATTTTTTTCACCTCGATTGTATCAGATGTCGGGTTACATTAGAAAACCAATGTCCTAAAACTACTTTAATGGATAAATCTTTTAATGGGATCAGTTTTGAAGTTCTGATCAAGATCCTAACAGTTCAATTTCTGCCATGAATATTTTTTGCTTACTTTTTTCAAATTGTAGAAACAGTAGACTTAACCTACCCCAAAACACATGGGCTCAGGAGGAACCATTGATCAATCATGTATTATTATGTAAAGCATTAGCAACTTCAAAATGTCAGAAATATTATTTAATCACACAAAGGAGATTTTCAATGTACCCCCTTTCTTTTATCAGAAAGTTTGTTTCCACATAGTTTCCCCCTAAAAAGCAAAAATAAATAAACTTTAGAAAATCTAGATATACAGCTTACCCTTCACAGATGCTGAGTAGGTTGAAATGATACAAGGGAAAAGCACAGTAAGAAGAATCATCCCTGGCTCTTTTAAACTGTAAACTTCAGTACTATGAAATACTGTTAGGCTATTGAGAAGCAAACTGCTCAGACTGGAGTGAAGTCTGAAAGAGGGCTTCTGAATCTGTCACAGTAATGTTTATCTAGATGTAGTAAGGGTCAGATTCCAAACTCCAAACTTGAGTACTAAGTTCATTGAAGGTCTTTCCAGTTAATTATTAAGGACTGCATGGCATTCAGAAGTGTCATTGTTCTACTTAGCTTTCATTAATAGAGACTAAAACTCATGGCAGTACACGCTGGCCTTTACCAACTCCCTGAATATATAGTAAATAACATTGGCAGTGTTATAAGTAACAGTGGAGAAGTACTCCTCTGATGACACTTACTTAGTTCCTCTTTTGTCTCCATGCTGCGTAACGTGATTTGTCTAACATCAGAAAAATATTTGGACCAACACTATTCCTTTAGAAGTAATTTTGTTTGCATTTTCTTTCACTCTAATAATAAATAATAAAACTTATATTCCGTCCCATCTCCCAAAACAGGACTCAGAGCAACTAGCTAATATAAAAGTCAAATATTCATTGCCAACAAGTAAATACAATACATACCGACATAACTTTATAAAAGCATTTAAAACTCAACCACATTCGATAATAAAAAAGCATAATAAACAATACAACACAAAACCACATTAAACAGTGCCTATAGAGTTAAAGCCATATTTCTATCCATTCACCATTGCTTAAAAACCTTAAAGATTTGAACCTCTACACTAATCTTTTGGTTACTGTTTTTTTTAAAAAAAAAAATCATATGAACGCATCTTAACTCACTCGTTATTTACAACAAAAAGCTTTATTTTCCCCGAATAGTAGTTTTTTAAGTAGCAAAAGTATTCCTAAAAAGCACATTAAGGTCAGATGAAGCTGTGTTCTGCATGTCATACTAATGACATTTAAACTGAAATCCAGAGCTACTTGGGCAGGCATGTAAGGTAGGAATTTTAGCTTTAAACAATGTAAACAAGATAATCTCCTCTTCTTGTGCTATTAAAGCACAGTGTGAGCAAGTAAGGATCTGTTAATCAAGAAATACAAAACTTTCACATCAGAAAATGCTGAAAAAATCCTTGGCAGGCCAGCATTATTATCCTCACTGTCAGTCCTGATGATGCAAAGAACATGTAAAGAAAACATCACACCAAACATGTGACATAAATATCTGGCATGTCAAGGATAGAATTCCAAACCCATTAACTGCCTATGGGGTACAATTTTCTCACTAAATAACTTCTAAATTGTCTCACACTGTCCTATCATTTCCAATCATAATGTTGATTGGAAGCAGTCAAGATACCTGGATTTCAGGGAAAGTGTAACATGTTGCATATGTATTAGTTGGAAATTTCCTGGTTTTGGCTAACTGTTGAATCTTGCAGCCAACGTGTACAAATAACTAAACTTTCCACTGTTAAATAATTGATGTTGTTGTATACCTTTAAGGCACTTCCAACTATAGCAACCCTTCGGCAAACTTATTATGGGGTTTTCTGGGGCTGAAAGTGTGTGATTTGTCCAAGGTCACACAGTGGGTTTCTATGGCCAACCAAGAACGTGAACCCTACTCTCCAGAGCCATAGTCCAATGCTGAAACCAATATATCATACTTGCTGCTATATTCTATTGATGGAGAACATTTCTTCTTCTGCAGTCTATTGTAAATTCAGGAATTTAAGTGAAATCAGGGAAAGATGTTAAGAAAATAGTTGCATCCGTTTTCTCAAGTGCTACAACCCCAATACATTTGTGCAGCTACTTTTATGGAGGGGGGGGGGGGGAGAACTTTTAGATATGAAATTCTACATTGGAACCTTGACTTAAGAGCATCACAACTTAAGAGTGTTTTGAGTTAAGAGACACAACTCAGACCTGGTTTTGCTTTGACATATGAGTAGTGTTAAGAGTTAGCGCCAGAGTACAGGGCTTTAGGGCTTCAAGGGAGCAGCCTCCGTGCCTTGTGCTCCTGTTTGCTTTGGGAGATTGCTTTGCCCTTGATCTCTTTGAGGAGCTTTGGGTTAGTTGATTTTGTGTGAGTTTTATTCCTGGTATGTTTGGCTTCATAATGAGAGAGAGGGACAGAGAGCAAGAGAGGTAGGGAGGCTGGAATGAGTACAATATTATTCTGCCTCTTCACTTTGTGCTTTGTGCTTCCTTGCCACAACTTTGTGCTTCAACCATTTTAAAACTGATCTTTCTTTTTTATTGTTCCATGTGAATGTGGAATAATACATTATAAAGTACACTTTCTTATTTAAAAACATGTAACAAAAACCGGATCAGTAGCATTTTAATGCAAAATTTGCTTTGAGATAAGAGCAATTTGAGTTAAGAGCTCAATCACATAACAAATTAAACTCTTAAGTCAAGGCATCAGTATACTAGCAAATTGCTGGGTCAGACAAGAACTAACCAGTTTAAAAGGCCTTTTTTGTTATTTCCCAAAACAGGATACAAGAAAAGAAAGCTATCCTTGATTTTTAAAGTAGACGTTCTCAAATGTCACATCTAACTTTGTATCAAATATTGGGCAACTTCACAAAATTATAATGCAATAAATCTGGCATATATCAAAAGTAATTACAGACAGTCTTCAAATTATGAACAAGATAGGTTCTGTAGGTTTGTTTTTCAGTTGAATTTGTATGTAAGTCAGAACAGGTACATTTCAAAGTGCAATTTCAGTTAAATATACATATTATTTAGCTTTGGATAGTATAGGGAAAGGTTAATACCCTCGTGGTGTTTGTTTTGCTGTCTGTGCACCTGTTCAGAAGATTTCACCTTACATTCTGTCCCTGTGAAAATTGGATTTTGAAAAATGTGGTTTGTTGTGGAAACAAGGATTGCCGAGAAAGCTTCAGTGGAGACACCTTTTCCCCATGATCATACTTTTAGGAGTGAATATCCCTTCCGAGGGGTAGATTTCTTTCACTTCTTGTTGTCTCACCCCTGTTCTTAACTATGAGTCATTTGTAAGTTGGATGTTTGTAAGTCTGATGCTTGTACGAACTGCTTGTACGTCATGCAGTGGATCCGTGAAGACTTTTCTAAGTATGAATTTGCTGTCCAATTATCTTTAATTTTGAAGAAGGATCCCTTTCCTGTACACCTCAAACAAGCCTTGTTGGCCACTGTTCCAGGGTCAAAGTACTACCACAGTCATAAATTTCCAGAGTCCAAGCCATAAAAGTCTTACCATTATCACTTAATGAAACTAATTATGCTTCCTTTGACCAAACTGAGTTTCATAAAACATCCTCTATCTGTTCCTCGCACAAACCAGAGTACATTGTTAGTAGGTCAAATGTCACCCAGAGACCTGTAGTTTCTTTAATACAGTCATTCCAGAAATGTTAAGTTTATCCTAGTGGCTGGTAGGAATTGTGGAAGTTGAAGTCCAAAACACCTGGAGGGCCCAAGTTTGCTATGCTTAGTATATACCATATACAGCATAGCCACTCCAAAAATAATAACCAACCAATGTGTCAAGTAAATAACAGTGAAATTGAAAGTATACCATAATTATAGAACGATCATTGTAATAGCACTCCATTATATACAATATAATGAGGTGGGAAGAGGTGCCGTTTCTCCTTCGAAGGAAACACGGCATGACTTGTCACTTTGCGGATCTTGGGTTGGGCCGCGATAAAACAATAAATATACTATCTCTTTAACCATGTATGATGGATGTGACTTGCCAAGGTCAATGTCCGAAGAGAAACAGAGTGCTGGTCCTTAGTTGGCAGCTGCTGAACGGGTGCGAGAGGATTTGTTTGAATGAGCAGGGGAAATCTTATTTCTCCCCCAACACACACACACACACACATATATATAGTATTGGAATTTATTTAGTCTTTTACCATGGGAAAAGAAGAATGAATTCCCTGCATGAGTGTGCTATGCCTCCGTCCCCCTTGAAACTGGTGTAACAAATTGTTGTTAACTGCTTACAAAGAGACTTCAACTTCTGTATTTATACATTTTAAGCCCTCTTCCACAAAGCTAAATAAAATCCCACATTTACTTTGAACTGGAATATATGGCTGTGTAGACTCAGAGCCCTTCCACTCAGCCCTATAACCCAGAATATCAAGGCAGGAAATCCCTCATACCTGCTTTGAAATGGGTTATCTGAGTCCACACTGCCATATAATCCAGTTCAAATCAGATACTGTGGGATTTTCTGCCTTGATATTCTGGGTTATATGGCTGTGTGGAAGGGCCCAGTGTTTGTTGATAGCATGAGGGAACGTGAAAGGACCTATGTTTTTTCTGCTGTAGCAACTCAGATTTCCCTTATTTTGCTGTATTTCCAGTTTCTAGTGACCCTAATATCTCTTCCACACAGCCATATAACCCAGAATATCAAGGTAGATAACCCACAATATCGGTTTTGAACTGGAGTCCCTTCCACACAGCTTAATAAAATCCCACATTATCTGCTTTGAACTGGGTTATATGGCAGTATGGACTGAGGCCTCTTCCACACAGCTAAATAAAATCCCACATTTTCTTCATTGAACTGGAATATATGGCAGTGTGGACTCAGATAACCCAATTCAAAGAAGATATTGTAGGGTTTCCTGCCTTGATATTCTGGGTTATATTGCTACGTTGAAGGGCCCAAAGGGGCCCTATATCCCAGAATATCAAGGCAGAAAATCCCACTATATCTACAGTAGAGTCTCACTTATCCAACACTCGCTTATCCAACATTGTGGATTATCCAACGCATTTTTGTAGTCAATGTTTTCAATACATCGTGATATTTTGGTGCTAAATTCGTAAATACAGTAATTACTACATAGCATTACTGCGTATTGAACTACTTTTTCTGTCAAATTTGTTGTATAACATGATGTTTTGGTGCTTAATTTGTAAAATCATAACCTAATTTGGTGTTTAATAGGCTTTTCCTTAATGTCTCCTTATTATCCAACATATTCGCTTATCCAACATTCTGCCGGCCCGTTTATGTTGGATAAGTGAGACTCTACTGTACTTTGAACTGGGTTATCTGAGTCCACACTCAGATATTGTGGGATTTTCTACCTTGATATTTTGAGATACAGGGTTGTGTGGAAAGGCCCTTAGATGAACCTATTGCAGTTTCTTGGCCAAACTTGCTCAGAGCAAGGTTTCCTTTTGCCTTCTTGAGGCCGAGAGAGTGTGACTTACCTATCCGATTCCTATGAACAAATCAGGATTCAAACTCTAGTCAAAATGTTTAAAGCATCTGTGACATAATGTCCCTGATTCCTGCCTTAATACTTTCGTTTTTAGTATTTGCTATCCTATCAATTTCAGAAACACACTACAAAAAAATACCCCGAAGCTGATTTCCACTTCCTCGGGCACAACCTTGCAGAGGGTGTGCCTCCAGCGCAGAGTTGCCTGGGAAATGTAGTTTGGAATTCTCTAGCTGAGACTCGCAGAGACTTCGCCCTAAACTACATTTCCCAGAGTTCTGTGAGACAGTGAGTTCCTATGGGAGGCCGATGTCATCAGAAATGCCGCCAGGAAACCTCACGGAAACCAAGATGACTGGTGTGGGAAACAGTATGAAAAGCGACACGGATAAGATAGAAGAAGAAGCCAAGGAATTAGCCCTAGAAAAGATGGAGAATATTGAAACCATGTCGAAGAGGCAAAGGAAAAAGCTAATGAAACAGAAGCAGTGGGAAGAGCAAAGAGACTTGCGCAAGTATGCCTTCTTCTTGGGGTGGTGGGTTCTGTGGGCTATTCATTGTGGGCAGATTCAGGCCCAGAGCAGATAATCCACTTTATCTGCTTTGAACTGGATTATCCGAGGGCCCTTCAACGCAGCCATATACAGTAGAGTCTCACTTATCCAACACTCGCTTATCCAACGTTCTGGATTATCCAACGCGTTTTTGTAGTCAATGTTTTCAATACATCGTGCTATTTTGGTGCTAAATTTGTAAATACAGTAATTACTACATAGCATTACTGCGTATTGAACTACTTTTTCTATCAAATTTGTTGTTAAACATGATGTTTTAGTGCTTAATTTGTAAAATCATAACTTAATTTGATGTGTAATAGGCTTTTCCTTAATCCCTCCTTATTATCCAACATATTCGCTTATCCAACGTTCTGCTGGCCTGTTTATGTTGGATAAGTGAGACTCTCCTGAATATCAAGGCAGAAAATCTCACTATATCTGCTTTGAACTGGGTTATCCGAATCCACACTGCCATGTATCCCAGTTCAAAGCAGATAATGTGGGATTTTATTCAGCTGTGTGGAAGGGGCCGTAGTCTACACCGCCATATAATCCAGTGCAAAGCAGATAACGTGGATTTTATATGGCAATATAGAAAGGGCCTCACTTTCACCAGAATTAGATTTCATGCTTGCATGCATGCTGTCAGTGAGGCCTAGGACCTGTATGTAGCAGATTTCCAGATTAGCTTAGTGTTTTCACCTTATTTTATTTTTTTGGTTATTTAATATTTAATGTTTATTTTACTTAAGTGATATTTGTCTTTACTGTTCTAATGTAGCACAAATCCTATGTAAAATCATACTACGTATTTTTGACATTATTATTGAAATCTGAAATATATACAGAAAGTCTTTACTTTGAGTCCCCTCGGGTGAGAAAGGTGGGGTAAAAATGTTGTAAATAAATGGCTGAGCATTTTAAAGGCCCCTCCCCTAAACTACAAGACCCAGAATTCTGCAGAAAGTAGCAACTGGATTTCAAGTCGATCCATGCTCTAGTGCAGGCATGGGCAAACTTCAGGCCTCCAGGTGTCTTGGACTACAACTCCCACAACTCTATACTGGTTGTTTGAAATTGTGGGAGTTGAAGTCCAAAAAACCAGGAGGGCCCAAGTTTGCCCATGCCTGCACCAGTGTGATGAAGTCCATAGTGAGGTGAAACACAGATTTAAGGTGTGCCTTCCACACAGTCATATAACCTAGAATATCACGGGAGAAAATCCCACAATATCCTCTTTGAATTGGGTTATCTGTGTCCACATTGCCTTATATTGCAGTTCAAAGCAGATAATGTGGGGTCTTATTCAGCTGAGTCTACACTGCCATATAATCCAGTGCAGATCAGATAATCTGAATTTTATATGGCAGTGAAGAAGTAGCCTCAGACCCCTTTCACACAGCTGAGTAAAACCCTACATACATTTTCTACCTTGATATTCTGGGTTATATGGCTGTGTACTCTATTTCACCAGAAATGGAATACATGCTTACAGGAGGAGAGAGGGCATGCATTTCCATCAGTTAGGCACATTAAGCAGATCGTTCAAGAGAACTTGTGTTTATGTGTTTATTTTATTATTTTATTTCTCACATTTATATCCCGCCCTTCTCACCCGAGGGGACTCAGGGCGGCTTACAGTAATAGCAGCAATTCGATGCCCATACAAAATCAATATCAAACAATGCGTAAAACAGTTAAAACTATTAAAATACAATATAAATTACAATATATAAATTTCAAACATAAAATCAGATCCATTCATCCTCATGCTTTGTCCGTAGTTCAGTCCATGTCATCTTTGCCATTTATTGATTAAAAGCCTGGGCACACAGCCATTTTTTTGGGCTTTTCTGAAGCCCAACAAGGTTGGAATTTGTCGCATATCTCTTGGGAGATAATGGATCTTTCCGAACACGATACAAACGTTCTAAAAAGCTACTGCCATATCTGAGCATGGATGTTTCTTTGACATTGCCGAATGTAAGTGTTTTACACACTAAATTAACAATGTGAACAAATGACACAGCAGATGAATGCTTTCATGGATTACTATAGGCTGTTAGGAATTGTGGGAGTTGTAATCCAAAACACCTGGAGGGCCGAAGTTTGCCCATGCCTGAACTAGTGTGATGAGGCTGTAGTAATGTGAGGTGAGACACATAATTGAGGTGTGCCTGTTACAGTATATTCTGTAACAGTTTTAGAGTTTTCTAAGGTCTACAGAGATACTTGCAAGAACACCTCAGCAAGCGAGAGTCCAAAAGTAGCAAACCAAAACCCAGAACCTCAACCAGTAACTGATACCAGATGAGAAACTCCTTCCTGGGCACACAGAAGACTGAGCGATGTGGAAGGTGCTGAACAGACCGTGCTCTGGTACCATGAGATGCAGAGTCAGTCT
Source organism: Anolis carolinensis (assembly GCF_035594765.1). Classification (NCBI taxonomy): domain Eukaryota; kingdom Metazoa; phylum Chordata; class Lepidosauria; order Squamata; family Anolidae; genus Anolis; species Anolis carolinensis. Next base: position 24,670,557 of record NC_085845.1, on the reverse strand, counting down.
TAAGAAATGGGGCTATAAAGTGGAGTCCATAACATGCGAGTATGGAAAAAAAACAAACTACAGACCACCTACTACAATGCAGTCGGTGCCCCGCCACATGCACAGTGGAGGACCTTCTTACAGCGACACCAGAGGCACTTGACATGGCCAGCTTTTGGTCAAAGAAAATTTAGTATAATGTCAAATTTTTAAACTTTGCTTATGTTTTATGCATTATAGCTGTATTTTCAATTCACTTCTGACACGATAAATATAAATGCTATATCCTGTTCATTGTAGATCGTTGTGCTAAATCCTGCCTTGACTTTTCTTTACCCTAGTGGTTCAAGTCTACAATATGATTAACAGTAGCAATAGGCCTTGTGATATTTAAACTGCCCTCTCTTTGAATCTTTTGCCCATCTCTCCTCATCTCACTCACATTTTAACCCAATCAAAATGCTGATGGGAATAACTGGTGCTCTTCCAAATGTCTTTTGGTCTTCACCCTAAGGAGCAGTTTCTGTTCCTGAAGACCAGTATAGTAGAACAGGTATCCTACTCTGTTTCCCCTAAAATAAGACATCCCCAGAAAATAAGACCTAGTAGAAGTTTTGCTGAATTGCTAAATATAAGGCCTCCCCTGAAAGTAAGACCTAGCAAAGGTTTTGTTTGGAAGCATGCCCGCTGAACAGAATACCAGAGCATGCAGGATTGGTAAATGTATGTACCATAGAGTGTTGTACATGGAAACAAGAAATTCTTGACAGGATTCACAGTTTGTCTGGTTATGCTGGTTTGTGATGACAACTACTGTACAGTATATAATAAATGTTCATTTTTTTGTTCAACAATAAATGTGAATTCTTCTTCATGCAAAAATAAGACATCCCCTGAAAATAAGACCTAGAGCATCTTTGGGAGCAAAAATTAATATAAGACGCTGTCTTATTTTTGGGGAAACACGGTATTTGTCTCTAGTACTGCATTTATCAGTGTATAGAACTGATATTCTTATATGGGAGGAAGTTTACCTGAAACATTCTGAGTTTGAATTATGGAGGAGCGAAATAGACAATTGTAAATTTGTATACTTTATCACTAGATAATACAGTGGTGAGTGGTTGTTCAAAAATGATAATCTTTTAGGCAGAAACGTAAAGAAAAACGCTTGAAGAGAAAACTGGAGCGTCGGTCTCAATTGGAATCAAACACGGAAGAAAGTATCAGGAAACGCAAGTGTAGGGAAGTGGCTCCCAGTAAACTTCGACTTATTATAGACTGCAGTTTTGACAGTTTAATGGAACTAAAGGTAAATGGAAATAATATTAAAACCAATGTATTCAATAATCTTTAGCTGGGTTATTTTTAGAGATAAGCAGGATGCATTGAATTCATATTAAAGGTTTTCAGGAAGTGGGATTTTAGTACTCACTGTTGGTAGATCTGTTTGGATACTGTAATATATGACAGCAAAATAAGATTAAAACTAAAATATGGTTCCATTTTAGGGCATGTGGGTGACATTTAATATTGATGCTTGATGAACACCAATAGCAACTGGTAGATTTGGGGATGTTTGTCTCACATTTGGTTAAAAAAAGATAGGATTTCTCCTATAGTTTCTTCTAAGGCCAAACATTTCCATTCTTTCTGTTGCATGTAATGAAGAATGGAGTTAAAATTGCATGGGATAGATTTTTTTCTAATTGTAGAAAGAATTGGCACAATGAAACTATTGTTCTGAAGATAGCTCCTTTGAGATTTACTTTGAAGTAAGAATCCTCAGGATTGCACCCTAGACATTTGTCCCAAACTGATTTATAGATTATGTAGGTTGCCCATGTTTGGATTATTATTTCTACCCTGATTAACTAATGCCATATAGATAACATCATTCAGTGATGTGGGTGGGGATACCTTTATAATGGCAGCATTCACATTGTTTCTTTATATGATTTAATCTTTTTCTTCCCCCAAAATAAATGTTCTATCAAAAAGTATTTGATGGTTAAAAGTTTCCTTTCTCTCTCTTTAGAGTCTCTCTGAATCTCTTGGTTAAAGCATTTTATAGTGTTCTCTGAAGGACAATATAAAAACAAATTGTGTTATATACAGGATGTCAAGAAACTTCACAAGCAAATTCAGAGATGTTACGCAGAAAATCGCAAAGCACTCCATCCTGTACAGGTATGTCCATGCATAGTGTTCTTGTTTTTGATTTTTTGTTTTGACACTTTTAATAGAATACATTATATATGAAAGTGTAGTGCTTTTTAATATGAAAATACTATAAATAGCTGCCATGGGTATAATTTGAAAGTACTTTTTCATGCTTGTTCATACACACATATTAAACTCATTGTTTGCACTTTCTTCTGGAAATGGCAACAGTACATATGTTCATGTTTTCCTCAATGTAAGTACTGTATAATGTTATGCTATTAATATTATTTGAAAAAAAATCTCTAATGTGCAGAAGTGTTGCTAATATATTTGAGCTTTGGGAGTTTCTCATTCTAAATAAGCAGCTGTTCTGAGATAAAAGTAGAATACATCCAAAACAATATTCCCTTGAGCAAGTTGATTATGAGATTGAGTATGTAATGAATGGTTAATATTAGCTATGGATAATGTGCATTTCTCTTTCTTTTTTTTTTTCCTTTGTCTTCCAAAGTTTTATTTGACCAGCCATGGTGGTCAGCTGAAAGACAACATGAATGAAACTGACAAAGGCTGGGTAAACTGGAAGGTATTTAAATAAATAATTTGACTGACTAATAACATGAACACCTTTTCATCTGTAGTTTTTCAGTTCCTTTTAACATAACAGTGAAAATCTGAGTCTGTTTTTTTCTCCTTCTCTCTCTTCTTGGAGGATATGTGAGTCATGGAGTCTCTCTTTAATATTGCCAGCTATCTTACCAGATTGCATTGTCAGATTGCATTAATGTTTTATTTCCTTTTTTGTTATCTAAACTGAAAACTGTGTTGTTGAGTAGAAAAGCCAATTCTTATATGGTTGGATTTCTAAATTATAAGTAAAGGTTGACCTTGAAAAACTGACCAATACTGTGAATTATAAATGACTGCTGCAGCTTTTGAGATAGAGATTCTCAAAGTTCTGTTGTTTTGAAGGTTAATCTCTCACTAAATTTGCAGCATAATTTCCACTGGCTAGAATAGTTTTCTTGACCAGAAGGATTCAGTTTACAGATTCTGGAATAAAGTCAGTATAATGTGTAAAGTATGTTACTGGACATGGACTTAATACGAAGCATTCAGATCTTTCCTCATCTGTAAAGTTTATTGTGTAGTCTTGACCAGGTAATTGTTTGTAGTATAAACTAATAAATAGAGCATGATCTCACAACAAAATCAGGTAGAATAATGCCGAGAATCCGTCTGGACCAGGGGCTTTGTTGTTTTTGAGTCCTTTTATTGCCATATCTATTTATCCCATTGTTATGGGGTCATTTAGTAATTTTCTTTGTACTTGGAAGCCTGTACGACCAGTGTTGAAAGAGTTATGGAAGTCAAAAGATTCTTTCAAAGAAAGAGTGAAAATAAATGTAATAAAATTAATTATAATGTAACAACTAATTCTTCCTTTCTGTCTACTTTTCATGCTTTCTTTACAGCATTGTTGTGTTGTATGTTTGTGTGTAGTGGGTGTAATTTTTAACATGCTAGATAAAAGGTTGTTACTATTTGAAATTACAGTGCAATGCTGCTTCTAAATGAAAAATAGTTGACACTGAATACATCAGTTTAAAACATCAGTGCTTAATAGGATTATGCTATTTCATTAGTACTCCAGTCTCCTGCCCCACTTAAAGTTAGACTTACTGTCCTAACTCAGTGATGTAGTGAATGAAGTTAGTTAGGTTTAGACATGTGTCACTTCTTCTAGTAGGACCCTTTTCTGCTGGCTTATTATGGAGAAAATATCCACAGAGTGTTCTTCTGGCAGAAATGCTAATATTTTCTGGCATAAGAGCCAAAAAATGGGTGGAGAAAAGCTGCATTATGTTGGATCCAAACCTCCTCCAGCCAGAAGCACAGAGTTAGGCTAGGGTATGGTCAGCCTAAGTAATTTCTAACACCTCAAGCTTAGAAAAGCTTTGGTTTCATCAGAACTTCAGCTTTTGTGTGTGTGTCAAGAGCAACTTGAGAAACTGCAAGTCGCTTCTGGTGTGAGAAAATTGGCCTGCAAGAACATTGCCTAAGGGATGCCCGGATGTTTTGATTTTTTACCATCCTTGTGGGAGGCTTTTTTCATGTCCCCACATGGGGAGCTGGAACTCACAGAGGGAGCTCATCGGTGTTGTCTTTGGATTCGAACCTCTGACTTGTCATCAGTCCTGCCGGCACAAGGGTTTAACTCATTGCGCCACCGGGGTATCCTTCAGCTGTCCAGGTGTCAGTTCACCTTTAGTTGTCTTGGTCATCTTAGCTAAGAATCCAGGGGGATATGAAACATACCCTGAAATAATTTTGATTTATTATATATATTTATGTCTCATAGGATATCCATATTAAATCAGAGCATTATAGTGAATTGATAGAGAAGGAAGACCTTGTGTATCTTACCTCGGACTCTCCCGATCTTCTGAATGAACTAGATGACTCCAAAGCCTATGTTATTGGAGGCTTGGTTGATCATAACCATCACAAGGTAGGTCGCTAATGGTGTCAGTTCTGTGCATATATCCTAGGAGGAAAAATCCCTTTTAACTAAGGCAGATTAATGCCATTAATTGAAACAGCTATTTTGAATTATTGTTCCCTTATATAAGGTAGTTTGAAATAGCACATCTGTCATTTCTCTGTCACTTCCGTATTGAGTGTTTTAAAATTGCAAATTTATTTATTTATTTATTTATTTACAGTATTTATATTCCGCCCTTCTCACCCCGAAGGGGACTTAGGGCGGATCACATTACACATATAAGTCAAACATTCAATGCCTTGACATAGAACAAAGACAAAGACAAACGCAGGCTCCGAGCTGGCCTCAAACTCATGACCTCTTGGTCAGAGTGATTGGTTTCAGCTGGCTGCAGCTGGCTGCTCACCAGCTTGCACCACAGCCCTGGCGCAATTAATAACAATTTGACTCTACCTTTTAGAAGTAGGGGTTTGTTTTCTTTAGTAGCCATCTGATTCAGACTATACCTTAAGAACTCCTTGTTACTAATTATATTTGGAGAGATATATACATCAAAATGAAACTTTAAGCAAATATGTTTGAGGAACAAATTCATTCTATTCTCCTGGTCCATGGTTGTGGGAGTGAAATGAAAAGGGATAAAGTGTCAGCTTATCCCATTTTCAGAGAAATCATGTTTGAATGTGAGAGAAAGTGATAAACACTGGATGTCTGGTTAAATTGTGGTGTGTGATAATTACAATATGACTAATTCCACACACAGGAAAAATATGTTAGAGTAATACACCATATTAAATTATAGCTTACATTTCCCTCCTCAGACCGCATTCTGTGTATGAACCTGATAATTTTGTGTTCATTCCTCACACTGCAGTATGGTCTCTAAAACAGCTACAGCAGTGTCAGCAATGCGTCTCTGGCTGCCAGAGCTATAAACAGATCCTCTTCTGTGATTCTGTTATTTTTAAACATAATTATTGTAGTATTTCTAGTAACTAACACTCAAGTAATGTAGCCTGTTATCAAAGTGTTTATAACATAAGTATATAAACTGGACACAAGCTTAAGGGGACATGCTTAGAATGTGCAAATAAGGCAAGCTGTTGAATGGTTGGCATGTTTAATTATTATCATCCATCATCATCTTGCTCTTCCTTTAGAAAGTTTAGAGGCTTAAATTGTCCCCAGCAGTCTCATGTTCATTAATAGATTAATGTTATACTTCCTTAGCTTGATCGGGAACATTTTTTAAAAATTGACATTATATGTACATATTTAATTACTAGTCCTCCCACCTCTCACTGTAATTCAAGCATGTGCACTAGAGCTTTAGCAGATAATTCTAAGTACATCCATAAACTACAAATCCCAGATTTCAGCAGGAAACAGCCATGTTAATGAAAGTAGTATCAAACTAAACTGTGTACACTAACCTCCTGTATGTGCACCTGATTCTAGTTAATCATCAGGATAGATTTAGGGACAGTGGTGAAAGAGTGTGCCTGTTGAAGGCAGCATAAAATGTGAATGAAATAACTTGTTAATATGCTCATGATACATTTTAAGAGGGAAGTCAAAATTGGTTACTTTTCTGAGCTATTTCTGCTTTACTGTTCTCTTGAGTTGATGCTGGCTCTACTGACAGTTTCATCTTGTTTCAGGGTGTTTGAAGCTATTTGCTTGATCACACATATGAGGCATGAAGAATAAGGGTGCAGCTTCTTCTCTGTCTTTTAGTTATAATTGCAGGACCTTTATGCAGTTTAGAAGCTTGTTTCAGTCATACCATATGAGATTTTGTATTCATGTAGTTCTGTGAAATAATAGGAAAAAGACAATCAGACAATTCTCTGAAACTTTAAAGCACTGTACAGGTTTCATTGCAGGAGAGTTATTTACCTTTTCTCTTTGTCTTCTCTTCAGGGAATCACGTACAAAAGGGCACAAGAGCAGGGTATACGTCATGCACAGCTTCCGCTAGGTATTTTTGTAAAAATGAACAGCAGGAAAGTTCTGGCAGTCAATCACGGTAAGGATGATATTGAGAAATATAAATGCATCAGAAGAATCATATTTAATGTACAAAACAACTGCATGTCATTATTTTTATCCCCCCCACTCATTTTTTTAAAAGTAGTGCATACATCAAAGCATTTGGCACTTTTGTGCCTGTTTTTTAATACATAGGAAATAGTCATCTGTTCTTTTAGTAGACTTGACATCTTTTACTTCTTACACACTTATATCGCTCATTCACACCACTCACAGTAGTTGGATCACTTTGTGACAGGTGAAGTATATGGTTGTTTTGTCTTCGTGCAGTTTAAGTAAAATATAAGAAGGTGGCAAAGGCAACCTTTTCGCCCAAACAAATCTTGCCAAGAAAACCCCATGATAAGTTGGAAATGACTTGAAGAAACATAACAGCAATCAAATGCTACAAAAGCCAAATATCTGTATGAGTAAATGTAATTTTAGTAGTTGAATCTTGCTATATTAAGTAGAATTCATCATATATGATTTTCTTCTTTTGTTTTGCAGTGTTTGAGATCATCCTTGCATATTTAGAAAAGAGAGACTGGGAAGAAGCCTTTTTCACTGTATTGCCACAACGCAAAGGAGTTATATCACTAAATGAGACAATGGATAAGTCTGTGCCTGTACTGCAAGATTCAAAAATTGTTCAGGATGAAGCCTCAGATAGCGACTAAGCACATGGGAGGTTCATTTCTGAAAAGGGTCACAAATGCAAAGGGTCAGAAGTTGGACACCTTTCTTCTGGTATGGCATTATTTATGGCAGGAGAGGACATCAGGCAACCCATCACATAATCTTGGATGGATGTGTTCATGCACCCATTGCCACCCCTGTATCGCCACTCGAAACTGGGGTGAGGTGAATTTTTTGTCCCCAGATGATTTGTGCCCACATGCTTGGGATATCTACATGCATGCATACTCTTGACCACCCTTTTCGCCCCCTCCCTCATATATGTAGCCTGGACAGGCTTGTTTTCAAATTGGAAGTTCTGTTTATTACTTAAGGTTTTGGAGAAAAGGTCTATATAAGCCACAGACTGCCCTTTAAAGATGCCAAAATGCCCCCCAAAGGATGTAGAATGACCAGTAATGTATGCAGAGACCTGGAGGTTGTCTTGGCAACCTGGGGGCAAGTTTTGGGGGAGAATGGAGCCACTTGAGGAACACAAGAACTGTCTCAAGATTCTTATGCTTCCCACATACTGCACTTTAAGCCAGCTCCGTTTTATGGCTTGACACATTGCTTGTGTGCTATTTTGAAGCACTGAATTTATATTGCCACATCTGGATTTCACACCTTACAAAATACTTGACTTTTAGTGTCTCTATAAAGCAAAACCACAGATAAAAAAGCCTTTTATGTTTCCCAAGGAAGCTGATACTTGCTGTTTAATTTAAATTTTGTTAAAACAACTTTCCTGTTCTGAACATGGTAACAGAACTTTGCTTAGAGCGAAGTTTGGCTTAGTTGAAACGTCTGTAGGGTTTAGTAAACACCTTGATTTTTGTTCCTGGCTTTCCGTCCACTTCCATTGTTGGCCCTGCTGTGCCTTTTGGCTCCATCTTGTATATTTTGAGTAAGTGTTTGATGAGTGCTTGACAAATTCCAGTTAGAATTGAATTATAATATTGCTGTTTGCGGGGGGCGGGGCAGATTGGGGATGGCTTTACAATTCAAATGCCCCATCTACTTTTTTATTGTAATGTAGCTACTTCCTAATCTTGGGTGAAAAAATAAAATTATTTCCTAGACTTGTTGGCTGAGAATTGCAATTCATTCTTCATTTCATCTTTGCTGAATGGTACTCTGTTTATAGCTAGTATGGTAGCTTTTCTGGGGGCTGTTTATCATTATGTTACCTTTCTGCTTTGAGAAAGTATTATCAGAATTCCAGCCCTTTCTGCCGCTCTCTAGTCTAGTGGTTCTCAACCTGGGGTCCCCAGATATTTTTGGCCTCCAATTCCCAGAATTCCCAGCCAGTTTACCAGCTGTTAGGATTTCTGGTAGTTGAAGGCCAAAAACATCTGGGGACCCCAGGTGGAGAACCACTGCTCTAGTCTACTACAACAGTGTTACCTATTTATTGGGATATACCTCCATGAATCTCCAAATGGCTAGGATTATTTCTTGAGTCATTTTTTCAGAACAGAGCTATTCTAGAGCAGATCTAGAGCTTATATTGCCGATTTCATGCAATTCATGTTGGCAAACCTAGGTAAAAATTAGGACAATTTTGGAGCGTGTAGGTGAAACCATAAGTACTGATCCCATTGGGACAGTGGTTATATTATAGTGTAAAACTCAATACGTTACAATATTTTGATGTCACCAAACCAGAGTTAAGTACCTTTCAAAATCATCTCAGTAAGGAAGGGATAAGCATTTGCTTAAATTTAAAATATTTTAATTGGCATTCATTTTAAAAATTGTACAGATAAAACCCTATGGAGTTTTCTGGTTGAACTGGGCAATTCAAATGTATTTAAATTTTAAAATACCAGTACCTTCTTTTTACCAATCAACTAGTGCCTTGGACAACAAATCTACAGTTGTTTGCACATACAGTATTTTACCTGTGAATTTATTTGCAGATGTATTAGAATAGTATGCCCTTATCTTTACATTTTAAATGTACTATATATTTCTTTAAAGCATACAAAATCACAGAATATTTCAGTATTTAGATTTCTTTAGCACAAAAGGAGTTGTCAGTAGAAAGGCAATAAACCTGTATAAATAACACTATGTAACACTCTTTTTGTTCCTGGGTTGTAAATGTCATTTCCTAATTGGGTCTATCATAAATACATAGAAAAAATTATTAAACTGCAAAAAAACGTTGTTTTTGTGGGACATCCAGTAGCACATTTTGCTATAGTTTTTCAATGACTATCTCATTAAGTTTCAACCTATTCAATATAGTTTGTAGCAGCCACAGAAACGAAATTTCTGGAGTATAACGACTACTTTCAAAGTAAATACTGCACAATTAGACAAGAATAACATCTTCAAACCAGGAAAAACTTTTTTTCTTCAAATGTTATATAGTGTAATAAATCTGAATTTGAATGCAATAGCTCCTAGCAGAGAGCAGAAAGAATGAAACAAAATGGGTTGGAAAAATCATTGGAATAATTTGAACAGACAGTTCTTAAAATAGGAAATTTAGAGCATGAGAAATAGCTAGGTCTAAACTGCTTAAAACTATGTGAATGATACATAAGTGTTCATTGTTTATATAATGAGCATTTACATGCTGCTGTTGTTAGGATTATACTATGAATAGCAACATGCTGTAATGAAACCAATCTTCAAGGATATTTTAAAACCAATGCAAGCTGTGATCTGTAAAATCCTTCCCCCCGCCTTAGCTTTCTTCATTTATGCATTGGTTTGGATAAGACTTAGTAATGTTTTAGTAGGGTCTCTTCCATTGATCTCTCAACCCCATTTTTGTTTTCTTTTTTAAAAAGCCTTGTACAAATCTTCCTTACGGGTGCAGATATCCGTGCATGTTGCCCAACTTCATTCAGCTTGCATTGCTTTTCAGAATAAATGAATTCCCTTGGTGTTTCTAATAGGCATATTTTTCCTTTCTAATTGATAGGAACTACACCCTAAATTACAGAATAGGCTCCGCTTCTTACTGTTTTTGAATAGACGGTTGCTAAACCAGGGCCTTTTTGTTTGTTTGTTTTTTAAAGTAATACAGCTGTGTTTGCAGAAATGGCTTTCATTCTCTATACTACAATGTTGCCTGCCCTTTCAAGGAATAGTTGACCGTGCACAACTCCCATGACACTGTATTAATTGAACATTGCATAGAGTTTTCCCCATTTTAATAACAAGTAAAAACTCTGAAGTCAGTTTTAATAGCTCCCTAGAGTAAGTTGTGTATATATATTTGCCCAGAAGATTAAGTTGCAGTCTGAGCACTTTTATGAAGTGTTTGACATGGATGTACGACTGTTTAAATTAGTATATCTGAGTCTCTGCAGTATTCCCAGACAGAGAGGATCCTGGAGACTGCAGACTCAGCTGTTAGTGTCTAGGGAAAGAGTTTGAAGATGGGCCATATTGCTTTATTAAAGTACAATGAAATGTGACCATCTCACCAGAATAGTCATGGGTATCTCTTGTTTCTGTGCTCATACTTGTTTTGGTGCTGTTTCTTTAGGTGGAGAACTCAAGACAGCAAAAGAGCAGGTGCATACGGCTATTAGGTGGAAGGGGGAATGGAGGGCACGGGTGTTACTTTTCTTTATCCAATGTCATGCTATATAAACAAACAGATTGCTTTATTATTTGGAAGCATTAAAGTGAAGGACTGTGATTTAAAGGACCATGTATACTATTCCATACAGGTATTGAGGCTCCCGTCCGTGACACTGTAACTCTTCATTCAACAACTCAAAGTTGCTTCTGAAGATTGGGAAACAACTGGATCCAACTGAAGGCTAGCTTCCAATTTAAAACAATGTATTCATATGCATATCAATCCTCTGAAAGCAATGGTGACTAGAAAGATGTTAGCCATTCTTTTTTGCTATCCCCTAAAGTTGGAGGACAGTGAAAAATGGTAAAAGCAGCACATTCATATATTGTGGAACTCTATGCATTCCCTTAGAAGAGCCAATTGGAGGTGATTTTTTAATGCTTTAATGCATAGCAATGTGATCTTTTTGTGAGTGTCACAAAACATTTGTAGATATTACAGGTCTAAAAGAACCACACACAAAAAGCAATACAACATAGGTCACAGTGATCTCATCCCACTATATCTGCCACGGAATTCTACAAAATTCTGGAATTTGCATTTTTCTGATGTATTTATAATACTATGGTTGAGAGCCCTACTGCTCAAGTTCAGGAGAAATGCCCATGATTTGTTTCCATATCAAGAATGGGGCATATATCATGAACACTAGTACATGAGGAAAAAATACGTTTATTGGTTTACCATTTTAATACACAGTTCCAGATTTCAAGCCTGTGTGTGCATTTAGGTGACACTTCCTAGGTAACAGCTTTATTTTTAAGTGGGAGCTTGAAGGTGTGTTCTTAAGACAGCTGTACAATATGTTGTCTTGGAGAAAATAGCCCACTTCTTTCAGAGATTCTAAATACGAGCTCCTTCTTTTGAAGTGAGGTGCCGCTTAGCGCGAGACTTCCTGTACAGCAACTGACTGCTGGTTTGTAGTGTTGCACGGGACTGAGGGAGACTTTGGCGAGTGGATTGTCTGGTGGAAGGATCCTCTAATGGTACATCTTCTGACGTTGGGATTCTGATTTTCTCACTCGAGAGTGAATTATGTCTGCTCCTTTCTGAAAGAAAATTTGGAAACCTAAGATATGGAATATACTGAGAGAATCTTGAGTTAGAATATACTGCGACCCCACCCCTAAAAACAACCTCCCATGCCTCCAAAAAGTTAGCTTGATTTGTCCTGTGAAAGCTATTACATAGCTTATCAAGTAGCAGTTTATTAGAAGTTTCCAGATCAATTTTCTTGGGGTTTCAATGTACAACACATACCTGCTCTTGAATCTTTATGAGGTTCTGATCCTTGGGTTGAAGTCCTAAAGAGAAAAATGAAGGCGTTAGCATAGAATCAGAACAGTAGAGTTGGAAGAGACCTCATGGGCCATCCAGTCCAACCCCCTGCCAAGAAGCAGGAAATCGCATTCAAAGCACCCCCGACAGATGGCCATCCAGCCTCTGCTTAAAAGCCTCTAAAGAAGGAGCCTCCACCACAGTCCGGGGCAGAGAGTTCCACTGTCGAACATCCTCACAGTGAGGAAGTTCTTCCTGATGTTCAGGTGGAATCTCCTTTCCTGTAGTTTGAAGCCATTGTTCCATGTCCTAGTCTGCAGGGCAGCAGAAAACAAGCTCCCTCCCTCCTCCCTATGACTTCCCCTCACTTATTTGTACATGGCTATCATGTCTCCTCTTAGCCTTCTCTTCTGCAGGCCAAACATGCCCAGTTCTTTAATCCGCTCCTCATAGGGCTTGTTCTCCAGACCTTTGATCATTTTAGTTGCCCTCCTCTGGACACATTCCAGCTTGTCAATATCTCCCTTCAACTGTGGTGCCCAGAATTAGACACAGTATTCCAGGTGTGGTCTGACCAAGGCAGAATAGAGGGGTAGCATGATTTCCCTGGATCTAGACGCTATATCCCTATTGATGCAGGCCAAAATCCCATTGGCTTTCTTAGCAACCACATCACATTGCTGGCTCATGTTTAACTTGTTGTCCACAAGGACTCCAAGATCTTTTTCACATGTACTGCTGTCTAGCCAGGCGTCCCCCATTCTGTATCTTTGCATTCCATTTTTTCTGCCGAAGTGAAGTATCTTGCATTTATCCCAGTTGAACTTCATTTTGTTAGTTTTGGCCCATCTCTCTAGTCTGTTAAGATTGTTTTGAATTCTGCTCCTTTCTTCTGGAGTGTTGGCTATCCCTCCCAGTTTGGTGTCATCTGCAAACTTGATGATCGTGCCTTCTAACACTTCGTCTAAGTCGTTAATAAAGATGTTAAACAGAACCGGGCCCAGGACGGAACCCTGCGGCACTCCACTCGTGACTTCTTTCCAAGATGAAGACGACGCATTGGTGAGCACCCTTTGGGTTCTCTCGAAGATAATTGCCAGTGGTTCTGAAATAACCTCAGCTAGTTCCTTCAATACTCTTGGATGTATCTGATCTGGCCCTGGGGACTTGAATTCGTTTAGGGCGGCCAGGTGTTCCTGGACAACTTGTTTCCCTATTTGGGGTTGGATTTCCCCTAATCCTTCATCCATTTCATGTTGCTGAGGTTGAAGATGGCTTTCTTTTTGTGAGAAGACCGAGGCAAAGAAGGCATTAAGCAGTTCTGCCTTTTCCCTGTCACCATCACCCCATCTTCTCCCAGAGGCCCTATCGCCTCCTTGTTCTTCCTTTTTCTACCAAAGTAAGCAAAAAAAAAAAAACTTTTTTGTTGTTTTTAATGTCCCTAGCAAGCCTGAGCTCATTTTGCGCTTTAGCCTTGCGAACATTTTCCCTACAGGAGTTGGCTATACATTTGAATTCTTCTTTGGTGATTTCTCCCCTTTTCCACTTCTTGTGCATGTCTCTTTTGAGTCTTAGCCCGGTTAGAAGTTCTTTGGACATCCATTCTGGCTTCTTCGCACTTGTCATATTTTTTTTTCTTTGTTGGCACTGTTTGCATTTGCGCCTTGAGTATTTCACTTTTAAAAAACTCCCATCCATCCTTAACTCCCTTGTCTTTTAATATTGGCGCCATGGAATGCCGCTCAGCATTTCCTTCATTTTTTGGAAGTCAGCTCTCTTAAAGTCCAGAATGCATGTTTGACTTGTCTTAGTTTCAGCCTTCCTTTGTATGGCAAACTGCAGGAGCACATGGTCACTTGCCCCTAAGGATCCGACAACTTCTACTGTATTGATCAGGTCTTCCACATTTGTTAAGATTAGATCAAGAGTTGCTGATCATCCTGTTGCCTCTTCTACCTTCTGGACCATAAAATTTTCTGCAAGGCAAGTGAGGAATTTGTTGGACTTTGTGCTCTTGGCCGAGTTTGTTTTCCAGCAGATATCAGGATAGTTGAAATCACCCATGACTACTATATCTCTTCTTTGTGCCTGTTTGGTCAGCTGCTGACAGAAGGCTTCATCAAGTTCTTCATCCTGGTTCGGAGGTCTGTAGTAGACACCCACAACGAGATCTTTTTGAGTCCTGGTTCCCTTGATTCTTATCCAGATACTTTCAAGCTGGTTTCCCAGATTACAGTCTTGCATTTCTTCTGCAACGTAACTGTTTTTGACATATAAAGCTACTCCCCCTCCTCTCCCATTTGTTCTATTTCTGTGAAAGAGGTTATAGCCCTCAATGGCTACATTCCAGTAATGGGAGTCATCCCACCAGGTTTCAGTGATGCCTATGACATCGTACGTGTGGTGCTGTGCTAAAAGTTGGAGTTCATCTTGCTTATTTCCCATGCTCTGTGCATTAGTGTAAAGACATGTAAGCCCCTGTGACCTTCCCCCGAGCTGTTTATTTGGGATTATTGTGCTCTCGGTACTTGGTCCTTGCTGTGTTTGTGCAGCCCTCCGTTTAGCCTTTTGGCGGTTCCCTGTGGTCGTGGGTGATATAGTGTTCGCCAGGCTGTTGTTCCCCTCCCCCAGTGGATCTAGTTTAAAGTGTGCCTGATTAGGTTTGTGAGCCTGTGTGCAAAAAGATGTTTTCCTACTTGTGTGAGATGCATCCCATCACTTGCCAGTAGGCCATCCTCCTGGAAGAGTAGGCCATGGTCAAGGAAGCCAAAATGCTCCTCTTGACACCATTTTCTGAGCCAGTTATTGACCTGTACTATTTTTCCGGCCCTTGTAGAGCTGTGTCCTACAACGGGGAGGAGGGATGAAAAGATCACATGTACATTACACAGTTTTAGCTTTCTTCCAAGGGCTCGAAAATCATTTGTGATCTTTTGAAAAGTATGCCTAGCGGTATCATTGGTTCCTACATGAATCAACATAAGGGGCGGAGGGTGATGGGGCTTTAGGAACCTGCTGAGCCTCTGAGTGATATGGTGTATTTTTGCCCCCAGGAGGCAGCATATTTCTCGAGCCATCCCATCCGGTCTGGAAATGATGGCTTCCGTTCCTCTAAGGAGGGAGTCACCTACTACCAAGACCTGTTTCCTTTGAGGATTGACAGGGTCCCTTTTGTGCAAGACAGTGTGTATGTCCCCTGAAGAGTGTTCCTGTTGAAGTGAATCATGTAGGTGTAAAGTGTTGTCCTCCTCCTCCTCAACATCCCCAGTGCATTCATCAATGACAATACATTGAGATGCGTCTGAGAGACCATCACTCTCCTAAGTGTGTTCCTGTTGCGCCTGGTCTACGATTGGGGATGGAGCATTTGCATGATTACATAAGTGTGAATGTGGTGATGCACTGTCCCCGTTAGTGCTATCCCCTGCGCATTGATCAAGGGTGGCCCACTGAATGGTATCTTAAGTAACTGTGGTTCTCCACAAGATGTGTTTCCTGACTGTATGTTAGTGGTGTAAGAATTTGGAATCTGTTGTGTAAATCCAGCTGAGCAGAGGACTTCTGCGGAGGCTGCCTGGTCCTGTGTCTCTTTCTATGGGTGACCTCCATCCAAGCCTGAGGGTTGTCTACCTTTAAGTTGATCTTCCCATAAAATTCCTGATCATGGTGGTGTTGGTGTGATGCAGTGTGATGACTCATGGGCCATGTAGTCCCGTTCCTAGTACTATTGTGGCAGATGAAGAGGAAAACTTGGGTTTCCCACCGTTTCAGCCAGAATTGGAGCCCTTGCACCTGCAAGATGTTTGCCCACAAGAAGTCAGCCAAACAAGCCTTGAGCAGAAATCTCCCCCGTTTTCTCGCCGGGATAATTATAATCGAGATAGAGGCGCTAGGGAGGCGAATTGCAGAAGCGCCAGAATTGCTGCCAGACAATTAGCTGATTAAGCCTGTTTCCCTTGGGAAATCTTAAGGAGTCATGCATCTGGACACAGTATGGGTTTCACTTCTTGTTCCCCAGGGAAAGTGTTCCTTGGCGGGAAAACAAGATCCTATATAGGTGTTTACCCGCAAGGAGATCCTTGCGGAGTCAATTCGTCAGCTTCGGGAGTGAGATCGTGTGTGGACTACGCTACTCCTGTTCCTTGTTTCCAGGACCTTGTTCTTGTTCCAACCCTGCCTTGTTCCCCGGACCTTGCCACGGACCTCGCCACGGACCTTGTTCTCGTCTCCTGCTTCTTGTTGCCTCGAATCAAGCCTTGTTTGCCAAGAATCTAGTTTGCTCTCCAGCCTTGTTGTCAAGCTCTATTGGGCTAAAGGACCTTGTCATTTCCCCACACTTTGCTCGGCAGAGTGTGTGTTTCGGTTATTGGATTATAACTTTGGACTCTAATATCTCATATTGGACATTAATTTCCTGGACTATATTTGACCTTTCCTGAAAGGTCTACTTCTGAACTTTATTCTTCACCTGTTTTTATTGACTTTATATATTCCTTTAATAAAGATATTAGATAGATTCTGGTCTCTGCGCATGGTTATTGGTGCTCTGCAGCCTGGGTCTTGACATGCAGGTTGCAGATCTATAGCAGCGTGCTGTGCAGTGTCCAAGAAGAGCTTGAGTGCCTGAATGTTCTTAAGGGTCTTAATGCGGGCCTCGAGTTGTTGGATCCTCTGCTCCATCAGAGTCATCTGTTTATACTTGGTGCAGGTGTAGTTGAGTAGTTGTTGTGCAAAGAAGGTGAACATGCCGCAAGTTGTGCATGTGGTGGCAAGTATTTGCTGTTGATCCATCTCTTGGTGAGTGACGTGACCAAGCAGGATCGTGTGTGTTGTGGGCAGATTGCTATCCACCTTCCTGTGTGTGTGTTTTTAATGTTGTTTTGTTTATTGTATGTACTGTAAGAACATGTTTTAGTGTAGGAGTGGTTTTGCGAGCGCCGTTAGGCGAGCGACGCTCTCAGAAAGCTCCAACAGGAAGCCAGTACTTTCAAAACAATAGCCTCTCCTCACCTTCCAAACAATAGTAGAGCAGCTAGCCTTAATTACAGGAGGCAAGCCCACACTCAAGAATCAGCACAGACTCAGGTTTTTTAAGGCAAAGAGTCCAACAGACAGGTTTTTAAGGCAATCTAAGAAAAGAGTAGGCAATCTAAGAAAAGAGTGCACAGTCTCAGGTTTTTAAGGAATCTTAGACAGGCCTTACCTAAAGCAAAGGAGCAAAGCTGCCTTCTTGCTTCCTCTCCTCACCTCTGCATGAACTCAGCTGCCACTTGAGTTCAGCTTCTGGCTCAGAAAGCTCCAACAGGAAGCAATCTAAATCAACCTAAATATTACATTGATACTACCTGATTAGGAAACAGTGGGAGATAAATATTGACCTAAATGTAGAAAATAAGGAGTGGAAAGGACATTTTATCAAACCATAGTGTGTTTGTTTACATCTGGCTCTTTGTGATGTGCAATCCTACCTCCATTAACTAACCTTGGCTTATTAACAAGGGATAAGCAACTCTCTAAAACAAAGTGACTCATGTGGCCCCTTGAGATGTTGTTGGAACTAAAACTTTCATCTCTAGCCAACGATGAAAAATGCTTGCTGGTGAATTAAATGTGTTTTCAAAGTTTGATCCTGGTAAAATAAATAATGGAAGTTACTACTCTGCCTGCCAAGTGAAATCGCATTGCAAGCAGTCCCCAGGTTACAAACATCTGACTTAGAAATGACTTCTAGTTAAGAATGGAAGTGAAACAACAGGAAGTGGGAGAAATTTATCTCAAGGAAGGGAAATTAACTCCTGAAAGTGTTATAATGAAGAAAAGTCTTTCTACTGAAGCTTTCTCACCAATCAATTTTTCCACAACAAGCCAAATTTTTCAAAATCTAATTATCACAGGGCAGAAAGTGAGGCGAAATCTTCTGAACGGGCACAGACAGCAAAACAAACCCCACAGGGGTGTTAACCCTTCCCTGTGCTATCCAAGGCTAAAAGATATACCTGTTCTGACTTACTCACAAATTCAACTTAAGAACAAACCTACATAATCTAACTTGGGGGTTGCCTGTATAGGCCTCAAAATAATAAGCAAAGACTCTGTTCCCCTTGGATGGTGGAGTCTGGAGTAAGCTTCAGAAAAACACAATCAGTTACAAGCTTCAGCCATCCATATATTTTCATTTATAGTTCCCATCAATCCTAGCCAGCATGCCCAATCATAAAGAATTGTGGGACTTGTCGTCCAAAACATCGAAAGGGACAAAGATTTACATATGGTGGCTCCACTTCCTACAACAATTCCTCTGAATTTACCTGGGCTGATTGTCTTCATCTAGTATTCTTTTCTGAACTCCTTTTTGAGACTTCATCAGAGACCGCACATTCAGATTCTGTGCTTCACTTTCCTTCTCTGCCTTTTGCTGATAATTCAACAGGTCACGTGTGGTCACATCAGAGCGTATGAAATTTGACACAAACTCTTTCTCTAAAACATTACAGAAGAAGAGGCAGTTTCTGTTTAAAAGTGATGCTTTGAAGCTGACATAAGCACAATATTATTGTGAGATAATATTAATAAATTGGCTATCTGTATGCCTGGAAGGGCTATTCTTCATCCTGTTTCAGTGGGAGAGAATATTCTGCACAAGTATCCACAGACAAGACATTTTCAGAATAAGAAAATAATGGCTCAGAATCAGTGAGCACACTACTGGTCTTGACTGTAGATCTGTTTCAACACTTGTACATAAACAAGAATTCTCATTTTGAGATATAGATCAATAATTTTAACAAGCTGGTTGCCGGGGTTACATTTTCTTTCTGAAAGAAAATGATACACAGATCTTCATATTTAGTTCATTTTTGCCTTAATATTTCTGTAAGCGAATCCGGTTCTTTCTAAACATAAGGCCCCTATGTTAATTGAAACTCCAAAAAACTAGGTGACCCATCACCTAAACAAAAATGTATTCAGCCATCAAATTTTGCAACGAAAACGAATGGTTAGGGGGGGAAAATCAAATGCAATTCGTGTGCATATTGAGATATATCTGTAGAAAAACTCTAAAGAGTAATAATGCCACATTCAAACATTGATTCATGTTCTGTCTGCGTAGTTTTCTTCTTACCTTTTATACTTGCTTTTGAAAGCCAATTTTGGATCTCTGCAAGGGAATCTGTCTGCAAAATATCACGAAGCTTTTCAAGTATCTAGATGAAGGACAGAATGGTCAAAGGAGACATTGCAATGGAATAGCTAGCATTATTTTTAAAACCAGTCTATTTCTTTTAAGTTTCAGTTCAAGTTAGGACCATAATTGTATGTATGTGTGTGTATGTGTGTGTGTGTGATCGATCTATTTGATCTATGGTGGGTTGAATCTGCTGGTGCAAAGTGCATGGATATAACAGGTCCACAGCATTACAGTTAAAATAGAGCAACATAGCTATATATATTTCCAGAATTAAACCATATTTTGTTATATATGTGTGTGTGGGGGGGGGGGATATGATTTGAACATGTTTTACTTAACAATACATGATGTATAGTATTTCTGATGCATTCTGGTCCCAATATTTCAGCTTTTATGTGTTGGATATGTGCCCATAAATTATCATTCAATGAAATAATGGTGTTTTATACATTTATAGATAAAGAGGAGATAAAATTCATTTGCATGGCATTCTTCTTCCACAGAGTTCGATGGTGTTGTGCAAAACACTTAATTTAACTCTGCCAAAGATAGTGATATTTCCCCCCAGACTAAAAGAAAACCCTTTAAAGCCATATGTGCAGAAGGCATTTCCTGTAGAAGTTTCTAGCTGCCCCACAAACTGCTGAAGGACTGGCATATATGTTGAATGCTTGTGCCTCCATATATTTCAGAAGTTATGCATCTAATTTCAGCTCAAACGCATGTTCAGAGACTTCAAAATCCCCCCTGAATATTCTGTAATGACATGTACTTAAATGTTTATCCAACCAGCAAGATGCTAACAATAGGAATTAGTCTGGTTGTCAGCCAGTATTTCTTTCATGTAAATATCATAACAGGAAGAAAATCTGCATCCGGAGATCCAAAGTATATTTTAAAATGAAATATGCAGGAATAGCATAGGAGTTCTACTGCTTCAAAACAAAGTCCTATCTATTCCAATATAGTATTTACTGCCTTGGCCATCTATTGGAAAATCCTAAGTGGAGCACAAGGGGAATAGACCTCTGCCAATTTTCTAATGAATTTGATATTTCAATGAATTTATTTAACCTGTTTTCAAAAAAGTCTAGATTAGTAGCCATAATGACATCTTGTGGCACTATTTCTATCTATGCATTCTTTAAAAAATAAATGCCTTTGATTGGTATTGAGGAGCCCCAATGGTGCAGTGGGTTAAACCGCGGAGCTGCTGAACTTGCTGAATGAAAAGTTGGCAGTTTGAATCCGGGGAGCGGGGTGAGCTCCTGCTGTTTGCCCCAGCTTCTGGCAACCTAGCAGTTTGAAAACATGCAAATGTGAGTAGATCAATAGGGACCACTCTGACGGGAAGATAACAGTGCTCCATGCAGTTATGCTGGCCACATGACCTTGGAGGTGTCTATGGACAGCGCCAGCTCTTCGGCTTAGAAATGGAGATGAGCACCAACCCCTAGAGTTAGACACGACTAGACTTAATATCAGGGGAAAACCTTTACCTTTTTATGGTATTGAACTTTCCAGTATTCACTTCATTTGGGTTACCCTTTTCCGTACATTTCCCAGCTTTGTAAACGTGTTACTATAATTTATTTATTGTAATTAATTGGGGTCAGGTTTAGAATAAAATTAGTTATTTCCATCCGAAAAAAATTATTGGGACTTTGATCTTGTATCTATTCTTAGACCACATTCATGAGAACTAGGTTATTTGCTGTTCTGAAATTATGACTGTTGAATTCTCTCCAAATCTTTGCCACATCTCAAATTGTCTTGGATACTACTAATATCAACTGCTTATTTGATGGTCTGATGTATCATTCCTGTTTGATAGTGGCAACCAAGTTTATTCTGATACTTGGAATGAGTATGTAAGCATGTATTCTACATTTGAAGTGCCTTGAATCATTGTTTGGTTTGATAATGAGTTCCACCAAACTCAAACTCTTGGACTGTCAAAATTTCTAGATCTATCTCTTTTGTTCATTGGGACATAATAGTCATTGCCTATGTGAGCCAATTTCCTCACAGTTTATTCAGATCATTTGGTTCCAGACTGACTGAGCAAGCCATGCATGTTTAGTTGAAAATAAAACAATGCAACTTACATCGAATCTTGCAAAGTGAAAGCATGTGATATGAAACAATCATTCCCTATTGTATGTGTACTCCTACATGGGAAGGTGTTGGACTAGGCGGCCCTTGTGTCTCTTGCAACTCTACGATTCTATGTATCTTACTTGTATTTCATATTCCAAGTAGGTTGGAGCATAATTAAAATTCTCTGTGATTTCTGGCCTGTAACGCATCACCTGGCCAGGTGAAAGATGGCGATCCGTGGCACGATCTCCTGGAAGTTTCCTCACAAGATCACTCTGATGATAAAGTAAAAAAAGAAAAGAAATCCCCAATAGACACAAAAATCAAAATGAAAACTTCCTATCCTAACTTTATTTCTGTGGAAATGCAATAAGATTTGAACTGCTCTTATATTAAATGGTTGTTTTTTAATGTATTCAACAATCTTGAACTGATCTTTATGTTTAAAATGCTATAGACTAGCCTATCCCAACCTGTTGTCTTCCAGATGTGTTGCATCATAAATGCTAGATCCCCCCCCCCCCAAGTTGTTGAGAAAACACAAGGTTATGGGATAAACAAAGGGTGAGAAGCACTGCCGTAGTACATACCTTCATTGAAATTGTGGCTGTTGTTCCAAGGAAAACATGATTTCTACACTAAATTGGAACATTACTGTAGTTGCTTCTCTTTAAGCATCTGCTACATAAATGGCTATTACTGGACCTTTGTAGATATTGGGTTGAACTGGTGGTTTTTTAATTACTGTTTCATTTTGTTATAATTGTAATATGTACACCAAGATAACAGGGCAGTTTTCAATTGTATTATACAGTTTTGTAATATAACAACTGTGAATTTCATCACACACAATAAAATCAGCGTTTCTACAAATTTAAGAATCAACAACCTATGGAGCCCATCACATGACCCAAGCTTCAACTTTGAGTTCCAGGTATTTTGTTATTTCTAATGTGTTGGTTTTTCTTATGATTCCTAAGTCGATTGATAATTGACTTTTTTTTCAATTTCCCACATAGAGACCTGTAAAACAACCAGTTTAATCTGTGATGGGAATCCCCCATTGCCCGTTTGTAAATGAAACAATGACGCCGACATGGAGGGAGGAGCTGAGATACGTAGTATTGTTTCCTTTCTTTCACCATTACCGTTTTGAGACCGGGGAGGAAGGAATGATAATAGATCCCTTTTCAAACATAAAATAAATAGATTTCGCTTTATAATTGAGAGATATCTGTGCTTATAATAAATGAAATATGCCTTATACTTCAGGGGATTATTATATCATCTTAACTTCTAGTTATGAATGGGGGTGGGACAAAAGGAAGGGAGAGAAATTTACCCCAAGGAAGGGAAATTCTCTCTTGTAAAAGTTATTATGGGGAAAAGGTGTTTACACTGAAGCTTTATCACCAACCCTTGATTCCACAACAACTCATATTTTTCAAAATCCAATTATCACAGGAATAGAAAGTGAGACGGAGTCTTCTAAAAAGGGGTACAGACAGCAAAACAAACATTACAGTGGTGTTTACCCTTTCCTATGGCATCCAAAACCTTCTAAAAACCACATTTTGGCTGAAGTCACACTTAAAAATGTACCTGTTAAGACTTATATACAAATTCAACCTAAGGACAAACCTACATGACCTATCTTGTCCATAACCTGGGGACTTTCTGCATGAATATGTGTGGAGCTTTCCTAGATTACCTTTTGCTTTAACATAGGGGTGTTTGTTATTTTTCTTGTGAGCTCATCTCTCATAAATTCTGAAATATAAGAAGAAATGAGTTAGCATGGCAGTATTAATGGGTTGAAAGCAAATGAGACAATAAAAAAAAAACATCCACGCAGTGCTGTGTTTATTGTGGAAATAATATCTTCAATTCAAGTGCAAAGTATAAAGTTGATATAAAAACTATTTTTGTACAAACAATGTACAATCCAGTATTTTCATTGTGTGGGAACTGAAAATCCTCAAGAGGAAATACTTTGGGCGGTAAATCAACTTGGCCGATGAGATGGTGATACATGGTGGATATTCTCTGTCAGATTTTAAAATAATTTTCCAAAGTGGTCCTTTGCCACATTCTCTCTATGAAGCTCTCTTGGCTATTGTATTGTGGATCACTGATAGACAACAAAGTGGAATTTGTCCCAACAATTCCTAGCCACTGATCTTTACTCCAAATCAGTGGGAAGACAAGGGTTTAAAAGTAGGCACAAAGAAGTCAAAAAGACTGAAGTAAGAGTTTAATGTGACCATTCTATCCACATGCCTCTCTTCTCTAAGAGTAAAGTTGTGATTTTGAATTAGTGCTAGAAGTTATGATTTACTTACGTTCAGTTTTCAGCGTGGGTAGGTTTGGCAGAGTGTTTCTGGGAACAGAAGCATCACCAGTTGTTCCTGTGTGCTTGTATAGCTGACTGTATGCTGGCCCTGGTAAAATGGCGTGTCCTTCATTGATTCCTCGGTCTTTTACAGCACAGATTGGGGCATCATTTAATCCTAAGCAAAAAAAAAAAAAAAGCATCCTTTTAATATCCTCCTAGTAGTGTTGGGCTTCTTATAATAATGCTGTACCAACATGGGTGTTGAACCATAACTTGATTTATAAAACAGATTAATCGTATAGACAGAATGCTTATTTCAACAACTGACTATCCAACCACAACGCTGCTTCATGGAAATTTCACATACATAAGTCTTGAGAATTCATTTAGTAGATGCAGAGTATTTGTGAACTAACACTTGAGTTGCAAGTGAGCTTGTGAACCGACTACTGCATTTGAGTTGACGTTAGTCAGTTTGAAAATTTTGAAGACTGATCAATCAGAGTTAATGCTAGTTATGCGGTGTTGCAGAATCTATAGGAACACAGAAAGCTATCTTATAAGGAGTCAGACCATTGTTGTATCAAGCGCAAGCACTGAATAGTATCAGATTCTTGATGAAATAAAGGAATACAAGAATCTACCTTATATTGAGGTCAGTCCATTGGTCCATCTAGTCCTCCAGCTTTCATTAGCAGCAATGAGCATTCGGTGTTTCAAATAAGGATTCTTAAAAATGGAGTGGCCTTTACTCATCTTGCTGTTTTTATCTTGAGTTATTCACAGTATTTGAGAAAAGAGGTGGTGATATGGGAGAACAAGGATCAGCCAGAATGAAAACTTCTCCACTTTTCATCCTTGGGTAGAAGCAGGAATTCCACCAAGTAAGAAGCTGCTGAAATTCCCTCTCCTATGCAACCATTAAAGTTACATGAAGTCTCCCAAGTTCTCATTCTGGTAGGTATAGCAAATGGTTTGATATCACTGGACTTCGAAGTATATCATCTGCACATCTGGAGACCATTATGGGCAGCTTTACCTGATGCAATGCTACCTGCATGTTAATGCCCCCCCCCCCAAATATTGCATAAAATGTTATCAGTTCTACTTTGGATCCCTCCCCCCCCCCCAAAAAAATATACGAAAGAATTGGATACATCACTTTTACCTTTACCTTTAATGTGGCACACTGTTTTAGGATGTGGAGTGTGCCTGCAAACGAAGTAAGTTGCTTTCCCGTAAGGTGTCAGCTCAGGCTCAGGTTGGGCTTTGAAATTGATATTCATCTTAAGGCTCTTCTGTTTTCTTTGCAGTTACTCTGAGTGTAACAGGAAACAGTAACATTTCACCAGGAAGTGCCTATACTGGTAACACAGATGAAAATAAGGGTCAGACCTGTGAACACAAGATATTCTTTTATAATGTGTTTGCATCCCACCTTGCATTCCTTTCCATGCAATTACAGGGCTGGGAATCACACAATCTTTGTATGTTGCTTGCAATTTCCAGCTTTCTTTGCCGTTGGTTATGCTGGCTAGAGATGCTGGGAGCTGCAGCCCAGACAATGTAGAGCCACATGATTCCTACTTGTGCTTAAGGAAATGTCCTCACAAAATAGATTATAAATAACATTGAGAAAAATATAATAAATAAATCCACATCATGCTATAAGATAGCACCAGATAAAACTGTACACAATGGGACACCATTAAATACATTTTATGTATTGAAAGCTATTTTCAGGCTACCTGTAATTTTTATGGTGAAGGCATCATAAAGGATAATGCAAAATACAAAACAAATGCAACAAAAATCCAACAAATTTAAATTCAATAGAAATGCAGCAAAACAAACATACCATTTAAACCAGTAGTCCAAGAATGATGGAGAGATAGGTATAAATAAGTAAGATATACAGAGAAGATCTGAATCACTGAAAGGTCTGATTTCAAAGGTTTGGGGCTACCACAAAAAAGGCCCTCTCCTTTGTACTCACTTCACTCGTAATAGGGAAAACAGGTTTGTGCAAAAAAAAAAATCCTTAAAATAACAGGTCCAACTAAATTTTTAAATCTAAAAATCAGTCCTTCAAATTGGCTTATAAAACAGTGACAGTGGTATAGCTAGTGAAGGATTAATGTTAAATAAGGACTTTCTGAATCATCCTTAAAGCCAGCCCACAAAGGACATAGTATGATACTCTAGTCTAGCTGCCACCACAGCATAAATGATATAACCTACAGCATTTCAAAGAAGAAGAAAAATTGAATGCCAACTACAGAAAAATAGATGGTCAAACATAACACTACATGTTTATCCAACCTTTTGTAAAGGTACTCCCTAAGTGGTAAAATGTTTATATTTTTCACTGCACATGATTTTACTCTTCTGTGTATCTTGCATTTATCATTTTATTTGGCAATGAAAGGTAAGCATGAGCTTCATTTCCAAATCTAATGGCTGAAACATCTCTGAGGACATTTCAGTGTGGGAAAGGAAATGGATTAATCATGGAGAGCATATGTTACCCTTAGTTTGACAGTTCCCAATACACAATCACTTTGCCAGCACACAATATATCTCCTGGCATATGTTAAAAACTACTAAAACTCACTCTAAGAGGCTGCCTTCTGTTGAGCCAAATATTTATTATTCATCTAGCCCAATGTTTTATATTCTGATTGGCAAAAGCTCCCTTGTGCAAGGATCTACCTGATTCTTTTAGCTGAAAATGCTAGGGAAGAAAGAGGACTTTTCTTCATGTAAATTTATACTTTACTTTAATACTGATTCATAGCTAAGATATACACACAGAAATGTTTTCCACTGCAGTTAAGGCAAAATATCTAGCCTAATATTGTATATCAATCATAGTGCTAAATGTCTTTAACACCACTGGGCATAGACCTATCTATCTTTGTCGGTGGAAATGCTTAGCTATCTCCATCAGAAATTATATTTTAAGCCCACATTTGCTGTCATGACTATATACTATAAAACAGTATAGGAATCCTTACAAAAATCTGTAGTATAAAGACAGTAGGGCTGGGCTTTAGCACAGCTAGTAAATCACCAGCAGTAATAAGATCTACCAACCAAAAGGTGGCCAGTTCGAAGCCTGGTTGGGGTGAACACTCGACTGTCAAGCCCAGCTCACTGTTTACCTAAAGAATTCAAAAACAGCTTAGAGCTGTAAGTAGAGAAATTAGGTATCGCTAATTAGCGGGGGAGATATTTTACGATACCATAAAGAACAAGACCAGAAATGTGACGACCAAAAAGAAGATGGAAGGAGGAAATCATGATGGCTCATAGAGAATGGAGCAACAGCACCCCCTGTGACTGAATCCGAACTCAACCTCCAAGGCATTGAAACTGGACTTTAAGACAATATACCTCCTTTCTATCTGTTCTGTTCTGTCTATCCAAACGGCATTGAATGTTTGCCGTGTATGTGTACTGTGATCCACCCTGAATCCCCTTGGGGAGATAGGGCAGAAGATAAATAGTGTGTTATTATAATATTATTAGTAGTATTATTATTACCTGTTGTATAGCCGTAAGAAGAGATGTTTTGTCCAACAACACAAGTATTATAATAACTTTATTATTTTAGAGTTGGTTGCTCTGTCTTCTGTTTTGCTGGAAACCCTTGATTTGCTAGGTTTCAAATAATTTATATTGAACCAAAAATCAGTTTTACAATGATATATCCAGCCCCTGTCTCAGTCAATGTGAGACAGCCAGACTTCAACCTACATTTTGCTCCCTCTAACTTCACTGTCTTGTGGCTCCACTGAACATCTCAGGAATCAAAGCACAAACCTGAAAGCAACAGTCTGGAATTCACATTTGGAGCCCAAGAATCTTTTCTTCCCAGTGTTCTGTGTGCATTACTTTGTTTATGACATCTTCTAGCATCATACTGTTCTACTGAAAGCACACTGTTATCTTGGAAGGAGTAATGATTTAAAACTGTAAAGTAAGCAAAAACCTTTATCAGAGTCTTCACACCTTACTGCAAATAATATTTATTTTTATGACTATGCAGCCTATACAGAAAGATCAAATGGGATATAAAATATAACACAAAATAAAGTTGTTTCTAAATAAAGAACAAAATCCAGAGCTTTCTAACCCTCTGGATTTTCCTACCACTTTGTCCAACTTTACCCCCTCCTTTTTTTTCTTCCCTTTTTAAATTAATTTTTTATGCTTCCATTCTCCTTGTAGAGGAACACAGCATATCTGTTTAGGAGGAAAAGGCTTTCTTTTGAATACTGAACATAAAAGAGAGAAAACATCAAGAGCATGATGGTATAGTCAAGTGTGCCACTAGATGGTACTATTTCATATCTTACAACATCCCATGGATGAAATTTTCCCCATATTTGAAACCATGCAGTACCATTCTACTCTATGTACTACTCTCTGGAATTACCTGTCCTGCTCTCTGGGTTCCTGAAATATGGTATGTTAGTAACGTGATAGCACTTTATCTCTTTTCAAAAATTTTAACAAATACATGTATGCAATCTTGCAATGGATCCAGTTGTATTTGGCACAGAAGTACTGCAACTAAAATGCACCCAACCATTCTTGTTTGTCTTATGGTCCTAAGAAGAGCAAATGAATGAGAAGAAACATCAGTCTGGATTGTGGTTTACAGGATAGTCTGGAATTGTTTGGTCTGAAGCACGTGAAAAATAAGGCACCCTCACTGAGAGCATGCATGTTTTTTTTTGGTTTTTTTTATATATATACCACTCTTCTCCCCCAGGGGGACCCAGAGCGGTCTTACATAATGGCAAGATTAATGCCACATATAATACAAAATATAGTAAAACAAACGATTGTAAAAACACACTTAAAAACCAATATCATACCCCATTTAAAACAGTAAAACACTGTGTGACCATTATAACAGGGCCAATAGCATTGGGCCAAAAGTCAGAGCCAGTCTGTATTCAATTTCACATTAATCCAATAAATGCATCAGATTATATCAACCGTATCTTAGGATGGGCCAATAGCTTGGTCCCACATCCAGGTCTTCAGCTGCTTCCTAAAAGACATGAGTGAGGGGGCTCCCCTAATCTCCCTTGGCAAGGAGTTCCACAGCCGTGGAGCCACCACCGAAAAAGCCCTGTTGAGAAATGTGGGAAAGCCGAATGAAAGCTGCAGGAGAGGGCAATCTGTTTGAATCAGTGTTGGATACCAGGTGATAAATCAATAGCAATCTACAAGCTCAAGGCATTTTTCTGTTGAAGACAATGGACAAATAGCTGTCTCCTTCATGGTCAGTGGTCACAAAAAGCTTCCATGTTGAATGGTATATCTACTTTGACTTAGTCTACAATTTTAAAGAAACTATCTAAGGCCCCTTCTACACTTCCATATATTCCAGATCATCAAAGCAGATGATCCTCATTATCTGCATTGAACTGGATTATATGAATCTACACTGCCATATCATCCAGTTCAAAGCAGGTAATCTGAATTTTATATGGCAGTGCAGATGAAGCCTAAGATGCTGAACTCTAGCCACAAAACTGATTCAGAACCTTGGAGAGCTCTTTTACAGTTGGATTAAGATATGAAAGGGATTTGGAGTCCTAAAGACATGGACATGATCTGTTGCCATAGATCTCTCTTTGTAGTGAACTGAACTGGCACTAAACTCAACATTGGCAACTCAGTAGTGCCAGCACTAGATTGGAAGACCACGGGGCAAGTTGTATGACACATACAGAATTGAGAGGGAAATGGGCTTGGCCTTAAGAGGAATGGTTGAGGAACTCACAATGCTGCCTTGCTACTATCTGCCATCTAAAGTGGTTGCTTCACTCTGTCTAATAATACACTGACCCTGGAAGTGTCTTAGGATCCAGGGGCAAAGTCTCAGAAAGGTCTGTGATGGCAAAGGTGAGGATCTAAACAACATCTGGCTGAAACAGGAGATCTGGCTAAGGCCTTGGATTTATAATGTTACTTTAATCTTTTATCAAGTAATCCTAAATAGGAAATTTATAAATTGTAGATAACAGTCTTGATTACCATGTCTGTCTAGAAAAAGCAAAAGAAGGAGAAGAAGGACCATTGTGGTCCTCAAGTGCATCTTCCAGAACGGATCTCAGTGCTGGAAGGCTCATTTGTAGGGCAAACAACAATGGAACATCCACCATTGATTAATTTTCCTCATAGCAGGAAGATATAGCAGCAAGACCTGTACCAGTAATATTGTTGTCTTCATTAAAAATGTTGTTTTCATAGGCAAATTGCATATGACTGCCTAAAATGTATGTGTATGTTCCTATTAACTTACAGCAATACCTTACATTTCACAGGGTTTTCTTAGGCGAGGCATATTCAGAAGTTGTTTCCTCTGAAATATATCCTACAGCAACTGGTATTTGTTGGTGGTCACCCATTCAGGTATTATCCAGGGTTGTACCTGCTCAGTCTCCAAAATCAGACTGGTACTTGTACATTTTATGACAGTAATATACATATATCATCTTATATTATATTGCATTATATTAAGCAAGAGTTGTGCCTGTAACAAGTGGCTATGCAAAGATTGCAAGTTGTGATTAACTATGAAGCTATTGACACAGGCAGAAACGAACAGAAGTGACGACTGAGAGCCAATAAGGGGAAAGCCTGATAATTAACTAGAAGGGAAAAGCAGATGGAAGCCTTGGAACTTCCATGGCATATCTTAATAACAAATTGATGTGTTGCATCAGTGGTTGCCATGTAATGGACTGACGTGTAAAGTTACCATTTGAGTTTTCAGTACAATGGAAGATTAAAAAGATTATAGAATATCAGGAGCAGTGCAAGATAATTTGTCATTAGCAAAGCAACAAATAATAACAACTGGTGAATTTCACGTCAGCAAAATGGGAATCTTCTCATGGATTTAGTTTGGTATTATCCAAGGCACTAATCACATTTTATAGGTAAATTTTGGACAAACCTTGGAAAAGATTCATTACTACTACTTCTGTCTTTCTTTCTCTCTCTCTCATGCACACACATCACAAATTGTGTGGCATCAAAGTTAGCCCAGTTACATATACCATGCATATATATAGGGTTTAAGATACATAAATTAAATATGCACATATTTTTAACAGCCAGGGAGAATCTGGCTTGAACGTTCATATGAGTTCCACATTGGGTACACAACTTGCAAATCCCATCACTGTTGAAACTATTTTAGGCTTAATCATTGTTTTAGTAATATATTAATGCCCTATGTTACTGTTACTCAGGTTTGCTGAAGATAACAAATGTCAATCACCCTACAGTCAAGTAACCCACCTGAAATTTGTTATACTAAGGAAGAAACTATTGGTTAGTTAAATCAATATTTCTCAAATAGAAGATGAGAGCAGCTTTGATGAAGAACTCACAATACACCCCTCAAATGATGGTATCATCTAACCCTGTGGTTAATTCACACACTGTTCACAGCGATGCATTGGAAGTCTTTCTATGTGTAGAGTGACGTTGTAAGCAAGAAAACCCTTTGGCCTGTGGAAATATCTCACTCTGAAGTGAGGGTGAGACATTCTCCCAGCTTAAACCATTTGTGGATAGCTTTTCATTCAGTGACTTTCTTTGAGGTGGAGAGAGTGTGACTTGCCCAAGACCACCTACTGGATTTTCATGACCAGTCAGAACTGGTCTCCCATTATATTAGTCCAACATTCAAGCCATCACATTATGCTGGCTCTATTGTTAGCTAATAATTAGAGATGTGCGCAAATTTTTTTCCTTCGTTTCTTTCGTGCTATCGTTTCATTTCAACCGTTCATCTACATAAAACGAATGATAACATTTTCGTAGGAAACGAGAGATGACACAAAAATGAAAGCCACACAGACATTGTGCTTGCTTTTGTTTTCACCCCATAACAATAAACAGGTACTGACAGAGGGCTGCTTTCCCATTACATCTGGTGCGTGGAAATGGGTGTTAATTTTATATATATATATACACATATATACATACATACATACACACACACACACACACATACATACACACACACACACACACACACACACACATACTATAGCTACTCTGGAAATCTAAGCTGACCCTGGCAGAGGAATGCCTCCACATTACATCTGATGTGTGCCAATGGGTGTTAATAATAATAATATTATTAATAACAATAGTACTCTGGGGAATATCCAAACATTTCAAAAGTTGGTGGGCTAAACAGGATCGAAATGCTCTCCATGTGTAGCGATTTTCACCCCTCTAGGCCAAAAAAGAGGGGAGGTGAGCCTCGGAAGCCCTTCCATTGCCACCAATGGTACAAAAATTTTCGTGTAACCAAACAAAAATTCGTGTTGTATAGGCAGCCCATTTTCATTAGCGGGAACCAAATATGAAAATAAGACAACACGAATGAAACTACACAAAACGAACAGCAATTCCATACAAAAGCACAACAATACTAATAATGAGCTGATATTAAATAAATTAGTAAACAAAAATAGCCAAAGCATGTTCTTTCCTCATGTTTGCCATCACTTGTATTCTTTACGTTAGATTAACCTGGTACTATCAGGCTAGTTGTTTTTCTTACATGAGGGAGAATGCATTCCTTTTGTTTATTTCATACAGCTATAGTGATGGGTGCAAGAAGATATTTATATTACTTGGCATTCCCCTGTATACAGGTTTCCAAATGCATTTATGACACTACCAGTGTCATATAAGAAAGACACTATTTATGACACACTCATCTCTACTTTGCATTTAATAACTCACCTCCTAGTTAAACTCTAATGTGAGCAGGAATTAGGGTTGCCAGGTTTTCAAACAGCAATAAGGGGCACTTGACATTTGTGATGTGGAGGGCCAGCAATTGGGACATTGCCATTAACATG
Organism: Anolis carolinensis; assembly: GCF_035594765.1. NCBI lineage: Eukaryota > Metazoa > Chordata > Lepidosauria > Squamata > Anolidae > Anolis > Anolis carolinensis. The sequence goes on along the minus strand of NC_085845.1, from coordinate 24,637,776 downwards.
TTTGTGTTCTACCAAAATACCAAATTAAAGTATTAATTTCAGTTAACTTGGCCATGTAATTTTCTATAAAATTAATATATTGTCCACATTCATACATTACATGATGCATACCTCTCTATCTGGTCTCTTGCCCAAAATATAATATTGTCAGGCATCTTGTTTAGTATCTATAAAAGGAAAAGCTTTCCAACCATCAAAGAGTGAACATCCCTGACAGTAAGGGACTCCTGCCAGTTTTGTAAGGGACAAAGTTTCCAACAGAAATTGCTGATGTGGTTCTCAACCTGTTCTCAAGCTACGTAATTAACTCTGCAGTTCGTTTTATATACTGATAGATCACTGGTTCTCAACCTGTGGGTCCCCAGATGTTTTGGCCTTCAACTCCCAGAAATCCTAACCGTTGGTAAACTGGTTGGGATTTCTGGGAGTTGTAGGCCAAAACACCTGGGGACCCACAAGTTGAGAACCGTTGCACTAGACCTTATTGGAAACCCTAGTAGTGGGAATCCCTTTCAGCAAATGGCTAAGATGGTTCAGGCTAATACCTTTTTAATTAGCTTGGTTTTTGGCACCACATTGGCTGCTAGGAAATCAGTTTTTAAGGCTCAATGCTTTTATTCTTTTCTTACATTGCTTTTAATAGGATTGTCTTTGAATATTGTACAATATGTTTTTAATTGTATTCATGAGCTTCCTGGGGTTACTGTCTTGGAAGACAGATATAGAATAACAAGAGCTCCATGCAAATATGTAAGTGGACCATCAGAGAAGGATTTGATTCCTCCATTTCTTTTCTTGCCAACTTCTCTTAGTTTGAGTGCAATTTACAGAAGGTCTGTTACAACCAACAACTTGAGGCAAGGTTTTCTTTGTTTGACAAGCCTATAAAGAGGCTGTGTTTTCTGGCAGCAGAAATGGTTTCTGGGGCCAACCCAAGCCATTTTACAAATGCTGACCACCCAAAATACTGGTACATAAAACTATAGGCTAGCTGTGCTCTTTTTTGTTCTTGTGGCAAAAACATCTTATAAATAATGTTTTCACTTTCTTGAAAAATAAAGATACCATCAAAAAATTGAAATAACTATTTTCTCCCTGTTCATGAAACCAAAATCTGTTCCTAATGACTTCATTCTGCCTAATATCAGGGCCAGCTTTAGAGATTTTTCCTGCTTCCATAGCCATGATGGAGATATATTTGATTTATCTTCCTTTCAAGCTTCTAGTAAACACATCCAAAGCTGGCACAGAGTATCAACCTTTTGTAATATCTGTATGATACTAAACTGTTGCCTGGAGTGAGGAATGGAGATTCAGTTGACGTATTTCCTTTTTGGATTCAAGGGTGGGACTTGGAAGTCAGTGGGTTTGCTTAAAAAGCACCAAGGTCTGTTTGTGCAGTTGGAGCTGGAAGGAGCACTGATTAGTAGTCGGTCCAATATCCATTGAACAGTAAAGGTTATTTAGATTATTGGCTTTCTGAAGTGAGAAAGCAAAGAAGAACAGAATCTGCAAAACCAAGGAAGAGACACGATGAGTACTGCAGGCAAGGTAAGTAACTAGTTGCATGCTCCTTTTTGGGAAAGTTACTTTTCTAGAACACAATTCCCAGAACACTACAGCCAGATGCTCATTTACGTTCCTACTACAAAATTAAGATTCAGTTATATGGTGATTAATTAGAAGTATAAGTCTTAAAAGACTTTTAAGTATAAGTCTAAAAGTCAAATTGATGCCTTTATTTGGTAATTGCCATTAAAATTAATTGCACTGAAGATAGCAAATTTTACCATAGCCAAATTTCAGCACAGAAAAAGGAAAATACAGTTAGCAGATGAACAATTTTTGTAGAATATGCTGTATAAGTGAGAAGAAATGTACTGATGTGAGAAGAGGCAAGTAAGCACAATGCACAATGAAACTTTATTTGCAAATGTGAAGTGTTTAAAAAGTCCTCAATGTTATTCAATACAAATAGGATACAAACCAGCCTAAGTTGTCCCACATATTTCAGCTGAAGAGTTAAATATATGCTTAGCTCATTCAGCCCATTCCATCTGGAAACAATCAGATTTTGCAATATTTGTCTTTTCCAGATAACATTAAAGCAATAAATTACTTATAACTGCCAAATATCTCTCACTTTTCATTGTGATTTAAAATCAGGAAATGAGCTAATTCATTAAGATTTTATCATTCTGGTTTACTTCTAGATATTAAATGCACCTAGAAAAGTATAACTTTTAAAAAAATGGCACCATTTTTAAAAAATAATTTTTATTTCTCATAAAAATATTGTATTTTTTAATGTTTGCCCTGCTTATACTTTGCAACCATGAAAGTTTAGAAATCAGTTTTAGGAATATATTAGGAAGTGATGCTAGGCTCAATAGTTATGGAAAGAGAATTCAGCATCAGGGCTTTATTTCCAAATAGAGCCATGAAATCAGTTTGTACAAATTCAAAGTAGAGACTGGAAAAATAAAGGTTTTGGACCACAGCTCTTTGATTCTCCATATCAACATAAACATTGCTGGCTGAGGGATTCTGGAAGTTGTAACACTTCTGAGTTTGGGTTTAAATCTCATCGCCTTCACCAATGAAGCCGGGGAGAGCTGTGTGGCTATGATCCAGTGAGTGACAATATAAATGCATATGCAAAGTCTTGCAAAATGCTATATTCATTAAGATTTGGAAATCCTTTGCTGTCAGTTTCTTATACTAACCTATTTAAGAAGAAATGCCTTCTAGGGAAGGGAGACCTGGAGTGGTCACATGGAGATAGAAATCTGTCCGCCTCCAAATTCTCCAAATAGTTGGAACCTGAATTTGACTATAGAACATTGCTAAACCAGCCAAGGTCCCTTCCAACGTATCTTTTGCCAACATTGCTTGAGTTAAGAGATCAATCTTGCATTCTTCTACAAACGAGACAAATCCACTCATCATCCAAATTACAATCCCAAATAAATGCCAACCACTCACAGTCATCATGGTGCACTGCTAATAGTATTATGTCTTAAAGCCTAATATGGAATCCATAGGTTTTCTGTTCAGGGAGGAGTATTTAGAATTCTCAAATAGAGTGTCATAGCTCTTCTCTAAACTTCAAATCCCATAATTGCGTAGGAGGTAGCCATGACAATTATAGGGGACTTATAGTGATATAATTGCAGAGTGTGAACGAGCACCTATATCAACTCAGGGCTTTCTTGTGACCATTTTATGGGCAATTTGAAAAAGGATCCTAATGCAGACTCTATTTGTATTGACTTCTTTTAGAAAATTCATAATTCATACTTACAACTCTGTTATCAGCAAATTTGTACTTTGTACTCTGTATTGCAGAATGCCATCAGATTATTGGAACTTGTTCCTCTTCATCGAGTATTCAGAAAGCAAATGTGAGACCATTCTTTAAAGACAGCATGAACCCCATATCCACAGGATTAGTATCTGTAAATTCATTTATCCCCGGCTGACGAAATATGTCTGCTGTAGGCATTCTCTAGATCCTCCAGCACGACTCTATTGTATTCTTCTGGCAAGAAGTCATTCCTTTGAATAGGTTTCTCTAAAGCACAGTTTTACGTATCCACAAAAAGTCTGAGAACATATCCCCTGCAGATATGGAAGTTGTATTCTATAGCTTTTCTTTCTGCACTTGGAAGCACTTGGAAGCAATGAAGCAACATTGCAAATAAATGATTCCAGAGTCCTTGAAGGATACTGTCAAACAACAGTTTATAGCATGTATGTGTAAACACACAAGTAACTGAGCAGAGGCAGATCTAACATTGTTTAATTGCACGTTTCAACTTCTGCACTCCTAGTAACACAACTGAGATTATTCTCTTTCCTGAGAAAGACAGAAGTCACAGTGTTTAATTGAACAGATATAAAACACTTATTGCACGTTCTCTATCTCTTATGAGCACAGACAGCTTGCTGCCAACAGTTAGCAAAGGGCAGGCACTGTGCAGTGAAAGTTTCCTCAAACTACTATGTTCTATCTTTGGAAAACTACTTCTAAAATGGGGTAGCTGCAGTTATAATATCAAGTGCCTCGCTCTACCCATGTAATAATAATGTAGTGGTAACATTACAGTTTTATCCTCCTTCCCATGTAGATACAATTTTTAAAAGTATTTGTTTCCTATTTCTCAACAGTAAGATGGTTATTTTAAATGCAGTAATGTACATGTATTTAGAAATGTTAATCAAAAAGTGGCCAAAAACCGAGTCTACTTATCCATGGGTCAATGTAATTACTATACCTTAACTTTCATTTAAAAAATACAGTCCCCTTCTCTTGCCTTTTTGATGAAAGTTAAGGTACAGTACTACTTACCTTAATGAAAGAGGAGAAATTAGTCTATCTTGGGGATTCCTCATTCCGCTTACTGATAGAGCTATCCCTGCTTTGACCTACAGAGCACCACTGGGATGATAAATAGCTAAAACAAACATACAGTTGACTCTCTAATATTTTCAAGACTGCCCAACATTATTCTGGTGAGCTTCCCCTAGAGGTTAACCATGGACCTAGAAATGCCTTCTCTAGGCATCTGTATGTCCTCCAGCGTGATTCTATATAAGTTGCACTGGAGGACCTAAAGATTCCTAGAGAGATGTTCTCTCAGGATTTTTTATTTGTGGTTTTTCCACTTTCATGAGAGCCCTGTGCTTCTAGCTCCCCTGAAAGTGGGGGACATAATGTAGCCAGTAGGCAAGAACAGAAGCGGGGAAGGAATTCAGCTCTCCAACTCATGGTGCTGTAAAATTCCCAACCCACTATCTAGAGCAGGCATGAGCAAACTTTGGCCCTCCAGGTGTTTTGGACTTCAAGTCCCACAATTCCTAACAGCCAGTAGGTTGTTAGGAATTGTGGGAGTTGAAGTCCAAAAAACCTGGAGGGCTGAAGTTTGCCCATGCCTGATTTAGAGCTTTGCTGATGACTCAGTCCTGACAGAAAGGCTTGGCATAGTCACACCTAGTTGAGACAGGCATTGCTGAATGAGGAGAGGGTTCCCTACATTGGGGCTCAGGGACATCTGCCCAGATGGTAGATGAATATTATATGCTATGGTACAGCGAATGAAATATAATATATACAACCATGTGAAGCACTGCATTGTCCTCTTACGATGCTACTCACAGGATAAGGAAAGCAGAAAAATTCCATGCATTATACACAAACGGTGATGAAAATAGACCACCAGCAGGACCGGCCCAATATATTTTAATGGTGTGAGCAAAGTACCTAGTTGGAAAAAGTCTGCTTTGAGCCATAATCTTATTTCAGCAGATAAGATTTCTAAGTCGTGGGGGGTCGGTGGATCAGATGTCAAAGGGGTTGATGAATTTTAGGCTGAACTTCCAAGTGGCCACACAAGAGGTCATACTGATTCAGGGATTCAGCTCTTATAAAGTTCAGGTTAAAATCCAAAGTAAATTCACCAACCCTGTGTCACTGGGCCAAAAGCCATCAATGTTACAATGTTTCAATGTAATGTGCATTAAGAGACACTTGATCCTTTGATCTTTTATTTTTTACAGGTCATTAAATGCAAAGCAGCAATTGCTTGGGAGATTAAGAAACCCCTGAGCATTGAACAGATAGAAGTAAGCCCTCCAAAGGCTCATGAAGTTCGCATTAAGGTAAACAAGATGGTGAAACAGATGGATGTTAAACAAATTGCAGTTACTCAGAACAAGGACCTGTGTTGATTGAGCTAAAAGGATGTTATCATTTTATTTTGGAGCATGATTTCGTAATTATTAATATAGACATTTTTGCAGATTTTGGCCACAGGGATATGTCGCTCAGATGACCATGTGATCAGTGGTGCTTTTGCTATGCCTTTACCAATGGTTCTGGGCCATGAAGCAGCTGGTGTTGTGGAGAGCGTTGGAGAGGGAGTCACCTGTGTAAAACCAGGTATGAGAAAATGTTGAGTAGATGAGCTTTTCAAGGCACCTAAGAGTTTATTTGCATGTGGTTATGGTGATTGGCTTCCCAGGAGACTTGTTTGACATGCATGACAATGCAAACATTCCTGCTCTATGCACATGAGTGACAGATCAAGGTTATTCCTTTTACTCTACCTAAACAGGCCATGTCATTAATTTTTTTTTAAGTAGTGAAAGTTCTAGTCTGCTGAGTCATTTGATCATGAAGGTGACGCTGAGGCTATGCTAATAGTCAACCAGGCACCAGCTTAACTGCCATGGGTGAATGCTGTTGTATAGGAAGATAGGGCGAGCTACAAATAAAGTGATTTATTTATTTATCCATCCTGGAAGCTGTAGTTTGGTGATCAAGCTGCACTCTTGGGCACAGAAGGCTAAAACCCTTGTAAAACTACAACTCACAAGACTATATGGCATTGAGCCCTGGCAATCAAAGTGGTGTCAAACTTCATTAATTCTACAGTGTAGGCTCACCCTTAGGCAAAAAACATGCAGAGGTGGTTTTGCCAGGTACTTCTGAAATATAGCATCTAGCTCCTGGTACTCATTGACGTACTCCTATCAAAATAGTGTGTTTATGCTAGAGAAGAGGAAGCTGAGAGACACCATAATAGCAGTGTTTAAATATGTAAAAGAAGATCATATTGAAGATGGGGCAGGCTAGTTTTCTCTTGCTCCAGTGACTAAAACATCGTACAATGAATCCAAACTACAGAAAAAGGGATTCCACCCAAATGTTAGGAATAATTTCCCAAAAGTAGGAGCTAATCAAAGGTTGATCAAAGGCTGCTTCCAAATGTGATGGAATCTCCTTCTCTGGAGGTTTTTAAACTGAAGCTGGATGGCCACCCTGTTGCTGGACCTGATTCAAACTTCAGCACTGGGAGAGCTCCCATACAACCTAGAACAGCTTGAGGCAGAGCAGCAGTACAACTGGATTTGCTACACACACTCCTCCAACAATGTGTCAGATAGCCCAGTCAAGATGGACACCAATGTCCATTGGTATTATGTATCCTAGTACACAAAATCTTATGTATCCATGCTAAGATATAGTTAACCTTTTGAGTACAATAGTGTTGAGAATCCAGAACTAAATGCAATCATAGAATCATAGAATCATAGAATCATAGAATAGTAGAGTTGGAAGAGACCTCATGGGCCATCCAGTCCAACCCCCTGCCAAGAAGCAGGAAATCGCATTCAAAGCACCCCCGACAGATGGACATCCAGCTTCTGTTTAAAAGCCTCCAAAGAAGGAGCCTCCACCACAGTCCGGGGAAGAGAGTTCCACTGCCGAACAGCCCTCACAGTGAGGAAGTTCTTCCTGATGTTCAGGTGGAATCTCCTTTCCTGTAGTTTGAAGCCATTGTTCCACATCCTAGTCTGCAGGGCAGCAGAAAACAACCCTGCTCCCTCCTCCCTATGTCTTCCCCTCACATATTTGTACATGGCTATCATGTCTCCTCTTAGCCTTCTCTTCTGCAGGCTAAACATGCCCAGTTCTTTAAGCCGTTCCTCATAGGGCTTGTTCTCCAGACCTTTGATCATTTTAGTTGCCCTGCAATGCAACACCATTTCATGTCATTTATAAAGAGCTTCTTGTATGTGTGCTTTCACTTGCATATAGGGTTGTGAGGAGTTATAACTATTTATTTATTTTTCTTCCTAGGAGACAAAGTAATCCCACTCTTTGTTCCACAGTGTGGAAAATGCAGCTCTTGCCAAAGTACCAAAGGCAACCTCTGTACTGCAAATGAGTAAGATTCATTATTACTTTATTATGAGGCACAGTGGTCATAGTTCATTATTTCACGACTCAAATATACTACTAAATAGGAAAGAAGACATTTTATTGTAGCACGTGTTCAGTCTCTATCTACAGGCAGTCCCCAAGTTACAAACAAGATAGGGTCTGTAGGATCTTGTCAATAATATATATATTATTGTCAATATATATATATATATATATATATATATATATATATATATATATATATATATAGGCTTTGAGTAGCACCGGGAAGGGTTAAGACCTCTGTCTGTGCCCCTGATCAGAAGATTTCACCACACTTTCTGTCCCTGTGATAATTGGATTTAGAAAAATTTGGCTGGTTGTGGATAAAAGGATTGGTTTTAAAGCTTCAGTGGAGATGCCTTTTCCCCATGATAATTCTTTCAGGAGTGAATTTCCCTTCTTAGGGGGTAGATGTCTCTCACTTCCTGCTTTCTCATCCCCATTCTTAACTATACATCATTTCCCACATTTCCCACATTCTCTCCATGGCTCTCCACCTTTGGCCATTTGATGTTTAGGACTTCAACTTCCAGAAGTCCAGCTAATATAGATAATGGCAAGAGATGAAATCCAAAATATCTATGGCATACCATGGGTTACTAACCACTGCAATACATTATATTCTAGATCAAACCATTTGCAAAGCTTGGAAATGCTCCTTTGGGAGAAAAAGTAGTGTTGTGTTCCCAGTGTTATAGTCCCCAAAGGCATCCTTTTGTGTGGTAATCTTTGCATTTAGGTTATCTGAGCATGCTAAGAATACCATTTGAGGGGAAATCGTCACTAACACTCAGCCTCAGAGATGGTGGAAAGGGTAACTTTGACTTTTCCCTTCCCTTAGTAAAATACCTCCTCTGAAGCTAGTATTTATGTTCATAGAAAATTTCCCTTTCAAAACAGTGGGAATCTTAATATGAGAGCAGAAATCTATGAGTGTTGGGCCAAAAGATTCCCATACTTTTGTCCAATCCTATCCAACAGCTGGTCCTATTTACATTTTTAATGTACTCAATGTAATGTAATGTAAATACAATCAGCAAAGATGTTTTATTTTTGCTCCATCAGTCTTAGCAAGATCTTAGTCTATGCAATCTCGTTTCCCCCTCTCCGTGTGTCTCTTTCCAACAGCCTCAGTAGTGGTCAAGGCTTAATGCCAGATGGCACCTGCAGGTTCACCTGCAAAGGAAAGAGTCTTCACCATTTCATCAGCACCAGTACCTTCACTGAATACACTGTGGTGCATGAAAATGCAGTGGTCAAGATTGATGATGCTGCCCCTTTGGAAAAAGTATGTCTGGTTGGCTGTGGGTTTTCTACTGGTTATGGAGCAGCTGTTCAAACAGCAAAGGTGAGTTCTAGAATATACATTTCCAGGCTGTAACTGCTACTTAGGTTCAATTATAATTTATGGTGATCGGTAGAGACCCTGCTTTACTATGTCTTGCTGCCTAGAGAGGTTAGGTTAATGAGTACAGTATTACTCCCTATCTGAAAGACCAATATCTATGTTTTTGAGGACAAAATATATCCTCCAGCATGCCTCTATTTTATTCTGGGTTAGAAACTCTTCGTTACAATTGAATTCACCTTTATTTCCAGTTTCACATGCCCATGCAAATTCCTAATAAAGTATCCCCTGCGGGTATGGGATTGTACTATATAGCCTTTTTTCCTGAAGCAAATGACACATGGGAGAACTAAATACTAATAGCATTGCAAACAAACAAGAATACTGTAAAACAACAGCTTATAGCATGTATTTGCACATACAGAAATAAATGAGCAAAGGCAGGTTTAATTACACATTTCAACTTATGCCCTCCAACTAATGCCTCTCATATAAGAAATTCCAAATTGGAAATGATACACTTGGCCCTCCATATCCATGGAGTCTGCATCAATGGAGTCTACCATCTACAGATGGCGGGATCCTGGAATTAAATGCCAGCAGATACCACAGGGAAAAATCAGAAAAACATATGAATGAGCAAAGACAAATGAAAACAAATTTTCCACCAGTTGCAGAAGTTAGTTAATTAAATTTCTTTTTTAAAAAAATAATCCTATACCAGTGAAATGTCTGCTGTCTACAAATTAAGTGGATCCTCAACATTTCTTTTTCTGTTTTGATTTTATGGTATTTTAGGTGGAGCCTGGGTCTACCTGTGCTGTCTTTGGCTTGGGAGGAGTTGGTCTCTCAGCAGTGATGGGTTGCAAAGCAGCTGGAGCATCACGAATCATTGGTGTGGACATCAACAAGGACAAATTTCCTAAGGCGAAAGAGTTGGGAGCCACCGAGTGCGTCAATCCCCTGGATTTCAAGAAGCCCATCAATGAAGTGCTGTTTGATTTGACAGGCGGAGAAGGTGTAGACTATTCATTTGAAGTGATTGGGCGTATAGATACCATGGTATGTCACTTTGGGAATTGTTATACTGAAAGGTTTAGAAAAGACAGGGCAAAATTAAGAATAGCCAGAGAAAGTTAGGATCAGCAATTCAATCTGATTGGACATTAAAGGTCATTGTTCAGGGTTTTGATTCCATTTTAACAGCTCATGGGATTCAGTGTTGGCAGACTGGTGAGGTACTAAGACTCTCTGACAATTGTAAATATCCCTCCCTTAATGAGTTTTAAAGGCCATTTTAGTGTATTTACTGTATTTTTAATTCTGTTTTTAATATACTGTTACTATTTAATTGTTTTTTTAGCTTTTGTATTGATCTTTTTAAATTTATCTAGTGTGGATTATTAGCTGTCTTGAGTCCCCACAGGGAGAAAGGTGGGGTATAAATCAAGATTATTAATAATAATAATCTCCACAGAATGTTGCCATGGTAGTTAAAGCCAAATTATAGTGCTATAATTGCATGATGTACAGTTGTGTGCTGTGATCTCCAATTGCCTTCAGCAGTGGTTTTAGACCCATTCTTACCTAGAAGCATGGTTGTTTGATGCTTTCTAATGCTTACAAAAGTTACTTTTCGGAATATAAATCTGAAAATCTCCCAAAAATGCATGGCTAATGCCTGAGGAATCCTGGAAGCAGTTGCCCAAGCTCTGGTGTTTCATCTGTGAAAAATAAAAAAGCCATTCCTTTTTTATTTTTAAAGACCCAGAGTGACAAATAATACTGCTATTGTTCTTTAGTGTTGTAGTAGTGTTTGGTATACCTGATGTACTATTCTGCAATACTTTTATATAAACTTTCTACGTTACCTTTTTTTCTTGGCCCTCCTAGAAAAGTCTAGGACTGGCGATTGATTGTTTAAATGGATTGCAGGCTTGTCCCTATGTTGTTTAACAATGCATCTTTTTCAGAGCCAAACATCCAACCATATTCATGGTTTTTGTTTTTTTTTTAAGATGGTTCCAGAGCAGAAAAAATCACAACTACATCTGCACCCCCAGCTCCTAACTTCCAGATTATACCCATTGAACTAAGGGATTTACATAAGTGTAGATTCATCAATCAGGAATTAAATGAGTTTATACTAGTTGGGACTATTAATAGGATCCAGGCTTTGGACCATGAAATGTTGGGTTAAATCTTCAATGTTAAATGTTATCTCTCAGCCTAATTTATCCTCAGTGGGAATAACTAGAAATCCACAATAGGTTTACCCAAAGACTGAAGCTGAATCCACACCTGTGAAATAATAAGTCCTTTCCTTGACCTTAGTCTTTTTTGAATATATGGTGTTCCTCTCGTTTCAAAGTGAAAGCACTTAAGACTCCTGGATACTTTAATGCAACTTTAAAAATAAACATTTTACTTTGTTGTTATAAAACCAACATCATATGTTAGCAACAAGATCTAGAAGTTGGCTAGGGTGGCGAGAATAGCCATGGAGTGGAAAGGAGAGGTAAGGGGCATGGTCGTTGCATGGAAAGGCAATTTGTAAGCAATGTCAATAAAAGATATGAAGCAATAAAGAGAATAAAAGCTGTATTTTCTTCTCTCAGACTGCAGCTCTGGCTTCTTGCCACAACAACTATGGGACCAGTGTGATTGTGGGAGTGCCTCCTTCAGCAGCTCAAATCTCTTTAGATCCAATGTTGCTTTTCACAGGACGTACCTGGAAAGGATCAGTCTTTGGAGGTACAATTGCAGATATAATACCCTCCATATCAAATATCCTATACAATGTTCCCTCATTTATCGCTGGGGTTAGGTTCCAGGACCACCCGCAATAAGTGAAAATCCGCGAAGTAAGGACATGATGTTTATTTTAATATTTATACATTATTTTAGTAGTTATACTCTATTTTAAGTCTTTATCAACCAATTGTGTGTTGATAAATCGCCTCCTTCTCCTCCCGTTGCTGCTTGGGCTCCCTTTCTCTCCCTTTGGCTTCTCCTTCCTCCCTTCCTTAGGCTGTAAATTGTAATTTTTATTATTAATATAATCTTTTAGAGTTTATTGAAAAACCACAAAACAGTGAATCTGCAAAAAGTGATCTGCAAAGTAGTGAGGGAACACTGTATGTCTTTTTTTTTTTTAAAGTAAACTATTCCTCTGCCTTGAAAAAGGCATAAATCAGGAGGGGGGTATTTTTTTGAGAATATGGACCAGTGTAATGTAGTGTTTTGAGAGCGGTTTATGCCTGGAATAACCAAAAAGGAATACAAAGGCACCAGTCCCTTGTGTTCTGTAAAAACTGATGTGGGTGCACAGGATCAGTGTGTGACTTAGAATGCATCTCATGATAATTTCACAAATTTGGCTGCTCTTGTTTCCTTCAGTGGTGTTTTCTGACCCCTCTTTGTTGGTTTTCAGGATGGAAGAGCAAGGACTCTGTCCCTAAACTCGTTTCTGATTTCATGGGGAAGAAATTCATTTTGGATCCACTGATAACACACACAATGCCTTTTGAGAAAATTAATGAAGGATTTGAACTGCTCCGGTCAGGAAAGAGGTAATAATTCTTCTCTTCACTCTTTCCCTCCCTCTTCCCCCCCGTTTCTTTTTTTCCCCTTCCTTCATTCCTTCCCACTTTTTGATTGTTGGTCAGTTCATGGGACTTCCAGTTGATGTTTCTATGTAAATGGTTATGCTTTGGGTGTAGATTCTTTAGTAACAGAGTACACAATTTTGCATATAGAGGCCTGCAAGTTACCTTTTTGGACTGCAGTTCTCAGGATCTCCCAATTAGCATGGAAGTCACAGCCTCTAAATATAACTTTTCGAGCTCTATGCAGACGGTACTAGTCTGAATTTTTGGTATCAGTGCTTTTTAAAAAGTCAAATCATGAAAAGACTTTTCCTGAGATTCTGCAAAACTGCTGCCAATCAAACAAGTCAAGTGAACAAATTATCTAGCATAGAAGACAATTCTCTTAGGGACATACACATTCATAACTCATGCAGAACCAAAAAGTCACCACTGCACAACAGATAGCATCTATGCTTCGCCTTTGCAAGCCATGCATAATGCATTGCGGTTTTGCTTCCTTTAGTTTGTATTGTGTTTGCACAGTATTGTTGTGTATCCTATACCAGTCCAGAACATTTACTACCCAAATCAAGGTAGGCCCACAAACACCAACCGGATGACTTTTATTTCAGCACTAGAAAAAGGACCGCATCTTCCACCATAACTAGAAGGAACAGCCTAGTTTCGGTCATCCTTATCTCGCTGAATCCCCCAACCAGCATGGCTAGTAGTAGATATCATTCATACAACTCTGTTCATTCCATAATCTTTAACATCTCCTGTTTGACGCACTGGCTTCACTCTGCCTAGTGAAAGAAGGACGTTTCCTATGCTTATGTGTGCAACTTCCTGCCTTCAGTGCTGGTTGATGGCAACATAACATTGGCATTGTTCCAGTCACATATACACATTTACTTCCATGTCATGGGGCAGTGAATCTGCTCCAGGTTTTAGCCTGAACTTTGAAGAAACTATCCAACATGCTAAATTATTTTGTCTAAATATTTATTTATTTATTTACTTACAGTATTTATATTTTGCCCTTCTCACCCCGAAGGGGACTCAGGGCAGATCACATTATATACATATAGGGCAAACATTCAATGCCCATATACACATAGAACCGAGACAGAGACAGACACAGAGGCAATTTAACCTTCTCCTGAGGAGATGTTCGATTCTGGCCACAGGGGGAGCAGCTGCTTCATCATTCACTGTGACAGCACTTCCTCATTCCAACATCGTAAATTAGTCAAATTTGCCTCCCCACTTTTATAAGTGGTACCTTATTTCCTACTTGATAGATGCAATTATCTTTCAGGTTGCTAGGTCAGCAATGAGCAGGGGCTATTTTTAAAAAAAATTTAATTGGCCCACCACGGGCTGGCCTTGAACTCATGACCTAATGGTCAGAGTGATTTATTGCAGCAGGCTGCTCACCAGCCTGCGCCACAGCCCGGCCCCTAAATAGAGCTAGCACTGTTAAGAGCTCCCTGAAAGTTCAGATTAAACTTTGATGAATCCATCTGACATGAAAGCCACCAGCCACAGCTGTACATATGCTATACATGTGGAAGTGACTGAACAAATGAATTCCAAAGGCTGCTCCTCACATTCCAAGAAGGTTGTATGAGATCAGACTGTCATATATGCACCAGAGAATTGTCATTTTTTCTCTTCAGAGGATTAGAATTAACCTGTGATTCCTAAAAACCTATTCCCAGGATGTGGTTTGGCTACAGTTCCTAGAATTCACATGGGTGTTTTTGAAACCTTTGGTCTTCCAGGTAGTTGGGACTTTAACTTCCCGAAGCCCCAGCTAGCTTCCTCGACTTTCATGAATTCTGGAAACTAAAGTCTAAAACACCTGGATGATCAAAGGTTGGGAACCATTGATCTAGTATTATCAAGCATCGTATTCTTAATCTAGTTTAAGAATGAAAAACAGATAAAATGGTTAGTGTGTCTTTAAAGTATTATCTAGTTTGGACATGGTTTGGCCTTCCCTTTTGCAAGAACAGGTTAAGGAAAGACAAGACAGAGAGGCTGAGATGCTATTGCTTCCATTTGAAGGCCTAGAACAGTGCTCCTCAAACTCAAAACAACTATTTTTATGTTTCAGCATCCGCACTGTCTTGACCTTTTAAGATCTTGGTGTAAGAAGAAGGACAGCAAAGAATCACAGTTGAAGTTCCTTCTCTAAAATGTTGACATCTACAGCGTGCAATGTTTTTCTTTCCTTCTCTTGCTCTATGCTCACATCTTCTTAATGGACTGAATGGATGCTGGAAACTCTTGAAGAGATTTATTTTTGAAAGAATATCACCATTATGGCTTAAAATATATACATACTTGCTAAATGAATTGTCCAGATAATGGCAGAAAGCCAGCTCCAGCCACATAAAATATATCTTTTTGGCATAATATATTTTTCACACAATGATCTCTTTCTCCCTTCATTTTTTTTAAATCACAATTCTCCCATGTTAATAGTCATGATGTGATCATGGTTTTCTTTTTAGCTTGATTATTTGTTTCCAATCAAGAGATGATGTACTATATTGGACTAAAATGCTTAGCTTCATGTGTTTGGTCTCTGAGTTAATATTAAATATAAACTTTTGTCTTGATTAGTCTGTTGATTTGTCTTGATTTGTCTGTTTACAGTGGAATATTGATACAGGCATAGCACCTATACTTAATTGTTTCTTCCAGTCATCAAAAGATGAGCATAATTTGTTGATACAAGTGGATAAGTATGAACAATCGTTCCTGCATTCATACAAATATGGACTATTTTACCAGTCCTGCAGACCAGAACTTCAACTAAACATCTGCATCAGATCTAACATTAACATTCATTGTTTTTAGAGAATGTTAGACTGTTCAGGGCTGTACATTTTGTGCAATGGATCCCATAGCACTCATGTCCATTGCTTAGTTGGTCCCAGGTAAATAGCCATTATGATACCTAGGACCTTATCCCATTTGGGGGAGAACGTGGGTAAAACTATGGAGGACTGTCTTCTTATCATAGCATTCTGTGCCTTTCCATGTTGTTTGAAAACAGAGAATTTAGTCTACCTCACCACACATTATAGACTCCAGCAGTCTCAACAGCAACCACCCACTACATTTTCCATTACGCATGGCAGGGTAGTCTCCACCCATATCACTTTCTTTTCAATTCTTTTTTAAAAAAAAGGTGAATGTGGTAACAGAAGTGCTAATTCTTGTAATTTTGGGAAATACTTAACATTACAACATTTTGGAAATTCATCATATAGGTTTTTTAAATTACCATTGAAAGGTTTGTCCTTGTGGAGTAATGACTACAAGAGGAGAACTGGGGGAAACGTAAGACTGTCCACTTGAATGCCCACAAGTAAACGTCATAAAATGCTTTTTTTTTTTCGTGTCAGGAGCAACTGGAGTTGCTTCTGGAGTGAGAGAATTGGCCGTCTGCAAGGACGTTGCCCAGGGGACGCCCGGATGTTTTGATGTTTTACCATCCTTGTGGGAGGCTTTTCTCATGTCCCCGCATGGAGCTGGAGCTGATAGAGGGAGTTCATCCGCACTCTCCCCGGGTGGGATTCGAACCTGGCAGCTTTCAGGTCAGTAACCCAACCTTCAAGTTACGAGGCTTTTATCCCCTTGGCCACCGGGGGCTCCTATAAAATGCTTATGTGTATAAAGATGTCTGTTTATGCAAAGAGTTCCAACAGTTAATTTATAACAAAAGGAAAGCCTTCCAAACATGGCAGAGAGACACCAACTGTGCTGCTAAGAAAAAGATCTATGCCAGTGCAAAAGCTGAGGTCCAAAGAAGGGCCAAAGAACTCAAGAACATCTGGTGGACAAAGAAGGCTGAAGAAATCCAACACTTTGCAGACACCCATGATGCTCAGGGATGTTACATTTGCACCTTTCAAGCATCCATACTGTACAAGTGTCCCTTTTGTGCAAACTGAATAAAGCCACTGTCATTTGGTTTCATCCTGGTGAGATTCTCAGAGTCTGAATGCTGATTCTCTATTTATGGTTAGTAAGTTTGCCAGGCGTCCCTCAGGACTTAGAAAACTCCATCATCAATCTCAATTATTGTCAGAATTGTCCTGAATAACAAATATTTATAGGTAACATATTCAAATAATTCACATGCCATTACTCCATTGGTCAAGATGCAATATATGTTATACTTTTCATGATATTTTCCCTATCTGGTCAGCTAATCAAAAAATGCATTGCCCGATTTACCGGGCAGGGGTTGTTGCAGCGGTGGGTGCTTTCCGGCCCAGCATGGCACCTGTAGGAGGTTTCTTCTTCACAGAAGCCCCCTGCGTGGCGGGAAAGGTTCCCACCACTCGGCCAGCTGGCCAATCAGCAGCGGGCCCTGCCTTGCCTTCTGATTGGCCAGGGACAGGCACTGGTCAGCCCCGGCAGCCTACTTAAGGGCACAGCACAGACACTGTGCCTGCTTCGGTTGTTCCATCCCACCCACTCGGCATATATGTTATGTTTGTGGTTTCAATTAACTATTTTTTTTGTCACAGCTTCAGGTTGATGTGTGGCATGGGCCCTAGATCTGGCTTGCTAACTCCTCCCCCCCCCCCATTGGTAGGAGGGGGAGCATCCAGTGATTACCAGGGGTGCGGCGGTAACGTTGGCTCAGTTTGGTTCTTTCAGCACCCCAGCGTGGATAGCGGTATCGGTTAGCAGCGAGCTACCCAATCCATGATCCAAGATCCATGCATGCCAGCCAACCTTGTTCCTGTAATCAATAAACAAGTTGAGGCCATTTGTTATCTCAACCCTGTGTTTGCGTTATTCTTGGTTCTGCTGACTGGAGGTGTGTAGCCCATGCACATGCAACATCTTAGGCTCCCTCTCTGTCTTGCCTTTCCCATAAGAAAAACGTTGAGTTACTTTGCTTCCACAACAAAGCCCACAACTCAGCCTAAAAAAGATAGTCCTGCATTCTTAACTAATGAGGCTTGGCTGTACCAGCCTGCTACCAAGCAACAATTTTCTACAAAGCAGCACCAAATGCTACCCATCATCCCTCTTACATAAAGGAAGCATTAAAGCATGTACAGTAGAGTCTTACTTATCCAACACTCGCTTATCCAACGTTCTGGATTATCCAACGCATTTTTATAGTCAATGTTTTCAATACATCGTGATATTTTGGTGCTAAATTTGTAAATACTACATACTACAGTAATTTGTAAATTACTACATAGCATTACTGTGTATTGAACTACTTTTTCTGTCAAATTTGTTGTATAACATGATGTTTTGGTGCTTAATTTGTAAAATCATAACCTAATTTGATATGTAATAGTCTTTTCCTTAATCCCTCCTTATTATCCAACATATTTGCTTATCCAACGTTCTGCCGGCCCGTTTATGTTGGATAAGTGAGACTCTACTGTATTAGATAATATATGAGCACAATATCATATAATACAAACATATAACTTGATAGTTGATTCATTATTGTAATACAGTATAGTACACATGCAGTCCGATATACAAAGTACTGTGGTCACGCATAACAAAGGTATTAGTCTCTAAAGGGACGTGGCAGGACATATGAACCTGACAGTCTATTATGCTCATGTTTCACTTATGAAGCTCCTATAAGCATCTTCTTGGCCACTGTGAGATAAGTAATATAGTGGTGTGCAACTGCTAGAAATTGGAGAGCTTCACTAACCCTCCATAGGATCACACAATGCCATGTCTCCTCATGCCGCTCCACAAACACAAATCCAGCAGTCTCAAACACAGTCTCTAAGCAGTGAGGGACAATATCATGACCTTTTTTCACAGCTTTGTTAGTCTCAGGAGTGGGTTTGTTTTGAAGCAGGAAGTCAATCAGAAGCTAACCAGACAGGGCTGATCCAGGAGAGCTTTTCTTGTGCCCTAATTCTATACAGTCACACCCACGTGTATATGCAGCTGTTTAAAGGCATGCTCTGGACAATTTATCTCAAGCATTGTAAACTAGAATGAAGGGCTATAATAAAGGAAATACAAAAGGTGTTTGCCAAAAGCTCTGGTGGGAACATATAAAGCAAAACATTTATGTAGCCAGTAGTGATTACTCTGCAAAACTAGATGCGGTGACTTGTCATAAAAGAGCATTGGATTTGTATAGAAAGGTTTGTGTTCATACTTTCACTCACCCATGAAGGACATCTGCTTAATCATGCTACTATAACATAAGTAATGCTGTGATTTGGACAAAGAAAGCAGCCACTCACTCACCCATAAAGGTTATTGTAACATGACTAAGCAGATTGCCTTTATTTTCCAGGGAAAAACAACAACTGGGGTCCTCCAAGTCAGAGCATGCTCTTCATCCAGACTGAGGACCAAAAGTAGTTTGTTGATTTTTTGAATCATATTCTTTTCTTCCTGAAAGGAAAGATATTAACATTTGTCCATGGTTAAACACATTCCTTGTTTTCTACACTAAAACAGCATGAAATAAGGGGGGGGGGGGAATCAACCTTGGTATAATAAATGTTTTAAGGAAAGCAATCCTAACTGGTATTGAAAACTTAAAAGCTGGTTACTCTGTGAGTTGCTGCCTAACCCATTGAATGGCCAGATTATATTTTCCAAGTATTAATTGTCAACTTTCCTTTCTATCCCTAGATGCTTTAAAATGGAATGCATAACACTGAGATGGATGATTTCTCTTGAAAAATGTGTATCCAAATTGTGGCGTTCAAGCAGGGAAGTTCAGATTTGCTGTTCCAGATCTTAAGATTTGTGTGAGTTCCAAAATATCTTCCACATCAGGAGTGTCAAATTCATCAGTCTAATGGTTGTCTTAAAAGAGCTGGTTGTAATTGTAAGACTGTATAAATGTACGTAACTATGTTGCCCTGGCATTGAAAGCCTCATGGGCCACATAAAATGATGTGGTGGGCTAAATTCGACTTGCATTTGACATGTGTGTTCTACATGAAAGAGAGGGCATCATCATGTTTTTTATCTAGACTGTGTAAAAGCTGATCACAGGGAGTTCTCCATTTGTTGTTTATTAATTCAGTTGTTTCCGACTCTTTGTGACCTCCTGGACCAGTCTACGCCAGAGCTCCCTGTCAGCCGTCACCACCCCCAGTTTCTTCAAGGTCAAGCCAGTCTCTTCAAGGATACCATCCATCCACCTTGCCCTTGGTCGGCCCCTCTTCCTTTTTCCTTCCTTTTTCCCCAGCATCATTATATTCTCCAAGCTTTCCTGTCTTCTCATTATGTAGCCAAAGTACTTCATCCTTGCCTCTAATATCCTTCCCTCCAGTGAGCAGTCGGGCATTATTTCCTGGAGTATGGACTGGTTTGATCTTCTTTTGGTTCAAAGCACTCTCAGAATTTTCTTCCAACACCACAGTTCAAAAGCATCTATCTTCCTTTGCTCAGCCATCCTTATGGCCCAGCTCTCACATCCATAGGTTACTACATGGAATACCATTGCTTTAACTATACGGACCTTTGTGGCCAGTGCGATGTCTCTACTCTTCACTATTTTATCAAGATTGGTCATTGCTCTCCTCCCAAGAAGTAAACGTCTTCGGATTTCCTGGCTGCAGTAATCTTCACACCTAGAAAGCTCTCCATTAGTCTTTCATTATACTGTTAGATCTCAGTAAGTTTATTAGACTAAGTTGGACAATTTCTCTTGAACAATTATATCAAAATTGTGAAGTTCAAACAGAGCATTAATTTCAGCTCTCCCTTGAGTGAGCTCAATAAGAATTGTGCTGCCATTTGTTTGCTTAAGGCACTGTGCTAATTTTGCAAAGTAAACAATCAGTCATCTGGTTTCCCTCCTTCTTTACATTTTAGTTCCCTGAATAAACACTTTTCTAAATTGAACTCTCACTTTGTGCCAGAGAAGGCTGCCAAAGATGTCAGGGTGCTTACTCTTTGAACTGAAATCCTGAAATTATCTATAGTCTTTTCCAAAAAGATATGAGATAATAGAGTATGAAAGAACCACCAGACCAGAGTTCCAAGTGCTTCCACACTGAGTTGAGGGAAAATGATCAAAATGAGCGCCGTTACCTTTCTGCTGGAGCGGTACCTATTGATCTACTCACATTTGCATGTTTTCAAACTGCTAGGTTGGCAGGAGCTGGGACTAACAGCGGGTGCTCATTCTGCTCCCGGGATTTGAACCTGGGACCTTTTGGTCTGCAAGTTCAGCAGCTCAGTGCTTTAACACACTATGCCACCAGAGGCCCTTCACAGATCTTAGGTTCATTGAAAAAAGTGATCTAACAAATCATTGGGTTCCCATTAAAATAAGTGGATTAGTAAATTGTAGCATTTGCAGGACTAGGAGCTGTTTAGCAGATCATTGGTTTCTCATTGAAAGAAGTGGATTAGGAGACTGTCGTGTTTGCACAGTTAGTAGGGGTTTACAGATTGTGGGTTTTCCCTTGAAAGAAGTGGTACATGTTTCATTACCCTACATTTATTGTGTTCCCCTTTTGTTGTTGTTTTTTAAGTTTCAGAACAAAGGACCAAAAAGAGGTTTTTGCATTTCTTCATTTGGACGGAAGTTACCAAGTGAATGGGAAACTATCCAACCGATTGGAAGGAGTTAACCCTCTGCCGTATGATAAGTTAAAGGCCCATTATTTTATTAGATATGGGAAGGAGAAACGCCGGTGTGATGGGGTGCTATGCATCCAGTATGTATCAAGCCTTCTGAAAACACGTGTTGCCTACTTAAAAAGTGTTTTCTCTAGTCTGTGTGATGAGCTCCTAAATCTACTTTCTCTTATGCATCTTTTCATATCAGTGTAGATATCCCTTTTCATACTGGTGTGTTGATATTTTATGCTGATAGCTTCAAATCTGCAATCAGGTCCTGCTTCTTACTAAAGCAGTTAAACATCTATTACCTGATCACACACATATGGAATTTCAGAGGTTGTGCTACAATTTTGAAAGCACTTAATAGTATGTTTGGTCTTATCACTGATTTTCTGTTAAAGCCAGCTGGAATTTTTTTTGGTCAAGGGCACTAGGTTAATGTTTGGCCATTCCACAAGTCTGAGTTGCTTGCTCTCAGGATGGCTGTGCAAAGTGTACACCAGCATGTCCCAACTTTGCAGCCACTAATTGTTACAAGGTTTTCTGTAAAGGCTTCAGTATAAATGGTGGTGAGGGGATACTGGAGATAGGGAAATACTACCTTTTGCTAGATATTTAAAAACCTACATGGATGCAGAGAGAGGGAACCATTACAAATTTGATCAAATTTTTGTGTGACAAATTCTTTCTTGTTTCAGCATCTAAACCAGGGGCAAGCAACATATCAAGTGACCAAATGGCAGCATTTACAGACTAGAACAGGATCCCCTGGTGTCTATTTTTGGCCAGAAAAAAAACATTTGGTGGGCTGATTTTTTGTAAAAGAAAAATGTGACTCAGGGTCCTGGGAGTATTGGGCTTCATGATTCTCACCCTTGATCTAAACACAGCTTTGTGTCAATTTGCATTATATGAGGTATTTTTCATTTACATTGCATCGCACGCGGAACATCCCATATATATTGACTACTACAAGTGTTTTTGTGGCTGTGTCCTTGGCAAGTAAAAAAGGTTGTCTCCCTGTCCACCTATACCTTGGTCCAAGGATGGGAATCATGAAGTCTTCTAGATATTGTTGTAGTGTGACTCCCAGCATCCCTTGTTATTGTCTACGCTTGCTAGTGTGGATGAGAGTCTCTATTCAACAACATATGGCACCTGCATCATTTCCACTTCCACTGTAGTTAATACAGAACAGCATGCCAATGACAGTCTAATTTTAAATTCTGAGAAGGCTGGGACCACCAAACACAGCATTGTCCAAACACGAATCAGGAAATATGAAAGCCACTGCAGACTAAATCAACTAGAGAAGTCAGCTGTAGCAGAACACTTGATGAACCAACCTGAACACAGCATAATATCTGAGAACACAGAAATGCTGGACCACTCTAACAACCACCATGTCACACTACACAGAGAAGCCACTGAAATCCACAAGCGTGTGGACAGTTTCAACAGAAATGAGGAAACCATGAAAATGAACAAAATCTAGCTACTAATATTTAAAAAACTCTAAAATCAGGACAGTAATTAAAGTAAAACATTCTGAAAACAGGGATAGCCAGACATGAAACAATAACGACCAGCTAACACCTCCCAACAAAGGATTCCCCTAGGCAGGAAACAGCCAGGCCTTGAAGCTGCAAGGCCATTAAATGCTAATCAGAGTGATTAATTGCAACATTCACACTTTCCTCCAGCAGACAAGAGTTCTTTCTCCCTCCCTGGACTTTCCACAGATATTTAAACCTCACTAGCCTAGTTTCCAATATACCTCACAACCTCTGAGGATGCCTGCCATAGATGTGGGCAAAATATCAGGACAGAATGCTTCTGGAACATGGCCATACAGCCCGGAAAACTCATAGCAACCCAGTGATTCCGGCCATGAAAGCCTTCGACAACACAAGGTACAATTTGATTAGTTTTAATAATGGTCTATTCCTAAATGCCTAATTCAAAGCAGTCATTGCTGCCTACTAGAGTGCATTTGTTTATATGATGTTAAATCATTCATTACTCATGTTTCAGGTGGTGAGAATTTCCAGGAGCAAGGGCTTCCTGTGCTCCTTTGGAGGAGGAGAAATCACTTGGAGTATGCTTCCTATTAATGTGTTTATAGATATTTATTTATTTAACATCTTGGGATTCAAATTGGTTTAGAATGTTTTTTGAAAAATACAGCCAAAATCTTTATTGACAAATAGGTGGAGCCAAAGAACCTCTGGCTGAAGTGCTTGCACTTTAGCTCTCTGCCTTTATCTATTTTCCAATGCTTCTGGCTTTGTTATTTTTTTCCATAAAAGATGTTAAGCAACATACTTAGCTTGCAGGTAGAGAGGGATCTCTATCTGGTGACAGTTGTTATAATGCCGGGCGAATCTCTGTATCTCTCACACTGAGGAAAAATGTCAAGTCAACCATACTTGGTGAGCTATTAAAGAAACATTAACCAGTTTTTCTGAACCATAATACTACTTCATTGAAACTTTTAACTCGTGAGAGAGCAAACTCTTGGTATTCATGCTTGTAAAAACTAAATGGTCATTCTGCACTTCTGGCTGTAAATTCAGGGTATGCGTGAAAAGAGACATATAGCATTTACACATAACCTAAAACTATATTTATAAAGACTGGACCAACTGAACCTCTGGCTAGTTTTTTGCAGTAAGATTGCAGTATTTTTGCTTTCATTATAAACTTTGTTGCCCCAAAGGGAAAGAGTAGGCCTAATGATTTGAAGTTACAGAAGGTAGTTTTCAGTTGAACATTGGAATGAACTTCTTGATCATTAACAGCAGTTCAGCAATGTAGTAAAAATGGGTGAAATATGGTTATCACTGGTGCCCTGGTGGCAAAGTGCGTTAAAGCACTGAGCTGCAGACCGAAAGGTCTCAGTTTCAAGCCCCGGGAGCGGCGCGAGCGGCCGCTGTTATCTCCAGCTCCTGCCAACCTAACAGTTCAAAAACATGCCAATGTGAGTAGATCAATAGGTACCGCTCTGGCGGGAAGGTAACAGCGCTCCATGCAGTCATGCCGGCCACATGACCTTGGAGGTGTCTACGGACAACGCCAGCTCTTCGGCTTAGAAATGGAGATGAGCACCAACTCCCAGAATCAGACATGACTGGACTTAATGTCAGGGGAAACCTTTATCTTTACCTATGGTTATCATAGTTCTATTTAAAACCAGCCAGAACTTGAAACCTAGTTGGCACAGTCTAGGGAAGAGCTTTGGGGAAATTCAAGTCTGCTGAAGGCTTTAGGGGTTTTGCAATTTGTTAATTGGCCCTATCAGTTTCAGAAAGATTATTTCCTGGAGGAGCTGCAGCAGCATGAATTATGTAACACCAAAGAAGTTAATTGCTTTGGCTGCAGGTCTTTCAGGGATAAGTTAGACCTGTACAAGCCCAGTAATCAGTCATCTCCACACAAACCAATATCAGCAGAACAGAACACACCAACAAATGGAATGTTAACCTTTCCTAGTTTTTTTCAGCTGTTTTGTATTTAATTAAATTTCTTAAACTGACTTGATTCCTGGCTTTAGTGGGAAAGGTGTGGTTTAAATAAAAAAATGATGATTGTGATTGTCATGTTGGTCATGATGATGCCGGAATTTGTAGTACTCCTCAGCCCTGAGAGATGCCTGACAGACTACCTAGCATGGATAGCAAATCAGGAATCGGGAACCGAAGACTCCACCAGGAGGAAGGCAAACGACAGAGGCGTTATTCAATTTGCACAAAAGGGACACTTGTACAGCATAGGTGCTCAAAGGTAAAAGTACACTTGATTGTGTGGGTGCCTCCTATAACAGCTTAGATTACCTTTCTTTCCTACTCTTGGAAAGGAATGGTATGTAGAGATATGCAATAACCGAATGCTAAAAGCGGCTGCTATTGGTCTTATTAGTTAATGGCAAACCGATTACACAATAAAGATCACGCATACATAACAAAAAACTATCGCTCTATCTTGCATTGGCAAGTTCTCAGCAGCCACGTAGGTCCCTGAGGCTGAGCAATTACATCTCCCTGGATGTTGATTAACTACAAAGCCCATCAGTCATGCTACCTTGTCACATGCGCCACCAGAATCTCCGCACATCACAGCCATCCCGACAGTGCCCGTCCGGGAGGCATGGGAACCTATCATCCTGTGCCTCACACCTTTCTGGCTTTCTTCCTCCCTCATCACATGGGAGGAAGTGTCTGCTGGCTGGCTTGCCCCATTGAGGGCAATGCAACACAGGAAGCCTCCCATGTTGCCTCCAGTGGATTTTTTCAGCAGCAATTCCAGTTCAGCCACAACTGGAGTTGCCACCAAAATTTGCCACATATGATGAAGTTGTTAGTCAGTCAATGGAAGACTGTCAAGACTGTACAAAGCTTATTCAGGCTAAAAGTCTGTGGGAGCAACAGACTTGTAACAAGTATTTATCATGACACTGAAACCTGCTTGCGGCATCTTATTTTCCTAGACTGGTTTAGGACTTCATGGAATTTTTTTCTGTGTCCATTATTTACCCATGCCATGCCCTTTGATAACATTAGTGAAGGATTTGAACCGTCCCTCATAACCTCACCTTTCCGCAATATTGCTGTTCCTATTTTGAATGCGATTTCCTGCTTCTTAGCGGGGGGTTGGACTAGATGGCCCATGAGGTCTCTTCCAACTCTACTATTCTATGATTCTATGATTTTGGTTTGGTTTTGTTTCATTTTTAGGACAGTTTCACAGAAAAAGACAAATATAAAAAAATAAAAGGAAAACAGCCAGTTTGGGAATAACATTGCAGGACTGGAAGCCATTGATGACTTTTATTCATTAATATCTATGATTGGGAAGCTCACAGTGGGAGTCTAATCATGATAAGCATTGTGTGATAGCAGCAATGCTTGTTTGCTGACCTCAGGCAATATATTCCTTGATTAAGTATACTTGTCCTCAGTTTTTGCAATTCTTGTGTAAATACAATTAAATTTGATTATTTTAGCTTAATTATTAACTAAAGGCATTGATAATTTCTACTAATTTTTTGTGTTAGAAACTCATCTGATTAGTGATTACACATCTCAGGAGGATGTGCAGTATGTTAGCTTATTAAGCAACATAATGATCCAATTGTGTATGCATCTATGTTAATCCCTCTCACTTGTCCAACTGCAAATACCAGTTTTCAAAATGCAACTTCTTTTAAAAAAATGTATTATTTTGTGTCCACCTATACATCAAAAAAGAAAACTGTTGCCAATATCTCCAACATACATGGCACTGAACTTGAAAACTGCCTTAATGACTTTTTGAATCAGTCCAGGTAAATAAATGGTTGGAAGTAGCATTAGAGGAGTGGCTAGTTTTCTTAGGGCTGGGTCCTGTTAAACATTTCATTTCTCTGTCTAAAAATACAGACCAGACACGCTAACAAAGAGGCTGAAAAGCTACAAAGGCTAGAAACATGAGCACTGCAGGGAAAGTAAGTAGATATTTTCTTTTAATATTGCTTTTTCACTCTAGGTGTATGTATGCATTGCATTTTGTCCAAGAGCAAAGAATAACACCGGGTGCATCAAAGACTTTCCAGGATGTCACTTCCTTTTTTTGTCAATCATATCAAAATGTTGTATAACCTTCCTGCTGTGACAAGTATGTCACACTTGTTCCTACAATTTACAGAGCAGAGGGAGGACTTATAGTGCTCCTCACAAAACAGATGTCCAGGTACCCTGAGTGCCTGATTAGATGGGGTTTTTTTAACCACTTGGCCTTTCTTTTGGCATTAAAAGGAAAGTGAAGTCGTAATAAGCAGAAATCTTTCTTCTGACACTGAATTAGTCAAGCTTTGTTTGTGAATGTTGAGAAATGAAGTGGAAATGAAATGAAGAAGTCATGACATGGAGGAATGCACCATACATTGTCAGATAGCAGGTGTGCAGAAAGAGCTTGCAAACTGGAAGCTTGCACCACTATTTTTTTTTGTGGGGGCTGCACTTTTAGACAGTTTTAATAGGGAACAAATTATACTGGACTCATTTGCAGTTTAGGGTCTCTGATTTTATTTTCCAAAATAATTTTTAGGAGAGTGAGGCAGAAAAAGGAAGGAAGGGTCTCCGATTTTGAGGGACTGCTAATATGACTAAATAACATTACAGTTCAAGGCTTACGTAATAGTTGAAACAATACTGACTGACACTTTTTCTTCATAATACTAAAGAATCCCCGTGTACTTGGTGGCATAACTCAGGATAGGACCTCAATGTATCTTAATCTAGCCTAAGAATAAGCACCATTTAGCATTTAACAAGTGAGCCCATAGTAGCACCATAATATACCTGTGCATTAGGGCCACATGGGCAATCTTTATGACATATAGAACAGCAGTGGGATGCATGCAACCCTTCAAAATGTGCTAGAATGCAACTCCCATGAGCCATAGCCAGCCAGCACTGCCAATGGTAAGGAATACTGGATGATGCAGCCAATACGTCTGGAAGACTGCATTATTCCCACCTCTCATATACCAATATCACCTCATCTTTTCTTATTTTTAACAGGTCATCAAATGCAAAGCAGCTGTAGTCTGGGAACCCAAGAAACCATTTAGCATTGTGGAAATTGAAGTGGCTCCACCAAAAGCACATGAAGTCCGTATAAAGGTAACAGAAAGAAACCTACAGCTGGATTAGTGCTGATGAGCAGCATTCATTCACATTCACTCACATCAGGTTGGCTCTACCATTGGGTAGAGTAGAGCATCTGCTAAAAGAGGTGGAGATTAAGGAACAGTTTTTTCCCTGCCATTCCCTTTGCTCCTGGTAATACAAACTCTTGCCTTCAGAGGTGTCTAAGCATGTTTTTATGATGCCAGTATTGTGGTAGCATATAAGTATAGTTAAATTACGAAATGCTCTCAATACCAAACCATCCCTCAGATTCCAGTGATCATGATTCTTATGATATTGCCCAGTTGTAGCACCATATGCCGCTTTAACAGCCAGGGCAACATCTTACAAAACTTTAGAGTTTTCAGTTCAGCTCTCTGGTGGGTGTTCTAACTTCCCCTCCCTAAACTGCAAATCCCAGGATTCTATAACAAGTTCCCATGGCAGTTAAAGTTTAATTTAAAAAAAGGTAAAGGTTTCCCCTGACATTAAGTCCAGTCATGTCTGACTCTGGGGGTTGGTGCTCATCTCCATTTCTAAGCCGAACAGCCGGTGTTGTCCCTAGACACCTCCAAGGTTATGTGGCCGGCATTACTGCATGGAGCGCCGTTACCTTCCCGCCGGAGCGGTACCTATTGATCTACTCACATTGGCATGTTTTCGAACTGCTAGGTTGACAGAAGCTGGAGCTAACAGCGGGCGCTCACTCCGCTCCCGGGATTTGAACTTGGGACCTTTCTGTCTGCAAGTTCAGCAGCTCAGTGCTTTAACACACTTCGCCACTGGGTTGAATATAGTACTATAAAAACAGTGCAGTGTGATAAGGGTACATGTCAGAGTTGTACAACATATTACACCAGTAACAGTTGTTGGTACAGGTGCCAAGTACCAGTCATGATAGTTGGTGTCTAAAAGTTAATTGTCTACTGTGAGATATCTTTGTCTTTTCTTCCAGATCTTAGCTTCTGGAATCTGTCGCTCAGATGACCATGTATTGAGTGGTGCACTAATAGTGAACTTCCCAATTATTCTTGGTCATGAAGCAATGGGTGTCGTGGAGAGTGTTGGGGAAGGAGTTACTAGTGTGAAGCCAGGTATGGAAAAGCATACAGAGTGCAGCAAAAGAATGTCAACCCAAACCCATTATCAGTCATGATAAGGGCTCTTCCAAATGTGGTAAATGTGTGGGGACATTGCAATATATCTTTTACTGTGATTCCTAATTTTTTTAATGTCCAAACTTCATTTCTGTTGTCCTGAACTATTTTCTGCCAATTCCTAGTCCCCCTCCCCACAATGTCTTGTTCCAGTTCCAAGTGAGGTTGTTTTTAATTCATTCCAGGACACACTGGAATACCATGAGTGAAACTGCACTTTTGCATTAGCACTCTGTTGTAGTTGTGTGCCTTCAAGTTGTCTCTGACTTCTGACAACTCTAAGGCAAACCTGTAATGTGGTTTTCTTGTAAAGCTTAATACAGAGGGATGGTGCCTTTGTCTTTTCTGAGGCTGAGAGAGTGTGATTTGCCCAAGGTCACCAGTGGGTTTTCATGACTGAACAGGGATTTGAACACTTGTCTCCATAAACCAACTCTCAAGCTACTTAGCACCCTATAACCTAACTTTTTAAAAAGCACAGAGAGAATTAAATTTTACTTTCAAACCATTTTGACACACTATATCCAATTCTTTCTTTAAAAAAAAACCTTTTGAAGAAACCCTGTGCATATCCAATAAATCACTACAAAAAGTCTCTCCCCAAAATAGTGTGACTGGATGTAGAGTTGACTACAACTGGGAAATGCAAGGATATATTATAGAAATTCACATTTCTTTCAACCATCTGGAAGAATTGTAAAATAGTGAATCAGTGGAGGTATGTTGACTTTGATTTTGTAATATAGTGGACTTTGCCTCTTGCAGTAAGTTTTCTATAAATGTTAGACTTTGGGACTTTATTAAGTAATGCATCTACATTTTTGTAAGAGTCAGCAGCTTAATGTTTTACTTAATGTTAGAGAGAACATGTTAATTAGATGGCCTAAACACCACACTCCCATAATACCCATCAGGGCCATCCACTGAAGCTGAATGGTGGAAGGACAATAAAACAGAAGTTGTTCTTCAAGAAGTTGTTGACTGCTGTCAAGTCAACTTTGACTTATGATGTTCCTATGAATAAAAGACCTTCATATTATGTTGTTGTCAACAGCCTTGCTCAGATTTTGCAATCTCAGAGCTGTGGCTTCCTTAATATCAAAACCTTAGACCCCCAAAATGGGTCCCAACACCCATGCTGCCAAGAGTGCCAGAAAGCTAGGTTAGCGATCTCAGCAGTTGACCTTCAGCTTTAATCAACCAAGTAGCATAAGCATGCATACACATCTCAGGGCAAATCCCCTTACCAAGGGTCTGTGTATCTAACAATGGGCTCAGACTGAAAGGTCATGCACATTGCCCAATTCCCTGCTAGACCCTTTTCCTGGGAACCAATTCCGAACATGCCAATACCTTTGCCACCCATTTTTTTAAGCAATCAAGTCCCATTTTCCTACTTCAGTCAGACAGGAATGGATCCATTAGCACCCATTACCTTGAACCCAACCCACATTCGTTTCCCCCACACACCCACAAGATGCGAATCCAGAAACAATTGCAAAACTTCAAACTGAGCAATGACCGTTTATTAAAATTTCTGCCGGGCCAGAAAACCAATCAGTGGCAGCAACAGATGGCACATCTCAGCCAGCAAGCGTTGAGACATCTTCAGCCTTCTTTTGCCAAAGGGGTCACTAAAGATCATCAGAAATATGTGTTTTCTGATGGTCTTCGGAGACCTCTCTGAAGCCCCCTCGCAACTCCCCAGGGGTTCTGACTCCCCGGTTGAGAAACGCTGCTTTAATCTATCTAGCAATTTCAAGTAGGCTCATAATATTTTTTATAATTCACAGGAGACAAAGTTATTCCACTCTTTCTACCACAGTGTGAAAAATGCAGTTTTTGCATACATCCCAAAGGCAACTTGTGCGAAAAGGCTGAGTAAGTTCATGTTATAATTCATAGGAGTAGACTTTAGCAGGACCCTTTTAGTGTCTGGTCCTAGATTGTGAAGCCTTTTTCATAGGGAGGCAAGGCTGGATGCTGCATTGAGGTTCTATCTGCAGCAAATGAAGATCTTTTCATTCCAGAAAGTTTTTGAGAATTGATTGTTTTAAAGGAAAAATCAGTTTTTAAAGTGTACTATCCTTTTAAATCAGTGTCTTAAATGTTGTCAATTCTATATATGATTTAATATTTTAAACATAATTTTTGCATATTTTTAGCTACATGTATTGTTTTAAAAGTAATTCTTTTTCTTTTGTAAACTGCATGGAATTCTAGCTTGGGGAAATGTAAGGTATAAATAAAGAAATATAATAGAACATATTAGAATAATTCTGTTACCTATTTTGTCGTTGGTGAAACCCACGCCTCTATGATTTCTCCTTTCCAATATTTTAAAGCTTTGGAATACCAACTGGATTGATGTATGATGGCACTAGTCGATTCACTTACAAAGGACAACCAATCTACAAGTTTGTTAGCACTGGCACCTTCACCGAATACACCGTGGTGCATGAGGATGCGGTGGCCAAAATTGATGCTGCAGCTCCTCCTGAGAAAGTGTGTCTGATTGGCTGTGGATTTTCGACTGGTTATGGTGCGGCCGTTAATTCTGCCAAGGTGTGGATTACTACATAGCTGGTTGACTTGCTGCATGTTAAATTTGTGGCATGTACACAGTTTGCATTTATGACTCACAATAGTTACATATACCTGCAGATAACTCAACCCTAGTTGAGGGTAGGTTTAGGGCCAAAATGAGGGATTTTGATATCACTCGTGGATGAGTCAGGGATGGTTCCACAAAGAGGGAAAGCACCAACATGATAACAAAGCTACGTCACTGACACAATATGTAACCACTCATATTAAAAACACTCTTACAAAAACAGAGCATCATGCAAGATATCCCACTGTGAAACACACTCCTGATTCCATAGACTCAGAGGTCCCACTAGTGTCCCCAGCTTCCCACTTCCCTCTTGAGAATGTTTATAGTATGCATTCAGTTTTCAATGTTGTAACTTCCCAGCTGATTGTAAGATATGGTGTGCAGCAATTTTTCAAACAAACAAATATCATATCAGGAATTGCATGCCATGTTTATTTGTGTTTGTTAAGATGTTTAACTCTATGTTTACTCTCAGTCTCAGGATGATTATTTTTATTTTGATATAGGTGGAACCTGGTTCTACGTGTGCTGTTTTTGGACTGGGAGGAGTTGGACTTTCAACAGTGATGGGCTGTAAGGCAGCTGGAGCCTCCCGAATTATTGGGGTTGACATCAACAAGGATAAATTCCCTAAAGCTAAACAGCTGGGAGCCACTGAATGTGTCAACCCTCTGGATTTCAAGAAGCCCATAAATGAAGTGCTGTTTGACATGACAGATGGAAAAGGCGTTGACTATTCGTTTGAAGTCATTGGACGTACCGATACTATGGTGTGTACATGAAATTGAGGTGCAGAACTAAAATTGAGAGCAAATATCTCCATTTTCTTTCTTCCTGTTCTCTCCCTATCCCCAGTGTTCTATCCCAATAACTTTCTTCCTCCACCCCTCTTGTCACTATTTTGAGGGGAACTGAGAGTAAAAACAGAAATATTTGAGAATAGTATGGGATGGTTGTGGAGGTTAGGGAATGTTCATGCATTTGAGGGCATTCAATGTGATTTGGGGGCAAACATTGCATAGATTTTTAATAGGGCATTCAGGAGACCCAGATGTAGGTCCTGAGCTACATTGTTTCAGACCTCATCCCACAAGGGTGGAAAAGTGGGGAGAATCGACTTTTTATTGTTTCTATTCATTTTGAAGACAGAATCCCATGGATCTCATGAAACGACATAGGACTGCTTATAGTGGTGACGCATGGTATTTTGTCTTTAAAATGTCTGCAAATTGGAAGGTTGTGAAGTCCGGGAAGAATCGACTCCACAGCTCTCCCTGTCCATAAAAATGGCTAAAACTGTTATACATTAAGATGGGATGGAACTGTTGGATTTTAAGGTTGGATGGGAGGCCACTGAATACCACACAAAAAAGATGATTTCCCACATTCCTCCCTCCCTGGTAGGATGTGGTCTCTGGTCTCTGCTAAAACACATCCCTTCAATCAATTGTTTAATGGCTCAACACAGGTAAATCCCATTAATTCAATGGGTTTACTCTGGTTGACACTATAAGTTTTAAGTCTTTTCCTCTATGGCAGTGGTTCTCAACCTGTGGATCCCCAGATGTTTTGGCCTTCAACTCCCAGAAATCCTAACAGCTGGTAAACTGGCTGGGATTTCTGGCAATTGTAGACCAAAACACCCCGGGGAGTCACAGGTTGGGAACCTCTTCTCTATGGATCTCCTTAAAATTGGTTATATCACAATCCAAGTCTTATTTGGGTGGCTTTTTCAATACTATTTCAATTTTTCATACTATAAAACCATGATAGAAGTGGTCTAGCATTTCAGAGAAGAGGAGGATATTATGGCTAGCATAACAGATATTTTATGGCTTGATCTAAATATTTGACTTTGGATTTTCTTTTAGATGGCTGCTATGACTTCCTGCAACATAAACTATGGCACAAGCGTGATTGTGGGAGTGCCTCCTTCAGCATCTGAGATTACCTTTTCCCCCGGACTTATCTTTTCTGGCCGTAATTGGAAAGGATCTTTATTTGGAGGTAAGGTATAAATTCCAACTCCGACCCCTCTTCCATTAGAAAAGAAGCATTACAATATATAACACAGAATGCATGGCAAAAATGGGTGGGGAAGATCAATGTGGCGCTGGTATAGCACATTATTTTAAGAAATTTTCCCCACCATGTGTCGAAACCCCTTGAACATATTCTGGAATAGCTATTAGCCTGATTGGACAATATAAGACTGTTAAGGCTGTTAAAAATCTATGGGACTGAAAAGTCTTTAGTGTACATGGCACTTGCCAAATCTTGACCTCACATTCTCTTATTTGCAGGCTGGAAAAGCAAAGATTCCGTTCCGAGACTGGTTTCAGATTTCATGCAGAAAAAGTTTGTTCTGGATCCACTCATTACTCACACCATGCCCTTTGATAAAATCAATGAAGGGTTTGAACTACTCCGGTCAGGGAAAAGGTAAAACCTTCCTCTGTTTTAATAGCTGCCCTTTGCTCAAAGAAGAGTAAACACTTGTAGCCCTAAAGAACTGGCATGTCTTTACCTACAGCTGCAATACTCATTTCACAGTCAAAAGTATGGGCCAGTCATTAATCCACTGTATTTTCTTCAATATGGGAGCAGGGGAACACATGGAAACAGGGCCGGTCCAACGTGGAGGCCTTTGAAGCGGCTGCTTTGGGCACACGTCAAGGGGGGCGCTGTCGAGGCCTCGGCAGCGCCCCCATGTAAATTTACTGAGGAGGGAGGTGGCGGCGGGGACCATCGCCTCTGTCCTCAGTGAAGAGCTAGGCCTCAGATGAGGCCTTCGCTGAGGAAGGAGGCGATGGTCCCTGCTGCTGCCTCCTCCTCCCTCCTCGGCGAATGCGGAAGGCCTATCTGGGGCCTAGCTATTCTCGCAAGGTCTTGCGAGGACTCACGAGACCTCGTGAGAATAGCTAGGCCGCAGTAGGCCTTCTCTGTTTGCCGAGGGTGGCAGCTGCAGCGAGACCATCACCTCCCTCCCAGGTGAAGGCCTTCCGCGTTTGCCAAGGAGGGAGGCGATGGTCCCGCCGCCACCTCCACCCTCGGCAAATGGGGAAGGCTTACTGCAGCCTAGCTATTCTCGCGAAGTCTCGCGAGTCCTCGCGAGAATAGCTAGGCTGCAGTAGGCCTTCTGCGTTCACCAAGGAGGGAGGCTGTGGCGGGAACCATTGCCTCCCTCCCAGGTGAAGGCCTTCCGCGTTTGCCAAGGAGGGAGGCGATGGTCCCGCCGCCACCCCCACCCTCAGCAAACAGGGAAGGCTTACTGCAGCCTAGCTATTCTCGCGAAGTCTCGCGAGTCCTTGCGAGAATAGCTAGGCTGTAGTAGGCCTTCTGCGTTCACCAAGGAGGGAGGCTGTGGCGGGAACCATTGCCTCCCTCCCAGGTGAAGGCCTTCCGCGTTTGCCAAGGAGGGAGGCGATGGTCCCGCCGCCACCTCCACCCTCGGCAAACGGGGAAGGCTTACTGCAGCCTAGCTATTCTCGCGAAGTCTCGCAAGTCCTCGCGAGAATAGCTAGGCTGTAGTAGGCCTTCTGCGTTCACCAAGGAGGGAGGCTGTGGCGGGAACCATTGCCTCCCTCCCAGGTGAAGGCCTTCCGCATTTGCCAAGGAGGGAGGCGATCGTCCCCACCGCAGCCTCCCTCCTTGGCGAATGCGGAAGGCCTACTTCAGCCTGGCTTTTCTCGCGAGGTCTCGCGAGGACTCACGAGGTCTCGCAAAGACTCGTGAGACTTCGTGAGAACAGCCAGGCCGAAGTAGGCCTTCCGCATTCGCCAAGGAGGGAGGCTGTGGCAGGGACCATTGCCTCCCTCCTTGGCAAACGCGGAAGGCCTTCACCTGGGAGGGAGGCAATGGTCCTTCCCGCTGCCGAAGCCACCACCGCTGAAGCCGCCGAAGCCCAAGCCAGTATGTGCAGGGGGGGGGGCGCAATTTCGGGGGGGGGGCGCGGCCACTAGGTTTGCTTACAAAGTGAAATTACCTAGGGCCGGCCCTGCATAGAAACATTGCACTTTCCATGTAAATAGAGCAACAATGGATGAGGTAGGTCTAAGTTGTTTTTTGCACCCATCTTGAAGAAAGTAGGTGGGTAAGAGCAATGCCTGAACGGAATTGAAGAAAATGTATTCTTCAATTCTAAAATGCACTTTCCATCCTATATAAATATATCTAAAAATGGGGTAGGTTGTAGAATTGCAGGGATATCTTGTGTTTTGTTGGTGGTGGTGGTACTGAAATTACGGCGCATCTTACAATCGATGGCATAATTGAGGAAATACGGTATTCCATGGATGAACTAATGAAAGAGGGAATTGCTAAAGCTGCACAAAAATGGTATTACTGTTGAGGAAACAATTAGTTTCAACCAGTCTACTGGAATTATGGTCTATTAGCCATGGGCAAACTTGGGCCCTCCAGGTGCTTTGGACTTCAACTCCCAGAAATCCCAGCTAGCTTACTGACTGTGAGGAATTCTGGGAGTTGAAGTCCAAAACACCTGAAGGGCCCAAGTTTGCCCATACCTAGTCTAGATCCATCCTATTTAACTCTGATGTTTAGAACAGAGTTCATTATTATGTTTTCTGATGTTTCAGTATTCGCACCGTTCTGGTATTTTAAAGATCCCAGTGATGAAGAAAGTACACGGCAATGGCACTTGCAGACTGAATTCCTCCAGATCAAAAGACTACACACTCGATAATGGGACACCAGTGGAAAGGATGAATTCCTGCTGTGTTGCCAGTAGTAATTACATTTTATCAACTTGAAGGTGCTTCACCCCACTGATCTCAATGAAATGTCTATTTCTCAGTGGATAATCATTGCAATCACTGTTGATCAGTATCTTGAAATCATGTGTTTTTTCATTGATGTTAAAAATAATTTTACAAAATTTTGATGGTACATAATATTTTTAGAAAATTCATTGTTTTTAAAAAGTTGTAATTTTGGAATATAGCTTTGTATATTTGAGAATGAATGTTTTTTCCCAAGGACTTTACATCACACTTATCTTAACCTCTCTGCAATTTGGAATTTTGAAACAAAAGTCTAAACAGAAACAAATAACTGATATGAAATGTAATAAATGGTCACCTTGGTGCTCACTGGAAAGTAGAGTTTGGAACTGCTGGCCAAGATTCTGCAATGGAAGACAGTGGCACTATGATGTGTCTCAATCTCACCCCTTCCAGGACTCAACTTTTACAGTCCTCATTTCCCACTCATTTGGTAGCCAGTGACAAGCCAGGAACATCAGAGAAGTATCTGATTATGATTTCTGGCTAGAGTCAGACTATTGGCATCATCTACTTGGACCTCTGAAGGCCTTTCATTCTGATACAGATTTAGCATAGGCCCTTATTTGTAAATGTCAATTTAACACAAACCTACTTATGTTATTTCCCTCTCCTAATGTAAATGGAATTGAATTTGATTTTTTTTATTTTATTATCCAAATGCATTGACACTATTATTTAGGTAGAGTTGCTGTCTCTGTATTAGAAACCCTATCTATTATGACACCATAACTGCTGGTTGCCTGTCAGTCTATGAGTGTAGCCAGTATGTGTAGCCAAGGTGAAAGACACTACAAATAGCAGGAAGAATTGAATTGGGCAACACACTTGATATGAATGTCAAGAAATGTTCCTGAACAGTCTTAGGGGTCCTTTCACATTATATCATTTTTAGAGTTTGACTCCACAACAGGAAGGCCCTTGTTTTTGTGTGTGTGTGTCAGGAGCGACTTGAGAAACTACAAGTCACTTCTGTTGTGACAGAATTGGCCGTCAGCAAGGATGTTGCACAGCGGGCGGTTGGATGTTTGATGTTTTACCATCCTGTGGGAGGCTTCTCTCATGTCCCCGCATGGGAAGCTGGAGCTGACAAAGGGGAGCTCACCCTTCTCCCTGGATTCAAACCACCAACCTTTCGGTCAGCAGTCCTGCTGGTACAAGGGTTTAAGTTGTCAAGACTGTTGAATAGACTGTTACTATGACTTAATTGGTTAGTGAAAACAGAATGAAATATTGGGAAAGCGGGTTAGCTACACATGCAAGAAAAAAATTGTGACTGCACATTTTGCCTTATAATTCAGCTTCTGAAAAGAAAAATTGTAGAAATGAACACTCATAAGGAAAGTCTTGAAGATTTTGCAAAGAGGTCTATGACTATAAGACTGAAATTAAAATCAGATTTACACCCCATTGTGCTTATATTTTCATTTTATTTTTAAGGTGTGCCAATTTTATAAATTTTGCAGAATCAAACTATAAAACTATATAAGAACAAGCAACAGTAGAGACCGTTATCTCTAATAAAGTAGGGAAGAACCTGCATCCGGCAACTGATGTCTCTGTAGGCGTCTCCAATATAAGTCTTAACTTTTTGTTTATTAGCTCGATGTGGACTTTCCCTTGGTTTAAAGAGGAGGGCGAGATAAGAGTTAGGGTAACACTGGCAAACTTTTAAAGTGTGTATAGGGGGTAACAAATAGCAACTTTTGTTGTCACTGAATAACGATTGATGTTTATATTCTTTTATTATACTTTTGTATGGATGATGATTCAATATTGATACAATACAGAAATAATACAAACATTAGTCCTATACTACAACAATAATCCATTATAGAAATATCTCAGAGCAAAAAACACACCCAAACACATTTTGAAGATGAGTAACAAAATCAAAGGCAAAAGAAAACGCAAAAATAAGAAACATGTAGTTAAGAAGATCAAACCAGCCCATACTCCAGGAAATAATACCCAGCCACTCACTGGAGGGAAGGATATCAGAGGCAAAGATGAAGTGCTTTGGCCACATAATGAGAAGACAGGAAAGTTTAGAGAAGACAATGATGCTGGGGAAAAAGGAAGGAAAAAGAAAGAGGAGCCGACCAAGGACAAGATGGATGGATGGTATCCTTGAAGTGACTGACTTGACTTTGAAGGAGCTGGGGGTGGCCACGGCCAACAGGGAGCTCTGGCGTGGGCTGGTTCATGAGGTCACAAAGAATCGGAAGTGACTGAACAAATAAACAACAAAAAACATATATTTCTACTGTACTGATGGCAGATTTCTAGCTACCCAAATTACCCTACAAAAATTTCAGATTTTGTTATAATTATGTGGTTTTGTGATGACTCATGGGCCTTGTAGTCCCGTTCCTAACACTGTTGTGACAGATGAAGAGGAAAACTTAGGTTTCCCACCGTTTCAGCCAGAATTGGAGCTTTTTCAGCCAGAATTGGAGCCCTTGCACCTGCAGGAGATTTGCCTTCCAGAAGTCTGCCAAACAAGCCTTGAGCCGAAATCTCCCCCATTTTCTCGCCACGATTATTATAAACAACAGAAAAGCGCTCAGGAGGCTTCTCGCAGGAGCGCTAGGATAGCTGCCAGGCATTCAGCTGATTAAGCCTGCTTCCCATGGGAAACTTTAGGGAGTCATGCATCTGGACACAGAGAATGGCTTTCGGTTCTGGTTCCCCAGAGAATTGTTCTTTGGTGGGAAAACGAGATCCTATTTAGGTGTTTTGCCCACGTAGGAATCTTGCGGAGTCAATTCGTCAGCTTCGGGAGTAGGTTGTGTGTGGACTACGCTACTCCCGCTTCCAAGCCCTCGTTCCCGTTTCCAGCCTTGCTTTGCTTCCCAGGACCTTGTCTTGCTCCACGGACATTGCCTTGCTTCCCGGACCTCGCCGCGAATTTACCACGGATCCTGTTCTTGCTCCTCGTTTCTTGTTGCCTTGAATTAAGCCTAGTGTTCCAAGAATCAAGTTTACTTCCAGCCTTGCTTAAGTTTCTTGGACTAAAGGACCTTGTCATCTCCCCTCACTTTGCTTGGCAAAGTGAGTGTTTCGGTTATTGGATTACAACTTTGGACCTGAATATTTCATATTGGACATTGTTTCTTTGGACTAATTTTGACCTTTCCTGAAAGGTCTACTTCTGGACTATTTTCTACACTTGTTTTTATTAACTTTATATACTCCTACAATAAAGATATTAGATAGATTCTGGCCTCTGTGTATGGTTATTGGTGCTCTGCAGCCTGGGTCTTGACAGTTTGACTCCGCCACCTTAAGCACCAATCAACCTAGGCCAGAATGTCTACCGGAGCCGGGCCGGGAGACCAGCCACTCAGCTACACCATCGCCAAGGATGAAGTGGACAGAATCCGTGATATGATCCATGCGCAGGAGGGAGAAATACGGGGCTTGAAGGAACGCGGAATCCGTCTCCCTGCCCTGGCATTGCCAACCAAGTTTTCTGGAGAAGCTTCCAAGGTTCACGTTTTCCGTCGTCAATGCCAGGCATACCTAGAAGCCCGTGATGCCGAGTTTCCCAAAGAAGACATCAAGGTGGCGTGGATTTACAGTCTCCTGGACGGCCCCGCAGCCAACTGGGCCACGGCGCTGTTCGATGAAGCCTCCCCACACCTAAGTTCCGCGCAAAACTTCCTAAATCACCTTAAGGCGACTTGGGGGATCGAGGACAATTTAGAGGCGGCCGGCCACAAACTCCGGCGCCTTTCCCAAGGGGACAGGCCCTTGTCCCAGTACATAGCCGAGTTCCGAGTGCTGGCTCAAAACACCGGTTGGAATGACATAGCCCTCAGAGGACAGTTTCGGGAGGGTCTCAATATCGAGATGTTGGAAGAAATCTCCAAGGTGGATCCTCCGAACTCTCTTGAAAGACTTATTGACCAATGTTTACGAGCCGAAGTCATGCTTGCCAACAGAAAACAATGGCTCCGAGGCCAGAGTGGGAGAGCTGGGGCAAAACCTCCCGCTCCCGCCGGCGTCCAACCACGTCCAGTGTGGAGACCCCCGCCACCAGCCCCATACCCCAGAGAAAGCGGGGAGGTGCCAAGGCAATTGGGCAATGTGCGCCCCAGGTTAGACGTTGCCGAGAAGGCCCGCCGCCAACGTCTAAACCTCTGTTGGTACTGCGGAGACGGGGGCCACTTTGCCAGAGAGTGCCCAGCCAAAAGAAAGCCCGCCGCTCGTTTGGCGGCGGCGTCCTCCATGGAGTCGGAGTCGGCCGAGGCGGCTGGCGCAAAGCCGGCGGGGGAAGCCAACGACCGGGCGTAGAAAGGCTCGCCAACCCGGTCAGAAACCCCACTCAAGAGCCGCCAACCGGGGTCCTATTTCTCCTAGTGGTCACCTTGTGGTCAGCGAAAAAAGGACCCGTCATGATCCACGCCATGATAGACTCAGGAGCAACAAACAATTTCATTGATAGAGAGTATGCCGACTCTCTGGGATTACAATATCACGATTTCAAGAACGCCCGGGTGGTGCAAGCCATAGATGGCCGTCCCCTAAAGACAGGTCCAGTAAGCCAATGGACTGAACCCACCAGAATGTGGATAAGGGAACATATGGAAGAGATTTCCTTCTTTGTTACCGAGGTTCCTCATTTCCCCGTGATTCTAGGGATTCCATGGCTGACACTCCATGACCCCAGCATCTCTTGGACCAACAGAGAATTGCAGTTTGCTTCTAAATATTGCCAAAACCATTGTCTTGTAGCCAAGGTCTGCCATGCCACAGACGCTGAATCCATCATCACCTTGCCCAAGAAATACTCAGACTTTTGGGATGTTTTCAATGAGAAGGAAGCCGAGAAACTGCCCCCGCATAGGCCTTACGATTGTGCCATTGACTTGGTGGAGGGGGCCCCGATCCCGCGAGGACACCTCTACTCCCTGACTGAACCAGAGCAAGAAGCTCTCAGGGAGTTCATAGAGTCAAACCTCCGCAAGGGGTTCATCAGACCCTCTCAATCCCCAGCCGCTTCCCCAGTGATGTTTGTGAAAAAGAAGTCAGGGGACCTACGCTTGGTGGTGGACTATAGAGCATTGAACAATATCACTAAGCGGAACCGCTACCCCCTGCCTTTGATCTCGGACCTATTAGACCGGCTTCGAGGGGCCAAGGTTTACACCAAGCTGGATCTTCAGGGGGGTTATAATCTAGTTCGCATCAGGGAGGGGGACGAGTGGAAAACCGCCTTCCAGACTAAATTCGGATTATTCGAGTCCCTAGTCATGAATTACGGATTATGTGGAGCTCCCGCAACGTTCCAGCATTTTGTCAATGACATCTTTCAGGATTATCTAGATCGGTTCTTGATCATCTACTTGGACGATTTTTTGGTGTTTTCTAGATCACAATCAGAACATGAGAACCACGTCAGAATGGTGTTACAACGATTGCGGGATCATGGACTTTATGCCAAGTTGGAAAAATGCGCTTTTGATCTGCAAGAGGTAGATTTTCTGGGATACCGTGTCTCGCCACTAGGGCTCTCCATGGACCCGGCAAAGGTTTCAGCAGTATTGGAATGGCGGGCGCCAACCAACAAGAAAGAGGTGCAGCGTTTCTTGGGGTTCGCGAACTATTACCGCAAGTTCATTCCAGACTTTGCCCGCTGGTCTGATCCAATCACCAGCTGCATCCGTGGGAAACAGCCGTTCCGCTGGACGGAGCAAGCAGAGAAAGGATTCCAGCAACTAAAGAAATTATTCACGTCCCAGCCAATCCTTCAGCACCCTGATCCTAAAACCCCTTTTGTTGTGCAGGCTGATGCCTCCGATGTGGCAATTGGGGCTGTACTCTTGCAACCAGTGGGAGATCATCTTCACCCTTGTGCTTTTTACTCCCGTCAACTAACAGCCCCAGAGAGAAATTACACTATTTGGGAAAAAGAACTTTTGGCCATAAAGGCAGCCTTTGAAACTTGGAGACATTGGTTAGAAGGGGCCAAATTTCCCATTGAGGTCCATACTGATCATCGGAATCTAGAACATCTAAGAACTGCCCGCAAGTTAAATCAGAGGCAGCAGCGCTGGGCTTTATTCTTTGAGCGTTTTGACTTCCAGATCCATTATGTAACCCCAACTCAGACCAAGCAAGCAGATGCTCTATCACGGAAACCAGAATATGCTGCAGGGCGCAGAGAGACCTTTGAATCCCAATTGCTGCAGCCCGAGAACTTTGCCACGCTCACAGTGGGGAACACCAAATCCACTCCAATTGAATCTACGTCCTCTACTCCAGGGCCCCTTTGTGCTCAGGAAATCAGGGCCAGTCAACAGGCGGATGCCTGGGCTCAAGATCAACTTCGCCAAGGACTACATTTTCCTTTCTCGCTTAAGGATGGGTTGCTTTGCTATAGAAATCATGTCTACATCCCTCCAGGACCGAGCAGGGAAAAGGCACTTCGTCTATGTCATGACTGCAAGCCAGCAGGGCATTTCGGATTATTTAAAACCATGCATTTGATCCTAAGAGATTTCTGGTGGCCCAAGATCCGC
Source organism: Anolis carolinensis (assembly GCF_035594765.1). Lineage (NCBI taxonomy): Eukaryota > Metazoa > Chordata > Lepidosauria > Squamata > Anolidae > Anolis > Anolis carolinensis. The sequence goes on along the minus strand of NC_085845.1, from coordinate 24,594,680 downwards.
AATGATGTGGAAAAATATGTCAATACCTGCCCGGTATGCCAGCGTTCCAAGACAAGAAGGGAAAAGCCCTCAGGGCTACTGCATCCCCTTCCTACTCCATCTCATCCATGGGAAATAATTTCTGCAGATTTTATCACTGACCTACCACCTTCCCTTGGATTCACCACGATCCTAGTGGTGGTGGACCTTTTTACCAAGTTAGCCCATTTCATTCCCTGCGATGGCCTCCCCACGGCCAAAGAGACTGCAGATTTATTCCTTCAGCATGTTTTCAGACTACATGGTTTGTCCAAGAGTTTGGTCACAGACCGTGGGACTCAATTCACCTCTCGTTTCTGGAAAGCACTACAAAAACTATTGGGCATAGACTCTCGTTTATCTTCGGCTCACCATCCCCAAACGGATGGGCAAACTGAGCGCACCAATGCCACTTTGGAACAATACCTTCGCTGTTATGTAAACTATCAGCAGGACAATTGGGCTTCCCTGTTACTGCTGTCGGAGTTTGCCTACAACAATGGTGTCCAGGCTTCAACTAAAGAAACCCCGTTCTTTGCGAACTACGGTTTCCATCCACGTTTCTTTCCTTCTGTCATTGAAACCTCAGAAGTTCCCGCAGCGGAGGACTGGCTGCAAGAACTCACAGCGGTGCAACAACTTTTGCTCCAGCAACTAGACCAAGCCAAGGAGGACTATAAATGTCACGCTGACAAACATCGCCAGCCGGGCCCCGAAATCAAGGTAGGAGACCGGGTTCTTCTGTCCACTCGCTTTTTGCCCTCCCACCGCCCTTGCCGGAAGCTAGATGCCCGTTTCATTGGTCCCTATCCAGTGGTGGTGCAACTTAACCCCGTGACTTTCAAACTTCAACTTCCGCGCTCTATGCGCATTCATCCAGTGTTTCATCGCTCCCTGCTCCTTCCGGCGGATGGTGTGCGCCCTGATGCAGACCGGCCGGCCCCCACTCCTGTTTTGGTGGATGGGGAGGAGGAATTCGAGGTTCAGGACATTTTGGATTCTCGCTTTCATCGCCGCCGCCTTCAGTATCTCATTGACTGGGTAGGTTTTGGCCCCGAAGAACGCTCTTGGGAAGACGCTTCCACAGTCCATGCCCCCGATTTAGCCCTCCGCTTCCACCAGGCCTACCCCGCCAAGCCGCGGCCCCGCACCTTGGGAAGGGAGCCCATTTTTGAGGGGGGCCTTGAGGAGGGGGATAGTGTGATGACTCATGGGCCTTGTAGTCCCGTTCCTAACACTGTTGTGACAGATGAAGAGGAAAACTTAGGTTTCCCACCGTTTCAGCCAGAATTGGAGCTTTTTCAGCCAGAATTGGAGCCCTTGCACCTGCAGGAGATTTGCCTTCCAGAAGTCTGCCAAACAAGCCTTGAGCTGAAATCTCCCCCATTTTCTCGCCACGATTATTATAAACAACAGAAAAGCGCTCAGGAGGCTTCTCGCAGGAGCGCTAGGATAGCTGCCAGGCATTCAGCTGATTAAGCCTGCTTCCCATGGGAAACTTTAGGGAGTCATGCATCTGGACACAGAGAATGGCTTTTGGTTCTGGTTCCCCAGAGAATTGTTCTTTGGTGGGAAAACGAGATCCTATTTAGGTGTTTTGCCCACGTAGGAATCTTGCGGAGTCAATTCGTCAGCTTCGGGAGTAGGTTGTGTGTGGACTACGCTACTCCCGCTTCCAAGCCCTCGTTCCCGTTTCCAGCCTTGCTTTGCTTCCCAGGACCTTGTCTTGCTCCACGGACATTGCCTTGCTTCCCGGACCTCGCCGCGAATTTACCACGGATCCTGTTCTTGCTCCTCGTTTCTTGTTGCCTTGAATTAAGCCTAGTGTTCCAAGAATCAAGTTTACTTCCAGCCTTGCTTAAGTTTCTTGGACTAAAGGACCTTGTCATCTCCCCTCACTTTGCTTGGCAAAGTGAGTGTTTCGGTTATTGGATTACAACTTTGGACCTTAATATTTCATATTGGACATTGTTTCTTTGGACTAATTTTGACCTTTCCTGAAAGGTCTATTTCTGGACTATTTTCTACACTTGTTTTTATTAACTTTATATACTCCTACAATAAAGATATTAGATAGATTCTGGCCTCTGTGTATGGTTATTGGTGCTCTGCAGCCTGGGTCTTGACAGGTTTGAAGATATGCATTTGTGCCTGCTATGTATTTATGGGCCCCACATAGCCCCCGCCATCAACTGGACTCTGTTCCTCTATTGTTTGGGAAGCAACTGGCTGCTGTTTCCACTCCTCTCACAGGAGGAACCTCCATTACAAAGGGAATTTCAAGTCCATCCCTGGCCAACACAGGCCCCTTCTACACTGCCTTTTAAATCCAAATTATATTCTTTGAACTGGATTATATGGCAGTGTAGATTTACATAATCCAAGCAGATAATATGGATTATCTCATTGGATAATCTGTATTATATGTCAGTGTAGAAGGGGCCACAGCCAACAGTGATGAAGTCTTCCAGCTGTGCTCCAATAACATTTAGAGAGCCACCTGTTTCCAATCATTTCTGTGATTACATAACTGAATTGAACTTTTGTTATACAGTTGTTGTCATTTCAGAACACAAGCTTCTAATGAGCATCAACAACTTGGCTTTTGTGTAAAAGAAAAAAATGAAGAAATAAACATAGACAAAACAGAGCTACTTTTTTCTGTAACTACTCAACCATTACTTTGTTACTGCTGCAAATTGATCTTTTATCTTAGCCTTCTTATTGCTTTAACTGACCAAAGGTGCCCTAAAATTACACTAGTATCAAGAAAAAACTGAGTGGTATTGCCAAATCTTGGGCACCTTCTACACTGCCTTATAATCTAGGTTATCAAAGCAGATAATCTACATTATCTAGTTTGAACTAGATTATATCTAGATTTTATATGGACCTTGGATAACCATGAGTAAAGGTTCTTGAGTGATCTACTGTCTTAACAGGTTGGGCAAATGTGCCAGTTGCCTGCTCTCTTATCCAAATACAGGTCCCTTCTACACTGCCATATAAAACCAGATTATCTGGTTTGAACTGGGTTATATGGCAGTGTAGATTCATATAATCCGCTCAAAGCAGATATTGTGGATTATCTGCTTTGATAATCTGGATTATATAGCCATGTAGAAAGGGCCTAAGTAAGTCCTGTTGATTTGAGCAACTCTGCTGGAATTATAGTTTGGATCTATCCTATTCACCCTGACATGCAGAACATAGTTCACCATCATACATAAACTGTTTCCACATGTTTCAGTATTCACCGTTTCAACTGTTCTAGACTCCAGCAGTGAAAAAATTAATTCATCAATTGGAAGCTACTGATGAAAATGACCTGTTCTCATTCCACAGCACCTGGAATTATAGATTAAAGTACCATCAGGTTTTATGGACTAAAGAACAAAACCAGGATATAATGTGAACATAGAACCAGTCATATGTGGTCATATTTCCTGGCCTCTCCAATACAGAGAAAGTTACAATTTTACTGAAGCTGGTAAAATAAATGTAATGGCAGTGGCATTGACCTTTTCATGTACTTTTGATGCTGAAGTCTGGATTTTTATTGAGTGAGTATGGCTTCTTGTGGCTTCAAATCTTCTGACTTCCTTCAGTATTAAGATGCATTGCAGCATTGTTGAGTCAGTACGAGATTTAAGCACAAACCAAGTAAACTTGCCATTGCTCATTGGCTCAATCGATGTTCTGCAGTGAATATTCAGTGCATTCCCACATAACTGAATTCTAATCCTATCATGTAATGGAACTAGAGGAAATAAAGCGGCAGGAGAGAGGTGGCCAACTTCTTGGGGTAAATATTGGACTTAGTTGTGAAACAAATCAAAATTTTGCAACCACGTCAAAAGAGAAATTAGATCCATCTAGGAGTCAGATGAGAAGCACTGAAACCTCACAGAAAGGCTGGTAATTTGCAAAGTGTAGAACCATGAGCACTGTAGGGAAAGTAAGTAGATGATTTCTTTTAAAATTTATTTTTTAACCCAGATGTGTGTGAGAGAGAAAGAGAATGTGTGAAAGCTGGCACTTAAGCATCTAAATACAGTAGAGTCTCACTTATCCAACACTTGCTTATCCAACGTTCTGGATTATCCAACACATTTTTGTAGTCAATGTTTTCAATAAATCGTGATATTTTGGTGCTAAATTCGCAAATACAGTAATTACTACATAGCATTACTGAGTATTGAACTACTTTTTCTGTCAAATTTGTTGTATAACATGATGTTTTGGTGCTTAATTTGTAAAATCATAACCTAATTTGATGTTTAATAAGCTTTTCCTTAATGCCTCCTTATTATCCAACATATTCACTTATCCAACGTTCTGCTGGCCCGTTTATGTTGGATAAGTGAGACTCTACTGTACAAATAGCTATATTGCACTTTGCTTTTGTCTGTGCCTCCTCCCTCCTCTCCTCTCTCCATAAGTAAATTTTCTGCAACCTACTTTCCAATTTGCACTCATCTTGCAGCATATGAATTAATCGGAGGACAAAGAGCAAAAGTGGGAGGCAAAGAGCAAATGTTTTAAAAGCAGGTGAAAAAAAGGACAGAGCAAATCAAAACTTTACAACCACTGTAAAAGAAAAAAATGATCCATCTAGGAGGCAGACTAGAAGCACTTTAACCGCACAGTAAGGCTAGCAATTTGCAAAGAGTAGAATCATGAGTACCTCAGGGAACGTAAGTAGAGGATTTCAAATTTATTTTTCAACCCAGATATGTGTGTGAGAGAGTATGTGTGTGAAAACTGGCATTTAAACATGCAAGTAGGAATTGCTATATTGCATTTTCTTTGTTTGCAGAAGTTTGCTATTGATTAAACCAACTGGGAAATGCAAGACCCCCCTTCTCTCCTCCCTTTCTATGAATTACCTGCTTTGTAATTTGAACCCAGCTTGCAGCAATTGAAGTAAACTGAGGACAGTGAGAAGAAAGTGGGAGACAGGTGAAAAAACATGACTACAGAGCATTAATCCAGAGCAGAGTTTTTCAAACTGTACTCCTCCAGATGTTTTGGATTTCAGCTCCCACAATTCCTAACAACTGGTAAACTGGCTGGGACTTCTGGGAGCTGAAGTCCAAAACATCTGGAGGAGTACAGCTTGAGAAACACTGATCCAGAGTGTACCGCCAAATCAAGACATCTGGAGGGTATATAGTCGCCACCTGTGCACGTAAATGAAGGAATACCGAGTTGAACCTGTTCAGATTGCAGTTGTGAGGAGTACTCTTTCAAGTAGTAAACTGTTAGTCTAGAAGGCTTAGATTCCTATACTACCCCAACTGCCATCACTAAAAAAGTCATAAAATCTAAAAAAGTAATTTTATACCCTGCTGAATTTTAGGGGATTAAGTCCAATGTAAACTGCCATGAAGATCCTGAAAAAAAGAAAGCAAGAATGTCTATTTCAAATTATAAATATAAGAATTGTCTCATCTATTATTCATACAGGTCATCAAATGTAAAGCTGCCATAGTCTTTGAAGCTAAGGGTCCGTTTAAGATCGTGGAAATAGAAGTGGCCCCTCCAAAGGCACATGAAGTTCGCATTAAGGTAAAGGAGGCAAATCTAAAACTATATTAGTGGAGATTATCAGTATTTACACACACTCACGCAAATCACGGTAGCATTACCATTAAGTGAAGCGAAGCAGCTGCCTGGGAGCATCTAACTGAATTTAGGGAGTCTGGGAACTGGGACAGCTTTTCTCTCCCATCCCTTTCTGACATCCTACACCAGGGTTGTCCAAACTTTTTGCCAAGAGGGCCAGACTTGGTGAAATGAAAATGTGCGGGGACCTACCATTCAGCCTGACATTCTTTGAATTATTAACATTAAATGCAAATGTGTCTGAAATTAGGAAGTCTGATAAATGGGACAACTTTTCTCTCATCGCTTTCAAACATCCTACACTAAACTATTGCAAGGTGCTGGTGGGAACTCAAAGCAAGCAGTTGCAAAAATGCTCAACACTTCACAACACTCTTTAAATAGTCTTTCTGTGTCAAAGAGTGTATTTATGTTTATGCATCCATTCTACAGTAGATAAACCCTAAATAGTTGATGCAAAATACTGATCTCTATTTTTATAGCAGAGGTCCCCAAACTAAGGCCCGCGGGCCAGATGTGGCCCCTCCAAGGTCATAATTTGGCCCCTGTCCTAAACTTTAGACTTAGGGGACACAACAACAACAACAATCCTAATTAACTTGACTGTCTCATCAGCAAAAGCAGGCCCACATTTTCCATTGAAATCCTGGTAAGTTTATGTGAGTTAAAATTACTGTACATTTTAAATATTGTTTTGTAAGTTCATACTATTTTGAACTACAAATACTATATGTGCAGTATGCATTGGAATTTGTTTTATTCAACCTATAGGGTTTTTTTCATACTATAGTCCAGCCCCCCAACAGCCTGAGGGATCGTAAACCGGCCCTCAGCTTAAAAAATTTGAGGACCCCTGTTTTATAGTGTTGGCATATGATTATATCTAACCTCTCTATTTTTAAATCAAAATTGACATTTAAATGGAATACAAGGAAAATCCTTAGATGATGAATAACGGCAAGAAATTTTTAAATGGAAAGCAACTGTCTGTAGCACTCTTTCATCTTTATTGCAGATTTTGGGCACTGGAATCTGCCGCACAGATGAGCACGTACAGGCTGGTGCAATAAAAGTGAACTACCCAGTTATTCCTGGTCATGAAGCAGTTGGTATTGTGGAGAGCATTGGGGAAGGAGTCACCTGTGTGAAGCCAGGTACGGTAAAGCACACAGAGTGCAAGGAGAGAACATCCACATATAAACATAATAACAAAAACTAGTCTAGCCAACAAAACCAGAGTGATTATGGTTAAATAATATCATTTATTGTTCAAATGTGTTTCAGATATTTTCAGTAAATAATGCTGAAAAGGAAATGAATGCAAACCAGATAACTTTATTTGAAGAAGGATAGTAACTCTTGTTGCAACTCCTAGGATTTCGACCTCATTAGATGCAGTCCTCTGTGTCTTCTCCCCATTTCTCTACACTGCCGAAACTGAGTCCCACGAAGTCGATCACAGGATTCAGGGCAATTTAGAAAAGATACATTCCCAGCCAAGTCTCCAGAGCCAAGAGAGAGCAAAGGGAAATATAGCTCCCTCTATCTTCCCTCCCCTTCCTGTTGGCAGGAGCATTCTTCATAGCAGCCGTCTTTGAAAATAGACAGTCCTAACCAAGTTGGGTTTTCTGCTAGGAGCAATCTTGCTTTTTGCAGTAATTTGGATGTTTCAATAGCTGTGGACCAACTATGCTATTACATTGTCTAAAACCTTCAGGCTCACAATTGTTTTATAATTTCTAGGAGACAAAGTCATCCCACTCTGTCTTCCACAATGTGGGAGATGCCCACCTTGCAAGAATCCAGAAGGCAACATGTGCCAAAAGTCTGAGTAAGTTTTTGTTACCACTATCAGCAGTATTAGAAAGTACTTCACCAGTATTGCAACCTTTCTTATTTGTGTTGAAAATCACACACACATAAATTTTCTTTTCCGTGTTTTAAAGCTTTCTTACAGCTAAGGGAGTAATGTATGATGGCACCAGCCGATTCTCTTACAAAGGGAAACCAGTTCACAATTTTGTTAACACCAGCACCTTTACTGAATACACCGTGGTGCATGAGGATGCAGTGGTCAAAATAGATCCTGCAGCTCCCATTGAGAAAGCTTGTCTGATGGGCTGTGGATTTTCCACTGGCTATGGTGCTGCCACCAAAACTGCAAAGGTAGGTATCAGGACCTGCAGCAGGGTGAATTTGTCTAGTATCTGAATTTTGTGACTAAGGTGAATCAGTTATGAAATGGTAACGCCAAATATTTCTGCTTTGTCATATTTCATTTAAACTCAACAATGAAGAGTTTAACCTAAAAGTTTAACCTGATCAGCCTCAAGTCAAGTAGGTCTTTTGAGTGAATCATTGTATAGAGCAGGGGTCCTCAAACTTTTTAAGCAGAGGGCCGGTCCGCAATCTTTCAGACTGTGGAGGGGCTGAATTATCATTTGAAAAAAAAACCCCGAACAAATTCCTGTGCACACTGCACATGTCTTATTTGTAGTGCAAAACAACAACAATAACAATGAAAGGACAATACAATATTTAAAAATGAAAACAATCGTAACCAACATAAACCTATTAGGATTTCAATGGGAAGTGTGGGCCTGCTTCTGGCCAATGAGATAGTCAAATTAATTAGGATTGTTGTTGTTGTTGTGTGCCTTTAAGTCATTTCAGACTTTGAGCGAGCCTAAGTCTAAATTTATTTATTTACTCCTTTACTACATTTATTTATTACATTTATATCCTGCCCTTCTCACCCCGAAGGGGACTCAGAGCAGCTGTATGTACATACAATATATTATATCATTAGCATAGCACAATATTAGCATTATATATTATTATATTGAACTATACCACTATACTGTAATATTATATGTAATATATAACATATAATTAATATTATTATATGGTATTATTATTAGTATTGTATAACATAATATTATTATCAATATTATATGTATATACAATATATTATATTATTAAAAATGATATAAAATATTATATTATAAAACTGAGGGCAGGGGCCAGGTAAATGACCTCGGAGGGCCGCATCCGGCCCCCGGGCCTTAGTTTGGGGACCCCTGGTATAGAGTATCATTGTACAGGTAAAGCCCATTGATTCAGTGAATCTAGTTAGGGCAAATGACATAATTGGATTTTAATATCATGGTCTGCAGGAAATGTTTTTGTTGACTATGCAAGAATATTATGAACTGCATACCATGTTTGTTTGTCCATTAGATACATCTGAGGAAAATAACTCATTCTTGAAAAGCTTACTTTACCACTTTTGTTCTCTGAGGTGCTACAAGATCCTTTTGCATACTGATATTCCAGACTAAAGGGGCCTCTGATGGCACAGTGTGTTAAAGCACTGAGCTGCTGAACTTGTGGACCAAAAGGTCCCAAGTTCAAATCCCGGGAGCGGAATGAGTGCCCGCTGTTAGCCCCAGCTCCTGCCAACCTAGCAGTTTGAAAACATGCAAATGTGAGTAGATCAATAGGTACTGCTCCAGCAGGAATGTAATGGCGCTCCATGCAATCATGCCAGCCACATGACCTTGGAGGTGTCTAGGGACAACGCCGGCTCTTCGGCTTATAATAATAATAATAATAATAATAATAATAATAATAATAACTTTATTTATACCCCGCCACCATCTCCCCAACGGGGACTCGGGGCGGCTTACATGGGGCCATGCCCAGGACAATACACTATAGCAAAATATAAAAACAGCATATCATAATACAGTTAAACAATACAATAAATAGTCATATACAGTACAACACAAAATCACAAAAGCAATATAACAGGGCGGGCCGCATGAACACTCAGTTAAAACTTGGGGTGAGAAAAAGATAAGAATAAAAACCACGGGGAACAGGGACATAAGATAGAAAAACAGTCTAGAGGATAGATGTTGGGGGGAGTAACAAAAGAAGTGCATAACAGTTACTCTCCGAAAGCACACCGGAAAAGCCACGTTTTTAAGTCTTTCCTAAAGGCTAAAAGAGTGGGGGCTTGCCTGATTTCAATGGGCAGCGAGTTCCATAATCGGGGGGCCACAGCAGAAAAGGCCCTCTCCCTTGTTCCCACAAGGCGGGTCTGGGATATAGGCAGTGGTGACAGGACATGGAGATGAGCACCAACCCCCAGAGTCAGACACGACCGGACTTAACGTCAGGGGAAACCTTTATCTTTACCTTTATTCCAGACTAACATTGTTACCCAAAAATTGAGTGCTTCAAACTGGCTGAAAGTTGGCCAGTATAGTGGGATACAGAGAGAAGGGTTTGCAGCAATATACTTACAATTACCTACTTTGTCATGCTACAGCTCCATCTTATTTTGGTGACCTTTCTCTCTACCCATTTTTCCTGTCTTCCTCTGGCTTTTTTTGATAATACAGAAAGGATTTAACACATTGTGGTAGATATCACTTCTCCTAGAACCAAGTCCACATCACAAAGCTGGGCAAATCCAAAGTGACAGAACATTAGCAACATTTTATTCATTCTTTAGATGGCAGTAGCACAGAAATGCCTATTTTTAAGCCTAGTTTTGTTTTGAAGCTGCCTCAATGAGCCTTACATATTTATATCTTCCTCTAAGTTACAGTAGAATTCTCAAGTTTCAACAGGGAACCTGAAACTACAGGTAGGAGATCAGACAGATAAAATAATGAGTTGAAAGATAAATAAACCGAAAAAGAGCTAACTTATAATCATATAGCTTCATGTTTCTAAGATTTTGGGGATCAATTTTTATTATGTTGATGTCCATGCAGGTGACTCCTGGTTCTACTTGTGCTGTTTTTGGTCTGGGAGGAGTCGGCCTCCCAGTAATCATAGGCTGTAAAACATCTGGAGCATCACGGATCATTGGGATTGACATCAACAAGGCTAAATTTCCCATCGCTAAAGAGCTGGGTGCCACTGAATGTATCAGTCCTCTGGATTTCAAGAAGCCCATCAATGAAGTGCTGCTAGACATGACTGATGGAGAAGGCGTGGACTATTCCTTTGAAGTGATTGGACACACAGATACTATGGTATGTGCACAAAGTACATTGTTTGATAGATCTGAAAGGGAAGGGACTGGAACATATGCATTGCTTTTCTTAATCTTCTTTTTCTTGAGATTCTGCTCCAATAAACTGTTGCAGCAAAGCTTTACATAACAAGACTAGTAGACAAGATTTCAAGAAGTTGAAATTAGAGCTTGTTATTACGAGGAAAAATGCTCCACTGAAGCTTCATCACAAATTTTATGGCAACCTAATATTTTCAAAATTCAGTTGTCAAGGAGCAAATGGTGCATTAAATTCTTCTGGACAGTGGCACAGATGGCAAAACAAACATTAGTGGGGTATTAACCCTTTCCTTTGCTATCCAAAACTGAATGCTATCCAAAATATGGATGACTGGAGGTACTCTTAAAAATATACCTATCTGATTAACATACAAATTCAACTTAAAAATAAACCTACAGAACCAATCTTGTCTGTAACCCAGGGACTTCCCATATTTGATACAATGTTGAAGAAGTAGTATATGTAATGTCTTGCATTGTTCCATATACTGATACAGAAAACCCTAGGAGATTTTATAGCAGAGCATGTAATAGTTTTTTTTTCTTCTTGGAATTGATCTGAATGTGTGACTTTGGATTTATCTTAGGCTGCTGCATTGGCTTCCTGCAACTTAAACTACGGTGTCAGTGTGATGGTGGGAGTGCCACCTTCAGCAGCAGAGATGACTTTGTCTCCAAGACTTATTTTCACAGGACGCACTTGGAAAGGATCTGTGTTCGGAGGTATGGCTGAAGCAACAGCTAGTACATGGCTGCTAAAAAGATATAATGCGTTCTGTGATCACGGGAAGCTCAATGTGTGCCATTGTAGTAGGATTTGTTGGAGAATACCGGGGAGAAGAGGAGGAGCATTCTGAGTTGCATGGCATAGCACAAAGTATAACCCCAGACATTGCTCTAACTCTCAACAGCCCTAGAAAGCATAGATGGCATGTAACTTGTGTAAAAAAATATGTAAGCATGTTTCAGTGTGGAAATGTGTGGGTTTATAAGAGCTTTACAAGTTAATGTGAGCAATCTTATTTGCAGGTCTGAAAAGCAAAGATGATATTCCTAAACTGGTTTTGGCGGGCATGGAGAAAAAGTTCAATCTAGATCCACTAGTCACCCATGTTCTGCCTTTTGAGAAAATCAACGAAGGCTTTGAACTCCTCCATAAAGGACAAAGGTAAACATTTTCTTTTTAAATAGCTATACTCAGTAAAGCAGGGAATGTAGTTTAGCTTTTAATCTAAACATTAAAGATGATTTGTATATTGCTGAATCTGTTTGGGGGACAGAGTTCAGATCCTGAATTTCAAGTTCTGCTACAATCCAGAGCAGTTTCTTTGCCCAGTTGAAAATTATTGTGCTGGTCCAACATATAATGTACTGGTGTACCAAAATCTCTGAAATTTTTTATGTTGCCAGACTGTCTATCAATTCCTCTTTTTTTCTGTTTCAAACATTGCAATGAGGATTTAAATCTGAAATTTTCTGTTGAAATATATTGAAACAAAAATGACGTAGGATCAAGAATGCAATTCTAACCAACTAAGATACCCAAAGCAGTGCAGAGCCAACCATAACCCCAGTAAAAATACTAAACCTAACCCACTTTAGAGATGCTTAAAATAATTTAGAACTATTCTCAACCAAGCTCAAATCTTCATTAAGCTGAACAGAAGCTACCACGTTTAACTTTAAATTGTGTTCTGATGTTTCAGTATCCGTACTGTTCTGAAAATGTAAAGACCCTGGAGATGCAAATACAAAACAGCTCAATTCCAGAAGAATGATCAATTGCAAATCACATCATGGAACATCTGTGGAAAGAATTGCATATTATTGTATTCCAAGCAGCAATACTGCTTTATCAACCTATAGATCAATCCTATTTTTTCTCAGGGTTGGATAAGAGATAACTTTGTCTTCTTATTCATATTCTCAATGCCTTGGAGACTACGTTTAATTAAGCCATGTTGTTGTTGTTTATTTGTTCAGTCGCTTCCGATTCTTCATAACCTCATAGACCAGCCCACGCCAGAGCTCCCTGTCGGCCGTGGCCACCCCCAGCTCCTTCAAGGTCAAGCCAGTCACTTCAACGATACGATCCTTCCATCTTGCTCTTGGTCTGCCCCTCTTCCTTTTTCCTTCCATTTTCCCCAGCATCTTTATCTTCTCCAAGCTTTCCTGTCTTTCCAAAGTACTTCAATCATCACCTGATCAGTTTTAGACTAACCACAACCTTAAACCTCTGCAGAGGTGGAGGACCAATTAAGATGGTCTGCCCCAGGAGACGTATGGATCCAAGCAGATTCCTGATGTCTCTTGGGGATTTTTCTGGCATGCAAGCAGACAATCCTGTCGAGGTTCTGGTCGATCTCTATAACACCGAGGTTGTCAGGGGTGTAGACACGATCACCCCTGAGTGTCCCCTCTCATCACGTAGAGTCAACCCAGCTCCTTGGTACACTGAGGAGTTGACGAAGATGAAGCGGACGACACAGAGACTAGAGTGCCTCTGGCGGAGGACTGTCTGACTGAACATGGGCTAGAGCCTCACTTAAGGCCTATTCCACAGCTTTGAGGACAGCCAGAAAAGCTTTTTAGACTGCTCACATTGTGTCTGCAACCAATAGACCAGCGGAGCTGTTTTGGGTGGTTGATGAGCTTCTCTGCCCTCACAAGGGTGGGGAGACTGCCAACCACCCGGCAGCTCGATGTGGCAAGTTCGCCCATCATTTTGCAGATAAAGTCGCTCGGATATGTTCCCACTTAGATGCCAGCCTTAGAACAGTTCTAGAGGAGGTAACCGAGGCACCTGCTTGTCCGATCCTAATGGATTTGTTTCAGACTGTTCACCCTGATGATGTCGAGGGGATCCTTGGGGCTGTGAGAGTGACTACTTGCACTCTGGACCCTTGCCTTTCATGGCTGATAAAACTTGCCAATGGGGGATTGGCGTCGTGGCTGACTATGATTGTGAATGCTTTGTTGGATCAGGGATGTTTCCTTCAAACCTTAAACAGGGAATAGTAAGACCTTTCCTAATAAAGGTGTTCCTTGATCCTGCAGTGCTAAACAATTGCCCGATTTCCAATCTCCCATTTTTGGGCAAGGTTCTAGAGCGGGTGGTCGCCTTACAGCTTCAGGGGTTCCTGGTTGTGATGGACCATCTGGAGCCATCACAGTCGGGTTTCAGGACTGGTCACAGTACCAAGATGGCTTTGGCCGCCTTGGTGGATGACCTCGGCAGGAACTAGACAAGGGGAGTGTGTCCCTGTTGATTCTCTTGGACATCTCAGCGGCTTTCAATACCATTGACCATGGTATCCTTCTGAGTCGGCTCTCTGGAATGAGTATTGGGGATGCTGCTTTGCAGTGGCTCCGCTCCTTCCTAGAGGGCCGTACTCAGATGGTGAAGCTGGGAGATTCCTGCTCAGATCCCTGGCCATTGTCCTGTGGGGTCCCGCAAGGATCTATTTTTTCTCCCATGCTTTTTAATATCTACATGAAACCGCTGGGCGAGGTCATCTGGAGCTTTGGAGTTGGGTGCCATCTCTATGCAGATGACACCCAGTTTTACTACTCCATTCCACCAGATTCCAAGAAAGCTCCTTGCGTTCTGGACCAGTGCCTGTCCACTGTGGTAGACTGGATGAGGGTGCACAAGCTGAGGCTAAACCCAGACAAGACAGAGGTCCTCCTGATCAGTCACATGGCCAATCAGGGTATCGGGTGGCAACCTGTGCTGGATGGGGCTACACTCCCCCTGAAGTCACAGGTTCGCAGCTTGGGGGTTCTCCTGGAGTCTGTGCTGACACTTGAAGCTCAGTGGTGGCTGGGAGGGCCTTTGCACAGTTAAAGCTTGTGTGCCAGCTGCAACTGAACCTCAAGAAGTCTGACTTGGCCACAGTGGTCCATGCCTTAGTTACCTCCAGATTGGATTACTGTAACACACTCTCCGTGGGATGGCCTTTGAAGATGGCTCAGAAACTTCAACTAGTACAACAAGCAGTGGCAAGGTTGCTAACGGGAGCATATTATAGGGAGAAGACTACCCCCCTATTGAAACAGCTCCACTGTCTGCTGATAATTGTCCGATCCAAATTCAAAGTGCTGGCTATTACCTATAAAGTCCTAAATGGCTCAGGTCCAGCCTATCTTTATGATTGCATCTCTTATTACAAACCTACACAAAATTTACGATCTACCTGGCAGGCCCTTCTCTTGTTCCCACCTTCGTCTCAAACCCAATTGGTGGGGACGAGAGAGAGGGCCTTCTCGGTCATGGTCCCCCAGCTCTAGAACTCTCTTCCGAGAGAAATCAGATTAGCTCCCATACTGATGTCATTTCGAAAATATTTGAAAACTTGGTTTTTTCAAGCCACCTTTGATTAAGAAGAACAGTTGACTGAGTCCCTACCTTTACCTATGTCCTAGTTTTTTGCACTTTATCACTGGTCCATGTGATTAGTAATTCAAATATATTGCACAATTATAATCTTATCCCTTTTCTCCAAGTTTGAAGATTAATGTACCATTATGTCGCCCGTGGCCTCTAGCTACACTTTTATTTTGTGATGTTATGTTTTTAATTCTGATGTATTAATTTGCTGTGATTGCTGCGTATTTTATTTGGTTGTATTTTATTGTATATTGTTGGGCCTGGTCCCCATGTGAGCCGCCCCAAGTCCCCTTGGGGAGATGGGCGGGATTCAAGAATAAAGTTATTATTATTATTGTTAACCTGGAAAAGGCTGGAGAATTTATCAATAAAGCATTGATTAAACAGAATATGGGCTATAACCCGATCAGAAAAGTTAACCTATAAATTAAGATTTGCAAAAAGGAGAAATAAAAGATCTATTTGATAATACATGAGAAGCATTTACCATATTTACTCAAGTCTAGTGTGCCATCAATTGTAATAGGCACCTCAATTTTGAAAGGTGAAGAAAAAGCTAGCTGGGAAGGGGGGTCATTTCCCATTGCACAACACTTAGAGGTATTTATGGTCTAAACAAAACCTGAACATGATAAGGGCATAGGACCAGTCATATGTGGTCATATTTTCTGGGCTCTCCTGTACAAATCACATTATACTTCTGCTATCCTGAAGATGAAGGAGCTGCGGTGGCGAAGAGTGTTAAACTACTGAGCTGCTGAACTTGCAGACCGAAAGGTCCCAGGTTCAAATCCCGGGAGCGGAATGAGCACCCGCTGTTAGCTCCAGCTTCTGCCAACCTAGCAGTTCGAAAATATGCAAATGTGCGTAGATTAATAGGTACCGCTCTGGCAGGAAGGTAACAGCGCTCCATGCAGTCATGCCGGCCACATGACCTTGGAGATGCCTACAGACAACGCCGGCTCTTCGGCTTAGAAATTGAGATGAGCACCAACCCCCAGAGTCAGACATGACTGGACTTGACGTCAGGGGAAACCTTAACCTATCCTGAAGATAGTAAAATAAATGTAACCACAGCAGCAACTGCCTTTTCATTTCCTTCAGATGCAAAAGGTTGGATTTTTACTGAATGAGTGTGGCTTCTTGATGTCTTCAAATCTACAGACCTCCCCCAGTATTAAGATGCATCGAAGTCCTGCTGAGTCATTTTCAGATTTCAATGAGCAGCGGATTTAAGCGCAAGCCAAGCAAACGGGGCCTCTTCAAATCGGCATTGCTCATTCCTCAACATGCCTTGGCACAGGCTTTGCAGGAAACTCTCTCACACAACTGAATTCTGATCCTTGCATAATGGAGCTACAGTAAACAATGTGGCATCAGAGGAGTGGCCAAGTCTTTCGCGTGGGGCTCAGTAAACACTGGACTATTGAAAGACAACTAATCCAATCTTTGCAGCTACTTTAAAAGGAAAGTTTGTTCCATCTGGGAGGCAGACTACAAGCACTGAAACCTCACAGAAAGGTTTTGTTTTTTTGCAAAGCGTACAATCATGAGCACTGCAGGGAAAGTAAGTAGATAATTTCTTTTAAGATTGCTTTTTCACCGCAGGGAGAACATTGAAAGCTGGCAGATAACATTCAAATAGAAATAGTTTAAACAATCTTAGTCAGAACTTGGAAAAATTAGTCTTGGTACTCCAATTACTATAACCAATTACTGTGCTGGCAGAGAGAAATCATATCATCCAAAAAATATTTTTTTACGGCCTGTCCCTATGAGCAAGCCCCACTGAACTTGAGCAGAGTAAAGCCTTCTGTAAACTGCTATGAGAACCTGGAAAGGAAAAAAACAAGAATGTATATTTCAAGTTATATATATAAACATTGTCTCATCTCCTATTATTTTTCCAGGTCATCAAATGTAAAGCTGCCATAGTCTTCGAAGCGAAGGGACCGCTTAAGGTTGTGGAAATAGAAGTGGCCCCTCCAAAAGCACATGAAGTTCGCATTAAGGTAAAGGAGACAATCTTAAAACTTGATTAGTGAAGATTATTGGTATTTATGCACATTCAGTCAAAACAGTTCTGCTCGGCAAAATGAAGCGGCTGCCTCTGTTGGAAGCATCTGCCTCATGTTAGGGAGGCTAAGAATTGGGACAACTTTTATCTCCTATCCCTCTCTAGCAAACTACACTAAACTTTTGTAGAGTTTTGGTTTATTGTGAGTGCTAAAAGAAGATTCAATGGTTGATTCAGAGGGATAGGATATATGCAGTAATGTGTGTGTGTGGGGGGGGGAGGTATCACATTCTTCAGGCAGCTATATGTCTTGAACTGATCTGATTCCTGAAGCTGCCAATCTGCTCCTGAATCAGAGCTCTGATGCACATGTGTGCTTCTAACACAGGCATGGGCAAACTTCAGCTCTCCAGGTGTTTTTTGGGCTTTAACTCCCACAATTCCTAACAGCTGGTAGGCCATTAGGAATTGTGGGAGTTGAAGTCCATAACACCTGGAGGGCCCAAGTTTGCCCATGCCTGCTTTAACACCCAAAGTGGCTTCATTATCCATTTTGCTGAAGAAATTGTGAATTGCATCCACAAGAAATGTATCCATAGGCATGGGCTGGCACCTTGTTCATGTCATAAACCTGCATAATGCTGGTTTGTATCAATTTTTTCGAATTGCTGTAGATGGCGGAATTTTTTTACCTCTTTTTTGTACAACAATCCTCACTGCTTAACTCACCAGTTCTCCCCAAATACTGACGCGTAGCAGATGGTGGAGAGCTGAGGGCAGCAGTGGAGTATCCAACTACAGTAGAGTCTCACTTATCCAACATAAATGTGCCGGCAGGACGTTGGATAAGCGAAAATGTTGGATAATAAGGAGCGATTAAGGAAAAGCCTATTAAACGTCTAATTACGTCATGATTTTACAAATTAAGCACCAAAACATCATGTTTTACAACAAATTGTCAGAAAAAGCAATTCAATACACGGGAACATTATGTACTAATTACTGTATTTATGAATTTAGAACCAAAATATCGCAATGTATTGAAAACATTGACTACAAAAACTTTGGCTACTAAAAATTGACTACAAATAAAGATAGAATTGAATAAAATGAACTTAATGTAACAAAATTGTCAGAAATTAAATCCATAAAAAGTTCAGTCCTTGCCTAGAGAAACAGCTGTGGATCCAGGCGGGAGGCAGATTGGATTGGATAATCCAGAATGTTGGATAAGTGAATGTTGGATAAGTGATACTCTACTGTATCTCCTTCTAGCCACAGACATACAAGATAAAAGTTTCTTCCAGGATCTTTCAGTGGTCTTCTTGAGGTATTAGAATATGACCTTATTGTTGGGACCCCATATCCACCCGGGGGCACAGTGGATTAAACCCTTGTGCTGGCAGGACTAATGACTTGAAGGTTGGGTTGCTGACCTGAAGGTTGCCAGTTTGAATCCAACCCAGGGAGAGCACAGATGAGCTCCCTCTATCACCTCCATGCGGGGACATGAGAGAAACCTCTCACAAGGACAGTAAAAACATCAAAACATCCAGGCATGCCCTCTGCAACGTTCTTGCAGACGGCCAATTCTCTCACACCAGAAGTGACTTGCAGTTTCTCAAGTCACTCCTGACACCAAAAAAAAATTCCTTCACCACCACCCCATTTTTCCACAGTTGCTCCATGGCTTTACTGGGCAAGGAGCTTTGCAGGAAGAAGGTGGGTGGGATTCCACATTGGGCCAAATTTTATGCCCATCTCCTGAAGCAAATCTATGGCCAAGCTGCATGAACACAAGACAGAGTTTCAAAGTATTCAATTTTTGGATGACAGATCCCAGAATCCCCCAAACAGCATAGGCTTTAGTCCAAAACAGTAAATTTTCCAAGTTATGGATAAACATGGGGTCTTTGCCTATTGTCACATCCCCTGGGGACAAATAAACATTTCTGAGGTCCACAAGCAGCCACACCATCTCCCCTGTGAGGCTATTTTTGATGGTCTCTGCTGTGGCACAGGCTGGAAAGCAAGCCAGCTGCAACAAATCACTCTGACCAGGAGGTCATGAGTTCGAGGCCAGCCCGTGCCTGCGTCTTGTCTCTGTCTCTTTTCTATGTTATGGCATTGAATGTTTGCCTTTATGTGTGCAATATGATCCGCCCTGAGTCCCCTTCGGGGTGAGAAGGGCGGAATATAAATGTTGTAAATAAATAAATAAATATTCCTATCTCCATTCTGAAATATCTGAATTTCCAAACCTTAGTTATACTGGAAGCACTGAGCTCACATATGCTGGTGCTTGTCTTTTTAAAAAAATTATTATTCATTATATGAGTAGATTTTGTACATTTATTCCATACATGTCTTTTATCTGTTACAACATTTCCCCACCCTCTTGCTATTTCTCACTGTTCCTCCTTTCAATATTATCCACTCATTTTTCTAATATATCTTAGTTCTATTCACTCTTTTTCCCTCCCCCCTCCCCATCCCCATACCACAGTTTGTATTATAACTTTAACTTCATCCAGGAGCTCAGTTTTCCCCACCTCTGTACAATATTTACATTGGTTTCACCACGTTTTATCCATTCCATATATATTCTCTTTAATTTTCCTCATTTTATCTTCCTTCTTATCTTCATAGATAAAACTTGCTATAATATCTGATTAGACCTGATCAAACAAGACATTGTTCCAATTTACCATATTCTATTTTTTTTTCCAGTCTTTCCAACCGCATGATATTACCGCCTTTCCGGCAAGAATCATTGCTTTGAATAAATCTTGATTTTTTACATTAATCTTATTGTTCCTAATATTTCCATTAGCATCAACTTCATATTTACTTGAAGTGATATTTTAAAATAATACCACTTGGCACTGTGGGTTTAAGCAAGGGATTGTATGCTCACATATAGTAAGGATGTTCAAAGGCAAAAGCCTTTTGGAAACAAATAATGAAGAAAATGGATATGCTGGTGCTTGTTGCCCTGCCTGTTTGCCTTTGGCAAATCTCCTCTCAAATATAATTGCTGCAAAAGTATACTTTGATTATGTAATCAACAAAACCTTGAGGTATTCATAGAAATCTTAGTTAATAGAAGCCTTTTCCAACAGGTTTGTGCTAGCTTTAAAATTCAAGCTAACACAAGATGATATTCAATGCAGCTACATCGAGAGATGACATAAGCCTTAAATATGAAATGCAATAGGCATTTATAAAGGCAGATTCACTATCCAGACACATCTGCAAGAGTGTTAAACTATCTTTATATTACATAGAACATGTCTGGTTCCATGTTCTTGGAGATCCTGGGCAAGTTGTGTGACTTAAGTTTCAATTTGCTTTTCCTCATGCAACCGATTATTTCCTCCAAACATTCATTTAGAGGAGACATGCTATCCTTAACTGAGGCTGTTTTGAAGGCATGGAGAAATATATTTGGGTGCTATCAGCATACTGATAGCAACGTGCCTATGCTTCTGTATAATCATCATCATCTTTATTTATATCCTGCCCCATCTCCCAAAGGGACTCGGGCCAGCTCACAACATAAATAATACAATAAAATACAATACAATTAAACTGACATAAAGTGTAATAAACAATGATTAACACAACCAATCAATATAGACAACAAAATACAATACAACAAACAAACAAAATAAACAATAAAAAATTGTAAAACATTAGATTTAATATTTTACACCACTTCTGCAGTGGAATAGGAAATATAATTTACTTCAACAGAAAATTTGCTTCTGAGCAGTTTTGCATTGACCAAAGTTAAAGGGCAGTTATCTCAAAAAGATCCAGGCTTCTAGGTTTAAATGTATAATCAACTACTCTGGAGAAAGTAGAAGAGGTACTTGCTAAGGTTCTGAGTAATGAGATTTTTTATTGATATTCTAAGCCTGTATAAGTCACAAGTCACTGTGGTGTAGAAATGGGTGGTTTGCACTAGGACTCAGAATGGGCAGATTAAAGTCCAACTCTCCACTCAGGTAGGAAGTCACTGGATGACCTTGAACCAGACACCCTTCTCTTGACTTAAAATACTTTACACGGTAGTTAAGAAAACAAAAACTGGACAAGAGAAGAACATATATTACCTAAATGGTGGGTGGAAAAGACAGGATATAAATCTGGTGTATAAATGAATCTTAAGACTTCATTCTTCAATAAAAAGGACTCTGAAGTTGGCCATAATTATTTCTGCTTCCTTGTAAATATTCAGGATTTGATTGCATGCATGTCATTGGTATAGAACCGTTTTTATAATGTATCAGAGCATATATAACTGTCTTTCCACTTTGCTTGGTTTCTTATGTAAAAGTTTCATAAAACACTGTCATCTATATTTAGTGTAGCATTAGCACTGACTTTGTACAAGAGAGGGAAAATGCCCTTGCTCAATGGCAGATACCAACATCATATGTAAACAATTCCAGCCCTGAAAAATGGTTAAAAGGTTAAGAAGCAGGCAGTGGGGAATGTTATTCTGAGAAGTGGCTCCCAATCAGGCCAGATTAGATAATGTAAGATTAACTACTAGTGCCTAAAGTCAGATTTCTCTGCCATTAAATGAGGAGTGAGGCACAAATGACTGCAGCCCTTAAATGTTGTACTGTAAGTTTCATGGTTCTTTATCATTGGCTGTGCTCGCTAGTGCTGATGGAAATTGCAAGCTTTCAGATTTTGTTCCCAGTAGTTTCATGTAAATATTATAAAGCATTGGGGATCTAGTGGCCCACTGTGGGATGCCACATCATAGCTCATAGCACCATCATAATTACACTGTCCCTGCCACTGATATATATGCACTATGGTGAGGCTAGTATAATTAACATGGCAATGCTCTTCAAATTGTCTATATGGGCTCCATGCCTTTCAACATTTGTACAATTTACTACTACATGATGTACAAGTTACTCCCGGAAAGAGCATGATGCCCACAATTTCCTCTTTATATCCTGCTGACTTAATTGAGTGTAAACTGATTTTCTGCTTTAAACTCAGCATGTTAAACAAAGGGGAAAGTAGAAGAAGGAGAGAGACATTTAAAAGCATCCAAAATAATGGAATTGTAGGGGATTTGTAGTGGCAGTCCTTGTCAAATTGGAATAATTGGGGAATATAGGGTTCAAGTTCTACTTTATCAGTACTGGGCATGGTCCAGTTGCCTCCAGAAAACCACTATCATGGCAGCATCACAAAGCATACTCTTGGATCTCAACAAACAAACCTATCTACACCATGTTAATTGCATAAGAATCCCCTGAGTAGTCCTGCATAGTTAACAAGTGAGTTCAAGCAAAGGCCCAGTGTTTATTTGCTGCCAAACCATGATCTCAGCTCTAATTAGTTCTTTAGAGTCATTGCCACAATAACCATCATGTTGGGTCCTGCTGGTGTCCCGGCAATTGCTCAAGGATGCTATACACTTGTGGATCAGACTGTTAAAATGATATAGAACATCTATGAGTGTGTAGTAAGTATGTTACCTTATTTGAGGAGACATCCTATGAAAACATCCCAGAAACTTCAGCATATGGAGAAAAGAGCCAGAAAGAACCCAACTTCCTATCCCTTGGCTTTTTGCTTTTCATTCATTTTTTTCTGATTGAGAAAACACCAGTGCTTTATCTTGGCTTAGTTAAATATTAAGTAACTTTATCTTGCCCAACTCCTCCAAATGTGTTGGAAATGTTGTTCACTCTGCTCTGTTTACTGTCAGAATGGATTTCTTTCTCCCCATGCACTTGATGCAATGTGAAGTTGATTTACGATTGTGAAAAAGAGTCACAACTGTGAGTGAATATTGGTCAACAGTACCATTCTGGTAGCCATTGGAGCATGCCAAATTACTTTTCATTCTTGTTTTGGATGACAGGGAAATCTGTCCAGTTGTAGCCTAATTAAGGGTAGGCAATGGGCATCTACATTGTACAATGAGTGCAGTGTAAGACCACTCTAGCTGCTAAGGCGCAATGCCTTGAAATCATAAGAGTTGTAGTTTTACAAGGTCTCACTAAATTACAAGCCCATGATTCCATAGCACTAAGCCATGGCACTTAAAGTGATTTGAAACTGCAATCATTCTGCAGTGTAGGTGAACCCTCTAGCTGGTGTAAAATACTCACCTGTATTTTTATAGTGTTGGTATGTGCTTGTAACTATCTCCTTTATTTGTAAATCAGTATCAAAACTGATACTTAAAGGTAAGACAAGGAACTTCCCTAAATGATAAATATCCCTAAATGATAAATAATTGCATGAAATTTCTAAGTGGAAGAAATATTCTGTAGAGATTTTTCATCTTTATTACAGATTTTGGCTACAGGAATCTGCCGCACAGATGACCATGTACTGAATGGTACAATAAAAGTGAACTATCCAGTTATTCCTGGCCATGAAGCAGTTGGAGCTGTGGAGAGCATTGGGGAAGGAGTTACCTGTGTGAAACCAGGTATGGCAAAAAACACAGAGGGCAATGAGAGGACATATACATGTCAGGTAACTCTAATACCTTAGTAGTGTGCTGGAAAGTGTCTCCATGCAGATATCTGGCTAAAAGAGTGAGGGTAAGGGGAGGGGAGAGAAGGGAAGAAAAGTAATTTAGGGGTAGTAGATTTGTTATTGGTTAGCTGCATTAGTAGAGTAGTACTGATATAAACAAGTCTTTGTTGTGTATATCATTTTATCATTATCATAATTTCTCTCTTTGGTATTACATCAGACTTATATATTTCTGTATAAAACATCCTTTTATAATAATAATAATAATAATAATAATAATAATAATAATAATAACAACAACAACAACAACAACAACAACAACAACAACAACAACTTTATTTTTGTACCCAACCTCCATTTCCCCAAAGGGACTCAGAGTGGCTTACATATGGCACAAGGTGCCTAAAACAATGCCTAAAATAAACACACAGTACAATGCCATAGGAGCCTCCCGGTGGCACAGTGGGTTAAACTACTGAGCTGCTGAACTTGCTGACCGAAAGGCTGCCGGTTTGAATCCGGGGAGCTCCCACTGTTAGCTGCAGTTTCTGCCAACCTAGCAGTTTGAAAACATGCAAATGTGAGTAGATCAATAGATACCGCTCCAGCAGGAAGGTAATGGCGCTCCATGAAGTCATGCTGACCACATGACCTTGGTGTCTATGGACAACGCTGGCTCTTCCTTCAGTTTAGAAATGGAGATGAGCACCAACTCCCAGAGTCGGACACAACTAGACTTAATGTCAGGGGAAAACCTTTACCTTTACCTACAATACAAAATAAAACCATTAGTATATAAAAAAAACAATTTGAACTCAGAACAGCACCCAATAACCTATAGTGTCAACTGTTATAAAAACATGGCCAACTGTATACAAAAAGAAAGGAAAGGGATAGTGCAAGTTGTAGCTAAGGAAAAAGGGAATGGGATGAAAGTGCTGTGCTACATATTTTTACCTGCCTGAGGAGCTTGACTAGGACCACTGCAACAAAATGACTCCTATTCCCAGACTCACACACACACAGTGCTCCAAAAGGATACTATGGTTGATGATATCGAAAACCACAGAGAGATCTAAAAGCATAAACACATTTTATCAGTGCTAAGACAGATATCATCCACTAAAGCAGCCATAGCAGTCTCAATTCTGTATCCTGCGTTGAAGCTAGTTTGAATCCTGACCGTATTTTCTTACATATAATGTGCCATCGAATGTAATGTGTACCTCAATTTTGAAGGTATGCAGTACAAGAAAGGATTTGCTGTCAAATGTAATGTGAGGCAGTGGTGGTTGCAAAAAGACTTATGGGAAGCCATGTCCCTCCTTCAGGTCTAGTAGGAACCAGTAATGGCCACAAAAGGCTAGTGGGAAGCTATGCCCTTCAGTCTGGTCTTCCCACCAGCTTTTTTACAGCCACCACTGCCTCTCCCTCCTCTGTCTGCACCTGGGATTTCATGCCCAACAGCATAGATGGGTTTAGGTGTGTTATTCTAACACACCATCAAATCTAATGAATACCTCAAATTTAGCAGTGTAATTTTGCCCAAAAAGTGTGTTTTAGACTTGAGTAAATATGGTGCTGCAGCAGGTTAAACTGCTGAGCTGCTGAACTTGCTGACCAAAAAGTTGGCAGTTCAAATCCAGGGAGCAGAGTAAGCTTCCTCTGTTAGCCCCAGCTTCTGCCTACCTAGCCGTTCAAAAACATGCAAATGTGAGTAGATCAATAGGTACCACTCCGGTGGGAAGGTAACGGTGATCCATGTAGTCATGCTAGCCACATGACCTTGGAGGTGTCTACAGACAATGCCAGCTCTTCAGCTTAGAAATGGAGATGTGCACCAACCCCCAGAACCAGACACGATTAGACTTAATGTCAGTGGAAACCCTTTACCTTTACCTTAAATATGGTTTATAATATGTAGGTATGACAGTGAAATGGGTAACATGATAGAAATCATGACAATATGTTCTAATTGCCAATTATAAATAGGTTCAAATGGGCACTTTGTATTTTCATATGATGTGCCCTCCACCTGGCAACGTGAGAGAGGAGATTAGAAATGTGCCTACACCCAAGGCAAGCAAGGGCGTGCAGGAAAACAAATATGCTTCATTTTTTTCTTTTATATCTTTTCACATTTTTTCACACATTAGATTCTGCAGTTAAGATCACAAGACAATAAGCTGAGCTGGCACATCCTGTCTTGCAGAACTGGAACTGCCATCATATTTCTGCGTGCCAAAATATGTCTTTTACACAGTTGGTTTGTCATCTGAATTAATTGCATGATTAAACATAATTCCCAAAGCAACATATAATCATTATGAATAAAACATAATGAAGCAAAATATAGCAATTCAGCCTGAAAGGATAAAAACAAATTTCAGCACCAGGAAAAAATAATTCTACTTCACTAGAAGAAAATATATATACCCAGCACAGGCACATAAAGTGTCATCCGCATTAGAGCAAAGAAGTGAGAAATCTTGCAATAGAGAGCCTGGATTATTACCAGTCGGTGCCTCTTAGCACATCCACTTGGAGCTTCTCCCATCCTTGGAGCATGGGGAAAATTCACTGTATTTCTGTGTCTCTGCATCACATTGTTTTTGGGAGGGAAAAGTCCCTCCTGGAGCAATGTGGTTTGAAAATACTTTTCTAGGCAATCCCAACCAATAACAAATGAGCTTTACTTTTGCAATACTTTGGAGAAGTCTATTAGTGGTGAACAATTGTACCATTATTCATTCTAAAACTTTCAAGCTCACAATATTTTTTCTATAATTCCCAGGAGACAAAATCATCCCACTCTGTCTCCCACAATGTGGGAAATGCAGACCTTGCAAGAACCCTGAAGGAAACTTGTGCGAACAGTCTGAGTGAGTTTTCATTATCATTTCCAGCAGTATTAGAAAGTAGTAATACCTCACTAAAACTGCAACTTTTCTTGTTCTTGTTTAAAATCAAACATCCCAACTATCCTTTTCTGTGTTTTACAGCTTTTTCAAAAACACAGGATTAATGTATGATGGCACCAGCCGATTCTCTTACAAAGGGAAACCAATTCACCATTTTGCTAACACCAGCACCTTTACCGAATACACCGTGGTGCATGAGGATTCGGTGGCCAAAATTGATCCTGCAGCCCCGCCTGAGAAAGCCTGTCTGATAGGCTGTGGATTTTCCACTGGCTATGGTGCTGCCACCAAAACTGCAAAGGTAGGCATTCAGGACATAGGTGGCCAACCTGCAGAAGCAGGAATTTTTGGCACATTGAATTTTATCCCTGTGATTTATCCGTTGTTAAGCCGTAGTACCAAATATTTCCACATGATTGTATTTCATTTATGTTCAGTGATGAAGAGAAGGAGCCACAGTGGCACAACTGGGTTAAACCCTTGTGCCAGTTGAACTGCTAACCTGAAGACCTGAAGGTCGGTGGTTCAAATCTGTGAGATGGAGCAAGCTCCTATCTGTCATCCCTAGCTTCCCATGCAAGGACATGAGAGAAGCCTCTTTGCAGACAGCCAATTCTCTCACGC
Organism: Anolis carolinensis; assembly: GCF_035594765.1. NCBI lineage: Eukaryota > Metazoa > Chordata > Lepidosauria > Squamata > Anolidae > Anolis > Anolis carolinensis. The sequence continues at coordinate 24,567,465 of NC_085845.1, read as the reverse complement.
CAGAGGCAACTTTCAGTATATTCTCAATTCGCTTCTGACATGAGAAAAAAAGCGATGAAGATCAACCACAAGGAGTATAGGCCTGTTGAGTGAATTGTTGTATAGTGTATCACTGTACAGTTAAACCCCATTGATTCAATGAATCTACTCTAGTTAGAACAAATGACAAGGATTCTTCCTTTAAATTCTTGTCCCAAAATGGAATACTGCAAACTGGCTGAAAGTTTGCCAGTGTAATGGGATCCGGGGAGGAGGGTTGGAGCAATGGTCTTATAGTTGCCTATCTTGATATGCTGCTACTCTATCCTGTTTTAATGACCGCTCTCTCTTTGTACTTTTCCATCCATCTGTTTTGTTTTTTGATAAGCCAGAAATAATTCGACACATATGTAGTAGATCACACCACTCCAAGAATCCTGTATATATCCCTAGGCTGGACAATTGAAAAGTGATAGAATGTTAGTGAAACTTTGTACAACATTTCAGATGGCAATGTAACAGGAATGCTTAGAATGATAGAATCATAGAATTGGAAGAGACCTTGTGGACCATCCAGTCCAACCCTCTGCTATGAAGCAGGAAAATCACATTCAAAGCACCCCCGATAGATGGCCATCCAGTCTCTGTTTAAAAGCCTCCACTACACTATGTGACTCAATTTTTGTTCCTTGGTCATTTCCTAATTTGTTCTATCATGAAAATATGGGAAAAGTTTATTAAACGGCAAAAACTTTGTTTTAGTGGAACATCTTGCAACACATTTTGCTATAGTTTTTCAAGGAATATCTCATAGAGTCTCAACCAATGCAACATAGTTTGTAGCAACTACAAAAATGAAGTTTCTGAAGCATAACAACTACTTTCAAAGTAAGTACCACACAATTAAAAATGAAATAACACTTTCAAACCAGGAACAGAAAAAAAATCAAATTTTGTGACATAAAATTTTTGGTGTATGATTAAAAGTTTAAGCTGCCTTAATAAGGCTTATATGTTTATCTCCTCCTTCTAAGATACAGAATTCTCAGGTTTCAACATGGAATGTGAAACTATAGAGAGGACATCAGACAGATAAGGTCAAGACCTGAAAGATTGAAAAACTGGAAAAAAGATACTGATTGTACTAATCATGTAACTACATATATCTATAATTTTCCAGATTGATTTTTATTATGTTGATGTAGGTGACTCCTGGTTCTTCTTGCGCTGTTTTTGGCCTGGGAGGTGTCGGCCTTGCAGTGGTCATGGGCTGTAAAGCTGCTGGAGCATCACGAATCATTGGGATTAACAGAAGCAAGGAAAAGTTTCCCAAAGCTAAAGAAGTGGGAGCCACTGAGTGTGTCAGTCCTCTGGATTTCAAGAAGCCCATCCAGGAAGTGCTGCTTGACATGACTGATGGGGAAGGTGTGGACTATTCCTTTGAAGTAGTTGGAAGCACAGAGACCATGGTATGTGTTTGACATTGTATGATAGACCTAGAATGGGAAGGACTGGAGCTCATGCATTATGTCTCTAATTTTTCTCATGATTCTGCGCCAATAAACTGTGATCAGAAAGACCCATGCAGCAAAGGATGCTTGAGGCTGGAAGCAGAGCTTGTTCAGTTTTTTCCTATTAATAACTCCAATCTTTGAGAAGTAGTTTACTCCTGTTATTTAATACAATGTTGAAAAAGTAGTTTTATGCCTAATATCTTGCATTGCTCCATATACTGATGCAGGAAACCCTAAGAGAAGAGGTTTCATAGAAGGGCACATAATAGGTATTTCCTTTGGCTCGATCTGAATGTGTAACTTTGGATTTGCCTTAGATTGCTGCGTTGGCTTCCTGCAACATGAACTATGGCACCAGTGTGGTTGTGGGAGCTCCACCTTCAGCATCTGAGATGACTTTGTCTCCAACGCTTATTTTTACAGGACGCACCTGGAAAGGCTCTGTTTTAGGAGGTATGGCTGAAACGACAGCTAATACTAGGCTGCTAAAAGCTTTTATTGCATTCCAATAAATAAGTTTGTTGGAGATGGTGGGTGTGAAGAGTAGTGGGTTTCCTAGTTGTATGGGATAACACAGAATATAACCCCAGATGTTGCTGAGACTCCCAACAGTCCTAGACAGCAAATCCATTAACAAGTCAATGTGTACCCTGTCTTGATTCAATGCAATCTTATTTGCAGGACTGAAAAGCAAAGATGATGTTCCAGTGCTGGTCTCAGAACTTATGGCGAAAAAGTTCAATCTGGATCCACTAATTACACATGTTCTGCCTTTTGATAAAATCAATGAAGGATTTGAACTGCTCCGCAATGGAAAATGGTAAGTGTTTCCTATTTTTAAGTAGCCATTGTGGCAGCTGATGATTTGAATGTCAGTAAAGCAGGAGATGTAGCATTTTGCCTTTTAGTCTTAACTGTAAAGATGCTTTGCAGGATGCTGAATCTGTTTGGAGGATAGATTAAATATTGTACTTCCTTGAGTCTAATGCACACATTTTTGTTGGATAAATTATGTAAAATTAGTGTGTGCATTAGATTCAATGGCACATTAGAATTATGCATGTAAACCTTGCCTATTGGTCATTCTGCCATGTCTTCCAATTTCTTGGACTCTTCAGTGCCTCCAAGATGCCCCTCCTACTCCTCATTACCTGTGCTGTTGGGCCGTGGCAATGATCAACATGTTTTGCTTCTCCTTTTTTCCCTCAGCCCAGCCAGTGCCAGCCAGCATCTATATTCTTCAATAGGAAGTCAGGGGAATGGGAGGCAAGGTGGGAGATGGAAAAGAGCAGGCGATGGTGGGAGATACTACATTACCTGGCAGGCTCCAGGGTGGCTTTTACAATGTAGATAACTCCACTCCCCCACCTCACCTCACCCCACATGTTGCCATTAGAAAAAACAAGCTGGTCAGTGCTTAGCCAAGGCTTAGCCAAGAAGAGAAAAAGTGGGAGAAGTGGAACATGTTGGCCATCGCCATTGCCTGATGGAGTAGGCAAGGAGGAGGGGCACCAAAGAGGCACCAGAGAGCCCAAGGACTTAATGCTTTGCTGTCAGAGCCCTATCAGCTGCTTGCTAATCTTGTAGTCAAAGGCAGTCCAGAATCATATACAGCAAGCAGTCTACAATGAAGGTCAAGCAAGAGAATAGTCAAATGTCTGTTCCAATGTCTAATAAGTTCACTACTGTCCAGAATATAGGTCAAATTAAGTCCAAACACCATAGTCAAAGTTATACCAAAGTTACCAACAGGAAAACCAACTGTAACTCTTCCAAGACGTTGCTCCCAACCAAGAGCTGTTACAGCCATCAGCTATTTATGTTACTTACTAAGGTCATTTCATCTGTTGGCCATCTTCTGTGCCAACCTGTTAGCTAGATGGCATCAACTCTTAGCTGGAGCTGAGTGGGGATAGTCAGTTCCTGCTCTTCCTCCTGAAGATCCTGATCCTGCCCTAACTCTGGGCCCTTCCACAAAGTCATATAACCCAGAATATCAAGGCAGAAAATCCCACAATATATGCTTTGAACTGGGTTATCTGAGTCCACACTTCCATATATTCCAGATCTCCACACCATTTGCCTTTATTTTTACATAGTTGAAAGTGATTGGGGTGGTCCAAAAGATAATGTAGTTGTAAGGCAAAATCTCTGAAATTTCTGCTGTTACCATGCTATGTCCATAAATTCTTTTTTTCTATTTCAAATGCTGCAGTGAGGATTTAAATATTATCAAATTTTCTGTTGAAGTCTATTGTTAAATATCGGGTAATATCAAGAGTACAGTTCTAACCAACTAAGACTCCAAAAGGACTGCTGAGTCAACATTAAGCTTAGTGAAGTTCTGCTAAATGTAAACCTAATCAAGTTTAGAGATGCTGGAAATTATTTAGAACTATTCTCAACCCAGTTCAAATATTTATCAGAATAGAGGCTAACCCATTTAACTTTAAATTGTGTTCTGATGTTTCAGTATCCGCACTGTTCTGAAAATGTAAAGACCCTGTGGCGAAAATACAAGACAGCTGAATTCCAGCAGACCCATCAATTGCAAATTACATCATGGAACATCTGTGGAACAAAGTGTGTAGTGTTGTATTGCAAGTTGCAATATTTGTTAACTCATAAATCAATCTTATCTTTCTCAGTGTGAAACACAGTCTCCAAGGCATTGAAAATATGAATTCAGCAAATTCTGGCATTAGCTAATAAATAAAGCTTTTTTCTCAGTAACTCTGATTTATATATATTTGTAATTAAGGCTGCCTAAAGACAACCCATTGTACATGATTTCCCATGACCACTGCTGCACAACCCTAAAAAGAGGACAACTGCTACTCTAGTTAACCAACACAATTCTGGCTTTAGGCTGCAATCCTGAACAAATGAATGTTTTAAGTCAGTGGTTCTCAACCTGTGAGTCCTCAGGTGTTTTGGCCAACAACTACCAGAAATCCCAGCCAATTAACCAGCTGTTAGGATTTCTGGGAGTTGAAGGCCAAAACATCTGGGGACCCACAGGTTGAGAACCACTGTCTTAAGTCTAATTGATCTCAGACACCTATTTCTGACTGGATAAGCATAACATTTCACTGTGGATGAGTTGAAATCATTCTACAGGAGTAAATGTGGTATGTTTGCTTATTGTTGTTAAGACTAATGTTATACATTCGTGGTGATGCATAAAACTACAATAACTTATTTTTTAAAAAGCTGTACATTTGGACTACAACTGAGATACTAACAGAATAAATATCCAAGAATATTTTTCTCAAGGACTTTCCATCCCACTTATTTAACTTCTCTTTGCAATTTAGAGGTGTAAATGAAAACAAATAATTGACATTAAAATGTAATAAAAATCAACAGTGATATTGGTAAGACATAAGAGGAATGTAGAGTTTGGAAAGGCGGGCCAAGATTCTGCAATGTGAGACAGATAGAACTTTGACACGTCTCCCTCTCACTCCTTCCAGAACTCACCTTTTAGCTATTATGGGTACAGATCCCACTCCACAGCCAGTTGGTAGCTAATGGAGAGTCAGGGACATTAGAGAAGCATCTGGTTAGCTTTCATGGCTACAGACTGAATGCTGGCACCATCCACCTAGACTTCTAAAGACCTCTCATTCTGATGAGGATTTTAGTGTAGGTTTCTGCCATAAATGGCAATTTAACACAAAACTAATAATTACGTTTTTACCTCCTAATGTAAATGAAGCAGAATTTGTTTGTTTTTTCTTCATTTTATTAATGACTAACTTAGATACCTGGCAATGCCTGGGTTAGGTATTTGGTATTTTGTAGCACTGTTTATTTTTTAAAGCCATTGTTTTTGGTTTTTATGAAAAGTCCCTTTAAGAATCTGCATAAGTGTGTGGGTGGATTACAACACACATTATGTGAGGTTAATCCCCCCTCTCAAACCCCACCAGTACTTAAAGTTGGTTATCCTGGGTATGTATGCCAAGTTTGATCCAGATGCGTCGTCAGTGGAGTTCACAGCGCTCTCTGGATGTGGTGTAAACAACAACTCCAATCTTACTAAGTCATTCCTCCAAACCCATCCAGTATTTTATGTTGATCATGGGGGGGGGGGGGGTCACTGTGCAAAGTTTGCTCCAGATCCGCCATTGGTGGAGTTTGCAGATCTCTCTGGAAGTGGGAGCCAATAGGAAATTTCCCACAAACATACCACCGCTACATACATACTATCACTTTTAAAATAGATATACATAGAGATTGATCAAATGTGTTAACACTTTTCCGAGTTTCTCTTCTTTATTTAGAACTTCTGTCTCTGTTAGAAATCCTACATTGCTCATGAGTTTGCTAGTACACACAACCAATAATGTGCAAACAGAAACTTTTCTAATCAGATAAATTCAAAATGAATGATGCTACACATATCATGAGGAATGGATTTAGGCAACTCAATATTAAGGTCAAAAAGTTTTCATGAACAAAGTCCTAGGATCCTTTCACACTACAGGCATCAAACTATGGCACCACAACAGGAAGGCTCTTCCCGAAAAAAGAGGTGAATCAACTGTTGCAATGATTTAATTTGTTTGGCTGAAATATTGTGAAAGGTTAGTTGCAGAGGCAGTAAATAAATTATGCCTGCGCGTTTTGCAACGTGCTTTAGTTTCCAAAAAGGGATGTAGAGATGAACTATCATAAGGAAACAAGTCTACAACTATAAAACAAACTAAAATCCCAATCGGCTAGTATTTTCCTTTTATTTTTAAACCGACCCACTCTTGTAAAGTTTTCAGAATCAGCAGACATCATTAAATGATGCTCTTATTTATACTAAAGCAGTGAGAAGTCTCTTAGGCCCCTTCCACACAGCTGTCTAAAATCCACATTGAACTGGATTATATGGCAGTGTGGACTCAGATAATCCAGTTCAAAGCAGATATTGTGGATTATCTGCCTTGATATTCTGGATTATATGGATGTATGGAAGGGCCCTAAGTCAGGCAATTGGACTCTCTGAAGGTGTTGTCTATGGGTCTGTTGTGACTGCGCCTTCGGGGATTATGGTTGATGGTGATGGAATTCGGAGAGGAAGAAAAAACCCTCGTGATGAGGGTTCACTGGAGGAGTCGTGCAGGAAGCGACTTAGAGAGCTATATGGGGGATCTTCTGAGGAAGATTCAGATGGGGAGATGGATGCTAAGGAACAAGTGATGGCTGGGGAAGCGGGCACTGAATGGGCACAGCCACCGGAGATGTCTGGGGATTTGGGGCTTATGGATACTTCTGAACCTGGGGTTTCTGCAGGAGCTGATCCCAATTGGGATGTTTAGAGAAGGGAGGATGGTTCTTTAAGTGTTCATGGGGCTAAGTGTGGGCAGGATGATTGGGACTTCGACAAATTGCTAGGTACTCCAGATCCACGAGCTCTAACTGTGTGTTCAGACTCTGAGTAGATTTGGGACACCTGGTGTTTGGGTGTGAGTGTTTGGTCACCCAGGAGGAAGGGGAATAAAATGGGAATGTTTGGCCACTGCACTTTGCGTGTGGCAAGGTGTTGCTGAGGCGCCATTGGGATCTCTGTGTTTCTGGACTTGGACTGTGATTCGGATCTGCTGATACCATCTGGCTTGGCTCTCGCTGTGTCTTATCGTGGACCTGTTTTGGATGACTGCACCCTCTTCGGACTTTGGATTGAATTTGACCTGGCTTCTGTCTACGCCCTCTGACTGACGGCTACTCCCGGCTTCTGACTATTGGTTTGTCTTTCGGAATTTCTGCTGCCTCCTGACCTGACCTTGGATTCTTCTGGCGATGACTATTCATCATCCCTTTGAGGCTCTCGGCTTATCTGCACCGTGGAAGCAGCTTTACTGCTTTTCTAGTTTGTTTATTTTCCAGCAATTAACTCTATTTGTTTTTCAAAGCTGAATTGAAGCGTTATTTAGTTTTTTATTGAATGCCAGCATGGGAAATTAGCGTGGCTCGTTTTTGAGTTATTATTGTCCAATCTACTCTCGAAATACTGAAAAGTGAAGTGTTTCAAGGATATTTCCTGTGTTTATGTTATTTTTGGCTTATCTTCGGAATAAACTTTGTTTTGTATGTTAACTGGCGTCTGACTCTTGACAGGGTCCTTCCATGCAACCTTATATCCCAAAATATCAAGGCAAAAAATCCCACATTATCTGAGTGTGGACTCAGATAACCCAGTTTAAAGCAGATATTGTGGGATTTTCTGCCTTGATATTCTGGGATATAGGGTTGTGTGGAAGGGCGCTTTGAGATATGTCTTAGGGCCCTTCCACACAGCCATATAACCCAGAATATCAAGGCAGAAAATCCCACAATATCTGCTTTTATTTATTTATTTCGTGTCAAAAGCATTGGTACAGCAAATACATTTCAAATAATGGAAATAAAATTAAAAAGAAAAGAAATCACAAGCAACTAAATAGTTTTGGACCAAAAGCGGGCAACAGCAACCGCATTGTCTGTAGCTTTAAACAACTCCTCCTCCGTTCATGAGGCAGGGCATTGTGGGCAAGCATACATATGCTGAGTTGTTTGTTCAGCTCCACAGTCACACAAGGTGGAGGATTCCTCCAGGTAGTGCCACCTTGCCAAGTTGTCTTTTGATCTGCCCAGTCCGCTTCTGAGTCTGTTCAGGGACTTCCAAGTTGCCCATTCCTGGTTTGCTCCTGGAGGAAGACCCTCTTGGGGGGCCATCCAGTTAGAATTGCCAGGTTTAGCTGCCCAGAGGGACACCCTTGCTGTTGCTGGGGGAACATCAAGAGGAGTGGTGGTTCTCATGAAGCCCTTCCTTGATTTGAGTCTGGTGGGAGGAGGGTGATAGCCATGCAGTGGGTGGCTTTCACAATGTTCGATCTTTTTTCTCTCACCGTTAGCAGCAACTTCCCGTCGCACGTCAGGAGGGGCAATACCAGCTAACTTGTAGAGTTTATCAACAGGTGTAGGTTTAAGGCATCCCGTGATGATTCTGCATGTTTCATTCAGTGCTATGTCCACCTGCTTTGCATGGGCAGACTTGTGCCAGACAAGACAGGCATACTCTGCAGTTGAGAAAGACAAGGCCAGGGCTGATGTTCTTATTACTTGTGGGTCTGCTCCCCATGCGCTGCCAGTCAGTTTCCGCAGGATGTTATTGCGTGCAGCTACTTTGTGCTTGGTGTTCATGCAGTGTTTCCTATATGTTAGTGTTCGGTCTAAGGTGACACCAAGGTATTTAGGATGGAAACAGTGTTCGAGCTCTTGGCCTTCCCAAGTAACTTTCAGTTTCCTGTTGGTTTCGCGGTTACGTAGGTGGAAAGCACACCCTTGTGTCTTGGCAGGGTTAGGCTTCAGGTGGTTCTCTTTGTAGTAGCTGGAGAGATCTTTCAAGGCATTGGTGAGTTGCTTTTCAACTGTTTCAAAATCTTTTGCTTGTGTTGTAAGGCCAAGGTCATCAGCATATATAAAGCTCTTTGTGAGTGGTGGTAGTGGCTGATCGTTCGTGAAGATGTTAAATAAGGTTGGTGCAAGAACGCTGCCTTGGGGTAAACCATTCTTTTGCCTCCTCCATCTGCTTTTCTGGCCCTGAAACTCCACATAGAAGCTGCGGTTTTCTAAGAGGGTCTGGACAGTTTTTGTAAAGTCAAAGTCCCGGGTGATATGGTAGACTTTATGCAGCATTTTTCTATGTTGCACCGTGTCATAGGCTGCCGTAAGGTCCACAAAGACTGTTCCCGTAATGCAGCCTTTCTCATAGCCTTCCTCGATATGTTCAGTCAGATGAAGAATTTGACCTGTACAGTTTTTCCCTGGTCTGAAACCTGCTTGTTGTGCAATAAGCTTGGGTTCGATAACAGGTCCTAGTCGATTTAATAGCATCCTCTCATAGACTTTATATAGATGACATAAGAGGGAGATTGGTCGATAGTTCCTGGCATTGGAGGCATCTTTACCAGGTTTTAAGATGGCAATTATCTTAGTTTTCCTCCATGCTCTGGGAATCTGTTTGTGTGCCAGGCATTGATTGTAGAATTTCAAAAGCCAGTTTTCAGCTTTGGCCCCCAAGTGTTTGATTTGCTCCATCATCAGGTCATCTAGGCCAGGTGCTTTACCAGTCTTACATCGCTTGATGGCTTCTCTGAGTTCTTTCAGGTTTAGAGGAGAAGACAACTGGTGGGTTTCAAGTTCTGGCACCCTGTTGATTTTCATCTTTATTCTGCTGCAGTTGGTTTTCCCATTCTGAATTAGCTGGTGAGCTATCTGGTCTGGTGTCACGTTCGCGTGTCCAGGGTTGACCAGAGGGTCGCTATCCAGGCGTCTCAGCAATTGCCAGGCTTTTTGGCTACTCTTGGACATGTCCAGGTTCTCAAGCAGCTCTATCCAATGGTCTTTCTTAGCATTAGCTAAGGCTGTAGATAGTTTTTGGCCTGCTGCTATAGTCCCATCACTGTATGGGTTCTCTTGAAATAATCTGAGATATTCTTGTAGCTGATTTAGTGATTCTTCGTTTAGGCCTGGTAGGTAGCTTGTGCGACAGCCTCTAGGGATTGAGAGCCTTGAGGATCTTTTCACAGCTTCTACGAACAGGTCATAGTTTTCTATAGAAGGTTCTATATCAGAAATAGCAGCTTCCAAGGTCTCTGTAAACTTTGTCCAGTTAGCTTTATTGAAGTTATATCTTCTGCGGAATGGGACACTTTTCGGTCTTACAGCTGCATATGCTACGCAGCATATTGGTCTGTGTTGTGTGTTAGGTATTGGGTTTAATACCCTTTTGGTGCATTGGTGGCTTATGCTTTCCTTTACAAAAATCAGATCAGGGTTATAACCACACTTCCATCGGCCGCTATTAAATGATGGTGGTAATTTACTGTCATGAAGGAAGCTCATTCTACTATTGTCGGCCCACATTAGAACTGCTTCACCATTTCTATCATCTTCGTCATAGCCCCAGACACAGCTGTGGCTACTGAAATCTCCCACAACAAAATGGGCTTCATGATTGTGGCAACTGGTTGGGGGTGTAAAATAGAAATCAGCCCCAGGTGGTTTATAGAATGATAATACGGTGCAACTATCAAGTTCCACAGATAAGATTTCAATGTAGTTCACTTCTGTGAGGGAAGTTGCAGAGATTGCTACACCAGATCGTACAAAAATGGCACTGCCATATTGTCTGTGAGGCCGTTCCACTGCCAGCTGCTTTGAACTGGGTTATCTGAGTCCACAGTGACATATATTCCAGTTCAAAGCAAACAATGTGGGATTTTATACAGCTGTGTGGAAGGGGCCTTGGTCTGTTGCTTATTAACTGGATATGCATTTACTCTTGGTTCACATGGGAGTGCGGGTAAGGTAAGTACAGGGTGGAACTGGTACAAGTTTATACTTTGTTGCTTCTGAATAGCAATTGATGTGTATGTTGTTGTATTATACTTTTGTATGGATGATGATGCAATACAAATACAATACAGAAACCATACAAACTTTAGTCATATGTTGCTACTATCACAAAAATCTATTCTGCTAACAGACACACAGCAAAACAAAAACACAATAGTAGCAAAAGCAAATACAAAACAAAGAACACAAAAAGAGAAAATATGTAATACAAACATATATTTCCATTGTACCAGCTGCTTCTTGAGTGACATAGAAACAGAACACTTTTGAGTGTGTCAAACAGCTTGTTTTCTGCTGCCCTGGAGACTAGGACACGGAACAATTGCTTCAAACTAAAGGAAAGGAGATTCCACCTGAACATTAGAAAGAACTTCCTAACTGTGAGAGCTGTTCAGCAATGGAACTCTCTGCCCCAGAGTGTGGTGGAAGCTCCTTTTTTGGAGGCTTTTAAGCAGAGGCTGGATGGCCATTTGTTGGGGGTGCTTTAAATGTGATTTTATTCCTTCTTGGCTGGGGGTTGGACTAGATGGCCCATGAGGTCTCTTCCAACTCTATGATTCAATGATTCCAGTGGCTACACCAGGCATGGGCAAACTTTGGCCCTCCAGGTGTTTTGGACTTCAACTCCCTCAGTTCCTACACCCTCAGGCCCTTTCCTTTTACCGCTCAGCTGGACTAGGAATTGTGGTAGTTGAGATCCAAAACACCTGGAGGGCCAAAGTTTGCCCATGCCTGGGCTACACCCTGGTAAATGGGGATTTAGAGGTATGAGCCAGAATTCACTGTGTAGCATCATAAATGTGATGGTCAAACATACATAAAGACTATATGTGATCCTGGTCAAACATGTATGTATTTAGTTGTTTATTTAATTGCCACAATAAAGTATACCTCTCAGTATAATTATATCCTCCAATGTTTTAGAATATATGAATGCTCAATCAAATAGCAGTTTCTGAAAGCTTTAATGCAACAGGGAGAAAATTGCAGAAATTATTCATTCTAAACACAAGAGTAAAATAATAAAAATTACAATGATTCACTTTCAGGTGTGAGAATAAAAGAGTGCAAGATTTGCATTTTGGGGGCACAAAGATGTCACATAAAAAAAGGAAGGAATGAAGGAAAGAAGGATTCAGTATGTTTGCTTGATTGTTTACAAAGAGAGAAAAACAAAAGGGAAAGGGGAAATAGCAATCTCAAAGGGCCATCACACAGACAATTACAAAATTTTCTAATTGCCAATTATAGATGGGTTCAAATGGGCACTTTTTATTTGCACATGATGTGCTCTCCACCTGGCAACGTGGGAGAGGAGATTAGAAATGTGCCTACACCCAAGGCAAGCAGGGGCGTACAGGAAAGCAAATATGCTTCTTTTTTCTTTTATATCTTTTCACATTTTTTCACATATTCGTTTCTGCAGTTAAGATAACAAGAGGAAAAGCTGAGCTGACACATCCTGTGTCGTAGAATTACAACTGCCATCATATTTCTGCATGCCAAATATGCGTTTTGCACAGTTGATTTGTCATCTGAATTAATTGCATGATTAAACATAATTTCTGAAGAAAAATATGATCACAATGTGAAGATGTGTGTGTGACATATAGCCTGTTTTTTGTAGACTGAACATTTGTGGTTTTAGCTAGTTACTGGATAATTTTAGCATTAAGAAGGGTAGTAGCAGAGTCCACCCCTCAAGAACTCAGAAATGTTCATTTTGAGGTTGGTTTTTTGCAACGCTTGGCAAAAAGACTATAAAGATATCTCTTGATTGATAATTGAGGAGTCAGTATGATTTGGGAATTGTCTTTACCCTTCTGGGTCCAAATTATGCAATTTTTAAAAAGAAACAACTTTAGCTCCTTGGTTGTTTGCTGCAAAACCTTCACTAGATATCATGTTTTTTCAAACTTTCTTGGCAGCATCTCAGTTTTAAGCTATCTTTCAGAAAGCTAGGGAAAAGGATTTGATCAGTTATGTAAAAGTATACTCTCTGAATGCCTCTTTGACTGAAATGGAATGAGAGCCTATTTGTTCTTGGCCTTGTCCATATGAGTAGTCATGTAACAATATGCCTCTCTCCGTGTATGTATTTTTTTCAATTCTACAAAGGGAAATCTACCCCAGCCGCCTCCTTTCAGGCAAGAGTGTAAACTACAGTGCTATCAAAAGCCAGTAGAATAGTTTTCCTTTAAAGTAAAATGTTATTTAACCCATCCTTTGCCATATTATTGACTCTATGGATATGGAGTTGAGACTGCTATGGTCGCCTTATTGGATGATCTCTGTCTTGACACTGACAAGGGGTCTGTTGGTGCTTCTAGGCCTTGGTATCTTTCTAGAATGCCTGAAAAGAATAATAGAATCATAGAATCAATCATAGAGTTGGAAGAGACCTCATGGGCCATCCAGTCCAACCCCCTGCCAAAAAGCAGGAAATCGCATTCAAAGCACCCCCGACAGATGACCATCCAGCCTCTGTTTAAAAGCTTCCAAAGAAGGAGCCTCCACCACAGTCTGGGGGAGAGAGTTCCACTGCTGAACAGCCCTCACAGTGAGGAAGTTCTTCCAGATGTTCAGGTGGAATCTCCTTTCCTGTAGTTTGAAGCCATTCCAGCTTGTCAACATCTCCTTTCAATTGTGGTGCCCAGAATTGGACACAGTATTCCAGGTGTGGCCTGACCAAGGCAGAATAGAGGGGTAGCATGACTTCCCTGGATCTAGACATAATACTCCTATTTATGCAGGCCAAAATCCCATTGGCTTTTTTAGCTGCCACATCACATTGTAGGCTCATGTTTAACTTGTTGTCCACGAGGATTCCAAGATCCTTTTCACACGTAGTGCTGTTGAAGCCAGGCGTCCCCCATTTTGTATCTTTGCATTCCATTTTTTTCTGCCTAAGTGAAGTATCTTGCAGTTGTCCTTGTTGAACTTCATTTTGTTAGTTTCGGCCCATCTCTCTAGTCTGTTAAGATCGTTTTGAATTCTGCATTCTGCTCCTTTCTTCTGGAGTATTGGCTCTCCCTCCCAATTTGGTGTCGTCTGCAAACTTGATGATCGTGCCTTCTAACCCTTCTTCTAAGTCATTAATAAAGATTTTAAACAGAACCGGGCCCAGGACAGAACCCTGCAACACTCCACTTGTCATTTCTTTCCAGGATGAAGACAAAGCATTGGTGAGCACCCTTTGGGTTCATTCGCTTAGCCAATTACAGATCCACCTAACCGTAGTTTTTCTTAGCCCACATTTGACTAGCTTATTTGCCAGAAGGTCATGGGGGACCTTGTTGAAGGCCTTACTGTAATCCAGATTCGCTACATCCTCAGCATTCCCCACATCTACCCAGCTTGTAACTCTATCGAAAAAAGAGATCAAATTAGTTTGCCATGACTTGTTTTTGATAAATCCATGTTGACTGTTAGCGATGGCCACATTCCTTTCTAAGTGTTCACAGACCACTTCCTTAACAATCTTTTCTAGAATCTTGCCTGGTATTGATGTGAGGCTAATCGGACGGTAATTGTTTGGGTCATTCTTTTTTCCCTTCTTGAAGATTGGGACCACATTTGCCCTCCTCCAATCTGCTGGGACTTCTCCCGTTCTCCAAGAACTCTTGAAGATGATTGCCAGTGGTTCTGAAATAACTTCCGCTAGTTCCTTCAATACTCTTGGATATAGTTGATCTGGCCCTAGGGACTTGAATTCGTTTAAAGCGGCCAGGTGTTCCTGGACCACTTGTTTCCCTATTTGGGGTTGGATTTCCCTAATCCTTCGTCCATTCCATGTTGTTGAGGTCGAGGATGGCTTTCTTTTTGTGAGAAGACTGGGGCAAAGAAGGCATTAATTAGTTCTGCCTTTTTCCTGTCCCCTGTCAACATTACCCCATCTTCTCCTCGCAGAGGCCCTATTGCCTCCTTGTTCTTCCTTTTTCTGACTGGGAAATCAATGACACTGTCCTGCAGTGGTTCTTGTCATGCCTCTCAGGCAGGTTCCAAAAAGGAGCTGTTATGCTGCATCCCACAAAGTACCATTCTATCCCCAATGCTTTTTAAAATTTTCATGAAACTGCTGGAAGAGGTTATCTGGACACATGGGGTGGGGTTTTATCAGTATACTGATGATACCCAAATATATTTCTCAACTAAGGATAGCATGTCTCCTCTGAATGAATGCCTGGAGAAGGTAAAACAAATTGAGACTGAATCCAGACAAACAGAGGTGCTGGATATAGAGAATCTGGATATACTATGATCATAGGACCAGTCATATGTGGCCATATTTTATGGGTTCTCACATACAAAGCACATTATATTTCTGCTATCCTGATGCTAGTAAAATGTCATTGCAATGACAATTACCTTTTCATTTCTTTTGGATTCTGAAGTTTGAGTTTCTATTGACTTAGTTTGGCTTCCTAATGTCTTCATACCTACACTTCCCTCAATATTAAGCTGCACTACGGTGCCGCTGAGTCAGTACCAGCTTTAAGCACAAGCCAAGAATATAGGGCCTCTTCAACTTGGCATTGCTCATTGCCTAAACATGAATTAATCCAGTCTTTCTGGTTAACACTCCCATGTGACCAAATTCCAATAATGGGAATACAGGGAGTCCCAAGTTACAAACACCCAACTTATAAATGACTCAAAGTTAAGAACAGGGGTGAGACAACAGGAAATGAGAAAAAGCTACCCCTCAGAAGGTAAATTCACTCCTAGAAGACACAGAAAGCCATGTCTCAACTAAAGTGTTTAAATTTGGGGAGTGCCTGTATAATGGAATGGCAGTAAACAAAGTGGCAGGAGAGGAGTTCCCAAGTTCTTGGGGCGGGACTCAGTAAATACTGGACTTAATCCAGCCACGTTAAAAGGTTTGTTTCCATCTAGGAGGCAAAACAGAAACACTGAAACCCAAGAGAAAGGCCAGCAATTTGCAAAGAGTAGAATCATGTGCACTGCAGGGAAAGTAAGTAGATGATTTATTTTAAAATTTATTGTTCAACCCAGATATATGTGTGTGTGTTGCAGTGGTTCCGGTCATTCCTCTTAGGCAGGTTCCAGATGGTGGTGCTTGGGGGCAGCTTCTCTCCAAAAAAGGAGGTGTTGTGTGGCATCCTACTAGGTGCCATTCTATCTACAATACTCATTAATATTTACATGAAGTCGCTGGGAGAGATCATCCGTAGACATGGGGCAGAGTGATATCAGTATGCTCATGATGTCAAAATATATTTCTCCGTGCCTTCAAAATCAGCCTCACCTAAGAATAATGTGTCTCCTCTCAATGAATTCCTGGAGGAGGTAATGGGTTGGATGAGGAAAAATATATTGACACTGAATCCAGTCAAAACAGAGGTACTTGCCATCAGGGGTCCTAATCTGGGGATGGAGGTGTGTCAACCAGTTCTGGATGGGGTTACTCTCCCCCTGAAATACTGTGTTTGCAACTTGGGAGTGCTCCTGGATACATCCCTCCAAATGTCAGCCCAGGTAGATGCAATGGTCAAGGATGCTTACTATCAGCTTTTGCTGATATGCCAGCTGCACCCTTTCCTAGATTTGGAGGACCTGAAAATGGTAATGAATACACTGGTAACCTCAAGGTTGGACTTCTGCAACGTGCTCTACATTGGGCTACCTTTGTACTACATTCAGAAACTCCAGTTGGTTCAAAATAAGGCAGTCAGACTGGTTGCAGGAACATTCAGGAGTAAGCATATTACACCTATTCTAAAGTCACTCCAATGGCTGCCAATTAATTTCCAGGCAAAGTACAAAGTGTTGGTTTGGACCTTTAAAGCTCTACATGGTTTGGGTGCAGGTTACTTACAACATTGTCTTCTCCTGTACAATCCGCCCCACACAATGAGGTCCTCTGGGAGGGGGTGGGTGGCTACTCCATCCAACAAGAACTCGACTGGTTGACCATCACCCAGAGGACCTTTTTATTAGCTGCCCAAAGACTGTGGAACAACCTGCCGGAAGGTCTCATTGGCTTCTCTCTTCATCCACTTCAATGACAGCTAAATAAGCTGTTGGAATTTAAAAACCATCTAAAGACCTCTCTCTTCTGGCAGACCTACCAAGCCAGTTTTTAAGCATGAATTTTAAACTCATGTCCCTTGTTTAATCTCTGTTTTGCATATTTTAATATGTATTTTATAGAATGCACACTATCCCAGTTAACATGATCAACGGTTGAGCTGGCAGGGAGACTAGTGAAGTCATATAATCAAAAAAAGGTAATTTGTCCTGGCCCTACAAACAGGCCCCTTTAACCATTAGGAAAGCAAACTCTTATTAAAATCTGGAAAGGAAGAAAGCAAAAATGTTTCTTTAAAGTTATCAATATAAACTGTCTCATCTCCTGTTATTTTTTCAGGTCATCAAATGTAAAGCAGCCGTACTCTTTGAAGTTAAGCAACCGCTTCACATTGTGGAAATAGAAGTAGCCCCTCCAAAAGCACATGAAGTTCGTGTTAAGGTAAAAAAAAACAACAACCCAATCTTAAAACTGAATTCGTGGAGATTATTAGGATTTACACACATTCATTCAAAGCAGCTCGGCTCTAACATTGGTTGGAGGTAGCTTTCTCTGTTGGGAGCATCTGCCTCAAGGTGGGGAGGCTGAGAACTGGGACAGTTTTTCTCGCCCATTTCTTTCAAACATCCTACACTAGTGCAGGGTGCTTTTCTATTGTAAGTAGTAAAAGTAGGCTGAATGGTTGATTCAGGAAAATATGATATATTCAGAATTATGGAGGGGGGTGTATCACTTTCTTTACCTCCTGATTCCTGAAGCTGGCAGTCTGCTACTGGACCAGAGCTCAAAGTGCCTCCACCACCAAGAATGGTGTTTTCATCCATTTTACTGAAGTGATGGTGAAACAGATCCACAAGGACTATAGGCTCGGATTGACACCTTGTTAATGAAATTAACAATAATTACAATGAGTGTAATCTGCAATACACTCATTTTTGACCAAATTTCTAGTTATTATAGAGAGGAATTTGTTGCCTCCAACAATCCTTCTTCCTTCTTAATTCTCCTTCCTTCTGTTGTCCCCAAACACTGCCATGTAATGGATGATGGAGAGCAGAGGGCAGCAGAGGAGCACCCAACTATGTCCTTCATGTTAGACATACACAAGGACAGAAGTATCCTCCAGAATCTTTCAATGGTCTTCTCTAATGCCCCATCCAGATTATCTGCTTTAACTAGATTATATGGCATGTAGACTCATATATGTCAATGCGAGATTTGTGTAATGAGAGTGTTTAAATGTAATTTGTGCCATGCTTGTATTGCAGTCAGATTGCATCATCCAGAGTCTGTAATAGTGTGTAAAGAGTTAATCAGTAATGAGCTGTGTGTGTGGCTAGAACTAGGAAGGATCCAGACACAAGAGTATGTGAATATCTGTCAGCTCACCACAGCCGCTCCTGAATGAACACACGAGACTCTCTGTGGTATCACCAGGAACTTTTACTGTAGGAAACATGAACATCAGAAAAGCCAAGAATGGGAGGCTCCGGCCAACCCTCCTTTATATACCCTCCCCCTCATTTGAACAGTCTCTTCCCGCTCAGTAAAACCCCGCGCAAATTCCCCGCCAAGTCCATCAGCCGTTTCTCCTCCGAGTCCTGGGACGCAGGTGTCTTATCAATGTCAGTGACCCTGAAACTCAGAGCCACATCCAGGCTCTAGTAGCAGGGTTCTGACATGGCGTCCTCCTCCCCTTCGTCCTGGAAGGAAAAGATTAAACACAACTATTGTTCTCCGCTGTCCAGAGTTCCTTTATACTTTTTTAACAGGCTGCAATGGAATACCGGGTGTACCTTTCCTAGGTCCTTTGGTAGCCTCAGCTCATAGGTCACTTCGTTTATTCTTTTTGCTACCCTGAATGGCCCTATATAGCGTGGAGCCAATTTCTTGGATGGGAACCCCAATTTCAGGTTTTTTGTGCTCAGCCAAACCAGATCTCCTTCGCCCAATTTGTCCCCCTCTCGGCGCCTACGATCCGCAAAGAGCTTGTACTTCTTTTGTGTTTCTCGCAATGCCTCTACCACGGTTCGCCACCCTTGCTTGATTTTGGCCGGCCATTCCTCGTCGGTCTGGCCCTCCCCTTCTTTCCACTCGGGTAGCCTGGGGAAAGGTGCCACCTCCTGTCCGTATACTATTTCGAATGGGGCACGACCTGTGGCCGAATGTACGGCCCCGTTAAAAGCCATCTCAGCAAACGGAAGAAGGTCCGCCCAATCATCCTGTCTATAATTGGTGTACATCCTTAAGAATTGGCACAGTGTCTGTTGGGTACGTTCGACCCCCCCGTTGGTCGCGGGATGAAAGGCCGAGCTCAGGTTCCTTTCTGCTCCTAACAGCTGTAAGAATTTTCCCCAAAATTTTGCAGTAAATTGGACTCCCCGGTCACTAATTATCTTGTCGGGACACCCATGTAGGCGATATACATGCTTCACATACAAATCAGCAAGTTTTTCAGCTGAAGGGAGTTTTGGCAGAGCCACAAAGTGTGCCTGTTTTGAGAATAGGTCCAATATTGTCCAAATGTATCTGTGGCCTCTGCTGGGGGGTAGTTCGCCTACAAAATCCATGGCTACGCATTCCCATGGCCTCATGGGCTCCACCACCTTCTGCAATAGCCCCTGGGGCTTCCCCGGTGGTGTTTTTCCCTCTGCACATAATTCACACTGCGTGACGTATCCCCTGGCGTCTTTCCTCATTCCGGGCCACCAGCATTGTTTGGCCAACAGTTTAATAGTCCTGGTGGGGCCTAAATGACCCGCACCCTTGTTATCATGGTACTTCCTTAACATTTCTCGTCTTAAACATTCAGGAATATACAATTTCTTATTTACAAACACCAAATCCCCACACAATTCTCCCTTTTCTTTGTTTGTTTGTAACCATTTGTCCATTCCATACGCTCGCTTCAACTCTTCCTCCCATATTTCTCCTCCCCCCGTGGAAATGGCAGTACGTTTGTTTTCTTTGGCCGCTTGTGCTCGAGTTAGTACTGCCAGGCCCCATTGCTTATCAAGAAAAATACTCCCTTCAGATTCCTGAATTCCTCCCCCGTGCTGAGGCATCCGAGAGAGAGCGTCAGCGAGTATATTATGTTTCCCCTGGAAGAATCTGAGTCTGAAATCAAAACGGCTGAAATATTGGGCCCATCTAATTTGCTTCGCTGATAGTTTACGAGGGGATCTTAGATACTGTAAATTTCTATGGTCAGTCCACACCTCAAACGGTGTTCCACTTCCTTCCAGAAAGTGTCTCCAGCACTCTAGTGCTTTTAGAATCGCTAAGGCTTCTCTCTCCCAAATCGGCCAGTTTTTTTCTGTATCGCTAAACTTTTTTGACAGATAGCCACATGGCTTCAGGTTCCCCCCCTCGTCTTTCTGTAGCAGAACTGCCCCATATGCCCGGTCTGACGCATCGCAATGTAATACAAAGGCTTTAGACATATCAGGGTGCTGTAGGACAGGCTCCTCAGTAAAACGCTTTTTAAGGGCTTCGAAAGCTTCCTGGCATTCTATTGTCCAGGTCAGTTTGGCCCCTGGGGCCTTCACCTTGGCTGTTTCTCCCCTACCTTTAGTCTTTAACAAATCCGTTAATGGCAAAGTGAGGCGCGCAAAGTCCTTGATAAATGTTCTATAGAAGTTTGCGAACCCTAGGAAGGATTGCAGCTGCTTCCGTGTTTTGGGGGCTTCCCACCCCCTCACGTCTTCTACCTTCGCAGGGTCCATCGCCACTCCCTGGGAGGAAATCCTATACCCCAGAAAGTCTATCTGGTCTTTATTGAACTCGCACTTGGCAAGCTTCGCATACAGTTTTGCTTCTCTCAACTTTTGCAGGACTTCCCTGACTAGTTCTATGTGTTGCTCCTTAGTCCGAGATACTAACAATATGTCATCTAAAAAAACAAAGACTCCCTTGTACAACAATGGATGCAACACTTCGTTGATTAATTGCATGAACGCGGCGCCTCCGCCGCACAAACCGAAAGGGAGCACACGATAATTGAATAATCCGAATGCACAGGAGAAGGCCGTCTTCCACCTGTCCTCTGGTTTAATCTGCAATTTATGGTACGCTTCAATTAAGTCCAATTTAGTGAATATCTGTCCCTCCGATAACTGGGCGATCAAGTCCTTCACTAAAGGTAGGGGGTATTTATTTCCAGAACTGATTGCATTCAGGCCCCTGTAGTCAATGCAGAGCCTCAGCGTTTGGTCCTTTTTGCGCCTGAACAACACAGGCGCCCCTAGAGGGGAATTTGAAGGCTCTATGAAACCCCTCGCTAGGTTTTTATCAATGTATTTTCTCAGTTCCTCCTTTTCCCTAGCCGACATTGGGTATATTTTTGCCTTAGGAAGCTCTGCTCCTGGGACTAGCTCTATCTTCACTTCGACTCTCCGCTTCGGTGGGAAACTGTCTGCTTCCTTCTCATCAAATACGTCCACAAAATCCCGATACTCTGGGGGTAATTTATCTGCCAGTTCTGCTATCCTGATAGAGTCTTCCTCCCCCCTTTTCCCCGGCTCCCTTTCCACTTCCTGGCTCCCTCCTTCCAACTTCATCCTGAAGATCATGCTCTTATCCTCCCAGTTGATTTGCGGGTTGGCCTGCCCCAGCCATGGCATGCCTAGTATAACATTATAGCTGGCTATTTGTGATATCACAAATGACACCTTTCCTTCCCAACTCCCTATCTTACACTTTACATCTTCGGCACTGTACTTAGCTAATGATCCCGATGCTGTGGATCCGTCCAACTGCGAAAAAGCTATTGGGGATTCTAGGTTCGTTCTTTCGCATCCCAATCCCTCGGCTAATTCAGGGGAGATGATGTTCCTGGAACATCCACAATCCACAAATGCTTTGCAGGTTGCTTGTTTGCTGCCACTTTCCAGCTGAATGGGGACCACTATCATGGCTTTGTCCTGACTTACCAACCCCCCCGAGTGGTGCCTCATCGGTGGTTCTTCCTCGGCGCGTTTCCCTGCCACGGCTCTTGGTTTGGGCGGGCCTCCGCCTTCCCCTTTTCTCTGCCAGCACTCGGCAGCCCTGTGGCCCAAACGGCCGCACACGAAGCAGCCCCTCCTGCTGGTGCTCACGTTCCCTGTCGGCTCCGTTCTCCTCCCGGCTGGGGTTGATCCCTCCTTCCGGCTCCCCTCTTTCATCTGCGGCCGCTGCTGTAGCCCTCCTCGGTGCCTCCTCGCCTGGGCCAGCGATGTCTCGATGCGCCCCGCCAGCTGAATCCATCCGCGCAGTGTGTCAGGCTCATCACGATGCACCGCCCAGGAGAGGATCTCCCGCCTGAGCCCCTCTTTGAAGAGTTCTATCTTTGTCACTGCAGACCATTCCGGCACCTTTTCAGCGAGGCATTGGAACTCCTCCGCATACTCAGATACCGACCTCTGCCCCTGGGAGACGGTCTTCAACTCCTCCCTCGCCCGGATCTGCTCCAGTGGATCTCGGAAACGGGTCTCCAGGGCCCCCATAAAGCGTCGGAGTGACCCCAGACATGGGTCGCGCCGCGCGTGTAGTTGAACGTACCAGCTGGCCGCTCCCCTCTTCAACACTGCACCAATGGCCCGTACCCGGCTGGATTCCGTTCTAAAAGTGTGGGCATTGTCCTCCATATAGCCCCTCACCGTGGTCAGGAAAAAATCCAGTTCAGAGGACTCTCCCCCAAACTCGATCCTTAGTTCCTCTCGTCTCGGTAGGGGTCCCTGTGGTGGCAATCCCCAATTCTCCGCCCGTCGCAAGCCCCCTTGCGGGCCAGTGGGCCCCGCTGCTGCTTCCCTTTGTCCTGTGCCACGCCCGGCATTCGCCAGGGGCACCAGGGTCTCAGTTGGGAGCGTAGCCGGGATTCTCGGAGGCTTTTCCCCTTCGTCGTCACTCTCCTCCACCCGCGTCAGGCTCGTTTGGATCTTGGGCCGGGCACCGGGCTCCTTTCGCATTTCCCTTCCCTTCGGTGCTGGGAGGTCTGCAAAGCCCTGGCTGCTTCCCATGCTCACGTCCCACATTGAGCTAGCCCGGAGTTCCCTTCCTCGCTCCGGCTCCGCCAAAACCGCCAGGCGCTCCATCGCCCTCGACATCACTGCCAGGGTGGTCTCCATCGCCGACATCCTCTCCTCCAGAAACACCATCTTTTGCGGGCCTGGGGAAGGTGAACCTTCCTCTCCTCCGGTGCTATCTCCCCGCACCACTCCGCGCCTCTGGGTTACCCCATTTGGCTGGGCATAAGCGGTGGATGACGCCAGGGCCGCCAGCTGGTGGAACTCAGCGTCCGTCTCGGGAGTGGCCCTTTCCGACCTTCCTCCTCCGGCGCCCAAGAGCTCTTCATCCTCCACTTGCATGTTACACCTCACCGCTACAGCGGGATGGTGTCCGTATTCTTGGCTTAGTGTCAGCTCACCACAGCCGCTCCTGAATGAACACACGAGACTCTCTGTGGTATCACCAGGAACTTTTACTGTAGGAAACATGAACATCAGAAAAGCCAAGAATGGGAGGCTCCGGCCAACCCTCCTTTATATACCCTCCCCCTCATTTGAACAGTCTCTTCCCGCTCAGTAAAACCCCGCGCAAATTCCCCGCCAAGTCCATCAGCCGTTTCTCCTCCGAGTCCTGGGACGCAGGTGTCTTATCAATGTCAGTGACCCTGAAACTCAGAGCCACATCCAGGCTCTAGTAGCAGGGTTCTGACAAATATCTATTGCATCAGTTAAGTCTGTCTTGAGTTCGAGTCGAGTTTGAGATCTGTTGGAGAACAGATCAGTCCTGTGTTTGTTCATCGTCTGCAAGAGTCTGTTTGTGCTGTTTACTGCTCCATTCAGTAAAGCTTTGTATATTGCTTTTACTGACGTGACGTCTCGAAGTGTCTCTTCATTCTGTGCTCCATTGTTTTTCATACTACTACTGCTGCACTGCAATACTCTGACAATATAATCCAGTTAAAAGCAGATATTGTGGATTATATGCCAGTCTTAAAGGGGCCTAAGTCTCAGAAAATCCTTGTTACTCCATGTACAAGGAAGTAGCCAGATGCTCCTTCACCATCCCTTCACTTTCCCATGCCCTGAAATAAATCTGAAGGTCAATGGAGAGCATGAAAACACAAGGCTGTGTTTGGAATGGTTCTGTTTTTGGATAACAGCTCCCAGAATCCCCCAGACAGCATGGGCAGTGGCTATGCTGGCTAGGGGAGTCTGGAGGTTTTAGTCCAAAACAGTAAGTTATGGTCAGCCATGGGAGCAACAAAGGAAACTTCAGTTCGGTGAAAGTTGCTATTCCAAAACTGTATTTCTTTGTCATCTTCCTGCCAGATTAATATCTTCCTCCTTGATTTGTAAATCAATATCAAAACTGATATTGATAGATAATACAAGGAAAATCCTTAAATAATTGCATGGAATTTCCAAATGGGAAGAAATTGTCTGAGCAATATTTTATCTTTACTACAGATCTTGGCTTCTGGAATCTGTCGCTCCGATGACCATGTATTGAATGGTACACTAAAAGTGAAATTCCCAATTATTCCTGGTCATGAAGCACTTGGTGTTGTGGAGAGCATTGGGGAAGGAGTTACCTATGTGAAACCAGGTATGGCAAAGCACGCAGAGGGCAATGAAATAATGTCCATGTATAAACATAATGACAAAGACCTGGCCTGGGGGTATCTTTCTCCATATACCTCACAACCTCTGAGGATGCCTGCCATAGATGTGGGCGAAACGTCAGGAGAGAATACTTCTCGAACATGGCCATACAGCCTGGAAAACATACAACAACTCTGTGATCCGGGCCATGAAAGCCTTCGACAACACAATGACAAAGACTAACATTGCCAACTAAACCAGAGTGATGATGGCTAAGTAATATTATTTACTGTTCAAGTGTGATTTGTATGTTTTCAGTGAGCAGTACCAAAAAGGAAGTATATACAAACCAGATAGGGTTTTTTTATGAAGGATAATAATAATTCTCTACAGACCATTTATAAGTTTCTTTTCTTTTCTTTTTAAAAAAGGATCTCCTGGAGCAATTGCCCCACTATTACCCACCCCCCACTCAGGCACCCAAACACAGAACAAATTACATTACATTTGCTGGATATTCAAGTCTGGATAGTCAGGTTGGATATTCATGTCTGGATAGTCAAACTCTTTTACTTCCTTTATAATGTAAATATCATTGTATATAAAATTTTGTCATAGTTATTTGATCTTCACATCTCATCATTCTGTAGGAAAATGATGGTAGATTTCGGTTCACAAAGGAGAAGAAACTGTAGAGTTGGAGAAGATGTGGAGTAAGGAAACCAAATGATGAAGGAAATAGAGCCACTCTATTACAAAGGGAGGATGTTTTTTGAGTCCTCTTTAGCTTTAAAAGTAGGGGGAGACGGAGAAACACAATAGAAATGAATACAATTTTGCATGGTTCCAGGAAAGTGATACCCTGTCTTTCTCAATCTGGCATAACATTTGAACATAGGTTGTACTGAAGCTGAATGGTGGGAGATTTGATAAAGAAAAAACAAGGAATTCTTCACACAGCACACAAAGTTAAAATATAGAATGTTCTATTGCCCTATTTCTCTAATTAACCAAGATGCCAAATTTTCTTCAGCAATTTTGGCAAATAGGTTGAACACTTTTGCTGATGATTATATTAACCCAGACCAATGTGGGTTTGTTAAGGGAAGGCAAATGTCTGACTCGGTCCGCAGATTGATTAACATTATAGAAAATGTGTTGTCGAAGGCTTTCATGGCTGGAATCACTGGGTTGTTGTGCATTTTCCAGGCTTTATGGCCATGTTCCAGAAGCATTCTCTCCTGACGTTTTGCCCACATCTATGGCAGGCATCCTCAGAGGTTGTGAGGTATGCACAACCTCTGGTCTGAAGTTGTTAGATTGAAAAGGGATGGGAAGGAGATCTAAGGCCATTGTCGGATCTTCACTGGAAAAGTGTTCTAAAGTGGAGAGTGGCTAAGAATCTGTCGATAAAATTAAAAGAAATCATGTATAAAGTTATATGGCGATGGTATACCACACCGGTTAAATTATATCACATTGATAAAAAGCTCCATAAAAAAGAGTCTCTGGAACAATATAGGACTAAACATCACCCTGGATGCTAGATTAGCATCACTAATAGATGCCACAAAGTTGAACTGAGAAAGAGGGGGAAAAAGAACTGATTATTTTACTCACAGTGGCGAGACTTATAATTGCAAGGAATTGGAAGATAGTAACCAATCCTACTCTGGAAGCCTGGTACGGGGAGGTATGGAACATAGCCTTAAATGACAACCTATAATGGAAATGAGGATGTTCAGGGGGGAGATTAAAAGATCAGAATTTGATTCATATTGGTCGTTTTTCATTAAATATATTTTAGAGAGTGATAAGGGAAAGCAATACAACTTTAATCATCAGGAATTTTGGATATGACATTTGTTTACTGGTTGACTCATGAATTTATGCAAAGGAAACGATACTTGTTCAGGCCTTGGTGGTGCATTTATGTGTTTGCAAAATGTTCATTTTTTCTGTTTTGTGTTCTGTTTACATTTTAAGCTGTTAACATATGTAAATAAAATTTATATTAAAAATATTGCAAAGTGGTGGCTACAACCTCTGTCTGTTACTAAAGGATTCATTAAAAAAACAACCAGAATGTACAGGTGCAAGTTTAAATATGAAAACAGAAATACCCTATCTAGAAGTGAAGGTCTTTTTATTCAGGATACACTATTGCAAATAAAATATTTCCACAGGGTGGGGGAAGAATTGTACATTAGTTATATATTTTCAATTCAATAGAATTTTTTCTGGAGGGGAGGTAGAGCATTGTATCTTTACAAAGAGCACATGTCCATCCAGGTTTCCTGAGGCAAGATTGTACATCACAAATAGAACAATCTTTCTTTTTTGCAATAATTTGGACATGTCAGTAATGGTGGACCAACTCAGTCTAAAATATACAATATTTTTTATAATTCCTAGGAGACAAAGTCATCCCACTCTTTCTCCCACAATGTGGGAAATGCCGAGCTTGCAAGAACCCTCAACGCAACTTGTGTGAAAAGTCTGAGTGAGTTTTCGTTATCATTTGCAGCAGTATTAGAAATACTAGTTCATTACTATGACTGCAGCTTTTCCTGTACTTGTTGAAAATCTCTCTCATACACACAACTTTCCTTTTCCATGTTTTTAAAGTACTTTCAAAGGTACTGGGTTAATGTATGATGGCACCAGCCGATTCTCTTACAAAGGGAAACCAGTTCACCATTTTGCTAACACCAGCACCTTTACCGAATACACCGTGGTGCATGAGGATGCGGTGGCCAAAGTTGATCCTGCAGCCCCTCCTGAGAAAGCCTGTCTGATAGGCTGTGGATTTTCTACTGGCTATGGCGCTGCCACCAAAACTGCAAAAGTAGGCCGACCTGCAGCAGGAGGGTTGCATCTAAGTTAATAGATTTATTCTACAAATTTTACTCTACCTCCTTAGTTCTCTTAGTAAGTTCTCACAAGATCATTTTGCATTCTGATATTCCAGACTAACATTGTTACCCAAAAATGGAGTGCTGCAAACTGACTGATGGTTGGCCAATATAGTGGGATACAGGAAGGACGTTTGCAGCAATAGTCTTACATGCTACCGGGACCTTGATAAATAGAGACACCACATTGAAGCTAATCAGTATGTCCTTGGTGCTGAGCTTGAGGTTGCTAATTTTTTTCTGTGAAGTGAACTGACTGCAACTAGGACTACATCAAGGACTCAGCCCACTTCATAGAAAAAGTCAGCAACCTCAAGCTCAGGCAACAATGAAGCTGGCAAAGCTATTAATGCTAATCAAGGTGATTAATTACAACATTCACACTGGCCTCCAACAGACAAGAGTCTTTTCTCCCACTCCGGACCTTCCACAGATACATAAACCTCCCTTGCTTAGTTTTCCAATATACCTCATAACCTCTGAGGATGCCTGCCATAGATGTGGGCAAAACATCAGGAGATAATGTTCTGGAATATGGCTATACAGCCCAGAAAATGCACAACAACCTAGTGATTCCAACCGTGAAAGCCTTCCCTAACACAGTCTTCCATTTGACTACTTTGACATGGGCACATCTATGCTCTAGAATAAATGCAGCTTGATACCCCTAACTTTCTGGCTCAATGCTATGGAATCCTAGGGGCTGACACTTGACAAGGTCTTTAGCTTTCTCTACCAAAGAATAATGTTGCCTCAGCAAACTACAAATTCCAGGATCGCATAGTTTTGAGCCAGGACAGGTAATATGAGTGGTAGAGATACAGATACAACGGAACAGAGAGGCACAACGGGAAGATACAGATACAAAGGAAAAGGGGGAAAGAGATATAGATTTGAAGGAAAGGGGCAAGAGACACAGACCCAAAGGAATGGGGTGCGGGACGAAAGATAGACACAAAGGAAATGGAGGGAGGAGAGATACATACAGGAAGGAAAGGAAAGAAGTGGGAGACATACAGACACAAAGGGAAGGGAAGGGGGGAGATACAGGTGCAAAGAATCCATTTTTATTATGTTGATGTCCATGCAGGTAACTCCTGGTTCTTCTTGTGCTGTTTTTGGGCTGGGAGGAGTCGGCCTCCCAGTAGTCATGGGCTGTAAAGCAGCTGGAGCATCACGAATCATTGGAATTAACAGAAGCAAGGATAAATTTCCCATCGCTAAAGAGCTGGGTGCCACCGAGTGTGTCAGCCCTCTGGATTTCAAGAAGCCCATCAATGAAGTGCTGCTTGAGATGACTGATGGGGAAGGTGTGGACTATTCCTTTGAAGCGATTGGGCGCACAGACACTATGGTATGTGCATAAAGTACATTGTTTGATACATTTGAAAGGTTTGATACATGCATTACTTGTCTTATTGTTCTTGAGATTCTGCTCCAATTAACTGTATTTGGTTACAAAGCTCCATGCAGATAGGGATTCAGTTTATTCTCATTATTCACTCCAATTTTTGAGGCATAACCCATTCCTATTACTTGATACAATGTTGAGAGAGTATTTTATTGTCTAACATCTTACATTGCTCCATATACTGATACAGGAAACCCTAAGAGAAGAGTTTTCATAGTAGGGCATATATAGGGCATTTCTTTCAAGTGATCTGAATGTGTCACTTTGGATGTACCTTAGATTGCTGCACTGGCTTCCTGCAACATGAACTATGGCACCAGTGTGATGGTTGGGCTACCACCTTCAGAAGCAGAGATGACTTTGTCCCCAACACTTATTTTTACAGGACGCACTTGGAAAGGCTCTCTATTTGGAGGTATGGCCTATACAATCACTAGTTCCTGGCTGCTATTGCAGTGGGATTTGTTGGGCAAGATGTGTGAAAAACCTCCCAACAGCCATAGACAGCAGCGCCAATAACAAGTCAATGTGTGCTGTCTTGACTCAACCCAATCTTATTTGCAGACATGAGAGGCAAAGAAGATGTTCCTAAGCTGGTTTCAGAACTCATGGCGAAAAAGTTCAATCTGGATCCAATAATTACACATGTTCTGCCTTTTGATAAAATCAATGAAGGATTTGAACTGCTCCGTAATGGAAAATGGTAAATACTTCCTCTTTTTCGATAACCATCATTCCTATGGTGGAAGCTGGCGACTTGAATGTTGGTAAAGCAGAAAATGTACTTGAGATTTTAGTCTAAACTTTCAAGGTGCTTTGCAGGATGCTGGACCTGTTTGCGAGATAGAGTTTGGCACCTTGGATGGCTCATTGGATTACAATCCAGGAAGGGTTCTTCACCCTGTTTGTCTTTACCCAGTTGAAAGTGATTTAAACCTTCTGAAATTTTCTGTTGAAATCTATTGATACAAATATTGGGTAGGATCAAGAGTGCAGTCCTAACCAACTCAGATACCCAAAGGACTTCTCAGCCATCATCAAGCCTACTGAAGTTATGCTAAATCAAAACCTAAGCAAGTTTAATAATACTGGAAATGATTTAGGATTAATCTCAACCTAGCTCAAATCTTTACAATGTTATATTAAGTCACTTCATTTAACTTTCAATTTTGTTTCAGTATCCGTACTGTTCTGAAAATGTAAAGACCCTGGTGGAGATAATACAAGACAGTTGGATTCCAGCAGAACCATCAATTGTGCATCACATCAGGGAACATCTGTGGAAAGAATTGCATAGTGTTGTTTTGCAAGTAGCAATACTGCTTTATTAATCTAGAAACTAATCCTATTTTTCTCAAGATGAAATACAAAATAACTCTGCCTTCTGATTCATATTCTCAGTGCCTTGGAGACTTGTGTTTAATGAAGCCATAGCAAAACAATAAATCACGGGATTATAGGATATTATTCCGCAGACATATGCTTTTATGGGAACGGGTCTCATTGAATTAACTTCAGCATAGACTTTTGAGAGCAGAGGCATTACTAATCACTATCTAGAAATGTAATCATTAAAAAGAGTTTTGCAATTGTCAGTAATTCATCAAATTATTGTAATTTGGAGAGACTCCTTTCTGTATGTTTATATGAATTGCTGGCCATTGGCTAATTAATAAAGCTTTTTCTCAGTAGCCCTGTTTCATACATATTTTGTTTTTTTTCTATACAATTTCAAATATGTTTTAACAGGAAGATGTAAATTGATATGATCTAAAACCTAATAACAAATCAAAAACAACCTTGGTGAGGACTATGTGAAATAGACAGCTTGTGGGGAAAATGTACTAGAATTCCCAGAATCCTCCATTAAACATAGCCAACAACTATGGCAGTCTAAAAAGTGGTTTGCTGATTAGTATATAAGAAAAGATAGCTCTTTTAATGTATTGTCTTATATATTGAATAAATGATATTTAGGTATTACCTTTCTGAATCTAGTTTCAGTATCCTTCTAATGGAAGTAAGATTTCATCCACACTCAACTCTGGCCCCTTCCACACAGTTGTATAAAATCCACATTGAACTGGATTATATGGCAGTGTGGACTCAGATAACCCAGTTTAAAGCAGATATTTGTTCCTATCCCTGTTTGAAATATTTGAATGCCTCTGCAAAACTTATATTGGAAACATGAACTCACATATGAATTTTTGCCCTACCCTTTTGCCTTTGGCACCATGCTACACTGGAGTGCACCCCACCCTTGAAATTGAATGTGTTCATTTGACTAAGAGACATTCCCCACCTTTTCTCAAATATCCTGTCAAACATGCAACAAAGCTTAACTTCTTCATAGAAATCTCAGTATAATATAAGCCTTTTCCAACATGTTTGTGCTAGCTAGCACAATATCGAATTCAAGGCAGCTATCTTCTGAGATGACATAGGTCTTCAATATGCAATGCAGTCGACGTTTATAAATTCAAATTCACTGTTCAGACACGTCTGTAAGAGTGTTAGGCTAGTTCCAGGTATTTGGAGACCATGGGCAACTTCCCTATAATGTGTATTCAGCCACAATTGACTCTGGGAATAATGATGAGAACTCTAAGGAGCCTCATCATGGCAGAATGGAGTTCTGTGTCTACATCTGAACTTCCTAGCAACAACATAACACCGGCCCTGTCACTTAATACTAGCTTGGATACTGTCAGGACCCAGGCTGCAGAGCACCAATAACCATACACAGAGGCCAGAATCTATCTAATATCTTTATTGAGGAAATATATAAAGTTAATAAAAGCAAGTGTAGAAAATAGTTCAGAAGTAGACCTTTCAGGAAAGGTCAAAATTAGTCCAAGAAAACAATGTCCAATATGAAATATTAAGGTCCAAAGTTGTAATCCAATAACCGAAACACTCACTTTGCCAAGCAAAGTGAGGGGAAATGACAAGGTCCTTTAGTCCATGAAGCTTAATGCAAGGCTAGGAAGCAAACTAGATTCTTGGAAAACAAGGCTTGATTCAAGGCAACTAGAAGCGAGGAGCAAGAACTGGGTCCGTGGAAAATCCGTGGCGAGGTCCGGGGAACAAGGCAGGGCTGGAACGAGAACAAGGTCCTGGAAACTGGAGTAGCGTAGTCCACACACAATCTACTCCCGAAGCTGACGAATTGACTCCGCAAGGAATTCTAGTGGCCAACATCTATATAGGATCTTGTTTTCCCGCCAAAGCACATTTTCTCTGGGGAACAAGAACCGAAACCTATACTGTCCAGATGCAAGACTCCTTAAACTTTCCCAAGGGAAATAGACTTAATCATCTAATTGTCTGGCAGCTATCCGAGCGCTTCTGCGAGTCGCCTCCCGCGCGTGTCTATCTTGATTATAATAAAGGCGGCGAGAAAATGGGGGAGATTTCGACTCAAGGCTTGTTTGGCTGTCTTCTTGTGGGCAAACATCCTGCAGCTGCAAGGGCTCCAAATCTGGCAGAAACGGTGGGAAACCCAAGTTTTCCTCTTCATCTGCCACAATAGTACTAGGAACAGGACTACATGGCCCATGAGACATCACAGATACCCGGCATTGCCGAGCTTATTTGAAAAGGTCAAATTTTAATTGTACAAACTGCATGTGGTTGTGGGTGAACTACAACTCACATCATGTCAGGTTAACGCCCTGAAACTCCATCGCTGGTTAAAGTTTGTCATGTTGGGCAAGTTTGCTCTCTAGGTGCATCATCGGCGGGGTTCAGTGTGCTCTCTGGCTGCAGAGTAAACTACAGCTCCCACCTTGGTGGGTCAGTCCCCCTCAATTCCCTCCAGAAGTTTCAGTTAGTCATGGGGGTTCTGTGTGCCAAGTTTGGTCCCAGTCTATTGTTAGTGGGGCTCACAGTGTTTCCAAGAGCCACGGTGGTGCAATGGGTTAAATCCTTGTGACAGCTAAACTGCTGACCTGAAGATCAGTGGTTTGAATCCACGAGATAGGGTGAGCTCCTGTCTGTCAGCCCCAACTTCCCATGTGGGGACATGAAAGAAGCCTCCCACAGGATAGTAATACATGTGGGCATCCCTTGGACAATGTCTCTGTAGATGGCTGATTCTCTCACACCAGAAGCGACTTGCAGTATATTCTCAATTCACTTCTGACATGATAAATAAATAAATAACTCCCAGAAATGAAGATCAGTTCTGCTGAAACTCCTCCAGTTTGTTCAGTTGGCCACGGGGATTTTGTGTGCCAAGAAATGAATTCGTAGGGGGTATAGTCCCTTATTTGTGGAGACATCCTTACTTCTCAGTAGGTCTACTGGACAGTCATCCCTCCACTTTTTCTGGGATTAGGTGCACAGAACTCCTGTGAAAGTTTTAAAAATGCAATTAAAGAAACTGATTTTTATCCAAGTGAAAAGCCTAGGTTTTTCAGCATGACTCTATGGTTTACTTCCACCAACAATAGACTTGCAGCGAAGAATTTCTTAGAGTGATATTCTCTCTAGGAATTTCTAATCCTCCTGTGTGACTGCAGGAAGATGATCACATGTGATGGCATGTGATGATTATATCTAACCCCTTATTTGTAAATCAAATAAGGGCCGGGCTGTGGTGCAGCTGGCTAGTAACCAGCTGCAATAAATCACTACTGACCGAGAGGTCATGAGTTCGAAGCCCGGGTCGGGTTAAGCCCCCGACCATTAAATAGCCCGGCTTGCTGTTGACCTATGCAGCCCCGAAAGACAGTTGCACCTGTCAATTAGAGAAATTTAGGTACGCTTTATGCCGGAGGCTAATTTAACTAATTTACAACATCATAAAACTGCCAGCAAAACACGAGGAATGGAATGAGGAAGTACAGCCACACAGGAAGACAGTGAAGCAACAGCACCCCCTGTGGCCGGAATTGTGAAGCTGGAAAAAAATGTTAAATGCCTCTATGTCTGTCTATATATGTTGTTTGTCTGTTGGCATTGAATGTTTGCCATATATGTGTACATTGTAATCCGCCCTGAGTCCCCTTCAGGGTGAGAAGGGCAGAATATAAATACTGTAAATAAATAAATAAATATCAAAACTGATATTGAAAGGCAATACAAGGAAATACTTTAAAGGATAAATAACTGCGTGAAATTTCTAAATGGGAAGCAACTGTCTGTAGCAATCTTTCATTTTTATTACAGATTTTGGCCACTGGGATCTGCTGCACAGATGACCACGTACAGGGTGGTGCAATAAAAGTGAACTACCCAGTTATTGCTGGTCATGAAGCAGTTGGTATTGTGGAGAACATTGGGGAAGGAGTTATATCTGTGAAACCAAATATGACAAACTGCAAAGAGGGCAATGAGACAACATTCACACACAAACTGGATAACTTTATTTCTTAGATGGAGAGGTATACAATTTAAAGGATTATGGGGCTCTTTCACACTGTACACACCATATACTTGTATACCATATGGCCTCATATTTTGAAAAGAAAAGCTACTCTTGGAGCAATGTGGATTGAAAATGCTTTTCTAGGCAGCCAGAAGACTTCTAAAGCTATCTAGAAGATTCCGGAGCACACTGCGCAGGTGCAAGAAGTACCATCAGTGAGAATTTCACAGATGACCACTTGAAGAAACACGGTTACAGGTAAGCAACCATTCATTATGAAGTTAATAGTTTTATTACATGTAGTTATTTTATATTTAATTAATGCTTGCATTTTTCTCCTTATACTATATATTATCCATGCAACCCATAAAAACACAGTTATTGTGGGGATGTCCAGTTTTCCTCACCGGTGGTTGTAATTGTTTTTGTTCTTCTTTCTCGTTCCACGATGTCTCATCAGGAGGGGGTGCCTGGTGAGTTGCATCCATCTCTTCCTCGTCCAATGATTTTGTCCTATCAGGGCTTTATTCAACATCATTGGAGTTAGGGGTCGTGATATAGTTATTATATTGTTCCACCACTGTCCCAGTGGTGGTTCCTTCTCATTTGTAGGTTCCTTTAGAGGCCTGAAAGAATCCCAGCTACTTTCCTTTTGCTACTCATAACTGGTCACATCTTCATTCAGTATGATCAAACAGTCCTGATCAGTATTTGGTGAAACAAGGTCTATTAGTGGCTCTGCTGTAAGTGTTATAGACATCAAGTCCCTCTTTAAGATTTCCAACTTATTCCACATGTTATTCTGCTCTTGTCTTGAGGACAAGCCAAAAACATCACTGGGTATGTCCTCAATTAGCTTAGGAGTCTCTTCTTTGGATAATGTAGATTGATTCCCACACTCTCACTCCCTCAGGGTCACAGATGGCAAGATAGCAACCTTGGGGGCTCTCAAGTCAGGGAGTAATGGTTTGACATCTTCATCACAAAAGACTCTGGGTTGTTGTATGTCTTTCAGGCTGTGTGGCCATGTTCCAGAAGTATTCTCTCCTGACGTTTCGCCCACATCTATGGCAGGCATCCTCAGAGGTTGTGAGGTATGGATAAACTAAGTAAGGAAAGGAAATAATATATATCTGTGTAGAGTCCAGGGTGTGGCAAGAGTCCTTTGTCACTGGGAAGCCAGCATTAATGTTTCAGTTAATCACCCTAATTAGCATTGGAAAGGTTTTCTCTCTTGCCTGGGGGCATCCTTTGTTCAGTCATTAGCTGTCCTCTGCCCTCAGAGTGTTGGTTCCCATCTACTGTTTTGATTTTAGAGTTTTTTAATACTGATAGCCAGATTTTGTTCATTTTCATGGTTTCCTCCTTTCTGTTGAAGTTGTCCACATGCTTGTGGATTTCAATGGCTTCTCTGTGTAGTCTGACATGATAGTTGTTGGAATGGTCCAGTATTTCTGTGTTCTCAAATAATATCCTGTGTCCAGGCTGGTTCATCAAGTGCTCTGCTATGGCTGATTTCTCTGGTTGTGTTGCCTTCGACAACACTAATTTAATTACCTTTTTTCCAATTAGTCTGCTCTCAGCATGAATACGCCTGAATTGAACCACTGTGTCAGAAGAAATTCAACCTACTCTGCCACTGATTTCAAAAGGTCTACTTAATACCCTAAACAGATCAGGTGTCTTCTGATGCTGGAAACTAAGCAGGATTAGCCCTGGCTAGCACTTGGGTTTATTTATTTCATGTCAAAAGCAATTTATAATAAATGTTTTAAAATGATAAAATAAAGGAATAACGAGCAGCTAAATAGTTTTATACGAAAGGCGGGCAGCAGCGACCACATTGTCCGTAGCTTTAAACAACTCTTCCTCAGTTCATGAGGCAGGACATTGTGGTCAAGCATTCATATGCCGAGTTGTTTGTTCTGCTCCACAGTCACACAAGGTGTAGGATTCCTCCAGGTAGTGCCATCTTGCCAGGTTGTCTTTTGGGTGGGGCACTGGCAACAAATACCAGGTGCTGTGGGCCATATTTCAGAGGAATGAACTAGCAAAACCATCTCTGAATACACCTGCAATAATTTCTATCAAAAATAAAAGGGTTCACTTTCAGGGTTTTTAAATGTATTCAAAAAGGTATATATTTAACATTTAACATTAAAAGGTCTACATTTAACTCTTTTTTTTCCACAGAAAATAGTACCTTAGCTGTAAGGAGATTTTTGATTTTTGCTGTGCAGTTCTACATGTTTTAACCCTCCCATCAAAATTCTGGTAGGTTGGGTAGAAAGGTATCCAATGACTTCATATGGCCAAAAACCCGCATGGAGCCTATGCCCATCCTATTCTAAGCATGAGTAAGTCTGTATCCAAGCCAGGGTTTTGAATTAGATAAGATAAAATGAAGTTACTTTGAAAGATAGGTAATTAAATTCTGCAAACCTCAGGAGCTCTCTCCCATGTGTCCTCTCCTGCCAAAAGCAGGAAGCTCCCCCCTCGATTTATACTACATAGTTAAAATGTGTTCTTTAATTAAAGAAATGCACTGCTTCCTTTTAAAAAACATTTAAAGTTGAATGCGAAAACTAAATATGAGGGAAACAGGGATAATAAGAAAAAATTTATTCATTACACAATGCCATCATTTAATGTGAAAATACACAAAACTGTGTCCAAGTGAAAAGTTTGCTATGGAATCATTTAAACATGTTCTCCATACAGTAAAAGTGTAACTCATATGACAGACTTATCTTGTATTTCACACTGAGAGAAATAAGGTTTACTTATACATTTATAACAAATTTCTGTATGTAACACAACACAACACAATCCTTTTCGTGGGTGATAATGTGATGCATGATTGATGGTTCTGCTGGGATTCAGTTATCTTGTATTTTCGCCATCAGGATGTTTACATTTTCAGAACAGTGCGAATACTGAAACATGAGAAGATAATTTAAAGTTAAATTGGGTGGCCTCTGCTCTGTTTAATATAGTTAATGGAATAGATTCATACTCACAGTGTAACCCTAACTCAAAGACTTGCTGATAGTACATGATTAGGTTACCATACAAGCTTCTTTTGCTAGCTGAAATGCCTTCTGTAGGGAGAATCCTTCTCTGTTGGTTAGTCTCAGATCTGCTAGCAAACCATCTGCTAGGCCAAGATTTCTTTTTCAAAAAAGGACCATCTAGTCCAACCTCTTGCCATACAGGAAGACAACTAAAGCACTCCTAAAAGATGCCTGTCCAATCTGTGTCAAAGATCTCCAAAGTTGGCGAGCCCACTACTTCCCAAAGCAACCTACAGTAAAACCAAGTTCTTTCTATTGCTTAGGTGGATTCTCTTTTCTTTTCATTTGAACCCATTTGTCCAGCAGCAGATTTCTCCTTTATGACTTCTGTTCCCATAACTATAATGTCATCTCTCAGTCTTCTCCTCTCTAAGCTAAACATTTCAAACCCCTTAAGTCATTTCTCATAAGGCTTGGTTTCCAATTTGGGGCTACATCACATTGTTAGGTCATGTTCATCTTGTGGTATACTAAGACCCTCTGATCCTTTTCACATATACTGTTTTCAAGGCAGATGTTACACATCCAACAATTCTGCAAATCTTTGATATGCTGATTCTAATACTTATTGATGTTACAACACTGTATTTGCTTTTCTCATTTCATTTTTTATATACTGAAGGTTTTTTATAAATAGGCATGGAAAGGAGTAGTAGAGTAGTAGACTCTGGAGACCAAAAACTGAATCCCTGCTCAGCCATAGAAAGCTACTGGGTGGCTTTCGGAAAGTCATGCTTTCTAAGCCTCACTGGGCATCAAAAGCAAACCCACTCTCAATAAGTCTTGCCAAGGTTTGCCTCAGAGTTGCCATAACTCTGGAATTACTTGGATGCACACGACAACAATCTATACTGGTTAATGAAAGCACTATCCAGGTGTGATGCTTCACCTGGGGAAAACTGACCTTGATAGTAAGGGCACAATCAGTAACTGCCTAAAATATCAAAATTCCTTTTCAGAGACTCCTCCCAAGGCAGATTTCCCAATACTAGTACATTACCTTTTAGAACACTCTTGCTTACTTTTAACTAGGGCCCCTTCCACACAGCTGAATAAAAATCTCACATTATCTGCTTTGAACTGGAATATATGACAGTGTGAACTCAGATAACCCAGTTCAAAGCAGATATTGTGGGATTTTCTGCCTTAATATTCTGGGTTATATGACTGTGTGGAAGGGCCCTAAGTAAAGACAAATTGGGGCTTCCATGGCAGCAGGGTGGAGAACCTGCTCTGGATTGACGCCTTGACCTTAAAGCAACTATCCAAGGTGATGAACTCTAGCTTTTAAACAGGTTCAGAATTCTGCAAAGCACCTTTCAGACTAAAAGCCAGAATAATTCCCAGTTCACTGACAATCAAGCCACCAGCTGCCACTATGTGGATGACAGCTATTTAGAAAGGGGAAATATTTACCTTTCTCCTTTATGAAGCAGTTCAAACCCTTCATTGATTTTATCAAAAGGCAGAACATGGGTGATTAGTGGATCCAGAATGAACTTCTTTGACATGAGCTCCAAAACCAGTTTAGGAACAGCATCTTTGCTTTTCAGACCTGCAAATAAGATTGCTCAGGATTAAGATACAGCACACATTTTGAAGCTCTGACAACATCACACATTTCTATACTGTGTCATGCTTACACTTAATGATCAAAACTTATATATTGGCTATGTTGCCTAAGGTTGCTGAGAGTTGTATTTTTTTTGTTATTAATACAACTTGGGATTCTCCTTTTCATTCCCACCCATGTTCTGAAAGAAATCCCACTGCGATTGCACACATTGAGCTTCCCATGATCACAAAATGAAATAAGTCTTTTTAGTAGCCAGTACTGGTAGATGTCAAGGCCATACCTCCAAATACAGAGCCTTTCCAAGTGCGTCCTGTGAAAATAAGTGTTGGAGACAAGGTAACCTCTGATGCTGAAGGTGCTGCTCCCACAATCACACTGACACCATAGTTCATGTTGCAGGAAGCCAAAGCAGCAACCTAAGGCAAATCCAAAATCATACATTCAGATCAAGCCAAGGAAATACCTACTATTATATATGACCTGCTATGATACTTCTTCTCTTGGGATTTCTGTAATAGCATATAGGGCACTGCTAAAAAGGTAAAGGTTTCCCCTGACATCAAGTCCAGTTGTGTCTGACTCTGGGGGTTGGTGCTCATCTCCATTTCTAAGCTGAAGAACCGGCATTGTCCATAGACACCTCCAAGGCCATGTGGCCGGCATGACTGCATGGAGCAGTCCCGCCGGAGCGGTACCTATTGATCTACTCACATTGGCATGTTTTCGAACTGCTAGGTTGGCAGGAGCTGGAGCTAACAGCAGCCGCTCATGCCGCTCCCGGGGTTTGAACTTGGGACCTTTCGGTCTCCAGCTCAGTGCTTTAACGCACTTTGCCACCAGGGCTCCTAGGGTACTGCTAGTAAGGAGTTATATAAACTAATTTCTCAACAAGTTATGGGAATGGGCTACTTCTGAAATACTAAAAAGACTAATGGGAATAAACTAAACAAGCTCTACTTTCAACTTCTAGAATCCTTGTCTACTGGCCTTGCTGTCTGGAGCTTTGCTGCAACAGTTTATTGGAGTAGAATCTCAAGAAAAAGAGGAATAAGAAAAGAAAGGCATATTTTCCTGTCTCTTCCCTTTCAAATCTGTCAAACCATGTACTTTATGCACATACCATAGTGTCTGTGCGCCCAATCACTTCAAATGAATAGTCCACACCTTCCCCTTCAGTCATTTCTAGCACTACTTCATTGATGGGCTTCTTGAAATCCAGAGGGCTGATACACTCAGTGGCACCCAGCTCCTTAGCCATAGGAAACTTGTCCTTGTTGATGTCAATCCCAATGATCCGTGATGCTCCAGCTGCTTTACAACCCATGACGACTGAGAGGCCAACTCCTCCCAGACCAAAAACAGCACAAGAAGAATCAGGTGTCACCTGCATCAATGTCAACATAAGAAATTAATCTAGAAGCCCTGAGTAATATGAAGTCATATGATTACAAGAAGTATCTTTTTTATTGTACTGTATTTATCTGTTGAGAACATTGTTTCATGTGCCTGATTTCATACCTATAGTTTCATGTTATCATTTGAAACATGGGAATTCTGCAAATTAGGAGGATATAAATATGTAATCTGATTTGAAGCAACTTCATTTGTTTTAACCAGAGTACATTTACTCAATTCCCATGGTGACTCACCATTGAACAAATCACTCAACAGGTCTGCTCTAATTGGTACTGCCAATCAAATTCAGGCATAACTCTTCATTATTAAGCCTAAATGAAATACAGTTCCACAACGGATAGGCCACTGAAACTAAATTCAGCTACACAACAAATTTCTCCAGCTACAGATCAGCCACTTATGTCCTGTTGCTTACCTTTCCGGATCTGATGGCAGCACCATAGCCAGTAGAAAATCCACAGCCTATCAGACAGGCTTTCTCAGGAGGAGCTGCAGGATCAATTTTGGCCAGTGAATCCTCATGTACGACAGTATATTCAGTAAAAGTACTGGTGCTAGCAAAATTGTGAACTGGCTTCCCCTTGTAAGAAAATCTGGTTGTGCCATCGTACATTAATCCCTTAAATTCGTAAAGGCTGTAAAAGATGGAAAGAGAAACTGGATTGTAATGGGTGCTTTTCAACATGAACAAGAAAGGTTGTAGTACTAGTAAAATACTAATACTTTCTAATACTGCTGGAAATTATGACAACAACTCACTCATTCTTTTCGCACAAGTTGCCTTCAGGATTCTTGCAAGTGCGGCATTTCCCACATTGTGGGAGAAAGAGTGGAATGACTTTGTCTCCTAGGAATTATGAAAAGAATATTGTGAGCCTGAAGGTTTGTGACTGAGTCAAATTGAACCACAGCTAATGGCCTGTCCATTGTAAAACAACAACCGCAACAACAATCTCTCTCACTACAGAAAACCAAACATTATTGGTTGGGACTTTTGAGAAAAGCCATTTTAATCCACATTTGATAACATTACCAACTCAACAACTTTGGGGTGTGTCATGTCACCTAATCCTCTTAGTTATCTTAACTCCAGAATCTAATATAATTAAGATGTGAAAAGATATGATAAAACAAAAAGACATATCTGCTTTCTTGCATGCTCCTGCTTGCCTTGGGCGTAGACACTGTCTAATCTCTTCTCCCAAATTTCCAGGTGAAGCATTATAGAAGGTGCCAGTTGAACTATTAGTTGGCTATGCTATTCTACTTTTTCTTTTTCTGTGTATGTGTGCAAGTGCTCTCTCATTGCACTTTGTCTTCCATGCCATACCTGGTTTCACACAGGTGACTCCTTCCCCAATGCTCTCCACAACAGCAACGGCTTCATGGCCAGGAATAACAGGATACGTTGTTTTTATTGAACCACTCAATATATGGTCATCAGTGCGACAGATTCCAGTAGCCAAAATCTGTGATGAAGATAAAAAAACTGTTACAGATCATTGCTTCCACATTTAGAAATTTGTTACAACTGCTTATTATTTAAGGAATTTATTTATATTGACTTTTGATATCATTGTTAATTTTGGTATACAAATAAAAGGATTTGCTGTGATGACATACCAACACAATAAAAATAAAAACCAGTATTTTAGCTAAGTTAAATTAATCCCCAACCTAAACATAATGGAAATTTCCTTCACCCATGCCTGCAGAATGGAACTGTTCTGTATTCCCAAGCAC
This sequence comes from Anolis carolinensis, assembly GCF_035594765.1. Classification (NCBI taxonomy): domain Eukaryota; kingdom Metazoa; phylum Chordata; class Lepidosauria; order Squamata; family Anolidae; genus Anolis; species Anolis carolinensis. The sequence goes on along the minus strand of NC_085845.1, from coordinate 24,525,429 downwards.
TACTTTCTCACAATTATAACAATATTACCTCATAAATCCCCTCCCAACCTACTTCACAAGACATCGACTGCTTGAGGAGAAAGAGATTCCTTCTGCCAGCAATTGGAGCACAACATTTCTGTCCAGTTTGAAGAGATTGAGCAAGGAAAAGTTACTTAGATAAGTACAATGGATCCTTGATATCTCCTGGAGTTTGATTCCATGCACCAAAATCCATAGATGCTCAAGTCCCATTAAATACTACTGATTAGCAAAAGGATATCCCTTATATAAAATGACAAAATCAAGGTTTGTTTTGGGGGTTTAAAATAAATTATTGTCAAGTTTGATGAAGAATCTATAGCCCTCAATTTGACCTGAAAGCTAGCTCAAACTTGTTGGAAAACGTTTCTATTATACTGAGATTTCTATTATACTGAGACATGAGCTTTTGATGCTTACATAATCAAAGTATACTTTAGCAGAGAAAATGTTTGACAGGAGATTAGAGCAAGGGCGGGGAATTTCTTTCAGCTCAAGAGACAGATTCAATTTCAGAAACGTTCTCAAGGGTGGAGACACATGCCAGAGGTGGGTAAAGGCAAAGGAGTGGGGCAAAAAGCACCAGTGTATGTGAGCTCAAAATTCCTAATATAACTATGGTTTGGAGAGAGATTCATACGTATTTCAGAATGGGGATAGCGACAGTAAAAGGTAAAGGTAAAGGTTTCCCCTGACGTTAAGTCCAGTCATGTCTGACTCTGGGGGTTGGTGCTCATCTCCATTTCTAAGCCGAAGAGCCAGAGTTGTCCGTAGACACCACCAACGTCATGTGGCTGGCATGACTGCATGGAGCGCCGTTACAGTAGAAACCACCAAAAGATGACTTCACAAGAAAGATGGTGTGGTTGCTTGTGGAGTCATTACTGACCAGCTTGGCCCTCAGAAGAAGTGAATTTGACTCCAAAGGATATAGCAATAAGCAACGTCCTGTCCCTCTCTGGTAGAAATATGACAAAGGAATACAATTTTGGAATATCAACTTTGTTGCTTCCATACTTATCCATCGCTCGGAAGAGTGCTCACTAGACAGCCGTGGTTGTCTCTTGGAACAGTTACTATTATGGAGTAAAAACCTCAAATTCCCACAGTCAGCATGCTGATTGCCCATGCTATCTGGGGGATTCTGGAACTTGTCATCCAAAAAGGAAACTATTCTGAATCTGACTTGTATTTTGATGCTCCCCATGGAGCTTGGCTGCATATTTGTTTTAGGAGATGGGCATAAAATTCTGGTCAGGTAGAATTCCACCCATTTCTCCTCTGTTAAGGATTCACCTGCTTCTTGCAAGGCTCCCTACACAACATACACATGGAGTGATTGTGGGGGAGTGGTGCAACGGTGGAGGAGTACTTGGCTGTTTCCTTATATACAGAGTCACAACACTGAAGTTTTCCTCTGAGATTTCAAGAAGACTGTTGCAAGATATTGGAGTCCAAGAAGTCTGTAGCTAAGGTGGGGCTTTAGGGGTTCAACCGTCTCCCCCTGAAAATGTTCAGGTGTAAAAAAAATCCTGATTTATTCATGAATTTTAACTGGTTAACCAAATGCCCATGCTAAGTCTATGAGAAGCAAAAATTAAAAGTTTCTCCAGGACTGCAATCGCTATCTCAACCAAATTTTGATAATTTATTCACACTGTACCTACCTACCTTTCCACCAATGTACATTGCAATAGCAGCAATAGCCAATATAGTGGAAAAAACCAGGTTGGTCCACCCACAACTGGAAGGCAAAGCCTAAGGTGAAGGGGGAATTTTAAAGTCCTCATGAAGGAAACCAGACTTGGTGGGAGCAGTTAATAGTTTTGGAGATAGCAACCTTCTCATGCCTCCTCTATTTAATGTTTTGTTTGTTTTATAATGTGTCAGTTTATTTCCTGAAGTGTATACTTCAATTATCTTAGCTCTATGTACTTGAAGCAGTGGAAGGGGCTGCTGGTCATGTGACTGTTTCGAATGCTCAGTTTAAAAGGGTTACAATTAGAAATGACAGTTGGGGCTTGGGTCTGTTTGAGTGCAGAAGCCAGTGTTAGAAATCAGAAGACAGTTGAGGCTTGAGTCTCTTGGAAGTAGACTGTTATTAAAGAGAGCTGTACAGAGCAATATAGTTTTGAAGAGACTGCTAACAATTATAAGTTAAAGATATAAACTGAAATGTTTAAAAGTTTAACCTGCCAAGAAATGTACCTGTAAATTTAGATTCATAAAGTTTTGAGTAAAAAAAACATGTTATTTTAAAGGAGTCTACTTGAATCTTTGTCTGCTGAGAGCATTGAATAAAAACAAGATATTTACATGCCCAGTGATCTTCCATTACCCAATAAACTAAAGGAACACTTCTGAAATTCTTGCTCCCTCCTCTCCCCTTTTCCAAAAGATAATAAGCTTTCCATTGCTATGTCTTTGCACCAGGGATTCACCCTACAATTTGGGCAGTTTCTGCCCTTGGCATTTATTGGCAGGGATTTCCCAGCAGATCATAAGGGCTGGAGGTTTGGGTGGCTGCCCTAAGCAGAGTTCCCCGCCTCACCCAGCAGCATCTAGGCCTCCCACGTTGCCTCAAGGAATGCACATTCTGTAGCAGTGGAGGCAGTGTCTTATCTGTGACTGACAGATTTTTCCAAATGTGAAGGAGCTTCTTCAGATTTCTGCAACATTGCCAATGTTTTGTAAATTACTAATTAAGAGTCATTTTCTATTTTTTTAAAGACTGGAAACTTTGTAAGTAGATTTAATTAAATCTATATAAAGATATAGAATGAATCATATAATTTAAATTGTTTTGTGTTAGGGACTTACTCTTCATGATTTGCTTTAAAAATGTTTCAACCCCCCCCCCCCTATTTTTTTCTGACTACGGCCCCTTATTAAAGGATGCCTTTGTCCAGGTGTGCATCTGGGTAGAAGTGAAGAACACGTTTCTGCATTTCTCCTATCCCCCTGGATCAACCACTGAACTTTCCTTTAAAACTTATAATAGACTAGCACCTTGAACTAGTTTAGTGTAGGGTACTTGAGAGAGATTGGAGCCTGAAGTTCCCAACAGAGGCTCCTGTCTCATTTTGCCTAATGGTAGAACCAACCTGATTAGAGTGAATACGTGTAAATACTGATAATAATATGCACTAATCCAATTTTAGATTGTCTCCTTTACCTTAATGCGAGCTTCATGTGCTTTTGGCGGGGCCACTTCTATTTCCACAATGCTAAAGGGTTTCTTAGGTTCAAAAACTATGGCGGCTTTACATTTGATGACCTGTAAAAATAATAGGAGATGAGAAAATGTTTATATTTATAACAGACATGAAATGACAATTTAAAATTTGGGAAGGCACGGATCAGGACATTGAAGACATCCATGAACATTTGATACCTTGCCATAGGCTTTCTGCCTTTTCCAGTATCCCAGAATTCCCTCCATAATCCATGTTTACATCTAAAGAAAATGGCTAGAAGCCAAAGAACTGTGGAAATAGTTCAATATGCCTAGCAGTATATAGGCATAAGTACCCTAAAGCCACTGGATCCTATCTAATCTTGGAAGCTACACAGAGTCAGTCCTGTTTAGTACTTGGATGCAAAACCATCAACAGATACCATCAACAGGACTTGGCACAATCACCTATGAGTATTCCTTGCCTCAGAATTTCCTATGACATTCTTGGAGCTGACAGGCAAGTTGAAGACACACACACATACAAATTCATAGCAAAAGCCAAAATATGTTTTTTTGAACAACATAGCAATGAAGTTTGAAATGCACAGAACTGGTTCTGTTGTTCAAGAAAAAACTGCACAAGCAACATTCTTAAAATCATGGACAATTAATATAATTGTGAAACAAACATAATCTGTGCTCCATGTGTTTCTGCAGATCATGTGGTCTTCTTGGCTCTATCGTCCGTGGAGTATTCGTTCCAAATGGGTTTTTTTTAGGAGAAGGACTGCATTTATTTTAAAAGCAGTGTTTTTACAAAGCGTTTGTATGCACACACACAAGTAAAAAGCCCTTGTCTCTGTTCTTTTTTATTTTGTTGCTTTCAGACATAGCACAATAGTTTCCACAGGCATATGCATAAACATCCCTGTACATTCTGAGGGCAGCAAATGTTTCCTATCCGGCTACAGATTCTGTTGAGACAAAGCAGTCCCACATCATAAAAATGTCACTTTAGAACAAGATAAATCTGATGCTGACATATTCTGTGGTGGATTTTCCAGCATCTCTAGTTCAAGTAAGTTTCTGCTTTTGGCGCAAGTACAATATAGCCATTGGGGTGTTGTGTGGTTTCTGGGCTGTATGGCTCGGAAGATGCCAGTCACAGATGCAGGCAAAAAGTCAGGAGAAAATGTTGATAGAACACAGCATACAGCCTGGAAACCACACAGCACCCCAGTGATTCTAGCTGTGAAAGCAAAGCCTTTGACAATACAATATAGCTATTTCTATTTGTATGTTTAGGTGCCAGTTTCCACACATACTCACACATACATCTGGGATGAAAAAGCAATCTTAAGAGAAATAAACTACTTACTTTCCCTGCAGTGCTCATGATTCTGCGTTATGCAAATTGCCGGCCTTTCTGTGTAGTTGTGCTGCTTCTAGTCTGCCTTCCTAGATGGACCCAAACTCCCTTTTAAAGTGGTTGCAGAGATTTGGTTTGTCTTATAACTAAGTCCAATATTTACTGAGTCCCACCCCAAGAACTTGGCCACTCCTCTCATGCCACTTTGTTTTCTCAAGTTCAATTATGCAAGGATTAGAATTTAGTTACGTGGGAGTTTTCACCTCAAAGGCTGGATTAAGGGATGCTGGGGCAATGAGCAATATCAAGTTGAAGAGACCCTGTCTTGGGCTTCTTCCAATTTCTAAGCTCATGTTTAAATCTGGCACTGATTTAAAACTGGCACTGACTCAGCAGTTCTTCAGTGCATCTTAATATTGAAGGAAGTCAGTATATTTGAAGACATTAAGAAGCCACATTTATACACATAATAAAAGTGAGAATCTGTATGTGTGTATGTGGCACGGGTGTCGGTTCACACAGACAGCTTACAGCCTTCATAAACGGGCTTTAGTTCCCAGTATTCATAAAATACTGAATCCTGCAAATGAGGAATCTTGACCAAACTTGGCACACAAACCCAACATTGCCAACTGTGAATACTGGCAGGTATTTTGGGAAGATTGCTCTGGGAATCTGGGAGTTGTAGTTCACCGATATCCAGAGAGCACTGAACCCAGCTAACATTGGATCTGGACCAAGCTTGGCACACAGACCCAACATGGCCAACTGTGAATACTAGTTGAATTAGGTGAGGGTTGACACAAGATTTTTAGGAATTGTAGTTCACCCACACCTTATGCATTTTCTAATGGAAGCATTCATAAAAAAACAACAGGAAAGACTGAATTTTTTCTAAGACATAGTGTAACATATGACCAAACTGATATTACCTAACATCCAAAAACAAACAAGGCCCTTTTCAAATAATCCGGCCAGGTACCTAAGCTAGTTCATTCAATAAAATCCAAATTTCAGCATTTGAAAAAAATGAAAAGTGATTGCTACTGCAATTTCATTTATTTTGCTAGCTTCAAAGTAGCAGAAGTATCATCTGCTCTATACGGTAGAGCCAAGGAAATATAACCACATATGAGTGGTCCCATATCCATATTATAATCCAAGATTTGTTCCTTAAGCTCTAAACTTCATGGGTTTTTTAAAACTATAAATATTTCTTGATGCTGTGAAATGGAAACAGTCCTTTCCATCAGTAGCTCCCGGCTTGGAAAAAAAAACTTTAGCATGAAAAGATTGACTTCCATTCTTTTATTTTTATTTTTATAATATTTGTATTATTATTACTCCTAGATACTTCATCAATGAGTATAGATTGTTATGTGCCATCAAGTCATTTCCTATTTATGGCAGCCATATGACAACCCTATTATTTTGCAATATATGTTCTAAGGGAGCTTGCCATTGATTTCTTCTGAGGTTGAGAGAGTATGACTTGTTTAAGGTCAAGCAGTGGATTTTCTTGGTTGAGTAGAGATTCAAACCCTAGTCTCCAGAGTCATCATCCAGTGCTCAAGCCACTGCACCACACTGGCTCTCATTTGCAGTTTAGGGAGGGGGCATTCTCAGTTAGAGAGAATACTGCCTTACCAAATTACTAATGCATAGCCTCCATAGGATGCAGCCATAAAAGTTATAGTAAAATCATACGACTGTCAAAGAATTCAGATCTGGGAGAGTCCATTGGGAAGAAATAGGACTGAGCTATAAAAGAAGAGTTAGAGGAGATGAAAAGGTCTGCATAGTCATTTCATTTTCAGTGTTTACATTATTTATGTAATTGCAGTTATGTTGGGCTTTCCATTTACCAGTTATTCAGTGTAAATACTCTGATTTTTTTACTTGTAAAATAAGCCCAGGGTGCATCTACAGAGTAGAATTTTAATGCAACTTGACATCACTTTAATTATCATGGCTCAATACTATCAAACCATGAGGTCCTTAGCCTCCTCTCCAAAGACTGATGGTGACTCCCAAAAGGAAGGATCCCAGGATTCCATAGCATTGAGCATGGCAATTAAAGCGGTGTCAAACTGAATTAATTCTATAGTGTAGATGTTTCCTCTGTTCCTGCTCTTTGGACAAATCCAGGAATAGAGTTTTTAATAAGAGAGAACCCATGAAGTTATTTATAGCTACATGCTATTTTAACTAGTTTATTAGCTTCCTCCAACAACTTTTTTTTCTAGCCTAGGCAATAGAAAGGTTGGTATTGCTTTCGCTTCAGTGGCTCCCTTATAAAGCCATATATTTTGTTGTTTTGAAAAGCAAGAGCAATCTCCTTCTTTACTTATTAGAATTTAACACATTGTCCATGAAAGCCAGAATAATGCTGGTGCCCTGACTATGTGTCACTTGCTTTCCACATGTGGTGTTCCTTTTGTGGCCATTGTGCAATTGAAATTTTCAGTTCCTAAACTAGAGCCATTGCATGAGATGGATTTACTTACATCTTGATTGAGTATTTCACAATGGATTGTATGGGTTAAATAACAGGATTCCAGGCACAGTTATGCATTCTTGGATTGTACATAACCATTCAGCTGTGCTTTCAATGTACAACTTTATTCACTTTGAGTAGAAAGTGTCACTGTTCATTCCGCTTGCACAATGAAGTCTTTGTGCAAGTGACTAAAAGAGACTAAAAGCAAACACACTGGCAAATGAACAGTACCAGTTGCATAATATCAATATGGAGCAAAGATGTTACGGGGAGTATATTTACATAATGCAAACACAATGTAGAATCTTAGCCAAAGTCTTCATAAGTCTTCATAAATTGGCTTCTTTTCCCATTATTCTTCCAACTTAGTCCTGTTATAGAATTTTAGAAGACAGTTTTAAAAACAATTAAATAATATATATTTTAATGGAAGGTGCTTGAGGAATCTGACAAAAAAATAAACATGACTGGATTTACACTAAATACTTTATTGCACAGAGGTGGTAACTGGCACAGAAGCAGGTGACTGACTAAGACTATCCCTATTATACAATGCAAATGTGATACCCAGTCCACCACTTCCCCACAATCCCATCATATCACAAGATAAGCCCCATGGCCCCAAGACTTATTTCATGCAATGAGATCTGGACGCTTATGTGGCACCATCCTGTCTTCTCCCTCTTCTGAAAAAATAATGTGAAGTGCTTTTCAAAAATAAAAAGAGGGGTTTCACAGTCCAGTTATGCCATACATCTGAAAATTGTCAGGTAATTCTAACACCTTAGCCGAATGCTGGAAAGCCTTTCCATACAGAAATCCACCCAGGATCGAAGCACTCCTTTGTGTAGTGTAGGAGATGACTGCAGAACAACACAGACTTCAAACATAGTTGTTCTTGTCAGGGTTTGCAAAGATACACCACTGAGGCTGCGCAATGGGCTAAATTATTGTGCCAGGAGGACTGCTGACTTGAAGGTTATGTTGCTGACCTAAAAGTTGCCGGTTCGAATCTGGGGAGAGCGCAGATGAGCTCCCTCTGTCAGCTCCAGCTCCTCATGCACGGACATGAGAGAAGCCTCCCACAAGGATAGTAAAACATTAAAACATCCGGGTGTCCCCTGGGCAACGTTCTTGCAAACTGCCAATTCTCTCACACCAGAAGCTACTTGCAATTTCTCAAGTTGCTCCTGACACACACAAAAATAAAATCACTGAGCACATGGAAGCCACATTGCATCAGCCACTTACTTGGTCATGGTGACACAGCACTTTTCCATGTGGCTAGGCCTGAGTGACTCAGTCTTTTACCATTTTAATATGTCAGGTGTTTTTACAAATTCTGACAGAAATATTGTTTTATACTGCCAAGGGATTGCAGTCACACAAAGCCAGCAGCTGTGTGAAAGGAGTTGTCATAATGCACATTGATAGCCACTATCCTATATTGTGCGAAAGTTGTAGGATAACGGCTTTCATGCAGAAATATCCTAAGGAAGTTACATGATAATCATTTAACTGAACTTGGAAAACTTACTTCATTTGTCTAGAATTGCCAGAGTGCCTTTGCCACATTGTCTGCTCATGAAATAAGATGCATACAGATAGTTTTCGGTGTTTTATTAAGTTTTAGAATTATGTCAATTATATCTCCATGTTTATTTGAAATATTTCAAGTTGCTCAGAGAAACTAAAATGCATATGATGGAGATGCAGCATATTCTTAATCACTGCTAACATTCAAAGCTATATTCCAATATAAGAGTTTTCTTTTAAAAATAATAATTAATGAATGAAACAGGCAATTTTTGCAATTCATGCTGCAATGCGCCAAAATAATTACAGTCTAACCCTTCTTTCCCCTTTTTATTTTTGAAATGTAGTACAATTCCCTTATCTTTGGATTCAATATTCATTTCAAATATTCATTCATTCATTACCCATTTCAAAAAAAATTAGCACTAGAAGTGTTTATGGGACCCTTTGAGCCCTCCAGTGAGATTTTATCTTATATGTATGGCCCAAGTTGAGCCCCTGGTGACACAGCAGGTTAAACCACTGAGCTGCTGAACTTGCTAACCGAAAGGTTGGCAGATCGAATCTGGGAAACAGGATGAGCTCCCGCTTTTAGCCCCAGCTTCTGCCAACCTAGCAGTTTGAAAACATGCAAATGTTAGTAGATCAATAGGTACTGCTCTGTCAGGAAGGTAACAGCACTCCATGCAGTCATGCTGGCCACATGACCTTGGAGATGTCTATGGACAATGCCGGCTCTTCGGCTTAGAAATGGAGATGAGCACCAAACGCCAGAGTCGGACACAACTAGACTTAATGTCAGTGGAAAACCTTTACCTTTACCTTATGGCCCAAGTATCATCAAAATATAGGTGCCACAATTATCCACAATTTTAAGGAAGAAGTGTGTCCCTTGTGAAAACAGGAAGTTATACTGCATGTAATTATTCTTTCCATTGCTGCTTCAGTGATCACAATCTTTGCAGTACTAAAAGTAGGAAGCACATGAAAAGGCTGTATTGTATTTCAACATTTTTATTTTTTTGCAAAGGATGCAATTATCGTGAGATCAGACCTCTAGCTGGTAAAATATCATTGGTACTGGCAATTTCACGAGGCCCAATCTTTTTCACAGATGTTCCATTAAAAAGTATGTAGCTGACAAAGATCACTGTCTTGTGCTTTCTTCACCACTTGGGGGGGTCTTTAAAATACCAGAACACTGCGAATACTGAAATATTAAAAAAAAAAAAGTTTAAGTATGATGACAAATTCAGGGCTGCATATGAGAGTTAATATAATTTGGCAGATTTAGACATCCCCTTTCATTAATTCCCTTTGAGATATCTATTTCCCCCTTTCTCCTTTGTTTTTCTCTCTTTGTCAACAGCTTCCTTCCTGCATTTCTTTCATCACCTAGGGATGTAAATCTTTCCCTCCTTTATTCTCACACTTGAAAGTGAATATATTTCGTAGTTTTCCTCCCACTGCAGTAGAAGACTACTATTTCTGCACAATTTTGGCTGAGTATGTATAGGCCATGAAACACTGGCATAAATAACTATTCAGAGGTACACATTTTCATGCTAAATAAATAAAATGGTCAGAAAACCGTGTGGCCTTTATTCATGTGTAGACATCACAGTTATGATGCTACGCAATGAATTCCAGCATATTCCTCCAAATTCCCATTTATCGGGATGCAGATGATGCAATCGGAAGTGGTTTGTTTCCTTAAGTAACTAGCAACCTTTGCCATGCCCTGCCATGAGAAAGCCCATTGAAAAAAGCATAAACATGGTCCTGTCACAATTCCCCCTTACACTGAGGATTGCTCACATGTGGAAGATTGGAAAAACTGCCAGTTGCTCCTTGAGCGACAAAAGAACAGAGCTCCATTGATAACAGCAACTGTTCCCTGCTAAGTGTAAAGTTATATAATGCAGTTCAAACTGCATTATATGGCAATGTAGATGGGGGCCCCACAGTCCTACATTGCTCCTAAACTAGGGGCTACATAAGGCCCATAAATATATGATAGTCACAAGTGCATAACTCTAGGTTACACATTTGTAAATGACTTATGGGATTCAAGCCCTTGTTTCTAGAAATTGTGTGCAGGAATTCTGGGGCTTGTGCCCACAAAAACCACTATTGGCACAAAAATTGTAAATGTTTCTGCAAACAGCTTTTTTTTTTTTTGCATAGAAGTACTTTTTCTAGAAAAACAACCCTTCAATTCCAGACGACACATGCTCAAACCCACAACTGCACAAAACCCCACTGAAAATCCATGTATGCCTTTAGAAATAGTAATTTGGGGTTGCTTTTTTATTTTATTGGTGCTATTTTATTAAACATGTATTTGTTTTTAAATTAATTTTAAAATGTTTTATGAAGTGATTTAAATCGTTTTTAAATAAATGAAACAATTAAATGCACATCGGCATTACCCTGCTCTTGCACTAAAAAGAGTGCAATAGGTTAGCAAATGACCAAGGCTTTGGGCAATAAAATCTGTTTTAGAGATGAAGATAAAGATATTTATTTATTTATTTACAGTATTTATATTCCGCCCTTCTCACCCCGAAGGGGAACACAGAGCAGCTTTACCGAACACACATACAGCAAACAGTCAATGTCAATTATACAGTTAACAAGGACAGACAACACAGAAGAGGTAAAGACAGTTTTCCCTTCTTATTTCCAGCATCTGTGCTCAACTCCAGCCACGGGGGGGAGGGGGGTGCTGTCGCTCCATCTTCCATGACAAGGAGCTTCCTCCCAATTGATGTCCTTAAGGACACCTTGATAACATCCCCACTAAAAGTGGTACCTATTTATCTACTCGCATTTCTGCTTTTGACGTGCTAGGTGGGCAGTTGAGCTGCAGCTAACAGGTGGTGCTCATCCCCAACCTGGGCTTTTGATCAGCAGGATCTTTCTGTAGCACAGTGGTTTAGCCTGCTATGCTAAAGTCTGGCCCTGCTGTTCTAAAGCCTGATCCATGTTGGGGATATTCTGAGTCCTTTCCTACCTTTTGGGTTACATTTACTATTTATAGGTGAGCAAAAGGCAGCTGTTCATAAGGGAGAAAATATTACCTTTTTCCTTCCCGGAGCAGTTCAAACCCTTCATTGATTTTATCAAAGGGCATAGTGTGTGTAATGAGTGGATCCAGAGTAAACTTCTTCTGCATGAAATCCAAAACCAGTTTAGGAACAGCATCTTTGCTTTTCCAACCTGCAAATGAGAGAATGTATAGTCAAGAGCTAAGAATCAAATTAAACAGCTTTGAACATAAATGTTAAAGGACTTTCAGGCCCAGAAATTCTTAGCTGGAGCCAGTATTGAACAGTCTTAGCCGTCTAATATTGACCATACTAGCCAAGGTGAATAAGTTTTGCAGTCCAGCAAGGTCTATAGGAGTGTAGATGAGCACACCTGCAGCATATTCATGGGTGCCAGGTTTGCTCAAAATTTAGTACAACGCTTGTACCAAATACCCATCTTCCCCACTCATTTTCTGCTAGCTGTTCTATAGTGCATATTGCAAGCCTAAATTTCTAATAGAGGGGTGGGCACTGGAATTTAGACCATACCTCCAAATAAACATCCTTTCCAAGTGCGGCCAGTTAAGATAAGTGCCGGGGAGAAAGAAATCTTAGATAATGCAGGCGAAAATCCCAACATCACACTTATGCCATGGTTCCTGTTGCATGAAGCCAAGGCAGCAGCCTAAAGGAAATTCAAAGTCACACATTCAGATCAAGTCATGGAAAGTAATTTTTGTGCCTTCCATGTCACTCGGTTATTGCCTTGAAGAATCATAACTTACTGTGCGATAAAAGATCAAACTTGCAAAGAGAATTATCCAAATGAAACTACATTGATAATGGCTTGGATTATGAGATAGACAACTTTAAGGACATGCATGGAAGAAAGCCCTACATCTACTGTCAGGGTGAATCACTGCAGAATTAATACTGTTTGATACCATGTTATCTGTTATGGCTCATAGAATTCTGGGAGCTGCAGTTTCATAAGGTCTTTAGTCTTCTGTGTCAAGGAGTGCTGGGGCCTCGCCAAATTACAAATCCCAGCACTGAGGTGTCAAACTACAGTTTAGATGCACCCTTAATCTCAGCAAGAGTAGACTCATTTATTTAATTGGGAGATAGCTTTTTTTGGCACACCAGAAAATTCATTTGGTGGGTCTGCTCAAGTTCATTCAAACAATTTAGGTTTATGTATGCAGCCCCTGGAACCAATGTTTGTGTTCCCTGAATCTCTTTACCATTCGCCAGATTCCCAAAATTTTAAAAAATATAATAATTGGATTTTGTGGAGCAATTTTTGCTTCCAAACAATGTGTGTAAAAACATATATAAACATCCCCACAATCACCCCAGAGTCCCATACTACTCTCAAATAGCACTGTTCCTTTTTGGACCATCTTAAAATGGTGAAATGGAGAGCCACCCCATTACATTCTGTCATCATTTTGAGAGGGATTTAGAAAAAAATGGACTAATTGTTTGGTGATGCTGGAATAGGCCATATTCCTCATGCAGTTGCCCACCTTTGCCCTACTGGTTTATTGGAGATAAATATTGGAGACAGGAAGAAAAATTATAGAGAAGTTTGCCCACCACTGCAGTGCTATTCTACAATTTCATATGTATACCATAGTGTCGGTACACCCAGTGGCTTCAAATGAATAGTCGACGCCATCTCCATCCGTCATGTCAAACAGCACTTCATTGATGGGCTTCTCAAAATCCAGAGGGCTGACACACTCAGTGGCTCCCAACTCTTTAGCTTTAGGAAACCTTTCCTTGCTTCTGTTAATCCCAATGATTCGTGATGCTCCAGCTGCTTTGCAACCCATCACTGCTGAGAGACCAACTCCTCCCAGTCCAAAAACAGCACAGGTAGAGCCAGGTTCCACCTATATCAAAAGAATGATCTTGGGACTAAGGGTATTTATACAATTAAACATCTTAACCAATTCACAAATACGTACAGCATGTAATTCATAAGATGCCTCTCAACTCTATTGTTTCTTCCCCCGCCCTCCCGCCACGCAATGTGGCTAGTATCTTGTTACAAGTAAACTGATTATGATCACACAAAATTGAATTGTAGCATTGTAAACATTGATATTCGTAGCAAACAGAATTAAGCCATTGGGATGATTGCGTTACCACTGCCAGCAATGTGGCCATTGCATAGTAATCACAACGGACTAGGAACATTACTGCATGCTTTCCACTGTCCTGAACTGTCTCATTATTTGGGATAGCAGCAACTTACTGACATGTCATTTTTGTTTGGGTGGCATAACTCTGGCTTCTTACTATACTGCTTCCCCTCCCAATTTTTTCAGGCACTTCACAATTGAAAAATGCCAGGTGAAAATTTTTTTAAAAAACTACAGCAAGAGGAGCATATTGGATACCACCACAGAAGCACCCAATATCTCCACACAAGATAAGTGTTTTGCTCATCAGCAGCTCCTGATGGCTTTGTTGAGTGGAGATGATGGACTGACAACAAGTACTACATGGGATTGTGGAATAACTGTGCAATTTAGCCACCCTTGTGCAACAAAGTCCAGTGCACAAGATGCCCTGTAAAGTGTCCCAATCAGAAGAAATTGCCTGATGTACATACAGTGTATCCCATAGTGCAATGTGCCCTACGATGCAATCAAAGTCCTTGTTGCACAGTATCACATTGTGTATCAGCACAATTCACTAGCAAGGTTGCATATTGTGTCAGTAAATTAATTTTGTTATACTAAAGTTGTTTTAGTGATCTTACCTTTGCAGAATTTATGGCAGCGCCATAACCAGTGGAAAATCCACAGCCAATCAGACATGCTTTTTCAGGTGGAGCTGAAGCATCTATTTTGGCTACTGAGGACTCATGTACTACAGTGTATTCTGTGAAGGTGCTGGTGCTGACAAAATTGTGAACAAGCTCCCCTTTGTAAGAGAATCTGCTGGTGCCATCAGGCATAAGTCCAAGAGGTGTTTCAATGCTATAAAATAGAGAAGGAGAAATTAAGGAGATGTGGTTTCCACCAGATAAGAATGAGTATAGAACTATTCTACTCGGACGCATCACAGCACACTAGTAAAGATCCCTTTCTTGTGAAACAATCAGTTCTGAAAAGCCTACCAGAATAAGAAGGTCTTCACTTGGTGAGGAAATTGAGCTTCAGAATTGTTTCAGATGGCCCTCCTGGCATCGATTGCAAATAATAACAGAAACTTACCCATTCAATTTACACAGGTTACCTCTGGGATGAATGCAAGGACGGCATTCCTCACATTGTGGGATAAACAATGGGATGACTTTGTCTCCTGTAAATTACAAAAAGGAGAGCTTGGAGGTTCAAGACTGAGCAATTGCACAGTTGGTCCTTAACTAACAGCCTGTCTAACAGCCTGAGGATCACAACCAGATACAGTGAAGACATCTGCCCTTGCACTTTGCTACTCTGCTGCTGAGTACATATGCCCAGTGTGGAATACATCTCACCACGTTAAAACAGTGGCTCTTAATGAGACATGTTGTATTATCACAGGATGTCTACGCCCTACACCACTGGAGAAATTATACTGTTTGCCGGTATTGAACTACCTGACATATGTCGGGAAGTGGCAACCTATAATGAAAGGGCCAAGGCATTGACATCTCCAGCCCATCCTCTGTTCGGATATCAGCCAGCAAACCAATGCCTTAAATAAAGAAATAACTTCCTAAGATCTACAGAGATACTTCCAGGAACAACACAGCAAGCGAGAGTCCAAAAGTGGCAGGCTAATACCCAGAACCTCAATCAGTGGCTGATACAGATGAGAAACCCCCTCCTGGGCACACAGAAGACTGTGTGACTTGTAAGGCACTGAACAGGCTGCACTCTGGCACCACGAGATGCAGAGCCAATCTTAAGAAATGGGGCCACAAAGTGGAGTCTACAACATGCGAGTGTGGAGAAGACCAAACCACAGACCACCTACTACAATGCAGCCTGAGCCCTGCCACATGCACAATGAAGGACCTTCTCACAGTGACACAGAGGCACTCCAAGTGGCCAGCTTCTGGTCAAAGGAAATCTAGTAAAATGCCAAGTTCTTAACTTTGTTTGTGTGTTTTTTAATACATGATAATCAATTCGCTTCTGAATAAATAAAATAAAGCCTGTCTAAACTATTACAAAAAGTGAGATTTTTCATAACAGAAAACCTAATTTGTATTGAGTAACATATATACTACTCATATATTGAGCATATATTGAGTAGCATGGCCTGGTTTTGCATTTTCTAGTGCTATTTATTAGAAATATTGACTGTTAGCTTTACGATTTTATGAATGGTGCCATTAGAGAATGCATACTTGGCCAACTCCAGGTGCATAAGCAATTGTTTTATAAACATTTCAGTTCTCAGCTTCCCCCACAGATTAAATCTGATTAATTGTTCTGTCAATGCATATAAAATACACTGCTCTGGATTTAGGATTTTGTTAAGAACTCAGTTATTACCCCCATTTCATAATCTTCAGGACTCCTTTCTCTGATCTCCAGCTTGCTTGCTTCTTTCCTGGCCCTGTCAGAGCATCTCCCTTAACATCCCCAAATGTCTCCATATCAACACCCCTTCATCTGAGGTAGACTTTATATCTATATAATGCCCTCTGCTAATTGCATCTGAGCACTGCAGTGTGAACTCATGAGCTGGCAATGTGAAATAGCCTTTCTATCTATGTACCACCCTCTTGTGGTTGTATCTGAGGGCAGACATATATATCTTCTAGTGTTTGGGTGCTCTGGAAAAATTAAAATACACTTTATTTCAAACCATGCCAGAATTTTAAGTTTGAAAATGAAGGATTTGTGTACCGTCCAGATCCATCAATTCATCTGGGAAACTTTGTGGAACAAAGAAATATACTAACATACATACATTGACATAGATAGATTGAAAGATACTTCCTAGAATAGCCTTTCCAATCAATTTTGATTGCATCTAGAATCAATGCAGTTAGACACCATTTTAGCTGCCATGGCTCAGTGCTATAGAATCATGGGTATTATAGTTTTAGAAGTTTTTAGCTTTCTCAGTTGGTACCTTGACAAACTACAAATCCCAGAATTCCATGGCATTGAGTTCTGACATTTAAAGTGCTATCAGACTGCATTAATTCTACAGTGTAGATTAACCTTTTGTCTCCTAAGAATTATACAAAGAGTATCTTTAGGTGTAGGAGCACCAGGTGATGCAGTGTGTTAAAGGACTGAGCTGCTGAACTTGCAAACTGAAAGGTTGCAGGTTCGAATCCAGGTAGCGGAGTGAGCGCCCACTGTTAGCCCCAGCTTCTGCCAACCTAGCAGTTTGAAAACATGCAAATGTGAGTAGATCAATAGGTACCGCTCCAGTGGGAAGATAACGACGCTCCATGCAGTCATGCCAACCACATGACCTTGGAAGTGTCTACGGACAACGCTGGCTCTTCGGCTTAGAAATGGAGATGAGCACCAACCCCCAGAGTTGGACACGACTGGACTTAACGTCAGGGGAAACCTTTACCTTTACCTTATCATTAGGCTTCCTGAAGACTCCTATTAGTGGACATATGAAAGATGCAAAGCTTTCTCCAGCAATGAGCATATCAAGCTGAGAATCAATACAATAAGCTATGTTCATCATTTCAAAGTTGATATCTAATCTGTGTGGAACTGATTGCAGTGTGAAGACATGAGATCATAAATATACTGGATAGAACAAGAACCCATCAAATGCAGATTTCTGGTCCCACAGAGAAAACCACAGATAGGATATGAATGAAACAATACTCCTCTATCTATGTTTTCCAGCAACTAGCATTTGGCAACAAGTGCCTCTGATATACAATGTAATATGTAATCGCAGGTGGGATTGTAAGTCATGCCATGCCCATATATATGCTTTGTAATGCTTCCTGTTTGCATATGCTTTGTAATACTGGATAATGGCATGTGTACACAGCTGAGAATTAATGGCTTGGTACAATAAGCAGATATGTGGGAAGGAACCTGAGCTGTAAGCTGCCAGGGCCATTCCTGTAAGAAACCCTACACAAAAGGGAAAGGGAGGTAAGCTTTGGGAAAATAGAATATTTTGGGTTATTTGAGAATGGGATGAAAGCCTGTGAAAACATTTGAACTGGTTTGGGCTTTTAATATACTGTGTAACTGAAAGACTTCAGTCCTGGCAACAACGGTGTACTGTGATCAACTCAGTTTTTAATAAAGCCTTCTGAATCTTCTGAAAGAAATCTTGTATTTCTGAGTTGGTAGTGAGCTTCTCCATTCATTTGTCTACCCATACAAAGCCAACCAAGTTGGTCACTAATATCTTGTAATACAGAATCCCATAGGTTAACTACTTTCAAAGAAATAGTTGCATTGCAACATAAGAAGGAAACGAGAGAGGGGTTCAGTAACCTTGCACATTTTTAATGGATTTATATCAAATTGTGCACTTTGGGAAGTATTAAGTCCTTTTTTCAGACCTTACTTTCCTACTATCTATATTCAGTGGGTGACCCAGAAGTCAAGTATTGCAAAAAAAGAAAAAATATCTCCCTTTTCACTTTTTTTTAGACCTTGCATAATTTTTCTTTTAGAACTAAAGAGTTTCCAAACATTGTAATCTTTCCTTGGAGTGGAATTGCTCTTCTTCTTGATCATTTGTGTTGCATTTTTCTTTGCCTTCTTCAGTTACCCTAGCCAATTTATCTCAACGAACCATGAATTAGCATTATGATTATATAAAAAAATATCATGAATGCCAAACCACATCCAATGTTGATTATGACCTCAAGTCTCTCAATTTCCTCTAAGTCAGTGGTTCTCAACCTGTGGGTCCCCAGATGTTTTGGCCTTCAACTCCCAGAAATCCTCACAGCTGGCAAAAAATCCTCACAAAACTGGCTGGCATTTGTGGGCGTTGTAGGTTAAAACACCTGGGGACCTACAGGTTGAGAACTACTGTTCTAAGTACAACCATGAGGAATCCACTGAGTGCTGTAATATTGGTAAAATGTTTTTAAAAGCCTCCCTTCCATTTTCTTCTTTTGAGGGTGCATCTGTGCCCCCATTATCAACACAGATATCTGTAACATACCACACTAAAATTGTATTGTTTTCCAAGTTGCAGAACATAAAGTGAGTTTGGGTATATAACATTAAAGCCTAAAAGAAGTGTTTTCACTGTTAGAGGCCACATGCTATTGTCAGGATCAAGGCAGCTATGAGACATTTACCATGTTTGTGCAAATGGGCCCCAAGTAAAATGTGTCCTCTCAAACAATGGTTCCCAACCTTTGGTCCTCCAGGTATTTTTCTGGACTTCAGCTCCCACAATTCCTCACAGCTGGTAAGCTGGCTGGGGTTTCTGGGAGCTGAAGTCCAAAACAACTGGAAGACCAAAGGTTGGAAACCACCACTCTAAAAGATCAAGGCTGGATTTGATTACACCCAGAAAATGGGACTGGGAAAGTGTTAAATCAGCCCTATGACAATGAGTTGTACCTGAACTTCCCAATGGCCATAAAGAAAGGAAAAGTGACTTGAGAGCTGACCGTGACTCTGCAATGTACTGTTTACTTATCCCTTGAGGTCATCAATAAAGAGGGATGTGTTAATTTTGAGGAAAGGATCGCCAGTCATGCAACCAGTTTATTACCAAATGGGAATAGCTGCCATGAGATATGTTTTTCTCCATCAAGACTGATGCAAACTGTGAATGTTTCTTATTATTTCCCAGAATCTAGAACATTAGACCCCTTTCTTCTCTTTGTTGCCCTGTTCTACAATTCAGGAATTCTTCTCTCTTTTTTTGTGCAGATAGATACATGCAACTTGCAGTTTCAGAACCTATTTGGTTTTATATGTCTTTATTTCTAAAGATTGGGAGCTCTGGCGTGGGCTGGTCCATGAGTTCACGAAGAGTCGGAAGCGACTAACGAATGAACAACAACATTTCCCAAGAACATCAGTGAAGGAACTATATAGTATACCATGTGAGGTCAGTCCAGAACAAATGCAATACTACGTCACTTGATCTAGAATTATATTGGCTTTTTCACACAGTTTAAATCTGTCCTGGGTGATAAAGAGTTTGTGTTTACATTATTTTGCTTTCCATACCTGGCTTCACACTAGTAACTCCTTCCCCAACACTCTCCACAACACCAACTGCTTCATGACCAAGAATAACGGGGAAAGTCGCTTTTAGATCATCACTCAATACATGCTCATCTGAATGGCAGATCCCAGCAGCCAAGATCTGGAAAAAAAAAGTCCAAAATATCTCACTGTAGACAATTGCTTCACATTCAGCACCTGCTACTGTGACTGGAAATGCCTGACTGTTGTGATAACTCTTACTCTGGCTCTTACTGTCCTACTCTGACATGGGCACTGAATTTTAGAGGATCATGTGGTACAAGAATAATATTTGGGGGCATACTGGAAAGCGATAGGAGGGAAAGCCTTGCCCTTTCTTGCACAAATGGAGAATTTTTAAAGTTTATCAGATAGGAAACTTTCAGACTGTCACTATACTGCAGTGCTGTATCTTGCTCTGTGCTTTTATCTACCATTTGCTGCATGCTCTTATGTCTCTACTGAATTCTGGAAACTCATGGTCCACAGTTATTACTCAATGGAGATTGCAGTTGTTCTTTACTTCTTGAGGCAGATGCCCACACTCAAAAATAGAGCCAGTTTGGTGTGAGTGACTGTGAGTGAATACTGCTCATTGGCACTAATCCAGCTTTAGTTTTTTTCTCTTTTACCTTTATGCGAACCTCATGTGCTTTTGGTGGTGCCACTTCTATTTCCACAATACTAAATGGTTTCTTGGGTTCCCATACTACAGCTGCTTTGCATCTGATGACCTGTGGAAATAAAAAGAGATGGGGCAATGGTGGCACTCATGCAATGTTTGGGCCTCATCTTCCAGCATTCCTTGCCATTAGCATTGGTGACTTGGTGGGGCTCATAGAAATTGCACAGAGAACTAACTGCATACACCCCAATTTTTCTAAACATAATAAATATGATGGATGCGGGCAGGGCCGGCCCCACCATGGAGGCCACGTGAGGCGGCCGCCTCGGGCGCAGGTCCCTGGGGGGTGCTGTCAGGCTTCCCCCGCCCCAGCGGGGACCATGGGCTCGCTCACCGTTGAACAGGAAGGCCTGTTCGGCGACGAGCGAGCTCCACATGGCTGCTGCCGGCTGGGCAAGGCCAGCCAGGCCCGGGCGCACTGGGCAGGAGGCGGGGCACCGTCAGGGCGATCGTGGCCTGGAGGGACCTCCGCTGCAGTCTGGCCAACTGGAAAAGGCCAGACGGGCGAGGGTGAGTAGCGCGGGAGGCGGGGCCAACCCTGGCCCCGCCTCCCGCACTACTCGCCCTGACCCCGCCTCCCACGCTGCATGAGAGGCAGGGTCAGGGCGAGCAGCCTGGGAGGCGGGGCCAGGGCGTGGGAGGCGTGGCCCGCTGGCGCCGCGGGAGGCGTGGCCATGTGCCAGCGGGGGGGCGCTTTTCCCTACCCCCGCTTAATATTTAAAATTATCTCCGGCCGGCCCTGGATGCGGGTCTAAAGGTAATTCAGTAAATGCTGCCTTTAATCAACTTGCAATAGCAAGTTATAATGACCTTACTTACAAAATACTGAAAGGTGCTTACTTTCTGTGTTAAACCATGGCTTCTTGCGGTTCTATCCTAAGCTTTATGTGGACTCCATAGAATTATTAATAAAAACTGTGAGTGGGTCATTTTAACTCTTATCTAAAACATGAAATTTGGTGCTATTTAATAATATCGGCAACCTCTCAAAATCTAATGTCCTAAACTGCAAATTCCTTGGTTCATAAATCCAAGACTGTTTGCCCCCTACTACAATTGCTAGAGATTGCAGCCCATAAGACACTGCTCCTGCATATGCACAACCTTACTATTTGTGCACTTACACTTTCAGAAAAAGTGAAGACATTGTTATGGGACCCAGCCTTTGGTCAGTATAGTAATGCAGTGCTAGAAATGGATATGGAATATGTGCAATTGATCATTGGAATGGCTCTGGATTACGATTTTGGACTGCGTGGTTTTTATATGTTGTTGCTAAAATGTTTTAATTCTATGATTTTAATGTAACTGTTTATTTTAATTTATTGTTTGTTTTAAGGCAGGAATGAAGGGGTAGGAGGAAATGGCCATATAAGGAGGTACGAGCAGGCCAGGAACACAGCCGATGGGTTATCACATGATTTCCTCGAAATCATGTGTTTTGAGAGAAACAAAAGTAATGAAATGTAATACTGCACCACAAATATGCACCAATGGTTTGATATGTGGGCGGTCGTAAACCGAACCCATTGAATTGTATAAATAGACACTTGACCCTGTCGGCGGGGTTCTCCCTTTTCAGCACCTAGTTGTGCGTGGGATGAACCTCTGCAGCTGCATGAACTTTAGTAAACTGCTTTCTTTGGAAAAAACTCCAGTTGTCTGTCTCCTACTTCCACTGCGTCCGCACAGACACACGAGAAGCCGAGAAGAGGGGAAGTCTGGCTTCCGCTACATTTTCTGGTGACCCCGACGTGATTCCACAATAAGACGGGCCAGGAGGTCGGAGACGGATCCCGTTGGCGGGACGGTCCCAACTCGGCGGTGGGGGCCGGAGGCAACTACCGTGAGACGAGAAGGGGCCCCTGAATATTGCAAGACCGTCTGCGGTACTTGCCTCTGATGCCAACGCCGGCCGACGGTGGGAGCCGCAATGCCAGTGAGGTTCCAAAGAAACCAGCCAGGAGGAAAAGGATCCAGGGAAAAGTCCAGGGGCGAAGGTTGTTCCGACGTCTACAGAAATCTGGCAAGTATAGTGGTCAAGTAAGACACTAGGGAACACCGGCGCCGGGAGGGACACACAAAGGTTCCCAGGGAGGTAGAAAGGGGTTCTGACTTGTGATTCCTGACGCATACCGTTGAGTGTCCGGGTGCCCAGGCCAAGGCAGTCCCCTCTATTAGGCAGGATGGGAGGCAGTGGGTTCAAACCCACCACCCCATTACAGTGTATGTTAGACAATTTCGGCTCAGTTGCAAGTAGAGCCGTAGAAGGAATTCCCCAGAGAACAAGACTTGTGAGGGTGCCCCAAGACCAAGTCGTGCAGGACTCATGAGGATGCAAATCCATTCAAGACTGAGTCGCAACTCCCGGGGAAAGGAAGAAAAAAAAATGAAAAGAGGGAAGGTGGCATACCCTTTTGAGAAAAAAAAACTGTTTGATTTCTTTGTCATGTGTGGGGAATAATGAGTTTCAAGTTCTGCATGTTTCGTGGTAATATTGAAGTGAAAATGAAAAAATGAGTCTATAGATTTATACAAAAAATGTTGAGCACAAATATCTAGAAATGTTTTATTACGGTTGGAAAAATCTGATTCGAAGAGGGTCTGTCTGTGTTGTTAGTTTGCTTTTGCTGACAAGCTGCAGAGAGGCCAGAAAAAGGGAGGGAGGCTGTTAAAGTTGTGTTGAGGTTCAGAAACTGTCTTTCAAAAGAGAGCCTTTGATGAGGACCTTGTGTGTGCAAGAAAACTGGAATTATTTTGAGTTACTTGGCATAAATGGAAACTAAGCATATAATTTCTATGAGAAATGTTTAAAAGGTTAAATTGTGTTTCAAAAGAGTTTTCCTTGTTATTTCTGAGAAACAAAGGCTGTTTTCTTAAAAAGTTTTCTTTGCATCTGGGCCTCATGCCAAAAAAGATAGTGGGAAAATCTTGGCAGACAGTCCAAGGTAAAAACGATAAGTTATGAACTTGTTAACTGTGTCTTAAAAAAAAAACTGATCCAAGTTTGTTAGAATGTTTCTTCCCTGTCATTCTTGTTAAACTCAGGCGAAATGCCCAGAGAAAGATAATGGAATTCCAGTGGACAGCTAAGGTCAATGAAAGCCGCTGTGAACTAGTGAAGTTTTAAAAATGTAATGTGAATTTAATATGAAAAAAGAAAAGAAAAGTAAAATGATGATAAATGAGTGATGATGTAAATGTGTATATATATATATATATATATATATATATATATATATATATATTGGGGTTCTGTCTTTCACCTGGATCTTAAATCCTTGCTTTGGACTTGTTTTGGGACAACTGGGTGAGAATGTTTTATGAGCTGAGAGAGTGTGTGTGACTTTATCTAAACAACTAACCACTAATCAGAATTCCTGTTGACCTTGTGTGAATGAGATGTATGTGTTGAATTCAAAATGCATAAAGAGTTATAAACAATGTTAGTAGATTTTAAAATGTATGTTGGACATGTGAATTTAATGAAAAAAGATGACAATTGAGTGATGTGATTCTAAATAAGAGATGTAGAGTGATTTTGGTTAAATCATTCTGTGTGTAAATATCTGCTATTTCCTGAAATGAGAAAAAATCCTGGTTTCTGTGTGCTGTGCATTCTGACCTGGGAAAATGTCTTGAGAAAAAGCCAACATGTTTGTTCAGAAGCAATTCGGAAGCTGTAGATATCTTTTTTTTTTTTGGAAAAAAAATGGTCTTAGGCTTGAAAAAAAATCCTTGTTTTGAAAGAACAATGCTTCAGTGTTTTTGGAGAACATGGTGATACAACAGATAAGAGCTGGACATTTGCCCAGAAATTGAATCTCAAGGGGAAAAAAAATGAGCCTGAACAAGTGTACTTTTGAAAACTCAAGCCTCTGTGGGCTACTTCCCCCTTTTTCTGTTCGACAGACTGTTTAAACCCCTTACAGGTTATAGGGAAATGTTAAAAGTTCTTTTTTGCAGCACTTTGGAATACAAGTAATCTTGGTAAGTCAAGGAGAAGGAATGTGAATGAATGTTTTGGAAAGGAGATGGATACTAAAAAGAGAGGACAAGGAGAGGAGTTATTAGTTGTGGAGACTTTGTATGGAAAACTGTCACAAGGTGGCAGTGCAAAAAATATATATATTTATTTTTGGGAAAAAATTGATCCCATATTCCTGACACAGAAGGATTAAGAACTGACATTGATTTTTAAATTTTTGATTGACATTTTATTCAAAAAGGGAGCTAGTGCCCAAGTGATAAAAAGTTATCCTTTTGAGAACCAAAGGCATGATATAATTGGCTACATCTCATGTTGCTTCATAATAATTTTGTGAGATTTGGATTCTGGACTTTGTGATTTTGGCCCAGCTCTTTCTAAAGGTTACGGAAAGGGAGGACTAGGACTTTTGTAAACGGGACATTAGATCATGCAAATAGGGGCATTTTTTCCATCGCCCCCAGCCTGGATTTTGCCAGATTTGAGAAGCGGCAGGAGGCTTTTCAACGTGTGTTACTGACAAATTTTGATCTGTTAAAGCTGAAGAATAAGAATGTAGCAACGAGTCGGTGTAAAAGGGGAGTTGAGTAAGTTTAACACTGCAGCAGGACTGGAGTGGAAGATTGCATTGCAGCAAGTGGATTGTTAAATCGTTTGCGGAAAAGAAAAGAAAAAGATGCGGAGAAGAAAGATTTTGTTGGATTTCAAGACAGATGAGTGTGTTGTCGAAGGCACAACCTCTGAGGAGGCCTGCTGTGGATGTGAGCGAAACGACTAGAGAGAGTGCTTCCAGAGCCATACAGCCTGGAAGGATGAGTATTTCCCTCCCCTTCTTTTCCCTCTCATTGTTTTTTGCTACAGGTCCTGAACTCCTGTATGGGATAAACCCAGAAGTCTATGAGACATGTTTATTGAGAGGCCTGGGAGGGCCTATAGGTGTTGCTGAGTGCTAAGGCTGTGATGGAGTGTGGCATCAGGCTGGAGGCTGTAAGGGCTGACCAACTCAACAACATACAATTTTCTATTTTGACCCAACTCTCCTGGTTAGGACCTTTTGTAACGGGACATTGCAAATAATTCGGATTTTTGCCGGATTTGAGAGACAATGAGGGACTTTTTCATATGCCATCTAACAACCTTGCTTTTTAAGCCAAAAGGAGGATATAGCACGGAGACAATGTGACAAAGAATAAAATAAGTTAACCATTGCAGCAGGACCAGAGTAAAAAGGATTGCTGCAGATCGCGAAAGAAGGCCCATGGAGGAATCGTTTCTCAAGAGGCCATGGAGGGGTCGTTTGGGAGCTGAATAGTGGCCTACCTGCCCCACCCGTGGAGAGACAAGGGATTTCAACAAGATTGGCTGAGACAAAAGTGATGCTGAACAGGATGATCGACAGATGGGTAATCTGTTCCCCCCCCCTTCTCTCTCACTATCTTCCTGCTTTCTTTTTCAGCTTTTTGGACTCCTGTTCCTAAATTGGAGATCCATAAGGCATTGTTACTGAGAGGCCTGTTTTCCTAAATTGGAGATCCATAAGGCATTGTTACTGAGAGGCCTGTTTTCCAAAATGGAGATCCATAAGGCATTATTACTGGAAGGCCTGTTTTGGAATCCAAAACCCGCAGGGGTTGAGTCTACCCCACACCACACGCTGGGTATACTGGGTATGACAGCTAAAGCCCTGTGAGAGATGGAGATTTTCTTTACAGACTTTTCTTTACACAGAGACAATTCTTAGAGACTAGAGACTTGATTGGACGAAAAGAGACTTTCTTCAAATTAACTGAACATTATTCCTTTGATCAAGAAAGAGGAAACACACCCCCAGTTTGACTTTATGCCAAAGACTGAAAAGACCTGAAAGTTGGACATGTATGTGAATGGCCACCTCTGGCCATAGCAACAAATCCATCATCGGAAGAAGCCAAATGACTGGGCTAGATCAGAATTCTACTGTGGACTATATCCTTTCTAAAACCTGATTAATATTTTTAATCCTCATGTGTTGTTTACCTCTGGTGATGAAACTATGTACAAATGCTATTCTGCGCTCATTTTCCACTGAAAAGATAGCTCGGCTGCAAGCTAGAAGGGATTGGAGGGACCCATAAGTCTGCTCATTTGGTTTGCTTCAGCTTTTGTATACACGCTTCGCAAAAAAAAAAATGGGGGAATAAGGCAGGAATGAAGGGGTAGGAGGAAATGGCCATATAAGGAGGTACGAGCAGGCCAGGAACACAGCCAATGGGTTATCACATGATTTCCCCGAAATCATGTGTTTTGAGAGAAATGAAAGTAATGAAATGTAATACTGCACCACAAATATGCACCAATGGTTTGATATGTGGGCGGTCGTAAACCGAACCCATTGAATTGTATAAATAGACACTTGACCCTGTCAGCGGGGTTCTCCCTTTTCAGCACCTAGTTGTGCGTGGGATGAACCTCTGCAGCTGCATGAACTTTAGTAAACTGCTTTCTTTGGAAAAAAACTCCAGTTGTCTGTCTCCTACTTCCACTGCGTCCGCACAGACACACGAGAAGCCGAGAAGAGGGGAAGTCTGGCTTCCGCTACAGTTTTACATGGCATTGAATTGCTGCCTAGCAGTAAGGCCGCTCTGAGTCCCCTTCGACCGAGAAGGGCAGGATATAAATATGGCAAATAAATAAATAAATAAAATTGCAAGCTAACTTTGCACATCTGCAATCTGACACAGTGCAATCCTTTCTCCCACTCCTTTTAATTCCCACTACATTCTTCAATATGTGTACAACTGGCCATGGAAGACATTCATAAAGAATGCAGGACTCCTTCATGCCAGAAGGATTTATGATTAACTGTCAGGACCCAGGCTGCAGAGCACCAATAACCATACACAGAGGCCAGAATCTATCTAATATCTTTATTGAGGAAATATATAAAGTTAATAAAAGCAAGTGTAGAGAATAGTTCAGAAGTAGACCTTTCAGAAAAGGTCAAAATTAGTCCAAGAAAACAATGTCCAATATGAAATATTAAGGTCCAAAGTTGTAATCCAATAACCGAAACACTCACTTTGCCAAGCAAAGTGAGGGGAGATGACAAGGTCCTTTAGTCCATGGAGCTTAATGCAAGGCTAGAAAGCAAACTAGATTCTTGGCAAACAAGGCTTGATTCAAGGCAACAAGAAGCGAGGAGCAAGAACAGGGTCCGTGGCGAAATCCGTGGCGAGGTCCGGGGAACAAGGCAGGGCTGGAACGAGAACAAGGTCCTGGAAACTGGAGTAGCGTAGTCCACACACAATCTACTCCCGAAGCTGACGAATTGACTCCGCAAGGAATCCTTTGTGGCCAAGCATCTATATAGGATCTTGTTTTCCCGCCAAAGCAGACTTTCTCTGGGGAACAAGAACCGAAACCTAAACTGTCCAGATGCAGGACTCCTTAAACTTTCCCAAGGGAAATAGACTTAATCTTCTAATTGTCTGGCAGCTATCTGGGCGCTTCGGCGAGTCGCCTCCCGCACGTGTCTATCTTGATTATAATAAAGGCGGCGAGAAAATGGGGGAGATTTTTCCTCAAGGCTTGTTTGTCTGACTTCTTGTGGGCAAACATCCTGCAGCTGCAAGGGCTCCAAATCTGGCAGAAACGGTGGGAAACCCAAGTTTTCCTCTTCATCTGTCACAACAGTACTAGGAACGGGACTACATGGCCCATAAGTCATCACATTAACAGAACTTCATTTTTTTTGTAGTATAAAGAAAAAGGCCAGCAATTCAAGAACCTTGCCCTTTAAACAGATCTATGATACCTGCAAGGTTTTTTCATGTGTTTCTGCTTTCTATAGGGTATGATTCATCCTTGCTCTACTTTCTGAAATATAGAATCAGTCTTGGAAGTTCTGAGAGGAAGGGTACAACCAACTAAAATCGTCCACAAAAAAACAACAGCCACTTCAGAAACAACATTCTGGAAAGTCTTGGATTTACTCTCACATTTTTTTTACCGCTGGTTGAAATAAAACATTTCAATTATATAATATATATATGGAGTGGAAAAGTAATATTGAAATTAATTGTTTACTTACCTCCCCTGCAGTGCTCATGTTTCGAGTCTATAGCCCTCTCTGTTAGGTTTCAAACTTCTGACCTTCTAGATTAACAAAGTTTGCTCTTGAAAACAGCTGCAAAAATGTGACTTGGTTTTCAAATAAATGTAGTATTTATCCAGCCCAAGATCCAGCCCAAGAAACTTAGCCACTCCTCCACTGATCTTTGTTCCAATAATTTCTATACCTAGGAAGGTTAGAAAGGTCATGTGGTGATTTTGCATATAGGTGCCATATCCTTTAGAGCTGTTAAGTAAGGATTTTCTTTCTTTTTTAATGTTCTGCTGGATACAAAATATGCACAAAGTAAAAATTGAACAATTAAAAACTGATACTGTTCATTTGAAGAAGATAACTGGTCAGGTTAAGTGGTTCCTAAGCCTTTTGGCCAGAATCATATCATGAAGTTATGTGTATATAACTATCACACTTATGGAACTGTACGATAATAGCTAGCCAGACTTCCCAATCACTACTAATCAGGAAGTAATCACTGGCTGGATCTACGCTGACTCATAATCTGCAACTGATCCAGTTTTGGAGATGCTGGATTGGCACCGGAAGGATTCCTTTTCTCCTTTCCTCTTTGGCACCCTGTCACCCTGGCCAATGTCATGGCATGCAATGGCAGACAGGCAGAATATATGGAGATGGCTGTGACATAGAAGGTGAAGGAGACAATAATGACCTTATCAAAAAAGCTAGGCAAAGCATCCCACTCCACCAAAAAAAGGAGGGACAGAGGGGCAAATCCGTCACTCCATGCTCAGCTCCCTCTCGGCAATGCTTCTCCCATCGCACATGGGGAGCATTGTCTGGGTGCCAAGGATCTGTGCTGGTTCCATTGGAGCCAACACAACAAGAGCAGGTTCCCATGTTGTGGGAGAAGTGTGCAATGATGCTTCCACCCCAGTTGCAAGTGGGGCGTCTGCTAGAATTCCAGTGATGTTATGGGATGGACAGTGTGCCCATCCATTGTTGGACTGCCAAAGAAGCATCCTAGGATGCTTAAATTGCCCCATTTGGTGAGGTTGTTAGTGTGGCTGCCTAGCAGCATCAAAATGTGGGAGAAGGGGAAGGAGACTGCCATCCCTTGTCCCTGGACCTCCTGAGCCAGGAAACACAGGGTGGCAGTCGGGACAGTGCTTCTGCTTCCATTTCGGTATCATCCCAACTGTGCCAGAATTTTTAATGACTTTATGCATTTAAGTATTTGTTTCCTGCCTGCTCTCTCTCTCAAGGAGACTCAAATAATTCAGACTATCAGCCAGATTTGGATAATGTAGGGCAGTGTTAAGGCATTTGGTGGTCACAGGGCTGATTTGCCCTACACTATCATAAGTGGTCAGTATCGAAATGGGCACTTTGACTGATATCAATTCCCTAGTTACTCAGGATGAAGCTGACAGATGTCCTTATCCATAAGCAATCTCCATTGCAACAGGCAGAAGTGGGGTCCTTGTCACAATCCCCCTCGTGACTCTAGCCCCATTTACACTGGCATCTAGTTTCTGAATCTACATTATCTGTTTTGAGCTGGATTTTATGGCAGTGTATATCTAGCCTCAGATTATTTCCATTGTGTTAGGAAAGATAAAGAGTCTTACTAAACTAACAATCAGCTTGGATGGACATTTCTTATTCTGATATATGTATGATTCTGCAAATTTTACAAGACTGGAACACCTTAGAACTAACATGCTGATAAAAAAAGTAGGATGTAAATTTGCTTTTAATTTCAGTATACTGTACATTTTCCAATCACTGACTTGTTTGCAAAAGACTCTAGGCTTTCCCTAGGATAGTACATTTCTGTATTTCCCTTGCAGATACTAAAGTATTAGGCAAAAGGTGCAGCTACAATATCTTTAACTGGCTAATCTGATCCCACAATATTACAGTCTTCTTTTTAATAATGAGTTGTCACAGCAACAGATTCTTCACCTGAGACGGGCTTTCATGTTGTGGAATCATAATGTGGTGATGGTGTAGTGTGAAAGGATCCTTAGACTCTTCATGAACACTTGTTGATTTCAATATCAAGTGAGTTGTCCACCTCCATTCCTCATGCTATTCATAGCATTTACATATTGAATTGATCCGTTGATTTCAAAAGTTTCTGCGCACACATTTTTGGCTGCACGTACTGGCAACTGATTGCCTGTCATATCGTAGTGCCTTTTGTCTTGAACCATCTGATTACTTCATGGGTTTCTGTTTGCACATTTATGGTGCAATGCTTATGGGTCAATAGTTGAGATGGTGTAAGGGTATGTAGTATTTCTGTCACAGAGACAACAACCCTAGCTAAAGATAGCAAACTTAGTAAAATTGACAATGCATTTAGTTAATCATTGAATCATAAAATCATAGAGTTGGGAGAGACCTCGTGGGTCATTTAGTCCAACCCCCTGCCAAGAAGCAGGAAAATCGCATTCAAAGCACTCCCAACAGATGACCATCCAGCCTCTGCTTAATAGCCTCCAAAAAGGCACCGCCACCACACTCCGGGGCAGAGAGTTCCACTGCTGAACAGATCTCATAGTTAGGAAGTTCTTCCTAATGTTCAGGTAGAATCTCCTTTCCTGTAGTTTGAAGCCATTGTTCCGAGTAGTAGTCTCCAGGACAGCAGAAAACAAGCCTGCTCCCTCCTCCCTATGACTTTCCCTCACATATTTATGCACAGCCATCATGTCTCCTCTCAGTCTTCTCTTCTACAGGCTAAACATGCCCAGCTCTTTAAGCCGCTCCTCATAGGGCTTGTTCTCCAGACCCTTGATCATTAGTTGCCCTTCTCTGGACACATTCCAGCTTGTCAACATCTCCTTTCAATTGTGGTGCCCAGAATTGGATATAATGTGATTCCAAGTGTGGTCTGACCAAGGCAGAATAGAGGGGTAGCATGACTTCCCTGGATCTAGACATGATACTCCTATTTGTGCAGCCCAAAATCCCATTGGCTTTTTTTGCTGCAGCATCACATTGTTGGCTTATGTTTAACTTGTTGTCCATGAGGACTCCAAGATCTTTTTCACATGCACTGCTGTTGAGCCAGGCGTCTCTCATTCTGTATCTTTGCATTTCATTTTTTTCTGCCTAAGTGGAGTATCTTGCATTTGTCCCTGTTGAACTTCATTTTGTTAGTTTCGGTCCATCTCTCTAGTCTGTTAAGATCATTTTGAATTCTGCTCCTGTCTTCTGGAGTGTTGGCTATCCCTCCCAATTTGGTGTTGTCTGCAAACTTGATGATCATGCTTTCTAAACCTTCATCTAAGTCATTAATAAAGATGTTAAACAGAATCATTAATACATTTTAAAAATGAAATTCAATTACATTGACATTAGAAGGGGAAAATACATAAATATTAGGCTTGTATTAAATTGCCATTTAAAGTTGTGTTAAGATACCACACAAAAATCCTTGCCAGAATGAAAAGGTCTCAGAGGTAGGTGGTGCCGACATTCTGTCTTGAGCCATTTAAAAAGCCAGATGCTTTTCTAATGCCCCCTTCTCTTTCATGGCAACCAAATGGTTGTGGAGTGGGGGCTGACCTAGCTAAAATGTGAGTCTTGGAAGGTATGAGGGGACAACATTTCATAGTTGCAATGGTGTGGAACTTTACAATAAACCTATTGTATGCAGAATCATGGCCAAGGTTTCCAAGCTCAGTTTTCTACCAAAGTTGCACCAAAGTTATTTTTGTCTTTTCTTCTATTTTAGGATCATAACAATTATTTGTTCCTGTTTAGTCTTCTAATTCAAAATTTCAGGATGAAATCAACATGTGTGATGGAAAGCAGCCGTTCTCAATTCTTGTTGGCATCTCATGAAAAAAGGCAAAAAAAAAAAGATTTCCCTAGAAGAATGCAGAGCACAAAAGGGTGATTTTTAAGGGTTAAATTCTTTTCAATCTCTGCTCCCAAGTTGCCAGGTGGAGAGCATACCGTATGTATACAGGAAGTGCCATTTGAACCCTGGATGTTGTCAATAAGAAAATGCTGTCCTACGTTTTACTTGATACTGGCATATATATCTCTGGCATTGTGCAGGTATGCATTTTCTAATGTTATTTATTAAAAATACTCATTGTTGGCTTTACGATTTTATGAATGGTCCAAATATTGATGATCATGCCCTCTGAGAGGGACTCCTAAAGTGTTTCCCTGCTGAGGTTCTAGCCCTCTTCCATTTGCCATCTTTCTCTCTGAAGGAGCCTTTCTAGTTGGGTTGTTGTGCACTTTCCAGGCTGTATGGCCATAGGTAAAGGTAAAGGTTTTCCCCTGACAATAAGTCCAGTCGTGACCAACTCTGAGCGTTGGTGCTCATCTCCATTTCTAAGCCAAAGAGCCGGCGTTGTCAGTAGACACCTCCAAGGTTATGTGGCCGGCATGACTGTATGGAGTGCCATTACCTTCCCGCCGGAGCGGTACCTATTGATCTATTCACATTGGCATGTTTTCAAACTGCTAGGTTGGCAGGAGCTGGGGCTAACAGCGGGCACTAATTCCGCTCCCGGGATTTGAACCTGGCACCTTTCGGTCTGCAAGTTCAGCAGCTCAGCGCTTTAACACACTGTGCCACCAGGGGCCCCTTGTATGGCCATACAGCATGGAAAATGCACAACAACCCAGTGATTCTGGCCATGAAAACCTTCGACAAAGCCTTTCTAGTGCCCTCTTGTATTTGCATCAGCATGAGGCTCGTGGGCTGTCAATGTAGTTTATTTTTAAAATAAGGCAACAAACCAATGACATGGGTTTTTTTTTTTTCAAAACCCCATCAGTATTTCAATTTGGATAATGAAGGGTATGTGTACCAAGTTTGGTCCAGATCTATCACGCCACATAAGAGCCGTTGAAAAACAAACTTACATCATATAGCACCATGTTACCCCTTTAACCACCAGGGCTGCATCTTACAGACCCATACGATTTATAAACTGGGAAAGCACAACAATTGTTGTTCTCAACCATGGCACCACCAGATGTCTGGATTTCAACTCCTAAAATTTCTGAGCCTTGGCCAACTTGCTGGGGCTTTTGGGAGTTGATATGCCTAGTGCAAGGTGAACATTAGGGGTAAGCAAACTGTTTTTCCGCAGGGCCTGTTTTGAGCCAGCCTAGACTCCCCGGTCTCAAACCTTCTGGATCACACTGACAATTTGGGGGGAGAAAAGCATCCCAAAAAAGCCAAAACTCTATTTTAAATTCCAGGAATCGCAACATCACATCACATTTGATTATAATTTTATGCATTTTTGACCAAATATATGACCTTGTGGCCCAGCTATAATGTGTGCATTGTCAAAGAGACCAAATGTTTCTCCCTGCAATCCTTGAAATTGTGCATTAACTTCAGACATCTCCAGAAACATATAAAACTCTATCATCTTTTTTCCATCTTCCAGAAAGAGCAGGGGGAAAATACACTTTCCCAGTCATTATCTACTTTATCAAACTTTTATTTGAACATTCGAAGTTGCATAGAGAAACACAAATGCTTATAATGGAAAGGCACTGAGAAACAGACATATTCTTAATTATGGCTGACATCTATATCAAATGTACAAAGCTATATTTTGACATTAGAATGTCCTTTTAAAAATAATTATTGAATGTACAGGCAATTTTCATGTGTCAATACACCAAAATAATTACAACCTAATCCTCCCTTCCCCATTTTATTTTTGAAATGCAGTACAACCCCCTTATCCACGGATTCAATATCTGTAGTCTCACCCATGCTTCAAAAATATTTTTTTCCCCTCTGGATGTATTTGTGTGCCTCTCTAGGGTCCTCCTATGACATGCTTCAAGCACAAGTATAGTCATAATAGAGGGTTCACAATTATCCATGGTTTTGGGTATTGACAAGTCTTGAAACATATTCCCTATGGATATGGGGGTCATGCCTTATATGATTATTCTTTTCATTGCTACCTCACTGATCACAGTCTTTGAAGTGCTGAAAGCAGGAAACACCAAACTCGGCTTGTATTTTAAAAAAAAATCTTTCTATTATATACAAGATGGCAGATAATTATCTGGAATGCTGTGTCTAGTTCTGGGCACCACAATTCAAGAAGGATATTGGAAAGCTGGAATGTGTCCAGAGAAGGACAACCAAAATGATCAAAGGTTTGGAAACCATGCTCTACAAAGAATGACATAAGGAGCTGGGCATGTTTAGCTTGGAGAAAATAAGGCTGAGAGGATGACATAACAAAAGTAAAGATAAAGGATTCCCCTTGACATTAAGTCTAGTTGTGACCGACTCTAGAGGTTGGTGCTTATCTCCATTTCTAAGCCGAAAAGCTGGCGTTGTCCGTAGAGGCCTCTAAGA
Source organism: Anolis carolinensis (assembly GCF_035594765.1). Taxonomy (NCBI): domain Eukaryota; kingdom Metazoa; phylum Chordata; class Lepidosauria; order Squamata; family Anolidae; genus Anolis; species Anolis carolinensis. The sequence continues at coordinate 24,490,519 of NC_085845.1, read as the reverse complement.
TCATGTGGCTGGCATGACTACATGGAGTGCCATTACTTTCCCACCGGATCAGTACCTATTGATCTACTCATATTTGTATGTTTTCGACCTGCTAGGTTGGCAGAAGCTGGAGCTAACAGCTGGAGCTCACCCTGCTTCTCGGATTCAAACCTCTGACCTTTCCGGTCAGCAAGTTCAGCAGCTGAGCAGTTTAACCCGCTGCGCTACCAGTGGCTCTGGGGGTCATAATAGCAATGTTTAAATATTTAAAAGGATGTCACATTGAGGAAGCGGAAAACGTATTTTCTCCTGCTCTAGAAACTAGGGATTAGAGTAATGGATTGAAATTGAAGGGGAAAAGATTCCATTTAAACATTAGGAAGAGCTTCCTGGTGGTGAGAGCTGTTCGGCAGTGGAATATGCTGTCTCAAGAGCATGGTGGAGTCTCCTTCTCTGGAGGTTTTCAAGCAGAGGCTGGATGGTCATCTATGTTCTATGTTCCTGAATGGACGGGATGGCCTTTGTGGTCTCTTTCAACTATATGGTTCTATGATTCTTTCTTAGGATCAGTCAACTAGCTGATAAAAAATAATTATTACTGGCAATGTAACAGGATCCAGTCCCATTAAAAAGTGTGTAGTCTTTTGATCTGGCAGAACTTCTCTGGTGAAGATCATAGTCTTGGATGTTCTTCTCCACTGGGGTCTTTAAAATATCAGAATGCTGCGAATACTGAAATACAAGAAAACAGTTTAAGTACGATGATGAACTCTGATCTGCAAACCAGGGTTAACCGGATGGATCTAAATCATACTTCCAACTGACTGGCTGAAATCAACAGGACTTACTTTAGTCTTAAATCCCATTGATTTTAGTGGCTCTTCTGCGTACATATTAAAATTAATGTCATGCATAAAATCCTCACACTAATAGAAAACTTGGAAAATATTTTGGCAAAAAGTGTCCCATCTTCGGCAAAAGGAAAACAAATAAAATTTAGACCTTCTTCTATTAGTTTTGAAGAGAGATGGAAAGTCAGCAGGTCATTCAATAATCTTTACTTACCATCATTCAAGTTTTACCAATACCACTCAGCTTTATCTTGCTACCAGTCGGAGCTTATAGCAACTATGGTTAGCTAAAGCAATGGGAAAGGACTAAAACAAATCACAATAAAAGAGGAATTTACAACAGCAACAAGGGATGCCTGAACAGTTATAGGAAATGTGTTGTCAAAGGCCTTCACGGCTGGAATCACTGGGCTGTTGTGAGTTTTCTGGGCAGTATGGCCATGTTCCAGAAGCATTCTCTCCTGACCTTTCGCCCACATCTATGGAATGGATCCTCAGAAGTTGTGAGGTATATTGGAAACTAAGCAAGGGAGGTTTATATATCTGTGGAAGATCCAAGGTGGGAGACAGAACTCTAGTCCGTTGAAGGCCAGTGTGACTGTTGTAATTAATCACATTGATTAGCATTAATGGCCTTGCCAGCTTCAAGGCCTGGCTTCTTCCTGCCTGGGGATCCTTTGTTCAGAGGGGTTAGCTGGCCCTGATTGATTCCTGTCTGGAATTACTCTGTTTTCAGAGTGTTGTTCTTTATTTACTGTTCTGATTTTAGAGTTTTTTTAAATACTGGTAGCCAAATTTTGTTCATTTTCATGGTTTCCTCCTTTCTGTTGAAATTGTCCACATGCTTGTGGATTTCAATGGCTTCTCTGTGTAGTCCAACATGATAGTTGTTAGAGTGGAAAACGTACCTTTATTTTGCCTTTATGTTTATTTCTATTATTCTTTAAAAATTATCTCACAAAAACCAACCAGTTGATACCTTGTGGAAGCTTATGCTTTGAAATGACAACAGCTGTATAACAACATGCACAAAAGTTCAGTTCGGTTCATAAGTTATGCAGGCACAGGAAGACAAATACAAAGGCCCATGGAAACATAAAAGTAATTCCATTGTTCTATCCAAAGTGATTCAGTTGGGATTTATAAACACACTCTTGCTCTGTCTAATGCTAGAATGAGAAATGCCTGGCCTTCCAAAGGTTGTTGAAGCACAGTATCCAATCTGGCTTTAGCTTAAAGGTAAAGGTAAAGGTAAAGGTTTCCCCTGACGATAAGTCCAGTCGTGACCGACTCTGAGGGTTGGTGTTTTCGAACTGTTAGGTTGGCAGGAGTTGGGGCTAACACCGGGCACTCATTCCGCTCCCGGAATTTGAACCTGCCACCTTTTGGTCCGCAAGTTCAGTAGCTTAGAGCTTTAACGCACTGTGCCACCATGGGCCCCTGGCTTTAGCTTAGCTACTGATTAAGTCTGTTTAGCCCTAATCTTCTGATTGTATCTCCAGAACTTTATTTTCTAGCCCTATAGTTGCGTCTGCACAAGCCCTTGTCCCACCCTATTAGTCTTAAATCTGCACATGCCCACTTTTCTCAGCTACTGGTTGTTTTATATTTGGCTCAAGTTTTATGATGTTTTATATTTTATTGGTCTTATTGTTTTCATACCTTTTATTGTTATATGTTATAAGTGTGCTTATTTTGTAACTTGTCTATATTCGGCTTGGTCCCCATGTAAGCCGCCCCAAGTCCCTTTGGGGAGATGGGAGATGAGATATAAGAATAAAGTTGTTGTTGTTATTATTATTATTATTATTGACACAACGACGTTGTATGACACAGCAAAAAAGATAGATATGCTGGATTTCGTTTCACAAAACCACAAGTCGAACACTTCCCAAGTGTCTAGGACTGTGTGATGTATTTTCGGATGATGTGCGCAGATCCCAGCAGGGTGGCCTTTTGCAGTTGGCAGATCGTAATTTTGTCAATGTCTATTGTTTCCAAATGCCGGCTGAGATCTTTTGGCACGGCACCCAGTGTGCCCATCACTTATTATTATTATTGCAATCCAACATCTGGAGTACAACGGAAGGATTGTATGGTTACCACCGCTAGTCTAAGTGGACTGCGTATTCAACTACACTTTGGTGAAGGGCTTTTGTGATGAGTTTCGGCTGTTAGGAATTGTGGGAGTTGAAGTCCAAAACACCAGGAGGGCCAAAGTTTGCCCATGCCTGATCTGCACTGTAGAATTAATGCAGTCTGGCACCACTTTAACTGCCATGGCTCAGTGTTGTGGAATCTTGAAAGCCAAAAAATGCTGGTGCCTCACCAAACTACGACTGATATGATTCCATAGTATTCAGCCATGGCAGATAACATGGTGTCATACTACATTATGTCTACAGTGCTAATGCACCCGAAGCTATTTTTTATTTAAGTAGAACTTTGATATATAAGCAGGGGTTGCTTTTTAATATTTTTAATGATTTTTAATGTTTTACACACTTTTTAAAATGTATTATGAAGATATTTTAACTGCTTTTAAAAGTTAATGTAACTGTTTTTCATCTGCTGTCCTTAGAAGCCACTTCGAGGGCTCCAGGAGAAAGGTGTCATGTAAATGAAACAAACAATTAATGAAATGCACGTAGATGCTCCCCTGCTCTTGTGCTAAAGAAAGTCCATTAAGTTAACAAATAACCAAGACGTTTGCCAATTAAATCGATTTTACAGCTGTAAATAAAGATATGCCCAGTCCTTTGCTATCTTTTGGGTCACATTTGCACTTTGTATTTGGTCAAGGTTCTGCTATTTACAGAGGGGAAAGTTTTACCTTTTTCCTGCCTGGAGGAGTTCAAACCCTTCATTGATTTTATCAAACGGCATGGTGTGGGTAATGAGTGGATCCAGGGTAAACTTTTTCTGCATGAAATCTGAAACCAGTCTAGGAATGGAATCTCTGCTTTTCCAACCTGCAAATAAGAGAATGTGTGGTCAAGATCTAAGAAGGCGATTACAGAGCTATGAACATATATGTTAAAGGTCTTTCAGTCCCAGATATTCTCAGCCTGAACCAATACTGGACAGTCTTAACACTCTAATATTGGCCATACTAGCTAAGGTGAATAGGTCTTGTGGTCCGGCAATGGGTGAAGACAAACCCAACTATATTTATAAGTTCTGAGATTGTAAATTTTGCAATGTTAATACAGTCAGTCGCTGTCATGTGTTCACTAGTAGATATTGTAAGGATTGTTTTCAATAAAGGAGAGGATTAGGAATAAACCATACCTCCAAATACAGTTCCTTTCCAAACGCGGCCAGTGATGATAAGACCAGGGGGGAGAGTAATCTCAGATCCAGTAGCGGGAGCTCCCACCATCACACTTGTACCATAATTCATGTTGCATGAAGTCAAGGCAGCAATCTAAATCGAATCCAAAGCCACACATTCAGATCAAGCCATGGAAAAGATCTATTGGGTCCACCATGACACTACTACTGCCTGGAAGACTCAGACCATTTCTATTAGGGTCCACATCCATCTATATTGGCAATGGCTTGGATTACAATATAAACAACTTTAAGAACCTACATAGAGGCAAAGGCCTAAATCCTACTGTTTGTGTGATGAACCCTATTATTTTACTGGCTCTATCCTTTTTGAGACCAAGGTTGCATTTTGACACTAATTACCATGGCTCAAAACTATGGAATTATGGGAACTGTAGTTTTACAAGGGTTTTAACCTTCTCTGCCAGAGTACTTATGAGTCACCAAACTACAAATCCCAGGATCCATAGCATTGAGCCATGCCAGTTAAAGTGAGTTCAAACTGCTTTCATTCTTCAGTATAGATGCGTTCTTAGTCCTAACAAGAGTAGACCCACTGAATTAGTAGGATTTAGTTATGTTGCACACATAAAAATTGGTTCTGCCCTAGTTCTGTCTAGCTCGTGAAGCTTGCCTGTGCACTCCCTGGAAACAGTGGTTGTGACCCTTGGATCTTTTACCATTTCCTCAACCCTCCATGGATTTCAAGGAGCATAATTTGTTTCCAAACAATGTATGTAAAAACATGTTGAAAATATCCCTACAATATTCCAGAGTCCCATGCTACTATCAAATACCACTGTTTCCTTTCAGTACCCCTCAAAAGGATGACAAGGGAAAACATCAATTGCATTCTATCATCATTTTGAGAGAGAGAGACCTAAGAGGAATATAGAGCCATTTGGGCTAATTGTTTGGTGGTGGCAAATGAAGTAGAGCTGAGGTGACAGAACAGCCCATGGTCCTCATGCAGTTGCCCACCTTGCCCTACTGGAAGAAGGGAATTGTTAAAACAAAATATTAGGGAGTATGGGAGAACAGGAAAAAATAATGGAGACATTTGCCGGCCATATCAATTTTCCTCTAAAATTTCATGTACATACCATAGTATCAGTATGTCCAACGACTTCAAATGAATAGTCAACGCCATCTCCCTCCGTCATGTCATGCAGCACTTCATTGATGGGCTTCTCAAAATCCAGAGGATTAACACACTCAGTAGCTCCCACCTCTTTAGCTTTGGGAAATTTATCTTTGTTGATATCAACCCCAATAATTCGAGAGGCTCCAGCTGCCTTACAACCCATTACTGCAGAGAGACCGACTCCTCCCAATCCAAAAACAGCACAGGTAGAGCCAGGTTCCACCTGTATCAAAATAATGATCTTGAGACTGCGGATAATTAAACAATTAAACATCTTAACCGACACACAAATAAGTAAAGCATGCAATTCATAATACTCCTTTTAACTCTACTGTTGCTTTTTTCCTGTGCACTGTGGTTTGCATCATGTTGGGAAATTACAGCATCATAAACTGATCATTAACTTTGCATATTTTTATTTTCAAGAGGTGACTCAGGGCGCTTCCAGACAGTGTCAAAATGCAGGTTTTAAAAGTGGGTTTTAAAATCCCAGGACCTGACAGCAAGTCCAGGAAATGGTCCCGCGTTGTTCTCACACCTTCCTTTATAGCAAATTGTACAAATCTGCAAGGTGGACGGGAGATGGAGAACATCTAGTGAAGGTTTTTAGTTTTGTTTTTTATTCTCTCAGAGATGCGCTGGACCTCATATGCGCTCATGCAGAGATCCCAAGGTACACACTAGCAGATTTCTTATTCTTTTCTCACCCAACTGTAAATTCAAGCTCTGCTTAATATTGTAAAGATCAAAAGAAAGAAATCGTTGCAGAGAGTTACAATTGTAATTGCTTTCCAACCCTGCTTCCGTTTAGCCACCTGTGTGTCTGTGGTTCCATTTTTGACAGCCCAAACATCTGTTTCAGGCTTTTAAAAAGTGTTTATGCACTGGAGCAGTCCTTCCAAGCGTTCAGAAGTAAGTCGTACGTTTTCCATGACTGCAGGGATATACACCAAATTATGCAGTTGAGTTTCCTGCATTTGGGGAAATAGCAGGGGTCAGCACATTATTGGCCAGAATCGGGTTTTAAGCGCACCTTTTAAACACGTGCTTTTCAGTTATTAAACCAATTCTGTCTGCACTTTCCCTAAATGTCATTTAGCTATCCCCTCTTTTATCCCGGTTTCTTCTAGGTTTTTAAGAATGTGTAGAAGAGCCCTTAGAAATAGGAAAGACGTGTGACCGTTATACACTACACAACGTGTACCAATGTGAGGTTTTTTATATAGAAGGTGTTCCAATGAGCAATATGGCCTGATGAACAATGTGTCCCAGTGCACAACATTACGCACTGTGCAGTAGTAGCCCATGATGCATAATAGGATTCCTTATGTAGTGCCTCATTGTGCATCATCACCATGCACTAGCATGGCTAACAACAACTTGGTCTGAATCCCCAGGGAGATTAGGCTGGCCCCAACCCTGCCTGCTTTTATTAAACAACTTAAAACTTGGTTCTTTCAGCGTGCTTTCGATTAAACAGACACTACGGACCCCTTGACAACTATGCTGCAATTTTTGCACTTTACCTCTGGTCCCATCCTATCCTACCCCTAATGCCATCTTAGGTAACCTTGGAACACTTGGCCGGGCACCCCATTTTAGTTTCCCCGAGTCCCTTCGGGAAGATGGTGGTGGGATACAAAAATAAAGTATTATTATTATTATTATTTATAGGAGCCCCCAGATGGCGTAGTGGACTAAGTGACTGGAAGGTTGGGTTGCTGACCTGAAAGTTGCCAGGTTCGAATCCCACCTGGGGAGAATGCGGATGAGCTCCCTCTATCAGCTCCAGCTCCATGCGGGGACATGAGAGAAGCCTCCCACAAGGATGGTAAAACATCAAAAACATCCGGGCGTCCCCTGGGCAACGTCCTTGCAGACGGCCAATTCTCTCACTCCAGAAGCAACTTCGATTGCTCCTGACACGAAAAAAAAATAATTATTATTATTTATTGTTATTAACTTGGTAGGCCAATGTAAAGCACATTGCAGAAGTCCAGCCTTGAAGTTACCAGTAAATGCACTACCATCTTTTGGTCATCCAAATCTAGGAAGGGGCTCAGCTGGTGTAGCAATTGAAGCTGACAGTACTCTTGAAAGTTGCATCTACCTGGGCTGACATTTGGAGAGACTGATCCAGGAGCATATTCTGTCATTAAAGAAGTTATCTCATCTTAAAGTTGTTTTAGTGATCCTTACCTTTGCAGAATTTATAGCAGCGCCATAACCAGCGGAAAATCCACAGCCAATCAGACACACTTTCTCAGGAGGAGCTGCAGCATCTATTTTGGCTACCGAGGACTCATGTACTACAGTGTATTCAGTGAAGGTGCTGGTGCTGACAAAACTGTGAATAAGCTCCCCTTTGTAAGAGAATCTGCTGGTGCCATCAGGCAAAAGTCCAACAAATGTTCCAAAGCTATAAAAAATAGAAGATGAAATTAGGGAGGTGTGGTTTTCACCAAAGATAAGAATGAATACAGAACTACTTTATTCTATTTATTTGTATACACTGCCACCTCTTCCTCTAAGCCTGGGATTCATTGTGGCTTATGGAATAAATAAAATACAGATAAGTCCACATGTATGAATAGTATTAAATGGTCTATATAATTTAAATCATTTAAAATGTTCATTTTAAAAACTACAGGTATTACAGCACACTAGAAAGGTTCTCTTTCTTATAAAGTCATCAGTTCTGAAAAACATGCCATTTGCTGAGAAAAAGGCAAAGGGGAGGATCACCCTTGACTTTCCAGGAATGGCTCTCCTGACACCAGCTACTACAAAGATAAACAGTGACTTACTCATTCAATTTGCATAGGTTGCCTCTGGGGTGAATGCAAGGACTGCATTCTCCACATTGGGGGACAAAAGTTGGAATAACTTTGTCTCCTATGAATTACAAAAAGAAGATTGTGAGGTCAAAGTCTCTAGACTGAGCAATTGCACATTTGATCCTCAACTAACAACCTTTCCAAACCACTATAAAAAAGTGAAGCCTCTCATAACAGAAAACTTCATTTATTATTGATTGGGACTTCCTAGAATATAATTTTCAATCAACTTTGGTTGCATCTACACTGCTGAATTAATGCAGTTTGATACCACTTTAAGTGCCATGGCTCAAAGCAATGGAATTCTGAGGGTTTGGCGGGGCTCCAGCACTCTTTGGCAGAGAAAGCTGCCAATGGCCATGGTTTTATTTTTAAAAAAGAAACTAAACTGGAGATCTGATCATGACTTCACAATGTGCTGCCTACTTATCCCTTGAGGAATGTGTTAATTGAGGGATGTGTTAATTGTGAGTGAGGTCCCTTCCACACAGCTGAATAAAATCCCACATTTTCTGCTTTGAACTGGATTATATGGCAGTGTGTACTCAGATGATCTAGGTCAAAGCAGATATTGTAGGACTTTCCGCCTTGATATTCTGGGTTAAATGGCTGTGTGGAAGGCCCCTGAGAAATTGTCAGTCATGCAACCAATTCATCACCAACTGCCATGAGAATTATTTTCTCTATCAAGATTGATGCAGTTTGCGAGTGTTTCTTATTGTTTCCTAAAATCTAGAATGTAGACCAATTTCCCCCTTTGTTGCCTTGTTCTACGGTCAAGGTAATCTCTTCTTTGTACAGACAGATATACACAACGTGCAGATTTAGCACCTAGAGAAATGTCTCTTTGCTTTTATATCTATCCATATCCTAAGATCATCAGTGAAGGAACTATGGACATAGTATTCCATGTGAGGTCTGTCCAAAGCAAATAGAGAGGTAATTCCACTTCATTTGGTTTGGACACTATCCAGTTGATGCATCTTCAAATTGCATTGTCTTCTTTTTGGCTGCTGCATCACACTTGAGACCATAGTTTAAATTGCTCCTGGCTAGTAAATATTTTAATTTGATATTCTTTTGCTTTGCCATACCTGTTTTCACACTAGTAACTCCTTCCCCAACACTCTCCACAACACCAGCTGCTTCATGACCAAGGATAATGGGGAAGGTCACTTTTAGCGCGCCACTCAATACATGGTCATCTGAACGGCAGATCCCAGAAGCCAAGATCTGGGGGGGAAAGTCAAAGATATCTCACAATTGCTTCACATTTCAACACCAACTACCATGATTGGAAATGCCTTGCTGTTGTGACAACTCTTATTGTGGCTCCTGCGGCCAAACCCTGACATGGGGACTGAATTTTAGGCGATAATTTGGCACCAGAATAATATTTGTGGGCATATTAGAACTCAATAAGAGGAAAAGCTCGGTGCTTTCCTTGCTTAAATATACCCAGGTAAATCTAATGGAAATTTTGAAAGGCCTATCAGATTAGCTTTATCAGCTTTCTTTCACTGTCACTTTGGTGGAATATGGTATTATGTGATGTTATCTACAGTTTGTTGCATGCTCTTCCGCCTCTATTGAGTTCTGGAAAGTCATGGTCTGCAATTATTATGTATTTAGTTGTTTTACCAGTAAAATGATATACAGGTCATTCTCGCCAGGAAAGGTCTTACTATAAACAAGAGCTCTAATTTCAGTGACAGATTGATGTATTTGAAAAGCTAGTGATGGTTCCATGCAGTTTGTTTTCTGATGTGTATAAGATGCCCACCACCACACACATAAGGAAACGAACCTGTCCTACACTTGCACATTATCTCAATATAGTACTGGCAATAGGATAACATGCTCAGATATATCTGAAGACAGGAATGTGCATTGGGAAACTCAAGGGAGACAGCAGAGGACAACTGTTCTCTACCTCTTGAAGCAGATGCCCATACACAAAGGTAGAGCCAATCTGGTATGAGGGAATACTGCTCATCAGCACTAATCCAGCTTTAGTTTTTTCTCTTTTACCTTTATGCGAACCTCATGTGCTTTTGGAGGTGCCACTTCTATTTCCACAATACTAAATGGTGTCTTAGGTTCCCAGATCACGGCTGCTTTGCATTTGATGACCTGTGTGGGAGGAAAAAAAGAAATGAGGCAATGGTGGCATGCATTCCTCAAGATGATTTGAATGTCTGAACCAAATCCCGCAGCATTCCTCATGATTGGCTATTCTGATTGGGGCTCATAAAAACTGCAGTCTAACGTTGTCTGGAGGACTGTATACACTCTAATTATTTCCTATGCATAACATAGATGATGGATATGGTCCTAAACGTGATTCAATGAATGCTGCTGTTAACCAAGTTGCAACAGCAATTTATAATGGGGCTTACTGAAATAATGAATACTGAAAGGTGCTTAATTGCTGTGTTGAAGAATGCTGAGGGTCTATCCTAAGCTATACGTGAACTTCATAGAATTAATAAGAAAAAGTGTGGGTATATACCAATAGTTTGTATCAATTATTATGTAAAACGTGAAATTTAGTGCTATTTTAAAAATATTAACAACCCCTGAAAAATCTAAGACTGTAAACTGCAAATTTCTTTGTTCATTGGCTCAGGATTGTTATCTCCCTACTAAATCTGCTTGAGATTGAAGCTCATAAGATACTACTCCTACAGTTATGCAACCTTACTATTTGCAAGCTAGTTTTGCACATCAGCTGTCTCACACAGTGCAATCTGTTATCCCACTCCTTCATTTCATTCCCACTACATTATTCAATATTTGGACAATAGAAGACATTAATATAAAATGGAGAATTCCTTCTGTGCTAGAAGAAGGATTCCTGATATTAATCTTTGATGAACCTCATGTTTTCTTACTACTGGTTCAAGTGCAACATATCAATTTTTCCACATACACATATTACACACATATTCATTGATGTGGAGAGAAAAAAGCAACGTTAACAGAAAGCATCTACTTACTTTTCCTGCAGTGCTCATGCTTCTAATGTATAAGCCTGTCTGTTAGCTGTCAATACTTCTGCCCTCCTAGATGGATGAAGGTTATTCTTGAGAGTAGTTGCTGCAAAAATGTGGCTTGTTTTTCAGATATATGAAGTATTTTTCAAGATCCAACCCAGGAAACCTAGCCACTCCTCCATTGCCACTTTGCTCCAATAATTTATTTCCCTGGAATGGTTAAAAAGGTCATAAAGAAATTTTAAGTATTGGTGTCATGTGTTTTAAAGCTATAGGTAAAAAGGTTTTTAGGGAGGGCTGTTGTTATTATATGGTTGGGTACAAAATGTGCTAAAGGGTAAAAATGGTGCAATTTGAAACATGACTGTCCAGTTGAAAAATGTGAAGGGAACTGGTCAGGTCAAGATCTTCTTAAGCCCTTTGGTCAGAATCCCATTACAAATTTTGAGTGTGCAACAGTTATGGACTGTACATTAACTGTCAATGATTTTCCTAATCCCCACTTATCATGAAGCAGTCACTGGCTGGTTCTACAGTGACCCATAATCCGGGCAAGTTCTGGTGTCTCCAGTGCTGAGTTGGACCTGGTCATGTCCACACAGGGACTCCAAAGCCCAATGACACTGAATATACTAATTGTTCTCACCACCCTCTGTGTTGTAGTAGTCTCAACATCCTTGTTTCATGCCAAAAGCACATGTTCGTGATACAAACTTTCCAGTCATTTGACACACCATATCTAAGAAACTAGAGCTAATGCGATCTATCCAGTGCAATTTTCTGAATCAACTCCACAAATAACCCCAAAAATAGGCCTACAAACCAAGACATCAAGAACAAAATTGTTGTTGGGCTGTGTAATCTGATCCCCTCATACCTCTCCTACTCCTAGGAGAGACTCAGGCGCCGTCTATACTGCCATATAATCCAGATTATCAGATCAGATAATCCACATTATCTCGGGCCTCAGTGACAGATTGAAGGATTCCCTTTCAACCCAGTAAAGTACGCATGATTTTTTTTTACAAAATCATGAATAATCCTTTAAAAATGTATCCCATCCCCACAAGCAGGCACAGACTCTCACACCAGTCTTTCCCATTGTCCCATCCTCCTATCACCTCACTCCCATTCTACCTTGATCCTGATTTGGTGAAAAGGCCCTACAAAATGCAGAATAAAGAGGAGGGGGGGTTAATCATGTTAAAGCTCTCGGGTTACTAAAAGAAGTACTTGCACCTAGAAAAGGAACATTATGTGTATCAACAGCACAGGCAGTAAAATAAGGTAAAATTATTTGGCCAGTGGGGATCTAGCACGGGCTAGTAAAAGAACAAAGTAGGACAGAGCAGCCCCAAATCTGTCCACTCCAATCTAGATAATCAGAAGCCACTGTTGACCTATCAAGAAAGTACTGCTGTTTTCATGTAGATCACCCTTTCCCAGCTGGAACCCTCAACTGGATCCAAAATATCTATGTCCACTGAAACCTGGTTGTTGAAATGATGGATACTGACTTCTCTGTGAGCAGCCTGTGAGCATCTCTTAGTGCCGAACCAAAATCATAATCTGCTCAAAGACATACTGCTGTTTAATACCAAATGTATATCATTTCACCCTTGACTCTGGGTAGTGCAAACAGATCTCCAAGGGCAAGTGGGCACTATGGGCAACAGCACCAGTCATGCAAATTGGCTTACACTTCGCCTCACTGCTCATTTACATGGGAGCAAATTGATTAATTGATCTCTTACTTCAGACTGTCGCAATTAACAATTACACTCTAATTGCATAAATAATAAAAAATTAACTGAACTTCAAAGAGCTCTAAAACTTGGAGACCTCTGAACCCAAATATTGACCAGACCATGCCATCTAATGGCTGCACACAAAGTAGCTACTGTAGTAGCATAGAAGTTCCATATACAGACCTGTGTGGGAAGAGGGCACGGTTGGAGAGGTATATAGCTATGGCTCTATAGCCAGGTGTAAAATAATGATATCAGCCCTGAGATCTTCAGAGATCATCTTGAAGTCTCAGCTCTATTTGAATCATTTTGCCTCTGGCTACAGGGACATGGCAAGCACTTCTCTTCTGCCCACACCCTATGAGGCATGAATCACCATGATGGCAAGAGCTTCAGAGGCTGGGGGCTTTGAGTAAAGCAGACAAAAAAACAAAATTCAAATATCTGCAGTGCCAAAAGAGGACAATGCACACATGAGAGGAATAAATGTATATAATGCCGGCTGACAGGAAACCCTCACTGAGGGTCCTTCCAGACAGGCCCTATATCCCAGGATCTGATCCCAGGTTTTCTGTTTATCCAAGATTATCTGACAATGCAGACTCATATATTTCAGTTTAAAGCAGAAAATCTGAGATCAGATCCTGGGATATAGGGCCTGTCTGAAAGAGCCCCAAGGCCCTTCCACACAGCTGTATAAAATCCCACATTATCTCACAGCCTCTGAGGATGCCTGCCATAGATGTGGGCGAAACATCAGAAGAGAATACTTCTGGAACATGGCCACACAGCCCAAAAGACATACAACAAGCCCACATTATCCGCTTTGAACTGGGTTATATGGCAATGTGGACTCAGATAACTCAGTTCAAAGTAGATATAGTGAATTATCTGCCTTGATATTCAGGATTATATGGCTATGTGGAAGGACCCTGAAAGTATGTGATCAGAGCAGCTTTCCAGATCTATAAATCTATCAGCCCCAGCAAGTATAATCAATCTGTGCTGGTTTAAAATAATGGGAAGAGCAAACCATTCTACCTGAATTGCCGTGACTCAGGGCCCTTCCACGCAGCCATATAACCCAGAATATCAATCCAGAAAATCCCACAATAACTGCTTTGAACTGGGTTATCTGGGTGCACACTGCCAGATATTCCAGTTCAAAGCAGATAATGTGGGATTTTATTCAGCTGCATGGAAGGGGCCTTAGAGAAGTTTGTATTAGAATTGTCAAATTGGAATGGATAAAACTCAGGGAAGAGCAATTGGTAATGCCCCACTTTGGCATGTTCCTTATAGGGTAACAACGTTCATGTAGTCTCTCAGTGTACCCTACTTCATGTATGAATGAATGAATCAAATGGCCCCACTCCATCAGGTTATCCCAGGATATCTCCAAAGACCAGCTCTACTACTAGGAAGAGTGAAGAAGCTATCTCATTAGGCAGATTTCAAGTGTCAAAAGTAGATAGATTGGAATATAGCTGTTATTTCTAAATTAATTTAATATCATGGGTTGTAACTGAGGCCCCATCTACACTGCCATTTAAAATCCAGATTATCTTCTTTGAACTGGATTATATGGCAATATATAGACTCAGTTCAAAGCAGATAATGTGGATTATGTGTTTTAATGATCTGGATTATATGGCAGTGTAGTGGTGGCTTTAGCTACTGTGCATTCTGAGGCCCCTTCTACGCTGCCATATAAAATCCAGATTATCAGTTTTGATTATCTAGATCAGGGGTCCCCAAACTAAGGCCCGGGGGCCGGATGCGGCCCTCCAAGGTCATTGACCTGGCCCCTGTCGTAAACTTTAGGCTTAGGGTTGACCTAAGTCTACCTAGTCTTTGGAGGTCTCTTTGCTTACTTATAGCCTTATGAGATCGTCTAGGTGGTCTTTGAAGGTCTTTTTGCTTAGCTATGGCCTTATGAGGCCATCTAGATGGCTTTTGGAGGTCTCTTTCCTTACCTATGGTCCTATGAGATGGTTTAGATGGCCTTTGGGAGCCCCTTTCCTTACCTATGGTCTTATGAAACCATCTAGATGGTCTTTGGAGGCCTCTTTGCTTACCTATGATCTTATGAGATCGTCTAGATCAGGTGTCCCCAAACTAAGGCCCTCCAAGGTCATTGACCTGGCCTCTGTCCTAAACTTTATACTTAGGGTTGACCTAAATCTGAAATGACTTGAAGGCACACAACAACAATCCTAATTTTGGACTATTTCATCATAGTCCGGCCCCCCAATAGTCTGAGGGACTGTGAATCGGCCCTCCACTTAAAAGTTTGAGGACCCCTCAAACTGTAGAAGGCGTTTGAGTTGGTTAGGTGGGGTAGCATTTGCTGCACTGACTCAATGTCTCAAGTTTTTTCTGGATGATCGGGAATAAGGCAGGTATTTGGGCAGAATCGAGTACCTCAGGATTCCCAAAGTGGATTGATATCTTCCTAAAATGCCCTACTTCAAGTTTGTAAGCAGCCACTTTAACTATCCCAGAATGCTCCCAGCATAGCACCACTTCACAACATTGTAGGAAATTTCAAATGGCATCTCAGAGTCACCAGATAAATACAGAGCTGAAATCCCATCTACATATCAAGGAGCCCACCATGTAGCATCAGTGTCAGGCACTGTGAGAAATTTATAATGGCAATTCAAAGTCATGAAAACCCATCTATGTGTGAGGGAACCATGAGAAGATCAAGTGCACAGTCAAACTTGGAGCAATTGATAATCATTAACTTTAGATGGTTCCAGAAGAGGGTGAACTTGGGTCAAAGACTTTGTGGTCACTGAAGAACTTTGTATCACAGCTGCAGTTGCACCCTCCCCTTTCCTACCTGACCTGTACATTATATAATTGTGTGCTCTTTGGGATGTGAGAGCATTTTTTGCCTATCTTTGGATTCATACTCGAGAAAGACATTTGTAGAAAAGACTGTAAAGGGATCCTAGTGCAGATGGCAACTGTGGGAAAGGTAAGCCAAGATTTTTCTTATGATTCTTTCTACATCTATATGACTAGTGGCTGTTCGTTTACCATTTGTGGTCTGCAGTTATTAAATCACTTCTAAATTGGCAGAAATCAGGAAAAAAAAACTTCCCATTGCCTTCTGTGAGTTTAATAAATAATAGAGTGGATTGATAAAACACACAAGCTGTGGATCTCTCCTGGTGGATCCAGAAGTTTGGTCTGTTTCCTAAAATATCTGACTAGCAGAATAGTTCCCCACCCCAGTGTGCCAAGGACTGGTACCATATTTGTACCAATTGACCACAGTTGGTTATTTCTTTCCTGGAATCTCACATTGAATAGGACCAATGTAGACTCTTCAAATGAGGCTGAGCGCTAATGTTGCTTAGTACATTAGTGTTAAGAAGAACCAGAAGCCAAGCTCTGGGATCGTTTCAAATCTTAACTTGCACAAGAGCTCAATTGAGATCCTTTCCATAAGTCAGTCTTCTTGTCCGTCTAAATACATGGACATAATAATACTGACCTACCTAATAAGGTTCTTCTTTTGAGCACCCTAAAGCATAGTCCAGATACATAGAATTATTTTAATCCCATAAATTATCCATCTCAGATGCCCTGCTAAAGAATTCCAAGTAGGAAAACAGGAAAAGATTAAATTTATCACACGTTGGCAGTATTATAATAAAACAGACTAGCATATGACTCAATGTAAGGAGGTTCAAGTTATAGGCCTGACTCTAAAGAGATGAAATGGTTTAATTTCAGGCATCTGGCACTGTACAGGTATGCATGTTTTCGTGCATATATAATGTTCTTGAGGATACAAAATGTGGCAATACTCAAATTTTGGAGTAGCTCTGCTGAGAGGCACAATGCATATAATGAGAGGTGGCACAAAAGCTTCATTCCTTTTCAAGCCTTTCTAATATAAACTATTTAAATGCATAAATAAAAATAGATGGGAGCAAATGATGTCAGCAGTGTTTTCACCTGCAAGTGACATTCCTTTTGTCTAAGAGCATCCATTATACATATGTATTGCTTTGGAAGTAAATCCAGGGTCTTGCTTTATTCTTCCACTCTGAGCTAAACTCTAATAATATTTCAGCAGGTTTCTAACACAGCAAGGAATGGGTTGTCTGCAACCAGGAACGCTTAAGGGGCTATGATTATTATTTTACATTTCAGGGATCCATCCTATGGAATCTGGGGTTTGCAGTATAGGAAGCTGAATTCAAAGACATAACCATGTTGGTTAGGAATACCAGCGTGGAAAGGGATGTTGTAGCACCTTAGGGACCAACTGAGAGAATGAATGCTACCAACTTTGTCGTGTAAATTAGTTTATAAGGTGCTACAAGATTCTTTTGCAGAGTCTAACACAGGCCTGCATAACCTACAGCCTTCCAGCTGTTTTGGCCAACTCCCTGAAGCCTTAGCCAGCTTTCCAATGGCCAGGATTAGTATTTAGAATTCTTAGCAAGGAAACTCGAATGCCTCATCAAACTACAAACCCAGGATTCCATAGGATAGAACTATTGCCATTAAAGTGTAATCATAATGCTATAATTTTGCAGTGTGAAATGGCTCCCAACATCCAAGAGAACTTCCTTGGCCTATTCATCTGCAGTTTGGGAAGTGGTATAACCAGAAAGCAAACTCCTGCTTCTGAAAACTAGATATTTTCCCAGCTTCTTAAAACATCCTCCTCTCTATGCATTCTTGGCACAAGTGCATCCAAAAGTATTGTTTGTTTTTCATAGACAACAAATTATGCCACTTAAAAATTGTGTTAAACGACTTTGCAAAGCATGTCCATGCCAAACACTGTCAAAACATGAGAACACTGTACAGCTAGATAAATACCACTTTATCATATTGATAACAGCCCAGTGATGTTGCAGCTGAAAGTTACAGAACAAAACTGACCGGTTCAACAAAGACCAGCAACAGGAAAAAACGGAAAACGGGTGCTTCCTCGTCATTGCACAATGATGAGGAAACAAAAAGGAGGCAAAAATACCAATTATGAAAATATTTCTGTCCATGCTGGTCCTTTTTACAAGGCACTTGTCTGTAAAAGACTACAGTTGTCCTTTCACATTTGCGGGTTTAGCTTTTGTAAATTTGATTATTTGTGGATTTGATTAATAATGTTTCGTTAGAAAACTAGATCCTCGTGTAACTATGATCAACCTCTGGTGGATGTTGCCCAGAGAATTGCAATGGAAGACTTAGAGATTTTTAGATAGGCATTATCTCAGATAAAAATTAGTAATCTTTTTATTTATGGTTTTACAACTTTTGAGGTGGTCCTGTGCCCCTAACCCCAGTGAATGTGAAGGGCTTGGAAAAGTTACTTTTAGAATTGCAAGTCTCTGCCTCCCTTAGCCAGGATATCCACTAGCTGGAGGATTCTGGGAATTCCAGTATCCCAAAGTAACTTTTTGAAGCTTTGGGTTTAGCCTATACATTCTTATGACATGGGGTCAAAATGCAGTGACTGAAGGTGTCAGAGGCAGGATATTACAAAGTAAAAACGGCTGGCTGAGAATTGGTCCCCCGAAAAGCAGAACACATGCTTTCTTTGCTTTGTTACCCACAAAACCGTTATGGAAGGCGTATTTGACTCTCTCTCTGACCCATTTTGCTACCATGTCCTTCTATGCAGGTGATAAAATGCAAGGCAGCAATCATCTGGGAAGTTGGCAAAACACCTTCCATTGAGGAGGTGGA
Organism: Anolis carolinensis; assembly: GCF_035594765.1. Taxonomy (NCBI): domain Eukaryota; kingdom Metazoa; phylum Chordata; class Lepidosauria; order Squamata; family Anolidae; genus Anolis; species Anolis carolinensis. The sequence continues at coordinate 24,471,910 of NC_085845.1, read as the reverse complement.
GGTGGCACCCCCAAAAAGCCATGAAGTTCGAGTGAAGGTAAAATATATTTCTTTCATTTAATCTATTTTCTCTATCAGATATCCTTTGGAATATGCAATTAGAAATTGAACTTACAAAGTCCATGCTTATGTTCCAGTGACTAAGCACAAAGCAAATCATGATCAATGCAAGATACATAGGTGAGTGAAATAGTTTGCTATAAAAGGCACTTGTGGGAGAGTGTCTTCAAAAACAAAATCTTTAAAACAGTGGTACCTTTATTAGTCAACCAAAATGTACAAAATATTTCATGCAAGCCTTCAGTGCTCCATTGACTTCTACAGCGAGCAAAAGGATAAGAAATGTGATGGATTGGAGTCATATACAGTAGAGTCATATACACTTATCCAACATTCTGGATTATCCAATGCATTTTTGTAGTCAATGTTTTCAATACATCGTGATATTTTGGTGCGAAATTCATAAATACAGTAATTACTATGTAGCATTACTGCGTATTGAACTACTTTTTCTGCCAGATTTGTTGTATAACATGATGTTTTGGTGCTTAATTTGTAAAATCATAACCTAATTTGATATTTAATAGGCTTCTCCTTAATCTCTCCTTATTATCCAACATATTTGCTTATCAAACGTTCTGCCGGCCCATTTATGTTGGATAAGTGAGACTCTACTGTACCTAAATTTGTATAAGATGTTGTTTCAGTTGTTGCTCAAATGGTCTCTGAAGGGATCTCAATGTAAGTGGAGGCTACTCTCCTTTTTTTTAGTCATATCGGGACTGAGACAGTAAACTCTAAACTCCATCAACAACAGTGAGATAACAGCAATTCAACACAAAGCAAGAAAGATAGTTTCCTCTTCAGGCCGAAAGTGTTTTTTTAACTTTCCAGCTAAGCTGTGTATCCGGTTCCTTTATCCATGTTGATCTTGAATTCCTGCTCTGCAGCGACAATACGCTGATCAAATTCAGTGGTATTTTTGGCTGGTTTCAGATTTTCCATTGAGTTGTTTAACACATTTTCCAGCTGGTTGCATGTTGGCAGTCATGTTGGGATGTATGTTTTATAGACACCCCAATTTTGAGCCGCTTCAAGATGGATTACAGTGGCTGTGTGGATGGGGCCATCCACATAGGCATTTATAGGAAGAACTAGAAATTCTCAGAGAGGTGTTCTCTCAGGTAAAAAAAAAAAAAAGAAATTTCTTTTGTTACAGAGGGCGGGGTGTTTAATTTCCTGTGCCCCTAAACCAAGCGAATACGAAGGACTGTTTGTAACAGGATACCAGCCAAAGTGTTGAGAGAAAAAAAACACAAAGGTCCTGTTGTGCTTCTAAACTTCCCTGGAAACACAAAGCAAAGCAACATAGGTCTGAACTTGTTCAGATCCAGCACAGTGCCTTATAGGAAAAGTTATTACCCTTGTATATGTTCTGTTTTCCACAGATAGTGGCTACTGGAATCTGTCGAACTGATTATCATGTCCTGAAAGGGTTTTTTCCTAAATTAGATTACCCAGTTATTGCAGGCCATGAAGGAGCAGGAATTGTTGAAAGCATTGGACCAGGAGTCACTTGTGTAAAGCCAGGTAAAAGTTATCAAACAGAGCTAAATTTAATTATATTGCATAGCCAATAGACATGTGTGCAAACTTCGTTCTTATTGTTTTTTCCGTGTCTTTCATATCTTTTGTTTATTCGGAAGCACAAAACAGAAAGCCCCCCTCCCTAGATGAAACTCAGCTTGACACGAAAACCTGCTTTCGTATGGAGCTGAAATTTCATGAGTACGCAGTTCTTCTCTTTCTCCTCCTCCCTCCCTCGCACCCACAATGCCCCGCATTCACTCACAGGAGTCACGGACGGGCAGCCCCACATCCGGATCTCAGCATCAGGGCGGAAGAAGGAATCACCTCACCTCCCTCCTTTCCAGGCGCGTGTGTCTGTGGGTGTGTGACTGTGCTGCACTCAGCTGCAGGCAGGCACCAAGAGATGAGTGTGCACTTTCCAGGCCTGTCTGCACCACGCCACAGACACACTTTCTTTCCAGGGAGAATTTGTGTGTGGCGTGGAGCATGCAGGCAGGCCTGGAAAGCTTGTGTGGCCTCTCAGTGCCTGCCTGCAGCCGAGCGCCTGCGCCGTCACACATGCCCCACCGCCCACCACACTCTCCCAAGTTGAAAGGAGAGAGGGGCAGTGGTTCCTTCTGCTTGCTTGCTGAGGTCTGGATGTGGGGCTGCCTGGCCATGACTCTCATGAGTTAATGTGGGGCATTGCAGGCATGAGGGAGGGAGAGAGGAGGAAAAGAAGAAGTGCAGTGCCTGCCAGGCAATCAAACACCTCAGGAAGGGAAGCCAGTGGGTGTGAAGCCCCCCCCCCCATAATGGGCTGATTTTTGGGCCCCCGAAACAAAACAATCGAAAACAGCCCTCCCAATTTTGGGAGGCTTTCCGAAAACTGATCGGGCTCCGTAATGAAAGCCGGAAACAAAACAAGACAAGCTTTTACCCGAATGCACATCACAAATAGTCAATCATTCTACAACATACCGTAGAAACCGGGGGCTCTCTAGAGTTTGTTGCAGATCGATGTCCACCATCCCTTGTCATCTCAGGCCATGCTGAGGGATAATAATATGTCAATGTTTGGAAAACCACAGGTTTCTAACTTTTCAAGTAAAAAACTTTGCACATCTTGATTATGCCACAGTTATGCCTTTTCATAGGGATTGTGGGGTAAGATAGCAGCCCACTAGAGAATGCTTTAGAACTAAGCCTTGTGGCAACTTTCTTGTCAGAAATTATGCCAGAGTAATTTGTTAAAGAATAAACTTGCACACAGTCTGTTGTCCCTTTTTTCCAGCTAAGGCCCCTCTGAAAAAGTGTGCGTTATATTTCATTATGCTCCTCAAGAACTTCACCAAAACTGCTATCCAACTCTTGCAACAAATATAGGTGCAATATTAGCCTCAATAAAAATTAAGTTTTCATGCTTTCTTGACATGAGCAGATTTGATCTTACTCATGAATTTTGTTCACAAATATTTCAAGAGAACAACTACACAGTGACGATTTCTCCTTCTCTCTGCAAGGTGACAAAGTCATTCCTCTTTGCCTTCCCCAGTGTGGAGAATGCAGCTGCTGCCGAAGTCCTAAAGATAATTGTTGCCTCAAAACCCAGTATGTGGTGTGATATTCAATGGCATAGTGGTAAATTTTGACAAGCAGGTCTTAATTGACCATTCAAGACTGAGATACTTCATAACATATCCATTCTGTAGCTGCTATGTAGAACGCTGATAAATCAAAGTGAACAGGAAAGCTCGAGGGGATGTTGGATTAAAACATCATCCCTGCTAATTAAAAAAAATGCTAGTATTTCATACGATTGGGAAGCATTTGTGGAGTTCTTGAACGATATCTAATAATACAATAATTTGCATTTATGATTACTACTATCTTCTTAAGGATTTCTAATGGTAGAAGAATAATTTTATTTTCCCCCTCTTTCATTACAGATTGATTTGTGGGGGGGTGGGCAGAGTCCTTTTGTATTTCAGTAAATTACTAAGCAAATAATATAACAAGCTAGGGTAACTCCATGGTAACTTCCAGGGGAAGCATACCATAAAATTATCTGGAGGACCTAGCAAATTCCTGGAGAGACCATTTCTCTTGGCTATGGATAAATTAAATTTCTGATATGGGTTCCGCTAATGCAGACAGTCTTACTGCACCACTGAAAATATCCACTGAAATATTATCCATTCCAGTAACAACAGTTCAGTCAAATTCATTATAGAAATCATTCTGAATCTCCTTACATAGCTTCTGTGAACGTCCCCAAAACCTGATGCCAGACCAAACCAGCAGATTCACCTGTAAAGGAAAACGGATTCACCACTTAATGTGGGTGAGCACCTTCTCCGAATACACGGTTATGCCTGATGCTTCCATTGTCAAAATAGACAACAATGCTCCTCTAGATAGAGTCTGCCTCCTTGGCTGCGGGTTTCCTACAGGCTATGGTGCTGCTATTAATACTGCCGAGGTAAGTATCAAGCCATGTCTGCTACCCACAAAAGTGAAATAAGACTTTGCTTCCAATTTGCTTGGAGCCTGGGTGCTTTGAGAAATCACACTTCCTGAAATGCTTTGAAATGCAATCATAACTACAAGCAGTCCCTGAGTTACAAACATCTGATTTATAAATGATTAATAGTTAAGAACGGGGATGAGACAACAGGAAGTTAGAGAAATCTACCCCTTGAAAAGGAAATTCACTCCAGAAAGAGTTATCATGGGGAAAAGGTGTTTCCACTGAAGTTTTATAACAGCAAGCCAAATTTTTCAAAATCCAATTATTACAGGGACAGAAAGTAAGGTGAAATCTTTTGAACAGGGACACAGATGGCAAAAAAACACCATAAGGATATTAACACTTCCTTGTGCTATTCAAAGCGTGTGTGTGTGTGTGTGTGTGTGTGTGTGTGGCTGGAGTTGCACTTTAACTCCAGCTCCACACACACACACAAATTCAACTTAAGAACACACCTACAGAACCTATCTTGTTAGTAACTCGGACACTACCTGTATTAGAGTTTCCCATCTCTTCTTAGATCTAGCGCTCTAATAATCTGCCCATCCCAATGTGGTGCCCTCCAGTGTATTAGAGCTAACCAAATGAATCTGGGTGATATCTGACTTAGGAAAGCTGCCTTAAAAGAAAGCTGCAGTACTTTCTTGGTGGGCAGCAGATCATTGGTAGCTTCTGATCATCTGAATTGGACTGGAAAGTTTGGGGACTTCTTTACTTTTGCTTTTTTGTGACACAGACAAGATCAGTAAAAGCACTAGGCTCGGGCGATATTGAACTATGAGTGGCAAATTGTTTCTTCTGACTCAGTGGGCCTCTTTTTTGGAGAGCTTTGTTCTCCAGAAAAAGCCAGGACCCAAATGTTTGGTACAGAATGTTTCACAGAGCAAGGGCTTGTGGGTTGGGAGCTCTAGGAGGTTTCCTGTGCCCAACACAATGACCATTTAGAGCTAAGTATTCATTGGAAAGCAGTATCTGCCACTTTGTATGACTGGTGCTGTTTTCCACAGTGCCTTCCTGCTCTCTGAGCCCTGGACCTGTCTGCCAGAGCCAAATATCAAAGGACATATACTGTATATCAAAGAGCAGGGTACCTTTGAGCACATTCTAGTCTTAGCTCAGCACTAATGGGTACTCACAGGGCTCACACAAAAGCCAATACCCAGTTATACAACTAATCCATATTGTCATCATATCTGAACAGGTCAGGAGGAAGAGAGGTATTTTGCATAGAGTTGGTACCAGAATGGAGAAAGCTGATCTAAAAGGAACCACTAGTACTCTTTTGGTGGATAAAAGGCCAAGGGTGACTTCTTGTGGGAGTCACCTATACGGGAGTGGACAAATCTGGAGATTCCTACTTTGGTCTTTTACTGACCTGGTAGAAATTACTGAAAGAAATACACCAAAAACCATTGCCAAACACCATTGCAAACCATCCAGAGAGGTACTAATATGTGTGAGATGAAAAAGAGTCTACCAGATGCCTTAAGATGTTTATGCTTTAGTTTGCCTCCAGTAATTTCAAAGCAGTGAACTCCTCTTCATCTCTACTTTATCCTCCGGGCAATCCTTTAGGGTAGTTCAGGCTATGAGAGATTGCTTGCCCATGATGAACTAATCAATTTCTGAGCTTGGTGCAGATTTGAACTCAAATGCCCCCAACAATTTACCATTTTAACCACGAAATCATGCTGATTCTGTTTTTGTAACCTATTTGCTTTCTATTGAATCTTGCTTGTATTTTATGTGTCTACCTGATTTTTTAATCCTAGCCTCAGCCCTGCTTATGTGTTGACAAAACCCAAACTCAGGTTTCTGGTCTATGTGGACTTGCAGGTGGCGCCTGGTTCCTCTTGTGCCATCTTTGGCTTGGGAGGCGTCGGTCTGTCCATCATCATGGGCTGCAAAGCAGCAGGAGCATCCAGGATCATTGGGATTGACATCAACAAGAACAAATTTGCAAAGGCCAAAGAGCTGGGAGCCACTGAGTGCCTCTCTCCTGATGATTTCAAGAAGCCCATTAACGAGGTGCTGGTGGAGATTACTGGTCTTGGCGTGGACTACACTTTTGAAGCAATTGGACTTGTTGAAACTGTGGTATGAGGTCTATCTTGATGTTCAGTTCTAAGGCTCAGTATTCCATTTTTCAACAGAAGGGAGCTTCAAATGTTTCACTAAAGCTGAATCCATGCCAGCAAAAGAATTTCAGCAGCAGATCCTTCCTTGGAGCTGCCCTGGATTCAATGTTAGCACCACACCTGCTCAACACATTCCTTATTCAAATTGTATTGATACTAGCCACATATTTCCTCTGCCATGTAACAAAATTTGAAAAGTGTTCTGTTCCTGGTTTGAAAGTATTATTTCCTGCTTAATTGTGTGGTACTTACTTGGAAAGTAGCTGTGATACTCCAGAAACTTCATTTTTGTGGCTGCCACAAACTATGTTTAATTGGTTGAGACTCTACGAGATATTCATTGGAAAACTATAGCAAAATGTGCTGTAAGATGCCCCACAAAAACAAAGTTTTTTGAAGTTTAATACGCGTTTTCCATGTTTTTATGACAGAATCAATAAGGAAATGACATTTATAACCCATGAACAAAATTGTGTTATCAATGGTCTTTATTCATAGAATAATACAATTTAAATAAAATATTAAACATATAACCCAGCAAGTAGGGAACCTCAAAGTAAGGAAGGTTCTACACTGGCCACATAATGCAGATAAATGCAGTTCCTACTGCATTATATGGTCAGTCTAGAGCCAGCCATAGACAGAACATTTTAAAGGGATGCTTGTAGGATGGAAGATGTCATCCACCAATCTGTCGCTTCTTCCAACTACTCCACACTCATACAGCATGCTACCCTGATCCAAATAGGACACACATAACAATTAACAATTTTACCCACAAACAGGGTAGTAAGAAGTGAAATCTTACAAGTGCATAAAAGCCGTAAAGAAGTACAGTAGAGTCTCACTTATCCAAGCTAAACGGGCCGGCAGAATGTTGGATAAGCGAATATCTTGGATAATAAGGAGGGATTAAGGAAAAGCCTATTAAATATCAAATTAGATTATGATTTTACAAATTAAGCACCAAAACATCACGTTATACAACAAATTTGACAGAAAAAGTAGTTCAATACGCAGTAATGTTATGTTGTAATTACTGTATTTATGAATTTAGCACCAAAATATCACAATATATTGAAAACATTGACTACAAAAAATGCATTGGATAAGCGAGGCTTGGATAAGTGAGACTCTACTGTACTTCCACTCTTAAAATAGTTACATGTCATGTGTTCCAACAGTGCCAGTACAGAAGTAAGAACAGATTTTTTGCTAGTGTAGATGAGGCCTGGGTCTTCTGAAAGAAAACACTGTAACATGTGCCTGCTCTCTCTGGCATGCACGCACTGTACTTGAATTCTCACGTGAGCTTCTTTTTCTTTGTATCTTCCATAGACTGCTGCTCTAGCATCCAGCCACATGGCCCATGGAGTCTGTGTGGTGGTTGGGGAACCTCCCGCTGGATCCCACCTCTCTGTTGATCCCGTTCTGCTCATCACAGGAAGGAAACTACTTGGATGTTGTATGGGAGGTAGGATATGGTTGATTAAACTACATTCATTTTGACTGATAACTTCACTTAAATGTGAAGGATGACTTCACTGAAACAGGATGTGCAGTTTCAAATGACTTTCCACATTGTCTTGCATAGTCATTGGGACAGTTATCCTCTGCCTAATGGCACCAGCTCGCTGTTAAAGCTGGGATTCTGGAGTGGTAACACCTCTTGTAGATCTGGATTCAGGTCTGAATGTTCTTGAACCCAATTCCTCAAGATTGCAAATATTAACTAGAAGGTCCTTGTGACATGACATCATAAAAAAACAATAAAAGGCAAACGGCAAGGGGAATTGCAGTTGTCCCATAGATTCTACATCCCCAGATTCAACTATCTACAGCTTTAAAAGGTTAATAAGTCTCAAAAGCAGCCACTGATTTAACAACTTTATATAAGGCATACAATTTCACTGTTTCACTAGTCAAACATCTGTAAGATTTTATACCTTGGTTTTTTTCTTTCTTTAATTAATTTGCCAATTTGGTTTTCTTGTTATGGTTAACTTGTTTTTTGACATTTTATATTGTTTGAATTGTTTACATTGTTTTAGGCTGATTTCATTGTTTGTATCCTGTCCTGAGGTGCACTCATACAGAAGGAGCTAGAAATAAAAAACATGTTGGAATGACATTCCAAAAAAAAAACCCAGAGGGAGGAAAGATGAACCTGATTCCTTCTCTGATTTATTAGAAGAGAAAGAAATAAGAGAAGAGATAGCAACTGGATTAGGAAAGTATGAGGAAACAAAGCTTCCTTAAGTAGGTGCTCTTACTTCCTCTTACACGAAAAACCAGCTGATTCCTCATCTATCTAAAATACAAACATGTGCTTTTCACCTTAAGAACAAACAAGCATTTCGAGCTCTGAGGATTAACTGGGAAAGAATCCCACTGGAGCATTGCAGCACACTAAAATACCTACAATAGGAGTTACTCTGGGGCATGCTCTGACTTATAACAAGCACTGCTTGACTATCAAGCAAAAGGTAAGTGTCGAAATAATATCAGAGCCCGGTGGCAAAGTGTGTTAAAGCACTTAGTAACACTTGTAGAAAGTCTTCCATCCATATGTGTTAGAGTTTATTTTTGGAGCTGCTGAACTTGCAGACCGAAAGGTCGCAGGTTCAAATCCCGGGAGCGGAATGAGCGCCCGCTGTTGCTCCAGCTCCTGCCAACCTAGCAGTTCGAAAACATGCCGGCGGGAAGGTAACGGCGCTCCATACAGTCATGCTGGCCACATGACCTTGGAGGTGTCTACGGACAACACCGGCTCTTCGGCTTAGAAATTGAGATGAACACCAACCCCCAGAGTCAGACATGACTGGACTTAACGTCAGGGGAAACCTTTACCTTTACCTTTAGAAATAATATCATATAAAAGCTGACTGGCATAACCAGACACAGTGAAGACATCTGCCCTTGCACTTTGCTACTCTGCTGCTGAGTATGCATATCCGGTTTGGAAGACCATCTCACCATGTTAATGGACGTGGCTCTTAATGAGACGTGCCATATTATCACAGGATGTTTATGCCCTACACCACTGGAGAAATTATACTGTTTAGCCAGTATTGCACCACCTGACATTCATCGGGAAGTAGCAGGCAGTAATGAAAGGACCATGATATTGACATCTTCGGCCCATCCTCTGTTTGGATATCAGACAGCATGCCAACGCCTTAAATCAAGAAATAGCTTCCTAAGATCTACAGAAATACTTGCAAAAACCTCTCAGCAATCCAGAGCACAAAGTGGCAGGTAAAAATCTGGAACCTCACTCCGTGACTGATATCAGATGAGAAACTATCTCCTGGGCACACAGAAGACTGGACGACTTGCAAGGTGCTTAACAGACTGCGCTCTGGCACCACGAGATGCAGAGCTAACCTTAAGAAATGGGGCTACAAAGTGGAGACCATGACATGCGAGTGTAGAGAAGAGCAAGTCACAGACCACCTACTACAATGCAGCCTGAGCCCTGCCACATGCACAATGGAGGACCTTCTTACAGCAACACCAGAGGCACTCCAAGTGGCCAGCTTTTGGTTAAAGGAAATGTAGCATAATGCCAAGTTTTTAACTTTGTTTGTGGTTTTTCTATACCTTATAACTGTTTTCCCAATTTGCTTTTGACACAATAAATACATTTAGGCATTCCTGTTGTGAGCAGAGGTGAACCAACATGCTGTTGGAAGACGAAATGTTGTGTAGTGGTTTGAGCTAGGGCTGCAACTTTGGAAGTCAGGGTTTGAATCCCTGCTTAGCCATGGAAACCTTCTCTCAGCCTCAGAGGAAGGCAAACTCCTCTTTAAACAAATCATGGCAAGAAACACCCATGATATGTTCACCTTAAGGTCACAATAAGTCAGAAACGTCTTGGGAGGTCCCCAATAACAACAGATGCACATAAATGATAAACCAGGGTTCCCATCAATCCCACATTACATTATATGAACTAGTCTGAAAACTAAAACAAACACCTGAAAACTAAATTTGACGCAACATTTATTTGTATGTTTTTATTTACCTGAAATTACCTATCCTGCCTTCCCTCCATTATCCACCTTCAATTACACAAGTCATCACCCCCAATGTGTCCATCCTTAAAAAACATAACAATTAAAGTGGTACCTGCTGATGTGCTTTTATTTCTTCTCAGGATTCAGGCTGAAAGATGCTATTCCAAAACTGGTTTCGGAATACATGGAAAAGAAATTTAATTTGGATGCATTAAGAAGTCATGTGTTGCCTTTTGAGAAAATTGGTGAAGGCTTTGAGCTTCTATGCAGTGGTAAAAGGTAAGGTTCTCAACGTGTTTAATACTTTTTGTGTTTAAAATATGACAAGTGACACCTTTACTGATTTTAATAGTTTGCAAATGGAATAAGCTCTGATTTTAGCTGATGCATATTGGAAGAAATGTGAAGAAACCTAACAACATTGAATGATATTAGTATGTTGGTTGTTGGGTTTGTTTTTCCTTTTTGAAAAATAATATTAATCTTTTCCCCTTTTCTTTCTTTCTTGCAGTATCCGCAGTGTCCTGTTATATTAATCCTTTGTACACCTGACCAAATTCAACCGAATTTCAGTGAACATGAGTTGAAACTATTTGAAGTTTTAAACCAGTTGGAAGTTGGCAAGCTAAAGTAGAAAAGGCAATTTTTGCTCTGTATATAAACAATAAAGTGTAAAGATTGGAGATCCTTATAATTCACTCAGAGGGTGTTTTTTAATCCAGGATGTACCACAAACACTTCCAAAAAATTGAAAGGGAATGCATAGTTCTATACTTGCATTTACAGTAGAGTCTCGCTTATCCAACATAAACGGGCCGGCAGAACGTTGCTGGACTGTGCTGTGACCCACAAGAAGCACTGCTTGACTATCAAGCAAAAAGCGGGCACTAGAAATATCATATGAAAGCTGACTCAAACAACCTGGGGATCACAACCAGATATAGTGAAGACATCTGCCCTTGCACTTTGCTACTCTGCTGCTGAGTACATATGCCCAGTATGGAATACATCTGACCATGTTAATGGACGTGGCTCTTAATGAGACATGCTGCATTATCACACAATGTCTATGCCCTACACTGCTAGAAAAGTTATACTGTTTTGCAGTATCGCACCATCTGACATCTGTTAGGAAGTAGCAGCCAATAATGAAAGGACCAAGGCATTGACATCTCTGGCCCATCCTCTGTTCGGATATCACCCAGCACGCCAATGCCTTAATTCAAGAAATAGCTTCCTAAGATCCACAGAGATATTCGCAGGAACACCTCAGCAAGCGAGAGTCCAAAAGTGGCAGGCTAAAACCCAGAACCTCAATCCGTGGCTGATACCGGATGAAAAATTCCCCCCTGGGCACACAGAAGACTGGGCAACTTGAAAGGCATTGAACAGACTGCACTCTGACAACATAAGATGCAGACCCAACCTTAAGAAATGGAGCTATATAGTGGAGTCCACAACATGCAAGTGTGGAGAAGAGCAAACCGCAGACCACCTATTACAATGCAGCCTGAGCCCCCCCACATGCACAATGGAGGACCTTCCCACAGCGACACCAGAGGCACTCCAAGTGGCCAGCTTCTGGTCAAAGAAAATTTAGCTTAATGCCAAGTTTTTAACTTTATGGCTTTTAAAAAAATACATTATAAATGTATTCTCAATTCACTTCTGACATGATAAATAAATAATCTGGACAGTAGATTACAATGAATGGGGATTGGTAGATGCTGGATAAATGTAGTTTCTGGTTGTTTAGAAGTTACTATTAAAAACAGGCCTAATTAATACTATGTCCCATTCTATACCATACCATAAACTGTGTATTGACTTGATATTAATATCGAAATACAGTAATTAAAATCAAATCAAGATAGACTTAATGTAATATCGTGTTAGTGTATTATAAAACAGCCTTTTTTGTTTAAAGTATTATTTCTTTCAAATTTTGCCAGTTGCTTGAGAGTTGTGTTTGCATGAGTTCTAGTTAACTGAGAGTCTACTATGCCCTTCTTCATTAACTTATTTTAGAATGCAAATTTGTGGCAGGAATTTTTTGAAAAGATAATCTTTCCTGCAGTCTATCTACAGGAGAGTCTCACTTATCCAACATAAACGGGCCGGCAGAACATTGGATAAGCGGATATGTTGGATAATAAGGAGGGATTAAGGAAAAGCCTATTAAACATCAAATTAGGTTATGATTTTACAAATCAAGCACCAAAACATCATATTATACAACAAATTTGACAGAAAAAGTAGTTAAATACGAAATAATGCTATGTAGTAATTACTGTATTTATGAATTTAGCACCAAAATATCACGATTTATTGAAAACATTGACTACAAAATGTGTTGGATAATCCAGAACGTTGGATAAGTGAGACTCTACTGTATATACACAACTGACTTGCATTAGGATTTTTAAAGTTTGTGGACCACCCAAAAATGCTAGGATAATACACAATATACCTACCAGAATAAACAGATCCATGCAAAATAATCATTCTCTCCCTTAAAGAGCACTGACAATTATTTCTGGATTGTTATGTCTACCATTTAACTGATCATGCTAACATACAGTGAGCTGTAGATATAATAAATATTATGCATGAGTTCCCTGGGAGCTAAAAGAATCAGATAGCAGAGAATGGCAAGTTTAGTAGAACAGACTACATTTCCCAGAGATCCCAGTGGCATGCCTACGGTGGCCGAGTGGGTTTAGTATTATTCTATTTGCAATGCAGGTGGCTGGTGACTGAGACCGGGGATTGTTCCATCCTTCCAAAGGACGAGTCTGCAAAAGAGGCTGAACAGATTCCTGGACATATGGAAACTACAGGGAAAGTAAGAAAAGTAATATCTTTTAAATACATACATACATACATACACACACACCCCAGTGGGTTGCATGGTGATTAGGGAATTGAACTCTGCTCTTCCAGAATCTTAACACTTAAACTATTACTATTAATGCTTTTCAGCTTGCAGATGGGTCACAAAATGTTTAGTTCTCAATTAGTTTTTTTTTCACATAGAAGAATTTGCAAACCTGAGGGTGCAGATAGAGCCCCTGGTGGTGCAGCAGATTAGACCGTTGAGCTGCTGAACTTGTTAACCAAAAGGTCAGCAGTCCAAAACCGGGGAGCTGGGTGAGGTCCCACTGTTAGCCCCAGCTTCTGCCAAGCTAGCAGTTTGAAAACATGCAAATGTAAGTAGATCAATACGTACCATCAAAACATCCGGGCGTCCCCTGGGCAACGTCCTTGCAGATGGCCAATTCTCTCATTCCAGAAGCATCTCATGTTGCTCCTGACACGGAAAAAAAAATAGATACCATTCCAGCGGGAACAGCATTCCATGCAGTCATGCCAGCCACATGATCTTGGAGGTGTCTATGGACAACGCTGGCTCTTTGGCTTAGAAATGGAGATAAGCACCATCCTCCAGAGTCGGACACAATTTGATTTAATGTCAGAGTAAAACCTTTACCTTTACCTAATGGTGCAGATCATCCCGTCATCTGAGAAACAAGTTATGTCTAATGCAATGGGATTTATTCGTAGACTACTTTGGCCACAGGTGCATCTACACTTAGAATTAATGTGTTTTGACACCACTTTAACCACCAAGCCTCAATGCTATGGATATTTGGGAATTATAGTTTTCCTGCCAAAGAGTGCTAGGACCTCACTAAACTACAACTCCCAGAATACCATAGCATTGGGCCAAGGCAGTTAAAGTAGTGTCAGGCTGCATTAATTCTACAGTGTAGATGCATCGTGTAGGAGGCCCCTTCCACATAGCTGTACAAAATCCCACATTATTTGTTTTGAACTGGATTATATGGCAGTGTGGACTCAGATAACCCAGTTCAAAGCAGATATTGTGGATTATCTGCCTTGATATTCTGGGTTATATGGCTGTGTAGAAGGGGCCCAGAGTTGCCCTTGAATGCAGTTACTCAAGCAACAAGAAAACCGAGGCCCCTTCTAACTGCCATATAATCCAGATTACCAAAGCAGATAATCCACATTATTTTATTTGAACTGGATTATATGAGTCTACACTGCTATATGGTCCAGTTCAAAGAAAATAATCTGGATTTTATATGGCAGTGTAGAAGGGGCCTGAGGTTAATGGGTCGCAGCGGGTTTCAAAGCTATAGCCTTGTCTGGAATATCAGTATCCAAAGGGATCTTGTATTACAGGCATGGGCAGGCTTTGGCCCTCTAAATGTTTTGGACTTCAACACCCACAATTCCTAACAGCCAGTAAACTGTTAGGAATTGGTGGGAGTTGAAGTCCAAAACACCTGGAGGGCTGAAGTTTGTCTGTACCTGCATGTAGCACCTTTGAGACTCACTAAAAGAAATTAGAAGCATAAGATTTCATAGGAACCAAGGTGGTTGACATTATTCAATCAAAATAGGATACAGTTAAGCAAGGGATAATAGAAAGTTAACACAAAAAATCTATTTAAAAACAAAGTTACATCATCTATAACATAGTTAAAATAGAATAAACATCTCTCTTTTTCCCCCCTACAGATTATAAAATGTAAGGCTGCAGTCGCCTGGGAAATAGGCAAGCCACTTTCTATTGAAGAGATAGAAGTTGCTCCACCAAAGTCTCATGAAGTTCGCGTCAAGGTAGACCAGATTTTTCCTAGCAAACCCTTAGGCTGAGTCTCTACTTTTAAAGGATCTGTCCAAAGTGCTGAACAAACGACATTCAACACCCTAGTAACTCATTTAGCATTCAGATTAAAACCCAAAACAGATTCATCTCCGCTAACATGGAGAACCTCCAGCCCTCACTGCTTCAAGGACCAGGAAATCTAGCATTGTTGGTCCTCTTTCTGAATTGACTTCTTGACTTGTACTTTTCTTGTATACGTAGCCTGCATGAATAGGCAGCTAAGAGGAGGGTAGCAGATATTAATGACTGGGAATTTGTGATCTGCAAGGAACATGGCTATGTTGCATTTTTATTGTTTCAGACACCCATTGAAAAACCAGTGAATTTTTTTTTTTTAAATTGACAGTGCACTATATAAAATTTTGAAATTCCACATAAAGATTCTGCCATGGTTTCCAAGCTATTGTTAGATGGGACAGAGATGAAGTTGGCCTTCTTGGAAATTGCTCCTGCAAGACCTAGAAAATGCATATTTTATTGGATGAAACAATTGATACCAATAATGTATATGATGCCCACATGTTTGTCGAGTCCATAGTCAAGCCACTGCAGCTTCCAAGTAAGCCTCAAAGACAGCTTAACATATTAGTGCCTATATGAATGTCTATAGTTTTATCTATGGGGTTGACCAAATGTTGTATCTTATAGATAATAGCCACGGGAATATGTGGGACCGACGACCACGTTCTGTCAGGTTCTTTCCCCAAAGTCAATTATCCTGTTATCCCAGGCCACGAAGGAGCTGGAATTGTAGAGAGTGTTGGCGAAGGAGTGACTGGCCTAAATCCAGGTATATAGGAGGATGGATTCCAGCATTTAAAAGCATCATAGATATGAATTGTAATCACACAGTCGCAGTAAATTTGGATATGTATGAGATTATTTGAATGCCACAAAGGCTGCTGGTAGCAGAGGCAATAGATAGATACGCACAATTTGCAGTCTTAATTTATGAAGGTGCTTTAATGTGTATTTTATCATCCTGCAAGCACAAGACAAGTTAATGTATGGGGCTTTGCTGTTCATAAATTGGTTGTAGATACAGGATCATCATGTGTGTTTATTTATCCAACTTCTTTTATTTCTAGGAGACAAAGTCATCCCACTTTGTTTGCCTCAGTGCGGAGAATGTAGCTCATGTCTAAAATCTAATACCAATTGTTGCCTGAAAACCCAGTGAGTTCATTTGGCAATTTCTCTTGCATTTCACTTGGCTATGGGTTATGAGCAATGAACATTGCAGAGGGATGTGTGTTGTTACTGACAACTCCAGTTTTTCTGAAACAGCCTCAATGAACCTCAGAATCTGATGCCAGACAAAACTAGCCGGTTTACCTGCAAAGGAAAGCTAATCCACCACTTCCTTTGGATCAGCACTTTCTCCGAATACACTGTCATGCCTGACTCTACCGTAGTTAAAATTGATGCTGCTGCTCCATTGGATAAAGTCTGCCTCTTTGGCTGTGGGTTTTCCACCGGTTATGGGGCTGCCCTCAATACAGCTCAGGTGAGGCAGCTCATGAAAGTATTCTATTACTGCTCCATACATGCCACTTAGAATATCTTCTCTTTTAGTATGTCCCATTCCAAAGCTGGCATTGATCCTGGCCTCTTTTCTCCGTGCCTTTTATAGGTCATGCCTGGCTCCACTTGTGCCATCTTTGGTTTGGGAGGAGTGGGTCTTTCTGTGGTCATGGGCTGCAAAGCTGCTGGAGCTTCCCGGATCATTGGGATTGACATCAACAAAGACAAATTTCTGAAAGCAAAAGAATTGGGAGCCACAGAGTGTCTTAACCCGCAAGATTACAAGAAGCCCATTCAGGAGTTACTGGTTGAAATGACTGGTCATGGTGTCGACTATGCATTTGAGGTCGTTGGATGTTTAGATACATTGGTACGTACTCTGTTTTCTCCTTGCAGTTTTGTTGCGTTGCTTCATATTAGATTCCTGCATATAAGGATTAATATTTTCCTGGAAACAAGGTTCTCTGGAGTAGTGTTTTTCAAAGATTCTGCCTTTCAAACTGCTTTTTTCTCTATTTCCAAATGAGAAGGAAGAAGCTGGACAAGAAGAAAATTGCTATGTAAATGATGAAACTAAACATCTGATATTTTCTATCCCTGCTTTAAAAAATTACTGGGTTATATAGCCATTCTTTACCTCTTTTTCCTTCCTTCTCATTTATGTTTGGGTTCCTCCCTTCTATATTTGGCATAAATATTTATTGTAGGGGAAGGGTTGCCTCCACAGTGCTAACCTATGCTTTTGTTTGGCCTTTAAGGTAAACGAAGGAAAAGCAAGGAAACTATCACATAAGCCCCAAGAGCCTCAGGGCCCTTCCACACAGCCATTTAACCCAGAATATCAAGGCAGATAATCTACAATATCTGCTTTAAACTGGGTTATCTGAGTCCACATTGCCACATAAACCAGTTCAGTGTGGATTTTATACAGCTGTGTGGAAAGCACCTCAAATATACATCCCAGGGGTGCCATGCCCTGGAAACAGTTTTGTTTTATTTTTCATGTTTGGAAATATTTGGCAGTCCTTCAAGAGACAGAATATTGGCCCCTGAAATTGCAACGGTTGTCTACCTCTACCTTTTTGTATTTATAATTATAACTATCACAATGATTATAATTAACTAGACTAGTAACAGGGAGAGCAAGGATGGCTTAATGGTTTGAGCATAGGGTTATCATTCTAGAGATCAAGGAAACACAGTGGGTATCCTTGGGCAAATCACACTTTTAACCTCAAAGGGAAGCAAAGGCAAATCCCTCTGAACAAACCTGCCAAAAAAACCCTGTGATATAGTAGACCACATGGGTCATCTAGTCCAACCCTCTGCCATGCAGGAAAAGCACCTCTGACAGATGGCCATCCAGCCTCTGTTTAAAAGCCTCCAAAAAAGGAACCTTAGGGTCACCAAAAATCAGAAACAATACAAAGACACACAGCAACAAACGAAGAGGCAACTAACAGGTGTTTAAAAACATGACAGCCCTAGAGGGTTGCACATAAGCAGATATCAGTCAGGTCCAATGCAAAGACACACAAACAAGAGAAAAAGGAACCAAAAAAATCTTTACTCTTGTCAGCAGAGATACAAAATCAAATAGCTCAACAAACTTACACAGTCCTTGTAAGTAGCACAGAGTAAGTTTTCTTCATCCAAAAGAATTGAACATAAAACAAATAGCTGTTCCATCATATCAAAGAACATTGCTGTTAAGTCATTGTTAATTCAGCATCTTCAAATTGTATTCTAACATCCATACAGTTATACCCCACCGGGTGTAGTCCAGACTTGCTTGCTGACCTACATCAGCAGCTGCTCATAATAATTAACACCATAAGGTTTTCTTTAACACACACACATAAATACCTGATCCTGTTACTACTTACTGTAACATAGAGTACTGTTGCCTTGATTTTGGGAACAGTATGTGATGCCTATTTGCTGTTTAAGTAGCAAATGGGCTGGTCTCTGCACTTGGATGACACATGTCATTTAAAGCAGTAGGGGTGTAGTGTAGCCCAGTTTCTGCAGTGCATATCGCATAGTCATGACTGGAACAAATGTGAGCCAATGAAGGAGGGGGTTGTGGCTACATAAAGACAACAGTTGCACTGGATGAACCTTTTGTTATTCTTCAGAATGAAAACACATAAAATGTCATTGCTGCTTTGCTTTACCTGTTTAACATTTTTCCTCCATCAGACAGCTGCGCTGGCCTCTTGTCACCTGGGTTGTGGCGTCTGTGTGATGGTTGGGGTGCCTCCTTTGGGCTCTCGACTCACCTTCGATCCTATGCTGCTTTTTACAGGACGTACATTGAAAGGGTGTTTCATTGGAGGTATGATGGTGCATAGCAAAGTGAAAACACTGAACTATGAATATTTCTTACTGTTATTGTTCAGGACACAAATTACTTAAAATGCTTCAAAGTATACATGTATAAATTAGGCCCTTATTATATCAGATAGTTTGGATTCTTGACCATATTTCATAACATAATAATTTAGACTCCTAAACTTTCGCAGTTTCTGCTTGGAACTTAACAAAGCGTTGAATCTAATACTATTTTGCCCAACCATGAGTCCTTCCAGAAATTTTGAAGTAGATTGTCCATTCATTCTAACCATTAGACTGTGTATATCAGAGGATGAATGGAGCTAGAGGCCAAAATTTTTGGATAATGTTAGATAACTGCCATTCTTTTTTAAAAATATTTTTATTAATTTATCAATAAAAATGTATGAGTTTACATTTTCCTCATTTTACAATATCTTAAACATATGTTGTATACAATCAGACAGTTTAAAAAAATCAAAATATCTTTAAACATATTTCTTCTCAGTTTTATATTTTTCCCATTACAACTTTACTACATATCTCTCTACTACACCCTTTTATCTACTTATACATAATTTTATTTATTATTATTGTTATTGTTATTATTGTTATACCTTTCCCCCCTCTTCCCTTCTTCCAGTAACTGCCATTCCAAAAACAAACAACGAGTAAGAAAGAATATTCAGCTTATGGGTAATGTAAGCCATGTGCTTTCCCACTGCCATCTAGCATACTTTTGTTTTTACAAGATACCCAAGTAAGCAATATGCATTTTGTGTTGGGACATGCAAACGTGCCCACGCGGATGAAACCTGACAATGTTGTGCAGGGTGTGGCAGATGTTTCTGTTTGTTTTCAGGGTGGAAGATGAAAGATTCTATCCCTCAACTGGTATCCAGTTACATGGAGAAGAAATTTAACTCAGATGCTTTGATAAGCCACACTTTGCCATTCAGCCAAATTAGTGAAGGGTTCAATTTGCTTCACTCTGGAAAGAGGTGAGATTTATGACTTGTTGAGATTTGCTTTTAGTGAAGCAAATCTCAGCACAGAAATCAGCAAGGCAGGGCAGTTGTTAATGTTTCTGTGGAGCAAGGAATATTGTTTTCCTAGAGCATTGTCTGTCATCAAAGGGAGAGAAAAAGAGACTGGCACCATTCTTGGATTAAGTCCAAGGCCCATCTAGTCCAGCTTTCATTTCCCACAGTGGCCAACAAGAGGACAGTAGGAAACCCACAGTGATCACATGAGCACAACAAGCACCTTTGTAATCATGTTTCCAAGTAACTGGTGTTCATAAGAATCTTGTCTCTGATTCTGGAGCTAATATAGAGCTAGTGTCTTTCTTAGCCAAGTTGTAATGCAACAAGTAGAGCCAATGCTCCATGGCCCTCAATGGGTAGGGTCCCCAAGCCGCTTCTGCTGCTGTACACAAACAAACACACTTCTTGAATTATTACGCTATCAAGAGAGAGAAAGCTGTAGGCTTCTCTCCTTATGATTGGCGCAAAGGTTTGTTGTATTTATATACTGGCTGAAATTTTACATGTATGTGTATACCCACAGGCATAGTTCTGTGTTCTACTGCCATCAGCTGCAAAGCTCCTGTTGCTGTAAGTTAGGGAAGAGAGATGGAGGAAGGTAACTGAGACCATAAAGAGGCATCTGGTCTCAGTTTGTTCAGAAGGAAGCAGTGAGTACCTGCCTTTTTCTTCCCCCAAGAAAGAGAGCAGCCAGATCTTCATGGTCTCAGATGCCTCCTCTCTCCCTCCACACCACCAAGCACAACTTGATAGATGCCAGGCAACTAAGGTGCCACTTACCCCTCACATTTATCCCAGATAGTTACTTTACTTTTAAGGCAGATTTTGGGATATTATTGGGTGGGTTGCATCACTTGTTTCTCCAAACCCTAAGCAGACTCTTAACAATTCCTGTTTACTTATGAGTACTGTGATACATTGTGTTTCCTAACATATTAATACTAGCCTGTCATTATCATCGGCCCCTTGGAGCCTCTTTTCCCTTTTCAAAATAAAATTTGCGCTATGTATGTCTTCACATGATTTCTTTGCCAGTCCATCAGTGCCCCATGAAGCCTCCTGGAAGTGGAAATGTTATAATATGTGGATCATGAATGCTATGACACCATTAGCATTTCTGGGCTGATTCCTGCAATGCTCATTAGATTGGCAAAGAAGCTGTATGGGAAATGCATAACTTGAATTTTGTTTTTAAAAGGGAGTTAAGAAGGGGACAAAGTCAACAGCTTTAATGAGGGCATGGCCCTTTACGTATTGAAAGAAAAATGCCTTCTTTCCTTATCTCAGAATCAAGAGCTTTTGGTTCCCATTATTGCAAAAAGAATGATAGGAAACACATTATTTTGTAATATGTGGGATGCGGATTGTGTTTCTATTAGATGGCAATTTCCAGCAGACCCATCCAGTATGGTGGCTTCAGATGGTGTTGGATTGCAAGTACCGTGAGCCCTAGCCAATACCGTTGTAGTAAATAATTCTGGGCATTGTGATCTAACATCTGGAGGACCACACTGTTCTCAACTCTTCTGTATGCCACATTCTCTTTTAAAGATTCCTCCCTGCCATGCTACCCACTGTTTAATAAACAGACACACTAACAACAATCTCATTCTGTCGGCTCAATATAGCCTTTCTTTATAAACTTTATAAAGTTCCTTCAGATTTACTGCAGACATTTAAAGTGCCAATCTCCCAAACACTTTGGTATGTGGCCAAATCTACTTTACAAGATCATTGATATTCTGTTGGATAGTAAATGCTGTTCTGGTGTGCCTTCAAGTAATTGACAACCTATGGAGATCTTATCACAAGGTTTTATTGGCAAAAATTTGTTCAGGGTGGGGCTGCCTTTGCCTTCTTTTGAGGCAAAGAGAAAGAGTGATTTGTCCAAGATCACACAGTGGGTAGCCATCGCTGAGTGGGGATTTGAATCCTGGTCTCCAGAATTGTAGTCCACAAATTATTATATCACTTTGGCTCGCAGTAAATACTGATCTAATCACAGTTTCACAAATAATGCCAAGGAATAGTGCCAATAACTTTCAACAGTATTTTGCACAAGAATATTTTCATCCAAAAGTCAAAGTCCTGCTCAATTGCTTTTTTTCTTTTGCAGACAATTTTTTAATGTCAACCCTGCTTTTTCTCTTACAGTATTCGTATTGTCCTAGTGTTTTAAGCTCCTAACCTGATGAAGCAATTCTTCTGGCAACTTCTAATCAAGAATTATTTTTTTAAGTTTAAACAGCTGCTTAAACAAATTGGCTTCTCTGCTCCCCCTCTCAGTTGTTGTTGACAAAGTAGTATAAATCGTGGGTGGAAGGCTGGTTTTACTTAGTTTTAGATATTTAGAATTTCCCAAGTCATGCTCTTGGTTCAAGGCAGAATTTTGAGTAAACCACAAGTGAATAAACTAAATCAATGGAAAACTACAGGAAGCATATTCCAATAAAGAAAGGTTTCAAAGCTTTTGTTGTGAATACATGCTTGTACATATGTGCCATCAAGTCATCTGTCAATTTCTGGCAACCTGTGGATTTCATAGAGTTTTCTTAGGCAGGTAATTCTTACTAGGGATGTAAACACAATTTGTTCATTCTCTCATCCTCAACATGAAAAGTAATCTCAGCACATCAAGACACTCCATTAAAATAAACTATAAACTATTTGATATTTTTTGCCCATGGCAAGAATGAAAAAGGGAATGTAATTTCTCCATCAACAGTAGAATTGAGGTTGAATTTTTGCACAAAAAATATTTCACACAAAAATATTTTTTGTGTATTTTTGCATACACAAAAAAATTTGTAAAATTTTGGAAAGAAAGACCTGCAGTTTAAAAAACTGTCAAAGATGTGCTTTTTTCTATGTTAGGAGCAACTTGAGAAACTGCAAATCGCTTCTGGTGTGAGAGAATTGGTTGTCTGCAAGGACGTTGTCCAGGGGACGCCCAAGTGTTTGATGTTTTTCCGTCCTGTGGGAGCTTCTGTCATGTCCCCGCATGGGGAGCTAGAGCTGACAGATGGGAGCTCACTTTGCTCCCCAGATTCGAACCAGCCAGCAATCAAATTCAGTCAGCAATCCTGCCAGCACAAGAGTTTAACCCATTGCACCACAGGGGGCTCCAAAGATGTGCTAAACAGTTGATAATACCTCACAACGTCTGAGGATGCCTGCCATAGATGTGGGCGAAACGTCACGAGAGAATACTTCTAGAACATGGCCATACAGCGCCGGAATACATACAACAACCCAGTTGATAATATCCCATCAGGAGAAAACATTTTTCATTCTCAAGTAAGGAAAGGTTTGCTTAATTCAGCTGTGCACTCATTGCAATTCATAACTTGGCACGTCTCCATGGCGGGTCCTGTGTTATCAATACAAATTTATTCCAAGGTTAGGCTAAATGGGATTCTCTAGATATTGTTAGACTGAAGCTTTCAACATCCTCTTATTATTGGCTGATGGGAGCTGCATCTTATAACATCTGAGGACTGTGCTTGGTTTTCCCCCATCTACTGTAGTATATAAAAGATTTTGGATGCAGTTTACTCAGAATATTAATTTAGAATAACCACCATGTCTCCCTCTGGGCATCACCACACTTGCAACCGAGGTGGCTTCCTCAGTCAATCTCACGGAACAATCAGCCTGCCTAGATAAGGCAAACACTTGCACCTGCTAGAAGCAATGTATATCACCTTCCTTGTGGAAAAGAATACATAAGAGGTTCCCCTCACAAGTAAATAAAGTACAGCCAGCCCCTTAACATTTGCTGGTATTAAAAGTGCAGGATGCCAGTGAAAGTGAAAAAACCACAAGTTATTTTTTTTTACCTGAGAGAACACCTCCATAGTAAACTCTTGGTCCTTCAGTATGGTTCTGTAGTCAACATCCAGCAAATGTTGTCCATAGCATCATGCTGGAGGACCTAGAGATTCCCACAGAGAACATTTTAATCAAATCTGCAAGTAATCGGATCCACAAAAAGCAAATCTGCAAATGCCAACTGTGCCTGCTGCATGGCAAAAGGCTAGAATAGAGGCTTCCGGTCACTCCATGCTGAGAAGACATTTAAACCCAGAGCCTTATAACGATGCTCTTTAGCAGGACTGAAAGGTTTGAGTTTTCAGGCTGATTAAAAATCAGTTAATAAATCATGCCGCTAGTTAACTGGGTAGAATATATTTTTTAAAATAAACAAAACATGGGGAACTATAACAAACAAGACCGAACTTGGGAAAGTTCCTTTTTTGGATCACAGCTCCCAGAATCCTCCAGCTATTATGACCACTTGAAAGAAATTCAAGCATTATAATCTGAAACAGTAACTTTTCCTGTGTGGGGATAGAAAATCATGAGAAACAAAACTACAGCATGAACTTCACTTTGTTTCAGAGTTTGAGTCTAAGCTCTGTCCCATCAACATCAAAACATTCAGACAATGCAAAAGTCATGAGTACATTCTGCAGGAACTAATGAGTCAAATCACTCCAACAAACAAAGATGGACAATCTTAGCTTTTATGTCCCCGAAGCACAACGAAAAACATGTTGCCTAGGCAATGGCATGCAAGTCCAACAATGGATGGGGAAAATCCCAAAAATGCACTGGGTGCAGCAGAGAAACTGGGCCAGATCATATGTGGGCTGGAAAGCGTCGATCTGGAACAGATTCACTGGCATCACTAAAGCAGCCAATCAAGCAACGGTACTCTGCAACAGCAGAAAACAATTACAGTGTTGGCATACTAAACTTTCAATCTCCAACTACACTGGGTCTTCTTGGAAAATAAACAGTGAATTCTGAGAATTAGAGGACTGAATAATCTGCCAAGGGAGTGAATATGCTGAATTTTTAAAAGCTGAATTGTTGGAAGAGCGCCAAGGTTTCAGCATAATGAAGGATGACATGATGTGCGTGCTAAACTTTTGAAGGGAAGGATGCCAAGGAACTTAACTGTCCACAGTATTCAGGAAGAAGAAAAGAATACAATCTTGGCTTCTAGCAAAAAGGCAGATCACTCATTATGGTGCTATGTATCGCTGTTGCAGTACCAAAATCTAAAAACAACAGAAGACATTTAGATTTATAGATAGATAGATAGATAGATAGATAGATAGATAGATAGATAGATAGATAGATAGATAGAGCGATAGAGCGATAGATAGAGCGATAGATAGAGCGATAGATAGAGCGATATGGATATTTAGATATATATTTAGATATATATAGATCTAAAAGTCTCCTATTGTTTTTAGATTCTGGTACTACAACAGCTATACATAGCACCATAATGAGTGATCTGCCTTTTATTTTTGTGTATATATGTGTAAATAATGTAAGGAAATTTTCTAGAATATCCTCTATACCTTTTTTTCAATGCTTCTCAACTTTTGATTCTACAAAGAGTGTAGGGACTAGTTATCACTTCCAATTACCCTCAACCATTAGTATTTTAGCCAGGGGTTCTCAGCGTTGAAGACAAAAAATATCTGAAGGACCAAAGGTTAAGAACCATGGCATTTGGGAACTCTTAGATTCAGTTCTCTAGGTTTTAGTCTGAATATGAATGGAGCTACTTAAGGTTTAGAATTTCATCTCTCTAATCTGAAAATCCTGTAATTCAATAGGATGGAACTATGACGGTGGGATCACAGTGCAGTAATTATGTAATGTGCAAGGGCCCCAGGAAATCAAAAGTACTGTCTGTACAAAGGGGGGAAATCCAGATATCATATACGCGTATATAAGAAAACAGCAAGATGAAGTGATGCAAAGGATGCTGAGCTTTACTCCTTAACTGCTCTACTGTGCAATCTGGAGAAGGAATTTCACCCAGCATCTTGCAATCATAATGTTTATGAGGCAGGATTACATAAAATCACTAAAATTAAATAATCTTTTATCACCTCCTGGTGTTGTCTCATTTTATAGCAGGTAATTGAAAGAGCTGTGCTTTTGGGATGTATGGTTGTTTAATGTTATCTAAGTTAGTTCCTTTTGCTATATTAAACAGTCTAGCTGAATGCTCTGTTTGCTGCTCTTTATTGTTAGTTTGTTGGTTTAATGAGTCTATGTGTATTTTAAGAAATTAATTTGTTCTCCTCACACCTTCCCAATAGACCTTAGTTATTGTTGTCATTTGCCATCAAGTAGAGACACAGCACGGTGTAATGATTTAAAGTTTGGAGGAGATCAGTATTCAAATCCCTGCTCAGCCGTGGGACACTTTCAGCCTCAGAGGAAGTTAATGATCAACATTTTCTGAATAAATCTTGCCAAGCAAACTCCATGATAGGGTTACCTAAGGGTTGCCATAATTTATTTATTTACAGTATTTATAACCTGCCCATCTCACCCTGAAGGGGACTCAGAGGGGCTCACAGAACACGCATACGGCAAACATTCAAAGCCGATTACACAGTTAACAGGGAGAGACAACACAAACAGAGGTAAAGACAGTTTTTCCCATCTTATTTCCGGCATCTTGAAGACTGTGGTTGACTCCGGCCATGGGGGGTACTGTCGCTCCATCTTCTGTGCCAAGGAGCTTTTTCCTCCCAATCGATGTCCTTTAAGGATGTCTTTATTACCCCCCCCCCCACTAAAAGCGGTACCGATTTAGCTACTAAAATGTGAGCTGGGGCTAAGGGCGGGTGCTCACCCCAACCTGGGCTCAAACTGCTGACCTTTCGATGGGCAGGATTTTTCTGCAGCACAGTGGTTTAACTCGCTGTGCCAAGCCCACCCCACATAAATTGGTAACAGTTTGAAGACACACAACTATATATGTATTTATTTATTTACTGCATTGGTAGCCCGCCTTTCTCCACCCCGAAGGGGACTCAAGGCAGCTTACACAGGTACTTATTCAATGCCTACCAAACACATATCAGACATACCTTTAAAATATAACAAAATATAAATTCATACAATAACATTAAAAACCTGACAATCAAGTAAAATCACGCTGTCTAAAAATCATAAAGTCATTCCATCTATTATTGCACTACGTTCTTATCCAAATCTTGATCCCAGAGCCAGGACTTCAATTTCCTCCTGAAGGCTAGAAGGGAGGGGTCCAATCTTATATCGCTAGGGAGGGAGTTCCACAGGTGAGGGGCCACTACCGAGAAGGCTTGTCTCTCATCCCTGCCAGTGAAACAACCAGGATCGAGAGCAGGGCCTCCCCATATACATATATGGAATGTCTTATCATAAACCTTCAGGTTGAGTTAGCCCAGAAGATAACATAGAGAGTGCCAGTATGATATATTTTAGAGCAGCTTGTCCAACCTGATGTTATCAATTCCTAGACAGGATAGCCAATTCAGAACAGCTATAGAGAATGGAACGTGTAGTCCACCACCTCTGGCTATAGAGCACAAGACTTTGTTTATAGCTAGCCCCACCTATGCAAAAACGCTCCTAATCACCGTTAAAACCTAAGCCTCCAGGCTCAGAACTGAATCTAAGAGTTCCCAAATTGGGAGCCTGTGTATCTCATGTTGAAAAACTGTGTAATTGCAACGCCTGCATCTTTTCAATGAAGGGAACACATACTTATTTATTTTGTAAAACCTCATGACAGTTACAGTTGTCAATCTTTTTGAATTAATGAGAATTTTTCCTACTCACAGGAAAAATAGTGATGCAAAATTCGTTTGTCTGCTACTGAAAGAACTGGGAAAGAATGTAGCTTAGCCATCGAAACATTAACTTTTATTTTAAAATTGACATTTTCTTCCCATATTGTTTTGGATGAATCTGTCAGGAGCATAAAATACAAACCAACTAAATTAAAGTTCCTGCCAATGAGTCATCCTTCGCTGAGGTCACTCTGTATCTGTGTGAAACTGATCTTTTTTCCTTCACGTGGTGCTTTTGTCTACTGGCTGCCAGTAGAAATAGGCTTCAGACTGTTTTATTTGGCCAAACTGATAGGGAACTAGTTCATGTTTTAAGAAAATGTTTACATGATGAGGATTAAATTTACAAGTTTCTAGGGAACCCATGTGTAAGGAAATACAACACAACCTAATAAGATTAAAATCTAGGGTTAAGATAAATAGTGAATATGCAGTGAAAGGGTCAGTCTATCAGTACAACTCAGTAGGTGTTTCTGCATGACTGAGAATGAAATCTGCTCCTAGCTTGACATCACTTTACGGCACATGTCAAGACCTTAGGTCAATCAAATGGGCTACCGGTATTCAATACTACATACCTGATGCTCCATGCTTCAAGTTGCCAAGGTAATGTCCACATTACACAATTATAGTAGTTTGATACCACTTTCACACTCATTGCTCTTCCTGTCGTAGCCTGGGATTTATAGTTTTGTAAAGTACTTAAAATTCTCTAGTTCACTCCAACAGACTTCATAATGGGAGCCCTCTTCAGAGAATTCCAAGTACTTTGTGAAACTAAAAAATCCAGGATTTTATAGGATAGAACCATGGCAGTTAAGCGGTATGACTGTACAATATCGGGCACCCCTTATTTGAGAAACCAATATAAATTTCTCACAGTACTTCTTACGCAGCATGATTGGAGGGTGTTGTAGGAAATTTAAAATGTCATAAAACCCAGCATTGCCTCCATGTCAGCCCTGATTGACGGTGGTTCTCCCAAAGGAGTTTTGACAAGAATCATGCCAAATCTGGCCCAGTCAGCCCTTTTATACATGTAGTACTGTATTTTGACATGCATTGGTCATGGCAAACATGATGGGAAAAATCTGTAGGGTCTTTCTCTGTGTGCCTCCTATTCACCTATAGATTTATGGTGATCCCATTAATTTCATAGGGTTTTCTAAGGCAAGGAATACTCAGAAATGGTTTTGTCAGTTTCTTCGTCATCATCCCCACCTTATCTATCTCCTACTCTGTTTCCCCGAAAATAAGACAGTGTCTTATATTAATTTTTGCTCCCAAAGATGTGCTAGGTCTTATTTTCAGGGGATGTCTTATTTTTCCATGAAGAAGAATTCACATTTATTGTTGAACCAAAAAAAAGAACATTTATTATATACTGTACGGTAGTTGTCATCACAAACCACCATAACCAGACAAACTGTGAATCCTATCAAGAATTTATTGTTACTACCACTATTTCCATGTACAACAATCTATGATGCATACATTTACCAATCCTGCATGCTCTGATGTTCTGTTCAGCGGGCATGTTTCCAAACAAAATCTTTGCTAGGTCTTACTTTCAGGGGAGGCCTTATATTTAGCAATTCAGCAAAACTTCTACTAGGTCTTATTTTCAGAGGATGTCTTATTTTTGGGCAAACAGGGTAGCCTTGCACTTTATCACTGGCCTATGTTATTAGTACTCCTAATATATTGCACAACTATAACTTTATTCCTCTCCTTCAAGACCGAAGACTGAAGTGCCAATTATGTCGCTCTTGTCCATTGGCTATGCTTTTATTTTGTGATGTTGTGTTTTATAGTCACTGATTTATTGATTTGTTGTGATTGGAATGCATTTTATATTGTGTTTTATTGTGTATTGCTGGGCTTGGTCCCCATGTAAGCTGCCCCTAGTCCCCTCGGGGAGATGGGGCAGGATACAGAAATAAAGTTGTTGTTGTTGTTGTTGTTGTTGTTGTTACTTATTTTCTGGTATTCACTGGCAACCTCCCATCCATTTACTAACCAGGGCTGACCCTGATTAGCATCTAAGATCAGATGGCTTATGTGTAAACCTATGTTATACTATGTTTTCTGTAAAAATTACAGCCTAAATGACCTGACCAAGAGAATAGATAAATTATATTAGTTTTGTAGATCCTGTCTTCTCTCCTGATAATTAACTTTGAGCTTGAAGACAAGAATAGCATAAATCCTAACTTTATGGGGCACTGGCAAACTTTATATTACAACTCTCAGTGGGCCCTCCCTTTTCCTCATTGCTTTATAGATTATACAATGTGAGTGTTGTGCACACTGGAGCAAAAAGGGAAAAAAATGTTTGGGTGTATCTGTCTTCCTGCCAGAGACAAAGAAACCAAGAAAGCAGCAAGTCCTTGAGAACTGTCCACAGAACAAAGCTGCGATTCTGACATACAATGGCAACTGCAGGGAAGGTAAGCAAAAACCGATTGAATCTATATGAAACATCTGTTAGAAACGCCTGTGTGTACCAGTATTAAATCCCTTCCAAAGTAACAGGACTAAATCTTCAAATCTTTCATTCCGTATAGAAGCATTCGTTCGATTTTATTTGGATGGATTCAGTTTATGCCTTTAAAGTTCTGCTGCGGAGCCTGATTCCCTATTTATAGTTTCAAAGGGGAAATGTGATGAATGGGTTTAGACTTTTTCAACAATCTTGAATGCTGATATTACTGATTCAGATGTCACTTCAAGCCTCCTTCCACACCTCAGTACTTTTTAATAAGGTAGACCTACCTAAGAGATGTTTTATTTTGTATTTGTTGTGCTTGAAAGAACATAAAGCACAAGACTGATGCTTGGGATCATTATTTTGCCATAGGTTAATTATTTATCTTTGATGTCATCTTTAAAAAAAAATCTAAGCAGGAAATCAGGCAAGATTTGTAGTACAGTAGAGTCTCACTTATCCAAGCTAAACGGGCTGGCAAAAGCTTGGATAAGCGAATATCTTGGACAATAAGGAGGGATTAAGGAAAAGCCTATTAAACATCAAATTAGGTTATGATTTTACAAATTAAACACCAAAACATCATGATATACAACAAATTTGACAGAAAAAGTAGTGCAATGTTCAGTAATGTTATGTTGTAATTACTGTATTTACGAATTTAGCACCAAAATATCATGATATATTGAAAACATTGACTACAAAAATGGCTTGGATTATCCAGAAGCTTGGATAAGCGAGGCTTGGATAAATGAGACTCTACTGTATTTGAAAATGAGTGGCAACTTGTCTAACAAGTTCTTTCTTTGCCTAAAAGAAGCAGGATGGAATGGTTTTTACGATTTTTAGGAAATGAATTAATAGATATATTCCTCTGTGTATGTGTACATGTGTGTGCACCTTCAGGTTGTCTGCCAACTTACGGCGACCCCATGAATTTCATAAGATTTTCTTAGGCAAGCAATATTCAGAGGTGGGTCTGCCTGTTTCTTTACCTGAAATATAGCCAGCAGCACATGGTATTCTTGGCTGTTTCCTATCCAAGCACTAAGCGAGGCTGCTTAGCTTCCAAGCTCAGATAGGACCTGGTTCCTTTAGAGTATTTCAGCCCTTTATAGTCCCATGCTGCTATTGTGTGCTTCCAACTCATTTCAAATATATGCTAAGCACAAGGTGAGCCTATCATGGGGTTTTCCTATGAATATTTATACATAAGAGGGTTGCCTTGGCCTTCCTCTGAGGCTGAGAGTGTGACTTGTCCAAGACCACTCAGCGAGTTTCCTTGGCTAATCACTGTAAGCAGGGATTCGAATCTTGGTCTCCAGAGACATAGTCCAGTGCTCAAATTACTGCATTACGCACAAGCAGATGACACAGCTGAATAAAATCCCACTTTTTCTGCTTTGAACTAGGATGTATGAAACAACATGCTAGCAGACACTGCTGCTTTGGCATGGGGTAAAATGTGGGGTAAGATAATAAAATTGGTAGGCTGGACTATTGCTAGAGACAGTATTTACAGGATGCAGGGTTATGGTGTTAATGTGAGAAGGTGTAATACAATTTTTTATATTCCTGCTCAAAATGATATTTTGCATTTCACTTTTAGTATTGTATTACAGTATTCTGTTGGATTCTAGGGAAAGCATTACTTAAATATTACAGGGAGCACTTCTGTGAAGATTTCTGACCTATATTCTTCTATGTCTGATATGCAGGTGATTAAATGCAAGGCTGCAATTATCTGGGAAGTTGGGAAAATGCCTTCCATTGAGGAGGTGGAGGTGGCACCACCCAAAAACCATGAAATTCGAATAAAGGTAAAAGAAATTACTCAAAAGTGTAAACCTCCCTTTCCTCATCTTGGGGTGAATTACTATTGTAGTGGGTGTGCATTTTGTGAGTAACTGATAGAGACTTGGGGTCAAAGCAGATGTTAAGGGGAATGTGTATTCCCTCCAATTAGCTCATTTCCCTTCTGAAAGTGGGAGTTCTTCAGGAATATATGTGTTAGAATCAGACTTGCAAACTAAGCCTTTCCAATGACAAGTCACAAAACAAAGCATGATAAATGCAAGATACATAGGTGAGGAAAATTATGTACAATGCATTTGCCTTTAGGTACTCGAGGGGCCATCTTTTTAACAACTTGTCCTCTGGAGGTAGTAGAAGAGAGTGTAAAAGTAATTTAAATGACAAGTAGGATCTGAAAAATGTTGCTGTGTCAAATACTATTGATTGTGGCTGGCTGAACCCTGGTCCCCTTTCCAGAATACCGTACTTCCTTCCTATTTTCATCCCACCAACTAGCAGGCTGCCAATATTTTATGGTACATGCTGTCCTCATTGGGATGCTTGCTGGGTGTTTTGTTTTATTTGTTTCATGATTTCTCCTCTTCAGGAGAGCGAAACTGTTACTGAAACAGTCATGCTTTCTTTTGGAAATGTATGTTCATCCGGAAAAGACCTTATTTAAGCAACGCTGGTCAGAGCTTGGAAAAGTTTCTTATTTGGAGCAAAAGTTATCAAGTCTTCAGGCCAGAAGGGAGTTGTTGACCAAAAGAAATTCCTCAATTCTGTTGTGAATAGTGATCTCTGAGGGTGCATCTACACTGTAGAATTAATGCAGTTTGACACCACTTTAATTGCCATGG
Source organism: Anolis carolinensis (assembly GCF_035594765.1). NCBI lineage: Eukaryota > Metazoa > Chordata > Lepidosauria > Squamata > Anolidae > Anolis > Anolis carolinensis. The sequence continues at coordinate 24,439,254 of NC_085845.1, read as the reverse complement.
ATCAGGGCTATCGAATCATGGGCCCTGTAGTTTTACAAGACCTTTTGCCTTGGTGTTCACCAAACTACAAATCCCAGGATTCCATAGCATTGAACCACTACAGGTTTATTTTTCCCGTGTCAAGAACGACTTGAGAAACTGCAAGTCACTTCTGGTGTGTGAGAATTGGCTGTCTGCAAGGACATTACCCAGGGGACACCTGGATGTTTTTGGTGTTTTATCATCCTTGTGTAAGGCTTCTCCGGTCCCTGCATAGAGGTGGAGCTGATAGAGGGAGCTCATCTGCGCTCTCCCCAAGTTGGAGAGCCACTACAGTTAAAGTGATGTCAAACTCCATTAATTCTACAGTGTAGATGCACTCTCAGTAATCGCTATTCACAACAGAACTGGAGAGAGAAAAAATGGTCTACAACACCTTTCTGGCTGGAGGACTTTATAATTGTGCTCAAAATAAGTAACTTTTTCAAACCCTAAGCAAAGATGCTTAGATACGTTATTTTCCAAATGAGCATACATTTCCAAAGAATGTGTGAATGTCCCACTAACAGTTTCATCTATGCCTGAAATTCCCAAGTTTCATTCCAAAATTTTTACATTTTTATTTTGGAGAGCAATTGATGTTTTGTTTTTCCCAGAATATTTTCAGTTAGCTCCCTGCCCAGTGATTTTTATACCTGTTCCCCAGGCTGGTTTATTTTAACTCTGTATAAAATAGGTAAGAAGAGGCACAAAAATTGGATTTTTTCAATCAAGTTAATCCTGCCAGAAATTAAGGGGGGAAATGCTTATTTGGGACTATAATTTCCAAAAATTTATAGCCATCATTTCCAGTTGCCATATTGGCTGCCCTAGAACCTGAAATTGTAATTTGTCCAAACTCTGAATCAATGATGGCTTTTTTATGTGACTGAATGAACTAGGGGTACACAATGCAGATATTGAAATAATACGTCTGTATTGCATTTTCCATACAGATCGTGGCCACTTCGATCTGTCGGACTGACGACAATGTGCTGAAAGGTATTTTCCCTGACCTAGAATACCCGGTCATTGCAGGCCATGAAGGAGCTGGAATTGTTGAAAGTGTTGGGCCAGGAGTGACTTATGTCAAGCCAGGTAAGGGTTTTCATACCCAATTCACATTTGACATTAAAATATGTTTTTTTAAGGATTACTCTGTTTATGAAGTATTTCTGCTCCTAGAACTCATTTTAGTGGCTTATCTGTTTTGTCTGCAAATGTGTTAATATATAAAATATTTCATGGTGGTTATAGGTTATTTTTCTAACCCTGCAGGTGACAAAGTCATTCCTCTTTGTGTCCCCCAATGTGGAGAATGTGCCTGCTGCTTGAGTCCTAAAGCTAACTGTTGCCTCAAGTCTCAGTAAGTCCATGTGTCATCTGCTGGAATCCTGGTAGATTTCAAAGGACAGTTGCCCATCATGACATCTGTCTAGGGCCATGCTCCTCAGGAGAGTCCAAAAATGTACAATGGCATATTAATCCATATTGAGAAACCACATCTAGTAATTTGCATTTTAGAGCTAATCTTTGGACATTTAATGAAAAACACTCCAGAATATTTTGCATGACAACAATAATAGCACCCAAAATATATTGTTACTGAGGAAATCCCTTTTCTCCCAAGTTGTTGTGAGAAAAGCAGAACTCAGAAGATTAAAACGGTTGCAGGTGTATCACTGCTCCTGCTAATCCAAAAGTCCTGTAACTTCAACCCTATGAGTCTTGGTCCACTATCTGTTTCAGTGGAGCCCACGGTGGTGCAATAGGTTAAACCCTTGTGCTGGCAAGACTGCTGACTTGAAGGTTGGGTTGCTGACCTGAAAGTTGCCGGTTTGAATCTGGGGAGAGTGCAGATGAGCTCCCTCTGTCAGCTCCAGCTCCATGCAGGGACATGAGAAAAGCCTCCCACAAGGATGGTAAAACATCAAACATCCAGGCATCCCCTGGGCAATGTCCTTGCAGACGGCCAACTCTCTCACATCAGAAACAACTTGCAGTTTCTCAAGTCACTCCTGACACACAATTATATTTCACTTTTTTATTTTTGAGCACCTTGAGTCCCAATTTGAGGGGAAAGGATATCATCATCATTATCTTTGATGTTGTTGGCAATTAATGATTTGTGTTTCTTGGTGGTGTTGACATTGTTTTAGCTCAATATATAAAAAAAATCAATCTGAATCTCCTCACATAGTATCTGCAAGCCTCTTCAAAATCTGATGCCAGATAAAACCAGCAGGTTCACTTGTAGAGGGAAACAGATTCATCACTTTCTGTGGATCAGCACCTTCTCTGAATACACAGTGGTGCCCGATGTTTCCATTGCAAAAATCAGTAATGATGCTCCTCTGGATAAAGTCTGCCTCTTTGGCTGTGGGTTTTCTACGGGTTATGGAGCTGCTATTAATAATGCTAAGGTAAGCATTCGTCCATATATGTACTTAAAAAATGGAATAAGAATTTTCTTCCTTCTTGAAGATAAGATGCTTTCAGAAATGGCTCTTCCCCAAATACTTTGAGATGCAAGTACATCAGCTTGAACTTACCAGTTCTTCTGGAGTCCAGTTGCCCCAAAACAACCTCCTTGTTTTGAATGTAAACTCAATGGATTTCCCAGCTATCCTCATATCCAATGCCAGCCAGTCAAATACTGGCTCTGAGGACACATTAAAGGTGGCATGCCCTGTTAGATCACTTGCCTGATGAAACTCTTCCATAATACTTGGCTCTGGTCAGTATCTGAGCCTGATAAGCTCCATTGCTAACAACTTCACATGGCTCTCAGTGATTTACACAGAGCCCCATCCACCTGCTTTTGGTTTCATTCACATTTGCAGAGCATGGGCCACTGATAACTCCAGAATCCAATAACTAGTCCCAGGTGAACTTCAACTCTATTTTAGTTAATCTCCAGCTAAGACTCTGCTTTATTTGTTTGTAGGTGGAGCCTGGTTCCTCTTGTGCCATCTTTGGCTTGGGAGGCGTTGGTTTGTCTGTCATCATGGGCTGCAAAGCAGCTGGAGCATCCAGGATCATTGGGGTTGACATCAACAAAGACAAATTTACCAAAGCCAGAGAGCTTGGAGCCACTGAATGCATCTCTCCTGAAGATTTTGAGAAACCCATTAATGAGGTGCTGATGGAGATGACTGGGCTTGGTGTGGACTATGCTTTCGAAGTGATTGGACGTGTTGACATCGAGGTATGAGTTGTGATCGTTCCCTCCCTGTAAACCAGTGGTTCTCAACCTGTATGTTCCCAGATGTTTTGGCTTTCAACTCCCAGAAATCCTAACAGCTGGTAAACTGGCTGGGATTTCTGGGAATAGTAGGCCAAAACACCTGGGGACCTCACAGGTTGAAAACCACTGCTGTAAACCAAGGCAAAAGTGAACAATTGCAGACCCTTATACCTCATCTATTCTTGTCCAATCATACCTTTTGCCATCTTGTCCACATTTCAATATTGCTTGGCCACATGTCCTGATTTTTATCTGTGTAATGTGAACTTATCTGGATCAGATCAAAGATGTGCCTAGTCTACCCATCAATATCTTGATTTTTTCAGCTTCTTCACTTGGTTTTCTTTGTCTCTACAATAGGCTGCTGCCCTTGCATCCTGCCACTTGGGCCATGGCGTCTGTGTGCTGGTTGGGGCACCTCCTGCAGGATCCCAGCTCTGTATCAGTCCTTTACAGCTCCTGACTGGCAAGAAACTTATTGGAAGTTTGATTGGAGGTAAGGATTTGTTGAACAAGATCTTATGATAGTTACTGCATGTGTTGCAGAATCAGCACAGGGAAGAAAAAGAAGTTTGGTCATATCTCTGAACCTCATCAGGCCTATATTCTTTGCTTCAGAATTTTTACTCTAAAGCCACAACATAGCCAAAAAAACCCTCACTTATAATGAAGCCCACTAAGAAAACAAAATCTGTTGTTTTTTTCCCTAGACTTTTCTTGGCATCGTTTCTCATCTGGTTTAGATTTCAGGAAATCCAGCGGTTCAATACATCACTTGTAGCAAGAGGCAAACTAGCAGGCGTGCATTTCTATGCATCCTGTTCGACCATCATATATGCTGGACTGATTTCTGCAGTTTCTTTCATCCAAATGCAACGCAACATGATCTCTAATGGCATTTTCTAAGTCATGGTCTGTGGTACAATAGAGTCTCGCTTATGCAATGCAAACGGGCTGGCAGAACGTTGGATAAATGAATATGTTGGATAATAGGGAGAGATTAAGGAAAAGCCTATTAAACATCAAATTAGGTTATGATTTTACAAATTAAGCACCAAAACAATATGTTATATAACAAATTTGACAGAAAAAGTAGTTCAATACACAGTAATGCTATGTGGTAATTACTGTATTTACGAATTTAGCACCAAAATATCACGATGTATTGAAAACATTGACTACAAAAATGCGTTGGATAATCCAGAACGTTGGATAATCGAGTGTTGGATAAGTGAGACTCTACTGTATTCTTGAGCAGTTTCAATAGGCTTTGGTCTTACCTGTGGCTTCACAAAGTCTGGTAATGTACCCCTCATGGATATGCGGGCCGTACTGTATATGCATGCATGTGCATGAACAACAGAAAAGGGAATCTTCACCACGGTTGGGCCCATTCCTAGTGCATCCTGAGTTAATATAGACTAAGTCTCTATGTGGGTGCAGTGTGCACTCCAGCAAAACAAATACATCCCAGAGTTATGTGGTGCATGGTTCAGGGTCCTCTGAATATTATTCTGTGTCAAAGAAAACGTTATGAAATTCTTGGGATTATCATAAATCAACAGGCAACTTGAAGGCAAATTCACGTGGCTCATGGTCCTGGGGTCACTAGCCTACATTCATCCACAATACCAAATCAGTGGCAATGGTCAGATTGGTCAGCCACAGATACATCAAGTTGGATCTCAATAAAGAGCCTTACTTTCTGCATTGTTTGTTGCCAGTGCAGCATCTTGCTCTATTGCAAATACAATACAACAGAGGTCGCAGTTGGAAAATACGTATCATCTACCTGGATATCCTTATCCTGGGTGCCAGTTCCTCAAGTACTATACAGGCAGTCCCCAAGTTACAAACATCTGACTTACAAATGACTCATACTTACAAATGGAGGTGAGACAACAAGGATTGAGAGAAATCTGCCCCTAGGAAGAGAAATTCACTCCTGGAAAAATTATCATGGGGAAAAGTTGCTTCCACTGAAGCTTTCTAACCAATCCTTGTTTCCACAACAAACCATTTTTTTTCAAAATCCAATTATCACAGGAATTATCACAGGATAGATAGATACTAGATAGATAGATAGATAGATAGATAGATAGATAGATAGATAGACAGACAGACAGACAGACAGACAGACAGACAGGGCTGGAGTTACACTTTAAAATGTACCTATTCTGCCTTACATGCAAATTGAATTTAAGAACTAACAGAAGCTATCTTATTTGTAACTTGTGAACTACCTGTATATAACTAGATGTTCTTTGCAAAATACGTAACATCACAGAAAACAGTAAAGGGCAGGAGGCTAAGTGGATAATTAGTCCCATCCATATTTGTACAGAAGATAATATCCGCACATCAAACTTTAGAAAATCCAGATACCCAGCATATGTTGTGAAATTATTGCATTGCCATAGGGGTAGAAACACTGTTATATAAGAAGCAAAGACCTTACTGGTTGCTGGGCCCATTTATTTGGAGACATCATAATTCTGGAAATAGAGCCTGCCAATGAATCTGTATGCAACAATCCAAAGAAAGTATTGATGGACATCATATAAAAAGATTAATGAACATTAATCATTTCAAAACTAGGTTTGGGACAATAATTATTTATGTATTTATTAATGAAGGATTTCTTCCCTTCCATATTAGGCTTTGATTGTACTAAACATTTGTTTAACAGATGAAAATGAAATGTTTCTCGATCTTCTAAAATGTGTACAAAATCCACCTTCCACCATTTTCCTGTCCATAAACTATATACATAAATCTTGAAGGGTCTGAGCATACTGGGTTTCCTTTACCTCCCAGGTTGGAAGTTGAAAGATGCTCTCCCTAAACTGGTTTCCGATTATATGGCAAATAAATTTAATACGGACGCATTAATAACTCATGTGTTGCCTTTTGAGAAAATTGGTGAAGGCTTTGAGCTGCTAAACAGTGGTAAAAGGTAAGTTTTCCATCATATTTGTTTGATTTTTAATACTTTTATCCTGCCCCTTTCTTCAAAAAAGATCAGGATAATGGGTTTTTATTCATGTAACAGCTCTTGGCATTGGGATAGGTTGCCCAGATATAGCATTTGAAACCTATGTCTGAACAGGCATTTGAACACAGTTGACCTCTATTTAAATCCAACTCTTTCATCTCAAAGTAAATTTTCAAGACAAGGGAAGCTGCTATTTGATGGCGAAGTCCAAAGTAGAATTGATCATTTCCCCTTCTTTTATTATTGTCACAATGGTCTTTAATTAAACCAACCTAAAATGTCCCCATTGGTAACTGACTTCTTGCAAAAAGAATCAACTCTGCTGATACATAATGGATACTTTTATAGCTTTTTGACCAGAAATAAATATTTTCTCCTTTTTGTCTTTCAGTATTCGCTGTGTCTTGTTGTTTTAACACAGGCTACCCATTCTACAAATCTTTTGCCTATTGGGACAAATTCAACAGAATTTCAGCAAATAACATTCTATGTATATAAACTATTTAGGTTACAGTCAATTATGTGGCAAGGGAATAAAGGACAAGAAACAAAAACCCTCCACATAATTTGTAATTCACAAAGTCTCCGTCTCTCTCTCTCTCTCTCTGGTGAGAAACTTCTTCTGCCACTTTTAGGTCCATGTGATTCCAAACTAAAACTTTCCAAACCGATTGATTGCTATAGAGATGACATTCCAGCTTTTGAAAGCATAAAGAAAAGGTCATTTTCTCACTGATTCAATGCTTGACAACATTATTTTCTGGATTCTTCTCAGCTTCTTTCAGATCACCTCTTTTATCTCTCTCCAAACAATAGAATTTGGCAAAGTCTAGAAAACATAGGGCTTTCCACGTACTGTTGAACTCCAAATCCCACCTACACAAGCCAGCCTAAGCAATGGTGGGTTGTCTTTGGAAAAGTAATAAATAAAACATTTAGGACAGGAGCTTGGAAGTAATATATTATGTGCAATGACAGTACTTGTGAACCTTTTATAAATGAAATTATTGGTGGTGCTATTACATTTACTTTCTCCTCCTCCTCCTTCTCTTCCTTCTTTTATATTACGGAAATAGAGCTATCATGATATAGTGGTTGAGTGGATGAGCACTGGATTGCCCTGCATGTGCATGGATAACCCAGCTGTTAAAATTTGGTCCAATCCTTCCAGTTTGATTTCACACTAACAGACTACACATGCTAAAGGCTAATGCAAAGCTACTTGTCTATATGAAGGAAAATAATGTTTTGCCGCTTCTCGTTTACTTGCATCTTTTTATTATCCATCACTTCCAAAAGTGTTGCAATATTTTTCTATACAAATCATGAAATAATTATACAGTCTTAAACCTGTGGTATATATGGTTTAATAATATGTCATACGTATTTGTCCACACTAAATTATTCTCAGAACTAAAATTTAATATTTTAAACCATGTTTGGCTCTTAAAATTCAGTTGCACATAAAAAGCATTACATCAGCAACTGCAAAAGACTTTTTGTCAACAAAGAAAAAGAACAACTCTTTGGCTAAGCCAGCTATGACCTCAGTGTATGTATATATTTATTATAACTTCCTGGTAGTTTTTTGCTTCCATTCAAGGACATAAAATGTCTTGTTTTAAAGTGGACTTATTTTTAGAAGTCAGCAAGGGAGCAAAAGGACAAACAAAAAACACGTGTCTTCTATTTAGTTGAATTAGCAATAAATGTTTCTAAATCTCAGAGTTTAAGGCCTCTTATACACTGCCATATAAAATCCAGATTATCTGCTTTGAACTGGATTATATGACATAGAACACCCTGAAAATGTTGAGGAACATTGGAATAAATTGAAGATCTTCATCATTACTTATGTTTCACATATCTCTATTGTGATCTATTTCATTTCTTCTCTTGGCATGTATGTAAAATGATTTTTGTTATATGTTATTTTTCATGTATGTTTAGCATGATACTCTGTTTAACGCAATATATATCTTCAGTTCTCTGGTGTTCACATTTGCCATAAAAATCATATTTGTCCATTTCTTTATTTTCATATTTAATATAAATATATTTATAGGTTGTTGGTATTTGTTATATATTTACTATGTTTAGGTGTTGGTCTTGTGGTTGTGGCCCTGTTGATGAATGTAGAACTTTAGGGCCAGGGATTCTGCTGATCTGGCAACCTTAATCAGCAGCACAATATGATCCCCTTGTCTATGGATTCTGTACCCACAGATTCATTTATCCACACTCCAAAATATATTCCCTCTCTCCAGAAGTGTTTGTGGTCTTCTTTAGGTCCTCCAGTATGATTCTATAGTACGCTTCCAGGCCAGATATAGTCAAAATAAAGGATTTGCTAATATCCATAGTTTCAGCTATCCATGATCTTGGAATGTATCCTCCTCAGATATGGGAGTCATAATGTATTCCATTAAGCGTGCATCTACATTGTAAAATTAATGCAGTTTGACACCACTTTAACTGTCTTGGCCCAAAGATATGGAATTATGGGAACTGTAGTTTGGGGAGGCTAAACAAGTTAGAGACATAAAACAACAGCTACCATGATTACATATTATTGAGCCATGGCAATTAAAGTGGTTTCAAACTACATTAATTCTACAATGTAAATGCACTAACTGCATTAATTCTACAGTGTAGATTCACCATTGGTAGCAGTATTCTACAAACTGTATCTATCCCGGGATGAGATGTTTTTTCCCTAACGCAATTGAAAAATAGATATAAGAGCAGAATCTAAGAAAGAAGAAACTCCTTTAAATAAAGGTTGCTTAGGTCTCTTCTACACTGCCATATAATCCAGTACAAAGCAGATAATCTGGATTTTATATGGTAGTGTAGAGGGGTCCCAAAGTGCCTCTTCATGTCCATAGAAAGTTACAGGTATTTCCTGCTCCTTTCTTCTTACTTGTGACAACCAGTTCCATTATCCAAGCAAGCCTTACGTCCACATAAATGGAATACTCAGATTGAACTATAAAGATGAAAAACTCTTGATAATATCCTCCCAGATTTTATTTTTAATTCCATTTGATAGATTTGTATATCATAATGCAGGCCTGAACTACCTGTGGCACTCCAGGTATTTTGGACTTCTGCTCCCATAATTTCAGACCATTGGACAAGATGCCTAGGGCTTCTGGGATAGCAGATTATGCAAGTCTGATGTAAATTCTCATCTCTGTGCCATTAAGATCACTTTTGCTAGATGGGAATAGTTCGCATGAGCATGGGACATTTCAATAACTGTGATTTCCCCTTCCTGGCTCTTTGTTTTGGTGCTGAAAAGGAAGGGAAACGTATGCTTCCTTTTTTAAACAAAGCAATTGCTAAATCAACCTGTTCTCTGCATATTTTAATGGCAATTGCTACTCAGATTGGGCAAATCCTTAAAAATGGGCCAGTTCAGTATGTGAAATGTTTGTGTGGTCCAATCCAGGCTGCCAACAGATCTAATTAGGAATCATTTCAATGCATAAATTGATTTAGTGTAAATCCATAACATTTAGTTACTGCATTTTAATGCTACTTCAACTGTAGTTGCTTGAATATTACTTCAACTGTAGTTGCTGAATATTCAGCAGCACTGAGCTGCTGAACTTGCGGACCAAAAGGTCTCAGGTTCAAATCCCAGAAGCGGAATGAGCACCCGCTGTTAGACCCAGCTCCTGCCAACCTAGCAGTTCGAAAACATGCAAATGTGAGTAGATTGATAGGTACCGCTCCGGCGGGAAGGTAATGGCGCTTCATGTAGTCATGTCGGCCACATGACCTTGGAGATGTCTATGGACAACGGCGGCTCTTCGGCCTAGAAATGGAGATGAGCACCAACCCTCAGAGTCGGTCATGACTGGACTTAACGTCAGGGGAAACCTCTACCTTTGCCTTACCGTAGTCTATTAAGGTATTTAAGTTTCTCTGCTAGAAGGCTCTAATGCAGTAGTTCAGAAGAGTCTACAAATTGTACACCCCAGATGTTCCCCGTGGTCCTTGTTCATAGATACTGTGTTACCAGTAGAGTTTAGGAACAGCTTTATTATAATTTACATCAGGGGTGACATTGGAAGTGGCACAATGCCACTTAAGGTTTTAATGGTTTAAACTGTTTATATTTAATATTTCCAATGTTTAATTCTAATTTAATGCTTGTATATTTAAAAAAAAATTAATTATCTTTTTAGTATTAGCCACTTTGGGTCTTTTAGAGAAAGCAGGATTGAAATAAATAGAAGATGAGGAGGTAGAGGAGTCAGTAGTAGTAGTAGCAGTAGTAGTAGTAATTGTAGTTTGGGAGTCTTTCAGGCTATTCCAAAAGTAGCCTAGATTTTTTTTAATGGGGAAGATCTCCAGAAGGCCTTCAGCACTGCAGTTCCCCAACTCCTAGCTTATATTGAGAATAATAGTGTTTCAAGGCAAGTTTTTTGTCATGCAATTGCCTTGCCTGAAACACTAGATTCTACTGCAGATTTGGAGAAGTGCCATGGCTTTTTCCATCTTTGCAGATCCAATGTTTTGTGTGAGTACCAGATCTTTATTTCTACTTCTGTGTTACTTTTGTAAATTTGTAGATGAAGCACTATGGAGAAACCCTATACCATTGCATTCAAAGGCAAGCAAATCTCTTGGTGATACTTGAGGAATTTATCACCACTCGAGGAAGCAATGATTGGACAATGAATACTGTTGTTTGATGAGTGCAAATATAATAATAATAATAATAATAATAATAATAATAATAATAATAATAATAATAACACAGTAGAGTCTCACTTATCCAACATAAATGGGCTGGCAGAACGTTGGATAAGCGAATATGTTGGATAATAAGGAGGGATTAAGGAAGAGCCTATTAAACATCAAATTAGGTTATGATTTTACAAATTAAGCACCAAAACATCATGTTATACAAGAAAATTGACAGAAAAAGTAGTTGAATATGCAGTAATGCTATGTAGTCATTACTGTATTTATGAATTTAGCACCAAAATATTACAACGTATTGAAAACATTGACTACAAAAACACTGACTACTAAAAGGCAGACTGCGTTGGATAATCCAGAATGTTGGATAAGCGCATGTTGGATAAGTGGGACTCTACTGTAATAATAATAATAATAATAATAATAATAATAATTTTACTTATAACCCACTTCCATCTCCCCGAGGGGACTCAGAGCGGTTCACATGGAGACCAAGCCTGATCAACAGATAAAACAATACAACATATATAACAAAAACAATAACAGTAAAATAACATAAATAAAATACATATTTTATACATTCATAAAGTACTCAAAATATGTGTAATTTGCTCAAATATTTCATTCCACTGTATTTATAATGAGCATGCATACAACAAGAAAGCCTACATGGCATAGTGGCTTGAGTGCTGGACTACGTGTCTGGAGATCAGGATTCGAATCTCTGCTCCATCATGGAAACCATTGGCTGACCTTGGGCAAGTCAACACTCTCTCAGCCATAGAGGAAGGCAAAATCCCTTCTTACCAAGAAGATACGATAGGTTCACCTTTGGTTGGCCTGAAACTATGTTGGTAAGCCTGAAGCTAAGCAACCAGGATGTACATCACCAGACACGAGTCATATCAGTACCGAGAGCACTATCACTTTGGAGGTTGATTGCAGTAGCTGAAAACATTCATTGCAAATCAGAATACGTATTCCCTCATTAAAGTGGTCATTACATTTTGTATAAAGCTGTCATAAAAGAGGGAAATTCCTATGAGAAATCAACTACAAGGTTTTTAAAACAAAAATTGATAGGCAATAAATGCCAAAATGCAAGTTTCGCAGCTCACATTTGCTTGGATTTGTGGGAACTCATAAAATGTTGCTGAGCGACAGATGCTTTTTGCAGTGAAAACCCTGGTCATTGCAGATTAGAGAACTCTAAAAACAAAACAGCAACATGGGAACCTGGTCATCCCTTAATGGCACTGAATTTCACAATGGCTAAGAAATATGTAGGTTCCTAAGAAATAGGTTCCCTTCTACAAAACTCATTTGAGTAATGTGTTCTAAGTTTTAAATCCTATCTGCAGTCCACTCAGAGAGTAAAATATTATCCACCACTGCTGGCAGGAACAGTACAATCCAATGCATTTTTATTCAGAATTAAGACTCACTATGTTCATTAGAGTTTACTTGTGAGTAAATGTCCATAGGCTGTTGTTTTAATTAATTGGAGGGCAGGGCACTTTCTTATCAATAGGGTGGAATATATCTTTAAAGTTTGATCTGAACTATGAACGACTTGTGGGTGTATCTACACTGTAGAATTAATACAGTTTGACATCACTTTAACTGTCATGTCTCAAAGCTATGGAATTGTAGCTTTATATGGTCTTTATTTTTCTCTGCCAAAGAATATTGGTGTCCCACCAGACCACAACTCCCAGGATACCATGTAGATCGGCCATAGGCAAACTTCAACCCTCCAGGTGCTTGGACTTCAACTCTCACAATTCCTAACAACTGGTAGGACCAAAGTTTGCCCACGCCTGATGTAAATGTATAAGATGTCAGCCCAACTTTGAAGATGAGGTTCAGCAGCTCCTTTGAAGTTCAGACTAAAACAAAGAGCAGATTCGGCAGTGGAACTCTCTCCCCCGGACTGTGGTGGAGGCTCCTTCTTTGGAGCCTTTTAAGCAGAGGCTGGATGGCCGTCTGTCGGGGGTGCTTTGGATGCGATTTCCTGCTTCTTGGCAGGGGGTTGGACTGGATGGCCCATGAGGTCTCTTCCAACTCTACTATTCTATGATTCTGTGATTAATCTCTCGACTGGCATTAGAGCAGCCAGCCACATAAAAATGAGGAAGCATTTGCAGCCTTTCTGGTAGTCATGTGCACAAAATTCATTTCTCCAGTTTCATTCATTTATTTCATTTATTTCATTCCTTCGGGAGCACAGAATGGGAAGGCCACTCTCAGTACGAAAATATACAAGACATGAAAGCAGGCGGGAGTAAGTACTGGCTCCAAGCCTGCTTTTCAGCATCGCAGTTATAGAGGAGAGAAGAGGGATTGCACTCAGGGGCAAAACTAGCCAGCTTTGCTGCAATTTCTAGCTGCTGTTTTCCCCTTCAGTTGGGAAACCTACCTTGCACTACTGATGAGGTCTCTTCATCGGAGCTAGGGGCGGACCCATGCTGGGATCCTTGGCGCACTGGCGGCTTGCTGGGGCTTGGCCTCTATCGCATTGGCCGGCAGCCTTGCTCCATGACTGGCAGACACAGGCACTTTCTGGGCCTGCACGCCACACACACACACACACACACACACACACACACACTCTTTCCAAGGAGAGTGCTTGTGTGGTGTGTAAGCGCAGAGCACCCATGCCTGCCAGGGCTTGTAGCTGCAGGCCCTGGCAGGCATGAGTGCTCTGCGGCTGCACGCCACACTTGCACTCTCTTTGAAAAGTGTGCATGTGTGGCATTCAGGCCCAAAATGCCTGCACCTGCCAGGGCCTGCAGCCAAGTGCCTCTTACTCGATGTTTGGCTGCAGGCCCTGGCAGGCACGGGTGCTTTGGGCATGCACACCACACATGCACTTTTCTTGGAAAGAGTGTGTGTGTGTGTGTGGCATGCAAGCTCAGAGAACCCACTATTGCCAGGGCCTGCAACAGAGCACCGCTTACTCTAGAGAAAGCGGCGCTGGGCTCTGCGCCTGCATGCCATACATGCACTCTCCTTGGAAAGAGAGTTTGTGTGGCATGCAGACCTAGAAAGAGCCTGCCACTACCTTTCTGGGCCTGCACAGTCACGGAGCAAGGCCGCCAGCAAACATGATGGAAGGTAAGCCCCTGGCAAGCCACCACTGAACATGGCATGTCCCAGTCCTGTGCCAAGGATCCAACCATGGGTCTGCCCCTAGCTTTGATGAAGAGACCTTAGCAGTGGTGCAAGACTAGCCATGGCAAGCCGTCAGTGAACGCAGTGCATTCCAGCCCCGCACCAAGGACCCCACTGTGGGTTCACCCCTAGCTCCAATGGAGAGACCTCAGCAGTGGCACAAAGTAGGTTTCCCAATTGAAAAGGGAAATGGCAATGAGAAATGTCCCAGGGGTGTCTTCGGCTCCAGCCAGGGAGCCCTTTGACGCCCCATATGGAGGTGAGGCAAACCCCAATAAAACACCTCCTTAAAGTGCGTGCCGGGAAGGGGAGCCTGGGTGGGAAGCCCCTCCAGAATAATGGGCCGAAAGAAAATGGATATTTCAGCACTAAGAAGCAAAAACAGATATCTGCCCTATCAATTTTGGGAGGTTCTGTTAAAAATGGATCAGGGCCCCTACCAAAAGCCAGGACACGAAATGGATCATGGTTTACCCAGAATGCGCAATACTACTTTCTGGTCGGTTTCCAACAACAACCAGCTAGATACCTCCAGGAAGTCTATAAATGTGGCATGAGCCATCAAGACACAAAGGAAATGTCCTATATTGAACATCCCATGGAAACGTGTTCAAGCTAATGATTATACACTACATAACAGCTTTGATTCCAGGGTCATAAATAAAACCTTACAAAGAATAATGGAACAAGGAAAACAAGGATAGCTTAAACGGATAAGGTAGCAATGAGCCCTTTATCAGCAATAATACACTAGACAGAATAAAAAGATTGTGTTTCAGTGATAGGATGCTAAAGGAAGCAAAACGAAAGGAGAGATAAGAATATTAAATGGAGACTGATTGCGGCAACAAGATGCAAACCTGCAGAGAATCTCGGCCAAAACGATAAATGTTGTGATAATGGAAAATTCCATTGAAATTAACTACTCAATAAACATGGTCCAATCTCTTTAGTCTCACAGTTCAGCTAGATTAGGATTATTTCTTAGTTTGCAAAATATTCCTTATTGAAAATTAATATGATGTTCTTGTATATACATTGTGAGAAGTCTAGTTACAAATTAAAACGCTGAAAGATCAACAAGCTGCCTTTTTTTGGAGCAGATGGCTCATTCAGAGCTATGTTGACAAGTGATAAGCTAGCCTTTACAAGAAATATTTGTGTTCAACAAAGCAGAATGCTATTATTTTTACCCTACTACTTGATCTTAACCTTACAATATTATTTCAGCTTGTATACACATTTGATGTGACGTCTCCAGAAACTCCAGGTCGAGCTAAAGAAATACTATCTTTTCATTTCGCTTGGCAGTATATTTGCAAACACTGCAGATGTTTGAAAAGGATTGCCTAAATTAGATTTAGGGCAGGAGGACCACAGACGTAGTATGTCCATAAAATATGTAAAATAAACAGTGCCATAAGTGGAATTATAGCAGCTGTTAACTCTCTGTGTTGTTAGACCGGCTTCAGAAAGACAATATATTAATGTCTACTAGTTTAGATGGCTTGAAAGTACTTTAGGAAGGAATTTCAGAACACGGATCAAAGAATGATCCTGAATTACGACCAGGTATGTGTTTGATTTCACTTCACACAGTAGGATGATATTCCTTTCCTCTCCTAACAATGCAATAAAATAACAAAATAACAGAGCTGCAAATGATCCCAAAGGTCATCTAGTCCATCCCCTGTCTGTGCAGAATATACGTCTAAAATAACCCCAAGAGACAGGCATCCAATATATGTGTTAAAAACTCCAACAAAAGAGGGTCCATCAATTTTCTGCTGAAGTGGTTCTGCATCAGGAAATTCTTCCTAATATTTAGTTGGAATGTCTTTTTCTTTCTTTTTCGAATCCATTTGTTCATGGGCTGGAGCTAAACTAGCCTATATCCCAGGAGATGACCCCAGATTATCTTCTTTGATCTGGATTATATGAGTTTCCCCTGCCATATAATCTGGGATAAGCAGATAATCTGGGATCAGATCCTGGGATATAGGGCAGTGTAGATCCAGCCATGGTCTATCTCCTGAAGTAGCAGAAAATAAGAAAATCTTCCATATGGGAGCGGTGGTGCAGTGGGTTAAACCCTTGTGCCCGCAGGACTGCTGACTTGGAGGCTGGGTTGCTGACCTGAAGGTTGCGAGTTCGAATCCTAACAGGAAGAGCACGGGTGAGCTCCCTCTATCAGCTCCAGCTTCATGCAGGGACATCAGAGAAGCCTCCCACAAGGATGGTAAAAACATCAAAACATCTGAGCGTCCCCTGGACAACGTCCTTGCAGACGGCCAATTCTCTCATGCCAGAAACGACTTGCAGTTTTTCAAGTCGCTCCTGACACAAAAAAAGTAGTTTTTTTGAGGCACCAGCACTCTTTAGCAGAGATATCCCAGATTATCTGGCCGTGTAGATTTGTATAATCCAGTTCAATGCAGATAATGTGGATTATCTGCTTTTATTATCTGGATTATATGGCAATATAGAAGGGGCCTGGGGCAGAACATAAATGGTACATCAAGCTTCATAGTATCTAAATCCAGGCAAGTTACTTTCAAACCCTTAGATAAGTATTTCTACAAATCCCTTGCAATTGAAAGATGATGATGGTGATGGAGGTGGTGATGATAATGGTGGTGTGACTTTTCTGCCCCAAATCCTCACTTTACCTAATGTAAATTTCCTTTGGAAGACCAGCTTTGTTTAGCCCTAAGGCAGTGGTTCTCAACCCGCAGTCCCCAGATGTTTTTGGCCTACAACTCCCAGAAATCCCAGCCAGTTTACCAGCTGTTAGGATTTCTGGGAGTTGAAGGCCAAAAACATCTGGGGACTCCAGGTTGAAAACCACTCTCTTAAGGGATAATAGCCAGCATTGTGGACGAGAAATAGCAGTTAATACAGTTGGCCCTCCATATCCACGAATTCAACCATTCACGGACAGAAAATTTTCCCCATCGTCAGATAATCCAAAATACAAGCTGAATTAAAAATAATAATAATAATGGGCAATTTGCTGCCAGGCAATACATTACATTAGGAAACCATGCATCCATTTCATCTGATCATTTGTCTTTCTGACTGTAGGGCAATTAAAACAAAACAGTGTTACTTTATCTTATTTGCTCTTTTTGGATTGTTTTAATGTTGCCAAAATGTGAGTTACTCCTGAGCAACCTCAAGAGACCACCACAAGGATTTATTTTTATTGAGTCTCCTCCCATTTGGAACAGTTTTGCAATCCCAAAATTTCTTACAAGTTTGATGGAATCAAAACTGACATTAATAAATCAAAAATTAGACTAATTATATTTAGGTTTCTTTTCTTTCTCTTTTTTTCTTTTGTTTTCTTTTTTTCTCTTCTTCCATCACTTGACCCCATCTCTCTCCCCCCTCCTCCCTTTTTCTTCTTTTGTTTCGACATATAGTTTATTTGATTTTATTGTATCAAGAAAAGATGATATTTTGTTGTTAAAGAAAATGTAACAATGTTGCTAACAAACCTTGCAATAAATTTTTAAAATTAGACTAATTCCACCAGAGAAATCAACCATAACAAAGCACTTGATGAACCAACCTGGACACAGAAATGTAATTTAATTTTAAACTGAATTTGAATGCTTCTATGACGGTTATATATGTGTTTTATACTGTAAGCCGCCCTGAGTCCCCTGTTGAGTGAGAAAGGCAGGGTAGAAATACTGTAATTAATAAATAAATAAATATTTAAGAACACAGAAATGCTGGACCAGTCTCACAACCACCATGTCAGACTACACAGAGAAGCCACTGACATCCACAAGCATGTATACATTCTCAACAGAAAGGAGGAAACTATGAAAACTAACAAAATCTTGGCTACCAATATTAAAAAAAACTCTAAAATCAGGACAGTAAATAAAGAACAATACTCTGAAAATGGAAACAATCAGGGCCAGATAACACTTCCCAACAAAGGATTCCCCCAGGCAGGAATCAGCCAGGCTATTCAATGCTAATCAAGCTGGCCTATGGCAACATTCACACTTGCCTCAAACAGACAAGAGTTCTTTCTCCCACCCTGGACATTCCACAGATATATAAACACCACTTGCCTCGTTTCCGACCTCACAACCTCTGAAGATGCCTGCCATAGATGTGGGCTAAATGTCAGGAAAAAATGCTTCTGGAACATAGCCAAACTGCCCAGAAAACTCACAGCAACCCAAATCAAAACTCGTCTGGATATCCTTTTAGAACCTAAATATCAGTGGCCATATAACCCAGGTTTTTGAATCCAGATTATCTGCTTATAATAATCCAGTTCAAAGCAGATTATCTGATTTCAGAAACTGGATTATATGGCAGTATAGATGGGGTCCCAAACTCCCATTTGAAGATTCAAACCAATGCACCATGCTGGCTCTCATATTTATTTATTCTTTCTTGGATTTTAAATATTCAGGTGCATAAAATCCCACATTATCTACATCGAACTGGGTTATATGGCAGTGTGGACTCAGAAAACCCAGCTCAAAGCAGATATTGTGGATTATCTGCCTTGATAGTTTGAGTTATATAGCTGTGTGGAATGGCTCCTAGTCTGGAAGTAGTCACAAGAAGCTTGAAATCCACAGCCCTGGTGTGATCAAACTATAATCTTAAATGTTATAGTGCCATCTAATGTTCACTTTTTTCCTGCTACGTTTTTCACATTGTTTCTTGTCAGGAAACAAAATGGAAAGAAATTGGTTTTATTATTCCTGTAACGTGCAGATATTACTTATCAAAGAAAGAAAGAAATACATTTATATTTTAAATACACATGCCAATTTCTGTTTTTCAGTTCACAAAACACTTCTCAAATCCATATGTAACACAGGGTGCTAATATAGAATAGAATAGAATACATATAGTATAGAAATTGATAAACTGGATATATGAGCCTTCACTGCCATATAATCCAGTTCAAAACAGATAGTCTGGATTTTATATGGCAGTGTGGAAGAGGCCTTAGATGCCTCAGGGTGATAATATAATACATATAATATAAAAAAATGATAATCCAGATTATCTGCTTTGACATGGATTAAATGAATCTACACTGTCATATAATCCAGTTCAAAACAGATAATCTGGATTTTATATGGCAGTGTGGAAGGGGCCTTAGATGCCTCAGGGTGATAATATAATACATATAATATAAAAAAATTGATAATCCAGATTAACTGCTTTGACGTGGATTAAATGAATCTACACTGTCATATAATCTAGTTCAAAGCAGATAATCTGGATTTTATATGGCCGTGTAGAAGGGGCCTTAGATGCCTCAGGGTGATAATATACCACGTATAATATAAAATCGATAATCCAGATTATCTGCTTTGAACTGGATTATATGAGTCTTCACTGGCATATAATCCAGTTCAAAGCAGATAATCTGGATTTTATATGGCTGTGTAGAAGAAGCCTTAGATGCCTCAGGGTGATAATATAATACGTATGATATAAAAATCAATAATCCAGATTATCTGCTTTGAACTGGATTATATGAGTCTTCACTGGCATATAATCCAGTTCAAAGCAGATAATCTGGATTTTATATGGCTGTGGAGAAGGGGCCTTGGATGCCTTAGAGTGCTAATAATAATAATACAATACAATACAGAATTGGTTCTAATCAAACTCTGGGAAAGAGCGCCCCCTCGTGTCCTAAATCAGTGAATACAATCGCAGAAGCTTCGGAGGCGGTGCTCAGAAGCGGGCGCATGCGCAGTGCAGCAAAAGGGGCGTCTTGCAAGAGGCGGGCCAAGAAAGGGTTCTTTGGGGCGAAGGCCATGGCGAGTGGGGTAGGTGCTTGCATTGCAAACTATTGGGGGGCTTAAAAATCTGCAAGGAGCAGCAGTGGAAGGGGCTGCGGGGTGGGAAGCCAAAGGAAGGAGTTGCCTTAAGAAATGGGAGAAATGCATGGCTTTTGCAAATTTACTCAACAGGAAGCTGCTCCCTGAATTATAATCTGTGCATTATGTTTTTTAAAAGGCTCCTTTGCAAAGGGAAGGAGAGGTAGAGAACAGGTGCCTGCGTGCTGCTCTCCTGCTTTGGGGGAGGGTTTGCTTTGCACTCTGTCCATGCTCAGAGGCAGTTTTATAGTCCTTCTGAGTTTCTCCTTGAGAATGGTGCAGGAATAGCAGATATCGAGAAATGCATGGGCAAACTTGGGCCCTCCAGGTGTTTTGGACTACAACTCCCACAATTCCTAACAGCCGACAGGCTGTTAGGAATTGTGGGAGTTGTAGTCCAAAACACCTGGAGGGCCCAAGTTTGCCCATGCCTATTATAGAGCCATTCTATCAAAAAGGGCTTAAAACTTCAAAAATTAAAAGTACACTGTGTTGTCGAAGGCTTTCATGGCCAGGATCACAGGGTTGTTGTGTGTCTTTCGGGCTGTGTGGCCATGTTCCAGAAGCATTCTCTCCTGACGTTTCGCCCACATCTATGGCAGGCATCCTCAGAGGTTGTGAGGTATGGAGAAAACTAAGCAAAGAGGTAAATATATACACAGATATATATTTACCTCTTTGCTTAGTTTTCTCCATACCTCACAACCTCTGAGGATGCCTGCCATAGATGTGGGCGAAACGTCAGGAGAGAATGCTTCTGGAACATGGCCACACAGCCCGAAAGACACACAACAACCCATTAAAAGTACACGTTTCAATGCTGCCTGTAGTAGCTGTTTTCAAATCCATTGTGACTTGAAGAGTTCTTGTTTCTATTTCTCCAAGTTCAGTGGCTTGCATTTGCTCTGTATCCTTTCCCTTTGTTGAAAAGGTTTATGGACTCCAAATTACAGCTGCCTTGCTTAAAGACATCCTTCAGTAAACATCTTGTAAAACTGGGTTGCTGTGAGTTTTCCGGGTTGTGTGGCCATATTCCAGAAGCATTCTCTCCTGATGTTTCGCCCACATCTATGGCAAGCATCCCCAGAGGTTGTCTGTTGGAAACTGGGCAAGTGGGATTTATATCTGGAAAATCCAGGGTAGGAGAAAGAACTCTTGTTTGTTTGAGGCAAGTGTGAATAATCAATTGGCCACCTTGATTAGGATTTAATAGCCTTGCAGCTTCAAAGTCTGGCTGCTTCCTGCATGGGGGAGTCCTTTGTTGGGAGGTGTTAACTGGCCCTGATTGTTTCATGTCTGGAATTCCCCTGTCTTCTGAGTGAAATCAGGACAGTAAATAAAGAACACTCAGAAGAGAAAGTGCAAGGTGGACTAAAACTCATAAAGTGGGTTTCAATACAGTATTTAGTAACTCCTTTATTTTATTTTATTTTATGCCTTTTCATTTACAAAACAATAGCATCCTAGGCAGCATATAGAAGAAACATAATTACATTACGTAACCTGTAAAAATCCTTTCCAAAAATCAGAAATCAGCCAGGTCTTGAAGCTGCAAGGCTTTTCAATGCTAATCAAGGTGATTAATTTCAACATTCACACTTGCCTCCAACAGACAAGATTTTTTTTCCTACCCTAGACCTTCCACAGATATATAAACTCCATTTGCCTAGTTTCCAAAAGACCTTCCAACTTCTGAGAATGTCTGACATAGATGCAGGTGAAACGTCAGGAAAGAATGCTTCTGGAATATGGCCATACAACCCAGAAAACTCACAGCAACCCAGTGATTCCGGCCATGAAAGCCTTTGACAACATGTTGTAAAACTGTTTATTACAGAAATTCAACATAATATACCAGGTTCTGACTCGAACCGCCTATCAAATCAGGCCTTTTAGTGTATTTTCAAAACGTTTAATGCATAATATATAAATCACTAACTGTGCCCAGCCACGCGTTGCTGTGGCGAAGTATGGTGGAATGAGAAATAAAGTATTGAGGAATTGGTGGTAGTTACGGTAAAGGGTAAAGGTTTTCTCCTGACAATAAGTCCATTATAAATGGGTTATATAGCTGTGTGGAAGGGCCTTGAGTCTACACTGCCATATAATCCAGTTAAAATCAGATAATCTGTATTTTATAGGCAGTGTGGAAGAGGCCTAAGTGAGGCCTAAATATGAGTGGGTTGCTAGGGCTGAATGGGTTGCTAGGAGACCAAGTGGGCGGATCTTAGCCTTCTAACTGGCAGCAATTGGATAAAAACAATTATTCTTCTCCCTCTAATTAGGACTTTATTTTTCTTTTCTTTTTGTTGTATGAACGTAGAGGCATGGATGAGGGATTGTGCTGCCAAGTTTAGTGTTTCTGGGATGTGTAGTTTTGTTGTTTTGTTCTAGGCCGAAATTTCATTACCCTTTTATATATATAGATTTACTTAGATCTACTCCGTATTTTCCCTCAACATTCATCTGGTCATTGTAAAAGTAAGGGAAATAGAAGAAAGTAAATATTTTACCGGGCATCAGGCCTTTTCATACCTTGTCTCTCTATCCAGGCTGACTCCATTAAAAATAGAAAATATCTTATACTCTATTAATCTTTCCTTTTGGCTCCCCATTATCATAAGTAGTTTTTCTTTAGCCTTGAATATTAAATTTGGAATTGTTTCCAAGAATGAAAAGGGAAAGGGAAGAGAGAAACAAAGGACTGATTTGTTTTAGCATGACCTTTTCTGGATTTCAGTCCATGTTTTCAAATGCAATAATAAAGCCAGAAGCATATTAGCACTTGCATAATTGTGATGGTGGGATTACAATGTAATAGGATACAGAAAATTGAAAAATATGACAATTGCCACAAATCTTCCAAGAGTTGGGTAAAATGGTACAGGTCTCTCTAGCAGCACCTGCTACTCTTGGAATGTCCAAATAATATATTCTCCTTTTCCAGAAGTTATTTCCCATAATGTAAGAATTTTTTCGAGGAAAACTCTTTTCTTAGAGATAACTCTACTAGTAGATTAAAATCTGTGAATGTTCAGCATTTTTCCTCCCAGTCTCCAGACAAAATAACACAACTCTCTTTTTCAAAATCTGTTTAGGTTATCAAATGCAAGGCAGCTGTTGCCTGGGAATCTGGCAAGCCTCTGTCCATTGAAGAGGTCGAAGTTGCACCGCCAAAAGCTCATGAAGTCCGCATCAGGGTAATTAAACAGTACTTTTTTATTTGGCTGTACATGTTGATATTTTTCAAGAAACAAAATGAAACCTAAAACATTTATAAAGTATATGGAGCTGAAAGGGGAATCAGCTGTACCTATCCACAAACCACTGGAAATGTTTTCTTCGCTAGTTCATGCTTCATAGTTATTTTCCTTAGCTGATGACTTTAAAACATACAGTAAAGTCTCACTTATTCAACCTTTGCTTATCCAACGTTCTGTATTATCCAACCAAGTCTACCTTTTAGTAGTCAGTGTTTTTGTAGTCAATGTTTTCAATACATTGCGATATTTTGGTGCTAAATTCGTAAATACAGTGATTACTACATAACGCTACCATGTTTTGGACTGCTTTTTCTGTTTGTAAAACATAATGTTTTGGTGCTTAATTTGTAAAATCATAGTATAATTTGATGTTAATAGGCTTTTTCTTAACCCCTCCTTATTATCCAACATTTTCACTTATCCAACATTCTGCTGGCCCGTTTATGTTGGATAAGTAAGACTCTACTGTATTATAGCAATTTATAATTATTTCTGTTCATGTATGCATTATTCCTGTAATTGTGTAAACCTTTGTGTTTATGTTGTGGGTGGGCTGAGGTGTAAAATGAAGTGTAATGTGAACAATAATAGAGGAATATATTTCAAGGAATGTTGGAGTGGGCCACCATTGTATTACTCATCTCTAACTGTTACTCCTCGTTGGCTCTCTAGGAGAGAGACCTAGTAAATTTGGAGCTGAGGTGTAATTTGAACCAGAGATGTTGTGGTGATGAAGATCATGAACCGAGATCTCCAGCAGCTCTGAAGTTTTGAAAATATTGAGCCTGTTGAATTGTCTGTTCAGCTTGTTTTCCATGATTTCATAGATCATTGCCACGGCTGTGTGCCATACTGATGCCTATACTCTGAGTGGTGCTGATCCAGAAGGGAGTTTCCCTGTCATCCTGGGCCATGAAGGAGCCGGCATTGTAGAGAGTGTTGGGGAAGGAGTGACTAAATTTAAAGCAGGTAAGGAAATCCAGTAAGGTGTTACTGTTTCCGGAATGATTGTCATATGTGTCTAGTGTTAGTCTTGAGGGTGCCATTGGATTCTTTGTTGCTTCTGGAAGGTTAGAAGGTATCCAAAGGATAATCTACTCAAACCTTATACAGGAAACTATAACTAAAGCCATTCTTATTCCAACCTGTTTAAAAATCTCTAATTATGGCTGTACTTGTTGAAGGTTCCTTTCACACTACAGAATTACAACACAATGGTTCCACTCTACAGACTCCTAAGCTTTGTAGTTTGTTGAGACAGTAAAACTTTCTTTCCTGAGATTTCTAAATGTCTCTTGCTGAACTGCAAGGATGCTGTCATGATGATTAAAATGAAATCATAGAGCTGTAACTGCATATAGTATGTAAGGGCCATTCCATATTTGCACAACTGTTAAAGATACTCAACTGTTCACAGCTTGGTAATTTTTAATTCACAGTGTCTAATTTGTCACAAATTTGTAACTGCCTTGATAGATGATGAGGAGGCACAGACTTGCCATTTCATTGCTTTGTTAGCATTCCACTGTGTTATGCAATGTCTAGTTAAATATCTCTTTGCTCAGTTAGTTGTAAAACCAAATCAACTGTTTGTTCTTTCCAGGAGACACGGTTATCCCTCTGTATATCCCTCAGTGTGGAGAATGCAAGTTTTGTTTAAATCCTAAAACTAATCTCTGCCAGAAAATAAGGTTTGTGCTCCTCTCTTGTGATCCTCCTCCTGTCTTTTTCTCTCTGTTGTGGTACAAGGCAAGGATTGTTTTTGAATACAATGTGTCAGTTTCAGAGACAGCTAGTGGGACACACTAATCATGGACACTAATTGTCCAAAATCAGTTGTCCTTGATTTCTTTAGATATTGCAGAAAGGCTAGTTTTTTCCAATTTGATTCCTTTCCAATTATGTTGGACTACACCCCCTTGCTGGATTCCCATCTTCCAGTTCTGTTGTACGCCTGCAAAACACAAACCGTCTACAAACCTCTCTCCACTGCAAATCTCTTGGGAAGACAGGCAGACAATATCAGTATTCTGTAAGAAACAAAGACCACCAAAATTGAATGGATGATCCTCCACCATCAACTTTGCTGGACTGGCCACCTCGTCCGAAAGCCCGATCACTGTCTCCTAAAGCAGTTACTTTACTTTCAGCTCAATAATGGAAAATGGAATGTCAACAACAAACAACAACAAAAGAGATTTAAAGATGGGCTTAAAGCTAACCTTAACAAATATGGCATAAACACCAAGAACAGGGAAGCCCTGGCCCTAGAGTGTTCTAACTGGAGATCAGCTATTACCAACAGTGCTGTGGATTTTGAAGAGGCACAAATAGAATGCGAAAGGGAGAAATGTACCAAAAGGAAGGTGTGTCAAGCAACCCTTGTCACCTTCCATCTGGAAATGTATGTTCTCACTGCAAAAGAAATGTATGTTCTCACATGCGGATCCAGAACAGGTCTCTACAGTCACTTACAGACTCCCTGCCAAGACTCTACCTTTGGAAGAGAATAATACTCAGCCACGAGTGATTACCTATGATGATAATGATGAGATATATTATCAGAAGTAACTGTAGGGTTCATGGTGGTGCAATGGGTTAAGCCCTTGTGCCAGCTGAACTGCCGATCTGAAGATTGGCAGTTCAGATCCGTGAGACGGGGTGAGCTCCTGTCTATCAGTCCTAGTTTCCTATGCAGGGACATGAGAGAAGCCTCCCAGCAGGATGGTAACACATCCGGGCACCCCTGGGCAACGTCTTTGTAGATGGCCAATTCTCTCACACCAGAAGCAACTTACAGTAGGTATGCTCCTGACACGATAAAAAAAGCAATAACTGGTAGCTGCTTGCTTCTGCTTTTCTGTTTGTGGTGTTCTCCTTCCTCCCCATATGGAAACATTCAAATCTATGTTTGCAGTAAATCTACATTCCAA
Organism: Anolis carolinensis; assembly: GCF_035594765.1. Lineage (NCBI taxonomy): Eukaryota > Metazoa > Chordata > Lepidosauria > Squamata > Anolidae > Anolis > Anolis carolinensis. The sequence continues at coordinate 24,413,032 of NC_085845.1, read as the reverse complement.
ACTCAAGATGCAAGTAACGTTTGGCAATTTGTAACCTTCTGCATGTTTTTCCAGTGCTGCTTCAATTTCTCCAAGAAAACAAAACATACTTGTACTTTTTATTAGTAGCACTACAAGGATCAGAGTTTGAGAAATTTTCTTTTCCTGGGAATTCTGTCCAAAATAGGATTTTTTTCAGGCTTATCCCATACTTTTCTGTGACTATAACTTTACATATTATGTAAATAACTTTTTTTCCTTCTCTCTGAAGAGTCACCCAAGGGAAAGGAGTGATGCCGGATGGCACTAGTCGCTTCACATGCAAAGGGAAGCAAGTTCTACACTTCATGGGGACAAGCACTTTCTCAGAGTACACAGTTGTTGCTGACATCTCCCTGGCTAAAATCGATGCTTCAGCTCCCTTGGACAAAGTCTGCCTGCTGGGCTGTGGAGTTTCTACAGGATATGGAGCAGCCTTGAACACTGCCAAGGTAGGGCACTGTTCTTCCGACTGAGTTTTCTCCCACTTTGGTACATTTTTGCCCACATAAGTAGGGAATTTGGGAGCGTGCAAAAATTAACCTTATGAAATAAACTCCCTAAATATGCCAACCAAAGGATCCTAGGAGTTTTAGTACAAAAGGTAACATTCCAAGCTCTTAGGTTTGCACTACAGTTTCCATAATCCCTTGCTATCCTGACTAGGTAACAGAAGACTAAAACAGATGAAGGATCCAAGGACTTTTAGTCCAGGGTAAGCTAAAATTGTGATTACAGAAATCCAGCCAGGTTTTTCTCATCCTTAAAGTGCACAGAAGCAGGCATAGAAGAAACGGGACAAATGCAACAGAAATTGGCAACATTTGATCCACCTATAAAATGTGCTGTTTACAGCATAGCAAATGAAGGACACAAAACTGGGCTGGAAACACTCTCAAAGGACCTGTGAGGAAATCCCCTATTGTCACTCTTCGGCTCATTTAAACCATGTCTTTTATTGCATTTGTTCATGGATTTGTAGAAATTAAGATGAGAGATGGCTCAGAGCAACACAGGATCAAAGACAGCAGTGGAATTCTGGATTGTCTTTCTAATTGAAGCTAACATTCAGTCAAGCTGTTCAGTTAACTTTCTTCTAAGAGGGGGTTAACTGAACAACCCATTGCAAAATCTATTGCTCATCAAAGTATTCTGTGGTGTTAAATTTGTAGCCTTAAGTACTGCTCTTTTCCCTTACTCATTCAGTCAAATTGTCATTTTTGTTTTTAGGTGGAACCAGGCTCTACCTGCGCCGTCTTTGGCTTGGGTGGCGTTGGGCTCGCCGTCATCATGGGTTGCAAAGTGGCAGGTGCCTCCCGGATCATTGGGATTGATCTCAACAAAGACAAGTTTACAAAAGCGAAGGAATTTGGGGCAACAGAATGCATCAGTCCTGAGGATTCCAAGAAACCTATTCAAGAGGTCCTGGTTGAGATGACAGACGGAGGAGTAGATTACTCATTTGAATGTATTGGTAATGTTCATGTCATGGTGAGTGTGCTTGGACATAGGTCTATAATAGCTGTGAGGGTCTGTTTTGTAGGACTGTTATGAAATAGGACCTAATGAATGGGAGGTCTTCTCTAATTCTGGGCAAGATCTTTGGCTCTGGCCTTCTCTGTTTCTAGGCAGGGGGTTGGACTGGATGGCCCACAAGATCTCTTCCAACTCTTATGATTTTATGTGCATTTAAAGACTCAACCATTTTTTAAATGCACTTAGAATCGTAGAGTTGGAAAAGACTTCGTGGCCCATCCAGTCCAACCCCCTGCCAAGGACTTCATTGCATTTTCATTGGCTGTAGATGACAATGAAACAAGACAGGCTGTAAGAAAGGCCCAGCTCCAGGTAGAAGGTATGCTGCAAACTGAAATGGTAAACCCATCATTTCAGTGCATTCATTTTTCATTGGCAAGCAGAAAAGGGCTGCTACCTGAAACATAAGCAGATGGGGTGCCTATACATTGAGCCTTATGTTGGAGGTGGCTGAGTGCACTTTCCTCTGGTGGCTTTAACACCACCACCTCAAACTGAAAGGGGCAGTCAACCACGAAACCTGGCAACTTCCATGTGAGTGGATGTTGATTCCACTCTTAGCTGTAGTCCATACTTCAAAGATATTGAGTCTTGTCATCAGAATAAAGTGTGCATTCATAGCCCTTCTGACATTAGAGCCACCAGCTCTAATTGCAAAATCATTACAACTTAGTACCATTGGCATATATTGTTGGAACAACAAGGCCAATGACTACCTCATTTGGTCAAAAAAACACATTACTTTCCAACTGTGTCTCCAGCAATGTCCAGTGAAGTGGTCTCATTTTAGAATTTAGCCTTTTACTCTTCAGAGCCTGAGAAACCTACTTTTCTGGGCTACAACTCTCCAGAATTCCCCAACTAGCATGGATTCACTGGCTGCAGGATTCTCAGTGCTGTAGTCCAAGAACATAATTTTTGAAGCTCTGCTTGGCACATGGAGAACGTACATAGCTGTCCTAGCAAATATCCTTACTGGTTATGAACTCTTGATTCTCATTGTTCCTAAATGGATTATCATTTAGGCATGAGAATGCATCCTCATCCTACAGATCAAAACATGCGGTGTAATGGACTTCTTTAGAGAATGCTGCCTTGTACAAGCTGATTGTTGATTCACCTGATTTAACATTGTACTATTTTGATTGACAGCCTTTTCTATTACTTGTAATCTGCCTCTTCTAATGGGAGACACCAGAGATCCAACATGGGATCTTTTGCATGTAAACCATATACTGTGCCACTGATCTATGATCTTCTTCCCCCTCCTCCTATTTGTCTTTGTTAAATTATTTTGTGCTTCCTCCCACCTCACCTCTATGTTTTACAGAGAGCTGCCTTAGAGGCCTGTCACAAAGGTTGGGGGGTCAGTGTGATTGTTGGGGTTGCAGCTGCTGGTCAAGAGATTGCCACCCGCCCATTCCAGCTGGTCACTGGCCGAACATGGAAAGGGACTGCCTTTGGAGGTATAGATTTATTCAGCTACTAACATGATGTCTTACATGGGCCAATCATTGGGGGGGGGGGGGTTAATGGCTTCTTTGTCAGCACTTTAACTGGCAATACCTGAAAATTTTTAAGACTTTGTCCCGCAATAAGAACATCTTTCACTTTCTTTCCATTTTGCAGTGATAGTAAACTTCTTTGATTGTTTGTGAGTTCTGAACTCTTTGAGAGCCTACTATAACATCCATGTTTTTGTAATTTCATTTTGTTACGTTTCACTATTTCATGTTACTTTATTTCTTCAGTTCTAAAATGCACTTTTTTCTATATAAACATCTCTAAAAAGGGGGTGTATCTTAGAATCTCAGATTTATCTTATGTATTTTTGTTGGTGGTGGTGGGACTGAAATTAGGGTATATCTCACAGTTGAAGAAGTACAATATTGTAAATTACATTATGTAACAAAATTTGGAACAAAAATCTGTTCCTGGTTTGAAAGTACTATTTTCTGTTTAATTGAGCAGTACTTAGTTTGAATTGGTTGAGACTTGATGAGATATTCATTGAAAAACTATAGCAAAATGTGCTGTAAGATGTCCTGGAACAACGAAGTTTTTGCAGTTTAATAAACCTTTTCCATGTTTTTATGATAGAACCAATTAGGAAATGACATTTATAACCCAGGAACAATTGTTTTACGTGGTGTTACTGTTATTATTTTATGACATTGTAACAGAAAACAAACATTTTAATTTCTTACCAGGTTGGAAGAGTGTAGAAAGCGTTCCAAAACTGGTAGCAGAATATATGTCCAAAAAGATGAAAGTGGATGAATTTGTGACTCAGAACCTACCTTTTGAGAAAATCAATGAGGCCTTTGAACTCATGCATGCTGGAAAGAGGTAGGTGTCTTTTCTGCTGCTTGTCAGTCCACATCCATAATCCCCATTGATTTGATGGGACTTGCATTCAACTAAGTATGGGATTGTAGCTGAACTGAGAGCCCTCATTTAGCAGGTCTAGTGGTAGTGATGGTAGGTTTAAGCAAGTGGGACAGATATGGCTTCTAAAGAGTTGAAGTCCAAAACATGTGGAGGATCAGATTGCATATGCAGTTGTATCCTGTAGCCCTTTCACTGCCTTCATATTGAAAATATATTGCATGCTTAATTGTTAGTCCGACATCTTTGGGAAGGCAAAGGAGATGCAGTGTATTGGAATAATTATATAGGGATGGTTCCCAAAACTATTTTGAAAAGTCTTTTTTATCCTACCTTTGCTCAATAGAATTCAGGCCCACGTATTGTATGTTCTCTTTATCTTCCCAGCCTTTGTTTGGTTTCTCTTAATGGTTGGTTGATGACTTTTAGGTCCATCAGGACCAAGCGCAGATCTAAATTCTTTGTTGCTGTTTGTCTTCAAGTTGCTTCCAAGCTATTGTGAGCCTAAGGAAGCACTATCATAGGGCTTTCTCGGTGAGATTTGTTCAGAAATGGTGTCATTGCCTTCCCATGAGGCTGACTTGGCCAGGGTTGTCCAATGGGCTTCTATGACCAAGTGAGAGTTTGAACCCTGGTCTCTGGAGTTTTAAGTCAGAGTTTTTCAAACGGTGCTCCCCAGATGTTTTGGTCTTCAGCTCCCACAATTCTTAACAGCTGATAGGCTGACTGATATTTCTGGGAGTTGAAGCCGAAAACACCTGGAGGAGCAGTTTGAGAAACACTGCTTTAATCTATGCTATACCTTAATTTTTGTGATACCGGACTTATTTCTTAAAGACGACTGCAATAATTCTTACAGGATAAATTAAACTTATGATCTTTTTCTTTCTATTTCTAGCATCCGAACTGTTCTAAAGTTTTAGGAAGCTGGAAGAAGGGACCCTTTTTACTGCAGGAGTACAACATTACAGTTACACAACATGCCTTATTTTAGGAAACCTGGGGGAAACTCTTGTTCAGATTGAATTAGACAATGTAGATATTTAAAAAAATACTGACCTCCACATTGGAATAGTAGTACTAGTACCAGCAACTAATTTTGAATGGATCAAGTATCTTACTAGTTCCTATCTTACTGTATCCCCAAGGGCTAGCCACGTAACTGTACATTGAATGCACTTAAAATCAATGTTGTTGCCTTTTCTTCTAAAACATTTTGCAATGAAAAAATGTTGTCTTGCAAAGAGAATCATGATTAAAGCATCACTTTCCTATGTAGTTGCAGAATTGTGATCTCCCTTCCTTTTATTGAAGTCACATTGTATGCAATACACAGATGTAGTGTGCAGGTCTTGCCTATCTTGACTGATTTACTACTGAATACAGTAGAAAACCAAAGGGTAGGAAGCAGCACACTGTACATCCCACAAAATTTCACTGCATTTACTGGCAAGGGCGGATAGAACTTGTATGCCAAAACATGTTGTCATAAAATGCTGTCACAGTTGTTAGATAAGTGAGATTAGATCACACCTGGATTGCAAGAAGTAACTGCTCTGTACTGCATAGCAATATTTAAAATTATGGCTGTATTCTACGGTACACCACACATGGAGTGTAAAAGTCCATTACATGGACACAGTGCACTTTTACTTGGATTGTTACAATCAATGCCAAGAAAAGAACAGATTTGTTATGATTATTGCTGAACGAAGATTGGCAGCCGTGAGCAATGTATTTCTCCAATGCCAGGAAGAAATTGGTAGCATAAGCTTTTGTAGAATAGAGTCTACTTCAATCTGAGCTGCATTAGAGCAGTGGTTCTCAACCTCCCTAATGCCACAACCCCTTAATACAGTTCCTCATGTCGTGGGGACCTCCAACCATAAAATTATTTTCAGGGTTGTTGTATGTTTTCCTCAGAGGTTGTGAGGTTCTGAGGATGTCTGCCGTAGATGTGGGCGAAATGTCAGGAGAGAATACTTTTGGAACATGGCCTTACAGCCTGGAAAACATACAACAACTCTGATCCCGGCCATGAAAGCCTTCGACAACACAAAATCATTTTCGTTGCTACTTCATAACTAATTTGGTGTCTGTTAAGAATCGTAATATTAATATCTAATATCAAGGATGTATTTTCATTCACTGGTCCAAAGTGGCACAAATACCCAAAATGCCCATCGGTGGGATTGGGGGGAGAATGATTTTGTCATTTGGAAGATGTAGTTGCTGGGATTTATAGTTCACCTAAGGTTCATTTAAAATTCTGTTTCCAAAAAGGAAATATATGTTTTCTGATGGTCTTTGGCGGCCCCTCTGACACCCCCTCGCAACCCCCCCCAGGGGCCCCAAACCCCCAGGTAGAGAAACACTGCATTAGAGGAAGTAAACTTTACAAAAATGTATGCTATCAACATATCTTACAAACCCCAAGTTGTAACATCTCCCCAATCCTTCCCATGTTTTCTGATGTTCTTCCGTCACTAAAAGAAATGCCTAGTGCTTCAAAGTAACTGGTATTACAGAGGAGGCTAGTTTAACCATTCCAGACTTTTAATCCCTTAATGCATTGCATACATAGGTTAACTCCACTCAGACATTGCAGGATGTTTTGTTTTTTTTTTTTTAAAAAAAAAAATCCCTTCTGTCCATGTACAAAAGTGTTTGTCACACTGTGGATCAATTTACTGCTTTGAAACACATTACAGAATGAAAATGTTATCCAACAGTACAGTTTCAGCCAAGAAAGAAAGAAACCCTCAAAGCAAAAACAAATTAAAAAGTTCTGAGGCACTCTGGGAAAGACATTTTCTTTTAAATGTTTTTGTTTAACTTGCAACTGCCTATTGCTCCAAAAAACTACTGAAGTCATATGTTACTGGAATTGTGGGAGTAGAGAGCCTTGAAGCTCCTTGCAATTTTTCTGTAGCTGATAAGATACCAGGAGTGAAGCATTGGTGTGCCAGTTCTTCCCTCCAATGTGAGGAAGAACAAGATTAGGAAATGAAGTTGAAAAAAATAAATATTTTTTGAAATCCAGTCCCATAAAAATTACCTATGGGCAAACTGCATTTCATGTGCCACTTGGGTCCTTTTAGTGCACAAATGTAATTTGGTGTCTGTCTAAGGGAAAATGTCATGGGCCATCCCAGACAGAGTACCTCTTTGGAACAGAAAGAAATGCTCCCTGCCCAAGATAAAACTAGCCAGATGGACTAAAGAAAAGAGAAGTAAACTTCTCTACACAACCTAAGGACCCCATCACACTTGAACTTGTATCCACTTTAAATCCACTTTTAGAGAGAGGGCTTTAAACAGCTCGGCCAGACAAGTCCTAGGCCTCACCAAACTACAAACTCTAGAATTCTGCAGGAAGCAGAAAACCAGATTTAAATTGAATTCATGCTCTAGTGTGATGAGGCAGTAAATGAGCTTTTTAAAATAAAAAACTAGGGGGCTATCAACTTCTTGAGGTGAGAATGGGAAGCACTTGCAGCCCCTACAGCACTAGAATCTGCCCAACTTGAATATCTTAACGTGGCCGATCCTCCCTCAATGTCATCAAGAGCTGATCTTCCAGACCTGGACTTGCTGAGAAAAGTGTATGTCTGGAATGGTATCTCCATTACGTGTGCTGTAGCTGGTCCAAGGACCTTTTGGGAAGTATTGCCAATTTCTTCCTTCTTTCAAGTGAATACTCTACTCAAACCAATCTGTTTCTGATGAGGAACCATAGTGGTTAGCTTGGATGGTTTTCTTCTCTCTTACACACATGGGGGATGGGAAAAGGATTTTTCAAGGGGGAGAGCAGTTCCATGATAAGACAACAATGTGAAACTTGCAGCATTATTTTATTTTTAGAAATCTCATGCTCATTGGTGAAACTTTCTCCAGTCCTTTGTGATTTTGTCATTATGGATCAAAAGGATCTGTAATGAAATGGCCGTCTAATCGCGTGAGACAAATTCAACAATGTAATTTGTTGTGCTATGATGAAATCCCATTAAGTGGTAATCATGATAGCCAGCCACTTAACCCTGCTGAAACACACAAAGTCACCACAAACTGGAGGGGGGGAAAGCTCAGAATTGGCTCAAGAGTGCCTTTTGTCTTTGGATTGAAAGGATTCGTAAGGAAGTGGTGATCCAAGCACTTGGCTGCATATTGGTAGTGGAATGCCATAATATGCCCTTCATTAGAACACATCTGCAGGAGAAAAGAAACTCCAAATATTTCAAGTTGTTCCAAATTTGAATTTAAAAGCAGAGTTTCTACAAGTGAACTTTTTGAACATAATTGGCTGACAAACACTGCCTATGGAGGCTGCAATTTGGTAAAAGCTTGAGCAAGGCAGAATCTCAGTGATCTCTCTTTACAACGGGCACAAAATCATCAGTACAAATTAACAGCCAAAAAGAAAATGGCCCCATCTTGTCATGAGGTGGTTATTATTCTTCCATACATCGTTACAATAGAAGCAACCAGACTGGAAGAGAGAAAACCTGAAAACAAACACTTTCTGCTACACATTTCCACCTCTGAATTAGAAACAGATGAGAGCATGGCCCTTTAAAACTGTCTTTTCAGCAACAGCTATACAGGACTTGCCTTTCCAACAAGAAAAGTTTTAAAACTCAGGTGACACTTATAAAAGCAGAAAGGCTCTTTTTCCAAAACCTTGCATCTACCTGGACCAAGTTGTCTCATATTTGCCATTTGATAGCTATGGCAATGACAGAACCACCTGAAGTTCAGCTGTAGGAAAGTTGGAAATAAAGGGGGGGGGGGGTTATAAGGATAAAGGACTTGGAAAAAATATTCAAACTATGTTGGGGCACAGGAGTGTGGAGAAAATGCTCCAAAACCTCCATTTTCAATCCACTGTATCAGGCTATTCCAAGCCAAATAATGCAAGGTTGCATCTGTCTTACCTAGAGTCAACAAGAAGAAAACAGGTGATAAAATCCCCCTTTAGCCTGTACTTTACTTAAGTGAACAGTACAGAGTCAAGAGATGCTTGGTTCAGACCTCCCAGTTTGACCTTCATTAGCACTGGGTAATAAAGTGAGGGCGAAGGCTATCCAACCGCCGGGTTAAGATATCACACCCAGTATCTGTGACCAGAAGCGTGTGTTCAAACTGAGCGGACCGCTTCCCGTCCCGTGTCACTGCCGTCCAACCATCCGGCCAGGTTTCATCTTGCCAGCCACCTAAAAAAAAAAAAGCAAAATACTGAAACTTTTCCCCAAAATAAAGAAATGTAATTTCATACTTTTAAAAAGGAAAGACAGCATTTTAACTTTTGATCTGCACAGGTAGTTTTTCCTTTCTTTGACCATATACTGAATACATTTTGCCCCTTCTCCCTGAATTACATTTAATAACTATATTTCATCTCTAAGACCAAAAGAGACCACATATGGGTGTTTTACTGCCATACCGCCAAATTCATTTTGAGAATCTACATCTCTGCTCTCTGCCACGCAACTCTTTAATAAAAACAAAACAAAACATAAAACAACCTATATCTGATTCCTTAGCAATTTCTGCTTTCAAATATTTTGCCAGCGCATTTAATTGACATAGTTTGTGGATATAATCATTTCGGACAGACAAATAAAACATAATAAAAGGGTAAAGGTTTTCCCCTGACATTAAGTCCACAGAAACTCACAATACTCATATCTAAGAAACTAAAGTTGATGCAGTCTATACAATGCATTTTTCTAAATCAGAACCCTGAATACTCCCTCGCACAGGCCCAAAAACCAAGACACCAAGATTTTTTTTATTGGGCTGTGTAATTACAAGGATTTTGCTCAGTAACAAATACACTATTTTAGTATATTAGGCGATATACGTGTGATCTACTAGGAAACATGTACCATATTACATTTCCTAAGAGGAAGTTGGTCAAATAAATGTTGACAAATGGCTGCAGCTATAATCAAGAATCTCTTGGGAGTCATGTTTACCTTCACAGATCATTGGTTCTATTGTAAACACATGACCAGGTTTCATCACCCCAACAGCCTTATTTTCTGGAAAAAATAGGAAAAATGTGATAAAGGGAATGAAAGAGTAACTTCAGATAGAAACAAATATATTTAAAATACCAAAACAATAGAAAAGGAACAGCCCACCCAACAAACTGAAAACTCTTTCAACAACACTTTGTCTTAAATGCCTGTCTGAAGGAAATTGGCAGAAAAAACAAAGGGGTTTATTGATGGTAAAGGTAAAGGTTTCCCCTTGACATTAAGTCTAGTCATGTCCCATTGGGGGGGGGGGGGGTGCTCATCTCAATTTCTAAGCTGGGGCTAACTGCAGGAGCTCACCCGCCAACCTTTTGGTCAGCAAGTTCAGCAGTTAAGAGGTTTAAACACTGGCAAAAATATTTTTGGAGTGCAGTAAACGAAAATGTCAATATTGCATTCATAGATAAAGGGATCTTATTGTATTCTAGTTTAGAGAAACACATAAAACAGATTGTATATTGCTTGCCAGCAACATCCTGACAAGCATCAGGCACTGCCTGTACTTACTGGCATAATGAGGCACATTGGGAGCAGTGTGGAAAAGCTTATGAATCCCATGCCCACAATAGCTCCGAACTACTGAAAATCCATTGGCTTGAGCATGCTTCTGTATAATATTTCCCAGCTCTCTATACCGGACACCAGGCTTTACTGAAAGATAAAGGACACACTATTTTACTAAAGGGCACAAAAATAATTATCAACTGAATAAAGACATTTTTTTGCATACCTACGATTTTCAAAAGCTCCTTTTTGTTGTGCACATGAGTAACCCATACATACAAATCTTCAAAGGCCACCATAGAAAAAAGCTTGGATTATATGAATTGGGACCCATTCACACCGGAGAATTATAGTGTTAGGCTCAGTAGGCAATACAGAAAACTTAAGACTGCCAATCCCAATACCCTGCCTCTTTCTGCAATGAGGGTGATATGCTCAAGGGCCCCACAAATCCTGGAACGATGCTCTTTATCCAGGTAACTCCACTGCTATGAGAATCCCATGAGAATAAAAAAGTTGCTTAATTCCATTACTAAGCAGCAAAAATTATAGGCTTATATGATCATCTAAGAAACCAAAAACCTTGCAAATGTGAAAAATTTCAGAGGAACAAACTCCAGGTATCAGTTTATCTTTGTACTTTTTATGCCAGTGTTTCTCAACCTGGGGGTTGGGACCCCTGGGGGGACACAAGAGGGGTTCAGAGGGGTCACCAAAGACCAGTGTGTAGGTGAATTATAAATCCCAGCAACTACAACTCCCAGATGTCAAGATCTATTTTCCCCAAACTCCTCCAGTGTTCAAATTTGGGCAGATTGAGTATTTGTGCCAAATTTGGTCCAGATCCATCATTGGTTAAGTCCACAGTACTCTCTGGATGTAGGTGAACTACAACTCCCAAACTTAAGGTCAATGCCCACGAAACCCTTCCAGTATTGCCTGTTGGTTATGGGAGTTCGGTGTGCCAAGTTTGGTCCAATTCCATCATTGGTGGAGTGCTGAATGTTCTTTGATTGTAGGTTAAGTATAAATCCAAGCAACTACGACTCCCAAATGACAAAATTATTCTCCCCAAACCCCACCAGTATTCAAATTTGGGCGTATTGGGTATTTGTGCCAAATTTGGTCCCGTGAATGAAAATACATCCTACACATCAGATATTTACATTACAGTTCATAACAGTAGCAAAATGACAGTTATGAAGTAGCAATGAAAATAATTTTATGGTTGGGGGTCACTACAACATGAGGAACTATATTAAGGAAGATTGAGAACCACTGTTTTATGCTGTCAACTGTCACGAGTTTTCTGAGAATGTGGAATACATCCCATAAATTACATACAAGACCTTACAGTTGCAAAAGCACCATTTATGATTTATAAATTGCCTTCAAACACTTCTAGCTAATTTGTCATTCACCAACACTGTGCAAGGACACAGATCTAATGCGATAAACAGATTATACGTGTCAGGTATCCAGCAAGGAGTCTGAAACTTGATGCCTTGTCAATTTTAAAGTAATTACCACAAAATGGTCAATTCAAGAGTGAGTATTCAAGCCATTTATTAAAACTAATCATTTCAAGTAAGCCTTTCAACACCATTGAATAGTATGAAATTATAGCTTTCCGCAGCAATTCAACACAATACATCACAGTCGAAAGAACAAAATTCAGTACAATGCATCACAGTGGAAAGAAACAGACTTCCCAGTTGCAATGGTGTTCAATGTACCTGCATCAATTGCTTGCATTAGGCACTCATATGTTGTCTGGACTAGTCTCTTTGCACCCTCATCAACCTCTCCAACATAAAATGTCTCATTGAGATCTCCGTGGTAGCCATTCCGATAAACAGTAATGTCCACTATATTGAAAAAATAGAAAACAATGTATCTTCAGATTCAATTGTATTGATGTAATACAACTCCCTACTCAGGAACAGAAACAGTGTTTTATGGGTTTAACAAGGTGTCTTGAGAAGTGTGCAATTTCATGAAGAACTTCTGGCAAGTGATAGGTTGCTTCACAGCAGATGGCAGGATTCCTATAGATTAATTTCCTTCCTGCAAACCATTTCCAAGCACAATTTTGTCCCCTCACCAAGAAAAGGGAAGAAAAAAATGGAATCATAGCAATGTGGTAGAATACTTCATTTGCAAAACATTTTTAATCCTCACTATCCCCAGTTTAATACAGAATTCCAGGTAGTAGGTCTGGAAAGAACCCGCTTGAGGTCACCTAAAATAAAGGATGGTTTCATTGGTCACACTTTTGTATTTATGCATTGAAAGCGTCTCTGCAGACTACTAGAAACCCTTAGCAAGATAAATAATCCAATTCACACACTTACACTGCAGAATTTATGCAGTTTGACACCACTTTTAATTACTATGGCTCAATGTTATAGAATCACGGAAGTCATAGTTGGTGAGGCACCAACATCATTTTTGCAGGGAAGGCTAAACTACAACTACCATGATTCTATAATAAAGGTTTGTATGAAAAAATTTCCTTTGTTTCCTTCGTGCTATCGTTTTGTTTTGTCTACACAAAACATAATGGTTTACAACAAATTGCTAGAAAAAGCAGTTCAATACATGGTAACGTTATGAATTACTGTATTTACGAATTTAGCAGCAAAACATCACAATGTATTGAAAACACTGACTACAAAAAATATTGACTACTAAAAGGCAGACTGCATTGGATAATACAGAACGTTGGATAAGCGAAGGTTAGATAAGCGAGACTCTACTGTATTGTTAAACTCTATTAATTCTACAGAGTAGATGCACCCAAATTGGAAAAGGCAAATAAATTACTCCAAAAGCATCTGCTACAATGTTTACCCCAAATTTTTGATTTTTATACAAGTTTTGAAAACAATATTATGGAAAGAAAACAACCCAACATATTTCAGTTTCAATTTATAAACAACCAGCCAGGTTATATATTAGCATGAGATCCCAATCAGTTCTCCCAGTAGATACCTCTCCTAGAGGCAAGCAATAATGCAAGCTGAATTTGCAAAAAACCATCATTATTATTTCTTACCATTGACAATATCACCCTCTTGTAAGCGTCTCCTGTCTGGAATTCCATGACAGATCACTTCATTTACTGACGTACAGGAAGACTTAGGAAAATTATAATAATTCAGTGGGGATGGATAGCAATTTCTGGCAATACAAGCCTGAAACAAAGTTTGAAATATTCAAATTATTATACAACACTTTCAAGAAAATCATAATCAGCATGAAATATGTTCTAGCAAACACTGCTCAGGCAAATTTAGAGAAATTATTCATTCTGCATTCTTAACTGTAATACGGCGAGGGATCAGATAACATTGGTGATCATTGCCCTTCTATCAAAGACTCATATTCGGTTTTTAGCATCTTCAGTTAAAAGTATCTGCTGGAGAACTGCTGCCAATATGAAGATACATTATCAATCTAGAATCAAGACTAAAACAGCCTTACTTATTATGAGATAGACTCCTATGTTTAATTTGTTGTCACTGTGTTCCTTCAAAAAAAAACTCTGAGAGCTACTTTATCACAGAGTTTTCTTGACAAGATTTATTCAGAGGTAGTTTCCCATTGCCTTCTCTTAGGACAAGAAATGGTGATTAGGAAAGGCCACCAAGTGGGTTTCCATGGATGAAGTGGGATTCAAACCCTGGTCTCTCAGAGTCATAGTCCAACACTGAAACCCTTACAGGGATAATGATAATGATCTAACAAGAATATTTTAAGCAGTACTAAAATAGTATCTACAAAACATTCTGGTCAAGAAGTGCTATATATATATAGCTTCGGTACTTCATCTCCATGGGGTTTTTCAATTAATATCTCACAGAATCTCAACTAATTCAACATAGTTTGCGGCAGCCACGAAAAATGTAGTTTCTGGAGTATAACAATTACTTTCAAAGTAAGTACTGCACAGTTAAACAGGAAATAACACTTTCTAACTAGGAACAGAAATGTTACATAGTGTTATTGTCATGAAGGGGGCATATTCTGAATTATAGGTGCATCTGAATGTTTACAGAATTGTTAAAATGTGTCAGTAAGTATACCAAAGTGATATGTAGGGCAGTCAAATGTGAAAATTAATCAATTTGGAGGGAGAGGCTACTAAACTAGTTCAAAACTGAACTAGACACATTTCATAGGAGTTAGAGGTTAGACCAGTGGTTCTCAATCTTTTTACCTCAGACCCCCTTTTAAGTACGTTTATGTCTGTGGATCCCCAAGATTTGACTTAATTTTCCCATGAAGGTTCTTCATATTTAGAGAGATGGGAATATAAATTAATCTGTTAATGCAAACACTCCTATTGCAATATTTTGATTACAATGATTCCATATGAATTTAAAATAATAGTACCAATGCTAATAATCATGAATAATGTAATACTTTAATCCTTCGCAGGTGCCCTAAGACAACATTGCGGGCCCCAAAGGGTCCCCAGACTTCAGGTTGAAAACCCTTGGGCTAGCTAGACAATAGAAGGAGATGACCACCTTTGATATGCTTACATTTCAGGGTATTTTAATAAATTGATAATTAATTATCCATTTCTACTGTTGATTTTCTTGCCACTCATCTAAGTTGAAGGGGAGTTCTATGGGTGCTGAACCCTAATTTAACATCAGCAGAACTTCTAAACAATTTAAATCAACTGAAGGAAGAGCAGCAGTAAAACCCAGAGTGGATCTGATGACCTCATAGCAGTGAATCACCAGCTCTGTCTGTTATTTGGACCAGGAAATCTCTGATCTTTCAAATATAGTTGGATCTAAACTCCCATCATATCTACTATGAAAGAGATTATGGGATATGAAATCCAAAGCATCTTAAGAGCCAAGGATTCCCTGTCCTGATTTAGACATAAAGATACAACAAAAGTCCAGTGCCTCACTGGAGCATGCTTACTAAATGAACAGCATGGTCTATTTCTTCAGTAGTTACTCCTGGCTTCACCATCATGGCAGCAACATCTAGTACTTCTCTAGCAAGCTGCAAAGCAAAGGAACAGACGTGGTTCATTAAGACAGATCCTTGTCACGACGTAACTGTTCTTGTTGTGATTCATGTTCTTCCTGCAGATTGTCACAAAAGTGTGAAAAGATGTTGCATCTCCAATGTTTTACATTTCCAAGATTTCACAGACTGGACTTACCCTACACACTACTCGCATGCCTTCTATATCCTCTGAGGAAAGAATCTTTATCTGGGAAGTTCCTTTAAGGGCCTGCTCTGATTCAGACATACCTAAAGAGAAGTGATGGGAAACCTTACAATTAAGTTTTGTTTATAACCAGTGTCTTCACTCCTTTTTTGTTACAAGAGCTGTTTTAATTAGCTTAATACAGTGTATGCAGCACAAGAAACTCTACTAACCTAATTAAAATAGGCCATTATATAAAAAGGAGTAAAAACAAAACACATCTCAAGCATGTCACCATTCAAACATTTTACAGTGGAGAAAAACTAGAAAGATGCTTAAGGAAAGTAGAGAGTGGGAGACATGACACAAAACGTATCATCTGACATACACACTTGGAAACCAGACACTTACTATAATTACATCCCCAAACAAAAACGGCACATTTGCTGATTAGTTTTCTTGAGAAGCGGAACTTTAGATTGAATTCTTTAATCAGCGACTGTGGATGAAAACAATGTAATAGGCCATCATCCTAGCATGAATTTTCTTTCCCAAAAGACCTAGTATAAGGAACTTGAATCCCTCCCAGTGCTTTGAACTATCATTTCAATCACTCCTAACCACTGGCCATGCAGACAGCGGCTAAAAGAGGTTGCCTACCTGTAGAATTCACATAATACAGAAAATGCAAGCTTTTTAGAAGCCAAACATCAAAACTAAGAATTTAAGAATTTAAGACTTGCTGGTGGACTTGCTGGTGGTTATTTGTTTACTGCTTTTTAAAAGTTGTTTTCACACACAAAAATCCTTAGTATCCCAACCATTTGATGGGGCCATGCAGAATGGATCCATTATGAAGCAATTTGCTTAATACAGACTAAATCCAAAACAAATTTAACTACTGAAAAATGCCAGTGTGCCTATAATTACCTAAGGGGTGATCAGCATAGTCCGGTCTTTGAATGTAACTCGGCACAGGTCTCATTGGCGTCTAAATAAAACACAATTTAGATTAACTCACTGGAATGCATTTATGTGTCAATCCTATCCATCATGAAGGAAAGTAACAATTTTTTAAAGGTGAACTATAAAATTGGTACAGTAGAATCTCACTTATCCAAACTAAACGGGTCGGCAGAACCTTGGATAAGCGAATATCTTGGATAATAAGGAGGGATTAAGGAAAAGCCTATTAAACATCAAATTAGGTTATGATTTTACAAATTAAGCACCAAAACATCATGTTATACAACAAATTTGACAGAAAAAGTAGTTCAATACGCAGTAATGTTATGTTGTAATTACTGTATTTACGAATTTTGCACCAAAATATCACGATATATTGAAAACATTGACTACAAAAATGCATTGGATAATCCAGAACCTTGGATAAGTGAGTCTTGGGTAAGTGAGACTCTACTGTATGTTCAAACAAGAACATTTATTAAATGCCCTTACTTCTTGGCTAACAGAAATAAGACCGCCCATATTTGGAGGATGGACAGCATCTTTCAGGGACACTTTGTGTTTTTCTGCATGGCAGAGTCATTTTCCAAGTCTAAGATACTATAATTCTATGATTTCCGCATATTAAATTTCTCTCCTGTTTAATGGCATATTCTCAGGTCTTTCCAAACTGACAAGTGCTTGTGGTTTGGGAAAGGAAGCATGAGATCAAGCCTATTAATTATTGAATATCCAACTAAAATAGATTCAACAATTCACTTCCTTTCACTTTTCTCCTTTAGTGGGTTTAATTTGCACTCTAATACAGTCTCATAATTGATCACAGCTACCGGAAATTTCCAGCTATATATAGTCCCAGAATAACTAATAACTGGAATGTTCTTCTGTTAAGTCTCTAACAAAATAATAGTTATACAACATTTTTTTCCAGCTGAGAGGCATAATCATTAGAGAATTTCCTCACTGTGACTTCTGCTGGAAGGACTGAAAACAAATACATAATTTCAGCTACTTACCAGTGGATAATAGGGCCTGAGTTTGCCAGTATACCGATAGCCAGACCATGGATCTGTGTTTACATCACCATCTACAGTCCAGGCAGAAACTTCCCTCTTAGCTTTATCGTCCTCTGCAAAACAAAAGCAAAGTTACAACATTATTCTGTTGTGCCCGTCAACTACCTTCAAGAAAAAACAAAAGGTTATTTGACTACATTTCTTTAGATATGATTTTTCTTTCCCTTCTGCAGACTTAAAAAGGATATAGTTTTGTCAATGGCAGTTTCTAAACATAACAAATAATTTTGCCAACGGCCTTCAATTTCCGAGGAAATGATGTTGAAACAATATCACAGCGCTTTTCCCTCTCCTACAGCAAGAAGCCAAGTTTAGTAGTTCCCAACCCTTTGGTCCTCCAGTTATTTTGGATTTCGACTCACAGAATCCCAGCCAGCTTACCAGCTGTTATGAATTATGGGAACTGAAGTCCAAAACACCAGGAGGACCAAAGGTTGGGAACTGTCTTAGCTGAATCTGTAGGACCTTTACAGTGTGTATCGATAGGTGCCTGCTTTGAAAGTGTTGGTGGTTCAAGTTCTTTTGCCACGAAGGGTCCAGTTCCTGTCCCATTTCACTCTCTGTGATTGTAGTGCCAACTAAGTAAGAAAGTCTAATTATTTTTCATGTGTCATAACCTTCTCCCTATTGTGCTTATCCATTTGAAATACTGCAAGTTTCTTATCAAAGGACATTTTTATGGCAGATTATTAAAATGATTAGTATACAAATTATTTAAAAACCATAAGGGAAGGGAAGGGAATACTTCAATTCTTTAGAAAGTGCCACTGTTAGTTTCAGTAAGTTTTCTGACATTTTCTAAAATTGAAATGATTCCCCAAATGCCATCCTATTCTGTTAAGCAATGAAAAGATCACTGGCAGTGCCTTCAAGTTGTTTCTTATTTACGGCAACCTTAAGACAAACCTATCATGGGGTTTTCTTGGCAAGAGGGTTGCTTTTGCATTCTCCTGAGGCTAAGGAAGTGTGAATTGTCCAAAGTTGCTCAGTGAATTTCCATGGCTAAGTGGGAATTCAAACCCTGATTTCTAGTCGCAGTCCAATACTCACACCACTATAACACATCAACTCTTATATGAATGTAAATCCATACAGCACAAGTCACTGCTCCCTTAACCACTCTAATGAAATTTGGTGGTTAATCCTTTTCTAAAGGGAGATTACTCATGATTCCAACCTAGTTCTAATAGAAAAAAGTTTCATTTTCAAATGTAGACAAGATTTGTATTCAGATCAAGATGAAACAATCAGCCTCCAAACTGGTCCAAGCAGAAGTGGCTGATTTCAGAATACCAAAAGCAGAATTCAGGACCCTTTTACACTACATTATCTCACAATCATTCCACTTTGACTGCCATGGCTGCATCCTACAAAATCCTGGGGCTTGTAACTTCAGGGATTCTCCTAGTTATGCATGCTTCTCCCTATACTGCAAATCTCAAGATTACACAGGATGGACCTATGATAGTTACAGCGGAATCATAGTTATAAGTAATGTGCAATGTGAAAGAATCTTTTATTTTACTGTTGAGCACAACTGTATTTCAATTTTCTGTTCATTTTTTTTGAAAAAAAAACCCTCTCTGAAGTAAACTGGCTGTTGCTTCTACTGCCTCCTCAAATATTTAGAAGCAATTGCTGAAGCAGCATAGCACAGCAACTGTTTACGAAACAAATGTCCAAAGTCCTGCACACATCTACAGTCCCTATTGAGCACAAATGTAATTATCCATGGAAGATTTAGAACCTAAACAGACCTTTTTCAGGAAAAGAGACTAAAGTGATATACCTCTCATGCTTGGACCATTTCAGACCTTACTTAGTTGTGGGCTGACATGACTGAGTGCTTCTCAATGAACTGGTGGCTCTTCACATTAATAGGTTTAATTTTTACAGATTTGATTATTATTTCCTCCCTAGGAATCTCTAGGTTCTCCAGTGTGGCTCTCATAGAGGAAGGTGAGTGACAGAGGTGCAATGGAAGACCTAGTGATTCGCAGAGAGGTGTTATCTCAGGTTAAAAAAAATGTTAATTCACAGTTTTTCCACTTTGAAGAGGTCCAGTGTCCCTAACACCAGTGAACATGGAAGGTTTACTTTTCTTTTAAATAAAACCAAAGAACCATGCCAAGGAGAAAGCTAACCCAGCAATTATCTCCCCAAAATTGCTCAGTTTTATTTTTGTTTTACATGAAGGAGCAATTCATCCTTTATGTGTACAGCCTGAATTGGCATAACTCATATCACGTTTGCGACCATGATGAAAACAAACCACAATTAGTATAAATTTGGGAAAGCCTGCTCAATACAGTAGCATCCCTTCTCCCAATGGCCTGAAGTTACCACAGATATCAAGACAATAACACAACACAATAAAGGCAAAGGGAAAAACTTGCTTACTTGCTTTCTTGTGTAGCAACTTGTGGGTAGCCCAGCTTCCCTTAAAACATTCCTAAATAAAGAAAATGGTATAAAGTTTAAAATACTTCGGAATGCATTAACTTCAACAGAGTAAAATAATTGCACAGATATCAAGATATACCTGTTTCCCCGAAAATAAGACATCCCCAGAAAATAAGACCTAGTAGAGATTTTGCTGAATTGCTAAATATAAGGCCTCCCCTGAAAGTAAGACCTATCAAAGTTTTTGTTTGGAATTATGCCTGCCAAACAGAACACCAGAGCATGCAGGATTGGTAAATGTACGTACCATAGATTGCTGTACATGAAAATAATGGTAATAACAAGAAATTATTGATAGGATTCAGTTTGTCTGGTTATACTGGTTTGTGATGATATCTAGTGTTGTGACTGCGCCTTCGGGGATTATGGCTGATGGGGATGGAATTCGAAGAGGAAGAAAAAACCCTCGTGATGAGGGTTCACTGGAGGAGTTGCGCAGGAAGCGACTTAGAGAGCTATATGGGGGATCTTCTGAGGAAGATTCAGATGGGGAGATGGATGCTGAGGAACAGGTGGTGGCTGGGGAAGCGGGCACTGAATGGGCACAGCCACCGGAGATGTCTGGGGATTTGGGGTCTATGGATACTTCTGAACCTGGGGTTTCTGCAGGAGCTGATCCCAATTGGGATGCTTGGAGAAGGGAGGATGGTTCTTTAAGTGTTCATGGGGCTAAGTGTGGGCAGGATGATTAGGACTCCGACGAATTGCTAGGTACTCCAGATCCACGAGCTCTAGCTGTGTGGAGCTCAGACTCTGAGTAGATTTGGGACACCTGGTGTTTGGGTGTGAGTGTTTGGTCACCCAGGAGGAAGGGGAATAAAATGGGAATGTTTGGCCACTGCACTTTGCATGTGGCAAGGTGTTGCTGAGGCGCCATTGGGATCTCTGTGTTTCCATGAAGACTGGACTTGGACTATGATTTGAATCTGCTGTTATCACCTAGCTTGGCTCTCGCTGTGTCTTATCGTGGACCTGTTTTGGATGACTGCACCCTCTTCAGACCTTGGATCGGAATTTGACCTTGCTACTGCCTTCGTCCTGTGATTGATGACTACTATCGGCTTTTGACTCCTGGCTTGCTCTTTGGACACCGCTGTTATCTCCTGACCTGACCTTGGAATCCCGGACGACATCTTTTCACCATCCTTTTGGAGCCTTCGGCTTTATCCACATTGTGGAAGCAGTCTACTGCATTCTTAGTTTGTTTGTTTGTTTCCTGATCAATTTGGTGTTTTCTTTTGGGAACTGTTCCTTTGAAAACTACAGAGCCGGCTGGCAGGGCTTGGACTCAGAAAGTGCAGTTTGCACTAAGTTTGTTTAGCTTTGTTTTTACCTGCTTGTGTTGCTGAATTATATTTTTGTTTGAACTGCTCTTGAAGCACTGATAGTGAAGTGTTTCAAGGTTTTTTCTGTGTTATCATTACTTTTTGGCTTATCTGCTGAATAAACTCTATTTTTGTTCACTAATTGGCGTCTGACTCTTGACATCTACTGTGCTGTATATAATAAATGTTCATTTCTTTTGTTCAACAATAAAAGTGAATTCTTCTTCATGGAAAAATAAGACATCCCCTGAAAATAAGACCTAGCACATCTTTGGGAGCAAAAATTAATATAAGACACTGTCTTATTTTCGGGGAAACACGGTCTGCTGCAGAAGGAGTGGAGAGGTGTATATTTTCATCTCGCCACTCTACTTCAGTAGGTCAGCTGTATTTTTTTCTAGTGACCAAATGTCCAAGCACATATGTCGAATGTATTATTCCAGTGCATGTCTTTTAAAAATTTGAATCTGGAGTTGTGGAGCTACTTCCTGTTTCACCTACAAATAGTGTTTGCTCTGGCTGCACTTACAATCGTAACAAACATGAGGTATTGCCAGATGCCTTCTTCGACCTCAAAGCAGGCACATTCCAGGAAAACACACAACATTAATGAAAACAACTCCATGGAATTACGACCAGAAACACTGGAATTAACACTCTGTCTCTCCATTATTATCTCTTTTACTTTAGCTAATATTTTGATACAACCATCAGAAATAAAGAAGGTAAGATCATGGGATGGATATCATTGCCAACTCTGTAGCTATTCAGCTGTCCCAGACTGCTCCTTGATTTTTCTTCTCCTGCTTCAGAACCCTATCAAAACCAACCATGGAGTCAAATCCAGAATCAACACCAGAATCAATCCAATTTATTGCCTTTCTTTCTATACCACCTAAACCTGGCTTTGTTTTTTGTGAACATGTATTCAGACTACACATAAAATAGAATGCAAATTGTGGTTTGTAGAAGTTGAACACGATCAGTCATAGTTAGTTCTTGGATGGGAGACCACTAATGAAATGTGTAGGCTATAAGTTTAGAGCAGTGATTCTCAACCTGTGGGTCCCCAGGTGTTTTGGCCTACAACTCCAGAAACCCCTGCCAGTTTACCCGCGGTTAGGATTTCTGGAAGTTGAAGGCCAAAACATCTGGGGACCCACAGGTTGGGAACTATTGGTTTAAAGGAAGGAACTGGTAAACCCAGCTCTGGGTATCCCTCGCATAAGAAAACCTTATGAGATTCATGGGATGGCCACAAGTCAACAGACAACTTGAAGGCACATACACAAATATTGTTCCCATACCATCCAGAAGATGACAAGATATTTGCCTTCTCCAGTTACTGTTCTTGCAATCTGTTACAATAATTTTGTGAAGGTTTTGTGCAAAGGGTTTGTATTTTTCTCATGGGTCAGTCCTTCTGTGCATGTTTTGTGCATATCAGTGTTTTGTTTTACATAAGGGAAAAACAATTTAGTGCAGATATCCTCTTGTGTAAATCATGGGAAAAAACTCAAAATAAAAAAGCACTCATTGTCCTGTTCTTGTATTGGAGGCTCTCAGACAGGCTGCCAATTCCTGAACAGGCTGTCTTGACATTTAAAACAGCATCTCTGATCAAGAACAAGTAACTGTGTAAATATTCTCCACATCTCTAATACGAGGCTGTGCCTCAATCATATGAAGATCTTTTCCAATATGACTACATTACAAGTAGGTATGTCTCTTTCATCTCTATCATGTGATCATTTTATGGTAGAACTATGAAGAAAAACCAAAGTACTTTGGAACACTAGAATATTTCCCCATGTTTTCTGTTCTCCATCACCCTCATTTGCAAAAAAAAAGGAAACCCCTCCGTTTTGCTTGCTTTGTTCAGTTTATCTGAACTCTGGCTTCTTAACAAAGACCGCAAGATTAAACTAGCAAGTCATAACTTTTGAAATCTGATAGAAATACAGCCTAATCTTTTTGACCTGTAATGTTCTTACTTAGAAGCCAACTCAATTAAAACCAGTGGAACTACTAGCATCAAAGGAAAATGCATTTAGAATCAAGGTATAAAATAGACAAAAGGTTTTCTTCTTTTAATCACCCTCAAAAACAAGAAATCGTGTATTAGCATGCACATGAAACAGGAAAGTCACCTTTGGGTATAATATTCAAAGCAACTGGTAACCCTCAGAGACAACTACACTTTTAAAATACTCTGGCTTTCTGTAATTGTTTCTTATTCAAAATCTTCCATGTTTTAGTCACATTTCTGTCCTTGTCATTATATGAAATGGTGATTTTACATTCCTGTGAGGCAGTGGTTCCCAACCTTTTTTTGACCAGGGACCACTTGACCAAGGACTACTTTGACCAGGGACCATTCTCCAACATTAGTACCAAAAGGGTTATGAATCAGTTTTTGGTCAATTTTAGATTAGGTTTGGGGGGCTGATTCAGAAAATTGCATTGAATAGACCACACCGGCTCTAGTTTCTGATACAAAACATATGCCATGGTCAGCGACAGGGAAGGAGTGGCAGGCAAAGCGAAAAGAGTGGAAATAAAAGAAATAAAAGAAATAAAGAGAAAGGAAGCTCACGTAACAGATTTTCGTCCTTGAGGCCCACAGGTTAGGAACCACTGCTGTAAGGTATAATCAAAACATTTAAGTAATAGATATTTTTTTATTTTTAAAAACTCATGGACATGTTTACAACTCTTTACACAACAATGTTGTAGATCTAGTTCTGCATGTATTCTGCAATAAAACATGACTCTGGGGGAACTCAAATATCTGCCTGGATGGACATTAAGAATTGCTTTTTCTTAATTGTTGTTTAATAGTCATCTGAGACTATGCTGGATATTTGGTCACCCCATGTATGGTCTCCTAAGACATTGTGCTTGATAAAATCAGCAATGTATAAAGATAACAAAGAGGAATCCACATTAGACACTATAGTTATTTTATAAAATTAAGCAGGGTCTCTAGTCAACATACATCTCAATTGTGTTGAAATATTAGTCATGAGTTAGTTTGAAAGTAAAGACAATCGCAGAAAAATTAATTTAACAATTATTTAAGGCTGGTATAATTTGAATATAAGAGCATCAACATATATAACTGAGACCTAGAATGATTCTGTTCCAAATATATGCTGAAGTTCATTCAGTTCTACAAAAAAAGTTGACATTGTATAAACTTCAGAGAGAGACTGGAGCCCCCAGTGGCGCAGTGGATTAAACAGTTTATCTGCTGAATTTGTTGACAGAGTGAGCTCCCACTGTTAGCCTCAGCTTCTGCCAACCCAGCAGCTCGAAAACATGTAAATGTGAGTAGATAAATAGGTATCACTCCGGCAGGAAGGTAACAGCGCTCGATGCAGTCATGCCGGCCACATGACCTTGGAAGTGTCTACGGACAATGCTAGATCTTCAGCTTAGAAATGGAGATGAGCACCAACCCCCAGAGTCGTACACAACTAGACTTAATGTCAGGGGAAAACCTTTACCTTTAAGAGAGACTTTCAGAAGGAAGTTTGTGAATATTGGATAAGGAAGTCAATGTAAATTACACATGTTCCAATTAAATTTCTGAGGATGATGTCACTAAGGTGATATAAATTAAATTCAAATAGTTCTAGGACTGAGAATTTGATTGGATTATAACACGAGCAGAAGAAACCTAAAATGAGGCAAGACTTGGGCAAACTATACGACACAGAAATCTAAAATGTCTGGAAGTGTCCAAACCTCTACTTATAGACAGATGAGGGGAGAAAAACACAGCCCCTTCCTCTGTGCAAATTCCTGGAGAATCTTGATGACAAAGCAGAAACAAATAGATAAAACAGCTGTTGCACTTGGAAGCGTAGAATGAGAGACACAAAAGGAGGACAGCTTCAGCATTTCTGTGGCCTGCTTGTAATAGTAGCATTAATAGTATAGGTTAAGCATGCACACAAACTTTGTTTCACACACAAAACTATACAATTGCCTTCAGACTGTGCATATAATGTATATATGAAGCATAAATGAATTTTGTGTTTATATTGGGGGAGGCTTCTCCAAGACAGCTTATTATGCATGCATATGCAAATACAAGTATTCATAGAATCATAGAGTTGGAAGAGATCTCACGGGCCATCCAGTCCAACCTCAAGAAGCAGGAAAATGACACCCCCCCCAAACCCCCCAAATCCAAAACATTTCTGACCCTAAGCATTTCAAGTATGAAATTGAGCCCTGTGCCAGCAGGACTGCTGAACAACAGGCTAGTAGTTCAAATCCAGAAAGCGGAGTGAGCTCCTGTCTGTAGCTCTAGCTCCCCATGCGGGGACATGAGAGAAGCCTCCCACAGGATCGTAAAACATCAAACATCTGGGCATCAACTGGAAAATATCCTTGCAGATGGCCAATTCTCTCACACCAGAAGCAACTTGCAGTTTCTCAAGTCACTCCTGACATGGAAAAAAAATATGGAATACTCAACATGGAGCAGTAAGAAATATTAATATATATTAATAGAGCAGATATTTCATCCAACCCAAACACGATATGCTATATTCTACACTAGAACTAATGCAGTTTGACACCACTTTCACTGCCATGCCTCAATGCTATGGAATCAAGGGATTTGTAGTTTGGCAAAGAAGGCTTGCAAAACTACAAGTCCCAGGATTCCATAGGACTGATCCACCGCAGTAAAAGTGGTGCCAAGCTGCATTAATTCTACAGTGTGGGTGCAGCCTTTTTGTCAGCTGAAGATTTTGGCCTGTTGAAAAACGTAAACCCTGTTCTGAAGGGCTGAGTCTGGACCACTGAAACCAATTAAGGGCAAAGAAGAGGAAGTAGTAGAAATAGGAGTAGTAGTAGTAGTGGGGGTTGCTTTGCAGCATTACACGCAGGAGAAAGAAAAAAAAGGAAAAGTACAAGGCGGGCCAAAACTCATAAAGGGGGTTTCCATTTTTATTAACTCCTTTATATTATTTTTGCTTTTTCATTAACAACACAAAAGCACCCTAGGCAGTATATAGAAGAAACATAATCACATTTCACGACCTATAAAAATCCTTTCCGAAAATCGGGAATCAACCAGGCCTTGAAGCTGCAAGGTTTTTCAATGCTAATCAAGGTGATTAATTGCAACATTCACATTTGCCTCCAACAGACAAGAGTTTTTTTCCCCCCATCCTGGACCTTGCCTAGTTTCCAACAGACCTCACAACCTCTGAGGATGCCTGCCATAGATGTGGGTGAAACATCAGGAGAGAATGCTCCTGGTACATGGCCATACAGCCCAAAAAACTCACAGCAACACAGTGATTCCGGCCATGAAAGCCTTCAACAACACACTTTCTGAAAACATTCAAAAACTTAATGAGTACTGGGTTGTTGTGAATTTTCCAGGCTGTATGGACATGTTCCAGAAGCATTCTCTCCTGACGATTCGCCCACATCTATGGCCGGCATCCTCAGAGATTGTGAGGTCTGTTGGAAACTAGGCAAATGGGGTTTACATATCTGGAAAGTCCTGGTTGGGAGAAAGAACTCTTGTCTGTTTGAGGCAAGTGTGAATGGTGCCATTGGCCGCCTTGATTAGCACTGAATGGCCTTGCAGCTTCAAAGTCCAGGTTGTGAGATATACAGTAGAGTCTCACTTATCCAATGTTCTGGATTATCCAATGCATTTTTGTAGTCAATGTTTTCAATGCATTGTGATATTTTGGTGCTAAATTCGTAAATACAGTAATTACTACATAGCATTAACGTGTAATGAACTACTTTTTCTGTCAAATTTGTTGTATAACATGTTTTGGTGCTTAGTTTGTAAAATCATAACCTATTTTGATGTTTAATAGGCTTTTTCTTAATCTCTCCTTATTATCCAACATATTCGCTTATCCAATGTTCTGCCGGCCCGTTTATGTTGGATAAGTGAGACTCAACTGTATTCGCTTATCCAACGTTCTGCTGGCCTGTTTATGTTGGATAAGTGAGACTCTACTATATTCGCTTATCCAACGTTCTGCCGGCCCGTTTATGTTGGATAAGTGAGACTCTACTATATTCGCTTATCCAACGTTCTGCCGGCCCGTTTATGTTGGATAAGTGAGACTCTACTGTATTCTCTTATCCAACGTTCTGCCGGCCCGTTTATGTTGGATAAGTGAGACTCTACTGTATTCTCTTATCCAACGTTCTGCCGGCCCGTTTATGCTGGATAAGTGAGACTCTACTGTATTTGCTTATCCAACGTTCTGCTGGCCCGTTTATGTTGGATAAGTGAGACTCTACTGTATTCGCTTTTCCAACGTTCTGCTGGCCCGTTTATGTTGGATAAGTGAGACTCTACTGTATTCGCTTATCCTACATTCTGCTGGCCCGTTTATGTTGGATAAGTGAGACTCTACTGTATTCGCTTATCCAACGGTCTGCCGGCCTGTTTATGTTGGATAAGTGAGACTCTACTGTATTAATCAAGACTCTCCTTTGGTGACTTCTGGCCCACCTTGTGTACTAAAAGGGGCAACGAAAATTGAAGGTGGCGTGGGAGTTAAGAGCCCCATTGAACTTGGGGTGCATCTCCACTGCAGACTTAACACGGTATGGCACCGCTTTAGCAGCCACTGGATCCTGGGAGTTTGTAGAGGGCCTAGCACTACTACTACTACTACTATTATTATTATTATTATTATTATTATTATTATTATTATTATTATGGCAAAGGTGTTGCAAAACTACAAACCCCAGGGTTCCATAGCATGGAGCCATGGACAAGTGGGGTCAAACCGCGTTAAATTACATAGTGCGGATGGAGCAAGGTTAGGCCCGGTTTGTCTCGCGCGGAAGGCAAAGAGGGGAAAGGGACCGGCAGCGTGGACTGCCTGGAAGGGAAGCCCAGGAAGGCGCAAGGGACGGGGCTGGCGTTGCAAAGGCTCTCCTCCTTCCTCACCTGGGAGCAGAAGTAGGAGCCCTGGATGCCCAGCTTGAGGCAGGTGGGGCACTGCAGCTTGGCCTCGCGGGTGCAGCCCGACGTCTCGCACGACCGGGACTCCGCCGCCGCCATGCTGCCAGGGCCACCGGGGAGGAGGAGGAGGAGGAGGAGGAGACGGAGGAAGAGGAGAGGAGAGAGGGAGGGACCACCGCCGCGCCTCCTTCCTGCTCCGGCTCCCCCGCCCAGGAAAGGCAGGCGGAGCAGCCAGGAAGCGGGTGGCGGGCTAGGCTTCCTTGCAAGAGAAGGAAGGCATTTGGAGGGGGAATTGGAAGGTGAGCTTGCAGAGACAGAACTACAGAATCATAGCCTACTATCCAGCTCCAAAACAATACGCATCCGTAGAAAGATGGGCATTTTGGGGGAGCTGGATAATAGCCAAGGCTTTCTTGGAATATAAGCATTTAAGGCAAACTTGGGGCCCTCCGGGTGTTTTGGACTACAACTCCCACAATTCCTAACAGCCGGTAGGCTGTTAGGAATTGTGGGAGTTGTAGTCCAAAACACCCGGAGGGCCCCAAGTTTGCCCATGCCTGATTTAGGGGAAGCTTGATAGTCAGAGGGGCATTTGGGTGGAAACTACCCAATTCCCCCAAAAAGTCTTTTATTAGGCAAGGTTTCATACAATCATCATAGTTGGCCGAAGGCCCGATCACCGTCTCCCAAAGCAGTTGCTCTACTCCGAACTCAAGAACGGGAAACGTAATGTTGGTGGGCAGGAAAAGAGATTTAAAGATGGGCTTAAAGCCAACCTTAAAAACTGTGGCAGAGACACTGAGAACTGGGAAGCCCTGGCCCTTGAGCGCTCTAATTGGAGGTCAGCTCTGACAAGCAGTGCTGCGGAGTTTGAAGAGGCACAAATGGAGGGCTTAAGGGAGAAGGAGCGTCAAGCCAACCCTGACCGGACCGCCTTCCACCTGGAAACCAATGTCCTCACAGTGGGAGAACATGCAGATCAAGAATAGGTCTCTTCAGCCATCTACAGACACACCCTCAAGATGGAATACAAACATCCTCAAACTACGAGGGATCGCCTAAATAAGTAATTAAGAGTTGGAAGAGACCACATCAGCCATCTAGTCCTGTGTTTCTCAACCTGTGGGTCTACAACTCCCAGCCAGTTTACCAGCTGTTTCTTGGAGTTCAAGGCCAAAATATCTGGGGACCCACAGGTTGAGAACCACCGATTCTAGTCTGATCCCCTGCCATGCAGGAAAAGCACAGAGTACCCCTGACAGATGGACATCCATCCTCTGTTTAAAAGTTTCCAAGGAAGGAAACTTCAGAGACAGAGAGATCCACTGTTGTTGAATGAGATATTTCTGCTTCTTGGCAGGGGGTTGGACTGGATGGCCCACAAGGAAGGTCTTTTCCAACTCCTATGATCCTACGGTCAAGACATCCTTCCTAATGTTCAGGTGGAATCTCCTTTCCTGACATTTGAATCCATTGCTCCTAAACCTAGTTTCAAGGGCAGCAGAAAACAAGTCTGTTCCCTCTTCCTTGTGACACCCTTTCACATATTTATATACACATGGCTATCACGTCTCCTCTCAACCTTCGTTGGAAGACAGGCATCTTTGGGCAGTAGATAATGACTGAGGCTTTCTTGAAAGTTGGACATGGGTTGGAGAGTAATAGTAATAATAACCATAATAAATTTTATTTCTACCTGCCACTATCTCCCTGAAGGGACTCCGGGCAGCTAACAAAATACAGCTAAGTGCCGCATATAGACGATACATAAATCTAAAACGATAAACGCATAGAATATCTGTCACGCAGATACATAATTACAGTGTAAAACATTAAAATTCATAAAATGCTGTCATAGCTGCGGATAAAAACAAGTTGTTTTCAATTGGCACAGCTCAGTGCCGATGTGATGGCAACAGTTAGTCCTCGGACGAATCCTAAAAATCTTCGTAAGATCAAAGGCTTGTTTAAAAAGTTAAACTGGAACGGAAGGGCTTGAAACGAGGTGGCTAGCCTGATCTCTCTCTAGGGAGGGCATTGCAGAGCTGTGGTGCCACCACCGAGAAGGCTCTTGTCCCCACCAACTGTATTTGAGACGGTGTGGTACAGAGAGAGGTGCCTCCCCAGCAGATCCCGATGCCCGTACCAGTTCATAGGTGTGGTCTCAAAGATAGGTTGGACCCAAAGTGTATAGCCTACTATACAGTTTCCCCGACTACCTAGTCGCTCTTGCCCAAAAAAGCAAGGTTTCATTAGAAGATGGGCATATGGGCATAAATGGATAGTAGGCAGGCATCATTTTTAAGATGGGCATTTTGAGATAACTGGATAAGAGGCAAGACTTCATTGGGGGAACAGGATAAGTAGGCTTCATTTTTATGATGGACATTTGGAGATAAATGGATAGTAATTGGAAGATGGGCATTTTTGAGAAAACTGGGTGGTAGGCCAGGCTTGTTAAGCCTCAGCTTTCTTCTCCTTCCACATCTCACTCCCCTGCTGAATCGCTGGGCTTATCCCCTCTCCTCCTTTAATGTATAATAGTAAGACACGAGAAAGGGTTTCTCATCTCTGGACATTTGTGTCATGATTTCTGCAGTTTTTATTAAATGTATATAAATAAAAGGTTGACTGTAGAGTTGCACTGGAGGACCTAGAGATTCCCCAAGAGGAGATTTTCCCCCTCCCCTTCTACAGTGGTCCTGTGCCCACAACCCAGGTAAATGTGGGGGGCTGACTGCATTTTGCATGTGTTTCAGAATGAAAGCGAGACTGGCACAATCCAGCAAATGTGAGCCACGACTACAGCAGCTTTTTAAAACATATATATTCTGGAGCCTCCTCTCTAAACAGGATTAAATTTATTCCCATATGATTAAGTCCTCTGCAGACTTAGAGTATTTGGATTCAGCTACAGATTTAGCTGTGAGTCCTGTTCAGATTTATGAGACAATAATTCATGACTAACATCTCATTCCATTGTTTTGCTAAGAACTGATAATCACCTAGTAAGTCAATGTTTGTTGTGCGGTGCCTGCTATCTTTTAAAAGTATTATTACAGCTAAGTATAGAATGAAAGGGTATTGTTCATTTTCCAAAATATACCATTATTTCCATGTAGATGCTTGGTAGATTTTATTTCTGAAGCAGCCATTACATGGGAAATTATTGCCTCACTGACACTAATAAATAAACATTATTCTCCCTGAGCTTGTTGTCTCCCCCTGGTTCGTGCCTAATCATACGCACGTCATTTGGGTTCAGGCTGATCTTGTCAACAGCATATGCTCACCTAAGAATGAATTAATAAACCAGCTTTTCCTCAATTTATTCAGCCACATGAGTTCATTTTGAACATTGGGTTGTAGCCATTTTAACATACTTTGTACAAAGGCCTTTCTAATACAGATCTTCTTTCCCTACCCCCAGCACAAACAACAAGCACCCTGTGTTTATAGTAGAACATCATAAAAACCTACTGCTAGGTTATATTAAGATGAAGCACATTGTGACTCTGCAATAACAGATGCTGGCAATAAACACAAGGAACAGGCCTTTAAACCTTTCGATAAACAAAAACAGCATATATTTCTTGAAATCAAAGAGGGAAACATGTTGGGCTACAGCTTCCAGCATTGACAATACTGCAGAATGCTGTGAACTGCAGTCCATTGCTTATGGGGTGCCTCATGATTCCCAACTTCCTCCCAAATCCAGTTGCTAGATACATTTAAGTAATTGGATTTCCATCAACGTTAACGTGTAATTCAGGATTTACCTTTATTGAGACAACCTAACAGTATGAAATATTTGATGCAAGACAACAGGAAATAAGAGAAATCTATCCCTAGGAAGGGAAATTCACTCCTAAAAGAGTTATCATGGGGAAAAGGTATCTCCACTGAAGTTTTATTACCAATCCTTGTTTCCACATCAAGTCATTTTTTTCAAAAATCCAATTATCATAGGGATGGAAAGTGAGCTGAAACCTTCTGAACAGACAGCGAAGCAAACACAAGGGTGTTAACCCTTCCCTATGCTATCCAAAGGAGAGTCAACATCTTCCAGGAACTGAGATGGACCCAGGATGTTTCAGGCTGGAAAAATATCATTCATTTACAACTTTGGAATAATAGAATCATAGAGTTAGAAGAGACCTCATGGGCCATCCAGTCCAACCCCCTGCCAAGAAGCAGGAAAATCACATGCAAAGCACCCCCGACAGATGGCCATCCAGCCTCTGCTTAAAAGCCTCCAAAGAAGGAGCCTCCACCACATTCTAGGGCAGAGAATTCAACTGCTGAACAGCTCTCACAGTTAGGAAGTTCTTCCTAATGTTCAGGTGGAATCTCCTTTCCTGTAATTTGAAGCCATTATTCCACGTCCTAGTCTCCAGGGCAGCAGAAAACAAGTTTGCTGCCTCCTCCCTATGACATCCCTTCACATGCTTATACATGGCCATCATGTCTCTTCTTAGCCTTCTCTTCTGCAGGCTAAACATGTTCAGCTCTTTAAGCCGATCCTCATACGGCTTGTTCTTCAGGCTCGGACTGTGGCGTAGGCTGGTGAGCAGCCAGCTGCAACAAATCACTCTGACCAAGAGGTCATGAGTTCGAGGCCAGCTCGGAGCCTGTGTTTGTCTCTTTGTTCTATGTTAAGGCATTGAATGTTTGCCTTATATGTGTAATGTGATCCGTCCTGAGTCCCCTTCGGGATGAGAAGGGTGGAATATAAATACTATAAATAAATAAATTGATCATTTTAGTCGCCCTCCTCTGGACACATTCCAGCTTGTCAACATATCCCTTAATATGGGGCCAGACTTAGCATAGCAGGCTAAACTGCTGTGCTGCAGAAAAATCCTGCCAATCGAAATATCAAGAGTTTGAGCCAGGGTTGGGGTGAGCATCCGCCGTCATCACCAGGTCACCTGCCCACCTAGCAGGTCGAAAGCAGAAATGCGAGCAAATAAATGGCTACCGCTTTTAGCGGGGAGGTAATAAAACACGTCTTTAAGACCCTAGATCAGAAGAAAGCTCCTCAGCATGGAAGATGGAGTGACAGCACCACCACCCCTCATGGCCAGAGTTAAGCACAGTGTCCAAGATGCTGGAAATAAGATGGGAAAAACTGCCTTTACCTCTACTTGTGTTATCTGTCCTTGTTAATTGTAGAATCGGCATTGAATGTTTGCCGTATGTGTTCTGTAAGCTGCTCAGAGTCCCCTTCGAGGTGAGAAGGGCGGGGTATACAGTAAATACATAATTGTAGTACACAAATGTAGACACAGTATTCCAGATGTGCTCTGACCAAAGCAGAATAGAAGGGTAGCATAACTTCCCTGGGTCTAAACTCTATTCTATTTCTGCAGGCTAAAATCCCATTGGATTTTAAGATGCTTTAAGATGCTCAATAGTTTGAAGGCTGACCAGTCCATTGTTTTAGCTACTGTATTACATTGTTGGCTCATGTTTAACTTGTTGTCCACGAAGACTCCAAGATCTTTTTCACATGTACTACTGGCAAGCCAGACATCCCCCATTCTGTATCTCTGCATTTCACGTTTTCTGCCTAAGTGAAGTATCTTGCATTTGTCCCTGTTGAACTTCATTTTGTTAGTTTTGGCCAATCATCTCTCTAATCTGTTAGGATTGTTTTGAATTCTGCTCCTGTTTTCTGGAGTATTGGCTATCCCTCCCAATATTTCTTGCTGATGGAACATCAGTAAGAAATATTGCTATATAAGAGACCTTATTACAATCCAAAATTGTGGCAGACTGGAGAAGTCTGGTCCACCTGCCGCTCTGCTCCATGGAAAGAGCAGTGATGGTGTATTTGCAGGGCAACAGATCCGCAATGGAACACAGAGTCTGGTTGCTGCCTCCTCAGGTTGGAAGAGAAGGCATGCATTTTGGCGTTTTGGAAGTACTGAATTCAATTTTATTTATCGTATCAGAAGCGAACCACGGGTACAGTTGTAATGTATTTTAAAACACAAAGTTAAAAACTCGGCATTATACTAAATGTCCTTTGACCAGTAGCTGGCCACTTGGAGCGCCTCTGGTGTTGCTATAAGGTCCTCCATTGTGCATGTGGCAGGGCTCAGACTGCATTGTATTAAGTGTTCTGTGGTTTGTTCTCCTTCATACTCATATGTCATGGACTCCACTTTGTGGCCCCATTTCTTAAGATTTGCTCTGCATCTAGTGATCCCAGAGCGCAGCCTGTTCACCGTCTTCCAAGTGGGGGGGGGGGGGGGTCTCTCATTTGTTACCACCCATGGCTTGAGGTTCTGGGTTTTAGCCTGCCACTTTTGGACTCTCGCTTGCTGAGGTGTTCCTGCAAGTATCTCTGTAGAACTTAGAAAACTATTTCTTCATTTAAAGCGTCGATGTGCTGCTGATATCCGAACAGAGGATGGGACGGAGAAGCCACTGTCTTGGTCCTTTTATTATTGGCTGCTACTTCAATACTGTGTTAGGAATTGTGGGAGTTGAAGTCCAAAACACCTGGAGGGAGGGCGGAAGTGTGCCGAGGCCTGGTGCAGGTGCGGCCTCCGATGCATTGGGGGCGAGCGAGGCGCTGCTTGGTGGTCTCTTGGGGGACGGGGCAGGCCTTGCATCACACATGCTGACACCCCGGTGCCGTGACGGAAGAGGGCCCCGCCTTGCCCTGCCGCATCGGCCTCCTCCCTCCCTCCCTCCTTCCTTTCTCGCCGCCTCAGCCTGACATGCCCCCGCCTGCCTCTCCCACGTGACCTGTGGAGGTTGGGAGGGCGAGGTTGGTTCCTTTGGAAGAAAAAAAAAGCCCCATCCGGGACTACCATTCCCAGAAGGCGCCGCTCTCATCTCCTCCCGCCCTCTCTTCCGGCCCTTCCTCGCGCACGCTCCGAACTGCCCAAACGGCCGCCGCCTCCACGTGACGCCAGGGCAGCCAATCAGCTTCGAACCTGACTCCTTCCCCCCTCCCCTCCGCGCTTGGGCGAGCAGAGCGATCTAAGATGGCGACGGTGGAACCGGTGAGTGTTCTCGCCCGCGTTGCTTTGCTTCGCTTTCCCCCCCTTTCACTTTTTACCCTCCCAACCCGTTTTGGGTCCTTTAAAGAAATCTTGACATGCCTCGTAATGATGAAAGGCGGTGGGAGGGGGGAAGGATCCTGAGGAGAGAGAGCGAGTGAGTGTGTGGCGCGCGCATGTACGGCAAGCGAAAGGGGCCGGCGTGCGCGAGGGGCGAGGCGCTTCGCGGGAAGGAATAGGGAGGGGAGGGGGTGAGGAGGAGGAGGCCGGGTGGGTTTTTATTATCGGAGCGCGCGAGGGATTGTGGCGTCACAACCTGGGCGGGGGCGGCGAGGGGAGGGGTCGCGTGGCGAGAGCGGGGAGGAGAGAGGCAGGCCTCACAGGCCACTCGCTATGGCCTTTCTATAGATTGGCCCATCTCTTCTCTCGCCTACTTTGAGAGCCGACCCCTTCCCATGCTTATAAGTATAGTATAGCTCTAGATATCAATTAACATTGGGGAGCTGTGCGACCCAGGCCCATCTCTGCCCCTCCTAATCCCCCTTTCCTTTTGTTTTTGAGGCCCACACCACTCATCATTCTCCATTGGAGCCGAGGGAGCTTCTCAGGCCTTCGCCTTTCTCCTTATTTCTACTTTTGAGGGGGGACTACTTAACATTCATATTACAGATATTAGTTAACACAAGCCCATGTTGCTGTAGTCTCCTCTAGTGCATGTCTTTGCTTTTCTATCTCCCACCTCTCATCCCTTTTCTTCTATTTAAGAGGCCCGCTAGTTTGAAGGGCCACCACTCAGCATTACTTCAGTATAAAGGTATTAACCCCATAGCCATATAGGCTGAGGGGAGCCTGCTTTGGGGCTTGTCTGGTTTTTGTTCATTTCTGTTCTTCTGCTTAGAAGACCCAATAGTTTGAGGAACGGCCACTCACGATTTATTCAGTATAAAGATTAGATATTAGCCCCTCATCCATACAGGTTGGGGGATCTGCATAAAATACCCAATAGTTGGAGGGATGACCACTCACCATTACTTCAGTATAAAGATATAGATATTAGTCCCACATCAATACAGGCTGAAGACAGCCTACTCTGGAGCTTGTCTGGCTTTTGCTCGTTTCTTCTGCCTAAAAGACCAAATAGTTTGAGGGCCAACCACTCACCATTAGTTCAGTATAAAGATAAAGGTATTAACCTCACATCGGTATAGGCTGTAGGGAGCCTGCCCTAGTGTTTGTCTAGCTTTTGCTCATTTCTTCTGCTTAGAAGACCCAATAGTTTGAGGGACAACCAAAGATATAGATATTATAGTATAATATAGCATATATTATAGTATAAAGATATAGATATTAGCCCCACATCCATATAGGCTGAGGAGAGCCTGCTCTGGGGCTTGTCTGGCTTTTACTCATTTCTTCTACTTAAAAGACCAAGTAGTTTGAGGAACGACCCGTCACAATTCTTACACACATATATATCAGTGGTCCACATTATTATATGCAAAAGAGGAACCATCTATCTCTTCCACTTATGACGCCTAGTTGTTTGAAGGGCAACCATTCACCACCCTATATATATTAAATCCACATCCTTATTGGCAAAGGGGAACTTCCTCTAGGGATTGTCTGGTCTTTTCTCATTTGTTTTCTTCTACTTTAAGATGCTCAGTAGTTTGAAGGCTGGCCAGTCCATTCGCTATATATTATAAAATTGATATTGGAACACATCATTACAGGCCAAGAAGATCTTCTTTTGGGGTTTCCATGTCCTTTCATGTTGTTTTGCCCCCACATCCTTTTTCTTCTGCTTGCCAGGTACAAGAGTATCCAGAGACATTATCTTCCTTTTCTTATTTTTCCCGTCTTTTCCCCAACTTTTCAGTGTGGTCTAAGTAAACCTATTCATCACCTGGATTGTGATAGTTTTTCCTTATCTTAAAAATCAACTTGCTTCCCCCCCCCCCCACACACACACACCTTTTTTAGCATCATCAGTTATTTTGGTTTCTTCTTGCTTTTCCTTCAGTCTCCAGTAAAATACTTGTGACCATGGGGCACTCTTTGGGATCTGAGGTGAAAAACGACCATTCAGATTTTCCTGATCTAATCTAAATTCTGTTTTTTGAATAGTATCTTGGATCTGCCCAGTTTCCACAGTTGACAAAAAGATTGGCCTTTACCAAAGCTGCCTGCATGCTGTCATTTTAGACTTAGTAGATATGCTGTACCCTCCAGCTGTGCCCCATTCTTGTGAACCAAGGGTCATTTAAATTATTACTTATAAAACATTTTCTTTTTCCTGTGAAGTATCCTAATATACAACTGGAGGCTGGGGTTCTGAGAATTTTCAGCTATTTTAGCGTTAAATAGCAATGTTTCATTCATATAGACACTGAGGGTTGCTGGGTTGTAGCATGTGTTCATTATGGCTTCCTGCCACATTCTTTAGGAAAATGTCACATTCTATTTCAATCATAATTTTGCAGAGTAGGCATAGTTTTAAAACGTAGTTTTCCTTGGTTTGCATATGTTTCTGAATACATAGGGATTTTCATAAGGATAAAAGAAAGTGTATGGATTGATTAATTACTGCTAGTTATAGTCTTAAAGCTTTCCAGTACTCCCCGTGTTAACCAACTCCACATTTTGTCAGTTTTGTCAATTTATAAAGCAAGTGTGGGTGGATACAAGACTCTTGCCTCAAAATACTAAATTTATAATCTATTACTCATCATGATTAAAAAATATTCTGGGCTATTTAATGTAGTAATGGTAAGTATTAGCTCTGTAATGCCCTGTTGTAATTTCTTTCATTTAAAGTGTGGTAATTTGTTGATTTGCATTAATGCTTATACAGAAGAAAGATACAGAAATGTAATCATGCTGTGCTATACCATGAAATGATAGTTTAAAGCATCAGATCATCTAATAACAACCAAATACATTTTCTAAAGTGCTTAAAATTTCAGTACTATACAGCTATACTAACTTTTTCAGAGGAATTGTTTCACTGTTCCAAAGGTATATTACTGTATTTCTTCAATTGTAAGATACCATTGATTGTAATTTCAGTACCACCTTAACCAATAAAAATAGATGATACATCTACAATTGTAAGACCCACCCCATTTTGAGAGATGTTTATGAAGGAAAAAGTGTGTCTTAGAATTAAAAAAATAAAGTATTTTAAAAGTTTGAAACTGATACTACCATGATGTCTTCTTGAAAAATACAGTAGAGTCTCACTTATCCAACACTCGCTTATCCAACGTTCTGGAACATCCAACGCATTTTTGTAGTCAATGTTTTCAATACATCGTGATATTTTGGTGCTAAATTCGTAAATACCATAATTACTACATAGCATTACTGTATATTGAACTACTTTTTCTGTCAAATTTGTTGTATAACATGTTTTGGTGTTTTATTTGTAAAATCATAACCTAAATTGATGTTTAATAGACTTTTCCTTGATCCCTCCTTATTATCCAACATATTCGCTTATCCAACGTTCTGCCGGCCTGTTTATGTTGGATAAGTGAGACTCTACTGTAAGTCATATAAAAAAGGCCTTATTTTTAAGACTATATAAACATTTGTTCTGATTATTTCCTTGACACATAGGGTAAGTACGAAATGTTGACTTCAGCTTGTGGTATCTAACAAGGATGTGTCAACACTAATTTCATTGCTGCTTGGATTCATAGTTGAAGGTGTGATTATTTTAATGTGGATCATTGACACATCATTTACTTAAAGAACAGTGTGATTAAATCTTGTAACTACAAATAATGATGCACGTAATAAAACTGAGTTGCTAGGTAATCTAACTCAGAGAATTTTAAAATTGATGATTTAAATTTTATTACCAAGTACTTGGAACAGAATTTTCAACTTTAGTCTGCTTGAGAGACAAGAAAATGCTACATTGCTGCTTCCTTCCCAAAGCAATGTGAAGAGACCTAGACAAATCCCTGATTCCTAATAAAAGAGTTTGAATTCTGAATTTTTATTTAAATTCACCTGAAATCCTTTGATCTCTTTTCTGTCTATCTGTGATTGTGTATGGATCATCTGACCCTTCACATGAATTCTTTCTGCTGACACAAGATCATAATCATAACAAGTACTATATATGCTATAAAGATTTGGAAATGTTAGTTCCTTTTGCGAGGAGAATTTTTTTCAGCATGTTGTAAATAAGTTGTATTTGCACAGTTATGAATAATCACTTATTTTATTTATGTAGGAAACCACTTCTAATCCTCAAACTTCAGAAGAAGAGAAAACTGAAACACCAGCAAGTCAGGAGGTAGTCAGTCCTGAACCATATATTAAGCATCCATTACAAAACAGGTGAGGCATGTGTCCTCTTGAATAGTATAATGGCATGTTATAAAATTGAAAACACTCATAGATTGTTTGTGCTTCATGCAAATTTGATTTGCAAGTTACGCATTCCTTATCCAAAATGCTTAGAACTAGAACTGTTTTGGAATGCCTGTA
Source organism: Anolis carolinensis (assembly GCF_035594765.1). Taxonomy (NCBI): domain Eukaryota; kingdom Metazoa; phylum Chordata; class Lepidosauria; order Squamata; family Anolidae; genus Anolis; species Anolis carolinensis. The sequence goes on along the minus strand of NC_085845.1, from coordinate 24,373,047 downwards.
TAACAAGATATCTTGGAGATGGGACAAATGTCTAAATATGAAATTCATTTATGTTCCGTATACACCTTATACACATAATCTGAAAGTCATTTTATAGATAGAATTTTAAAGATTTGGTGTATGAAACAAAATTTGTATAATTGAACCATCAGAAAGCAAAGGTGTCCCTATCTCATTGGACAGTTTGGCATATTTTGGAATTCCAGATAAAGGATGCTCAACTTGTCTCACAAATCTACATTTTTGTGTTAATATAGTAAATAATATACCCACCTTTCATTTCATATTGTGAGCTTGTTAGGCATCATTGTTAACCTCTGAAGTGCAATATTGTGATTGATGAATATTTCCTTTTAAAGAAGTTATCTGCTGAATAACAATCCTCCATTTTGCAAATAGTACTAGATTGGTTCCTTTCCAGGGAGTTTTTTATGTAGGCTTCTGCACCAGCATTTAATCCTGAATGTTACTAAAATCTTTAAATGTTCTTTATCTCTTTATCAAGCTGGCTGTTGCTTATTGCTTTTAAATATTTAAACTTTATTTGTACCCCACCGCCAGATAAAGAAATAAAATACTTTTCCTTTAGTGTATATGTGTGTGCGCATGCACAAAAATGGGTTAAAATAACTAGCTAAAATCATCTCTATAGTGAGAACTATAGATTTCAAACCAATCAAGCAAAGTTCCAAATAAATGTTAACTACCATACTATTCTTTTAAACCTAATGCATAATCAAATTAGTAAGAAATAAGGGAAAATTCTTACTCAGTATTTTATTCCATGCATAACCTTTCCTTCAGGTGCTTTGTTTTCCATTTGACTCTTTGAATATCATAGCAAGATAATAGTTTGCACAATATCCAGTAGTACTTTGTCAAATGTTATCAAAAAGCAGAGCATATGGGTAGCCATCCATCTCCCCATGTTTAACTTCCTCAGATGCCTTTGAATATTAAGTCCATTCCACATTTAAGTGTGTGGAAATTAGTTGGTAGAAATATACTCCTCATTCACTTTCCCCAGAGATGGTCCCTCTAGTTCCCCTTACCTCCCAATGTTAGTATAAGAGATGTGATGCTGGAGAAATTGTATCCTGAGAAATTGGGATAGCTACATTTTGTAATCAGTGTTCCAGTCCTGCAAATTGTTTTCACCCAGTTTTTGATTTTTGTCAGCATCACACCCTTTAGCAGAATCTTACAACTCTATGTAACATGTTCAGATGGCCTTGAGGGTATACCATAGATAGGAGGGAGCAGAGAAGTCTGGTTTCATGAGTTCACCTCCACAGCCCTAAATATGGACCCAGCCATTTATATGAATTTATCAATTATCAATATGGCATGGCATGGCACTGGCAATTGTCTTTTTGAGAATTAGAACACAATTGTGCAGTAATTCTATATTTTAGAATGTTCACCTCCCAATTTTGGGGGGGAAGTGACAAGATGAAGAACATGTGGCCCAGATGTTATGATTCTTTTTTTAAAAAAAATAATTTTTATTGAATTCAACATTTATCAGGATTGTGACACTTGTAACATCAGGGTAGGAAGCGAGTGGGGGACAAAAGAAACCAAAACCAGCTACATTTGAGCAACTGCCTTGCTCACCCTTGAAATACATGAAAAAGGGAAAACAAATGGTATTTGCGTTTGTGTTAAAAAAAACTACTAAACATATGTTGCTTTTTAGTTTTTCTTACATCAATTCAATTTTCTGTCTTGCTTTTACCACTTCCTTCTTTTGCATTGTTGAAATTAACTGACATTTTTGAGATACTGTATATGTAAAAATTTAACTCATTGTTAAGTCAACAAGGTTTTTTGGGGGGAGGGATTATGACTTGTGGATAAGTCATGGATCATTTTATGGAGAAGGGAAAGCACCAAAGCCATCTTGAAGCCAGCCACCCCTAGCCACTTTATTTCCCTACCTAGTCATTCAGAATGGCCAGAAGCTGTGCCATGACAGAGAGAGTAGAGGGTACTTGTGATCCTTTTAAGATTTTGACAAGATTTATTATGGTCTTGTCTTTTACCATTCTCAGGAAAGTGTGTGGTTCCTTTTTTTTTTTTTTTTTTTGATAAAAATTAAGGTACAGTACCGTACTCAGTCAACCCAGGATTTTTAAAGTTGATTTTTGACTAAGATTTTTAGACTTGAATAGATATGATAGGTTGTATCTGGAAATAACTAAAGATGTGCGTGTCATTTAACAAAATGGCTCCAACAGACTTGTTTTTAGTTAGATCTCCTTTCTGTACTCAGATCAGCATTACCTCAAATGGAAAAATGCTAAACTCTACAGACTACAGTCCCCAAGGCTGTTATTGAAGTTCACAACCTGCCCATGCCCTGAGAAATTTCTTTAATAGAAAAATGTTCTTCACCTAGACCTGTAGTTTGGGGAGAGGGGTGGTCCTGACTTCCAGTCCCTTCTGACATGAAACTGGATAATACGAATTTGGAAAAAAAATAGTCTATGGATCTTACAGTTCCTCACCACCGGCATAGATAAATATTATTCATGGTTATTTTAACATTTGGCTGGTTTATGTGTTACGTATAGTGCTGTATTGCATTTCCAAGAGTATCTTAAAGTAATATATACCATATTTCTTCCATCCTAAGAAGCCATCAATTTTAAGATGCACACTAATTTAAGTACCACCAACAGGAAAAAGATATATATAGAGAGAGATGAGAGAGAGTACCTGTAATTCTAAGACACACCCCATTTTTAGAGTTTTGTATGGGAGGAAAAAGTGTTGTCTTAGAATGATAGAAATACAGTTTTATTAGTGTAATAAGGAATGCCTTAAGAAAGTGTATAATTTGTATAATGTTATTTGATACCATGACACAGTAGGATGTTTTTGTTTAAGTGCATCCTGTGAAGGTTTCCCTAAAGCAGTATCCTCATTCAAAGGAGCACATCCATAGCCGCCATGTATGCCAAGCCTTTCATTTTAAAATCTGTAGCCAGGCCAGCTCTTTAGTTGGAAGGAGTGGTGATGACTGAGGCTCATCTACACTGCAGTTTAATATCACTTTAACTGTTATGTCCCAGTGCTATGAAATTCTGGATGTTGTAGTTTGGTAAAGTGCCAGCTCTCTTTGGCAGAGAAGACCTTGTAAAACTACAGCTCCCTTGGTTCGATAGCATCGAACCATAGAAGTTAAATTGTTGGCATACTTCATTAGTGCAGATGCACCTTGAATCCATCACCCCCACTGGAGTGCTTTACTATTCTCACAGGCTCTGTATCTGCAGCACTTGATTTTGACTCAGGGATGCTAATTTGCAATACAGCATCTATATTGGTAGGCATGGAAGTTTACCTCCTACATGTCTTGCCACTAAATCAGCTGTGGCAGAGATGTTTTGTTAAGTACATGTTGAGATTCTATGTTTCAAACATCTCCCTCAAAGGAGATTGAATCGGTATTTATAATCTTTTCTCCTATTTTGCCTTAGTCATTATGTCTAAATATAAATATAGGTTGACAGTCATGTTTCTTCCTCTAGTTGTCAGTGCTGGCATATACAATTTCAGTAGCACATTGGGAGATCTGAAAATTAAGTTGGGGGCTTTCCTTGATTTTTCTTTTCCCTTTTCAGATTACTTCAGTGCTCTGTGCCTTTAAGTCTTCATCTTTAAATATATAATTGGTTGTACGGTACTGCACTATACCTAACTGATTTTTTTTTTCAGGTGGGCGCTCTGGTTCTTTAAAAATGACAAAAGTAAAACCTGGCAAGCAAATCTTCGTCTGATCTCAAAGTTTGATACTGTTGAAGATTTTTGGGCGTAAGTGCCACTATTATTAGTTGCTAAAGGTCATATTTTGCCTTATAGTGTATTACTGTGCAGCATTTTAAAATCACTGTTTAAAAAACTATATACACCAGTTTCGGAGACCATGTGGAAAGTTTCACATTACATTTTTAAAAACTAAATTGAAGTTTGATTTTTTTTTCTCCTTTTCTGTTCATCATTCAGAATGATTTAAGGAAACGGGAGGGAACTAAATAAGTTGAATGAAAAGGTTTCCCCGAGAAACAGAGAAAACAACTGGGCTGGCACTTCAGTTTTTAAAGTTAATATATAAAGTTTAATTTAGGGTCCTTGTGGATACGAAGAAATGCAGGGGATCATGCCTCAGTATTAAATTGCAACCGTAAATATGCACACATCAGTGTTCATATCCCTATTGCTGCTATTTAGTAATATTGTGCGCAATGATCTGTAGTCTGTGGAAATTGCAGCTCTAAAGGCTGCAGGTCCAGGGAGCACCCTGTTCTATCTTTTGATTTGGCTAGCCCCCCCCCCCCTTTTTTTTAGTAGCATAGTTTTTTAAATATAGGGATGTGTTTATATTCAGAAAGTAGTTAAGATGATATCATATATCTTCTGTTTTAGATTTTTTCCATATCTCTTTACTTTATAGAGTTTACGGCAATTCACTTCCTTAAGAGTATTTTGTGTCTTTCCAAACAGGTTGTATAACCATATCCAGCTTTCTAGTAACTTAATGCCTGGTTGTGACTATTCACTCTTTAAGGTAGGTAAAGAATGTTGGCTGGTTGGGTTTTACCATTTCAGAGTTTAGGAATGGAGGGGAGGGACAGTCACTCCAGAAGAAAGTACCTGAAATTGGTATCTAAATTACAGCATGGTGCAAACTGTTGACCTATTGCTTTGGACAGAGTTGCCTTCCCTGTCCGAAGCATAGCTCTTTAATTCTGAAACAGATACGAAATTTAAATGACAACTTACACTAAACACAGATTAACTAAGGTTGCTATTTGGAATTAGTATGACAATTACCTTAAATGCCTCGTCTTGTTACTCAGTGTCACTTTTTCATTCTCTAAATGAAATTATTTAATCTAGTCAGTCTCCAAACTTCCAGAACGTTTGGAAAGATTTTTCAATACCGTGGCTCATAAACTAATATTCAGAAGAGAATAGTTCTTTGTGGTATATCCATCCCTCAAGTTACGAACAAGATAGGTTCTGTAGGTTTGTTCTTAAGTTGAATCTGTAGGTTGGAACAGGTACATTTTTAAGTGTAACTCCATCTAAATGTACATATATATTTAGCTTTGGATATCATTGAAGAGTGGTGTTTTGCTGTCTGTGCATCAGTTCAGAACATTTCACCTCACTTTCTGTTTTTCTTGTGGAAACAAGGATTGGTGATAAAGCTTTAGTGGAGACACATTTTCCCCATGATAACTCTTTCAGGGGTGAATTTCCCTTCCTGGGGTAGATTTTCCTCACTTCCTGTTGTCTCACCCCCATTCTTAACTATTAGTCATTTGTAGGTCAGATGTTTGTAACTTGGGGACTGAATATGTATATGAGTAATATATTGAAATTATGAGGATTATTAGACTTCTAACTGATACTTTAAATTAAGCTGTGCTTGATTTTTCAACATACAGATTGTTACATATTCAGATTTCATTTTTTTTAGGATGGTATTGAGCCCATGTGGGAAGATGAGAAAAATAAACGAGGAGGACGATGGCTTATTACACTAAACAAACAGCAGAGACGAAGTGACCTTGATCGCTTCTGGCTAGAGACAGTGAGTATTTTGTGGTGTTTGTCTAGTAGTCAAATGTGAGAAAGGAGTTGTTTTTCTTCTGTAATTCTAATGGGTGAACATAATAACTGTACCATTTATTGATGAAAGCTTGCTTAGTATGTCAAAAGGAGTGGCGATCCATTGATGCAGCAAACCTTTGAGACTTTTAAAGCTTATTTGATTCTGGAATGTTCTTGAGTAGGAAAGGTTGATTCTGTATCTCACACTTCTGGATATGGGTAGAGGAACTGCAATTAAGAAATAGGGAGACAACTTAAGGGCATAATACACTGCATCTGAATGAGCATATTATAGAATAGAGATGGGATTCTCTCATGGTCAAGAGATGGGCACAGGACAATTCTCCAGTTACTGTTGGGCTCAACTCTGTGATTTACCGAACATAGCCAAGAGGGAGAAATTCTTTAGGTTGTTGTTCAGCAATACTGGAAGGCAAAATAATCCTTAGGGGTTATGTGTAAGCAGTGCACAGGACCAATTCCCAGAAATGACTGAGTTAAAATTCTTTATACGTTTTTATTCACACACCTCTATATATTCACTTAAATCCACCCATTTTCACTGCCTACAGTGATTACTTTAGCCATAGTAAATTTTATCACTTGCGGTTAATACTGTCCTTTGCTTGGCTTGCCCATATATGGATCCTTTGTTGATTTGGGATCCAGCTGAGTAGGGTTTCTTTCTAATGGTATTCCCAACAAAGGGATGTGGGAGGAGCCTCTTCTCAGCAACATTCAAGCGTTGTGAAGATTTGGAAACCTTATATGGTTATCAGGTGGTCTCATCTGTTTCTCAAAATACATCAATATTTTAGAGCACAGCCAAGGATCTGAGGACTGTTGTAAGAGACAATGGCTGTAAAGAAAGTTATATGCTCACATTTTTTTCTGTTTACTTTGTTAGGAAAAAAAATCCTATATCTTAATAACTAATTATATAGAGTACTTGCTGTCTTTAGCTGGATGGCATTGGAGTGTGTGAATGGCCTAAATAAGGGATGGTTTTTAACCTTGAAAATGGCTACTTGTACTCCAGAAGCCTTGAGCATTTCAGCTGACATTTTAGGCCATGGGGCAATGGATCACTGTGCTGGCTCAGCCCTTTCCATATTGACAATATAATACTCCATTCAACTAGGTTTGTAACATTTGCTTTTGAATATCTGAACATTGGAAGTTTGGATTTGAATGACATTGGTTCCTTAAAAATTCCAGAGCTGTCTCATTTCTAATACAGTGGTTGGACGCTGTGGTGAAACAGAATTTGCTCCAAGGCAAGAAGGAAATAATGCAGGTCCTCTAGAGTAGAATGTGTTCAGGTGATTGATGAGAGTGGGAATCTCCCATTCTGATCAGGTTAGGAGATAAGAGATGCTTCTGGTTTCCATTTGGTTCTTTTCGTGGTGCCAGCTGTGACCTGGAAACCGATTTAACAATTTCTTATGCAGTTTATCGTTCTTGCTGGAGCAAACGGATTTAAACCTGGCCCATGTATCAGATATATGCATATACAATGTGGCTTACAGGGATTGTTAAATGGTGGCTTGAAATTTTCAGCTAGTCCAGAATCCTACTGTCCAGGGACATACCAGTAGCCTCTTCCTGTGACAATTATGCTGACTTCCGATTGACATCCAGATTCAAATTCAGGTCTTCTGTATCCATGAGTTCAGCATACAAAGATTCAATAAACCATGACGTAAAGATATTCCCAAAAGGCAAACCTTGATTTTGCCATGCACTGTGCACTACACTTGTATGTAGGCATACCCATCTGTAGCCTTCCCAACCATTTTGCCTGAGGCTCTCTCTAGCAATAATTTGAATTGTTCCACGTTTTATACAATGGACACCCATTTTGCTACACAATTATATATCATGGGATTTGTGCATCCACAGATTTTGTTATTCTGCATCTAACCTTAGCAGATGCTGAGGTCCCACTGTATGGATCATTCCTTTTCAAGTTTTTTATGACCGCTGAGTGCATTTCCGAGTATATGAAAAAAGATAATAACAACAACAACAACTTTATTCTTAAAACCCGCCACCATCTCCCAGAAGGGACTCAGGGCAGCTTACATGGGGACCAAGCCCAGCAATACACAAGAATTTCAAAGTTACATAATTAAAAACATATAACAAATAAAACAATATAATTAAAACAGTTAAAAAACCAGAAAGTAAAACATCATAAAATACAGCAATTAACATCACAACCTGTGCTGGAAAAAGTGGGCATGTTCAGATACGAGAGGAAAGGGCAAGGCTTGTGCAAAGCTTTGATATTGGTTTATAAACACTGCTCTTTATGTTATGTGGGGCAGACACTGTTTAGGTGTCTCCAAGACTAGGAGAGGAAAGGAAAAGGGGAAGAACCTACCAATTGCCCCAAGTTTATGGAACAGCCTCTGATCCGGTTCAAAGCCATAATGGTTTTTAGTGATTTCTCGGTACCATCCAAATTGACATGTTTGTTTGTGGAATTTTGTATGACCCATTTTTAAATATTTGTAATTCATTCTGCAGGATTCTGTTAAAATATTTTGACAGGAAGACACATACGTATTTAAAACAATATTACCCCCTTCCTTGTGTTTGATGTATTTGCTTTACCTTCGCCTCTCACAATGAGGCAGAAAGAGCAATGGTGATACTCGGTCTTCCAGACAAAAATCTCTTCTACCCCTCCAGTTGGAGAAACATTATTTGTCCTCTGTCACAGTTTAGAGAATGTATTTACAAATTATGGGACTTTGGTTGAGATAAAGGAATTTTAAAGGGGTAACTATAAAACGGTTTCAATTTGTGTGAACCCTATACAAAGATCAATCACGCAGAGACTCTAATTATGCAATTTCCCAGCCCAGCCCAAGTAATGTATGTACAGCTCTCACCGTAGACAGTATACATGAGTAACCAAACAGTATACATGAGTAAAGTACTACCTGAATTGACACACCTTCCTCCTAAACTTACAATCCTCCATGAGACCAATTCATGGTGTTAATTTTGATCTGTACTTACTGGGGTCAAACGTTTTGTGGAAGAAAGCTTTGTCACATACAAGCCCCTGAGAGGTTTGTAATTTGGTACTGAATCCTTGCTTTAGATTGGTCGTTCTAAGTAGTTAAGGAAGCAGCTATTAGAAGCAGGAACTTTTTGTAGTGGATAAGAAATAGTAACCGAAAAAGCAGAGTTAAGCCTCTCCATTACGTAGTAATAACTTGCTTCTGCTTGCTTAATTTCACTTGTTTACTTTTTTCCCCACTTTTATAGCTGCTGTGCCTTATTGGAGAGTCCTTTGATGACTACAGTGATGATGTATGTGGCGCTGTTGTTAATGTTAGAGCTAAGGGCGATAAAATAGCAATATGGACTACTGAATGTGAAAACAGGGATGCTGTTACACATATAGGGTAAGTCATATTAATTAGTTACACAGTAAAAGTATGTCTCTTCAGGCCATCTATCAGCTCTTTAGTTTCACAGAGTTTTCTTAGGCATAGAACATATAGAGGTCGTTTGCCATTGCCTTTTTCATAATATAGCTTATAGCACCTGGTATTCCATATTGTGGCCTTTAGTGCGACCTTCACACAATTAGTTCTGATGTCATAATAAATCATGATGGGAACAAACTGCAGCAAGTCTTGGGTTTGTATCCCCCCCCCCAAAAACAGCCATGACATAAAGTTTTTTAAAAAATTAGCCACAAGCTATTTCATTCAATTCCCACACCATAATCTTACATTCCAATTGATTTTAGAATAATATTTTTTCTAGGGATGCTATTCAGAACTATAAAGAAATTAATTTGCCTTGCATACAGTAATGGTCCACTTCTGGACTTGTACATTAGCTGTCATTATTTTCATGGAAAGTGTATGATAAACAGTTGTCAAGCCATTAAACTGTCTTCATTATGCTGAAATGAAATGTTTGATTCACTAATAAACTCTAAGCTAAATATCATAGTTGTCAGGAATCAGATACTATTTGGCTACAAGTCCAAGAATGCTTATCTGAAACGCAAGTAGAATTTCTTGCTGAACACAGTGGAACCTCTTGCTGATAGTTTTGTATATAGTATTGCACTGTTAGGCTTGGAGCTGCATGCTATTTTAAGCATACTGCTAACTTTTCCTTTTAAAATCCCATTGTAAAAGCAGTATTTTAAAAATCCTATTGTGAAAACAGTTGACCAGAAACTTGATGTTTTTACTGTAACACATTTTTCAGTGTCTACTTCCCGAAACCCTGTTAAAAATTAAGTATTTAGTACAGTGCTGTGTTATAGCTGTGGTTTGTCTATTGAACAAGCATACATTGCCAAAGGCAGCCGTCTTTAATTTTTTGGACTCACATTAAACCTACATATACAAAATATATAAGAAGGACGAGAGCAGAGAAGATGATATGCTGATAGGTCTGCAAAAAATGAGGTTTTTTTTCCCAAACCTGTCTAAATACCTCTGCTCACTAAATATTTTCCCTTTTACATAACTGTTCAAGGGGCGGTATTCTATCCTCTTTTTGCCAACAAATACTTCCTGCCTTTCTTGTTAAATACCCTAGCCAAAATATAAAATTATATTAAGAGTTTGTGTTTTTAGTTTGGATATGAGTATTTTATGGACCATGTATCGTTATGATTTTTATAAAGCAAGGGAGAGCCAAAGTTAGGTCTGATCTGGTGGGCACTGACTGATTTCTGTGAGATCAGGAAGGATTTCTGACTTTTGGCTGTTTATTAGCAAGAGAACAACTTCCTAGTTCGTCCTTAGATATCCAGGACTGTGGCTTTTGTGTGGAATGACTAGGATTTCTATTTACTTGTGATATATTAAACAAGTTCCTGTGTTCAGAAATCTCTAATTTGAAGTGTAGGTTTTTGCAGTACAGAATTTTAGGATTGCATCCAAGCAAATAAGATTTTTTTGCCTGTATCTATTATATATGACAGGAAAGGATTGATAATAGGCTAAAAAATAAGATGATGTAATTCAGCATGTGATGTTGGTTATTTAGATTAGGTTGTATCAGTAACGATAATATTTTTAAAATGTATATGAATGCCTGTTTATGAACATAGTGTGCTACTGTTTTCCTCAGAAAAATGCTGCTTAAATTAATGGGTTTTTTTGTGTGTTTTTCGCCCCCAGGAGAGTATACAAGGAAAGGTTAGGACTTCCTCCAAAGATAGTGATTGGTTATCAGTCCCATGCTGACACAGCTACTAAAAGCGGTTCCACCACTAAAAATAGGTTTGTTGTTTAAGAAGACACCTTCAGAGTATTTCATAGGAGACTGCGTCAAGCAATCGAGATTTGGGAGCTGAACCAAAGCCTCTATAAAAGCAGAGTGGACTGCATTTAATTCTGATTTCCATCTAAATGTTGCTAAATTTGTGAGTCTTATTTGCTTTTGTCTTGTACGTCTGTTTTTTTTTTCTCTCTTCCCATTTTTTTGGCTGAAGTAACTTTTATTCATCAATCAGAGAATTTCAGTACAACATTTGCCCCCTGAATCTATGAAAGGTCTCCCAGCCCACTCTGTGATGCTTCTTAGGAGAGTAATTATTATATGGAAAGAATACCTGAAAACAGTGCCATTTCTACAGGGGAATAAACTGCTACTTTTTTTTTCATCTTTGCATTGTATGCAATAACATGTTTTGTTGGTTTGGAAGAAAAGTATGATGCATACATTTTTCTAGCAAATCTTTCTTTATACAGCATTGTCATTGCTGTAACGGAATGCTGATGGCTGCTAGATTTAATTTATTTGTTTCCCTTTCTGATAACATTAGTGATATTCTGATTTCAGTTCTTGCTCATGTAACATTGGTGAAGGATCTGGGAATATGACAAAAGATTTAATAAACATTAATTTTGTGCATTCTTTGGTAATTATTTTGTAACATCAAAGCTTTGCTACAAGTTTCATGCATTTCAAGTCAAATCAGTGATATGTTTGTGTGATTTCCTGAAGATAATTGTGGATTTTTAAAAAATGTAACACCATAATTACATTCCTTACTAGAAATAGTATTCCTGTTTTTTGTATCTTATGCTGTATTTTAACACTTTGTATTCCTTAGGTTATATTTTGCTTTGGTTTAAGAGCGGCTCAAATAGAAAAGCAGTCCCATTCATATTAAGACAGTGTACAAAACTGTAAATAAAATGTGTACAGTGAATTGTCTTTTAGACAAGTAGATTTTGTCCTTTTATTTCATTACACTGATGTGTTTTGTACTACTCCTGACAAGAAAGTCTCTGTTGTGGCTTCTGTTGTAGTGTATCTTCCAGAAGCAGTTAAGTCTTAATCTACAGATGAATTCAGGCTGTGCTAATTTTAATAAATCTTAGATAGCATTATCTTCAAATGGAATCTCATTACTGTGATTATATCTTAAATTAATATGTTCACTTAAATGTTCAGTGTGTCTTATTGTTGCCTGGTCAGACTATTAAGAAATTGAATGGCATAATTAGAAACTGGCCTACCATTACGTTATCAAATTTAGAACTACTGAAATTTGTATGTGAAGAAAATGAGTTGGTTGTGCATTTAGCTTGCAGAATCACAGACTTTCTGTCCTTGTAAATTTTTGCCCGGATTCTAGCAGGTTAATTTAAGTAGCCATTTAAAGGCAGTCTCCTGGAAAATTAGCATGTCCAAAGCCAAAGTATGTGGGTTAAAAGCCAGTGTTGTGTAGTGCTTTGAGCGCTGGACTACAAGAAGCAGGGTTCAAATCCCTGCTCATCTTTGGGCAAGTCACATTTTCTTAGAGGAGGGTAATAGCAAACCCTCTTTGAGCAAATCTTGCCAAGAAAATCCCGTGATAGGCTTGCATTAGGATCGCCAAAAGTCAGAAACAACTTTGAAGGCACACTACAATGATATAACTGGACAGAGTGGCCCTAATTCAGTTGAATGGTAGAATCCAATTAATCCCAGAAGAGATTTTAAGATGGCCTGAATCTGAAAGTTTGGTTTTGAAAGTTGCCACCAAGAAGAGCGTACTTCTGTTCACTTGTAGAACCCTCCACACACCCTTTTACATCAACATTAAATGTCTCAGTAAAAGGTTTTGGCCAGATTGTTAGCTTTATACTTTGGTTCCTGCAGGCTATAGAGCATGAACCCAAATAGCTTTTTATATGAACACTGAAACTATATTTTTACAGTAAATTCCCCCCTCCCTCAACAATAAATGGAATAGTCCTTGTATTAAGGTGAATGCAGTCTGTAGTACTTCTAATTCAGTTGAAGACATCAAAATAACTGATCAATGAGATCTTATCTGACATTGCTCTGTCAAAACTGATATTTTTCTTTATTCTGGTTTATGCAAAACCATTTTGAATTCATAGTCTTGCAAATGACCAGTGTAATATGTTTAATTAAGCATTGAAATATTGTGCCTACCGGATTTTGGTTGAGTGATAAAAAAGAGGTGACAGCCATGGCTTGCTATTGTCTTTATGCTGTCTTTTGACACAGTTTTTGTATATTATAGAACCTAGTTGGAGATTGTTTCACCTTTCACTTAGACTTCCAAAGTATTGGTACAAATGTAGAAATATGGATGTATTCACTGCTGTAAATGTTTGTATTAATATGTTTTACTTCCATATTTTGTTACTTCAGAATGCTTCATAAATCATTGTAGAGCTTTCTTAGTAAGTTGACTACTGTCATTGCTAGTAAACGTGATACAGAGTGTAGAAATATCTATAAACAGTATTAGAGAGAGGTATGCAATGTTGATTAGCAGTTGTTTCTAATTTGGATTGGACTGCAAGGGTGGCACACTTACAGGCCCCTTCCATTATAGTACCAATCTGCTTGATTTTCTTAACTCTCAAGAGTTGGCACAGGTGTTTTATATCACCTTGCAAGACAGTTCCCATTGGGATAAGGTTAAAAATTGCATCATTGAGTTGCTTGGTCAGGATTGCTTATTGTATGCACTTCCTACCCATATCCATTTCAAGCTAACATCTTTAACAATTATGAAACTCTTGAGGTGCCTATGTGAAACATTCACCATCATTCTGGCAAATCTGTTTCACGAGTAGGGCAGCATTGTACATGAAAGTGAGAGGAGTAGATAATAGCCAAATGTAGCCTTGTCATTGGGATGTTGATACATTAATTTCTTGTGCTTTCCTAGTATATTTCTATTGAAAAAGGCAGGCCTCATAGAAAAATAGAAACAGCTATTGTGATGAAAAATTAGAAAATCTTTGGGAAATAAGTGCGTTTACATGCTGTTGCACTTGCTATTGCCTAGGCTGGCAATAGAGCATATATTTTCCAACAAAATATTTGCTCTTGTCAGTATCACCCCTGTGAAGGAAAAGCAGGCTATAAGCTCCTTATCATCCTAACAAGGTTGATTAAGAACGTCAAGAAAATTATTTTCCTGCATCAAAAGGATGATCAGACAGTGTTCAGACAATATAGTGAAATGTTGGGAAGAAATGGAAAAGCGTATTTTTATGTTTGTTTGTTTTTTTGTTCTTAGCAGTTCCTCGAAAGACATGTTTGAGGAGAAAAAGGTTCAGAGGTAGCTGATTAAAATCACATTTTAAAATAAATGCTGTGTCTACAATAATCTAATGGTGCTATAAAATAGAAAGATGAGTGTTTTTACAATTAGAACTACAGGCAGTCCCTGAGTTACTAACATCCAACTTACAAACAATTCATAGTTACAGACGGGGGTGAGATAACAAGTGAGAGAAATCTACCTGTAGAAAGGGAAACTCACTCCTGAAAGGGTTATTATGGGGAAAAGATGTCATTACTAAAGCTTTATCTCTAATCCTTGTTTCCACAACAAGCCAAATTTTTCAAAATTTAAATCTCACAGGGGCAGAAAGTATGGTGAAATCTGCTGAACGGGCACAGACAACAAAACAAACGCCACACCCTTCCCTGTGCTATCCAAAGCTTTAAAATCCATATTTTTAGCTGGACTTACACTTAAAAATGTACCTGTTCTGACTTACAAATAAATTCATTTTAGGAAGAAACCTACAGGACATAGTTCGTAACTTGGGGACTGCTTGTACAGTATTCATAATGGTTGTCATGAAAAGCTTAGTGTAACATGAATACTAATATTTTTTAAAATTGTATTTTTAATTATGGCTCTTCTAAGCTACGTTATAATGAAACATTGACTTAAATCAGGTGTTTTAGGTGTGTACAGTTAAATAAAATGATTTTTATAAAGCACACAAAGCAGAAATGTTGCACTTTCAATACTGCATACAAGCAAAAAGCCTCATTGAAACCGAATATCCTCCTGAAGTGTCACAACAAGGCATAAAGGCCACTGCAGGGATCATGTAAGTAGACTTCTGAAACATTATAAATCCCAAGATTCTTAATTACATAGTTCGGCGTTATTTTGTCCTGGAGGTATCATCTTTCTCCTTTGCACCCAATGAGTTTCTCAGATGTGTGGCAAATACTTAAACCTGGGGGTGGGGAAGAATACTGGTGCCAGATGAGTGTAATGGGGCAAGCAAGGAATTACCAATAGTGAACATCCTGTCCGCCAAACGGGAAACTATGGCTCTGAATGCATGTTTTCCATGTGTGATACAAGATCTCTCTTATCAGAATGCTTGCACAGAAGGAGATACCACTGTATTTTTCAGCTACGTGACTCAAGCTGAAAGCATGTTATTATTTTGAAAGTCATGTCAAGGGCTGCAACAAATCTACTTCAGGTCTATCATCCAGTCTCATTTTGTCTAGCTGTAAGAACTGTTCTGAGTGATGCAGTAACAGTAGAAGATGGCTGATTTAACATTTTCCCTGCTATGTCATGTACAGGCTCTAAATTTCTCCTTTAAAGCTTCTGTAAGCCATGCAGCAATCAAAAGGCCTAAGTATTTGCAGCTGGTCTTTTTTCTCTCTCCTGCTCTTGGTCTAGTAATAGCTTGGAAGGATATATTGGCTGAAGGAAATTACTAGAGGGAGGTTAATATCCCCTCTTAGCTCCTACAAAACTTTGAAATGGGGATGGAAG
This sequence comes from Anolis carolinensis, assembly GCF_035594765.1. Classification (NCBI taxonomy): domain Eukaryota; kingdom Metazoa; phylum Chordata; class Lepidosauria; order Squamata; family Anolidae; genus Anolis; species Anolis carolinensis. The sequence goes on along the minus strand of NC_085845.1, from coordinate 24,357,362 downwards.
AGGCAGATTCCGTCAGACTTCATGCATAGCTTTCGTTTTGCCAGTAAAGCTGCAAAATTGTTCTTGGGAACAAGATCTACTGAAGAGCAGTCTCCAGTAATTCATTCCTTAAAATTCTGATGATATACTATCATTAGGGTAACCCAAAGGGTGCAAATATGAGCAAGATGTCACAAAGGAGATGAGGGAAGAGGAAGAACTGGAAAGTTGGACAAAGTTGTGATCTCTGCCTCAGATCAGTTTCCAGAAAGAATGAGATGACTTTGCAGACACTCAAATAAGACAGATGGATAAAGTATGGCAACCTCTAACTACTGTGTAGCACAGTCAATGGTGGGAACTACAGTCCAATATCTGGAAAGCTTAACTTAGCCCGTACTTTAACTTGTGCTTTTGGATTTTGCCTGGAGTCATCAGTGTGTTGTAATGGTTTTAATATTGCAGTAGGACTCGGAGGCCAGAATTTCAATTCCCGTTTATCCACTGAGTAACCTTGGATAAGTAACACTATGAGTATTTGGGAATGGCCATAGCAAACCACCTCTGAATAAATCTTACTAAAACAATACTATGATAGATAATGCTACACATATGGCCTGATGGCTGGTGTTTAAAGTCAGGCTAACAACCTACTTGTAAAGCTGCCATCAGCAAGTCAAATTTGTGTTGCAAAAAAAAAGGGGGAAAGTAATGGAGTTGTGAAGATGATTGGGAAAACTTTTGGCAGCTGAAGCTGGATGTGGACAAAGTCCAGGGGAACTTGTCAAAATGCCATCAGCTGCACAGCAGTTTGCAACTGGCATTTTCCTGGCAAAGAGACCCCTCCTTTCTTCTGCAGCTGTTGCTGGGAGTGAGTCAGGCCAGCAGATGTTTAAGTTATGGTGGGGTTCTTGAACAGAAATGTTTGATCGTGCCAGAGTATGTGTGTTAAAAGAAAAAGCCATATAAATAGATTGGCCATCATATATCTGGAGAGAGAGAGAGAGCATGCACTCATTGTGTGTATATAATTGGCCCTCCATATCAGCAGAATCAGCCTTCCAGTCTTCAAAATATTTTTTTAAATCTCATAAGCAAACCTTGTTTTTGCTATTTCATATAAGAGACACTATTTTATTACACCATTGTATACAATGGGTCTTGAGCATCCATGGAAATTGGTGTCTATGGGTGATTCTGGAGAAAAACCTCGGTATAAATGGCCCACTGTACACTGTGTGGGTGTTATGTGTGTATTCTATAAACATTTGTGAAACCAAAATGAGGTCAGTGCCCCACAATAATCTGACCCTCGCCTCCATGAGTTTCCCTCTCAAATCTCCAAATTTATGGCACCCCAGAGAGTAAGACACTGAAAAGCACACCTAAAACTCAATATTTTCTGTGTTGGCATTTTATTAGTAGTTTTGCCTGCTCCTTTTTTTGGATGCATAAATAAACTATTTCTAAATGCTCAGGTGAAGTTTTAATATACTGCACTGACGATGGACTGGATAAAAACGAGTGTTTTGTGGAGATAATATTTTCTTGGACAACACAAAGGCCAAAGTGAATGGCAGAGTCCATCTGCAGAGCACAGATAACATTTGCCAGAACTAGGCTGGTCATTCTAAGGCACTGGGACAACTATCATTTACATACAGGTGTATTGCTTTGACTTGGTCTGTATTCTTAATCTGCAAAGAAAAGATAGCAGCATTACTGTCACCCTGGCACCAAAGCCAATAACAAAATAAAACCAAGTTGCCTTTTCTATTGAACCTACCATACTCTTAGATCCATTGCTTCTTGTTATGGTTCGTTATTTTACTTGTTTCTTTTTCTAATTATTTTAAATCAATTGTACCTTTGGATTGTAACATGAGCCTTGTATCTAAGTACTGCCTCAGTAAAAGAGGGAGGGGTATTGGGACCAGGCCTCTAGCGAGGGGGCGGTTTTAGGGGTTCAACCCCCCCCCCCCCCGAAATTTTTCAGGTTATAAAAAATATCTGGTTTACTCATGAATTTTAACTGGTTAACCAAATCTCCATGCTAAGTCTATGAGACGCAAAACATTAAGAGTCCCTCCAGGCACTAGTTCAAGCAGATATTGACAGGTTTGTAGCGGGGAGAGGTGTGTGCTAGGGGTTCAACCCCCCCCCCCCCCCGAAATTTTCAAAACCCCTCCCGAATTTTTTTTCTGGCTACGGCCCTGATTGGGACCTACTGCAATTGTAGAAGTTTGGAGAAACTGAAGAAAAGAATTAATTGTGAGGTTAGAATTATTATTGTGAGATAAATGCCTCATTCTCTAGATACACCCCTTGCGAGAATAGTCTGGATTGCTCTACCTTGGTGTCTTCCCAGGAGAATCAACAGAAAAGTACTTAGCAAAACCTGATTGATGAGCAAGCAATGCAAAGGATATTTTATACTCACCTATTTGCTTTTAGAATATAAAGCAGGAAAATCACCTGTTGTCAGAAGATTCCAAAATATCTGGGGAAATGCAAAGCCTTAAAATGTCCATGTTGTAAATCATTTCTCTTTTTGGATGCTTAGGCCAACAGCCATGAGTTCTCAGACTCCCAATCTAGAGATATCTTTGTGGAAAACAACTACAGTAGAGTCTCACTTATCCAACATAAATGGGCCAACAGAACGTTGGATAAGTGAATATGTTGGATAATAAGGAGTGATTAAGGAAAAGCCTATTAAACATCAAATTACATTATGATTTTACAAATTAAGCACCAAAACATCATGTTTTACAACAAATTAGACAGAAAAACCAGTTCAATGCGCGGTAATGCTATGTAGTAATTACTATATTTACAAATTTAGCACCAAAACATCACAATGTATTGAAAACATTGACTACAAAAACATGGACTAATAAAAGGCAGGCTGCGTTGAATAATCCAGAATGTTGGATAAGCGAATATTGGATAAGTGAGACTCAACTGTATGTACTAAAACTGGGCTATGCTTAGGGTATGTGAGACTTTTTGCATCTTCATGAAGTTGTATAAATTATTCAATTTGCATTAACCAGCAAATATTCAATTTGCATTAACCAGCAAATTTTCATTAACTACAATTGAAGGACAGTGAGTATTTGGAATATACTGTATTGCCATTGTTCAGCTTCTACATAACAGAACATTAATAAGCCTTTGTTTCCTGCTTAACTTATGTGTCTATAGTAGTCTCTCATTTTTAAGGTGTACCCTCCTATTTTTCACACAAATCTAAATACATGCCTTAGCTTTATATTTTTTATGAACATACATTGAATGTCCCTTATGTGAATTCTGAAATACTCCAAAAACCACGTTCTCCACAAGGGTCCTTGAGACGGTGACATCTTTGCTTTTTGGTGGTTCAATGTATACAAAATTAATTTTATGCACCAAAATATGTGCCTGTTTTGAAGGCTTAAACAAGGTTGTTGATGACCCAAGTTCAAGGAACTCTTGTTCACAGAGTTTCCATATCTTAAAACTAACATGATGCCACAGAATAACTAACAGTCTTCAATCCAAGAGCAAACTGAACCTCGGTTGCTGATATGAGAAGACTTCCTTCTCATTTCTTTTTGTAGTCTTCTCTACAGACATTAAATCTGCTCAGTGGAATTTCATAGGGATCAATAGGAGGAGAGAGGATCACCACATTCATTATTTCATGGACAATTTCAACATTGACACAACACTATTTGATCATTCCTAAACTGTTATTTGGGATAAGCCCTATTGCACTCAGTTAAGCATATTTCTTCGTAAACATTGGTTTGGATGGCATGAGTATGAACTTCATCATACTTTAGATATTATTCTAAATGTACTTTTTGTTCTGATGTGCTCTCAAGTTGTTTCTGACATGGCAACCCTAAAGTGACTCTTCAACAGGGTTTCTGGAGCTGAAAGTGTGTGACTCATCCAAGGTCGCCCAGTGGGTTTTCATTACTGAGCAGGGAATCAAACTTTGGCAAACCATGCGCCATGAAGAGTAAAGTAAATGTACTTTACTAAAGAATAAATCATATAGGAGTGGGAGTTATTTCTGTGTAGTCATGCAAAGGACTGCATTGCAAAAAGGACATCAGTTCACTTAACTTAATAGAGCCTATTCTTGAGTAAACATACACAAGAGCGTTGTATTCAACATGTTAATTTTAGAAGGAATGGGCTGATTATATATGGAGGGATGGTGTTTAGTGCGTGAGTAGCATAGCAATTACAAAATCCTGCATTTATTTTTGGAAACATGGTGGGGGTGGTTAGCAGCTGTAACAGAACTCCTTACCTACATTTTGCAGTATGCACATTCAAGGAGCTGTGGGAAGGTTAATGGCAAGAAAAACCACAGGTTTTTTTTAAAGAACAGAGACATGTAAGAGCCTGCTGATGGAAGGCGAAGCAATGATTCAGTTGCCACAGATCAGTCCCTGCTAAATTGCACCATATCTATTACTAATTCATCCTCCATCTCACTCCTTAGCCAAAGCTTTATAGAGCAAAAAATGTTGCCCAAAATTGTAGCATTTACACAAAGGCTAACATCCTGTTCATGAACAACATGAACATCTATTTTGGGTTATTGCAGAAGGAGCAATTCAACACCTCCCTTTGTGGAAAGATTCTCATCCCTAGACAGTCCCTGGCAACAAAAATACAATCAGAAAAAATGAAGCAAATGGATGTACCTTTACTTGACAACCTTCCCTAAAGATAATGGTAAAGCTAGGTCTGGGGGATTCTGAGAGTTGTAGACTATCAACATAATTTCTCCATTTTTTGAGAGTAATGGCCCAAAATTTTAAATGGAATTATGAAGGAATTCTACAAATGCATAAATAAGAAGGCAATTGAAGGAAAAGTGTAATGATGGATGGAAGCTCCAATATCAATGAAGTGATGATTCTGATTTGGGTTTCAGTCTGAACTTTACAGGGACTATGCAAGATTCTGAGTTGCATATGGAGGGTAGGGCTCAGCTTCATTCAGTGTCAAACTAAAACTAAAGTAGATTCGTTGCTGCAGCCACATCAAAGCCACCAACTGACACTGTGGAAGTATGTGCTTAGATTAGATCTACAGTAAAAGCAAAGAATCTGAACAGCCACTAGAACACAAATATTAATTTCCTGTGAGGAAATTAGGGAAACCATCACCTAGCATTCATAATAATAATCCTATGCCGAAAGCAGCTGAGTCAAGGCTCTTCCCATTCATCTGAAAACGCTGAGCCTGGACTCAGGAATGAAAAAGATGCGAGCTGCATGTACCGATTAAAGAGGTGATTCATGTAAGGGCTATCCAGTACAGTTTCCTTCCATTTAATGCAGTGATGGCTGCTAGCAATATGTGCCACCTCTGATGTAATAGAAATAATTGTACACTCTTTGCTTCCTATGTAGAGCTCATAAGGAATTTATGTTTGTGTGTGTTTCTACTTCATGCCTGGCGTCATAGTCTATAATTAGCAGATTGTCCATAATTAGTAGCCTTCCTGTCTTTGTTTCCTTAATACCTTTTACTTGGTGTACCAGTTTTCTACAGTGTTCTGGAAAAGGAAGATAGCTCTAAATGACAACTTAATCGATTTCCCTGGAATGTATGATTCCTCTTTCCTCCATCTCACTGTTTGGAAGATACTATCTATTCACCAACATTCTGAGACTATTGTTCCATACAGGGCCGGCCCCACTATTGAGGCCCCTGACGCCGCCGCCTCGGGCGCAGGCCCGGGGGGGCGCCGTCAGGCTGGGCGGGAGGCGGGGCACCGCCCTGACGGTGCCCCGCCTCCCGCCCAGTGCGCCCTGGCCCGTCTGGCCTTTTCTAGCTGGCCAGAATGCAGCGGAGGTCCCTGCAGGCCGCAATCGCGGCCTACAGGGACCTCCGCTGCAGTCTGGCCAGCTAGAAAAGGCCAGACGGGCGAGCGGGAGTAGCGTGGGAGGCGGGGCCAGCTCTGGCGCCGCCCCCCCCGCCCAGCGTGCCCTGGCCCCGCCTCCCACGCTGCGTGGGAGGCAGGGCCAAGGCACGCTGGGCGGGGGGGGGGAGCGGCGTCAGAGCTGGCTCCGCCTCCCACGCTACTCCCGCTCGCCCGTCTGGCCTTCCTAGCAGGCCAGAAAGCAGCGGAGGTCCCTCCAGGCCGCGATTGCGGCCTGGAGGGACCTCCGCTGCTTTCTGGCCTGGTAGGAAAGGCCAGACGGGCGAGCGGGAGTAGCGGAGGCGGAGCCAGCTCTGACGCCGCTCCCCCCCCCCGCCCAGCGTGCCTTGGCCCTGCCTCCCACGCAGCGTGGGAGGCGGGGCCAGGGCACGCTGGGCGGGGGGGCGGCGCCAGAGCTGGCCCCGCCTCCCACGCTTTCTGGCCTGCTAGAAAAGGCCAGACGGGCAAGCGGGAGTAGCGTGGGAGGCGGGACCAACTCTGGCCCCGCCCCCCCGCCCAGCGTGCCCTGGCCCCGCCTCCCATGCAGCGTGGGAGGCGGGGCCAGGGCACGCTGGGCGGGGGGCGGGGCCAACTGTGGCCCCGCCCCCCTCACTAATCGCCCTGGCCCCGCCTCCCACGCAGCGTGGGAGGCGGGGCCAAGGCACGCTGGGCAGGGGGGGGAGCGGCGTCAGAGCTGGCTCCGCCTCCGCTACTCCCGCTCGCCCGTCTGGCCTTTCCTAGCAGGCCAGAAAGCAGCGGAGGTCCCTCCAGGCCGCGATTGCGGCCTGGAGGGACCTCCGATGCTTTCTGGCCTGCTAGAAAAGGCCAGACGGGCAAGCGGGAGTAGCGTGGGAGGCGGGGCCAACTCTGGCCCCGCCCCCCCGCCCAGCGTGCCCTGGCCCCGCCTCCCATGCAGCGTGGGAGGCGGGGCCAGGGCACGCTGGGCGGGGGCGGGGCCAACTGTGGCCCCGCCCCCCTCACTAATCGCCCTGGCCCCGCCTCCCACGCAGCGTGGGAGGCGGGGCCAGGGCGCGGGAGGCGGGGCCGGTGGCGGGGGCGCTTTTCAGCACCCCCGCTTCCCATTAAGAAATATCTCCGGCCGGCCCTGGTTCCATAAGGACAAGAATTAGAATTGACACAAACTTCCTAGTTTTAAGAGTGGTATTCAATGAAAAAACTTTTATCCTGATTGAGGTCCCTTCTACACTGACCTAACCATTTCCCAGCCACACCGAATCAGAATTCCCTAGGACAAAGAGTGCCTTTATACTGTAGAATTAATGCAGCTTGATACCACTTTATCTGCCATAGCTCAATGCTGCGGAATCCTAGCACTCTTTGGCAGAGAAGGCTAAAGACCTTGTAAGACAAATCTCCCATGAATCCATAATGTTGAGCCTTGGTGGTGCCAAACTCTATTAATTCTACAGTGTCGGTGCACCCTTGATTATTCTGAACTTCATCACCTAGAATGTAGAACCAAACAATAGGTTTTTAAAAATAAATGTAAGTCACATTTTGATTAGTTGAAGCCTAGCATTTGGTTGTGGTTAAACATTTTCCCTACATCACACCATGGTTTGTTAACATAGTGCAAACCATAACTAGAAGCTATGGACTATTGTTAATTTTCTGGGTATTTCAACTATGGCTTCTAAAAGACCACAAAAATGGCTTGTGCCCAGCTTGCTTCCACAACTGTCCATTCTGAAATAAAAATTAACAAAAGCAGTAAGGAAGAAACAAAAGAGATATAGGGGGAATTGTTTTGTCATCTGCTAAGAAATTGTTTGTCTAACAACATACCATGGCTATGTGAAACCATGGCTTACCATTATGTGCAAATTTTGTATGATGTTGGTTGCCTTTTTTTTTTTTTGCATCTGATAATTCAGTTCTATGATACTTACTAGAAAAGTAATGTGTAACATAGGGTCCAGCAATATCTATTGTAGAAATTGAGCAGCCCTTACCCAAAATTCTGATGTCCAAAATGCTCTAAAATCCAAAAGGACATCTGTATTTTGTGATAGTTCAATGTACACAAACTTTGTTTAATGCACAATGTTGTGTAATTTAAAGTTTAGGCTATGTGTATTAGGTGTATATGCAACCTAAATAAATTTGTGTTTATACTTGAGTCCCATCACCGCGGTGGAGCAATGGGTTAAACCTTTGTGCCGGCTGAACTGCTGACTTGAAGGTTGGCGGTTCAAATCTGCGAGACGAGATGAGCTCCTGTCTGCCAGCCCTAGCTTCCCATGCAGGGACATGGGAGAAGCCCCCCCACAAGATGGTAACACATCTGGGTGTCCCCTGAGCAACATCTTTGAAGATGGCTGATTCTCTCACACCAGATGCGACTTGCCTCAATGAGCTTCTGACATGAAAAAAAATCTCCATTATATTTCTGGAAGTATTCCAAAGTTTAAAAAAAGTGAAATACAGAACACTTCAAGTTCCAAATATTTTGGATAAGGGATCCCCAAGCCATATAAACCCAATGTATGATTCATTGGTTCAAGGGTCCACTTTAATTCATCATAATAAAGAGATTACTACCCTGCTGGTGCAACTGTAAAAAGAACCATAATGTGTCTGTGGCCAATTCATTTTACAAAGCTTTTTCATGTACAAAACTTTGCTTGTGGAGTGCTCCAGAAGTTCAACACTTCTTTAGGTCAAAGGTTCCACTGCATCAGAGTCCAATAGAATAATCTCTGTTTTGAAACTCTGACTGGGCATGTTAATTGGGGTCACCTCAAGCGAGAAAGAGCTATATTTCTTCTCCATTACCAATAGGTTTCAGCTACATGACAATATAAGGCAGGATCATGGTGTGGATCAAGTAGAAACATGATTAGAAGGGGAAGAGAGTGGCAGCTTGTTTTCCCAAACACTGCTATGGCTATAATTATCACACACAAAACCTTTGGCACCATATTATTTCAAAATAACAGTGTTATGGATAATTCCCTGTGATTCAGGCTCTCAGTAGATGTTGAAAATGTGTCGGTGTTATTAGATTCACTATATGTGTGAGAATTGGATGAATTGTCTTTTTGGACAACTTGCCGAATTCCCCAGGCAGCATGGACAAACTACAATTCTATGTACACGTGGCTTCTCCAAGTTTTATTTATTTATTTATTTATTTACAGTATTTATATCCCGCCATTCTCACCCTGAAGGGGACTCAGGGCGGATCACATTATATACATATAGGGCAAACATTCAATGCCCATATACAAATAGAACCGAGACAGAGACAGATGCAGAGGCAATTTAACCTTCTTCTGAGGGGATGTTCGATTCTGGCCACAGGGGGGAGCAGCTGCTTCATCATCCACTATGACGGCACTTCCTCATTCCAACAGTTTAATTTGCCTACCCACTTTATAAGTGGTACCTTATTTCCTATTTGATAGATGCAACTATCTTCCGGGTTGCTAGGTCAGCAACGAACAGGGGCTATTTTTTATTTTATTTTTTAATTGATGGGTGCTCACCGCACCACGGGCTGGCTTCGAACTCATGACCTCATGGTCAGAGTGATTTATTGCAGCAGGCTGCTCACCAGGCTGGTTTTCAAAATTTCTTCCCATGCAGTGTCCATTCTAGTGCATTTTTTCCTTAAAACCCTGCTCATTTCATGTCCTGAAGTAGGCACTCTAAGTTCTGAGGTCCAAGGGAGACAAGAACCCAATACAAGTTAGAGAAAACTGAATGGTGCTACTATTCCCACTGAGTTTTATTTATTCCCTGAAGTTGTACTTATTTCTTATTCTAGTAAGGGTACAATCTGTGCCCTGCATGCAGAGCTCATGTGGATTATCCTTTATCTCTATTAATTTCTGTATGAGGGAAATTTCTATATGGTGACAAAGGTAAAAAAATAAACCAATCCTATATGCAGAACAACCCAAACTGGATAACACAAATGTGAGGAGTGGATTTGATAGCTATAAGCACTCATAGCCATAAATAGTGGCTCTAGTCTAGAGCAGGTTATCCTTTATCTCACAGTCTTGCTGTCCTATTGTGCCATCAAGTTGGCTTCAATTTATGGCAATCGTATGAATGAAAGACTGCAATATACACCCTATTAGTGAAAGTCTTATGGAGATCTTTCAGACTCAAGACCTTAATTGGATCTATCTAATTGTAATACAGTCTTCCTTTTTCTTACTGATTTCTACTTTATTGAGTACTTATCACCAAAAGGTCGGCAGTTCAAATCTGGGGAGCAGAGTGATCTCCTGCTGTTAGCCCCAGCTTCAAAAACATGCCAATGTGAGTAGATCAATAGGTACCGCTCTGGCGGGAAGGTAACGGCACTCCATGCAGTCATGTCAGCCATATGACCTTGGAGGTGTCTACGGACAACACCAGCTCTTCAGCTTAGAAATTGAGGTGAACACCAACCCCCAGAGTTGGATACGATTAGCCTTAATGTCAGGGGAAAACCTTTACCTTATCACTTTTATTGAGTCACGTCATCTCATGATAAGGCTTCTAGGAAAAGTTCAGGCTTGATTTGGTCTCAGACCCATTGATTTAGCTTTTTGGTAACCCATAGAAATCTCCTCCAGAACCACTTTTCAGATGATTATCTTCCTGTTAGCTTTTGTCTTTTTTCAGCTTCCACAAATTTACTGCATGGGCGAATCCTTGTCAGACTACACAGAAAAGCCATTGAAATCTACAAACATGTGGACAATTTCAACAGAAAGGAGGAAACCATGAAAATGAACAAAATGTGGCTACCAGTATTTAAAAACTCTAAAATCAGGACAGCAAATAAAGAACAACACTCAGAAAACAGGGGAATTCCAAGCAGAAAACAATCAGGAATAGCTAACACCTCCCAACAAAGGATTCCCCCAGGCAGGAAACCACTAGGCTTTGAAGCTACAAGGCAATTCAATGCTAACTACTTACTTACTTAGGCGATCCCTCGTCGTTCGAGGATGATAGTCTTCCAACCTTGGTATCTTGGGTGTGTGTTCTTAGGTGGCTGAAGAGACCGATTCTTGACCCGCATATTCTCCCGCAGTGAGGACATCGGTTTCCAGGTGGAAGGCGGTCCCGGTCGGGGTTAGCTTGACGCTCCTTCCTCTTGGCACGTTTCTCCCTTAAGCCCTCCGTTCGTGCCTCTTCAAACTCCGCAGCACTGCTGGTTACAGCTGACCTCCAATTAGAGCGCTCAAGGGCCAGGGCTTCCCAGTTCTCAGTGTCTATGCCACAGTTTTTAAGGTTGGCTTTGAGCCCATCTTTAAATCTCTTTTCCTGCCCACCAACATTCCGTTTCCCATTCTTGAGTTCGGAGTAGAGGAGCTGCTTTGGGAGACGGTGATCGCGCATTCGGACAACGTGGCCAGTCCAGCGGAGTTGATGGCGTAGGAGCATCGCTTCAATGCTGGTGGTCTTTGCTTCCTCAAGCACGTTGACATTTGTCCACCTGTCTTCCCAAGAGATTTGCAGGATTTTCCTGAGGCAACGCTGATGGAAACGCTCCAGGAGTTTGGTGTGACGTCTGTAGACAGTCCACGTTTCGCAGGCGTAGAGCAGGGTTGGGAGGACAATGGCTTTATAAACAAGCACCTTGGTATCTCTACGGATGTCCCGGTCATCAAACACTCTTTGCTTCATACGGAAAAATGCTGCACTCGCAGAGCTCAGGCGGTGTTGTATTTCAGTGTCGATGTTGACTTTTGTGGAGAGGTGGCTGCCAAGGTAGCGGAAATGGTCAACATTTTCTAATGTTACACCGTTAAGCTGTATTCCTGGCTTTGCAGAGGGATTAGCTGGTGCCTGTTGGAAGAGCACTTTGGTTTTCTCGATGTTCAGTGAGAGGCCGAGCTTCTCGTATGCTTCTGCGAAGGTGTTTAGAGTGGCTTGTAGGTCTTCTTCTGAATGCGCACAGACTACGTTGTCATCAGCATATTGGAGTTCTATAACAGATGTTGTGGTGACCTTGGTTTTGGCTCTCAGTCTGCTGAGGTTAAATAGCTTGCCATCTGTTCGATAGATGATTTCCACTCCGGTGGGAAGCTTCCCATCAACAAGGTGAAGTATCATAGCGATGAAGATGGAAAATAAGGTGGGGGCAATAACACATCCCTGCTTGACGCCTGATTCCACCTTAAATGGGTCACTTTGGGAGCCGTTGCTGTCCAAGACTGTTGCCATCATGTCATCATGGAGGAGCCGCAGGATGTTCACAAATTTGTCAGGGCACCCGATTTTTTGGAGGATGGTCCAGAGAGCGCTGCGATTCACTGTGTCAAATGCCTTTTCAAGGTCAATGAATGCCATGTACAGAGGTTGGTTTTGTTCCCTGCATTTTTCTTGGAGCTGTCGTGCAGTGAAGATCATGTCCACTGTTCCTCTGGAGGGACGGAAGCCATTCTGGGATTCTGGGAGGGTGTCTTCTGAGACAGGGAGAAGGCGGTTTGCAAGGATTCTTGCGAGGATTTTCCCGGCGGAGGTTAGAAGGGAGATACCACGATAGTTCCCGCAGTCTGTTCTGTCCCCTTTCTTGAAAAGGGTGATGATGGTGGCATCCTTGAAGTCTGCTGGGATTTTCTCGGTCATCCACACCTTTTCAATGAGCTGGTGGAGTTGTTGTATCAGCTCAGGTCCACCCTCTTTGAAGATTTCAGCAGGAATCCCATCAGGTCCGCTGGCTTTGTTGTTTTTTTGTTGGCTGATGGCATTGCTGAATTCAATGCTAAACAAGCTGGCCAATTGCAACATTCACACTTGCCTCAAACAGACAAGAGTTCTTTCTCCCAACTTGGACTTTCCACAGATATATAAACCCCCCTTGCCTAGTTTCCAACAGACCTCACAACCTTTGCGGATACCTACCATATATGTGAGTGAAATATCTGGAGAGAATGCTTCTGGAACATACAATCTGAAAAACTCACAACAACCCAAGAAATAATCTGTCCATCTGCTTCATTTTCTTCTACAGAAGGAAAAATAATGAATAGCTTAGTAGTTAGCACTTTATGCCACTAGGTGGCTAAAATGTTTCTTGTTTTTTTCCACAGTACAGGTTGAATATCCTTTATCCAAAATGCTTAGGACCAGGAGTGTTTTGAATTTTGGATTTTTTAAATTATGGAATACTTGTATATATACTTGTGTGTATGTTTCATATGCACTTTTTGCACAGTAAATATGTACAACATTTTAAATAAGTTTGTGCATGAAGCAGAACATATGTACACTGAACAATCAAGAAGTAAAGTTGTCACTATCTCAGCCACCCATGTAGATATTTGTAGATTTTGGAATATTTTGGATTCCTGAGTTCTGGATAGCCTGTATTTCTGTTTTTGACTGATTAGATTCTACTAAACTTTGTAGAATAAGGTGCATATTATTCGGTCTCAGAATTCTACCACTATAGTTTGAACCATATCTCTTTCTCGTCATTTAAAGTATGCTTTTATTCCATTGCTCTTACAGAATTTAGATTATTGGAAACTTTGGCATTGTTGATAGGAAGTGGTAGAATCTGGACAGGAAAAGGTACAAGTCTTGCCAGTGTTTTCCCTTCTTACAAGTCCACAAATGAATCTTTTGGTGAATTCCAGTTCTCAGATAGCTTTATATTCAACACATGCCCACAAACCTCAGTTTGGAAGTGGGACAACGGGATTCTTTTATTGCAAAGTTCATGTGAACTGCAGAGTTGTTGTCCTGTACCAACCACCAACAAATGTTTTTGAAACTAAACACAAAAGCCAGGCAGCTATTTCTGCTTCTTCCCTGAATGCTGGAAGAACGTCTATTTAATATTTTTCAGGATTGAAAACACATAGAATAGCCATGATTCTAAAGAATTGCTTCTGGAGTATAAGCAGCAACAAATACCAGATTCCTTGAAAAATAACCATTTTGTCATGAAATTTGTATTAAAGTGATGCCTTTATTAGGCCAAAGAAAAGGATACAGTCATGCATGCAAGATGTTACAGAAAGATTGCTCTCACTTTCTCCCTCTCAGTTTCCAGATCTTTCATGGTCCCTTTCTGAACATTTTGTAGCTTCCCTGAAATGTGGTGCTGAGAACTGAACATGGAATATACTTGGAATCCAAAGTCTTATCAAAGCAGAATAGAGTTTCTCTACTTCTTTCCTTGATGTGGTGTTGACTCAGTAGGGGCTGCAAAAGAAGGGCTTTTTTATTTAATCAGTGTCAAAAGCGTTACATAAATAAGTATAAAACTGATAAAATAGAGGGAGCACAAGCAGCAAAATAATTTTAGACCAAAACGGGCAATAGCGACCACATTGTCTGTAGCTTTAAACAATTCTTCCTCGGTGAATGTGGCAGGGCATTGTGGACAAGCATACAGATGGTGAGTTGTTTGTTCTGCTCCACAGTCGCACAAGGTGGAGGATTCTTCTAGGTTATGCCATTTTGCCAGGTTGTTTTTTGATCTGCCCACTCCATATTTGAGTCTGTTCAGGGACTTCCAAGTTGCCCATTCTTGGTTGAATGCGATTTCCTGCTTCTTAGCAGGGGGTTGGACTGGATGGCCCAAGAGGTCTCTTCCAACTCTACTATTCTATGATTCTATGATTCTATACCTGGAGACAGACCCTCGAGGGGGCCATCCAATTGGGATTTCCTGGTTTAGCTGCCCAGAGAGACACTCTTGCTGTTGCTGGGGGAACATTAAGAGGAGTGGTGGTTCTCATGAAGCTTTTCCTTGATTTAAGTCTACTGGGAGGAGGCTGATAGCCATGCAGTGGATGACTTTCACAGTGTTCAACCTTAGCAGCAACTTCCCATTGCACATTGGGAGGAGGGGGGCAATGCCAAAAAGAAGGGCTAGGAAGTGGGGAAGTGATGATGAAAAGTTGCTGGGAGTGCACAATTTATCTTTGTTTTAAATTAACCCACTCTTTATCTTTAAAAGGATAAAGGAGGAAGAAAGGCTGAGTGAGCGAGTGAGTATTTACTCTGAAGGCAACAGATCCCAACAGGTCTAGTTATTTTATTTATTTATTAACTTTATTTTTTCTGCCTTTCTTTCAATGTAGGGACTCAAGATAGCTAACGATAAATATAAACAGGACAAATTAAAACAACGTAAATACATTGTCATATATAGACATTCAAAAAAACCCATTTTAATCATTAAAACAATTAAACATTATAAAACTTTACACCCACCCACCCCAAAATCCCAATCACACCACCCTCAAAGCCCACCTCTCATCAGTCCATCAATACTGGATGGCTGAGGAATACTTTCACCTGCCTCTGAAAGAAACACAGGGATGGGGATCATCCTGGTCTCTTGAGAGAAGGAGTTCTAGAGCCTGGGATCAGCCATTGAGAAAGTCCTCTACTCTTGTTCCCAATGATCAAGTTTGAGAGGGTAGCAGGACAGAGAGAAAGCCATCTCCAGGTGTGTGTAAGAGAGACACATACCTTCAAATAAGCCATATAGGACATTTTAGATCAAAATCAGCACCTTGAATTGTGCCTTGAAACAAGTTGCTAGCCAACAGAGCTGTTGCAACAGGAGACTATTATACCTTCTGTAGCCAACTCCATTTAATAAGCTGGCTGCCATTATTTGGACCAATGGAAATTTCTGAGCAGTTTTTAAAGGCAGCACCATGTAGAAGGCCTTACAGTAATTCAAGTGGGATGTAAATATAGCCAGATCCAATCAGTACTCAGATGGAGGCTACCAAGCAATACCACGTGCTGTAGGTTTTTTTAGAAGAAGGTAGTGGCAAAACGCATCATAGCATTCCTTGTCCATGAAAACTCTATAAAATGTATGGGGTTTCAGTTGACAAGTGACTTGAAGGCACAAACAGATACAGTGGAGAAAGGAAGTTGCTTGCCCTCCTCCATTTCCCCAGGCAGGAAAGCTTTCCGTATCTTTGTCCTTCATGCATGTGCAAGAGTGAATGCTTTTAATCCAAACTACTTCAATAAGAGAAAAGGAAAACATCCTCCGAAACACTTTGTTCATTTCTGTGTTCCTATAAAAAAAATCTTCTCAATTTTGTCCCAGGGCAGGATGAAAGTGAAGTCCCTTTTCCATTGAATTAGCAAATTGAATCAGCCTATAGGTTTTCACATCTGAATCCATGTATATTGCAACATGTCTTCTTATCTGGAGTGATAACACTCATTGTTTTGGAAAAGGCAACCCTGGGTTAATATGTAGGAATGAAAAGTCCTTAGGGGTGCTGGGAGCTCCAAGGAAAAACTTTGGGATTAAGTAAATGCCACGTGGATCGCCAAAGTAAAACTGGAAATATAATACCCATGACATCCAGGGCTTTTACAAACTCTATCTGGAGGCAGCCAAGAATGGAACCAGCTCCATTTCACAAATCTGTGCCACGGTCTTCTTGGTTACATACTGTTGCCCCTCAAAAGCTACTTTCTCCCCTCCCTTTCCCATTGCCAAAATGTCATAGTTATGTGAGAAGTAGTCATGTATTTCAGTTATCCGTTATTTGCACCCTGTATTTTATACAATTCCATGTATGTAGTTTACTTCGAGTATGTAATTTCATTTAGTTTAGCCAAATATCCAATTTAAAGATTACGTAGAAATCAATTCAAGCTTCCGTTTCCAAAGGATGTGGCTGCTGTACATGCTGTTGGCACATCTCTGTTCCTGTGTGATTTAATACAATAAGGGCAGGAAATTAAGAGTGAAAGGCTCAAGTGCACAGTGTAGAAGTGATACAAATAAGGCCAGCAAGCTGGACATTCCTAGGAGATCAAGATTTCAGAAGCAATTGTCCCACTGTCACGCATTGCAAAGAGCATTGGCAGACCTGGTGTTGCTGGCTGGCAGGAAGCTTTTTGATGCCAGGCATACAGGCTGACAGAGGGGCATAACAGCAGGGAGTTGGACAGCTTCAGTAATTCATGGTTCACAGTGTTGCCTGTCATTCAAATCATCCTGTTTATTAAAGATAAAATATTAAATATTATGAACCATCATAACTTTGGGCACTAAGAAATTATTCATTAGTAAAGCTTACGTAGTACTGCTGAGTGAATGGAAAACACTTTTGGCTTTAAAAGGTATCCGTTTCTTTGTTTTTTTCACTTCATTTCCTTTTTCATTGTCCAGTCACACTACAGTCAAACCTCTTTTTACCCATTATATATCTTTGGAGATATGCTAATATTATTTTAAGGAAAATGACTTGTTCCAGCTGAAAAATCATTAGAGGATTTCACTTCCCCCATGGTCCATTTTAACATAAAATATGTCTCACACCAGGCCTATTTACACGTGAAAAATAACTTATTTGCCCCATATTTTCCATATGAAGTTCACATTTTCCCTGTTAGCATCTTAAGAGGCCACATATGTTCCCTAGGTGCTATCTCCCTTATATACATTTGTTTGTGAAAAACTCTTCTCATTTGTATTATTGGTGGCCAGATGGCACTGGCCCTGTTGCTTTTTTCCCTTCCTGTCATGCATGCAAATATTCGTATTTCTGTCTTAGCTATCCGATTATACAAAGGTGCACTAATGCTGATATATGTATATTGACTTGCAGTTATCTGCATACATATTCCTTTGGAAAAATATTGGTGAATTTAAAATTGGGCCATGACTAAGCCCACTCCCTGAAGGGAATAATTATGTGACCTGCTAATTCCTTCTCCAGCTCCAATGCAAAGCTGCCCGCTGGGGAGAGCCACATGAAAAACTCTGGAACTCATTTGGATCTTTGGGCAGAATGTGGGATAGAAAGCAATTCTTTTAAAAGCAATTTAAGGGCCAAAGAACCTGTGGGGATGCAAATCGTCACAAACACCATGTGACAGGATAGCTGCCAAATTGAAATGATTATGGGGCTTTTTGTGGTCTCATATTGGCTGAGATCTTACCTTTGCACATAGGTCCACACATGTCCGAAGAGCAGCCTCTGCTGCTAAATCCTGCCCGTGGAGGAAGCAGAAGGTCATTCATAACAAAGAAAACTAGCTGGCCACTCAGGAGAGACCTTGGGGTACACCCCAAATGTAATGTGCCCACTTTTCTTCCCCCAGGAACCCAGATATTCATGACTGGAATCACATTGCCTTTCTTTCAATTTCCCACTAGTAAGAAGGAAGAGTACCATCCCCTCCCAGGGCTTGATAGCTGCTGAGTGGAGGGAAGTTTTTGGTTGGAGCGCAAGGACAGTCTATACAAAAAAGAACAGGTTAGTCCACAAGGCACTAACATGATGCTAGCCACTGTAGGCCATTATTAAAATGCTTACCATGCAAGTTTATGGATCCATGAAAGTCACTCAGAGGTCATGGGGTTGTTCTAATCTCCATCTCCAGGGATGTAAAGAGAGATCTACATTTAGAGAAAGAGATCTGAGTTTGATGTGGAGGATATATACTCATGCAAGTCCTTGTCATGATTCTTTTTTAAAGACCTTGGATAAGGGCCACAGTAATGATGGTCAAAAACTTGCATGGTGCTGATCTACTTAGTGTCAGTACACCAACATCAGGGCTGACAGAAAAAAAAAAGCCTACCAGGGACAAGATTTCTGCTGCAGCAAGGATCCAAAGCTCTTCTGATATGTGGCTATGGGGACATGGTAGAAGCTGATAGATGGCATCCTGTTTTTGGATAGGGTGCAGAAGGTTGAATTTGCACTGGGTGCCCAAATTTCTCCCGCAGGCAGCTATCAAATCGTGGGAAGGGTTGTCATTTCCTTCCTACTCATAGGAAAGTAAGAAGGCATGCAGACCATGAAGAAACAGCTGCTCCGGTTTTCTGGAGGAAGGAAAAAAGCCTGCACTACACTCATGAGCACACCCTTGTTTCTCCTTTTCCAGCTGAGTCCAGCTGCTCCTTCATGGTCAGAATTGCTTCCTTCCCCCTCCCCTTCCCACCTCACTTCAAATCAAACTGTTTTCTTTCATACCTGACACCTAATCAAGAAACACTTCTTATTTGTAATTATGCTCATGGGCTACACACACACACACACACACACACACACACACAGAGTAATCTGTATCTAATTGTTATTGAAAATTAGACCCCAAAATTATTAATTATGAGACACGGCGCCATGTCCATATTGCCTTTTCCATTTTGCTCTGTAATAGCCTCTCATGAATTTCCTTGGAATGTTGCCTTACCACATCTTGGACTTCAGGAAATGATTCCCCAGACTATCATAATTCTTTCATAATGTACCAGGTGATTAAGGGGAGCACACAATGCGCAAAAGAGTCCCTGGTCCTTTTCCTGTTTTATCTGATATGATTGGGATTATCTCTGGGAATGCTTTCTCTTCTATGCCTCCAAACCAGACCCATCCTTGTGACACCCATTGGTATGGCCATCACCTTTAGCTCCCTTTGTTTATCTGGACTAACACCATTGTACCAACCGGAGATGAAATATTAAGACTCATTTTTACCCATTATTGGTGCTCCACCACATTCTTTTTTTTATCACAAATCAATAACGGGATATACTCTTCAAAATAGTCTAAGGACCATTTTTTAATGTTTCCCACCGTGGCGATAACCAATCAGCAATGACATCAGACAGAGCCCTGAACCCACTCAGAGAGTAGATCTTAGTTGGACACTTTTTAAGCCAATCAAGAACCAGTACAGTTTTCTTGAATAGCTGTAAAACACACTAAATATGCTATGTATTCACAATTGCAGTATATCCGTTCTTTAGAATCTTTTCTCCGCTGACGTCTCTCTGGCCACTGAGAATAAAAGTCTTTGATTTTGCCTTCAACCCGTCTGTGTCTCATTCGACCTTCTAGGTACCTAGACACGCCAGACTCTGAATCCTTGCGGAAGCTGTAATCACATAACATAATTGTAGAGTTAGCGCACTAATTTTGCCTGTTTGGCTGGCAAGATGCAAGTCTGTTCCAGCTATTGCAGCTTTGCTAAGGAAAACTGAATTTTAAAGTTCTGAATACTTGACTGTTTTGACAAATCAATCAGATATTATTGGGCAATGATCCAAAAAATGGGCATGTGTATGACATCTAAAAGTTGAAATGTGCCTCCTGGGATATAAGAAATGTATATTTTAAAGATGATTATCTCAGAAATTCTTCAACAGAGCATGTCATCACCACAACGCTCACAGGCAACTGGTTCATTTTACTTCAACATGTTCATACTATGAACCCCTTGAGTGTAGATGTTTGCTTCCATTATATGTTAGTTTCATTATTCTGTCATCTGGAATTAATCACCACAAAGTTTAGCAAAATCCTTTGCTGTGTAAGGTGTGAGATGTTATGCTCCGATGAGGTAATATTCTGGGTCATCTATATCTCACAATATAAACGGGTCCAGGTAGCAATTACGTTACACATACCCCTTATCTGAAAGGAAGTCCCATTTAACTCAATGCATACATTAGATTAAAATGTTAGTAATAATTCCAGATATCTTTGGTACTGTAAGGGTGAAGATCACTTACATGAAATGCTCAGGAGGAGAAGTGTTTAGATTTCAGATATTTGAATAACTATATTTATTTATATGTACATAATGAAATATCTTGGAGATGGGACTCAAGTCTAAATATGGCATTCATTTATATCTCATAAAGATCTTATATACATAACTTGAGGTAGTTTTATATAATACTAGCTGTGCCCGGGCACGTGTTGCTGTGGCTTATGGGAATCATTTGTTGACCAGGTAGAATAGCAGTGAATAGCCTTGCAGCCTCAAAGCCTGCAGCCTCAATAGCCTTGCAGCCTCAAATTCTTATGGGAATCTTTGTTTGGTGAGCTGGAATACAATGGAATAGGCTGGCTGCTTGGGAGGCTGGGTACTTGTGTTCTAGGATAATGGTTTTTTGGGCTGCTAAAATTGCAATGAATAGCCTTGCTGCTTCAAAGCCTGGCTGCTTGCTACCTGAGGGAATATTTGGTTGGTCAACTTCAATAGTACAGAATAGTATCGCTGCTTCAAAGCCTGGCCACTTTCTACCAAGGTTAATCCTTTGTTGGTCTGGTTGAATTGCACTGAATAGCCTTGCAGCTTCAATGCCTGGCTGTGTTATAGCTAGGGGAATTCTTGCTTTGCAAGCTGGAGTAGCACCCTCAATCAAAGAACTGTTTTGAAGCCTGGCTACTTGCTTTGTAGGGGAATCATTGTTTGGCCAGCTAGAATTGCACTGAATAGTCTTGCTGCTTGCAAGCCTGGCTGCTTTCTACCTTGTGGAATTCTTGGTTGCCCAGGTTGAATGGCAATTAAAGTCTCAGTGCGGCAAGTATGAATGCTGCAATTAGTCACCTTGATTAGCATTTAATGGCCTTGTAGCTTCAAAGCCTGGATACTTCCTGCCTAGGGGAATCCTTTGTTGGGAGGTGTTAAGCTGGTCCTGGTTTTTTCCTGTCTGGAATTTCCCTGTTTTCAGTGTTGTTCTTTATTTACTGTCCTGATTTTAGAGATTATATTGTTCTGTATTATTATACCACAGTAATTATTATATATTATATTTATAATCTTCTATTATCTGCTTAGAACTGGATTATATTGGCTGAGGGAATTGCTAGGATACGAAGTGGGTGGGGCCTAAAGGGGGCGGGGCCTACCTTTCTAAGCCATTTCTAAAGGGGGAAAACAGCTCTTTCTCATCCTCTAATTTGGTATTTATTTTTCTAAGTTTTTTTGTTTGAAAGACATAGACTGGATGACTATGTCTTTTGTGGCCAAATTGGGTGTGATTTGGTTCAGTGGTTTTGTTGTTTACTCCATGCTATGTATTCACAATTGCAGTATGTCAGTTCTTTGGAACTTACATTACATTTATATAGAGATTTTTAACTAATTTTGTGCACAAAATAAGGTTTCTGTACAATTTGTGTGTGTGTAATGAGCGGCTTGAGAAACTGCAAGTTGCTTCTGGTGTGAGAGAATTGGTTGTCTGCAAGAACATTGCCCAGGGGACGTCCAGATGTTTTGATGTTTTTACCATCCGTGTGAGAGGCTTCTCTTATGTTCCCACATGGAGCTGGAGTTGATTGAGAGAGCTCATCCACGCTCTCCCCTGGTTGGATTCGAACCAGCAACCTTCAGGTCAGCAACCCAGCTTTCAAGTCATCAGGATTTAACCCACTGCGCAACCAGGGCTCTACTTTATGTACATTGAACCACCAGAAAGCAGCTATATTACTATCCCAGCCTTTCAGGTGGTCAATTTTGGAATATTTTGGAACTCCAGATAAAGGATGCTCAACCTATATAGTTTTGTGATGGAAGAGGAAAGAGCAATCTCGCCTTTAATTGTCAGAATTCCTAACTCAGTGAAATTTTTGAAACTATTACAATAGAACCAAAAGTTTTTGAAAGTTGTAAAACAATTTGCATTTATGGTGCAATGATACCCTCCACCTTTTCATTACAAGAATCACAGTTCTCCTACTCACAAAGACTATGTCTACAGGGATAATTCAGTTAATCTTTCCTGTAGCTCTCTTTTAATACCCCTGATTTGTCTCTGAAAACAGGCTTTGGAAATCAATGTTCTATTAAGTTCCAACTTATTGAACCTGTATTTCTGGAGGTCAAAGTTGAGAGACAGGTCATGGTTCTGACCATGAGGCAATGGCCTTTACATTGTTTAATATGCTTTGTCCTTTTGCCTTTTGTGGCAATCTATTGCTAAAGAGAAGTTGAGTCTTGTTATACCTCTCAGAGACAGCTTTTGCCCAGAATTCTTCTCTATAGAAATGGTGGATAAGGCTAATTTGGTGATAGTTTCGGTTTTTTGGGTTTTTTTTAAAAGGAGAAGCCTGTTACTGGAGAAGGAAACTACAAAAAGAAGAACAGGAAAGAATAAAGGGAATACATAGTATAAAACTAAAACTGATATAGCGGTCCTTTAGTATCTGCTAGGGCAGGGGTTCGCAAAGTATGCTCCGTAGAGCCCTTGGGGCTCCGTGACACATACTGAGAGGCTCCACGGTTCCCTCCTCCTCCTCCTCCTCCAAGCTTTTCCTCCCCTTTCCTGTTTCTCCCCCTCCACCCGCCCCCAAAAGCCTTTTCCTCTTGCCTTCCTTGCTTCCAAAACCCTATTTGCTTCCCTCCATTCAAGGGATGCTTTGATTGTGTATTTCCTGCATGATAGAAGGGGGTTGAACAGGCTGGCCCCTGGGATTTCTGCTGTTCTTATTATTATTGTCATCATCACAAAGGTTATCTGTTGGGTGTGCTTTGATTGTGCTTTTCCTGCATGGCAGAAGGGAGGTTGACCTGGATGGCCTTTAAGGTTGCTGCTATTACCACTACTACTACCACCACCACCACCACCACCACTACTACTAGTGAAGACGGCCCGGAAGCTCCAGCTGGTGCAGCGGGCGACAGCCAGGTTAATAACGGGAGCGGCTTACAGGGAGCGTACAACCCCCCTGCTAAGCCAGCTCCACTGGCTGCCGATATGCTACCGAGCCCAATTCAAAGTGCTGGTTTTGACCTACAAAGCCCTAAACGGTTCTGGTCCTACCTATCTATCCGAACGTATCTCCTCCTATGAGCCCGTTAGAACCTTAAGATCTTCCAGGGAGGCCCTGCTCTCGATCCCACCTGCCTCGCAGGCGCGGCTGGTGGGGACGAGGGACAGGGCCTTCTCGGTGGTGGCTCCTCGGCTGTGGAACTCCCTCCCCAGCGATATCCGGCAAACCCCATCCCTCCTGGGATTTAGAAGAAAACTAAAAACTTGGCTCTGCGCCCAGGCATTCAGCGAATAAGCTCATTGGCTGTTATAATCGGGTCGCAAATCTGTAATTGTAGCAGTAGTGAATGACTGAGGATGGTGCAATATCGCTGCTTTGCAGCATTTTAATTTTTGTATACTTTTTATCATGTTTTTATCATGTTTTTATAGTATATTTGTTGCTGGCCCTCGTGGCAGAATGTAAGCCGCTCTGAGTCCCCTCGGGGAGAAGGGCGGGGTATAAATGCATGTAATAAATAAATAAATAAATACTACTATTATTATTACAAAGGCTGGGTGGCTATCTATTGGGGGTGCTTTGATTATGCTTTTCCTGCATGATATAATATAATACATAAACATTTCTTGGGGATCCACGAGAAACCTTTGCTTCAAAAAGGGCTCTGCAGCTGAAAAAGTTTGAGAACTCCCTGTGCCAGAGTTTTGTCCAGGAACCCATAGATACCAAAGGCCAAAATGACATTCTTTATAGAAAATTGAGAAATCAAGGCTTGCTTTTTAGAATCTTAAAAAATATTTTCAAGCCGTGATTGGTTTGTTTAGACTTTAGAGTATTTATTCAGTGCTTTTCACATTTTTTATTATGAAATTTTTATTTTTTCATTTTTTCCTCGCTTTTCTCACCCCACAGGGGATTCAAGATGGCTTACAAACTTTGGCAAAATTAAATGGCGCATGGACATAACAATAAAACACCCCATCAAATGTTTAAAGCAATGAGCAATTAACATATGAGCAATTAAAACACATAACAATAAAACAGATTAAAACAATATAAACCATATAAAGTGCAGAGTCTTGGTCTCATTGGTCTCATACTTATCCATAGTCATTTTCCAAAATCCAAAGTCATTATTTAGGCTGTAGAAGTCTAATTCCGTAATATCTTATTTATCAAATGTCTGCGTGCAAAACTAGGTCTTAAGCTTTTTTCTAAAGACTAGGAGGGATGGGGCCTGCCTGATGTCATTAAGGAGGGAGTTCCACAGCCAAGAGGCCACCATTGAGAAGGCACTGTCTCTCGTCTCCACCAGTCGCACTTGTGAAGAGGGTGGGACTGAGAGCAGGGCCTCCCCAGTCAATCTTAAAGCTCTTGTCGGCTTTAAGACATCCCATGAAAATAAGACCTAGCACATCTTTGGGAGCAAAAATTAATATAAGACACTGTCTTATATTCGGGGAAACACAGTAGTTGGTTTGACAGTTCCCTGCCCATAGACTTACAGTCTAAATGAGGTATCACACATGAGGAAAATGGGTTGCTATTGTTGTATAACTTCAGGTTATTGTATGTCTTCAGGTTGTATGGCAACTCTAAGTTGATCTATCATGGGGTTTTCTTGGCCGACTTGTTCAGAGGGGCATTTGCCATTGCCTTCTCTGAGGATGAGAGACTGTATGACTTCCACAAGATTCCCCAGTAGATTTCCATGGCTGAGAAGGGAATTCAAACCCTTCTTTCCAGAGCCATAGTCAATGTTCAAACCACGACATCACATTATGAAAAAGGATGGAAGTGGGAATTGAGTTCTGCAGTACCTGGTTGTTGTCCTTCCCACTCAGAGGTGGCAATAATGGTATTGGAATGGAGGGGGGAGGCTCTTGCCAACCGCAGGGATTCAGACATAGTGGAGCTGAGCCTGGCCGCCCTTTTTGCCCTAAAAGGCCAGAGTAGTGACAATTGGACAGCATAGATGGGCTCTCATTTGCTGTTGGAGACCAAAACACAAAGGGCCTGTTGGCATGTCATCCAAATGAGAAGTGACATAAACTAGAGAGTACCCAACAGAATCCACAGGAAAGAAGAGTCACAGCTCCAAGTGCTCAAAAGATGGCTGTTTTGTTTTGGGGAATTGTGTTTTGCCCGTACATATAGTATCCCCATATCTGCAGGGGATATGTTCCAAGACCTCCTGTGGATGTCTGAAACTGTGGAGAATAATAAACCCTACATTTTAATTATGCCCAGGCTGGAAGCATACC
This sequence comes from Anolis carolinensis, assembly GCF_035594765.1. NCBI lineage: Eukaryota > Metazoa > Chordata > Lepidosauria > Squamata > Anolidae > Anolis > Anolis carolinensis. Next base: position 24,331,704 of record NC_085845.1, on the reverse strand, counting down.
ATAGAATCGAACCAGAGGACATATGAAGGCCCACAAACATTTTCAAGGGATTCTTTTTTCAAGCAGGAGTAAATTAAACTGCAGATATCAAATCCATCGACAATAGGGTCGTACTTCAATGGCCTTCTTCAGGGGCCCATATAGATTTTGGTGAGTTGCAGTTTTAGGGAACAGATACCAACATCTCCAAGCATTGTGATAGGTGCAACCAGACTCACAAGAATTGTCTCTATTACAAGTATATTTCCAAAATGAATGAATTAACAAGCAGAGGTACACTCTGGTCCATTTTATCACTTGCAATAGCAGTTTTGCCATCTATGTTATACAATGCAAGTGTTTCATGATCTAAGCGGAAAAGACAGTAACATATCTCAAAAACAATATTTTCAATATAAGAAACAATAAAGCAGGTGATTCCTTTACTGAGCCATTTTTGCAAGATGATAGAACTCCATCATCCTGCAACCATCCTTTTAAAATGGTTTCCTGGAGAACTACATGAAGAGCTTGATTTTCTCCCACTAAGAAACTTACACTGAGAACGTTTTCTAGCACAGTTACATTTGTCTTTGAAGAATATTCACTCCCGTTTCCTCCTCCTTTCTGCCCCCCCCCCCCAAATTTGCTAGCATAAAAAGTTTTGAACTTAATTCAGGTGTCTCTTTTCTGTCCAGGCAATGTAATGGGAATCTCAGCTTCAGCTTCTGAAATTTCTGCATTAAGATCCCATGTTAGTATGAACAGATTTTAAACAGAGTACATTGATTAGAATGACTTCTTGGCAACTACTTCCTAATGGAAAACAGCTTCTGCTGTTTCTAAAATGGCAAAAACGAGGGAGACAATGGGGCAAAATTGTTTACAAGCTGTTGGGAAATATCTTTGGGCATTTTTTAATTTTCTTCCAAAAAATAATAGAACAATAGGAGGTGGAGTTCTATAGGTAAGGAATAGGCCCTTTTTACTTTGAATGAAGCAGTGGTAATTCCAGTTATGTATTTAGGAATGAACAAAAACAGATTTAATTCTTTGTAGTGGAAATTCTATTTGCATCTTTAAAAAAATTATTTAGGACTTAAGGTTGCATCTAAACATTGCAATACTATGAAGACTTTTTCAAGATAGCCCAACACTGGCACCTTATTGGATGCATTAAACTTTTGTGACAGTTCATATGAGCCATATTTAATATTCAATGTTTTGTATTGTTGCTAAAATATACTGGGACTTAATCTGTAATAATAATAATAATAATAATAATAATAATAATAATAATAATAATAATAATAATAAAAAAAGTTGGCCCATAGAACCCAGAAAATGATTTACCATAGGGCTACTGGAACTTGTAGTCCAACATCTTGTGGAGCCATACAGTTTCCATCATTTTCAAGGAGGTGTAGAAGATTCGAGAATAGTGAGAGGATTTTTGTGTGTGTCAGGAGCGACTTCAGAAACAGCAAGTTGCTTCTGGTGTGAAAGAATTGGCCATCTGCAAGGACTTTACCCAGGGGATGCTCAGATGTTTTACCATCCTGTGGGAGGCTTCTCTCATGTCCCCGCACGGGAAGCTGGAGCTGACAGACAGAAGCTCACCCCGCTCCCTGGATTTGAACCGCTAACCTCTTGGTCAGCAGTCCTGCCGGCACAAGAATTTAACCCATTGCACCACTGGGGACTCCTTAGTAAGAGGTCAAAAACTGACTGAACAAATATAGTTCTCCATAACATTAGGCAAATGGTTGGTAAACATTTGAAGGAATGCTTCCCTCTCCCCTTTTCTCTCATCTTAACACATGCCTGTGTAAAATTCAAGTAGTTTTTCAATCTTTACATTTAGAAAAATAATCAGATGTGTTAGTCAGAAAGTTGAGCTGGAGCCCAGAAACCTTCTTTAGGAATTTAACAGGGAAAGAGTACTTACTGGAGTGTTATTACTGTGAACGGCCATCACTTACACACATGTAAATAGATAGCAAAAATACCATAAGCCTTCAATTATTCCAAAGAAAAACTGGATTTTTCAGAATAAACTCTCCAGAGAAGTATCATTTACAGTGCTGGATCTCTTATCATTCCATGATCTGGTGAGTGAGATCGTAATAAGTATTAATGTTTTATACAGTATTATCACATAATTGTGAGAGCTAATAGAACCATGTCCTTCTTACATCTGGTCACTCTGTAGACATGCAGAACTTCAAGTAGAACTAATCTTGAATTAGTCGTTTATACATTGCAGCCTTTGTTTACCCCAGTTAGATCTGTTAGGAAGACTAATCTTGGGAGCACATACATACATACCATAACACAGCCATCATGTTGTTCGTTTCCAGCATTTTGCAGAAGTCTTCAAGGGCAATTTCAACTGTCTGTTCATGGAAACTACCACCAGATGTTTCCATGCTGTAGCTTACAGCTGTTTTATAGTGGAAAAAAATGTTATGGGATTTGCTCATGCTCTCTCATGTAGAGAAAAGAGGCGACCTGGGGCTCAAGAAAGGAGATCCTTTTGAAACAGAAGGAGCACAAATCATTCTACATAGACACCTTGCACTTTTTGTGTGGTTTGAACCATAAGAGAATTAGGTCAGTGTTAATGCCAGCACATTTTCCTTTGTTACTGTATCCCAACAGCATTGCTCCAAACCTGAGAGCCCAGATCACTTTTCCTGGTCTTCAGAGTGTGTGTGGGCATCTCAATGTGAGAAAATTGCCTTGAAAACGGCATGCTTCTGTATGTTTTTCCTCTTTGTGGTTACAGGCTACTTTACAGCATCTCCTGTAAATTGTTCACTAGATCCTGGAAAACTTTATTTGGTTGGGGCCGGGCTGTGGCGCAGCTGTTGAGCAGCTGCCTTAAATCACTCTGACCATGAGGTCATGAGTTCGAGGCCAGCCCGTGGCGGGGTGAGCACCCGTCAATTAAAAATAAAAAATAGCCCCTGCTCGTTGCTGACCTAGCAACCCGAAAGATAGTTGCATCTATCAAGTAGGAGATAAGGTACCACTAAAGTGGGGAGGCAAGATTAACTAATTTACGACCTGGAATGAGGAAGTGCCGTCAGTGTGGATGATGAAGCAGCTGCTCCCCCCTGTGGCCAGAATCGAACATCCCCTCAGAAGAACGTTAACTTGCCTCTGTATGTGTCTCTCAGTCTCTGTTTGATGTGTTTATGGGCATTGAATGTTTTCCCTTTGTGTGTTATAATGTGATCCGCCCTGAGTCCCCTTCGGGGTGAGAAGGGCGGAATATAAATACTGTAAATAAATAAATAAATAAATAGGGGATAACATCCAAGTGTTCGTAAAAGCCACACTTGCAAAGGTGTTAAAAACAGAGCTGGGAAAAGCGTGTGTTTTCCAGTTCAGTTCAAGGGTTGGAATATTTAATTTTCAACCAGTTAAATATTTTCCAGTTTGCTAGACCTTGTGACTTGAATTGCGTGCTGTGAGCAACTGTGGTCCATGCTTAACTGACTTGTGATTAATGACATCAGTAGGGGCATCTCTAGCTCTCAAGTTTTGGACTTGAAATCTCAAGAATGGGATGCTCCTTATCTGACTGTGGCCAGATATGAAGTAGGAAAGAGCCCTGGAAGAAGAATTTGACTGGCATTGCAAAACTCCTACAAAAGTCACACTTTCCAGCTCCCCCTTCCCCCAAAATCTGAAGCTTGGCTTGGTGGATCTCATTATAAAATATAGTGAAATGCCAATTTGGTTTCCAACTCACTATAGTGGTATTGCTATTGGGTTACTAAAAGTGTGGGAAAGGTCAAAGGTACCGCTACAGAACTGCAAGAATGAACAGAAGTAACAGAAGTCCTAAATGGCAGTTGCAAAGTGTCAATCCAGATTAGCCCTGTGTAACGTTTGGACCGCACAAATGCCCAGTAAGTGGATACTGAGTCTGACATCTTTTCTGATGTACATAAAAATTGAAGTTCAGACTGCAGTTTGTCACAGTTGGACACAAGTCCATTATCAGAAGTCACTACCTCCTTGTACAGTTAAATAATTTTGATTAATAGCGGGCAGACTTTTGGGATGCAAAAAAGGCCAAGAGATACTATTGGATCATTTATATCATATCTTTTCTCCAGTGGCTGTTGGTAGGTGAAGTCTAACAATGCATGGAGGCCACATAATCCCCATCATTGAGACCCCATCTGCACTGCCATATAAAATCCAGAGTATCTGCTTTGAACTGGATTATATGGCACTGTAGACTCAAATAATCCAGTCCAAAGCAGATCTGGATTGTTTGCTTTTATAATCTGGATTATATGGCATTCTAGATCCAGCCTGAGACCGGTCTTTAGTCTGATGTAGGCCCCTTCTATACTGCCATATAAAATCCAGATTATCTGCTTTGAACTGGATTATATGGCAGTGTAGATTCAGATAATCCAGTTCAAAGCAGATAATGTGGATTATCTGCTTTGATAATCTTGATTATATGGCAGTCTACAAGGGCCTGTAGTCATCCTCTTGACTGACAGAATAGTGTGCTGAACAAAAATGTTACTGAATGTTAATGGCTCATATTAACTAACAGTTATCTTCAAATCTTCCCAGGTTCCAGTAAATTTTTCCTGATTCAGCACAACCTTATTGTCTCTGTGGCTTTCAGCTACCAATCCACGTCACTCCTCTTAATTACTGCCCTGTTTAAATAAGATTATAAGACCTCATCGCAGGCAGGAACTGACACTTCTGGGTACACAATGTTGAATAAAATGTTAAATAGTACAGATAGTTCCAGCAGCAGATCAAAGAGAACAAAGTAGAGACTCCTAGTTGAAAAAAGGTTGCAGTCACATAAACAACAGAACTTAGCACTAACTAGGCAAATATTGATTTTACCATCCAAGTTTTGGATAATTTTTAATTCTCTCTGATGCAAGAGACCAGATGGATAGGATTGGTGTCGCATGTAAGCAGCAAAAAAATAAAAAAATAAAAAATCTGCTTTTATTGTTCAAAGAATTATATTTATTTTAATGTATATTATGTCTCTCCCCAGGGGTAGAACTCAGAGGCAGTTTTCTCAACTTGAATAATCAAGCCCAGAAGTACATTGTGGGCATATCTGTGTGCTTTCAATCTGCTGATTTATGGCAACTCATGCATTTCATGGGTTTTCTTAGGCAAGAAATACCCAGTCCTGGATTTAGTGGTTTCTTCCTCTGAAATATAGGCCCCACCTGTACTGCCATATAATGCAGTTTGAAAGTGCATTATAAAGTCATTGTATACTCATACAGATCAGTTCAATGCAGTCAAATTGCATTATAGGAGTCTACACTGAACATATAATGTATTTTGAAACTGCATTATATGACAGTGTAGATGTGGGCCATAGCCTCCAGCACCTGGAACAGTCAAACCTACTTATGTATGGATCCCCAGGTTTCGGTGGTGGGCAGGGGAGCATTTGCACAATTAAAACTTGTGCACCAGCTGTACCGTACCTTGGGAAGTCAGACTTGGCCATGGTAGTCCACGCTCTGGTTACACCCTAGACTACTGCAACGCGCTCTACGCGGGGTTACCTTTGAAGACTGTTTGGAAGCTCCAAATAGTCCAATGGGCAGCAACCAGATTGCTCACCGAAGCGGCGTACAGGGAGCATAAAGGTAAAGGTTTCCCCTGACGTTGTCCATAGACACCTCCAAGGTCTTGTGGCCGGCATGACTGCATGGAGCGCCGTTACCTTCCCGCCGGAGCGGTACCTATTGATCTACTCACATTGGCATGTTTTCGAACTGCTAGGTTGGCAGGAGCTGGAGCTGACAGCGGCCGCTCACGCCGCTCCCGGGATTTGAACCTGGGACCTTTCGGTCTCCAGCTCAGTGCTTTAACGCACTTTGTCACCGGGGCTCCCAAGGGAGCATACAACCCCCTTATTGCATCAGCTGTGTCAGGACCCAGGCTGCAGAGCACCAATAACCATGCACAGAGACCAGAATCTATCTAATATCTTTATTAAAGGAATATATAAAGTCAATAAAAACAAGTGAAGAATATAGTTCAGAAGTAGACCTTTCAGGAAAGGTCAAATATAGTCCAGGAAAACAATGTCCAATATGTGATATTAGAGTCCAAAGTTATAATCCAATAACCGAAACACACACTTTGCCAGGCAAAGTGTGGGGAAATGACAGGGTCCTTTAGTCCAATGAAGCTTGACAACAAGGCTGGAAGCAAACTAGATTCTTGGCAACAAGGCTTGATACGTGGCTACAAAAGACAATAAGCAAGAACAGGGTCCGTGGCGAGGTCCGTGGAACAAGGAAAGCTTGATGCTAGAACAAGGTCCGTGAAACAAGGCTTGGAGCTTGGTCCTGGAGGCAAGGGACTGGAGTAGCGTAGTCCACACACGATCTCACTCCACAAGGTGACGAATTGACTCCGCAAGGATTTCTTTGCGGGCAAACACCTATATAGGAGCTTGTTTTCCCGCCAAGGAACACTTTCCCTGGGGAACAAGAAACGAAACCCAAACTGTGTCCAGATGCTTGACTCCTTAAAGTTTCCCAAGGGAAACAGACTTAATCAGCTAATTGTCTGGCAGCTATCCTGGCGCTCCTGCGAGTCGCCTCCCGAGCGCCTCTATCTCGATTATAATAATCCCGGCGAGAAAATGGGGGAGATTTCTGCTCAAGGCTTGTTTGGCTGACTTCTGGTGGGCAAACATCTTGCAGGTGCAAGGGCTCCAATTCTGGCTGAAACGGTGGGAAACCCAAGTTTTCCTCGTCATCTGCCACAATAGTACTGGGAACGGGACTACATGGCCCATGAGTCATCACAAGCTGCCAGTCTGCTGCCGAGCACAATTCAAAGTGCTGGCTTTAGCCTATAAAGCCCTAAACGGTTTCGGCCCAGCTTATTTGTCTGAACATATCTCCCCCTATGAATCATCTCGGAGATTAAGATCGTCTGGGGAAGCCCTGCTCTCAGTCCCACCTCTTTCGCTGGCGTGACTGGTGGGGATGGGAGACATGGTCTTCTCTGTGGTGGTCCCTTGGCTGTGGAATTCCCTCCCCAGTAATATCAGATCAGCCCCCTTCCCTCCTGATCTTTAGGATGAAAGTGAAAATGTGGCTTTGGGATCAAGCCTTCTGAGTATAATTATAGTGTAATAAATGGACTGGAATTATGTGCAATGACTACCGGAATGGCCTGGATTATGATTGCGGATAGCATGGTTTTCATAGTGATTGCGATGTTTCAAATGTTTTAAGGTATTTCAATTTTGATCTTAGTTTTAATTTAAATGTTTATTTTAATTGTATATTGTTTTTAAGGCATTGGGTTGATGCCTATCTCTAAGCCTTCGGGGTTGAGAAAGGCATGATATAAATATAGTAAATAAAATTTAAAAAAACAAATAAAATGATTTTTGGTATCCAAAAAGAGTCCTAGAACCAAAGCCCAATGAATATCAAGGGCTACTAGATTGCTTGATGATGTTACATAATACTTCTTTTTTTTTCCTTAGGCGATCCCCCGTAGCTTGAGGATGATGGTCCTCCAAGTATAGTGACTTAGCGGTGGATACGTAAGTGGTTGTGGAGACCTATTCTTAACCCACATGTTCTTCCTCAGTGAAGACATTGGTTTCCAGACGGAAGGCAGTCTTGGTCAGGGTTGGCTTGACGCGCCTTCCTCTTGGCACGTTTCCCCTTAAGTCCTCCGTTCATGCTTCTTCAAATTCTGCAGCACTGCTGGTCACAGCTGACCTCTAGTTAGAGCGCTCAAAGGCCAGGGCTTCCCAGTTCTCAGTGTCTATGCCACAGTTTTTAAGGTTGGCTTTGAGCCCATCTTTAAATCTCTTTTCCTTTCCACCAACATTATGTTTTCCATTCTTGAGTTGGGAATATAGTAACTGCTTTGGGAAATGGTGATCAGGCCAGTCCAGCAGAGTTGATGGCGTAGGAGTATCGCTTCAATGTTAGTAGTCTTTGCTTTTTCCAGCATGCTGACATTTGTCCGCCTGTCTTCCCAAGAAATTTGCAGGATTTTTCGGAGACAACGCTGATGGAATCTTTCCAAGAGTTGAGGGTGACGTCTGCAGACAGTCCATGTTTCACAGGCATAGAGCAGGGTTGGGAGGACAATAACTTTATAAACAAGCACCTTGGTATCTCTATGGATGTCCCAATCATCCAACACTCTCTGCTTCATTCGGAGTAATGCGTGCAGCACCACAGAGCTCAGGAGATGTTGTATTTCAGCGTCAATGTTGACTTTTGTGGAGAGGTTGCTGCCAAGGTAGCGGAAGTGGTCAACGTTTTCTAATGTTATACCATTAAGCTGTATTTCTGGCATTGCACAGCTGGTTAGTAGCCAGCTGCAATAAATCACTACTAACTGAGAGGTCATGAGTTTGAAGCCAGCTTGGGTCAGAGTAAGCTCCCAACCATTAATAGTCTAGCTTGCTGTTGACCTATGCAGCCCGAAAGACAGTTGCATCTGTCAAGTAGGAAATGTAGGTACTGCTTATGTGGGGAGGCTAATTTAACTAATTTATAACATCATAAAACCTTCCAGCAGTGTGCGGAAGAATGAGGAAGTGCTCCATCAAGGACTTGGTGTGACAAGTGGACGGTGAAGCGGCAGCTCTCCTTGTGGCCGGAATTGAGCATACCCTCATGAAGCCGGAAGCTGGAATGTTAAATTGCCTCTGTGTCTGTCCATATATGTTGTATGTCTAATGGCATTGAATGTTTGCCATGTATATGTGCATTGTGAGTCCCCTTCAGGGTGAAATATAAAATACTGTAAAATGGCTGACGTCTGCTGGAAGAGCACTTTGGTTTTCTCGATGTTCAATGAGAGGCCGAGCTTCTTGTATGCTTCTGCAAAGGTGTTTAGAGTGGCTTGTAGATCTTCCTCTGAATGCACACAGAGTAAGTTATCATCAGCATATTGAAGTTCTATGATGGTGTTATATACAGCTACTAACTGGGGCTGACACTCTTACAACAGGAACCCCTGATGGCGCAGTGGGTTAAGCGTTTGTGCCGGCAGGACTGATTACTTGATCGTTGGATTGCTGATCTGAAGTTTGCTGATTCAAATCCAACCTGGGGAGAACACGGATGAGCTCCCTCTATCAGCTCCAGCTCCATGCGGGGACATGAGAGAGGCCTCCCACAAGGATGGTTTTTTTTTGTGTGTGTCAGGAGCAACCGGAGTTTCTTCTGGAGTGAGAGAATTGGCCGTCTGCAAGGACGTTGCCCAGGGGACGCCCGGATGTTTTGATGTTTTACCATCCTTGTGGGAGGCTTCTTTCATGTCCCCGCATGGAGCTGGAGCTGATAGAGGGAGCTCATCCACACTCTCCCCGGGTGGGAGATTCGAACATGGCAGCTTTTCAGGTCAGCAACCCAACCTTCAAGTCACAAGGCTTTTATCCCCTAGGCCATCGGAGGCTCCTTACAAGGATGGGCTCGGGCTGTGGCGCAGGCTGGAGAGCAGCTGCAATGAATCACTGCAATGAATCACTCTGACCAAGAGGTCATGAGTTCGAGGCCCGCTCGGAGCCTATGTTTGTCTTGTCTTTGTTATATGTTAAAAGGCATCAAATGTTTGCCTATATGTGTAGTGTGATCCGCCCTGAGTCCCCTTCGAGGTGAGAAGAGTGGAATATAAATGCTGTAAATAAATAAATAAATGGTAAAAACATCAAAACATCTGGGCGTCCCCTGGGCAACGTCCTTCCAGATGGTCAATTCTCTCACACCAGAAGCAACTTGCGGTTTCCCAAGTTGCTCCTGACACAGAAAAAAACCCTTCTACACAGCCATATGAACCAGAATATCAAGTCAGATAAGCCACAACTGGGTTATCTGAGTCCACACTGCCATATAATCCAGTTCAAAGCAGATAATGTGGGTTTTTATACAGCTGTGTGGAAAGGGGCCTGAGGCTGTTAGGAATTGTGGGAGTTGAAGTCCAAAACACCTGGAGGGCCTAAATTTGCCCCTGCCTGCTTGATAAGGAGCAGCCCCAGGCTCCTCTCCGCGTGATTGGGCGGCGCCTCGCTCCATCAAACCCGCCGCAGCCAATGGAGTGCCTCGCCCCGCCTTCCCCCCCTCCCATCGATGGCCTGAGAGAGCGCAGCGCCTCATTCGGCGGAGGAGTCCACGGAGGCATCGCTCTCTCTTCGGGGAAGCAGGGCAGGCGGGGGCGGCTTTCTCGGCCACCTCGATGCGGCGCCTCGGTGGCTGCCTGGCGGTGCTTCCCTTCAGGGACAGGCGGCAGCCCTGAGGCGGGCCAGCGGGCCCCTTGTCCTCCTTCCGCTCCCCGCCTGAAGCCTTTATCTGCCGCCGCCGCCGCCGCCGCCGCTTCTCCCCCTCAGCCTCTCCCCCCATTTGTCCCGCATCCTCGCCCCTCAACGCAAGAGGAGCTCTGGCTGCCAGTCAAGGGTCTTCATGAACCCTAAGGATGTCCGGGAAGCACTACAAGGGTCCTGAAGTCAGTTGTTGCATCAAGTATTTCATCTTCGGCTTCAATGTGATCTTCTGGGTGAGTGGAAGGAATAGATCCCTGTGGTGGTCGTCATGATGATGATGATGGTGATGATGATCATGTTATGTTATTTAATTCATGGGACTGGGGAGAATACCCTCAGTAACAGTTCTGAGAGAAATGTATTATTATTATTATCATTATTATTATTGTGCTCTCTCAATAACAGTGAAGTGAGATGATAATAATAATGTTCTGTCATTTATGGAACTGGGGAGCATGCCCTCAGGAACAGTTCAGAGAGAATATTATTAGTATGCTTATTATTGTTATTGTTATTATCTCTCAGTAACATTGAAATGAGATAATAATAATAATAATAATAATCAGTCATTCACGGAACTGGGGAGCATGCCCTCAGGAACAGTTCAGAGAGAATATTATTATTAGTATGCTTATTATTGTTATTGTTATTATCTCTCAGTAACATTGAAATGAGATAATAATAATTATTATCTCTCAGTAACATTGAAATGAGATAATAATTATTATCTCTCAGTAACATTGAAATGAGATAATAATTATTATCTCTCAGTAACATTGAAATGAGATAATAATAATAATAATAATAATAATAATCAGTCATTCATGGAACTGGGGAGCATGCCCTCAGGAACAGTTCAGAGAGAATATTATTATTAGTATGCTTATTATTGTTATTATTATTATCTCTCAGTAACATTGAAATGAGATAATTATTATCTCTCAGTAACATTGAAATGAGATAATAATAATAATAATAATAATAATAATATTCAGTCATTCACGGAATGGGAGCATGCCCTCAGGAACAGTTCAGAGGGAATATTATTATTAGTATGCTTATTATTGTTATTGTTATTATCTCTCAGTAACATTGAAATGAGATAATAATAATAATATTCAGTCATTCATGGAACTGGGGAGCATGCCCTCAGGAACAGTTCAGAGAGAATATTATTATTAGTATGCTTATTATTGTTATTGTTATTATCTCTCAGTAACATTGAAATGAGATAATAATAATAATAATATTCAGTCATTCATGGAACTGGGGAGCATGCCCTCAAGAACAGTTCAGAGAGAATATTATTATTAGTATGCTTATTATTGTTATTGTTATTATCTCTCAGTAACATTAAAATGAGATAATTATTATCTCTCAGTAACATTGAAATGAGATAATGATAATATTCAGTCATTCATGGAACTGGGGAGCATGCCCTCAGGAACAGTTCAGAGAGAATATTATTAGTAGTATGCTTATTATTGTTGTTATTATTATCTCTCAGTAACATTGAAATGAGATAATAACAATAACAATAATAATAATAATAATCAGTCATTCATGGAACTGGGGAGCATGCCCTCAGGAACAGTTCAGAGAGAATATTATTAGTAGTATGCTTATTATTGTTGTTATTGTGCTCTTTCAGGGCCCTTCCACACAGCTATATAACTAAGGCCCCTTCCACACAGCTGAATAAAATCCCACATTATATGCTTTTTACTGGGATATGTGGCAGTGTGGACTCAGATAACCCAGTTCAAAGCAGATATTGTAGGGGGGCTTTTCCACACAGCTGTATAATCCAGAATATCAAGGCAGAATAACCCACAATATCTGCTTTGAATTGGGTTATCTGAGTCCACACTGCCATATATTCCAGTTCAAAGCAGATATTGTGGGATCTTCTGCCTTGATATTCTGGGTTATATGGCTGCGTGGAAAGGCCCCCAGAATATCAAGGCAGAATAATCCACAATATGGGCTTTGAATTGGGTTATCTGAGTCCACACTGCCATATATCCCAGTTCAAAGTATATAATGTGGGATTCTATTCAGCTGTGTGGAAAGGGCTTCTGTAACAGTGAAGTAAGATAATAATAAAAATGTTCAATCATTTTTGGAACTGGGGAGAATACCCTCAGTAACCGTTCTGAGAGAAATTATTATTACTATTATTATGCTTATTATTATGTTTATTTTTATCCCACTTTATCTCCTTAAAAAGACACCCATGATAATAATGTCATATCATCATGGAAATGGAGAGTATCATGTATGGACTCTCTCAGTAACATAAGTGAAATAATAATAATAGGTTCTCTCATTCATGGAACTGGGGAGCTTACCCTCAGTAATAGTTCAGTGAGAAATGTGTTGTTGTTGTTGTTATTATTATTATTATTATTATTAATATCATCATCTCTCAGTAACAGTTAAGTGAGATAATAATAATAATAATGTCCTTTCATTTATGGAACTGGAGAGCATACCCTCAGTAACAGTTCAGTGAGAAATGTATGATTATGATTATTATGCTCGCTCAGTAACAGTGAAATGAAATAATAATGCTCTGTCTTTTCATTCATGGACATGGAGAGCATACTTTCAGTAACCGTTCAATGAAAAATGTATTATTATTATTATTATTATTATTATTATTATTATTATTATTATTATTCTCTTTTATTACCAGTGAAGTGAGATGATAATAATGTTCAGTCACTTATGAAACTGCAGAGTATACCCTCAGTAACAGTTCAGTGATACAATTATTATTATTATTATTATTATTATGCTTGCTCAGTTATGCTTGCTCAGTAACAGTGAAATGAGAAAATAATAATAATAATAATAATAATAATAATAATAATAATGTTATTTAATTCATGGGACTGGGAAGCTTACCCTCAGTAACAGTTCAGTGAGAAATGGATTATTATTATTATTATTATTATTCTCTCTCAATAACAGTGAAGTGAGATAATAATATAAATGTTCAGTCATTCATGGAACTGGAGACCATGCCCTCAGTAACAGTTCAGTGAGAAATGTATTATTAATATTATTATTATTCTCTCAGTAACAGTGTAGTGAGATAATAATAATGTTCAGTCATTTATGGAACTGGGGCACATACCCTCAGTAACAGTTCAGTGGAATAATAATAATAATGATAATAATAGTAATAATAATAATTAATATTATTATGTTGATTTCTATCCCGCTTTATCTCTCTAAAAAGACACCCATAATAATAATGTTGCATTATTCATGGAAATAGGGGGCATCATGCATGCACTTTTTCATTAACAATGTATGAAATCATAATCCTAGTGTTATATGATTTGATAGGTTATATTATTTCATTCATGGAACTGTGGAGCATAATGCATCATAACATTAGAAATAATAATAATAATAATAATAATAATAATGTTATGTAATTTGTAGAACAGGGGAGCACTATACATGCATTCGCTAACATCCAACTGAGAGATAATGATAATAATGTTATTTCATTTATGGATCTGGGGAACACTATGCATTCACTCTCTCAGTAATCAGTTGAGGGAGAAAATTCGTAATTCCTAATAAAATCATCAGTAAGAATCAAGAAAGAATCTTAGTAAAGAATTCTTCATTCTTGGTAGACATATTTACTCATGGAAAAAGACTGAAAAAATCAATATAGGGTTCAGTAGTAAATTTCTGATCAGGGTTTGTGTTGTGTGTCTTTGGGCCTTTCCATGCAGCTCTATATTCCAGAATATCAAGGCAAAAAATCCCACAATATCTGCTTTGAACTGGGTTATCTAAATCCACACTGCCATATATTCCAGTTCAAAGCAGATAATGTAGGATTTTATTCAGCTCTGTGGAATGGCCTTTGTGTGCATCGTTTGTGTGGGAGCTTAATAATGAACGTCCTAGAAATTCTGGACTATATATGTATATGTGTGTGTGTCTTTGTGTATGCACTCTCTTGGGGATTTGTAAGCTTTCTATGTCGCTTTCCCTGCCAGTATCAATTTTAAAAGAAAAACAACAAGACAACAATGGGATTTCAGTTCCTTCCTGTTAGCTAAACAGGTTTCATTTGTCAGGTGTGTGACTCTCTGCAGCTCCTTCCTTCCCCTTTTTCCTTCCCTCCTTTATCCAGTTGTGTCTCTATTGTTGTGATGAAGTGGATAAAATTTTCCCAGTACAGTTGGAGAATTTGGTGGTTCGAGAAGGGAAAGGGTTACACAATTAATTTAAGGCATTAAATGGATTTGTTATGGTGGACTCCTCATAATGCACCAGAAACAACAGTAGGGAGGGGGAGAAGACTGTATTTAGCTACTGCGCGTGCACATGCGTACACACACACACACACACACACACAACTCTAGGATTAGAATAAGCATTTGCTTGAAACTGCCTCTGTATGCCAATTTCAACCTTAGGCACACTTCCCTGACCTTTTAAATTCTTTTCATCTCTGATAATGTAGTTGGAATTGTGTTATTCTGCTTATTATATCACTTCGTGATTATTATATCATGATGCCTGTTTGGATCTACTTTGAGTTCATTTCTCCCTCCCTCCCACAAGCATTTTTGCCAAACTTGTTTTGATCTCTTGCTCCCTAAGCTGAAGAAATCTTGCCAAGAAAAACCCCACGATAGGATCACTGAAAGTGACAGCAGCAACAAGAAGTAGGTAGCTTTAAGGAGGCTTTTGCTTGTCAGGGTGATGTAGAACTTTTTAAATTTTTTAAATGAATAATTATGAGTTTAGAGGAATGATAAAGTGGGCTGATCAGGTAAATAGAAGAATATTGACCAGTATTGGGTTTACTGGCAGCAACTGAGTGAGTAGCTTTTGATATGAACATTAGGGTAAGTAGGTCAATAGGAGACTCTCTCTGAATTATTTCTGATTGCCTTTGCTCTCTGTGAGCAGGATGTTATGTAAAGGAAATTGCTCCTCTGTTAACAGAGGCATGGATGCACATGAGTGCAAATCCAGGAAAGGTATGCTGTATCTCTGCTGAGACAGTGAAAAGCAGGCTTGGTTAGAACCTCCAGCTGGTATATGGGGAAAAGTGTTAAAACGCATTCTGAGCTGTTGTTTCAGATGAAAAGGAAAAGGAAGTTCCATCCATTCATTGCCACCTTGTTGCTAGGATGGCACTTCGTTTATATTTGGCACTATGATCAAAGGTTCATGGAGATGCTGTTGAAGACTGGAAGAGGTCAAAGTATTAATGCTGCTGTCCAAATCTGCTGACAGGCGGGATGTTCCGTGTATCTAACAAAAAATGAACTCTAGTCCATAAAAGCTGTTAACACATTAAATAGTATGTTCTTTGAAATTTGAGGGTTCTTGGATATATCTGAATGTTAAGGTTGTTGATAAAAAGATGGCCAGGATATGTAATTTTAGAGGGAGCTTTTCCTGGAAAACTGAAAACACAGACAGATAAAATATGGTATGGGGTTTGTGTGCTACTTCTGGTTTAGCTCAAGGAGATGTGTAGTCTTGTGAAAATTGTAATTAGGCTTATAAAAATAATGGTACAAGCAAAAATATATTTTTAGATCAGTGGTTTTCAACCAGAAACTGGCTGGGATTTCTGGGAGTTGTAGGCCAAAAACATCTGGGGACCCCAGGTTGAGAATCACGGTTTTAGATTTTTCTCATACTAGCTTGGTGGAGTATTAGCTTGCTCAGTTATGCTGAGAATCATAATCCAACTCTCAAACCAGTATGCCAGACATTACTTTCTGTATTTCTGACATTAGAAATAAGAGGGGGGAAAAAATCCAGTGGTGACTTTGTTTCTTAAATATTCCTGGTGCCATCTTTATATTTGATTTGTTCCATTATAAATCTGAGGCAGCATTTTATATGGAAGGTGTGTATATTCTCCAGTTGACAAAAAGAATACATCTTGGAATGCATAGTTTGACTTTGTACAATATAATTTAAATGCATCATGTTAGTTTTGATCCTTTGTTATAATTTTAGCAGCTTATTGGTTGTAGTCTTTTAAGTGTGCACGTGCATTTGCTTCTAAAGGGCAGCTGTGTTATTTAATAGACCTCCAGAACAATTATGGGAAAATACCATAGGATTTGAATTTCCAGTCCAATTATCCCAGGAAGTAATGCTCTTGTATTCCAAACATTTCTTCTTAACCAAGAGATTAGAGATGTGTTAATGGCTGTTGGAGTGATTTTCAGAGATAATTTACATGGAGCTGGAGCGAAAGGCCTGGTATTGGTATCCTCTCCAGCCGTTATCTAGGTGTTTTGAATCCTCATCTCACCCTGTCTCCTTTTTTCCTTTTATTTGAGCTAGACTTAGAGTTGTAGCCTGTTCTCAGACATAATGCTTTCTGTATGGGGTTTAATATTTCCGCTGTTGGCAAAAGAAACTTCCTACTCTGCTAGTGCATTCAGTGAGCATGGACTACAAGTATCATCCAACACTAAGTGCTTAATCTAATGTTACTTGCAGGCTTCAGTATCATTTCTCTGTTGGCGTACCTGCTCTGATGTCATAAAAGCAGAGCAACATTAAGGCTAGGTTAAGTGTATTGCAGACATGCAAAATTTAAGTCCTAAGTTAGGACCTCAAGACACTAGCATTTGAAAAGTAGGTAAAGAGTATGCTCACACTTTAAATCCTGTGGCTGCCTCCTGCAGAAATCTGGGGGTTTTAGTATAGGGTAGCTGAGAATTTCAAAGGTCCCCTTCTTAAACTGCAAACCCCAGAATTCTGAAAGAGGAAGCCACATAATTTAAAGCAGGAGCACACTCTTTAAAATGCTAGTGTGATGAAATAAGTGTTAAACCAGCAGAATAGTTGCCTGCATGCAGCACACTGCTTTGATGAATTTTGTATCCAAAAATTGGCTGAACAAGCTTGAAATTGATTGATGGAATGCCTGTTAGCTAAAACATTTTTTTCTGTTGTGTATGTGTAGGAATAGAATTAATGTAGGAAAACATGCTTTAAACATGAAATAACTCCTGGCTGTTTAGAAATGCATCTGCTTCTTAGGCAATAAATATTCACTTTGCACTTTCCTATGAAATGGTTTGGCATGTAACGCTGGTATTTTATGTTAGAATTTTATTTAACTGGTAATTCATGGAGCTGATTCTACAACCCCTATGATGTTAGAGCTATGTTGTGATGAATTTTCATATGGCCAAACTGCCAGGTAATTGTTTGCGTGTTACATTGAGAAATTGTACTGTATAGTGGTTGGATTGCGTGAGACCCTGGTTCAGAGTCTTATTTAGATGTAATTTTTACTTGGTGATCTTAGATTGTTCACTCTTTTCTCACTACCCTCCATCACAGGATAATAAAATGGGTGGGGAGGGATTATGTCCATACCTGGAGCTCTTTCAAGGGCAGGTGATAAAAATCTTTCTGAAAAGACAGATCATAGGATGACATTTCTAATCTGTAGGCATTTTGAGATGTGGGTGCCTTAAATGGTTTTGTCTTTTTAAAAAGAGCAGAACATTGCAATGTATGTTGTTGTTTTTTGCTGCCAAGAATGAGGAGTGGTGCTCTATCTTCTGTCACAAAATGTTTTGGCTGGCTTTGGAACTTAACAATGTACCTTATTTGGGTTGCTCAATTTTTTGATCTGACCCTTCTTCTTTAACATATACAGTAGTAGCTTGTAGGCAACAATCCTATATCTACTCAGGAAATAAGACAGTTGACACTTGTGACACTCAGTATGACACTTGTGAATAAATATATATGGGGCTGTGGTGTGCAGGTTCTGTTCCTCAAAAAAGGAATCTCATATCAGGAGAAAACCCTTAAAAGTATGCATGCTGTCTTTCTACAGTTTTGTGCCAACTCATCTTGTGCCCTTAAAAAACCCTTTATTCTGTAATTTACTTCCATTGTACTTTCTCTAGTTTATCTTAGCCTGGCCAGCCACCAATTGCTGTTCAGGATTTGTCACACAAACCAAAGACTTTTCTGATGTAATGATACACTTGTCTATTTCTGATGTATTCTGGCATGAAGATCTGAAAGTAGCTTAAGTCATACTCTGTGTCTTAATTTTTGCTGAGCATGTGGCTGAGCTTATTTGTGTGATAGTCACAATATGGGAGGTTTAAATATCTTTTGGCTTAGTAGAAGTGACAGAAAAAGTAGGCTGAAGCTGGTTATGTAAGTTTTCAGTGGGAAAAGCACAGAAATTTGTGTCCCTGCCTCCCCCCGACAATTGACTGTAGATTACACTATGTAACTCGATTTTTCTTCTTGGGTTATAAATGTCATATCCAAATTGGTTCTATCATAAAAACATGGAAAAAGTTTATTAAACTGGAAAAATGTTTTTATGGGACATCCTGCATTATATTTTGCAATAGTTTTTCTATGAATATTTCATTGGGTCTCAACCAATTCAGCATAGTTTGTGGCAGCCTCAAAAATGAAGTTTCTGGAGTATAACAACTACCTTCAAAGTAAGTCCCGCGCAATTAAACAGGAAATAACACATTCAAACTAGAAACAGAGAATCTTTCAAATTTTGTTACATAGTTTTATTTATAGTGTCTTGTGAAAGGTAGAAATTATACAACCTTTGTCGGGTCAACTTGTTCTTTTTCACAGACAATAAATTAACCTTCAGGAACTCAAGTTTGCCACTCCTTTGAAATAGTCTGAGGTTTATTTAAGAGGAAATTAATTTATTTTGGAATAGTCTGTTGAGAATAAATGCTGTATTTCATCGCATAATATGCACCACCACATAATAGTTGCACCCCCCCCCCCCTTTTGGGGTCCTGGTTTGGGGATTTAACCGTTATTCGCATAATAGTTGCATTCCCCCCCACCCCTTGGAGCAGTGGACAGGCACACAGCCGAGTGAGGGTGTGAGAGCTGGGAGGCTTCCCATGGCTGCCACCAGCTGATTGAAGATTCCTAGTTCTTCTTGCAGGCGTGTGTGCCTACATGCCTGCTGGGAAGAGCTGGGAGGCCTCGATCAGCTGGCAGCAGCTGAGGGACACCTCCCTGCTCTCCCTGGCAGGCATGCAGTTGGGTGAAGACTCCCCTTTGACATGTTCTTCACTCCCTCACATGGCTCTCTTCTCCAAGCTCTGAAGGGCCACCTTGGCAAGACAATCGTTCAGAGCCCGAGAGAGGCGTGCATGCATATGAGCCTTCACCTCCAATACTTGCCAGCAAGAGCTGCCAGGCCTCCCTCGATTGGCTGCTGAGGAAAGCCCCATAGGTGTAATTTTTTTTCACCAAATACTAGTCACACCCCTCCCCCCCCCCCCAGGGTGAAAAATGTAACTATGTAACTATGATGCTGTGAAAAGCAGTATTTAAAAAGATAGGGCTGTATGTTTGGAAATGGCATCCCCAAAAGTAGTCTTGCTTTAAAAATGTGATTTACAGTAGTCTGAAGTAAAATTTAATAAAAAGTACAATTAAAGCACAAAACAAAATCAATGATTAAAACAGAGTGACATTAAATGTGTAATTTAGGGTCATGTAGCCCCTCTACAAGTCCAACTTAAGAACACATCATTGCAGAAACCACTTCATTCAACTGATAAGAAACCCATTTCTCAGCCAGTTGCCAAAACGCTTGCCTAAATTAGAACTTCAGAACTAAAGGTCTCTAACAAAAAATTCTAAATCCCTGAACAAACTACAAATATCAGAATCCCCTATGGAAACGTCATGGCAGTTTAAGTGGGATCAAGATTGTTTTATGAATGTTTTATTGTTTTAACTATATATTCTGTTATTGTGTTTCGTTTTTATTTGTTGATCCTTGGGCTCAGTCTCCATGTGAACCGCTCCGAGTCCCCTTGGGGAGATGGAGACAGGTTATAAATAAAGATTTATTTATTTATTATTTGTATAGTGAAGATACACTCACGCAATATTTGCACTTCATTAGCTTGAACTGTGTAAAAAGTCTATATGTTGCTTGAAATTGTATGCAATGGAACATCCTCAGTATTTCAATGTGAACTTTTAACTTGCTCCTTTGTGTTTTTGGGGTGGGAGGAAAAATAGGATATAAATGTGGTTAGTGACTGCAACTTCCTTTTTTGATTTATCAAAAATCAAATCAGTTCTGTAATATAGCAGTTAATAGCGAAGAATATTGAACCATGTATTTCTTGTTTATCACTTAGTGGTGATACACTCTGTCTTGATACATGTTTTAAGAAAATACATGTGAAATAGTTATTGAATTAGCGAAGGGAAGGAGGAAATTCTAAATGATGCTAAATATATTGATTGCCAGCAGTAGAACATTTGTGGTACAGATAGTTGAAAAAAACCTAAAAACGGTTAAAGTAACTAATAGAGTAAGAAAAAGAAAAGAGCAACAGAAATTATTGTTTCTGTGCAAAATGACACATGCTAAGTTGTTGAATATGGTGATGTATGTAAGGATGTGTCGATTATTTTGTCCCCAACAATAGCTTGTGGAGGTAGGAAATATCATGTTGTTACGCTGCCTTTGCCTGTTTCACTGTAAATATTTACTAAAATGTTGGAAATAAAGCTTTAAAAATGCTTTAGCAAAAATAGGCTGAATTATACAAACAGATAGGTGAGTAACATTGTTTTAATGTTTTATGCCAGTTGTATGTTTAATGCAATTCACAGGGTATTCTTGGTATAAAATATGAAAGCAAAGAAGGGAAGGAAGAATTTTAATTTCTATTGTAGAGTGCACACAGTTCTATATTATTATTCTAAGTGTAGCAAAAGGCCCAACTTGTCACTTGCTACTGTCTCAGGGGGTGATTGCTTTTGGCAGTTGTGTCGTTCTGCTGCCTGGAGCACATGTTAACCTTCAGCCTTTAGTTGCTGTGTCCAGTAACCGCTGATATATTTATCTCCAGGTAGTAAGCTATAAGATGAACACAATGGTGTTTGAGGATAAGTTGTCAGTGGTAAATGGGGATCTTTTGTAATAAAAGCTTCCTTGGTACCTTCCCCAAGATGAAACTTATGTACCCTGAATTAAGATGTGGGAAAAATGATTGGCACCTGGAGATTTCCATGTGCTTCATTCAGATTTGCCTTCCAAACCATGTCCTCTTCCTATTGAGTCTTAGGTGACACTTTAGAGGAGTCTGATAGGAAATACCAGTTCTTAGAGCTGTTTAGAAATCTGTGCTCTGCAGGAAATACACAAAAGCTTTGAAATGCCGTCCTGAAAAGCGATATTTCTCACAGTTCCCATTAAAATTAATAAGATATATAGGAGCATGCACAAGGTATGGCCTTGGGGTGGTTACTGAAGGACTTTATGTGGCCCTTCCTATCCAGCATATTAGGCAGAGAAGTTTAGCATGTGTGAGATTGTGTCCAAACACTCTCCTACATGGAATATTTTGTGTATAAATATTCAAGGAAGCCATATGCTAATAGAATGGCCTAAATCCATTTGCTAATCTCAGCTAGACCTCCGACATTAAATAAATTGTTGAATGATAAGTCAGCACTTATACAAATCTCCTAGATTCCTTGAATCTGTTTAGGGATGTATCCATACTACATAGCTATAGCATGTTAATTTGACTTTCATAGAATCAGTTTAAATGTTTTTGCCTCATCTTATGGGATGTTGAGGTTCATAGTTAGTGAGGTTCTTAAGTTTCTCTGCTAGAGACCTTTAGTGCTATATATAGTTCAGGGGGGGCTAGATAATTCTAAGTAGTTTACCAGACTACATAACTCGAGGATTTCATAGGATGGAGCTGTGGCAGTTAAAGTGGCATCAAACTGCTATAATGGTGCAGTGAGGACACAACCTACTTGGGTGAAAATTGTGTATCTGTAGTCACTGAGTTTGGTGGTCTACATGGTTTCATCCACTGTCATAAAAATAATTGATTTGCATAAGGGGATCTGAAGCATCTCTAAATCATTGGTTTAGGACAGCAGGCATAATGCAGGAGTAGTAAAATCCATAGCTAACTAAATTAAATTTATTTGCCTTCCTGGCTAACTTTAGTTAACATTAATCAAGGTTTCTATCTTCATCGTGTTTTGAAGTGAAGCCATCAATATAAGACATTGTAAAGGTACTACATAAAACAATTGGCATACAGGTCTTGCTTATTAAAATCCAATTTAAAAATTTAGAAAGATCCAGTTAGGATTGTAACCCTGTTTGTATTGGTTTAAATGCGATGCTAAACAGTGTTTGAAGCCAGCACAGAAAAGGAGAAAACAATACACTTGCCCACAATTGCTCCTGGTTTGTAAATAATGGCTTGAATGGAGCTGACATTAATATCTCTGCCACACCAGAGAGGGAGTGATTTGACTTTCATTTGCAGGAGTAGAATAATAAATTGTGAAACGTTCATTATGCGAAATGATTCAGACACAAAATGAAATACTTAAGCCACATGAGAAATGGCTAATGGTTCTAACCATAATATAGTGCCTCTCAAAGACTGCCTGTAAACTCGCCCTTATTCTTTTAGTGTATAAGGGAAGACAGTATGAAGTAAAGATATGGCATTTCTATCTGGGGAAAGGATGTGTAATGAAATTATGTAAAACCAATTATTTGCTACTTGAGGTCTGATCCTTCAGTTAGATTATTATGTTCCCTTCTTAAGTGTCCCTCTATGTAATCCAGTTACTGTATTTTTAAATGGCATTTTCCCTCAAAGTTTGTATAAATGCATATGAGCCAAATTTTAAGAACAGGTACTTGTTGATAGTAACTGAGCTATAAGGTATTTACATTTGGAAAGAGCAGCTGGTGTGTGAATAAAGTAGTTAGACTATCTACTCTTTCCTCTACCTTGAGTACTGCTAGTGAGTTTGTTTTCACTCTTCTTTTCAAACCTATTTTGGAGGGCAACAAGACATTTCCCAAATGAAATATGTATTGATACACACCCTGAGAATGCAGGGCCTAGGCCTCTTCTACATGGCTGTATAAAATCCACATTATCTGATTTGAACTGGATTATGGCAGTGTAGACTAAGATCGTCTAGTTCAAATCAGGAAATGTGGATTTTCTGCTTTGATAACCTGAATTATTTGGTAGTGTAGAAAGGGCCCTAGATAAGGTAAAGGTACCTAAGATGCTTTGTGCCACCCTTGAAAATGGTAATGTGACTGGTTGTTTTCTTCCCTTCCCATCTAACTTTGGTTTTCTATCCACATCTCACTTATCTCATGTCTGCATCCACATATTTTGCAAAAGGTCTGATCTGAATGAAAATGAAAACTACTAGAATTTTAGAAATAAGGATCAATGCAGTTGTGCATATTTTTGCATTCTTCTTGTATGCCTGGCTGGACCAACTGTAGTGAGTTCCTGCACTTCATAGTTTACCATGATACCATTGCTAGTATCTTGTAGATGATGTCTTCTCCCATGCTCCATGTTGCCAGTCTTGTGTTTCCTGAATAGCTTTCTGGTGTATTCAGACAGACTTCTTTGTCTGCTAATGAGGGTCGGTTGCTTTTATCAGTGGAGTTTCAAGTTCTGTATTCTCCCTTTGTGTGACATCTTCCTCCTAAGTCTGAATTTAGTCCTAGACTCAGCTAGAGTAGACCCATTGAATCAAGGGGATTTAAAAAAAATTATTAACGTATTCCACAGTATATTCCATGGTTTTACTCTCTGCAGGATTAAAATAACAAAGATGGTCTTACTCCAAAGCCTGGATGGCTGCTTCACTGGATGTTTTACTACATTGGAGCTATAGACAACTGTGACTGCACTGTTACAGTCACATATTGGCAGCTAGATGTAATGTTTCCCGTCGTAAGAGGGTAGGGTGTACTCGAAAGTTGCTCCATAAAGGTTTGTTTAATGTTTTAAAAAGAGTGCTTTTTGTTTTAGAGAGAGATAGCAGTCTTTGATATGTATGTAATTAATTTATATCCCACTTTCCTCCCATATGGAACCCAGGAAGACTTATATTGTATGAGGGTATATCTCACTTTAAGGTGATTTGCTTTAATGCTTTTTGCTAATATGACATTTTTTATTATACTCTACAGTAGTATTTTGTTACTCATGTTCCATTTGCTTACAGCATTTCTGTATTTACTATTTACTTTGTGTGTTTTGTATTTCAGTGTTATATTCTGGTGATTTTAAGCATATATTTATGCATCTTTTAAAGGCCTAGTGCTATTGCTCAATTACCAAATGATGGCGTAAATATGTTTTAGACGATTGTAAACCATGAAGTAACGGCGTTCCATACAGTCATGCCGGCCACATGACCTTGGAGGTGTCTATGGACAACACTGGCTCTTCGGCTTAGAAATGGAGGCGAACACCAACCCCCATAGTTGGACACGACTGGACTTAACGTCAGGGGAAACCTTTACCTTTACCTAAACACTGGCAAGTGAAAAAAGGTTGGGTTTCACTTTGAGGCAATATTTGCTTGAAGATGATGGTCTAGAACCTGGCCCACCATATTAATAAGATATGGCTTATGTTAAAACTG
The DNA here is from genome assembly GCF_035594765.1 of Anolis carolinensis. NCBI lineage: Eukaryota > Metazoa > Chordata > Lepidosauria > Squamata > Anolidae > Anolis > Anolis carolinensis. Next base: position 24,306,890 of record NC_085845.1, on the reverse strand, counting down.
AAAAAATATGAATACATTTGAAAAATAAAATAAACAATCCACTTTTTCCCCTAATAGTACATTGGGGCTGGGGGGGGGGGGGGAAGGTTGCCAATTTAAGAAACAGTAGCATAATATAAATACTGTAAATGCATGCCACAAACCGAATGAGTACAAACTAACCAAACCAAAATTGCCATTTTAAAAACAAAATATAGGAAAAACAATCAAGAGCTTTCTTCCGTTTCTCTGCTATTACCTCTTAAGTAAGTGGTATACAAATTTACAAGTGTGCTTAGAATCATAGAATCATAGAATAGTAGAGTTGGAAGAGACCACATGGGCCATCTAGTCCAACCCCCTGCTAAGAAGCAGGAAATCGCATTCAAAGCACCCCCGACAGATGGCCATCCAGCCTCTGCTTAAAAGCCTCCAAGGAAGGAGCCTCCACCACAGTCCGGGGGAGAGAGTTCCACTGCCGAACAGCTCTCACAGTGAGGAAGTTCTTCCTGATGTTCAGGTGGAATCTCCTTTCCTGTAGTTTGAAGCCATTGTTCCGTGTCCTAGTCTGCAGGGCAGCAGAAAACAAGCTTGCTCCCTCTTCCCTATGACTTCCCTTCACGTATTTGTACATGGCTATCATGTCTCCTCTCAGCCTTCTCTTCTGCAGGCTAAACATGCCCAGCTCTTTAAGCCGCTCCTCATAGGGCTTGTTCTCCAGACCCTTAATCATTTTAGTCGCCCTCCTCTGGACGCTTTCCAGCTTGTCAACATCTCCCTTCAACTGTGGTGCCCAAAATTGGACACAGTATTCCAGGTGTGGTCTGACCAAGGCAGAATAGAGGGGGAGCATAACTTCCCTGGATCTAGACGCTATGCCCCTATTGATGCAGGCCAGAATCCCATTGGCTTTTTTAGCAGCCGCATCACATTGTTGGCTCATGTTTAACTTGTTGTCCACGAGGACTCCAAGGTCTTTTTCGCACACACTGCTGTCAAGCCAGGCGTCCCCCATTCTGTATCTTTGATTTCCATTTTTTCTGCCGAAGTGAAGTATCTTGCATTTGTCCCTGTTGAACTTCATTTTGTTAGTTTTGGCCCATCTCTCTAGTCTGTCAAGATCGTTTTGAATTCTGCTCCTGTCTTCTGGAGTGTTAGCTATCCCTCCCAGTTTTGTGTCGTCTGCAAACTTGATGATCGTGCCTTCTAACCCTTCGTCTAAGTCGTTAATAAAGATGTTGAACAGAACCGGGCCCAGGACGGAGCCCTGCGGCACTCCACTTGTCACTTCTTTCCATGATGAAGACGACGCATTGGTGAGCACCCTTTGGGTTCGTTCGCTTAGCCAATTACAGATCCACCTAACCGTAGTTTTGTCTAGCCCACATTTTACTAGTTTGTTTGCCAGAAGGTCGTGGGGGACTTTGTCGAAGGCCTTACTGAAATCCAGGTACGCTACATCCACAGCATTCCCTGTATCGACCCAACTCGTAACTCTATCGAAAAAAGAGATCAGATTAGTCTGGCATGACTTGTTTTTGGTAAATCCGTGTTGACTATTAGCAATGACCGCATTTGTTTCTAAGTGTTCGCAGACCACTTCCTTAATGATCTTTTCCAGAATTTTGCCTGGTATTGATGTGAGGCTGACCGGACGGTAATTGTTTGGGTCGTTCTTTTTTCCCTTCTTGAAGATAGGGACCACATTCGCCCTCCTCCAATCTGCTGGGACTTCTCCCGTTCTCCAAGAACTCTTGAAGATAATTGCCAGTGGTTCTGAAATAACTTCCGCTAGTTCCTTCAGTACTCTTGGGTGTAGCTGATCTGGCCCTGGGGACTTGAATTCATTTAGAGAGGCCAAGTGTTCCTGGACAACTTGTTTCCCTATTTGGGGTTGGATTTCCCCCAATCCTTCGTCCATTCCGTGTTGCTGAGGTTGAAGATGGCTTTCTTTTTCTGAGAAGACCGAGGCAAAGAAGGCATTAAGTAGTTCTGCCTTTTCCCTGTCCCCTGTCGCCATCACCCCGTCTTCTCCTTGCAATGGCCCTATCGCCTCCTTTTTCTTCCTTTTTCTACCAACGTAAGCAAAAAAGCCTTTTTTGTTGTTTTTTATGTCCCTGGCAAGCCTGAGCTCATTTTGCGCTTTAGCCTTGCGAACCTTTTCCCTACAGGTGTTGGCTATACGTTTGAATTCTTCTTTGGTGATTTCTCCCCTTTTCCACTTCTTGTGCATGTCACTTTTGAGCTTTAGCTCAGTTAGAAGTTCTTTAGACATCCATTCTGGCTTCTTTGTACTTGTCTTATTTTTCTTCTTTGTTGGCACTGTTTGCATTTGCGCCTTGAGTATTTCACTTTTGAAAAACTCCCATCCATCCTTAACTCCCTTGTTTTTTAATATCGGCGTCCATGGAATGCCGCTCAGTAATTCCTTCATTTTTTGGAAGTCAGCTCTCTTAAAGTCCAGAATGCGTGTTTGACTTGTCTTAGTTTCAGCATTCCTTTGTATTGCAAACTGCAGGAGCACATGGTCACTTGCCCCTAAGGATCCAACCACTTCAACTGTATTGATCAGGTCTTCCACATTTGTTAAGATTAGATCAAGAGTTGCTGATCCCCTTGTTGCCTCTTCTACCTTCTGGACCATAAAATTATCTGCAAGGCAAGTGAGGAATTTGTTGGACTTTGTACTCTTGGCTGAGTTTGTTTTCCAGCAGATATCGGGATAATTGAAATCGCCCATGACTACTATATCTCTTCTTTGTGCCTGTTTGGTCAGCTGTTGACAGAAGGCTTCATCAAGTCCTTCATCCTGACTCGGAGGTCTGTAGTAGACACCCACGACAAGATCTTTTTGAGTCCCGGTTCCCTTGATTCTTATCCAGATGCTTTCAAGCTGGTTTCCCGGATTACAGTCTTGCATTTCTTCTGCAACGTAACTGTTTTTGACATATAAAGCTACTCCCCCTCCTCTCCCCTTTGTTCTATTTCTGTGAAAGAGGTTATAGCCCTCAATGGTTAAATTCCAGTGATGGGAGTCATCCCACCAGGTTTCAGTGATGCCTATGACATCGTATGTGTGGTGCTGTGCTAGGAGTTGGAGTTCGTCTTGCTTATTTCCCATGCTCTGAGCATTAGTGTAAAGACATGTAAGCCCCTGTGACCTCCCCTCGAACTGTTTATTTGGGATTATTGTGCTCTGTACTTGGTCCTTGCTGTGTTTGTGTAGCCCTCCGTTTAGCCTTTCGGCGGTTCCCTGTGGTCGTGGGTAATATAGTGTTCGCCAGGCTGTTGTTCCCCTCCCCCAGTGGATCTAGTTTAAAGTGCGCCTGATGAGGTTTGTGAGTCTGTGTGCAAAAAGATGTTTTCCTACTTGTGTGAGATGCTTCATGTCTGGCTTCTGCCTCAATGATTTCACACTGCAAAGGGAGAGTTTTCCCAGCCTTTATAGTGCTGAGGGACTCATTTGTGCAGGTTCTATTTACAAGGTGTTCCCATTGACTTCACTGTAAGTTGCTTGTTGTGGCAGCTGCGTATTCAGACCCATTTGGTCTGAATATGTGAAAAAATGTGAAAAGACTTCACAAATGCCACAGCCATTGTTTACAATCTGTTTAAATGTCTGAAGAGTAAATGCAGAGGAGTGGGCAGTGTAATCAAAAAGCACCTTTTGGCATAAATCCAGTTGCAAAAGAAGTGATAGTTCATCTGAGAGAAAGGTAATAGACAACAATCATGGAATAGGGTTTATCAAGAAAGCATGTACAAATACTGTGGGTTGGTGCATTGGAAGATGTTGTCCCAGTGTAGCTAAAAATTTGCCAGTAGCTTCTGATAAGTGATTATTCATCCTCAGTTTGCTGTCTGTAAAATGGGGACGATAATGACTTGCATCACTGGGAAGTGGTGAGAGGGAACAAAACCGGTGTTGTGAAATAGCTTGTACTGTAAGTAATCTATACATGATACTAATGGAATACAGCAGTGGATAATAGCTCCCTTGTCTTGCTTTGACTATCATTGGTGCTGGGGAGAATGTCATCATTCTTACCTCCAGCCCTTACTAGCATTATTGTACCTCTTGAGTACAATACTATCCCTGTCAGGCACTCTTTAAATTGCTGGACAATAGCTTAATGTTGTCTCTCATGCTAGCTTTAAGAATTAGGATGAAATTACTAGGAGAGGTGTTGTGTCCTTAATAGCTTTCTAAAGTATATGCAAATAAATATGGAATACTTCTGTTTTTACAGGAAATGTTTATGCTCTACATTTTAGGACATTGTTCTTGCAAGGTGGCTTTCAATCATAGATGAAAACAAATATAATTGGCTCTGAAATTTAACAGGGTTAAGGGACACAATATCATCGCAAAAATGGAAAAACTGTTCACTTTTTTTTGTTTGTTTTTTTTTTAACCTAAGAGAACACACATCTAGGCGGTATTGGGTCCTGCTGTGCAATTCTATGGTCAGCTTTGATGTTGCCCATAGATTTGTGCTAGAGGTAGGCCCTAGAAATGCTTATATTTTTGGTCACATATAGGGCAAAGGATGCAGTGGCAAATACAGTAATCCATGAATAATTAAAATCTAAGAATGCTTAACTTGCAAATATGGAAAAACAATAATAAAACAAACAGTATTAAATCATCTTAATTTAGAATGGTTGACTTTTCTTGAAGGCATCCGAGGTATTGTTTCAGCAACATTCTTACATTAAATTCAAGTGGACATAACCAAACATTCTTAAAATGTACTTTCTTCTCTTCCATAGCCTCCATTTCTTCTATTACATAGCCTCCCTTTATGTGCACCAAATCAATCAATTCTTAGAAAGTTAATTAGTTCTGAATTATTGCTGAAATACAGGAAATTCAAAAGCATATCAGCACATTCCTTTTTGGTGCGCTCGCTTGCTTGTAACCCACAATTTATCTTATATATACTGTATTCTTACATTAATATAGACATGGGGGTTTAAATAAAAGTTTAGAGATTTAAAAAGTTGGAGCCATATTAAACCTTGAAATAGTTCTGCTTTAAAACCATCCTTATCATAATGTGAGCAGCAGTGCCTTGTTCAAGAAGGCTTCTTTCGACAATCACACAACAGAGCACAACTTGGGTATTTTATCAACTGTGATAATTTCATTGCTTACTTATTGAACTCCCTTGTCAAAAAGGATTTTTTGTGATTTGACCAATGTTGTAAAAGGTGAACGAGTTGTACAATCTGAAGAGAAACCAGAGTAATTGAAGAGAAACTAGAGAAGGTTGGAAGAATAACCTGTTGATCATAGACTCATGTGGTGGCCTTGGTTTGTTGACCTCAGTTTTCCCTGCTTGTCCTTTGGGAGTGAATCATTTACCATCTAGGGACGTGATGCTGGAGGAACTGTGGAAGTGCTATAAAAATGATACAGGGCTCTCTTAATTTTTTCAGAACTAGATGCCATTGCCAGGAGACTATCTCTTAATTCTCAGCCATGCACTTTGTCTTTGCTGTAGATTTTTATGAACTGTAATATACAGTATGTTATGGACTAAATGTGCACGACTTACAAATTACAGTTTTATGACTTTAACCAAAAGTGTGGAAAGACTTTTTTTACTGCAGCCTCCAGAATCCCCCAGACATCATGACCAGTGGGCATGGATCTGTAATCTAAAAAAGTGTCTTGTACAAACTCTGCTGTAATAATGATCACCTTTTGCTAAATTAGAATAGAAAACATGTGGGTGGGTCTCACTAACCTATTAGTGACCTAGAAGCTACTTTCAACCAGGCTTGCATGACAAGTGTGCCATAGGATTCTTTCACAGGTGGATTTCACAAACTACCTGTGAAACCTTTAACACAATCCTCTGGTTCTTGTGACCAACTGTAAATTAGCCTGTAACTAATCCAAAGCACAAGCAATTGCAACAGCTGAATCTTTCTGGTTTACACTCATCTCCATTTTTTATCTCTGTTTTCCCTAATTCAAATTTTAAATTGTAAGCTTCTTGAAGCAGAGGGATGTCCTCTTTATTTTGAAAAGAGTCATGGCATTGTGTAAGATATTTAACAGGGAGCTTTCAGGTAGAAGCATACTCTAACCAGTGGTGCCCGACTTCCTTTTTGTGCAAGGCAGCCATCATGTGGTTAGACGCTCCTGCATAAAACTGCTGGTGAACTGGAACAACTTCTTAATCTTACTGCATGAGTAGTGGCCCACAGAACTAAGTAGAAGGTGACAAAAAGAGATAACATGTTCAGTTATACCATACTTGCCCTGTTGCAGCACATGGCTGATGGCATACTTTAGGTTGGTCAGAAGGCACCCCATGACAGTTAAATGCTAATGCTCCATAGCACATGCATATCATATAACTCCAGCCACAGGTTGGCCTGTGCACCAGTGTTCATGTCATTAATTGCTGATGCATTTCTCACTTGAATACAAAAGTGGAAATCATGTAGCCTTCCAGTTGTTGCTGTATTTCCATACTAGGCATTCCATTGGCTATGCTGGCGAGGGCTTCTGAAACTTGTCCCCAAACAAGTTCAATAAATAGAAGATATATGTCTGATATTTTAAATTTTTCTAATGGAATAGGAATGATATTACTGTAGTATAGAATCTTGATTTCCTATCTAGTGTACATTGACATAATTGAGAGCCAGACTGCATAGTCTGTTTGTCATGGCAGGAAGTAGCAGTTCTTCTGTACTGAGGAAATTTTGTCTTCTATTGTTTGTCAGTTTTCCTGTCATTTCTTCTGTCAGACCATCTGGAACTGCTGCCTTACTGGTATAAACAGAACTGGGATAACTGTTGAGTTAAGGAAATGGAAAAGTGGGAGCTTTGTTTTGGCTTAATTCTCCAACTCCTATGTTGAAACCATCCCACAACTTCATTTACTTTGTTTTCTTAAGTAAGGTGTTTCCTGGCCTGTGTGATCATAGAGTAAGCAGATAAAAGCTCAAATAGAGTTGCAGGAAGAAGGAAATATTTTTGGACAAGAGTTCAAAGCAGCAGGCGATTCCAGATTTTACAAATCAGATAAATACAAAGTCCTCAGCAGGAGTTTTGGGGTTCCACCTATACTTAGATACTTGCAATACTTCGATGGATAGCTGGTGCAGGAGCTATTGGTACGTCTGCTAAGACTTTGCATGGACACCAGCTTTCCAAATCTTTATTGTCTTCTGTTCCTTATCCTATAGCCTGGAGATACCACAGATTGAATGGGAAACACACCAAATCACTAATTCTTCTCTCCAGAAGACAGAGCTAGTTTATTGTATGATTGGTGCAAGATTGGTGCATGAATGCTTGCATTATCAAGTGATGGTTTGCATAGGTGATGAACCATCAGAGGTAAAATACTGAAGAAAAACCTCATTTCATCCTGGGCATGGCACTATTGAATGAAGTTGCGCACTCAGCTCCAAATCATCAGGTGGGGAGATATCAGATAATTACATGCATGTATCAACATGCTCTAAAATAGATTCCAGAGAGTGATGAGCATTTATCTTGCCAATGGGCTTTAAGGCATCATTTTGTTAATACTCTTACCAAACCAGTTTTTCATTTAAATTCATTTAATAGCACAGTCATGATTATTATCCCACTTGTTCCAAGGCCTCAAATGCTCTCTCTCTCTCTCTCTGTAGACTTACAGATGGGGGAGGGAGGGAGTTGGGCTGATCAATAGTGATTGACCCAAGGTCACCTTCTGAACTGCTTGACTAAGAGGCATTTTCAGATCTTTCCAAATGCCCTAATAGCTATCCTATTTTGAACCTGTGACAGGTTAAGGGTAGCGAGATTTATGGATAAAAGCATATTTAAGGAAGTAAGGTAAAAGTAAAGGTTTCCCCTGACGTTAAGTCCAGTTGTGTCCGACTTTGGGGGTTGGTGCTCATCTCCATTTCTAAGCCGAAGAGCCGGTGTTGTCCGTAGACACCTCCAAGGTCATGTGACCAGCATGACTGCATGGAACGCTGTTACCTTCCCGCCGGAGCGGTACCTATTGATCTACTCACATTTGCATGTTTTCGAACTGTTAGGTTGGCAGAAGCTGGAGCTAACAGCGGGCTCTCACTCCGCTCCCCAGATTCAAACCTGGGACCTTTCGGTCTGCAGATTCAGCAGCTCAGCGCTTTAACACACTGCGCCACCAGAGGCACCTTTAAAGAAGTACAGTAGAGTCTTACTTATCCAATGTTTTTAATATGTCGTGATATTTTGGTGCTAAATTCGTAAATACAGTAATTAGTACATAGCATTATTGTGTATTGAACTACTTTTTCTGTCAAATTTGTTGTATAACATGATATTTTGGTGCTTAATTTGTAAAATCATGACCTAATTTGATGTTTAATAGGCTTTTCCTTAATCTCTCCTTATTATCCAACATATTCACTTATCCAACGTTCTACCGGCCCATTTACGTTGGATAAGTGAGACTCTACTGTACTTAATGTATTTAAGTATAAGTGTGTGTGTTTTTGCATGCTTATGTGAAATTAGGGAACTTACGCAAAGCCTTGAAAATTTATGCATGTTTTGACTTCAGATACTGTTCCTATTATCTTTTTTAAAAAATCATACCATGAGTAATATGTAAACAAGGTGTTTTGAGCATTGAACTATCTTGGAAACCCACTGAGTGACCTTGGGGAAGGCAACCCCACTCTGAACATATCTTGACAAGAAAATCACATCGTAAGTCAAAAACAACTTGAAGGCACACAACAGCAAACAAGGACTAGGAAAGAGCACATTAAGTATTGAGGACAGCTTATCTCCACACTACTGCCTGCCTTCCCTTAATTAGTTGCTGCTTGGCTTTAGAATAAATTCACTTTTCTGTTTAGCATTCCAAGGTAGAAAAAGAAATCTACTAGATTGGTTGTTTAATGCACACACCAGTGCCTTGGGCTATTCTTTATATTATCTGGCATCTGTGCTACAGTCTTCACAAGGGAGCATCTGTCTTCGAGGAATCTCTTCTAGAAGACAAAGAGAAAAGAAAAAAATAGGGAGAAACTGCTAAAAGCTCCTTTTGATTCATTAAGGTTAATGTGCTGTTAATCCTGTGACCAACTTTGTTTTGGGAATTGGCTAAGTCAGGAAAGAACACTGTATATATGACATTAGGCAAGTGTGCATGCATACACATATGTGTGCATTCATGTGAACTGGAACACAGTGGCTGCCTCTCAGAGCCATGCTTCCAAATCTGGTTGTCTTCTTCTGTGCAATCACAAAGATTTTTACAGGGATATTCCTACTTATCCACAGAGTGAGACTGCTAACTCTGGTAGCTGATTTTAGAAGTCACGAAAGGGCAACAAATAGTTTCGGTCGAATGAGTTGTGTAAATATAAGGATAGATGCTTGTGAGATTTTCTGCCATCTTGTTCATAAATAAGTTAGCTGCCTCTACAATAATATCCCTTAATTTGAATTTAGTGTTTTGGTCCAAGGCTATTTAACTAAACTATACTTATTGTGTTCATATGCCTAGGAATGGAAATCAGTTGGGCTTCCTTTTGAGTAGACATGGATAAGATTGCACAATAAATATCCTACTATATGTTTCATATTAGAATTGGATTTCCATTTTGTCATCCTATTAGTGAGTATGATTACATAATGGAGCCCTCCTCAACTTGGTGTTTCTTCAGATGTGTTGAATGACTGTGCATGTCCTTATACTGTCTTGGCCATATTAAAATTATAGTCTTAACAGAACTCTAGGATGGCTACTTGGGAATGAATGGCAAGGTATATTTACATCAAAATTGTATACTTGCCATTATACATGGGATTCCTGTTGGTGCATTATCCTGGTGTAACTGCTGTCGTAGATGATAAGGGTCTGAGGAAAAAGAGTTTGGAGATCTGGAGGGGAAAAATAAGGTGTGATACCTGTGAAGTGAGATTCTGGAGAAATAGCTTATTTGTATCTCCTACCGTATCTCCTATCATAAACCTGCCCGATCCCTTCGTTCATCCGGGGAGGCCCTTCTTTCGCCACTGCCTTTATCCCAGGCCCGTCTTGTGGGAACGAGGGAGAGGGCCTTTTCTGCTGTGGCCCCCCGACTGTGGAATTCACTGCCCACTGAGATCAGGCAAGCCCCCACCTTGTTAGCCTTTAAGAAAGATCTAAAAACATGGCTTTTCCGATGTGCCTTTGGGGAGTAAATGTTATATACCTCTTTGGTTATTCCCCTTGGATTCTATCCTTTAGACTGCTCCACCATTTTATATCCCTGTTCCCTTTATTCGTATGCCTCTCTCTCCCGAGTTTTTAATTAAGTGTTCATGTGGCCCGCCCTGTTTTTTTACTGTTTTCTCTGATTTGTGCTGTAATGTATATGATTATTTTTGCACTGTTATATTGTGTTATGTTGTTTTATTTTGTTATATTGTATGGTGTCTGGGCATGGCCCCATGTAAGCCGCCCCGAGTCCCCGTTGGGGAGATGGTGGCGGGGTATAAATAAAGTTTTATTATTATTATTATTATTTGTAGATTTTTGTCTTCATTCCTTGGCATTTTTGTACAACACTGGAAAAAGTCAGTGTATGGTGCACTACCATAATTTCAGCCATATTGCAGTCATTGCAAAATATGCTGTGGAGTGCTAGAATTTTAAAATATGAACTAACCATTTAGGGGTATAGAGTGAACCAGAGAGCCAATCTGGGACCATGGCATAGTGGCAGGGCTCATGGAAATTTTAACCTTTTGTTTGTACCACAGTCTTGATCACAATCAAGCAGGTGTGAGGGCAGGATATTGTTCAGGATCAAAATACTGTTGCTTTGAACAACTTATTCAAATAAAACTGTTTTGCCTGATGGTTGCCTAAATTGGAAATGACTTGAAGGCATGCAGCAGTTGAAATTCAAGTGATCAATGTGCACTTCACAGCTTCTCCTAAACTTTGGTTCCTAATTCAACTGCAGTCTACAGATTATCAGCAATACATAGATGTTGATGGGATGGGTGACTGCACTCAACATTGCTGACTTTCCCAGGATAACATCAGCTGGGTTAAACACACAGCCAACAGTTCAAATCTAAACAAAACGTCACTTTAAAAAGTTGAAATCACATGGTGCTTTTGTACCATTGTATCAAGTTGCACTATAGTAGTCTGTTGTTTTCAGAATGAATAATCTAGTTTGTCTAAATTCTGTATCTCTCTGCATGTTGACTGCCATGCCAAAAATGATCAGTTTAATTTTCTCCAAGATGGTTAAGTGAATGCAACGGTTAAAAATTCAGTTTTTCATACCCATATTCCTTCTGCATTAGTGCATATAATGCAGACTTTTCCACAAGGAATTCAATGGAGTAATCCTTTGGTGGGTTGATAAAATATGTGCTGGAGTAACTGCCAAATACAAAACACTAGTGGTCTGTAGAAAGTATAATATTCTGCTCCTAATGGGATTTTATTCTCTATCCTAACTCTACCCATTCCTTTTATACTCCTGTGCAAGAGATCCCATTTAAAACAATGCATCAATAAATGGGAAGGAACAGTTTTGACAAGGCTTCAGCAAAAAATGTCATATCAACAGCCCAAGGACACTGTTGATTGGCATGTTTAGTAGAATATTATTTTTTCCTGCTGTCATCAGTACAAAATCATCTTCTTCCTAGACACTGTTTACCTATCATTAGGGTTATAATAGAAAGAAATATCTGAATCTGTCTGATTTCCTTACGGATGAATTAAGTTGAGGTTTTATGGGTTGTCAGTTCTGGTTGTATCCACATGCATTGTTAGTCTTATTCTGTTGAAGTCCAAAAAACTTACTCTTTCTATCTGTTTAGCCTTTCTTATCACAGTCATTTCCTGAACTACTTGCACATTTAGAAGCTAATTTTGGAAAGCTGGACTTAGTTGTAAGGTATTCCAATGAAAGTTTCTTAGGCGCCTTTCTGCACTTTTGAAGGATACCAGATGTTCCCTTTATTATCACAAGAGCAGAACAACACACTATACAGAGTTGCTGTGTTGTGTGTTTCATTCAGCTAAGAGAGCATCTACACGGTTACAGCCACTAACCCAATTTATTGCGGTTTTATAACCACCTGAAATGTCATGGCTTCATTCGGTGAAATCCTGGAATTTGTAGTTTGGTGAAATACTTAGGGTTTTCTGCTAGAGAAATCCACTGCGCTCTTCTGAACTACAGTACTATCGCTCTTTAGCATGGATTCTTGATTTCCAGTTCTATCATTCTGTAGCGGGATCATCTATAAGATCCCATATTACACCAATTCTGAAACAACTGCATTGGCTACCGATAGAACATTGGATCTCTTACAAGATACTGATCCTGACATTTAGAGTTCGAAATGGCCAAGGACCATTATATCTTAGGGACCGCCTCATTCCTTTTTGCCATCAGTGGTCACCTCGATCCTCCCAGGAAAATCTCCTATACGTACTGGGCCCTAGGGAGGAAGCTACAAGGCATAGAGCCTTTTCGACCCATGCTCCAATTCTGTGAAACTCATTGCCTCCATATGTTAGAGCAATGTCGGATTTACGACCTTTTGTAAAAGCTCTCAAGACTTGGCTGTTTCGTTGTGCATTTAAGTAAATCAGATCTAATTTGCCAAATAGTCACTGTTGAATGTTTTTATGTTGAATGTTTTTATATTGTGGAATGATATTTTAAATTGTAAGTCGCTCGGAGCACTCTGGTGGAGAGCGACTAATTAAGAAATGAAGTGAAGTGAAGTGAAGAATGGAGCCATGGCAAAGTCCAATCAAACTACTTTTGAGGGAAATGCATATAACCATAGAATTGAAAGGGGCTTCACGGACTGTTGTATTCAACTCTCTGGAGGATCTCCAGCTGGATCATCCCCAACTGTTATCTATCCAGCCTTTTAAAAAATAGACCCCCATCTCTATTGGAAATTGGTTCAGCTGCAGAACCACTCTCACTATCAAGAAATTCCTTCTAATATTGAATTGAAGTCTACTCTTTTGTAATGTCAAACCATTACACTTAGATTTCTACACAGCTGTATAAAATCCACATTGAACTTGATAATCCAGTTCAAAGCAGATATTGTGGATTATCTGCCTTGATATTCTGGGTTATTTGATTACGTGGGAGGGCAGGGCCCTTAGTTCAACCCTTTATCACAGCAGAGAACAAACCTGTAACTTTTTTTGTCCTTTCAGTATTTTTAATATTTAAAGAGTGTGATCACGTCAGCCCTTAATCTTCTTTTTATGAAACTGAGCATTTCTAGCTCCTTCAACCTCTCCTCATACATTTTGAGGCAGGATGTAAATAAAGTGTCGATTGATTGTCAATGGGACTAGAAGTGATAGACATAGTTCTGCAGATATAATGAATGTGATGTAGTACCTTGTTTTAGGTTATTTGTTACGCCACCTGCTAGTTTAAATAAATAGGGCTGTTTTTGAACCTTCCAATGATCCCTAGTCCCATCACCAAAATTTGCACCCCATCCCCCAGCCACTAGTACAATGACCAAAGCATTGGTGATCATTTGCTGTATTTTAGGCTTCCCTCTCCTTCTAAATGCTCATATGGTGTTCTTTTCCAGACCAGCAGTCACTTCCTGTTTAGAATTAAACCCTGTTCAGGCCTGCAGCAAATGTAGATATGGTCAGAAGAACTACACATACTCAGCTCCCTTCTACACTGCTACATAAAATCCAGATTACAAAAGGTAAAGGTTTCCCCTGATGTTAAGTCCAGTCATGTCTGACTCTGGGGGTTGGTGCTCATCTCCATTTCTAAGCCGAAGATCTGGCGTTGTCCGTAGACACCTCCAAGGTCATGTGGCCGGCATGACTGCATGGAGCGCCGTTACCTTCCCGCCGGAGCGGTACCTATTGATCTACTCACATTTGCATGTTTTCGAACTGCTAGATTGGCAGGAGCTGGAGCTAACAGCGGCCGCTCACGCTGCTCCTGGGGTTTGAACCTGGTACCTTTCGGTCTCCAGCTCAGTGCTTTAACGCACTTCGCCACCGGGGCCCCTAAAATCCAGATTATCGGCTTTGAACTGGATTATATGGCAGTGTAGACTCATATAATCCAGTTCAAAGCTGATAATGTGAATTATCTTATTTGATAATTTGGATTATATAGCTGTGTAGAAGGGGCCTCAGAGGAAAGACCCATAACATTCTCAATCTCCAGACCTTTAATGTGGGAGAAAACTTGGCAGTTATCCATTTCTGTTTAAAGGCTCTTGCAGTTAATATTTGAACACAAACTTTTCAAGTTGTGTAATATCATGTGAATTTCACTGTTGTTGCTTCAAGTGCTTGGTATTTTAATTCTTTTGACCAAGACTTAAGATACGTCTGATCTGAAGTACCCCAGTTGGCACAGAGCCTTAAAATCCTAATATGTAGTCTCATGTCTGTACAATATACAGACTTCATGTTTGGTGTGTGAAATGAGGTAGGTGGCAAAAGCAAAAAGTTGTGCTTTTCGCAGCCATTACACAGTCCTGTTTTTAGAAGACTATATATTTGTTAACATAGTAGTTCTTGGCTTTTCTGTGGTCACAGATAGAAGGTGTATACACCTAGGTTTCTCAGGGCCCTTCCATACAGCCATATAACCCAGAATATCAAGGCAGATAATTCACAATATCTGCCTTGAACTGGGTTATCTGAGTTCTCACTGCCATATAATCCAGTTCAGCGTGGATTTTATACATCTGTGTTAAAGGGACCGTAGTTGTGTAGAAGGAATTTCAGCAGATGTTCTCATCATGCTTTCAGATATTTTTCTTTCCAGTTAGAATTTGTATCATACCATGATTTCACACTAGTCGGAAGGAAAAGGACATCATTAGAGGCCCTACTGACAGCTGAACATTTCTCCCACTTCCAGTAGTTGCAGCAGCTGCTACCTTGCCTGCCTCAACTGAAAGGGCATAAATCTAAAAGTGTATCCTTTTTTCCCTCCTATTGGCTGTGTTTGGCAATCAACTCAGGCATGGCTTAGATTTAAAAAAATACCTTGAATCCCCTTCAGAAGAAGAAGCTAGAATCTGTCAAAATGTTTTGATACAGTTGAATGATGTAATGGCTGTATACAGAGGCAATTAGCTTCAAATCAGAAGTCAGCACCAATAGAAATAAGTCTGGGGGTCTTTTCAATAATTGCCAAGGGAGGAGCTATGTCATTACTTTTCTATCTTTAGTTTCCCTGTCTTTGGACATTATCATATGAGGCTCTACAGACGTGTTCTGACTTTACAAACCCATCTTTGCTTGAGACTGGAGACTTTTCTGCTAGAGTACTAGTCCATTTCCCAGAGGTACCTTCAGTGCCTATTTATACTGGGCAACAAAATTGAAATATCAATGTTCAGAATAAACACAAATAATTTCATAAATAACTAAAATTGTTATGAACAGCTTGCATCCCACTCAAACTATTTCTATCCTGTATAATGTGTTCTACTGGTTGAGAACCACTAGACTAGAACTCTTTAGCAAAGAATTCTAGATATCTCACCAAACTACAGATCCCATGATCCATCTGTGAAGTACAGAAAAGGATTGTGCATTTTATGGGACATAAAATTGCAATTTCTTCATTCCTGATTGGGCAGGGTTATTTTTTGTGAATTGTATGAAACTGTACATATGTGTATATTTATTTGTGCCTTCGAGATGCCTGTTGAATTCTGACAACCTCATGAATTTCATAGGGTTTTCTTACACAATAAATATTCAGAGGTTGTTTTGCCACTTTCTTCCTCTCATCTTTCTTCCTCATATTCTCTCATCCAAGTACTTAACCAGAGCTAACCCTATCTAATTTCCAAAATCAGATTTGGTGCCTTTAGAGTGTAGATTTCAAAAAATAGATCCTATTAGGATCTAATACAAAAGAGGCACATTTTTTGTGTGTGATTGTTTTTAATGAGTACTGAAAAATAGCCAAAGAGTTGGAGAATATTTGACCCAATAAAAAGGTAAAGGTTTTCCCCTGACATTGAGTCTAGTCGTGTCCAACTCTAGGGGTTGGTGCTCATCTCCATTTCTAAGCCTAAGAGCTGGTGTTGTCCGTAAACACCTCCAAGATCATGTGGCCGGCATGACTGCATGGAGCGTTGATACCTTCCTGCCAGAGTGATACCTATTGATCTACTCACATTTGCATGTTTTCAAACTGCTAGGTTGGCATAAGCTGGGGCTAACAGTGGGAGCTTACCCCACTCTCCGGATTCAATCTGCCGACTTTTTGGTCATCAAGTTCAGCAGCTCAGCGGTTTAATCCGCTGTGCCACCAGGGGCTTCAATTGACTCAATGGAAACTCCTTAATTAACAAAACACACACAAGACAACAGATCCTTTGGTGAGAAGTTCAAGCCTTGTATTTGACCAAAATTGGTCTCAAATGCTTTTTTTCCATATCAGGAGCGACTTGAGAAACTGCAAGTCACTTCTGGTGTGAGAGAATAGGCTGTCTGCAAAGACATTGCCCAGGGGACACCTGGATGTTTGAAATTTTACCATGACAAAGGTATATTATCAGTTAAGCAGTTGATATAGTTCACTAGGCACAACATGATGCTTAATTAAATTATTATTGGTAAGTAAAACTATATTTTTCTGTTTCAACATATTATGTTTTAATTGAATGCAGAGAATTGGAGCCTGTGCCAACAATTCTACCTTGAGAACAATAGCCAATCTTGTTTTGACCTCTGAATTTATATGTTCAGGGAGCAGATCAGGTATTAAATTGAACTGCAAGACAGCTGCTATAGTCACTTGCATCCATCTTGCTCTTTGTTATAAAGATGGAAACAACAGAGCTCATTCATTGTAATTGCATCCTGCACTCCAAGGTGCCTGATCCTTAGCGGAGCTAAGGACCTGAGCAAGTCCTTAGACAAGGTAGTGCCTGGTATTGAATATATGACACTCCAGTCATTTAACTTTTTTGTTGGACTCCAGGTTTTCCCCAAGCTTAGTTCAAGAAGCTTATATTGACCTTTAAAAGCCTTGAATAATGTTGATCCAAGATACTTGAAGGACTTCTTCTGTTGCCTAAAAGCAAGACTCATATTCCCTGCCTCTATAGTCGAGGTATGTTAGAGGAAAATGTTGGTGATTTCCCCCACATACTAGAAGTCCCACAGATGGCAGTCTTCTTCCTTAGTCAAATGATAAAGAGTAATAATTTTATTTTAGTGATATCCTGTAAGCCATTTAACTTTTGATTAACTAGTGTGGGATTGGGATCATCATATAGTTTAGCCACTTCCTTAGTACTCAGTTGAGACAGCTATTTGTCTCTTTGATTTTAAATCATTGCTTTGAATTACGTTAAGCATCCTGATTATACATTTTTTGCATATATACTTGATAGTAAATCACATTGAAATCAATATGGGAAATAGGCATAAGGTTGGTTTATGCACTACCCAAAGGTTGTAAAATACACCTATAAAAAGCTGTCAAGTTGGTAATGCACAGGAGGTAAAGATCTTCTGTAGTCAATGGGGCAGAATGAACATTCATTGAAAGGCCTTAATGTAGATTGAAGATACCCTTTTTCTATCTTGGTTGTAAGAAATGTACCAGAAATAAGGAGACTATCCAGGTAGTTCCACTGGAAGGAGCTTCCAAAATTGTTACGTTGTATAAAATTATACCTCCAGATCAAATAACCCCATATGCTCATGTATAAATTGACCTCATGTATAAGTTAAAGGTAGATTTTTGGGCCAAAATTATGGATTTTGATATGATTTATGGGTAAGTTGAGGGTCATTCCACAGAAGGGGAAAATGCTAGTGACATCTCAGGGGGCCAGCTGACCTTGGCTGCCACTGCCATTCGCCCACCCGGACATTCAAAAAGGCCAGAAGCAGCACTATGGTGGAGAGAGTAGAGGGGATTGGCACTTCTTTTAGCTTCTCCTGGGATGGACTAAGCCTTTTCTTTTGACCTATGTCATGCTTTTTGAGTTGATTTTGGTACTAAAATTCCTAGACTTATACATGAGTCTGTAGGATAAGTACATGCAATCAATACAGTACTTAAAAATCCAGGGAGCTTTAGACTTCAATAGATTCCTTGCAGTCGCTTTTGAATTTTTTTCTTATAAGTCCATATTTGACTTGGATTTCTTTTTAAATGTTCAGTTAAACTTCCAATAATCTAATAGATGGAAGGAAAATTGACAAAATTGTCATGATAATGAGGCCAGTCATCCTACTAGTTACAGTAGCAAGTTTTACATTGGGGTGGTGAACATTTTAACAATATTTTGTGCTGAAGCTCCCAGAAATCATTACCATTATCCCTGTTGGTTGTCTTCAGCTTCTGTGAACCCAAAGCACAGGGACAGGAAAGGATCCCCCAGTTGAATTCCTTTGGAGATTAAAAAAAATCTTTTTACTCAAAACATTTTTCTAATATATTTATGATTGAAGGAAAGAAAGAAGGAAAATGTAACACCTTGAGGTATTTGTGCACATTACCCTTTTGTATAGTATTATGAACTTAAAAGATCAGAAATTAGCTGAGCTTCTGTTGTCCACGGTTAAAATCTTATTAGGGGTTGGTAGTGGCAGCTTCAAAAATATAAAAAACCTGACAAAATAAGCCTGTAAATGTTATGGCAACAAGCAAAGTAGGAATGAGCAAGGTGATTAATTTTGAGAGAAACTGTATTGCATTTTGTCATTGTACTAGTGGTCTAATGTTCACCCAAGGATGCCTTTTTCCTTCACGTCATAAAATATATGACATTTTAAGATGCTGGTGGAAGCAGGTGAGGCAAGCTTGCCTGCTGTTCTCTTTTCTCTGTTTACCTATTCACACATGGGTAAAAAAGCTACTGTTTACTTTGCTGGTTGTAACCAGACATACATGGTTACAGTAGGATTGGCTAGAGCAGAATCTCATTTTTCTGAGTTCAAGCTTTATTTATTGCTGCCTTACTATTGCAACCAGATACTGAAAGTCTGTTTCTCCAGCTCTCCTTTGCCGTCCTCCCATTGCTGATGCTGCTAGAAAACTTCTAGATAGATACAATAAAAAGGAAAAGAGAGGGCTGGGTGCATTTAAAAGAGCTTATTAAAATGAGTATCTTTGTCAGGGGTTTTGCTAACCGAAGTATGCCTGCAATCCTCTCTGAAATTACTCTTCTCTGTGTTTTGAGATTAAGATGCTCACATATACAAGCTTCAAAACAAAGCAATACTTTTAAAAATGTCAGATTTCCTTCCTAAGGGAGCAGTTTCAAGGAGAGGAAGATATTTTCTTGACATCCTTGTAATGCATTATTGGTGTGAAGTCATCCTTAAGACTCTGAAAACATAACACACCATCTACTTTTCTTGTCAATGAAGCAGGAAATAGTGACAAAACTTTGGTGGTATATATACGGTCAGATCTTCAGAGCAGCAGAACAAGTTGGTAACAGCCACCATGGAATACTAAAAAGCCAGTAATGGTTATCTGTATTGCTGCACTTTTAAAGAAATGGGTTAACTTCGTCAGCATCACTATTGGGCAAGTTGGTTGTCTGCTCACCCAGTGTTTCAAGGGCAGAACACAGTAGAGCTTTGATTTTTGTCTGACAAGCCCTGTTGCTACATCGATGTTGAAAGATCTGATTTGAATTGAAAAAGGTAGAGCAGATATGTTTGTGTGTTTGTGCATTCAGTTAATAGCCATTTGTCTTTAGGAGTATGAGCTATAGCACTTAGGAAGGATCTGTGTAATATTGTCTCATATTCTATCACCAGGGGAATGTCAGTAAAGTATTGACATCTATAAGACAAGTACCAAAAGCTGCATCATACAGGGAAAGTCAGCCTGGTCCCATTCTTGTTGAGTTTCTAATGGATAGTGTAAAGAGAATTATTTATCATGATTTTGGGTTTTGAAAACGGCTTTTGATGTGTTACAGAAATAAGGCTTTAAAAACATCTATTTTACATTGGTTTGGGGGGGGGGGGCGCTGGTGGATAGAAAAATGGTAAATGGCAACAGCTGAATATGCCATGTGCATTTGTCTCAGAAGAGTAGAATGTGTTTACTGCCACCAATTATTATGATAAGACAGTAGAGGCGACCTCTGTGTTGCTCTACAGTAGTTGTAGTAGTAATAGTAATGTGAAAAATAAGAATTTGTTACTCGCCTCTTCTCACAGTTTGAGGCAAAGTACAGCGTAGTTAAAATACATAGATAACGCAAAAAATGAGATACAGAACAAAGTTTAAAATACCAATATTAATAACATGTAAATTTAAAATTCATAGTTTAACACTGACTGGGTAGGGCATCTCTGATAGCCAAGAGTGGGGTGGCACATGGAAACCATAAGCTTTGAGTATTGCTTTGATCTTCAAGCCTCCCAAAGTAAGTGGAGAGGTCTCTTTTTCTCCTATGGCCAGAACATGGATGTCAGCTTGAAAAGAAACAGTTTGTGCCAGATTTTATAGAATATTAAACTATTTTAGAAACTGATGCAAGCTATTCCTTACTGCACTGTGAAGACGTCAGTCACAGAGCCAAAACGGAACTCGCTCTGTTGCTGTGGCTATTAATTCTTCACAAAAATGTTGGTTCTAATATGAATCTGAATATGGTGAACACATATTGCTTTGTGCAATTCATAATTCAGAACTTGGGAATCCTAGGCCCTGTTTCTCAGTCCAGTCCATTGGTGTTCCCCAGATGGTGATAGCCCCTTCCTCATGACACCATCATATTGTGATTTTTCAGCTTCCGTTGATCCTTTTACCTATTCTGCAAGGTAGAAGTACATCTTCTGAGATTTATTCGCTTGCAACAAGAACATGAAATCTAATCTGGTGTGTTTGGACACACCCACATTCGAAACACAGCCTCTTCTTCCTCATGTCATCTTTGAAATCATATTTAGCCCTCAAGTTCAACACTCTTGTTAATAACTCATATAATGCTGATCTGTTTTATTAAGCCACTAGCTGTGCCCGGCCACGTGTTGCTGTGGCTTATGGGAATCCTTTGTTGGCCAGGTGGAATAGCAGTATAGCCTTGCAGTTTTAAAAAAACTATGAACAAATTTCTATGCACACTGCACATATCTTATTTTGAAGTAAAAAAAAACAAACAGGGACAAATACAGCCTCAATGTTAATAATAATAACAATAACAACAACAACAATGGTTGGAAGAGACCCCTTGGGCCATTTAGCCCAACCCCCTTCTGCCTTTGTGCACCAAAAGCACTAGCAAAGCACCCCTTATTAATGATTAATTAAATAATAATTAAATTACCGTTATAAACACAAGCAAAGCTTTGAAAGGTGCGCACTGGGTGAGGGAGGAGGCAGGAAAGCCGCATACGGCGCGAGTGAGGAGGCAGGAAAGGTGCGTGCCTTTCCCTCCTGCCTTGCCCTGTGCGCAACTTACTCAGCGGCAACAAAGGTGTGCGTGGAGTGAGGGAGGAGGGAAAGGCGCATGCCTTTCCCTCCTTCTTCTTCACGACGCATGCACCTTCCTCAGTGGAGGGAGCCGCCACTGCGGAGGCCGGGCAAATGGTTTCAATGGGCCTCATGTGTCCCGTGGGCCGTAGTTTGGGGACCCCTGCTGTAAGACATCTGTTTTACTTGTAATCACAGTGTTGCATCTTGAAAATAGGGGGAGTATTACTCTAAGGACAAACGACTGAATCCATACTTAGTTGTATTTATTTATTTCCAATATTTCTACTCCGCCTTTCTCACCCAAGGGGACTCAAGATGGCTTACAACATCCGGCAAGATTCAATCCCAAACAAATCAGTAAAAATTAACAACACATTAAAAACCATTAACAATAATCAATAAGAATACATTATACAAGCATTAAATAGCATTAAAAACATATAAATTACTTAATTCCATTCTTCCAAGAACCTTGTACATAGACCTTAATTCAGACCATGTCAATATTTTGCTTACTCATTAAATGCTTGCGCACATAGCCATGTCTTTACATTCTTCCTGAAGCCCAGAAGGGTCGGGGCCTGCTGGATGTTGCTGGAGAGGCCGTTCCACAGCCGAGGAACCACCACTGGGTAGGCCCTGTCTCTCGTTCCCACCAGCCGCGCCTGTGAAGTAGGTGGGACCGAGAGCAGGGTCTCTCCCGACGATCTTAGCGTTCTTGATGGTTAATAGGAGGAGATACGTTCAGACAGGTAAGTTGGACCAGAACCGTTTAGGGCTTTGTAGGTCAAAACCAGCACTTTGAATTGTTGTAGTTGCTCATAATAATGTCCAGTGGATTTCTCAGAATGCCTCAGTCTGAATCTAGTCAGTGTTGTTGCTTTTTATTTTTGCATCACTCTATTGCGATTGGAGAAGCAATGTATGGCTTGATTATACATATTGTGGACTTTTTGTGCCTTTTGACATATTTCTGTTTATACAGTATGCCTTCTGTCTTGACCCTGCTTTCTTCAAAGTATATATTTATATCTTGTGGACAAAGGCAAAGCAATCTAGGAGGGAAAAGTAGTGTGCACTAGCCTCTTCACATAGAGATCCCTGCCCTCACCTTGTTTCTTGTGAACATAATAATAACTAGCTTATCTATACATTTAGAATAATCACATAGACCTAAGCCTCCAGAAATTAGATGGCATATTTGGATGTTCTAACATGCTTTTGAATAAAAACCCAGTCATTTTGCTTGTGAAAAATCAGCAGGTCTGGGAGATGGGATATATTAGAAATACTCTTGTTGTCTTTCGGACAGTTTTTTAAGCACATTACATCAACATTGTCAAAAACACAACTGCTTGTGAATATAGCTTCAGCTCACTGAATAACAGGATTTGATAAAACTTAATGAAAGTTTGATGAAGCCGTTTACTGATGTTTGATGAAGCCAGTGATTGACCCTCATTTTCAACTGTTGGCAGCATAGTGTAAGAGATTTAAGTTTTCTGGTTTAAAGTAATACTTGAAAAACAAACATCCTCTGCTTTAAAATTAGCAATAGGCACACTGATGTATAGTCAGTGAAACAGCACATAGCAGCTGGTAATGGAATCTTCACCAATGTGTCATAAAACGAAAGGCTTAGGATAAAATTTAGAATACCCTTCCCTATTTCAGCAATGAAGGGTACAGTATTGACCTATTCATATATACTGGTTCTACATTACTTTAATCTTAGCATTAAATAACGAAGGTAAGTGGATGCAAGATGTGAATTCACTTTTGTTTGCTAACTTTCTAAAAATATGGTTCTTAATCATTATACCTATGACAACAAATATTTATTATCTCTATTTCTTCTTGCCGGTGGATTAAATTTAAGTGTTTTTTCCCTCCACTGAATGTCTATATGTAGAACACCGAAGATGTGGTATACAGATACCTCTTTAGGTCCAACTTAAGCTCTGTGCTGATGCATAGAGGCCACTCTGAAGACAAACATAGATCTTCCACTCTAGTTAGTGAAAAATCTATGACTTGACCTAATTCATTTACATACTAATTGTGCCAGACATTTCTATGCTTTTATTTTTTTTTAAAAGCTGGTTTCCTAGGAAACCCATGCCTTCTTGTCAGTGCAGTAATTGTGAGGAGGCCGCTGTGTGTCTGACGCATTGTTCATTTGTGGACAAAAGGCAGTAAAAGGGGGGAAAAGAGGTGGAATCTAAACAAAACAGCCTGACATTTTTATTTTGCTAGCACATTAAATGTGCTGCTTTCCCATGTGCTCTTAATAAAGATGTTCTTGTAAAGTAAATGGAACCAAAAGTAGAAGCAATTTTATTTCGAAAGTGCCTGGCCTATCCCACATAGCTACGCTTTTATTAGGCAAGAAATCAAATTAATTTTAGTTGAACAGGAGTTTGTTTTATCTGAACAGAAAGCATGAAAAGCAAAAGTGCAGCCTGAAATTGTCACTGAAGCTGATGTTTGTATCTTTCTGATTGTCTCATACATCATTGCATTTGAGAGCTAATTCTGTGTTGTGGTACTGAGGAGCAGTGCTGTGTTGCAAGTAGGTTGCAATGTTTTGGAAGACATTGGCCATGTTGAGATGACTTGATATCTCCATAATTGTGCACTCCAGGTATTTTGAACCACCTGATGGACTACCCATTGGCCATGCTGGCTGGGACTAATGGACATTGATATCTAAATCATCTGGGCTGATTCCTTACTAGAAAGATCTTGGCCTCCTTTCAGATTTGTGTGCTCCTTCTCTCCTTTCATCCAGTGAAACTATAGCAGAGATTAATGAGATTTGGGCTTTAGACATAATGCTAAACAATGCTGAGCAAAGTGTTGACCCCAGGGACATTTACCTCCACCCTCAATTTTTTTCCTTTAAAAGGTCATTTTTATTTCCCAGTGGTTCCAGTGAGCCAGTTTTGCCCTCCCCGCGTTAACCAAACTAGAGGTTATATCTGATCACTTCCTGATTTTTTAAAAATGATTTCTGAAAATAGAAAGATCAAGAAAAAAGGGCCAAAGTTCCCCAAGCCTCCTGAAAGTCACAGGTTTTTAAAATTAAAAATGTATTTGGGAATGGGGGAGCCTAGGGAGCTGTGACCCTCCCAGGTCAGGCAGAGTGTGTTTTCAGTTTCTAGACCGTGGGCAGTTGATCAGCTCTTTGATGAAACAAGTTTAATCAGAATTGGAAATGAATGTTTTTGATCTCAAAGTGTTGCAGGGGAAGGGACAATGTTAAAGACTCCGAAGTGAGTCAGGAACATATTGCATAGGACTGTAATAAACACTTTTATTTTAACACTTTAAAAATCTTTTCTTCAACATTTTCTAACAGAAGTGGCTACAGGCCACCCCATTTCCTGCTGATGTTCTTGAAAAACCCATTTCAGTGATCTGAAACTCTGTCTCAAATTTTCAGTCCAAGAAACGAAACAAAAAATGATGCTTCTAGGATGAAGTGTTCCCAAGTGATGAAAAAACAATGCATTTGTAAATCATGAGCTCATGTGTGTCTGCTAACAATGTATTTTATAGTTATGTGTAAGAGCAGAAAAGCCTACCAAATTTCATCACCAACTCTTTGGTTTGCGTGCTGAGAAAAGAACTCTGTTCCATTTTGCCAGTCCATTTTGTTTTTTCTTCTGCAACAATAGTCATGTATGTTTCACACTGAAGTTTCTTTAAAGGACACGCTTGTATACTTCATTTTGCTAGTCCCATATAAATGATAATTATATGTGTCCTACAGCACCAGAAGTATGTATTCTGAATATTCATCTATACCTCTGCTGACCACTACATTCAGTTGCACAGAAACAGCTGTTGTGCACTAGTTTAAAAACCAGTTGTCTTAATAAATTGATCATAGTCATTTTGGAGAGACCAAGTGAAGTTCGAGTTGTGTCTAACTTATTGAACAGTTTCAGCTCAGAACACACAAGTGATCTAGATGTTTTATGAAAGAAATGGAGCATGGTGCTTCCAGACACTTTTCATTTAGAATTAAGCATAGTTTAGAATAACTGGTTAAAATGATGTATCACTATGTACATCAGTTATTTAAAATTCACAATTTTAATAGTTAATCATTGAAAGTTCAAACCCACTTGTGTAGCACTAGGCTTGGGTAGCCCAAAGCTTGAAAATGTCACTGGCATGGTGTCTGTGGCATCATGCTGTGTTCACGGCTATTCTCTATCCATGCACAAATTTGAAAAGACATCTCCAACCAGGTCACTTGGAACATACTGTCATGTTGAAGCTGTCCTTAAAGACATTCTAGAAACGAATCAGTATAAAATATTATCTTCAGGTTGTCATCTAGGATGGATGCCCCAGAGAACATTACCATATAACTGTTTGCTTTACACTTGTTGCCTCTTTTTTCCGGGCTCGGCTTAGGATGCTGTCTTGCTTTACTGGTTCCAACCTGTCATTTCCATTCTTTCTTCTGTACTCCATAAGACACATTGAGTTCTTATTCCATATTCCCCTTTCCTTCAAGGCAAGATGAATGTCCAAAGGAGTAGGTATCCTTTGGCAGTGATAAAACATAATTCCTGGGAAGATCCACTGATTCCAACACTGAATTTTCCAGCCCAACCCCTATGGAAAAACTTGGACTGTTCAGAGAGATCTTTAAAATGTGTCCAGCCCTTTCTTCCAATATACTTGCTGGTTTTATTCCTTTACAACTTGGTTTCTGGATGTTTGTTTCATTTTATCTGAGGGATATTCTTCATATTTGATTTTGTGCTTGTTTTTCCATTGGTATTCTATTGGATTTTATGATTGTTCCCTGCTTTAATTCTTCAGAATCATAAGGCACAATAGGAATGTGTCCAAATAAATACATTTTGAAATTATGCTCAGGGTATTCATGTATGAGAGAAAATCTCATTGTGAGCTGTAAGGGGACAAAACAAGCCCCTTCTACTTTCAGGATTTAGGAGATCACAGTAATGAGTTCTTGTTTGAGCAATGAAAAGCAACGTGCTCAGGTTCATCTGTAGCCAGTTGATTAAGATCATGTTGCTTCTTTTGTGCAGTGGGTGTTCTGTTGTGGATGAATGAGTCATTTATGAAATGCCAGGCAAGGTCAATGTTCTCCCCGCCCCCCAACCAACTACACAGCTAGAGAAAAAGAAAGAATGTTCTTCTTGTTTCCCCCACCCCCACCCCTTCCCGAACTAATAATTTGGAGAGGGGGTGCCTTGGCACCATCTCCAAAAAACCTATGAATTTAAACAATACAGTCACCCCTCCACAATTTCAAGTTTGACTTTTACAAATTTGATAATTCACAAATTTAATACCTTTTCTCTAAGAATCGCTATGTCCTCCAGTGCCTTATGTTTCACTTCCACCAGACATCATTCTGAAAGACCTATTGATTCCTAGAGAGAACACTTTCCCAGGCATTTGTATGTTTTTCAATGGGATTCTGTGGTCAACTTCAAGTGGAAATTGACTCCAGAGTTGCACTGGAGGACCTAGAGATTCTCAGGTTTTAAAAAGGCAGGGTTTATTTGCAGTTTTTCCATTTTTGTGTCAGTCTTGCACCTTTAACCCCAGCAAATGTGAAGGGATGGCTGTATATTTTATTTATTTAGAGAATCTCTACCCCATTACTCAGTTACAAAGGCATTCAGACCAGTTTACCAAATTTCAGTTTGCCTTGGTTACCTATTGGCAGTAACCAATGAACCATTTGTTGGCTTAGTTCCCACCAAACAGAACTAGAAAGATTTGAAACCACTTCTTTAATCTATAAACCTATATTAGAACAAGAAATCAGCAGAGTATAAAAAGTTGTGTACCTGCAGATACAGTAGAGACATTGTCTAGATCAGTGGTTCTTGTAACAGCTCATAAACTGGCTAGGATTTTTGGGAGTTGTAGGCTAAAACACCTGGGGACCCACAGGTTGAGAACCACTGGTCTAGAGCTTTACTTGAAACAATGTTGATTTTTTTTTTAAGTGATATGTGCAAATGCAACAAATTAAGATTACAGATGCTCCCCTGGAGAAGCTAGAGACGCTTTTGTTGGTGATGCCGCTTGCAAAGGATTTCCAATGTTTATATGTCTTAATGCTCAATGTTTTAATGTTTTTAATGTTTATGCTGATGGTTTGTATAATTTTAATGATTTAATTTATTGCGATATGTGATTGTTTTTAGACTTGTAATGTTCTTTTATATGGATGTGAGGCACTGAATTTTGCCATTGACTATGTTGTGAACTGCTTTGAATCCCCCCAGGGGTGAGAAAAGCGGTATATATAAAAATAAATAAATAAATAAATTTTTTATATGGCATAGAATGTCACTTCAAAACCACCATTTGGTACCCAAAAGACTTGCTACATGCACACTCTCTTACCAGACCATACTCTTTATGTAACCAGGATATTGACATGGTTCTTGCATGTTAAAAGCAAGTACTGTTTCCTGTTACTTGTTTCATAGGTGAATGCTTTTTAATATAGAATAATTTAGGAAGACTAACTTCAAAGAAATTTTTAGTATGTAGTCTCATAGCACAAAGACTTGTAAATAAGCTATGAGATACAGAGACTTAGCATGTGAAAAGATAAATTTACACGTGGAAGCTCTAAAATCATAATTTAATGGTGGTGCCATCCAAGTAAGTTTTTCTTCTACTTAAGATTAAATCCAGTTTTAGTCCCAACTAGAGTGAACCGATTAAAGTCATTAGGAATTACATTATTGTTGGTTAACAAGTTCTATTCATTAATAGGTCTGCTTTAATTAGGACTAAACTCAGATTTAACACCTAGAAGTGATTCCTCCTCCTTTTCCATTTAACCCAATGTTTCAGTCGTGTGCTCAGAAAATAAATTTGGACATTATCTTCCATAAACTGGAAAAGCGAGGCTATTTGCAGTTATTTTTTAAATTATGAAGTGTGGGTGTTGTCTTTTAAAATGCGGATTTTAAAAGCAAGTATTTTCTTGGTTTTGAGCATTCCAGTAAAAGGAAAAGATTCCCAAAAAATAAAATGTATAAGTGAGAGGTAGTCAGAATGTGACCTATGCACCATGAAAATTCATTCAGTAGTGGCTGAGCATGCAGTTGCCTGTGTTTGCATAATGGGCCCATTGTATTGCTAGGTTCAAGGACAAAAGCATTTGGATTATCTGAGGTAACCACACTGGTTTATCATACTGTCCTGATCCTTTAATAACTGTGGAAAAAAGTGGAGTTGCCATTGTAGACATACACATTAAAGGCAAATGTGGCGTGATTATGGGTGTGGAGTTCTTGTAAAAAATGCATGCTCCCTTTCATTCTGAAACAATATAAAATGAAGCTTAAAAAAGACTATCAGCAGCTAAACCTTAATTTCACCCTCAAAAAGAACAAATAGATTATCACAGCAGTAACCTTTTATTTCTTTGTAGTTTGTTTCTTCTGTAGAGGGAGAGAAGTTCTAAACCAAAAAGGAAAGAAAAAAAGTCCATTCATCATTGGTGTGGGAGCAATGTAGAATACATGACAAAATAATTTATGAGGACAGATCATTAACTTGGGGACTGTCCAGCCCCTCTCATGCCTGCCCCTGCTCCCTGTGAAAGATTTGTTACACTTGTCATTCCAAGATAAGTTTTGTCCATTGTCCCATTAGCTGAAATGTGCAATCCGAGTAGTGCTGGGTCTTCAATTCACAGAAGCAAAAGCAAATACTAAGCATGCTGTGCATATACAAAAGTAATTCCAGAATTGTATCTGCTAAACCTGTTCTCGAAGGAGAACCCATTGGGTCAAATTTTGTAGTAATAATTGAGAGTCCTCCACTGCCTATACCTCTTAATTTTGATCTTTAGGGGTCTACTACTAATAATTAAGAGGTTTCTCAATGATTATTACTTTGCAAGAGAAACCACACTGTTTCCATTCAAATAGAGGTTTCTGGAAAAGAGTAAAGAAATACTCACCATAATAATAATATTAGTCACAAAGTAACAACAAAGTTTTGGGTGTCCTGATTATTATGTCCAGCAGTCATTCTGACTTTGTTCTTTGAAACTGACATGGTGGCACACACATATTTAGGCACAGATCAGCACAAATGTCATCTGGAGATATTTTCTTTCTTCTCTCTTCCCAGTGGATCTTTTTGTACTCCCTGAAACACAACTGATAAATAAAAACATAAAATCATATAAAAGACAGATTAAAAATACACAAATGTTAGATTGAAACACACATTAAGTCATTCATACCCATAAAATGTCAATTTAAATTTTATAGTTTAAAATTGACTGAATAGGACTCAGAAAAGGTTGTTTTTTTTTAAATTCAGAGTGCTCATTTAGTTGTCAAATCTCTTCTGGCAGGTCATTCCACAGACTAGGGGCAGCCAACCAAAAGGTCCTCTAGGTGACACTTGCTCTGTGCATAATAATAATAATAATAATAATAATAATAATAATATCATCCGAAAATATATCACACAGTCCTAGACACTTGGGAAGTGTTTGACTTGTGATTTTCTGATACAAAATCCAGCATATCTATCTTGTTTGCTGTGTCATAAAATAATAATAATAATAATAATAATAATAATAATAATAATTTTTTTTTACCTGCCTCTCCTTGTGGCTCGAGAAGACATCACTGAATCTGGGTATCTCAACCTTGAATTCTAGTAAGCTGGTCTTTAAAGACTTACAATTGAGCTGGTGAGCAAGCAGACTTCAGATTTGTTAGATCTGTTTCACTTTTTTCCTCAAGCCCAAGAAACACTAACTGAGCTTTGTACAAAGGGACACACGCATCCTGCTTATCTCAAACTTTATTCATCTCATTAATGAACATTAGAGTATGGAGTTAATGTTGTTGCTATATATAAATAATTTTAGATCAGAAATCCCTCTCAATATATTAGAAACCACAGAGATTATCTGAGCCTTCTGCCCCCTGTGTAGGTAATTTATTTTGATAAAATCAAGAAAAATGAAATTAGAAAAACCACAAAGAGTGCTGTATAGAACTGTAACTATCAGCATTTTTTATTATGGCTAAGCTGGCTAAAGAATGGAGGACTAACGGATTCCTTCCTGGCATGTTATCTTTATAGAAATTGTACTGCAGTCTACAAAAGCTTATGCAAAATAGAACCTATTCACCTTCATGGTGTCTTAGTACTTGTTTTTGCTACAACAGACTAAGACTGCTAACTGCAATCCCGCGCTTATGACTGTTGGTTCCTTGGATCCCAGAGTGTGTCCAGCCTTGCTATACATCAAGATAATAGCCTGTTCTTTTGAATTAAAACAAGAAAATTGGTAAAATTGACAGTTTAAAATTTAGCTATTTAGCTGGCCCTCCTTATCCATGGAATTTGCATCCACAGATTCCACTATCCACAGCTTGAAAATATTTCACACACACTCCTCAAAAACTAATCCAAAAAAAAACCAACTTGGTTTTCCCATTTTATATATGGAACAACATAGTTTTACTACATTTTTGTATAAAATGGAACTTGAATATCCATGGATTTTAAAAATGGAACTTGAACATCCATGGATTTTAGTATCCACAGGGAGTCTTAGAACCAAAACCCATACACCAAGGGTCCACTGTATAATGGCCTGAAGTTGGCAGTGGATAAATAGATAGGTGACACTTTCTGAAAATTATCTTAATCTTCAACATTCTGAAATGAACAAGAAACCAATGTGGCTCCATTAATTGGCTCTTAGATTTACTCATTTAAATATCAAAAGGAACAAGAAAATGAATTGGGACAGATAAGACTTGATTAAGAAGTCTATTTTGCCCTCTATGCTCTAATCCAGAAATGGCTGACAGTGGAGGTATTGTTCAAGTTACAGAAGAACTCATATTGGAGAACAGAGCTTCTTTTGATTCACATGAGTTTTTGGTCTAATTTTTAAAAGTAGGAGTTCATTGCAGATAATATTACAGCTGTGTAGTGAAGCATTATGCATCACGAGACATCATGTAGTCTGAATACCATAAAGCAAGTCATGTATATAGGTTCTAATTGGATAATGATTGCACTATCCCATGCTTAGAGTTTATGAAAGTGTGTATCAGGCATATGGAGTCCCGGTGGCGAAGTGTGTTAAAGCACTGAGCTCCTGAACTTGCAGACCGAAAGGTCCCAGGTTCAAATCCCGGGAGCGGAGTGAGCGCCCGCTGTTGCTCCAGCTTCTGCCAACCTAGCAGTTCGAAAACATGCCAATTTGAGTAGATCAATAGGTACCGCTCCGGCGGGAAGGTAACGGCTCTCCAGGCAGTCATGCCAGCCACATGACCTCGGAGGTGTCTACGGACAACGCCAGCTCTTCGGCTTAGAAATGGAGATGAGCACCAACTCCCAGAGTCAGACATGACTGGACTTAACGTCAGGGGAAACCTTTACCTTTATATCAGGCATGGACAAACTTTTTTGCCTTGGGGCCACATTGTGGGCCCTGTCAGGAGGGCATGGCCTGGAGGGAGGGGGGCCGGGCAAACGCTGGGTGGGGAGGGGCCGGGAAAGGACGGGGCCAGGAGGGGGTAGGGCAGGGCATGGGTCATCCTCAGGGTGTCCTCCCAACATAAGAACGGGGCTGTTCATCCCATCCTTATCGTGGGAGGAAGGCGAGACACCTGGCGACTGCCCCGATCCTCCTTCCCATCCTCCTCCCCAATCCTTGGGCTGTCCTCTGCCATCATGTGCCTTCCTTGAGCCATCCTCCTGGCATAAGGATGGGGTCACTCAAGGCGTCCTTATGCTGGGAGGAGGGTGAGACTCACGATGACTGAGAGTGCTCCAGAGGGTTCTCAGCTGCTATGTGCCTTCCTCTCCCATCTTTTTGGCATAAGATGCAGCAGGCCACTGTGTCCTTATGCCAAGAGGATAGGGATAATGAGGCGGGCCTGAGGTATGCGCCCAGGGGGCCGCATCCGGCCGCAGGCCTTAGTTTGCCGATGGCTGGTGTAGATGGTCATTATCCACCGTCAGGGCCGGCCCTAGGTATTTTTCAAGTGTAGGCGAACAGAATTTTGGTGCCCCCCCCAAACCAATCACTAAAGAATAAAAGCGTTGGATAAGCGAAAATGTTGGATAATAAGGAGGGATTAAGGTAAAGCCTATTAAACATCAAATTACATTATGATTTTACAAATTAAGAACCAAAACATCATGTTTTACAACAAATCAACAGAAAAAGCAGTTCAATACATGGTAATGTTATGTAGGAATTACTATATTTGCGAATTTAGCACCAAACATTGAACAGGGATATAGGGCAGTGTGGACTCAGATAACCCAGTTCAAAGCAAGATATTGTGGGTTATTCTGCTTTGATATTCTGTGTTATATGACTGTGTGGAAGAGCACTGAAAAATAAAAGATAGAAGTTTTTTCTTCGTGTACTCTGTGAATGCACACTAATGGAGAGGCTGCGCCTGCGCAGGTCCCAACGGAAACTCTTCCCAAGCTGAAGTTTAAATTTTGGCGGTAGCCACGCCCCTCCGTCCCCGGAGGGCATATAAGGCAGCCCTCGGCGTGTCCTCCTCAGTTCCTTTTTTTCCGCCGCAAGGTTCACTTCGGATTCTCATGTCTACGACTCGCTTCAAGCGCTGCACTCAGTGTGCCGCTAAAATTCCTGACTCCGACGGCCACGCCAAGTGCCTCTACTGCCTTGGAGAAGCACATTTCGTCGGTACCTGCCGTTTCTGCCTGGCCCTAACGGCCCAGGCTCGCAAAAATAGAGCCGCGAGGCTTAGAGCGGCGCTCTACGAAAAATCGCTCGCTCCTGAACCCGCTCCGTCGACTTCGGGCACGAAGTCGCCGCTTAACCCGGAACCGATGTCGTCTTCAGCGGCTAAAGCCCCTTCGGTCTCGTCTAAGGCGTCCAGAGCCTCCAGGTCGTCCAAGGCCGCTAAACCACCGTGCACTCTCACCACGGCCACGGTGTCGACACGTTCTGGTCGGGTCGGTCCTTCCTCGACGTCGAGCTCGGTAGCTTCCGTTTCCTCGGCTCGATCCCAGCTCGGGGCTCCTCCATCGACCTCCGCGATGAAGATCGCCTTTAAAAGGGCTCATGAGGAAGCTCGTCGGACCCAATCCGACTCAGCAATGATCCCTCCCACACCGGGTAAATCCCTGAGGGTTCCAGCAAAACAACCGCTCGCTAAGAAGAGGGCAACCCAGCGCTCTTCCTCTTCTGCCTCCTCCAAGATGGATGCCCCTTCTTCGGCAACTTCTTCTAGAAGGTCTTCTCCGATCGCTCCCGCTCAGCGACCTCGCCAGCCTTCTCCTCACCAACTCTCGGACGGCGAGTTGCAGGACTCACCCCACCACTCCACTCAGACAGTGGTCAGGGTCCCATCTCCTCGACCTGCTGCTTCTCATCGTTCATCTCGTCAGCAGCTCTTTCCCCCGACCTCGACACCGGAACGGGGTAGACAAACCACTCGCCTGGCTCGAGCGGTCCAGGCTTCGGCCTCCAAACAAACTCGGCCGCAGATAGCTCCTGCTCTTGAGGCGGTGCCGCCACCAGAGACTGTGTTGTCATCTCCTCCCCAGTCCCCTCAAGGGGCTGGGGACGATGAGATAGAAATTGATCGCCCGGATTCTGCTCTCTCGGCCTCGGTGGTATCCTTAGGCCTCGATCTCTCTCCTCCCCATGATGCCTATGAGGTGGATCCTCCTTCGCCTACCGACAACATTCGGGCTTTCTCCGAGCAAATGATTAGAATGGCTGATGCCCTGGGTTTAGAAATTAAACAGACTTCCAAAGCAGTAACTGACCCGGTTTTCAAACGGGTCCAAGCCCAGGCCCCTCCAGCCACGCTGTTGCCGTTCTTACCCTATCTCCTCGATGTTATCCAATCTTCGTGGAAAACCCCCTCCTCGATCCCTCCTACCTCGAAGAGAATCGAGTCCTGGTATCGTACGGATGACGACACCTTAGAATGGCTTAAACACCACCCCGACCCGAATTCCATGGTCGTGAAGGCCTCTCAGTCCTCCGGTCGTGAATCCACTACCCCTGCAGACAGAGAGGGTAAAAGGTTCGACGCGGTCGGCAGAAAGCTCTACTCCGGAGCCCTTCTACTTTGTAGAATGGCGAACTATGGGGCCTGTATGGGGGCATACCAGCAGATCCTCTGGGAAAAAGCTCAGCCCTTCTTCGCGAAGTTGTCCGACGAAGACCGGTCGGTCATGTCCACCCTCCAGCAAGAGGCCGATTCCTTAGCGCATCATCAAATCCAGATGGCTAAGCATACTGGCGACACGGCCGGCAAGATGATCGCCCACGCCATTGCCATTCGCCGCCACGCCTGGCTGAGATCTTCCGGTTTATCTTCTTCTTCGAGGCAGGTCATCGAGGACCTCCCCTTCGACGCCATGGGCCTCTTTAATGCTGGCACCGATGACAAGCTTAAAACCAACCATGACTTTAAAGTTCTGGCCACTAAATGCGGCGATCAACCCCAGGCTCACCGCACCAAGTGGTTTCCTCAACGCTTTCGACGCTTCCCGCCTCCTTCTTACCGCCAGCAATCTTTCAGACGTCCCTCGGTATCGAACAACCAAAATCGCCAACAGCCCCGTCGGGCCGCACAACCTCAAAGACAACGCGGCCGGGTCACCCCCACCGCTGGTCAACCTATCCGGCGTTCCTGACGCCATCTCTCCTTCCAGAGACTCTTTCTCCGGTACCGATGTCGTTCTCACTCCTCCGCACCCCTCTCCTCCACCAAATCAACCTCATGGTCTCTTTATAGACCGCCTGGCTCCTTTCTTTCACCGATGGAAATCTATTACTTCAGATGCCTGGGTTCTAAAAATTGTCCAAGAAGGCTATGCCTTAGAATTCGAGGAACTCCCTCCCACCGGTCAGGTCCTTCTCTCCAACCCCTCTCAAGAAATTCTCGCAGAGGTCGACACCCTCCTCGCCAAAGGGGCTATTCGGCCTTCTCCATCGGCACAGGACCCTCAAAGCTTCTTCTCCAGGTACTTTACGGTCCCGAAGAGGGGTGGGGGCCTCCGCCCAATTCTGGACTTACGCATGCTCAATGTCTTCATATGCCCAACCAAGTTCAGGATGGTCTCCATCGCCTCCATCCTCCCGATGCTTCACCGCGGAGACTACTTCGTGTCTATAGACCTCCGAGACGCCTATTTCCACGTGGCGATTCGAGAAAACCACAGGCGCTTCCTCTCTTTCAAGATCCTCGACCAAACCTACCAGTTCACCGTTTTACCCTTTGGCCTCGTTACCGCCCCAAGGGTCTTTACCAAAGTCGTCGCTGTCGTGGCTGCCCACCTCCGGCTCCAGGGGATCACAGTTTTTCCCTATCTAGACGACTGGCTTCTGGTCGAATCCGACCCTGTCCTACTCCGTCGTCACGTCGACTACACCCTCTCTCTTCTAGATTCTCTCGGTCTCCAGCTAAACCACGACAAATCTCACCTCAACCCGTCGAACAAAATCCGCTTCATCGGCGCCCTGTTCGACTCAATCGCTCAGACTGTCTCGCTCCCGCTCGACAGGTTTCTAGCTCTCCGTCAACAAATCATCTTCTGCGAGACCCACCGAAGGGTTCGGGCTCGATCCATCCAAATACTGCTGGGCCACATGGCCTCCACAGTCCTCACGACCCCGTTCGCCAGGCTCCGTCTCCGGTCCCTGCAGAGGTGGTTCATAGATGTTTTCAAGCCATTTCGCCACCCCAACTCGAGGTTTCTCTCGGTCCCGCCTCATGTTCGTCGGTCGCTCCTCTGGTGGAAGTCCCTCTCCAACGTCTGCAGGGGTCTTCCGTTCCACTCGGTTCCTCCCTCGATCACCATAACCACAGACTCATCCAATTTCGGCTGGGGAGCCCACATGAAGGGCCTCACTGTTCGAGGCCTCTGGTCTCCCTCCGAAAAGGCCAATCACATAAACTTCCTCGAACTCCTTGCTATCTTCAAGGCTCTGAAAGCCTTCTCCCGCCTGATCTCCCAAAGATCTGTCCTCGTACAGTCAGACAACACAGTAGCAGTATTCTACATCAACAAGCAGGGCGGCACGGGCTCAAGGAAGCTGATGCTTCTCTCCTCCCAGCTGTGGCATTGGTGCATAGCCCGCAACATCCAAATCTCGGCGATTCACCTTCCCGGGATCCAAAACAACTTGGCAGACGCCCTCAGCAGAATGACGACTTCCTCCCACGAGTGGATGCTCGACCCCGAGACTCTTCTTTCTCTCTTTCTCAAATGGGGTTTCCCCACCCTAGACCTCTTCGCTTCTCCCCAGAACGCTCAGCTGCCTCGGTACGGGGCAAGACTTCTCCCGTCCTCCTCTCCAGGCTGCCTGGGAGACGCCTTCCTTCTGGACTGGTCGGCGGAACCGATCTATCTCTTTCCGCCCTTTCCTCTGATACCGAAGGTCCTCCAGAAGCTCCGGTCGGTACCGATGTCGGCGATCCTGATAGCGCCAGCCTGGCCTCGTCAACCGTGGTTCCCGGCTCTTCTTCGTCTTTCCAAGGCGACCTTCTTCACTCTGCCTCTTCTACCACACCTCTTATCCAGAGAGAACGGCCAGATTCTGCACCCGGATCTCCCCTCTCTACATCTCACTGCTTGGAGGATTCTCGCCTGACCTCCCTCCCGCAGAACTTACAAGAGGTCCTCCGCGCAGCTCACAAGCCGGCTACAACCAGGGCCTACACTTATAAAGTCTCTCGCTTTCGTTCCTTTCTTCGCTCCCGAGGAATCACTGCTTTCCCAACCTCGGTACCGATTGTGCTGGACTTCCTTATGTCTCTAGCAGAGCAAAAACTTTCTCTTGCCTCTATGAAATCTTACCTGGCTGCTCTATCCTGGTGCTTTCAACAACATGGTAGACCATCATTGTTCTCCGACCACCTCGTCAAGACCTTCTTGAAAGGATACAACAACATCTGCCCACCGGCCCAACCTCCTACCCCAGGATGGAACCTCGAGCTTGTCCTTTCCCAGCTCACTGCTTCTCCTTTCGAACCCTTGGCCTCGACCGACCTACGTCTCCTTTCCTGGAAAGTTGCCTTCTTGGTGGCCATAACCTCAGCGCGCAGACCCTCGGAGCTGGCGGCCCTTCGGGTTGATGAACCCTACCTCCGTTTTCATCACGACCGCGCCGTTCTCCGTCCGGACATCACCTTCCTCCCCAAGGTGGTCTCGGCCTTTCACCTTAACCAGGACATTGTCCTTCCCGCCTTCTTCCCGGACCCCTCGTCTTCCCTTGAGCGGAGACTGCACCTCCTTGATGTGCGTAGAGCACTTCTTTTCTACCGGGACCGTACTAAGGACATTCGAAAGACCCCAAAACTTTTTGTGGCCCATGCCCCAGATAAACTGGGCAATCCTATTTCTTCTCAAAGACTCTCACACTGGATTGCTCAGGCCATTGAACTGGCCTATGAACTAGCCAAACGGCCTCCCCCCCCGTCGGTTCGCCCGCGTTCGACAAGAGGTCTCTCCACGTCGACTGCCTTTCTAAGGGGCATTCCACTGGACTCTATTTGCAGAGCAGCAATCTGGTCCAACCCCCTTACATTTGTGTCTCACTATAGGGTAGACCAAAGGACTTTAAAGGACTCAGCCTTTACTAGAGCAGTTTTATCCTCATGCTTGTCCTAAACCTTCTGCTCTTATGACTTCTCTATAGCTACCCCTTCTTCTCAGGTGCCTCTCTTCATTGTTTTTTCTCCTGTTCAGTACATGTTTGCACTGTTCTCTGACAATTTGTGCCTTATTGTTACTACCTTCTCCCTTGGAGAATGATGTTCCTGCCTACACATGTGCTCTTACAAGGGTTATATCATGCCTTACCGGTCTGTTCTCGGTACTTGGTGTGTATTGATGCAATACCTTATTGGGTCCTCGGACCATGGTTTTTCAGGTTTTTTCATATTTTTCATGTCTAATAAACATATGTTTGGACAGTTTCTCGTTGTCAGGGTTTGCTTAGCCCGCCTCCGAGACTTAAGCTTGCTAGTCTCCATTAGTGTGCATTCACAGAGTACACGAAGAAAAAGGACAGGTTGCTTACCTGTAACCATGTTTCTTCGAGTGTACTCTGTGAATTCACACAAGCCCGCCCTTCCTTCCCCTCTGGCAAACCCTCTTCCTTTCTCGTTGCCTTAGCGGCGTAGGAACTGAGGAGGACACGCCGAGGGCTGCCTTATATGCCCTCCGGGGACGGAGGGGCGTGGCTACCGCCAAAATTTAAACTTCAGCTTGGGAAGAGTTTCCGTTGGGACCTGCGCAGGCGCAGCCTCTCCATTAGTGTGAATTCACAGAGTACACTCGAAGAAACATGGTTACAGGTAAGCAACCTGTCCGAATAGAATATATATATATATATATATATATATATATATATATATATATATATATATAGCAGGGGTCCTCAAACTTTTAAAGCAGAAGGCCAGTCCACAATCCTTCAGACTGTGGAGGGGCCGAATTATCATTTGGAAAAAAACACGGACAAATTCCTATGCACACTGCACATGTCTTATTTGTAGTGCAAAACAACAACCATGAAAGAACAATACAATATTTAAAAATGAAAACAATTGTAACCAGCATAAACCTATCAGGATTTCAATGGGAAGTGTGGGCCTGCTTCTGGCCAATAAGATAGTCAAGTGAATTAGGATTGTTGTTGTTGTGTGCCTTCAAGTCATTTCAGACTTCGGGCGAGCCTAAGTCTAAAATTATTTATTTATTCATTTACTACATTTATTTATTACATTTATATCCCACCCTTCTCACCCTGAAGTGGACTCAGAGAAGCTGTATGTACATACAATATATTATATTATTAGCATAGCACAATATTAGCATTATATATTACTATATTGAACTATATCACTATACTGTAATATTATATGTAATATATAACATATAATTAATATTATTATATGGTATTAGTATATTGTATAACATTATAATATTATTATCAATATTATATGTAAATACAATATATTATTAAAATGATATAAAATATTATATTATAAAACTGAGGGCGGGGGCCAGGTAAATGACCTTGGAGGGCCCCCGGGCCTTAGTTTGGGGACCCCTGATATATAGCACATATGGTTCCTTCATGTGTATGTGTGTATCTCTTATATATACATAGACATACACACAATGTGGAGAATATGTAGCAAGGTAGATAGATAGGTAGGGAGCATGTATGACCGTGTTCCAGAGGCATTCTTTTGACATTTCGCCCACATCTATGGTAGGCATCCTCAGAGGTTGTGAGGTCTGTTGGAAACTATGCCAGTGGGGTTTATATATCTGTGGAAGGTCCAGGGTGGGTGAAAGAACTCTTTGTCTGTTGGAGGCAAGTGTGACTGTTGCAATTGGCCACATTGATTAGCATTGAATAGCCTTGCAGCTTCAAGGTCTGGCTGCTTACTCCTGGGGGAATCCTTTTTGGGAGGTATTAGCTGCCCCTCATAGTTTCATGTCTGGAATTCCCCTGTCTACTGAGTGTTGTTCTTTATTTACTGTCCTCATTTTAGAGTTTTTTTAATACTGGTAGCCAGATTTTGTTCATTTTCATGGATTCTTCCTTTCTATTGAAATTGTCCACATGTTTGTGGATTTCAGTGGCTTCTCTGTGTAGTCTGCCATGGTGGTTGTTAGAGTGGTCCAGCATTCCTGTGTTCTCAAATAATATGCTGTGTCCAGGTTGATTCATCAAATTCTCTGCTATGGCTGACTTCTCTGGTTGAGAAATCAGGACAGTAAATTAAGAACACTACTCAGAAAACAGAGGACTTCCATACATTAATAAATCAGGGCCAGCTAACACATCCCAACAAAGGATTCCCCAGGCAGGAAGCAGCCAGACCTTGAAGCTGAAAGGCCATTCAGTGCTAATCAAGGTAGCCAATTGCAACATTCACACTTGCCTCAAACAGAAAATAGTTCTTTCTCCCACCCTGGACCTTCCACAGATATATCAACCCCACTTGCCTAGTTTCCAACAGACCTCACAACCTTTGAGGATGCCTGCCATAGATGTGGCGAAACGTCAGGAAATAATGCTTCTGGAATATGGCCGTACAGCCTGGATAACTCACAGCAGCCCAGCTACCGAGTGCTCCTTCAAACAAAAGTCACAGTAACTTTGCCGCTGTGCTGCCATCCTTCCTCTCTGTCAATCCCCCCTCTCTCGAGCCTCCAAGAGTTACCCCACCCCCAGTTCTAGGAGTGGATCTACATGCCCTATATCCCAGATTATCTGGCAGTGTAGATTTATATAATCTGGGATCTGATGCTGGCATATAGGGAAGTGTAGATCCAGCCAGGGTGTTTCCAGATGTTGAAGCACATTGGGCACGCTAGAGAAACCCCCGCCAAAGGCTGCCCCCCCAAAAAAACCCCCAAAAAACCACGGATCACCCTCGGAAGAGGATATGGGAACTGAAGGGAGGCGCTAATGCAGTAGAGGCTCTAATGGCGGCAATTTCTTTCCTTCTTCCTTCCTTCACTCACACACACACACACTACTCCCCTCAGTCCCTCAGAGGCTTGGGCCAGCCCTCCCTCTCCTCTTTCCCTTCTCCTCCCCACCACCAACAACCCCTTTATCTCTCTCCCTCTCTCTCACCGGGCTAAGCAGCACGGAGGGGAAATGAAGGCTGCATCGATGCAGCTCGACACCGCGTTATCTGCCAGGTTCAGTGCTATAGAATCGCATTAAGGGATTCTTTCTCGCTCTCCCTCTCTATCATCCCTCTCCCTCTCTCATCTCCCTATCATTGTGCCTGGGCCAAGTGGGCTCCATGCCTTCATTCTAGTCTCCCTGAGGTGTTTCCGAGCCTTGATATTCTGGGATATGTGGCTGTGTGGAAGGGCCCCAGTCCTGGAAGAGTCGGCTCGGTTTGGGTTATCTGTCCCGAGAAGTGAGGGCGAGAAGGGAGGTGAAGAGTGGACTTGGCTGAAGGAAAACCCGAAGAGGGAAGCAAAACACAGCTGGGAGGCCAGCTGGGGGTGTGCGTGCTCCTGCCGCCTAGACGCCCCATTCTCTTTCTTTTCCTTCCCCTCCTGAGAGCGCGCTACCTGAGAATGCACCCGAGTTTGTCAACTTTCTGCCCAACTCCCCTCTCTCTCTCTCAGACTGTTCTTTCCCTACCTGCTCCTCCTTCCCTCACGTGGGGGCCGCGGTGCAGCGCACTGGAGCTGCAGATCGTGCAGCCAGCCCTGGCAGGTCACCTCCAGCGTGCTGCTGAGGAGGGCCTCGGCCCGGGGATTAGGGAAACCGGGTGTCCCTAGGCCGGGCCTTTGGCCCACCTCGCCCACCTCGCGAGAATAGCTAGGCCCCAGATAGGTCTTCCGCGTTCGCCGAGGAGGGAGGCGGCAGCGGCGGCAGGGACCATTGCCTCCCTCCTCCGCGAAGGCCTCATTTCAGGCCTAGCTCTTCGCCGAGGAGGGAGGCGATGGTCCCCGCCGCCGCCGCTGCCTCCCTTGGTAAATGTACAGAGGGGCGTCGTAGAGGCATCGACAGCGCCCCCCCTGACGTGCGCCCGACGCCGCCGCTTCAACGGCGTCCACGTTGCACCGGGCCTGTCCACCGTAAGTGCAGACACTTGCCTATGCATGTACTAGGAACTACTAGAATTTGTTTCTCCACTCAGAAATGGAGGAATGTTGTCCTTAACCAGAATGTTGAAGTCTAGGCCAGATTCCACTTGGGGAAAAATTTCATCCCCAAATGTCTAAGATCTAAGACAGTGATATTGCAATTATCATCCAGCCAATATGGAATGGCATTGTAGCCAATGATTATTTATGCTGGCTGAGGGATTCTGGTTGCCGCAGTCCAGTTCCCCCCAAATATAATAACCAACACTCTGATTTATTTATTTAGAGCATGTATACCTTCCCTTCAACCAAAAAGGCTCCCAGAGTGACTTACAAATTGTTAATTTGACATACTTTTGCATGTTCTGCTTCATCTGATGTGCTTTTTTTCACATTCAGGGAGTCTTTAAAGTAGACATTAAACTAAGCTATGATTTCATCTAATGCCAGAAAACAACCAGCAGATTAATCAAACATCTAGTTGTGAATAGTTTCTCTTATGACTTGTGTTCTCTGCCACAGCTTTGGCAAAACACATGTAATAAAAGACAGCTTGTCAAGGTTAAGATCCACATTTAACAAAGTATGGCATGAACCGGAGATAGTACCAAAGGAGAACATCCTGACCTTTTCTAACAATCTGTATAAAATGTTTCAATTTCCTTTTATTGATTTATGTGAGTTTAATTATAAAGTAACTTCCCTGTGCTTATGTGTACTTATGGGTGGTTTCAAAATTATAATCTCTGCTTTAAATTTGTTTTTGCTCACTTTAAAACGTCTTTGACTCATTTCCTCTGAAAGGTACTGATAGATCATAAATAATTTAATGTAGCTAATTAAATTATTTTTTGGTCTCAGTGTTCTTTAATCACATCATGCTTTTAAAAAACCAATTGTAAGCATTCCGCAATACAGCATTGGATATGCTTTTGCCTCTCAGATTTTTCCTTTGCTTGTTTCTTTGAGCACTGCTGTAATCCTTTTTCCTAAGCTGCTGGCTTTGAGATTTTGTGTTCTGGTGACCATTGGATTTCCCTGAGAACTTAGGTTTCTTCAAGGAGAAGATCAGATAAGCTTGCCTGAAAGGCAGATGGACCTCGCAGTACTAATCTTCCTCTTGCAGTTTGCATATAACAAGGGAAAATCAAGCTTATAGACTACATGGTTGTGTAGCATGCAAAAGATGAACATATGCTCCCAAGAATATGATCAAGAGATCAATGGGTATGAAAACACCTTTTAAAAATCAATTTAAAATCACACCTTGCATCATGCTTATTTTATCATTGTTGTTTTTAATGCTTCATTTAACTCCGTGTTGTTCTGAGAGAACGAATAACAATACAGATAGGGCTCTTCCTCATTGAGCAGATCTCTAGTTTCTGTTTGCGTTCCTTCCACTCATATCATTCTGTGTTGGTAAATGCCTCACCAAAGATGATACTAAAATAAGATAGATGTGTTTCTCCATAAGAATGAATGACAATTCAAAATCCACAATGGGCAATACCAATCTTGAGTTCCACGGGGATGTACAGATGTTTGAGTCCTCTAGGACTCATCCTTTCAAGTCTGTGAGATTTTGATGGTTGTGGGGAAGACAGTCTACATATTGTCTAGGAGAGATATAGGTATCTCTGAACAGGAAGTGATATCCTCATTTTTCCAATAGCATCCCTTCTTGGATGGTTTTTTGACATTAGACTAAATACATTTTCAATTTATCTGTGCTTTCTAACTGAAAATCATAAATTTGTCTTACACTTTTATCATTTAAATGCAAAGATACAGACCTATATAGCCTTTTGGGACTGCAACAGTATCACTTTTGTTTCCACTGCATGGCAACATTTTTGCAGTCTGCCTGAAAAGAAGCCAG
Organism: Anolis carolinensis; assembly: GCF_035594765.1. Lineage (NCBI taxonomy): Eukaryota > Metazoa > Chordata > Lepidosauria > Squamata > Anolidae > Anolis > Anolis carolinensis. Next base: position 24,262,912 of record NC_085845.1, on the reverse strand, counting down.
TGAGATTTGAAAGTAATGAATGATAGCTCAATTCTAGAGAACAAATAGGTGATAAAGTCTTTTTGAATCCATGTGTTGTTGAAGGCTTTCATGGCCGGGATCACTGGGTTGTTGTATGTTTTCCAGACTGTATGGCCATGTTCTAGAAATATTCTCTCTTGATGTTTTGCCCACATCTATGGCAGACATCCTCAGAGGTTGTGAGGTATGGAGAAACTAAGCAGGGAAGGTTTATATATATCTGTGGAAAGTCCAGGGTGAGAGAAGAACTCTTTGTCAGTTGGAGGCCAGTGTTAATGACCACCAAACGCAGCATCCAAACACCGAATCAAAGAACATGAAAGGCACGGCAGACTAACTCAACCAGAGAAATCAGCCATAGCAGAGCCCTTGATGAACCAACCTGGACACAGTATATTATTTGAGAACACAGAAATGCTTGACCACTCCAACAACTATCATGTCAGACTACACAGAGAAGCCATTGAAATTCACAAGCATGTGGACAACTTCAACAGAAATGAAGAAACCATGAAAATGAACAAAATCTGGCTACCAGTATTAAAAAAACTCAAAAATCAGAACAGTAAATAAGAAGCAACACTCTAAAACAGTTCCTGACATGGGAACCAGGGGCAGCTAACGACTCTGAACAAAGGATACCCCCAGGCAGAAAGAAGCCAGGAGATGAAGCTATTCAATGCTAATTTAGGTGATTAACTACAACATTCACTTCCCTCCAACTGACAAAGAGTTCTTCTCTCACCCTGGACTTTCCACAGATATATATAAACCTTCCTTGCTTAGTTTCTCCATACCTCACAACCTCTGAGGATGCCTGCCATAGATGTGGGTGAAACGTCAGGAGAGAATACTTCTAGAACATGGCCATACAGTCCGGAAAACATAAAACAACCCTTTTTGAAGCTGCTTGAAGATAGAGTCTGGAAATGAGCAGGATAAATGTTTCTGCCCTTTGTCCTTGTTTAATTCAAGCCCATGCTACAAATAAATGCCGGTCAAGAAGTAAAGAGTGTCTGCTATATGTTCATCTTAGATTTCCATACCTCTTTTGTTGATCTTCCCAGAATCTGTACCCCTTTTCTGTTTTTGCTATCTCTTGCAGGTTGTTTGTTCTCTCTGTGTGAGAGTGAGTTAAAAGAGAAAGACATTGAGTCATCTGTGATGAGGTTGCAATGAAATGAACTGTGTTTACAGACCAACCACCTTGTTTTCTGGTGAGCCTTTCTTGCCTTTTGCTTCCTTGTCCCTTTGTAAGGGGGAACAAATGCAAAAATGTGTTCTAACACCATCCTGTATAGATCACAGTCAATTTGCTTATTGTACCAATATTTCTTTTTAGTTGATTCTGAGAACTGTTTGTGAAAGAAACTGTGTTAAAGTAGAAACAACACCGTGGTAATTGGCATGCTTTGAGGAACTGTGAAGTCTGCAAGAATGCTAAAACTTTAAAAAATTAGGGTAGAAAGAGTAATCCAATTAGGACTCAATGTGCTCAGTAACCTTGAGAAGTCTGAACATGGGATATGGGAAGCTGCTTTATACAGAGTCAGACTATAGATACATTTAGCCAGGTGTGTATGTGTGTGCATCTCTCCAAATGTGTGAGACTACAGCTCACACATTTGGTTTTTCGCCATTGGTTTTATTGTGTAAGGCTAATAGAGTTCTCAAATAATTCTCAGCCCCGGATCTAGCCAATTATAATCTGTAATGGCTGTAGTTTTCCAGGGTTTGAGACAAGATTCTTATTCTGACTTGGGGAGATCCTTAGTGACCTTTTATCCATGTACTAACCAGATTTGAATCTGGTTAGCTTCCAAAACCAGTCAAGATTGTAGATGTTCAGAGTAGTATGGTGCCATCATGTCTTTTGAAAAGGGAAACTTAAGACCATCTACAACAACCATTTAATGCAGTTTCAAACCAATACTGTACTGAAGAAAGCGGTTTCATCATCATCATCATCATCATCATCATCATCATCACCGGTGATCACTCGTGTCTGAGCATAATTGTCTTCCAAGTGTAGTGTCTTGAAGGTAGGTCCGAAAAAGATAGTACAAGGCATGTAGAGAGGTGGAGGCCATCAAAACCAATCCCCCCTCCAAAAAAAAAAAAACTTCATCTAGTTAAAACTAGATGAAGTGAGGTATTGCCAGACTTGGACTATTGTTTTCATTTTTAGTGACTTGAGGAAGCATCTTTAGCCCAAACATCCATATAGGGGACGCACTTATTGTTTAAAATGTACATAGTTGTATGTAGATTGTGCTGTTGTGAATCACCGTAGGTCAGCATGAGACCAGTAGTGTACCTTTAATTCAGTTTTGGAACAATAGTGAGGTCATAGAGTGTATAATTCTCTCCTAGCCTGCTCTTCAGTGTGGAAGGGTGGTTCAGCTTATAGGAGTATGGGGCACATTGCATTGATATAGGTAATAATTCCCTTGCAAATCCCTATTCAAGATCTGTGTATAATGGAGTGACTCACAAAAATATGCCTATGATCTACATATTAGTTCCAACAAGAGTAGAATAATTTAAATTCATGAGACTAACATTACTGCTGAATAAACAATCACATTTATTTCACTGGGTCTTCTTTTTTTGGGACTAAAATTAGATTTGGATCTATATGTTCCTAAAGCGTTAACAGGATCAGGATTTACCTCTGGGCTTATCCCTGTGCTTACAAAGTACAAGTGTGTGCAGTGAATACTACAAACAAAATAAATGAAGAAAATAGAACTCAAATCCTTTTTACCCCATGATCCCTTTGTTTAGAGAAGACCGATAAACAGTAACCCATCCTGGGAAAGTCTAAGGACAAAAATTCCTAAATTCTCATCTCTCTTGTAGCAGTGAGATTGTATGGCTTAAGAGGAAAGCAAAGCTATGCTGATGGTCTTTCTTTAAGAGCATGAATCACCTTGTCTGGGGTGTGGTACACTTTCTCTTAAAAAAATAGTTGGCTCATGTTCTTTTCCTTGTGAGCAATCTGTATCACACCATAACGCCTTCTCGGTTCCGTAGGAGGGAGAGGATAAAGGCTGGCAAACTTCAAGAGTGCAGCTTGTGGCAGACGGATCTTAGCAAGGCTGGGGGCCAGTTGTTTTCCTAGCTTTTCTTTTATCAAGCCATCTGCACTTCATACAGCTCCATCTCCTTGTGGCTGAAAGAGATTTCCTAATGCTTTCCCCATTGACCAGTGTGTGCCAGCAGAAGGGATTAGCTGCAAGCAAATGGAAAAATGCTCTACCTGGAGAAGGCTTTGTAAAATGGAATAGGGCTGCAATCTAATTAAAGCAATTTTAATACATGGATCAGATGAGTTTTAATTATTTCAATTCCATGACATCTTTAGAAGCTGAGAAAAACAAAGAAAGTCTACTTTGGGGTTTTTTTTTTTACATAGCGTGGTTTGTATGTTAAACATGCCTCACTTTAAGAGTGCAATTCCTCCTACAGGAGTGTACCATTTTCTAAGATGGCTCTGTTTTTATAAATCTTTTAGAAATCTTCCTAGTTTTTATTGGGGCTGTGAGGTTCTCTTTGCAGTCTATTAAAAATGTTTAATATGTTCATTTCATAAAATACATAAACTCCACCTTTATCCCAAATTGAATTTGGAGGTTGTATACATAAAAACAACATTGCATAATAATGCAACAGCATCCAACATGCCTAAAATATTCTACAGAATGCGTCTACTTCAGGAGAAAGGTATCCAATAACTAAACAAACAAACAAACAAACAAAATATTTTAGCTTCATGTCTCAGCCAGAGTGCACTTCTTTCCTGGACTACTGCATCTCGGGGAATCTGATGTGGAAAACTGGTAATTATTATTTTTTTGTATTGGTGCTCTTCTTTTGTGGAAAGATAAGGACCAGCAACTGCTGACTGGTAGACCAGTACCAGCCCAAGGACCACAGTTTTGAGAAGCACAGCCCTATATGGATTGCAGAGGAAGACTGTCATTTGTTTTTGCACATGGGCACATTAATTGATTAATCTAGTAAACATGGCAGCTTTAACATGAACTGAACTTTTGCCCTTTTCATCCCCTGAGAAAAGATTTGAGAAACTGTGGGCTATGTTTCCTACACAATCCTCAAGCCATAACCCTGCAACCTTCCAGTGCTCCCCACTTTCTGCAACACCACCTTTTAACTAAATGGGCACCATGTGCCCTTTAGAAGATGTGTGGGGGAAAAGTGAGGGGTTGAGGCTTCCCTTCTCAAACTAAATGTGATTTCTCTTTATTCCCAGATTTTTCAAGAAAGGGTTCTCCTGGAGTTAAAACTAAACAAACAAAAACCCTAAAATTGTTCTTCACACCACTTAGATGCCACAAGGAGCCTTTTGAGTTTAAAAAAAAAAAACCATTTTGGAGATAAAGGCAGATGACATGGGAAGGGAATGTAACCTTCTAAGCTTCAGTGTGGGGGTATTCATTCCTTAAACCTCTGGCAGTTACAGATCCCTCTTCTAAAATAAAACAATTACTTACATTTTTCTTCATGCGAATCACTTTTTCCGGTTCCGAAATTTGGCAAATACAACAATATTTTTGTACACTGGATGATAACCTGTCACTTGTAATGCACATCACATTCTGAGCTGCCTTTTCCCTCTTATATGGAAGGGTATTCTACTGGAGTGTACTGACAAACATGATATCCCTCATGTTCTTTCTGAGGTTGAATAGAAGACCTTTTCTGAGTATTTTTGTCTTCTATACAGAGAAGGGATTTCCCAAAGTACAAAGGCAAGAGGCCACTACAAACAGAAATATAATCCAATAATATAAACTATAAGACAGTTTTTTATATACAGTAGAGTCTCACTTATCCAACATAAATGGGCTGGCAGAATGTTTGATAAGCGAATATGTTGGATAATAAGGAGAGATTAAGAAAAAGCCCATTAAACATCAAAATAGGTTATGATTTTACAAATTAAGCACCAAAACATCATGTTATACAACAAATTTGACAGAAAAGGTAGTTCATTACACATTAAGGCTATGTAGTAATTACTGTATTTACTAATTTAGCACCAAAGTATCATGATATATTGAAATCATTGACTACAAAAATGCGTTGGATAAGTGACACTCTCCTGTATATGCTATAGTCATGGACCATTTAATGCGCAGACAAGGATTGTAGAGGTTCAAATTATACTAAAGTATTCAAAATACACGTCTCTAAACCAAATCATCCTTATATAGGACAGGCGAGAATTCCTAAAGCAGAATCCAAAACAGTATAATCAATGTGTTACAAACACACATGTTCATAGAAAGCATAGCTCTTATACTCAAGGTTTGTGAGTCCAATGACATACAAAGTTCATGTTCCACATAGAAGACTGTACATTCAAACCCATATGTCCAAGTTTATACATCCTTTTTGAGTCCAAAATTTCAAATCTGAAGTTTATAACCATCCACGACCGGTTTCGACTGTGTAGTCTTCCTCAGGCGGTAGTTTATGAAGGTACAGTAAACCTAGAATAGCCAATTTTCCACTGTAGCAAGTTCTTCAAGTAAATAAATTCAATCTATAAGTATCATCAACGGAGTGGACCTACAGGGAATACATATGAGTGACTAGAAACACTTGTACAGGATAAAAATTACAAAGTATAGTAAAAACATTAAAGACAGGAGCATGTATACTCACATAAACTCTCCTACGAAGGTGCTCTGCTACTAGTTTGATTCCTTAGGCAAGCACAGGAGAAGCAGATAGAACCTACTGTATATAGAGAGAATTTTAAAGGGGCCCGGTATGGATATATGTGTGGCTATGTCCCAGCCATCTATAACAAGTTTCTCATAAAAAGAGAACCTATTTGAACTTAACCAAAGACATATACCGGCTCACAGAAAACATTGAAATGAAATATAATCATTGAGACCCTTAGGATGAAAAGGGTAAAAATCCAGAAAGCTTCTCGTTGTTGTAATTTAGTACATAAATCTGTGTTTGAAGGGGAAGTAACTACCTCTAAGACTAGGACCCTAAATGATTCAGGACTATGGTTCTTGACATTGAAATGTTTATACAGGCTTGAATCAGCGTCCTGATTCTTGATTTTGCTCTTGTGTTCTATTACGCGGAGTTTAATTTTCCTACTGGTCTGGTTGATATACATCAAGGAACAGGGACAAGTGATGACAAGTGATGACCATAGTCCTGAATCATTTAGGGTCCTAGTCTTATAGTTTATATTATTGGATTATATTTATGTTTGTAGTGGCCTCTTGCCTTTGTATTTTTGTCTTCTTCCATCTAGAAAAAAAGCCCACTTTGTCGAGTTTTCCCAGAACTGTCCATTTTTTGTGGGTGTGGAAGCAGACTTTCTACCAAATCTCTGTGTTTCAGGACAGCACTTTTTCGGGCATAGAAAACATATATGATGCTCAAATGACATAATTTACTTATGCATAAATGTTAAGTCCAGCTGTTTTTGGAAAAGCACTCTTCTTAAAAAGGCAAGGTGGTATCCTTAAAAGAAAAGGAAATGGGGGGAGGGGGGGAGATAATAATACAAGTGCTTGAATTTAAATTCAATTTTTTTCAAAAGATACTAGCTATATGGAGGGCGTGAGTCTTTTAAGTAGCTTCCCTGGCTACTGGTCTGTTTTCAAGCACTGGTATGTAAAACACATTATAACTGGGAACCATGAACTTGGATAGATATCATATATACGAGCCCAGGTGCCTACTCTTCTTTATTATTATGATTACTATGATGATGATTAGGCACCTCAAGTGCCTTTATAGGAGGAAGTATAAAATATAAATCAATTAACCAATTAATGAATAATGATTGCAGCAAGATCAGTAGGAGCAGGCAATCTTCATGTTTTGTTGCTGTCTGACTTCAGCTCATTATGATGACCCTATTTCAGGGTTTTCTGTGATAGCATCACCATTCATAGGCAACACCTAAAAACATATTACAACAACAAAGTCACAATCAGGATATCACTCAGTACATTCTTCCTGTATGTTGTTTGTTTATATTTGAGGATAGAAAGGTATTTTAGCAAGCCCAACAAACTGCATGTCATGCTGTTCTGTCCACTAATCTACTTCCAGCGGGAAGGAGAGGAGATATAGGTGGCATGTAAAAACCCACTGCAATGTCTGCACGTAGCTGACTTTGCTCTTTGATTCAGAGGTCTGAAGAAGTTTCTGTAACCATGCTTGGGTGAACACGGTTACAAAAATTTACATCAGTGGTAAGATTGGGTTGCTGCTTTTGGGAACTATTAATAGCATTCAACTAAACATTATTTCAGAGGCATTGTTCCAGAGCTGCCTTCAGAGCATTGGGCTCAACATGTGAATACATTTTGGTAGTGGTGTGTGTATGTGTGCGTATGCTCATGTTCCTGTCTCCAGTATTAGCTCAAGTAAATGTATGTCCAAGAATTTAGTCTTTTCTGCTGAGGTTAGTATTGAGACATCCTTTTTCTCACTGCCACTGTCTTGAAGAATCACTTCAGTTCAAGTTGAGATTGCAGCAATGTAGCACCTATTCATTGTTACTAATACATTTTGTGAAACAACTATTTTTATTTTTTTACTTTTTATTTTAGAAATTGAAAATATCCATGGAAAATATCCATTTTCCATCTTGAGAATGTTTTCATGGAAAAATTTCCACTCTGCTGGATATAAATCCAGGCAATCAATAACACACATAAGCCTAAGAGGAAGGAAGCTTGAACGATTATTCAACATCATGGGAGGCTGCTTTGGATGTTCTTTCATTTGGGGCAATGATAGCGCCCCACCCAGCAATGGATTAAAATTATTTCTCTTTTTTCTGGCCAGGAAATCTTTTTCTCTTTTCTGTGTAGCTTTTTAACTTCTCAACCTGGAGGATCTGCAAAATTATATGGTGGTCTATTGGTATCCACTGGGGTTTGGTTCCAGAATTCTTGGTGGATACTAAAATCTATCAATGCTCAAGTGCCATTATATACTTTGGTGTAGTCAAATGATTGATTTAAAATGCCAAAATTAAGGTTTGGTTTTGGGGATTCTTTGTGTCTATTTGTGAGATATTTGAAGCTTCGGACGGTTGAATCTGTGGATCCAGAATCCATGGATATGGAGGGTTAACTGTATCAGATAACAACAATAAAATGGTTTGTATAGTATCAAGAAATAGAATTTAATCTTGTTAATAATTTATGGAGAAATTCACCATATGCATGATGTCATTCTAACTAATGTTCAGCTAGAGTGGAAATAGCAAATGTGTTTTGTGTAGAGGTGAATATCTCTCAGTGCAGCTAGCCAAAAAGATGCTGGTTCTCAAGCTCAGCTTTAAAAGGATCTTAAACTGGAGCTGGATGGGTTTCACTCTCACTCCACAATTCATAATGGAACTTGGAGGGCTAAAATGCAAGGCACTGCTGCCCCTTCCACCTCATCTACCCGATTCATGCAAGTTACACATGAATACGACTACTGTTTCATCCAGCTGGGCAAAATGTCATGTGGCCCCAGGCCCAATTTTGAAAGCCTTGTGGAAGCAATTAGTTCAACTATCTGGCAAGAGTAGTCTGTTCTTTCTTTATCAGTTTCTTATACAGGGAAGAAGAAAAGGATGGTAGAAACAGAGAGAAAGAAGATTTGCAAAACATCTCAGAAAACTTACTTATTGTGATGACCACTTCCAGAATCTACATGGTCAGTATGACCATTTTCCAGATAATTGGGATATTCTGGACATTGAGTTTCTCAGCAAATCATGTTTCCCAAGGTTGCATCGACACTGTAGAATTGATAAAATGGGTACCAGCATTCTTTGCCAGAGAAGGCTAAAGACTTTGTAGAACTATAACTCCCATAATTCCATAGCATTCAGCCACTACAGCTAAAGTCTACTGGATCAATTCTACCATGTGGATGCACCCTTAGCCTATCTCTCTCTTGGTCTCTCCCTCCCTCCCCCCCTCTCTGTGTCGCATAAGCCCCTTGGTCTGCTTTCTCCAGATACAACTACTGTATTAGCCAAAGCTAATAAAAAGCATACTGGGTGCAGGTTGTGTATCCCTTATCTTGAATTCAAAATCTAGAATACAGTACTCTGAAATCCAAAATTGTGCACATGGTTGGCTGGAGTAGTGATATCTTTGTTTTATAATAATTCCATATACACAGATTTTGTCTCATGCCCAAAAATATTTTTAAGATTGTGTATAAAATTACCTTCAGGCTATGTGTATTAGCTGTATATGAAACATAAATGAGTTTTAAGTTTAGATGTGGGTTCCATCTCCAAGAATTCCAAAATAAAAAAAGTTTAACATGTAACACTTCTGGTTCCAAGCATTTCAAATAAGGGATACTCAACCTGAAGTGCTCCCTACAGAGGACATGGCATCAGAAAAAGCCTTCAAATTAAGAGCAGCTCCATCCGACAGCGGCCACAAATCAACATTCTTCCCCATTTATTTGGTCTTATTTAAATATAATCGGATTTGCCTAGATTGTAAATTTCAGCTGCCTCTATAGTCATCTGCATTTTTACCCATTACCCAATTGGCCAGGGCATGTTTTCTTTATTTTTTTTTCTTTTAGCTGTGGTCATCACTTTTTATGGAATATGTACTTCAAACATCAAATCTTCACTGTATCACAGACAGAGGTCTACCAAAGAGGCAGTTCTTTCCCATTGACCTAGCTTGTTATCTTAAGATCCTGTTTTCCTCAATTGTACTGTCAGAAGAATTGGAACTGTTGAAGCAATGTGCTTCAACACTAAGCATGATTCACGGTATGCCTTTTCAACACCTTTCTTTCTTTCTCAGCCTATGCCTTTTGTTTTAATACTACATATACAAAGGTATAATAGATATTACAAAACAGAGTTATCATTTGTTCCAAAATGCAAACTAATGCATTATTGGAAAATGTGAAGGCAATCCAAGGCACCTGTGAGCCAATAGGTAGATAATATTCAGATCTCCTGACATATATAAGACTGTTTCAGGTTGCCTATATGCCTGCAGATTTTAAGTTGCTGCTGCTTTATTACTTACATTTATATCCTACATTTCATTATAGCTTTCTTAATCATCCCTTTATTATTACAGTAATCTGGCTTTGGGAGAGTGATCATCTTAAAGTCACCAATGCAAAATTCCATATTTAGACCACAAAAATAAATGTTCTGATATAGGATGAGGGATTGCATATCTTAGCAGTACTGCATGTATAAAAAAGCCTTTGGGTTATTGCTGATCACAAGTTGCACTTGAGCAGTGTGATACTGCAAGAAAGAAGGCAAATGCTATGCATTAGTTGAAGCAAAGTTTCTAAGTGAAGGGTTCCACTATGTTCTGGATTGGTCAGACCTCATCTGTAGTACTGCATTCAGTTCTGTGTACCTCATTTTAAGAAGACATGTTATAGCAGGTTCAGAGAAGAACAAGGTTGAAGGAGCTAGGCATGTTCAGCTTGATTTTACTTTTGATTTTACTTTTGAAATATCTCAAGGGCTGTCACAGGGAGCAAAAGTAGTAGAACTGAATGAAGGGCCTCTCCGGAGGATCTCAGGATGCAGATAGGATTATACAGAGCAGTTGTTCCCAACTGTCACGACCCAGGCTGCAGAGCACCAATAACCATACACAGAGGCCAGAATCTATCTAATATCTTTATTAAGGAAATATATAAAGTTAATAAAAGCAAGTGTATGAAATAGTCCAGAAGTAGACCTTTCAGGAAAGGTCAAAATTAGTCCAAAGAAACAATGTCCAATATGAAATATTAAGGTCCAAAGTTGTAATCCAATAACCGAAACACTCACTTTGCCAGGCAAAGTGAGGGGAGATGACAATGTCCTTTAGTCCATGAAACTTGAGCGAGGCTAGGGAGTAACTTGAACAAGGCTTGATACAAGGCAACAAGGAACGAGGAGCAAGAACAAGATCCGTGGAATTACTTGGCAAAATCCGGAAAACAAGGCAAGGCTGAGTCCTGGAAAACAAGGCAAGGTCCGTGGAGGTAAACAAGGCTGGAAACGGGAACGAAGGCTTGGAAACGGGAGCGAAGGCTTGGAATCAGGAACAAGGCTTGAAACAGGAACGAGGCTTGGAAACGGAGCGCGCTGTCCACACACAACTTACTCCAGTAGCTGACGAATTGACTCCGCAAGGTCCCTTTGTGGGCAAAACACCTAAATAGGGTCTAGTTTTCCCACCAAAGAGCAGTTCTCTGGGGAACCAGAAACGAAAGCTAAACTCTGAGTCCAGATGCATGACTCCTTAAAGTTTCCCATGGATAGCAGGCTTAATCAGCTGAATTCTTAGCAGCTATCCTAGCACTCCTGCGAGACGCTGCTTGAACTCCCCTCTGTTGTTTACAAAACTCGTGGCGAGAAAACACAGGAGATTTAGGCTCAGGGCTTGTTTGACAGACTTCTGGAAGACAAATCTCTTGCAGGTGCAAGGTTCCCAAATCTGGCTGGGAAGGTTCCAATTCTGACTGAGACGGTGAAAAACCCAAGTTCTCCTCTTCATCTGGTACTACAGTACCAGAAACGGGACTACATGGCCCATGACTCATCACACCAACCTTTTTTTTTTTTTTTTTGTTTGACTAGGAACCACTTTGACTAGGGACCACTCTCCACCATTAGTACCAAAAGGGTTACGAATCAGGTTTTGGTCAACTTTAGATTCGGTTTGGCTATTTGGGGTGCTGATTCAGAAAAGTGCATTGGATAGACCACATCAGCTCTAGTTTCTGATACAGAACATATGCCATCCAGTAATCGTCATCTGCTCGCCCACAGAAAACCATATTTAATAACCCAGAACTAATTTTCCCTGCTCCAGTCATGACTAATTTTGGCAGGGTTTGATTCAGAACAAACAACTGTTTGGTCAAACTATTCTAACTGTCCATCCAGTTTTTTTTCTTTATCTTAGTGTCTCTAGTCATATTTAAACATAATAGTCATTCATTGCAAAACATAATATTTTCCTGGTAGGGTGGTCACATTTTATTACTGCTTTTTAAAAAGAGCTCACTTTAAAGAATGATAACCACAACTGGACATGAAGCATAATTATTATGAAAACATGCGCTGTGAGGAACATCTTAGGGAACTGGACATATTTATCTTGGAGAGCAGAAGGTGAAGAGGTGATATGATAGCCACGTTTAAATATTCCAAAGGATGTCATATTAAAGTTGGAACCACAATGTTTTCTGCTGGTCCAGAGAGTAGGATATGGAGCAATGTATTCAAGCTACAGGCATAGTGGACAAGAACACTCAATGCCACAGCATTATGTTAAAAATTCAACTTGTTGGCTTCCATTGTTGAAATTTAAAAACCTTCCATAACCCTAAGATTTTAGAATCAAATTGCCTTGGATATGCTATATTAGTTTCTCCAACTTCATGCCCATCTTTTGAGGCCGCCAGTTTGAAGAAAGCTGACTATAGTAGTGATGGAAAATAATTTCATTGGATCTGAGATACTTGACAAAAATGCCAATTTTACAGGTTCAGAGACTTGTCATGAGACAAAGCACAACTTGTTTCAGAGATTTGTGAAGGCAAGAGAAATCAAATAAGCATTTACATACACAAATAGATATATACGTATACGTTTTAAAAACGTGAACTGGTAAAAATTCCTACCACTGAAAAATATTCACAATCATACTTCAATTGATGGGGAAAATAATACATCAGGAAATATGAGTATGGAAGTACTATACAACTTACTTCAGAAATTTGAGGAAAATGAATGTCAACTTCTTTGTGGGAAAAACGATCTGATGAAAAGAGGATAGGATGAGGTGCAGGTGGGATTTGGGGGAAACACATAGAAATCAATACTTAAAGGTTTTCCATTACTATCTATAGCAAATGGCAGCAATGCTGGGTTTCTAGACCTGCTTGGAAAGGGACTGAGCCTCAGACATTTTACATGAAAAGTATATAGTATGGCATTGAATTGCTACCCTTCCCACAACAATTTGTGGGGAGGGTGTTACACATGAGGCATAGTGGGCCAAATTAATTCCACCAGAATCCCCCCAAAGCCTCCCAACATTTTCAAAATTAATGTTTGGGTAATTGGCCGAAAACAGGCAAAAACCACAGTGTGTGTGTGTGTGTGTGTGTGGGTGGGTGGTATCTTGCCCCCATGGCTCCTTAGCTCCAAACCCTCTGACCAAAAATTATTCAAAAATAAAACTGGAAGATATGTGACACTGCTTACAGTTGTGTTCAGCGCATTAGTGATGCTCATATGGGAAGGGGTGCAGCAGTGAAAATGGCCCCTACCTCTTGAGTTGCCAAACTCTAAACTTGTACTGTATTGTTTCTGCATAATTATGGATCATATGCCTTTGTTAATTCATTGATAGTCTAGGCCAGAATGTTTACACAAAATTGCTGGAAATGTAATCTTGCAAACTATTGTCCTGTTGGTTTTTGAAACAATAGGAACAGCCATCATATAGGTTCTCTATTTTGAAATCCTGTCTCATCTGGTTGCATCAGATTCATAAGACAGATATTTTACTTTTAGCTGCCTCTGTAGAAACTGTTTGACCTTTTCTTATGTGAACTGGAGTGAATAATGTAGCTTAACAACTCTTTGCTTTTGAAATGCGCCAACCAGCGATCCCATGATATGACTGCTTATTAAAGCAGATTTCAGTATTTTATTTATATTAGTGTGTCTGAAATGACATCTGGGAATAGATTTGACATCTGGAAACATGCACCTCTTGGATGGATACTTTTGTGATAGGAGTTCAGTCAAGAAGTAGCTAATCATTCATCGAATCTTCATTTACTAATATTTAGAATGAGGTTTTCCTACTGGCAGTGGTTCAAGGACAAAGAAGCAGACTGCAGACTAGTCAGAGATTTACTAAGTAATTTTGCATGTGTCTATAAAGTGTATATGAATTCAACAGACGCCATCAATAGCTTGCTTTCCCATGGTAGCTGGTGGTGATTAGCCATCTTGAAAAGAGGTCTTGGGTTGTCAGCTCATGGCAGCAGTTGAAGAGGCCATTGGAAAAACAATAGAATTCCCCTACTTGCAGGCACATACATTATAGTATGAGCTTTCATGGTCCAATTATAACTTTTCCAGATGCCACTGATAGTTGACAATGCAGTGGGACCTTGTAGCACCTCTAAGGTTAACAGAAAAATAGGTTGATAGCATCAGGTTTGGTAGACCAAGTCTATTTTATCAGATGGCAGATATCAACTTATCGGCAAATAAACCTAGCCATCAGCGTAAGCTTTCATATAATTTCTTTCAGTCTCATATATGCTACAAGATCTCTTTGTGCATTGATCCAGACTAGCATGACTATGTCTTTGAATTTTAAGTTTAACCAGTTTGCCTGCATTTGAATGTTTTGACATTATTAGGTTAAACCAAAATAGAAATGAATATTTCCAAAATCTTGCAGCTCTGGGAAAGGGTGACTGCTGGGCACAGGGAAGCATGTGTTTTTTGTAATATGAGCCCCTTTTTTGTACATTGGTTCTTGTTGTTGAATCTCAGCTCCTGGAGTGTCCACTTAGCATAATAAATGATCAGGGATTTTGGAAGTTTAGTCCAAGGCTGTCTGTAATATCAATTTTGGAAAATGCTAGTGATATCTCTGGATAGGGAGAGTGTTCATATAATTCAAAACTTTGTCATATTTTACCTCACCCAAAATATCTGCTAAATGGGCTGTGAAAAGAAATATACACCTTTAGCATGCTCTTTAACATACACACACCCTGATGTTTCCATGTTTTCTTGGGATAATTTTTTTTCAATTGGGCAAAAAAGGTCATTTCCCCCTCCTCCCTAAATCTAGTTTCTAGTGTCAACTAGAGTAGATCAATTGCAGTAGTAGGATTTACAGTAATGTAAATATCTGGATTTAACAGTTGGATTTATTTTTAATCTGAATTTATAGAATTTATTATCAAAACTGAATTTGTACCCCTTCTGTTAGCAGACTGTGTGCCAGCCTCAGGAGAGGCTGGCACACAGTCTAAAAGTAATTTTATAAAACGTTTTAATGATTTTTTTCAAGAAATAATGTTTTGCCACATTGAATCATCAGAAAGCAAAAGTTTCACTATCTCAATCACACATGTGGACAATTTCAGATTTTGGAGCATTTCCAATTTCCAGATAAGGCTCCTTAACCTGTAATAGGTGTGAACATACGGCTGCAGATACTATACCACTATGCTAAGTATATTCCAAAAAATAGGAAGATGCTGTATCTCATTTTCACAGTTTTATATATGTACTCAATTAAGCATAATAGATAACTTAGTCATATATGCAATTTAATGTGGTATGAGTTATACTGCAGGTTTTCTAATTTGGTGACTAGATGAGAAGAAATAATAATAATAATAATAATAATAATAATAATAATAATAATAATAATAATAAATAATTTACTTTTGTATGCTGCCTCCATCTCCCCAGCAGGGGACTCGGGGTGGCTCACACGGGAAACAAGCTCAATATAATTACATAAAATCATAAAATAACAGTTTAGACATCAGACAACACAATTTAAAAACAATTTAAACAAGTCATAGTTAAAATTGACATAGTTAAAATGTTAAACAATCATCCAGGCATTAAAAGTCCAATATAGGATAACATCTGGGTGATAATCAAAACTGATTTAGGGAGTGTCTAATACAAATAGGACATACATCAAATAAATACAACAGGTAGGGAGGATAAATTTGAACAGGAATCAAACTAAAAAGTAAGCAAGGCAAGTTTCAGTGTAGATATGGACCAGGTTATAACGGACTTGTCTACTCAAAAGCACAACAGAACAGCCATGTTTTTAATTGCTTCTGGGAGACAGTAAGGGTTGGTGCTAACCTAATCTCCCTGGGGAGAGAATTCCAGAGCCGGGGAGCCACTGCAGAGAAGACTCTCTCCACCAACCGCATTTGCGAAGGGGGAGGAAGCGAGAGAAGAGCCTCCCCAGAAGATCTTAGAGATCGCACAGGTTCGTAGGGGAAGATGCGGTCACGAATATAGGCTGGTCCCGAACTGTTTAGGGCTTTATAGGTAAGCACCTGCACCTTGAATTGGGCCCGAAAACTTAACGGCAGCCAGTGGAGCTGTTTAAACAGAGGAGTTGACCTCTCCCTGTAACCAGCTTCAGTTAACAATCTGGCTGCAGGTCTTTGAACTAATTGTAGTTTCCGAGCCGTCTTCAAAGGCAGCCCTACGTGGAAGGCGTTATAGTAATCCATTCTAGAGGTAATTAAGGCATGGACCACCCTGGTCAAGTCAGACTTCTCGAGATATGGTTGAAGCTGACGCAAAGCTTTAATTGTGCAAAAGGCCCTCCCAGCCACTGCCAACACCTGAGCATCAAGCATCAGCGCTGAGTCTAGGAGGACCCCCAGACTGCAGACCTGCGCCTTCAGGGGGAGTGTGACCCCGTCAAGCACAGGTTGCCACCCTATACCCTGATCGGTCGAGTGACTGACCAAGAGGACCTCTGTCTTGTCAGGATTAAGCTTCAGCCTGTTAGCCCTCATCCAGTCCATCACAGCGGCCAGACACTGGTCCAGGACCTGAGGGGCTTCCTTGGAGTTTGGTGGAAAAGAGTAGTAGAGTTGGGTGTCATCTGTGTAGAGATGGCACTGCACTTTAAAACTCCAGATGACCTCGCCCAGCAGTTTCATGTAGATGTTAAATAGCATAGGAGATAGAATAGAACCTTGCGGGACCCCACAGGTCAAAGGCCAGGGGTCCGAGCAAGTATCTCCCAGCTTCACCAACTGGGTACGACCCTCCAGGAAGGAACGGAGCCACTGCAAAGCAGTGCCCCCAATACCCACTCCAGCAAGTCGACCCAGAAGGATACTATGGTCGATGGTATCGAAAGCAGCTGAGATGTCCAAGAGAATCAACAGGGACACACTCCCCCTGTCAAGTTCTCTGCGGAGGCCATCCACCAAGGCGACCAAAGCCGTCTCGGTACCGTGACCAGGCCTGAAGCCAGACTGAGATGGATCTAGATAGCTGGTCTCGTTGAGGAACCCTGGAATTGCATGGCAACCACCCGCTCTAGAACCTTGCTCAGAAAGGGGAAATTGGGGATTGGACGGTAGTTGTTTAAATGAAAGGAAGAGGCTCTTGGATACAACTTACATCAAGACAGAACTAATTTTTCTTTGAATTTCAAAGTAATATTTGAACTTTGGTCTAAGACATATTGAAATGAAGGCAGCCAAAAGTCCAGAGCATGAAGAAAATGGAAACAGAAGCTTCTAAAATTTTAATCTCAAAGCAGCTGACATTTTTTATACATATTGCCAAATAGAATGTCTGTTCATTACCCTTAAAACTTTTCCTATATTTTCCCAGTATCTTATAAGTACCGTCAGTTTTGAAAAGACGTTGTTTTTGACCTTTTGTGGTTAGCAACGAATAAAAAATCCCATTCATATGACATTGATTAAATTTCTTCAGGGATTTGGTTAATTTGTATCTTCTTGGCCATTCTTGAGTTTAGATTCTAGATGCCCTTAGTGCAAACTCAGTCTTAAAAAATGAATCCCAGAAGAGGGGAATGGTTTAATGTTAATTACCATTTAGTGTGTTCCTTCGTATATTTACTGAGCAACTTCCATCCATATGTATTTTGAGTGAAGACAGCTGAACCACAAGGATTTAATAAAACTTAACAAGGCAACATTTGTAAACCTAGAAAATCACTAGTAATTAGAGCTACATTGAACAATGCCTCGTCTTGTTTTAGTTCACATTCTGCTTTAATGATTCACTTAAAGTGAAATTCTTGAGATGAGAGATGGGAAACTTTGGGTCTTCTACGTGTTTCCATTTTCCAACACCCTGCAGGCCCAGTCGACAAGGTCAGTGTTCAGGAGTTGCAGTCCAAAACATCTGAAAGCTCAAAAGTTCCTTATCTCTGCCTTAGAGACCAAACTGTATCATAAACTGTGGGCTCGCACCACATCTTGGTTTTTTGAAAGCTGTGGCTTTATACGTTTTTAATATTTGGGCATAAGACTTGACTTTTGATCTAGCATTCCATGCAAACATTTGAATGGCTGTTGCATATTTTTATCACTCTTGTTTCAGCACAAGTTATTATATGATGGTGTTGATTATAAAATAAAGAGGTATATCTTCCATGTATTGCCCATTTCCTTGGCCCCAACTTGTATGCTCCCTGGCGATTAGTGCCATTGATTCACAAGTGTTGTCCAAAATATCTGTTGCATACCGGTTGCTTAAATCCAATGTGGTCAAAACCACACCCATAGGGAACCCTGTTTTTAGTAGCTAACATATCTGCTTGTCAGTTTGTTTCAGTTCCTCCATTTTTGGAAGTCTTGTCTGTGCTTGAATTTTGGTGCCAATTGGGATATAATCCATCTTAAATTGGATAGATGTGACGTGTGATTCATCAGTCAATTATCACTTTATTTCAAAATTGTCCTCTTTGGACCTAATAGGACTTAAATTGGAATTAGGTGTGTTTTGGGATACTGATCTGGCCTTGCAAAAATATGTTGAGGATGAATTCCCTTAGCTAGCAGAACTTGTCTCATCTGGAAGGAGAATGAGTCATGAATCTCATTGTTGGTTGCATGAAAAGCAGGGATTACTTAATGTCTTGGTTTTCTTTCCTGGTCTTATCAGGATCAAAATATGTGATTCTAGTAGTCTTTTTAGTAAAATTCATGGAGTGTTAGATTGTTTTTTATGTCATATTTTAGTTTAGGAATCTCATCTCTTTCCCTACATACTGATGTTAGGATCGCTAATGTAAAGTTAATTTGAAAATGTTGGTTTAGCTAAATTTCTGATTATTCCAACTTCAGTTTATTTCATTCTTTTTTGTATCAGTTTATGCATTGTTAAACCATCTGCACAAAATTCATTTGTGTTTTTATGGCTGTTTCCACTTAATATAAATATTTTTGTGCTCGTTTTTTCCTAAAACCATACATTTTTCAAGTGATCTTTCCTAATGCAACATGTTTGGTAATTTTCATTAATTGATGTTTTTGTTTTCTGAACCAACGATACCTTGATTGAACCAACAAAGTAAATTTAGGGCTCTAGCTTGATTTTTGATGTGTGGAGAAGAAAACAATTGATATATGAAGCTGAGTTCTGAGAGAATAAATAATAAAAGCAGGCAAGCATTTCTTCAACCATGGTTTACCTGTTTATCACAGTTTGAGATCTGAACTATGATCTCGAACAGATTTTGTAGTTCTATCCAGGGTAGAAATATCCAAAATGGTTTTCTCTGTTCACAGACATCATGCATTAATTGTTAGACAGAGAACAGCAACTAAAAGTTCAGCTGAAGTCATCTCCCCCAATCAAAGCATTCCAGAGATAAGATTATTGGCATGCTAAAAATTGTATTCTTTAGATCTGTTCTTTTTTGTTTTTCTTCCCCACCCTTTGTTTCCAAGCTGTAGGAAAAGGGGGAAGTTTTATTTTTGTGTTTGAAAGAAGGCGAGCAATCACAGCTATGCTGTGTGGAGCTGGCAGCTCTCCAGGAAATGTACACCTGAGAAATGTGGGGTCTCAGTACAGGTCATCCTCATGGCAGATGGAGTGGTATAATAGTATTCCCTTCTGTAACCCATTGTCTGTATTTATTAATCTTCATTATATTCAACAAAATATTCCATCTCACTGGTGACTTGTATAGAATCAGGCCTCAGATTAATACAATAGACAACAGCCTGGAAAAATGCATAGCTATTCTCAAATAAAAGCATTTGGATCTGTTCTGGCTTGGATGTTATAGTTCATACAAGTATAGTAGATGTAACTTTGGCCTCTGCTTCTGCAGTTGTCAATGGATCATTTTCAGTTCTTATTGCCTAAGGATGCAGATAGGTATTTCCACTATATCATTTTAATTTCAAGAAAAGGAGAGGGTGTGATGTCAACTAAAGGTACATTGTTTACCTTTTGCTTCTTTTTTTGCTTTTTACACCTTGTAGAGTGAAATTATGAATATTTGTAGACAGATCTAAGTAGATTTTAACTATTTTTTAAAAAATTAAAAAGTTGTTTTTGTTTTCACAGTAATGGAAATGTACATTCATATCCATATTCCTTCTCTTATTTTTGCCACAGCTGATCTCTGAAACAATGTACTCGGTGTTGGCGTTGTGTAGGTACAGTTTGTTAATGGCTATAGTAATGAAGATAAATATATACTAAACATTACCTCAGAGTTTGAAGACATAGCTTAAGTGCAGTGCAGAAACATGAGCCTTTGGCAAGTCTCCTAGAAAAGTTCATAACCCTGTGATTTGGCGACCATTCAACATCCTACCTGAGCCAACTTGTTTGAGGAGAGCTTCATGGAAGAGAGCACTTTTTGATGTCTGTGGGTGTGTGCAAGTTGTCCACCAGTGTCTGGAATATGACTTAACTTTGGGTTAAGTTCTTCTTAAAGAAGTGGCATGATTATAAAAGCATTTGTTCTAATGAGACTATACTGTTACTTACTCCGTAAATACCTAGAAATGGCATTGTAAAATGTCTTGGGAAGTGGGAAAATTGGCAATTTTTAGCAAAACAAATTGTTGCCATAACATTGAATAGACTAATAAACTCTCCCAAGAATATAATTCTGGGATTATTTACAGTTATGATTTTAGGAGCATGGAAAGCAGTATAAATTTCTACTAATGCAAATTGAAAGGCTGCACATTGAAAGGATGGCAAGGATTATATTATGACTTCACTTTTAGAGACTTAGCTTTCAATGATCAAAAACACATTTCAGTTCTTGAATCAATTGCACACATTTCCAGTATGAATGAGGTTAGGATAGATGTATGTTCTCAACTATGACTTTTGAAATCCAACGTTCCGTGGGTGTCCTAACTAACTTATGACTGTGAGTTTAATTTGTTGATTCTTTAAGCTTCCATTTCCAAGAGATTTTCTTTATACCATATAGCCCAACAGTTCCACCTTATTTCTGTTCTACTTTTAGGAGGTTAACCATGACCTGTAGACTATATCTAGAATATTGTTGTCTAAAGTCACTGAGTTTTCAAAGTTAAGGATTGAAGAGATGCCAATTCATATCAAGGTTAAGTATTCCAGCATCCTGATTTGTTTTTTCTAGTACAGGTTAGACAAATGCAGCGAGCCATGTATGAAAGCATTAGCCTTCAATTGCTGTCATCAATAAGCAATGAGAGATATTGTAGTCCAGCATCTAGAGGACCACCAGTTTCTGTTTTAAACTAGATCATAATTGTTCTTGGATTGCTATTTTGTGCAATTACTTAGAAATAAGCCGCATTGAATGTAAGGCATCTAGTTTCTGAGTTGACATGTAATTGTGCTGTTAATGTCTAAGGTTTCATCCATAATGGTCTAAAATGCATTAAGAACATAGTTCTTAATAGTACAACATCATAGGTTTGCATCTATGCTTTTCTGGCTATGTGCTGTGTGGGACCAGCGGTTATTTTTTTCCAGTGCTCCAGGACCGAAACTACATTCGTTCCTATTGGGCACAATTCTTTCTTTCCTGAAAACTCTCCGAGAACTGGCAGCCAATAATTTAGGGACTGTGACTGGTCTAGGAGTCATCACTTTGAGTATTAGTAGGAATCATCACTTTGGATATTACTGGTCTAGACTATGATCTATATTCTTCATCTATATTGTAATGCTGTAAAAATCCACATGCTTTATCAGAGCTTCGGAGGTTTCAATGACAGAAGGAAAGAAACGTGGATGGAATCCGTAGTTTGCAAAGAACGGTGTTTCTTTAGTTGAAGCCTGGACACCGTTGTTGTAGGCAAACTCTGACAGAGGTAACAGGGAAGCCCAATTGTCCTGCTGGTAGTTTACATAACAGCGAAGGTATTGTTCCAAAGTGGCATTGGTGCGCTCAGTTTGCCCATCCGTTTGGGGATGGTGAGCTGAAGATAAACGAGAGTCTATGCCCAATAGTTTTTGTAGTGCCTTCCAGAAACGAGAGGTGAATTGAGATCCACGGTCCGTGACTAAACTCTTGGGCAATCCATGTAGTCTGAAAACATGCTGAAGGAATAAATCTGCAGTCTTTTTGGCCGTGGGGAGGCCATCGCAGGGAATGAAATGGGCCAACTTGGTAAAAAGGTCCACCACCACTAGGATCGTGGTGAATCCAAGGGAGGGTGGTAGGTCAGTGATAAAATCCGCAGAAATTATCTCCCATGGACGAGATGGAGTAGGAAGGGGATGCAGTAGCCCTGAGGGCTTCTCTCTTCTTGTCTTGGAACGCTGGCATACCGGGCAGGTATTGACATATTTCTCTACATCCTTGCGGATCTTGGGCCACCAGAAATCTCTTAGGATCAAATGCATGGTTTTAAAAAGTCCAAAATGTCCTGCTGGCTTGCAGTCATGACACAGGTGAAGTGCCTTTTCTCTGCCTGGACCTGGAGGGATGTAGACATGATTTCTGTAGCATAATAGCCCGTCCTTAAGTGAAAAAGGGAAACGTAGTCCTTGGCGAATTTGATCTTGAGCCCAGGTATCCGCCTGTTGACTGGCTCTAATTTCTTGAGCACAAAGGGGTCCTGGAGTAAAGGGAGTTGGTCCAACTGCAGTGGATTTGGTGTTTCCCACTGTGAGCGTGGCAAAGTTTTCGGGCTGCAGCAATTGGGATTCGAAGGTCTCTCTGCGCCCTGCAGCATACTCTGGTTTCCGTGATAGAGCATCTGCTTGCTTGGTCTGTGCTGGGGTTACATAATGGATCTGGAAGTCAAAACGTTCAAAAAACAAAGCCCAGCGCTGCTGCCTCTGATTTAGCTTGCGGGCAGTTCTTAGATGTTCCAAATTACGATGGTCAGTATGAGCCTCAATGGGAAATTTGGCCCCTTCTAACCAATGTCTCCAATTTTCAAAGGCTGCCTTTATGGCCAAAAGTTCCTTCTCCCAAATAGTGTAATTTCTCTCTGGGGCTGTTAGTTGACGGGAGTAAAAGGCACAAGGATGAAGATGTTCTCCCACTGGTTGCATGAGTACAGCCCCAATTGCCACATCGGAGGCGTCAGCCTGCACAACAAAAGGGGTTTTAGGATCAGGGTGCTGTAGAATTGGCTGGGACGTAAATAACTTCTTTAGTTGCTGGAACCCTTTCTCTGCTTGCTCCGTCCAGCGGAAAGGCTGTTTTCCACGGATGCAGCTGGTGATTGGGTCAGACCAGCGGGCAAAGTCTGGAATGAACTTGCGGTAGTAGTTCGCGAACCCCAAGAAACGTTGCACTTCTTTCTTGTTGGTTGGCGCCCGCCATTCCAATACTGCTGAAACCTTTGCCGGGTCCATGGAGAGCCCTTGTGGCGAGATGCGGTATCCCAGGAAATCTACTTCTTGCAGATCAAAAGCGCATTTTTCCAACTTGGCATATAGTCCATGATCCCGCAATCGTTGTAACACCAATCTGACGTGTTTCTCATGCTCCGATTGTGATCTAGAAAACACCAAAAAATCGTCTAGGTAAATGATCAAGAACCGATCTAGATAATCCTGGAAAATATCATTGACAAAATGCTGGAACGTTGCGGGAGCTCCGGATAAACCGAAATTCATGACCAGGGACTGGAATAATCCGAATTTAGTCTGGAAAGCGGTTTTCCACTCGTCCCCCTCCCTGATGCGAACTAGATTGTAAGCCCCCCGGAGATCCAGCTTGGTGTAAACCTTGGCCCCTCGAAGCCGGTCTAATAGATCCGAGATCAAAGGCAGGGGGTAGCAGTTCCGCTTCGTGATATTGTTCAATGCTCTATAGTCCACAACCAAGCGTAGGTCCCCTGACTTCTTTTTCACAAACATCACCGGGGAGGCAGCTGGGGATTGAGAGGGTCTGATGAATCCCTTGCGAAGATTTGACTCTATGAACTCCCTGAGAGCTTCTTGCTCTGGTTCCGTCAAGGAGTAGAGGTGTCATCGCGGGATCAGGGCCCCCTCCACCAAGTCAATGGCACAGTCATATGGTCTATGTGGGGGTAGTTTCTCGGCTTCCTTTTCATTGAAAACATCCCAAAAGTCTGAATATTTCTTGGGTAAGGTGATGATGGTCTCGGCGTCTGTGGCATGGCAGACCTTGGCTACTAGACAATGGTTTTGGCAATATTTTGAAGCAAACTGTAGTTCTCTGTTGGTCCAGGAGATGTTTGGGTCGTGGAGTGTCAGCCATGGAATTCCCAAAATCACAGGGAAGTGGGGCACCTCGGTCACAAAGAAGGAAATCTCTTCCTGATGTTCCCTTATCCACATCCTGGTGGGTTCGGTCCATTGACTTACTGGACCCGTCTTTAGGGGACGGCCATCGATTGCCTGCACCACCCGGGCGTTCTTGAAGTCGTGATATTGTAATCCCAGAGAGTCGGCATACTCTCTATTGGTGAAGTTGTTTGTTGCTCCTGAGTCTATCATGGCATGGATCATGACGGGTCCTTTTTTCGCTGACCACAATGTGACCACTAAGAGAAATAAGACTCCAGTTTGCGGCTCTTGAGTGGGGTTCTTGACCGGGTTGGCGAGCCTCTCTACGCCCGGTCGCTGGCTTCCCCCGCCGGCTTTGCGCCAGCTGCCTCGGCTGTCCGCCTCCGCGGAGGACGCTGCCGCCAAGCAAGCGGCGGGCTTTTTCTTGGCTGGACATTCTCTGGCGAAGTGGCCCCTGTTCCCGCAGTACCAAAAGAGGTTTAAACGTTGGCGGCGGGTCTTCTCGGCAACATCTAATCTGGGACGCACATTGCCCAACTGCATCGGCTCCTCCTCGCTTCCTCTCGGGTATGGGGCTGGTGGTGGGGGTCTCCACACTGGACGTGGCTGAATACTGGCGGAAGCGGGAGGTTTCACTCCTGCTCTTCCACTCTGGCCTCGGAGCCACTGTTTTTTGTTGGCAAGCAGGACCTCAGCCCGTAAACATTGATCAATAAGTCTCTCAAGAGTGTTTGGGGGATCCACCTTGGAGATTTCTTCCTGCATCTCAAAGTTGAGACCCTCACGAAACTGTCCTCTGAGGGCTATATCATTCCAACCGGTGTTTTGGGCCAGCACCCGGAACTCGGCTATGTACTGGGACAACGGCTTGTCCCCTTGGAAAAGGCGCCGGAGTTTATGGCCGGCCGCCTCCACATTGTCCTCGATCCCCAAAGTCGCCTTAAGGTTGTTCAGGAAGTTTTGTGCGGAACTTAGGTGCGTGGAGCCCGCATCAAATAGCGCCGTCGCCCAATTGGCCGCTGGCCCTTCTAGGAGACTGTAAATCCACGCCACCTTGACATCTTCTTGGGGAAACTCGGCATGACGGGCTTCTATGTATGCCTGGCATTGGCGACGGAAAACATGAACCTTGGAGGCTTCTCCAGAGAACTTGGTTGGAAGCGCCAGGGCAGGGAGCCGGAGACCTCGTTCCTTCAAGCCCCGTGTTTCTCCCTCCTGCGTATGGAGTGTATCACGGATTCTGTCTAATTCATCCTTGGAAATGGTGTAGCTGAGTGGTTGGGCTCCCGCCCCGGTTCCTGTAGACATTCTGGTCTAGGTTAATTGGTGCTTAGGTGGCGGAGTCAAACTGTCAGGACCCAGGCTGCAGAACACCAATAACCATGCACAGAGACCAGAATCTATCTAATATCTTTATTAAAGGAATATATAAAGTCAATAAAAACAAGTGAAGAATATAGTTCAGAAGTAGACCTTTCAGGAAAGGTCAAATATAGTCCAGGAAATCAATGTCCAATATGAGATATTAGAGTCCAAAGTTATAATCCAATAACCGAAACACACACTTTGCCGAGCAAAGTGTGGGGAAATGACAGGGTCCTTTAGTCCAACGGAGCTTGATAACAAGGCTGGAGAGCAAACTAGATTCTTGGCAAACAAGGCTTGATTCAAGGCAACAAAAAGCAAGGAACAAGAACAGGGTCCGTGGCGAAATCCGTGGCGAGGTCCGGGAAACAAGGCAGGGCTGGAACGAGAACAAGGTCCTGGAAACAAGGAACTGGAGTAGCGTAGTCTACACACGATCTCACTCCTGAAGCTGACGAATTGACTCCGCAAGGATCTCCTTGCGGGTAAACACCTATATAGGATCTTGTTTTCCCGCCAAGGAACACTTTCCCTGGGGAACAAGAAGTGAAACCCATACTATGTCCAGATGCATGACTCCTTAAGATTTCCCAAGGGAAACAGGCTTAATCAGTTAATTGTCTGGCAGCGATCCTAGCGCTTCGGCGCTTCGCCTCCCTAGCGCCTCTATCTCGATTATAATTATCCCGGCGAGAGAACGGGGGAGATTTCTGCCCAAGGCTTGTTTGACTGACTTCTGGAGGGCAAACATCCTGCAGGTGCAAGGGCTCCAATTCTGGCTGAAACGGTGGGAAACCCAAGTTTTCCTCTTCATCTGCCACAATAGTACTAGGAACGGGACTACATGGCCCATGAGACATCACAAATACCTTTCTAGTATCAACAGCGTTTTTTTCTCAACAATTTGTACTGATGCATTCTTTTGCATATCTTTTTAGATTTTTCATGACAGATTGTTATAGGGCAGTGTTCCTCAAACTCTTGATTTACCAGGTATTTTGGACTTCAACTCTCTTGATCATTGGCCATGGCAGCTGGGGCTTCTGGGAGCTGAAGTCCCAAACCTTGGTGGGCTAGAGTTTGGGAAGCACTGGTCTTAGAGCATACCTCTCTACACATAATTCAAATTTGAATTAGGATTTTTCATATGCCTGGTTTGAGTCAAGTTTGTTCTTCAAAATTGGAACCTTGCCGAGATATGATGTAGCCTTCCAGGTAGTCTTCTATAAATGTTTTGACATTGTGCTTATATATGACTAATTAAACCAAAGTATAATATAGGAAACATTGGAATGTTTTCTCTTCTTATCTCCATTTTGTTTCTCTTTCAGTTCCTGGGAATAGCATTTCTTGGAATTGGACTGTGGGCCTGGAATGAAAAAGTGAGTAGAATTTGGAGAATTTAATTAATTAATTAATTGAATGTGTTCCCTTCCTTCCTCCCAATTTCCCTTTGCTTAAAGCAGTACTGCATTTCTTTGTGTGGCAGTAATGCCATACAAAGAAAGTTCTTGCAGGACATTAACTCTGGTTTCATTTGACCAGCATTGAGGAACATTTATTATATCTGCATTGTTAACACATGAAGCTACTTGATGCACTATGGCCAAGAGTGGCAAGCCTGTATTTTTAGATTCTAGGCTGAACTGGAAAAAGTTGCTTTTTTGGATTATAGCTCCACTAGACAAATATGAATTTGGGAATTGTGCAGAAAAAGTAACTTCAAAGCTCTGGATATGTGCATCATTTAGCTGTATTTGAATCGTCTGCAAGTAAAAGTAAATCACCTGTTTTCTTTTTTCAAAAGTATGTAGGTGCATTATACTATAAATATGCAGAAATGAAGAACTATCAACGCTATACTTGATTACGAAGGATTGTCTCTAGTTTTAAGAAAATATGCCCGTTTAATGCTCTGTTTTTGGGATTGTTGGACTGTGACTCTGGAGACTAGGGTTGAGTACCTGCTCATCTATGGTTATCTATGGTGACCTTGAATAAGTTGCACAATCTCAGTCTCGGAGGGAGGCAAAGGCAAACCGCTCTCTTGTTGAGAAAATCCTGTGAAGGAATTGCTGTAGTCAGAAATAACTTCAAGGCACACAACAACAAATAGAGGATATTTCTAGTTTTGGTTTGCATTCCATATTTATTTTTGCTTTGACCCAAAATGAGGCTTGACCTGCACATTGTTGGATTCATTATCTGCCATTTGGTACCACTTTACTTCCCATGCAATGACATCATGGGATTTGTGGTTTTCACAAGGTCTTTAGCCTTCTTTTCCAGAGAGTGCCAGTGTCTCACAAAATTACAAATCCCAAGATTCCATAGCATTGAACCATGCCAGTTGAAAAGTATCAAACTACATTAATTCTGCATTGTAGATGCACCCTAGGAGCACTGGATTAGAATTTAGGAGACCTTTTAAAGGTAAATCTACACTATAGAATTAATACAGTTTAACACCACTTTAAGCGCCGTGGTTCAGTGCTGTGGAATCCTGGGTGTTGCAGTTTTATCAGGTCTTTACTCTTCTCTATCAAAAAGTGCTGGTGCTTTACTAAACTACCTGCTTCAGTATTGATAGTAATACTGAAGCAGCTAAAAGACAATCATGGGATTGACGCAATGTCTAAAATGTTTTATGTCTTGTTTGACGTTTCCTATAGTTTTAATGGTTTTAATATACAGTTATATGTTATTGTTTAGATATAAGATGTATTGGCTTTATATGTATGTCAGGCATTGAATTTTTGCCGTTTATTATGTTGTACACCGCTTTGAGTCCCCCCCCCCCCCAAGAGTGAGAAAAGTGGTATAGAAATGCAATAAATAAATAAATATTAATAAACTACAAATCCCAGGAGTACTGTTTGGGGCATTAAGTTGATTGTTATAAAAGCCAATATGGGAAGATTAGGCTTAAAAAGGCAGCCCAGAATTATGTTCTGCTGGACAGAATTCAGTCATAATGTATACAGAAGCCTGTACTAAAGAGATCTGCATTTATGTATGCAAATTATATACAGTGATCCCTCAGTACTTCACGGTTCACTTTTCGCGGATTCGCTGTTTTGCGGTTTTTCAATAAACTCTAAAAAATATTATAAATCATAAAATATTACAATTTACAGCCTAAGGAAGGGAGGAAGGGGAAGCCGAAGGGAGAGAAAAGGAGGCCAAGCAGCAATGGGAGGAAAAGGAGGTGATTTATCAACACGCGATTGGTTGATAAAGACTTAAAATAGTGTATAACTACTAAAATAATGTATAAATATTAAAATAAATATAGTGTCCCTATTTTACAGATTTTCATGTATTGCGGGTGGTCCTGGAACATAACCCCCGCGATAAGTGAGGGAACACTGTATAAACCGTTAAAAGAATTTATTTAAGTTTTACTAAAAGTAAAAATTAATTTCTCATCCAGGTTCCTTTTCATAAAATAAAATATTGTTAAGTTACATCGCAGCACAAATCATCCCAATGTAGTGTTCAGTTGCAGTTAATTGATGCTGTGGTGAAATCGTGCAAAAAAGAGTGGCTGGTGGGCTTTTTTAAAACGAGATTTTCCCTTGCAGTCATTAGAGAATGGAATAGAGCTTGCTGACCAGGCAACAAAAAAACACGTTTGACAACCAGTCAGTTGAGCTTAAAAAGAAACTCAAAATTAGCATCCTAAAACGTGAACCCAAAAAGGGGCTGCTTGAAAGATGGAGGCAGAGAACCTGGAAGGCACAATGAGACAAGTGAGTCTCTTTATCCGGTGATTTATGGGGTTTTTTTCTTTTAGCTTTTTCTCTGAGCTCCAGGAAGAAACCTTTCCATACACCCCTCATCATGTATTTTCCTTATTGTGTGAAAATAATCAGTGATAGACAACTTCTAGCTAATAAAGGCTTAATATTTACTAAATTTTTATCTTAATGTAGCAGTTGTTGCCAGAACATACTCTGCTTTTTCATAAACCCCTGTTTACTAATTTTATTCCAGCCTGTAGTGAGGTTGGATCAATTAGACTGCCATGTAATTTATCTTTGTTAAGACACCACTGTCAAAACAAATATTTTTTTCAAAAGCCTCCTTTACTATATGCACAGTTCCTTAGCAATCAACCAAAATTGCAGTTTGATACTTACCTGTGTTGGTACTGAGACAGACACTTGACTCTGCTTGGGGAAGACATATCGAATCTTTCTCCCTTGGTTGTGCAGTGCAGATTGTAAGCCCTGTCCAGCACTGTCCCTTTTTATCATAATGGGTTCTGCATCTCCTTATTCCAGATGTGGCTCTTCGCTTTTTGGAACATGAAGTAGAGAAGATGTTTCTTTGAACAGTTTTCGCAGAGCTGTCTCCTAAAAGGGCTCCATGTCAGATTGGAAACTGGAGCCATTTCTGCAAAGATCTGTTTACAAGTAGCAGTCAGCCAAGTCCTTCCTTTGGCTCCAGTTTTATTACGAACTGCCTCACAATGTAGAGAAAGTAGTCTCCAATCTCTAAATTAGGTATTTAAATGATTACTTTCCTACTAATGGACCATAGTTTGAAGGACTTAGAAATTCTATCAAGATTCATTTTGCGCAAAGTAATGATCAGGTGAGGGAACCTCTGCTGTGATATCTTTTAGTTTCCAAACTTGGGTCTCTGGATTTGTTGTAAAGGTAAAGGTTTCCCCTGACGTTAAGTCCAGTCATGTCTGACTCTGGGGGTTGGTGCTCATCTCCATTTCTAAGCTGAAGAGCCGGCGTTGTCCGTAGAGACCTCCAAGGTCATGTGGCTGGCATGACTGCATGGAGCACCATTACCTTCCCGCCGGAGCGGTACCTATTGATCTACTCACATTGGCATGTTTTCGAACTGCTACGTTGGCAGGAGCTGGAGCTAACAGCGGCCGCTCACGCCGCTCCCGGGGTTTGAACCTGGGACCTTTCGGTCTCCAGCTCAGTGCTTTCACGCACTTCACCACCGGGGCTCCTCAATTTGTTGTACCAGCTTCGAAATGCTAATGGGCTAGGAATTTTGGGAGTTGTAGCCTCACAACATTTAAGAACTCACAGTTTGCCAACCAGCGCTGTAGCAGCCTGTATGGATTGAGTCAAATGACTTTGGCTGTGAAGTGAAGAGCTTTTAAAAATTGCACATGGATGTTAATTTTTGGATGTATTTGTATCTGGATTTTTAGTTGTCATTAAAATGATTGATTCTTGGTTACAGTGCAAGCTTTGAAAATCCTTTAGAATACTTGTAGGATATAAATTGACATTGAGTACCTCTAACTGGTGGCATGTAATTTTTTTTGGCTCTTCAGACAAAATGTTTGTCCCTCCTCTTAGCTGCAAAAGCGGTCTCTTCTTTTGAAAGAAGAATATGCAAAATGGTGTTGAAAGAGCCAGTTGATATGGGCCTTTCAGTAATTACTGTTGACCTGTCCCCTTGTTATTTCAGAGCAGGCTGAAATGTTTCACTGTGACTATCAAAGAAGAAGAAAATGCCCTCTGCTTATTAAAGACTAACATGCCATAGTAGTTGCATTTCTTTTCAGGCTCTGAATATATTTATTAGTCAGGGTTCACTGGTCATACAGATGCGTGGGAAAGTCCACCTTCTATTCAGCAAAAAGAAAACTTCCATTAGAGAGGACTATATTTTGGGCTTTCTTTTGGAGACTACCAACACTTCGTTCTTTGTAACTGATTTTTTCTCTCATTTTTACAAGAATGCTTTTGGTTGCAGGCAGCTTCTAAAGTTTCTTTCAATTGCAGTAAAGTTAGTGTGTGGAAAAGATTGTTGCCCTGCTGATGTATGTATGCACGTACAGCTATCTACTTATGCAACACCAAAAAAGAAGAGGAAATGTATTTTTCATAGTCTCCTATTTGCATTAAAAATTGTTTGAGTGTACTTATACATTTGGATGCAAATTTAGAAGGGTCAACACATTGAGTAACCTTTATTCAAAATACTTGGAACTAGAAGTGTTTGGGTTTTTTTCAGATTTTGAAATATGAGATACCTTGGGAATTGGACCCAAGCCTATATATGAAATTCATTTATATTTCAAATACACCTTATACACATAGCTTAAAGGTAACTTTATACACACTATTTTCAGTTATTTTGTGCATGAAACAGTATTTGTGTACATAAAATCATACGAAAGCAGAAGTATCACTATCTCAGGCACTGATATGGATAATTTCAGATTTTAGAGTATTTTGGATTTTTGTTGGATTAACTACTGACATGCAGTTTTGATACCGCTCTTTGGACCAGGCAGAACTTCAAACAGAGGACATTTTCAAATCTTGAGATGATTGAATCCAGTTCCCTTTGTCAAATCCACTCCAATTATTTCTCCCCCCCCCCCAAAAAAAACAAACAAACAAACAAACTCTGGCCTCAAATGTTGGCTAATGCACTTTTTCCCAGTCGCTCTTCCTACTCCTTTCTAATTTAAGATTTTGCCTTTTCTTGTGGTTTCTTAAATTGATGTGAGATATGCAATAAACTCTCTCAGAGGTTGGATATGACTGCATCAAAATGATTAGAAAGGGAGAGCCCAAATGTAAATAAAAAGCATTACATGAGTTTATTTTGCTTCATGTTCCCTTCCCAGATTAATCTTACTTATCAAATGTTGAGTGAGACTGGCTCAGATGTGTCAGTGTGAAGGGGAAAAAAGTTCCCCTGGAGTTTAGTTCGATTGCAGTTCATTACAAGAGGAAAGGAACAGGACAGGCAGCTGAGCTGGAGATCAGCCAGGAAACTCCTCTACTCCTTCCATCTTTTGAAAAATACAGATCTCTGGGCTGAGGCCAGCATGAGATGCAGGGGAAGAGGATGTTGAATGCATCACTCCATAGAGTATTCCACCCACTCTCCAAACACATTTATGCAAACGTAGTTCCGCATGTAGTGTAATACAAATAACATTTTGGAAAGAAGTTGCATTCCTTGCCTGAAAGAACATTGATATTTGGGTTGTGTGTGTGTGTGTGTAATCATATTTCGCTCATATTTTGTGGGCGTGTAGACGTGTGTATGCACGTATAGCTATCTGTCTAGCTGTCTCTATCAAAAATAAAAGCACAGTATTTTGAGATACGTCCAGCAAAAAAGATGGTTTAGGCTGAAGTCCCACCAAAACACATAGTTGTCAGGTAGGCACAGTCACCCAATACAGATATGCCTCCATTAATAAAGTAGATATGCTCCTGGGCATTTCTTTTTTCACTGAACATTTAGTACCAGAGACAGAATTGACATGGAAAGAATAGAGTTATATTCTTCTACTATTTATTGCAAATACGCTGCTCTAACCTCACCCTGGGAGCCCATCTTTCTCACCCCACAGTGCAATGACTCTCTGATGGAATGTAGCCAGATAGGTGCCCTTTGGAGACCAGCTTACATACATTTCTGTCCATCGAATTTGCTTCTCAATTGTGACAGGATCTTTGACATCATTCCAGCATATATTAGTCCTATCTCCAGATTCAAAGATCACACTGTATTGATCTCTACAATCTGGATCCTCCAACCAGTAGCGTAAATTCCCCAGATCATTAAATGGCTGCTTTTCTGGAATTTCCCACTCATCACTGATTGTCATATATTTGTCAAAGTCAGTGAAAAGGTTCACTCTGAAAGTATGCTGCTTGTCCAGCCTGTAGCCACCTTCATTTTTAGCAGCATTTATGGCATGAGTTGGAGACATGTATTCCAAGAAAATATACCCTTTAGTCTGTCCATCAACTTTGGGGTAGAATTCATTGGTAATTTTACCAAACTTTGAGAAAATCTTATGGATAACATTCTTCAGTTTCTCAAGACGGTCTGGTCCAACCTGAGGAACATTGTCCACTACAATCACTGAATCAATTCCATCTGCCTCCTGCGGGCGTTCTTGTAGAATATGTCCCAAGTAATTCTTCCTCATCGATGTTGTCCACAAAATTCTCAGGATCGCTGAAAGAGATGTCTTCCTCCTCCTCTTTGTCTTCTTCCTCCTCTGGTTCCCTCGCTGAGGGTGGAGGCTCCTGACGCACCTTCTCCTCCTTCTTCAGCTCGGGAGGCTGCTTCTCTTTGACTGTGGTGATGGGCCGCTCCTCCTTTTGCTCTTCCTCCTCCTTCTGCTCCTCTTTGGCTTCCTCTCCTGGATATTTCTTCTCAGAAGCTTCCGCCAGGCCTTCCTTTGCCCCCTCTTTTCCCTCCTCCTTCTCTTCCTTCACTGGGGGGCTGGGGGGCTTGGGTTTCTCCTCAGTGGTGGGAAGAGTGGCCTGAGGCGGGGGTGAGGCCAGTTTCTCCTGCTCTGGAGGCAGTTCTCCCTTCTCGCCGTCCTCCTTCACCTTCTCCTCCTCCTGCAAGGCCTCAGCCTCAGCCTTCCTCCTCTCAGGCTCCTCTGAAGCAGTAGGCTTAGGCCCGCCTGGCTTCCCAGCCCCTTCAGAGCCCTCCTCCGTTTCCTCGCCAGGCTTCTCTGCTTCTGCCCTGTGCCAGGCTCTCCTCGGTCTCCTGCATGGGAAAAAACGGCGTCGCGGCCTTCCCCACTCACCTCACGCACCTAGGGGGAGTCACTCCAGCCGCCCGCCACTCCAGAAGGGGGAAAACCATCATTCCCAATTTTGTAGTCTGAACTTTCCATGTTCTTGAACCCTATCTTCGGAATAGATCTGGTATCTTGGAGTACACCTTCAACGTTTGCATTAAAAGCTCGAGTGGATTCACTATCTTCTAATTTGGGAACCACTGGCTGGTAATAAATTTTTATTTTTTTTACCATAATAAGTGAAAAACATGTGGAAGCGTGTTCAAATTTCTCTTGATTCTGCTGTTTTTAATATACTACAGAATGAGGGAAAATACTGCTTCCAATCAAGTGTTGATGTTTGTTCAATAAACAACAAATTTTACATAC
Organism: Anolis carolinensis; assembly: GCF_035594765.1. Classification (NCBI taxonomy): domain Eukaryota; kingdom Metazoa; phylum Chordata; class Lepidosauria; order Squamata; family Anolidae; genus Anolis; species Anolis carolinensis. The sequence continues at coordinate 24,228,299 of NC_085845.1, read as the reverse complement.
TACCTTCTACAGCATCTCTGAAAGTACAGTCTTAGAGAAAAGTTGTAGTAGTCACAAACATATTTCAACATAACTAATTAATAGATCAACTGGCAGATCAAACTCTTTAATCAGACAACAGATCTAATCTTTTGTACTTACAAGTTACCCATACTTTTGTACTTACAAGCTGACCTTACTCAACCTCTCTCTTTCCTATTCTGTTTTCATTCTTCCTTGGTCTTTTGGTATAATGGTTCACTAAGTGACATGTCTTGTATCTCCCTCACAAAGGATATGACTGTGTGCCTGAACGCATTGGAGTGGTGGTATGTTTTAGAACAGATAAAGAACTGTCAGGAAACATCACTTTCAAACATAACCATATTACTATCTACTGGACTTAAATGCAAAATGTCTGTATTGCTGTTGCTCAGTGTCAAAAAGAATAACAACAGAACTACAGCATTAGTTGATATGTCTGTAATCTGAATGTTTTTCTTTCTCTTCTTTCTCACACCCAAGGGAGTGTTGTCCAACATCTCCTCCATCACTGACTTGGGAGGATTTGATCCAGTTTGGCTTTTCCTTGTGGTCGGAGGAGTGATGTTCATTTTAGGCTTTGCAGGATGCATTGGAGCTCTGCGGGAGAACACCTTCCTTCTCAAGTTCGTAAGTAGTCTGCACAATGGCTGTAACCATTGCTTTATTCAAGAGGCATCCCTAAGCCAAGTGCTCCTTTTAAGTTGCATGGATTATGTTATGTTGCAGATGCCCTCGGTTTGTCTACTTTCAAACAAAAAATGCCTCAAAAATATAGCATGTAAGACCAATTAAATATTTCTGAGGATTTACTTTCAAGTGAATTACATTAAATCATTTAATGCTTTTAGTGTTGGACAAGACACAATGTATTTTTTATAATCACATGTGTATAATGTTCTTGACCACAGTGTGATACAATTATTTTAGGATGTCTGTGTGACACCCATATTCTTCCAGACATTATGGCTACATTGGTTAAAGGATTCTAGGAGTTCTCAACCAAAAATGTAAATTTTCTAGACTGTGGCTTTGTCAAGTTATGTGGACCAATCTCTGTAATAAGGCAGGCCACCCACATTGACTATCCATGTAATTTGTAGTTATCAGATATGCCATAACCAAAGATTTCCACTTCTTCCTATTTTCTACTTCCTTGTCCTAAATCTGTATGTGCCACCACTGACTATCTAGTGTCTCTCAGCATATTTCTTTTGAGGCAAATATTTGAATATGTTTACATTTCATTCTTTCTTTCCATTGAACTATCTTCTCAGCTCTTCAAATGAGTTGTGGTTGTCATAGATTTCCCAGCCTTCACTTCAAAATACCACTATCATAGGCAGGAAAGCATTCTGTTTTTACTTTGTATCTCCATTGTAATATAACCACTTCTGCAACCTAATATAATTTTTCCCAGTTCCAAAAACTTGTAAAATGTTCACGCTTTCAACTAATTAGTATGTAAAGGTTAGACAGGGTGATATTTGGTTCGTGTTGTAGTAGTTAATAACGCTTACCTATAATCTCTGGGTTCCTTTGACTGAGCCATCTGGTGGTCTCTTGCTTTTATGGTTCCTTTAAAAAAATGGCTAAATTGAGTCTCGACTAGATTGTGCAATCAGTGGGCAAGGCTGTGTTTTGCTTTTGAAAGACAGATACAACGATCATTTTAATCATTTCCACTCTATAATATTCATACAATTTGCTAGTAGTAACTACATTACTCAGGTTTTATTTGGACACAAGCCAAAGGTCATGGTCACTAAAGAAGAGAATTTGTGGAAAGCAGTTTGATGTTTTACTGCTGTAGAAGCACTAATTCTTATTGACATGGTTGCCTCTGTGGTGATTTGTAGTGCCTTTAGGACAGTGTCTAGGCAAACCTCATCTGTCTTCATGATGCTCAGAACTGTAGTAAGGGTGCATTGCACATTGAAGAATAGCCACAGATGGCTCAGTTTCTCAGGCCCATGTCTGAACACACATCTGTCCCCTTCAGATATTACAGAAAACAGGTCAACCATGATGTGGAAATATGAAAATATATTTTTCTGCTGCATGGAGCATTCCTTTAATTCTGTGCTCTTCTGTCTATCCACTCAGAGTGCATGTATGCACCCAGAGAGAAGATGAGTATTGTGAAAATTAAGCAATGGGGTGTTCTCATTTTGCAAAATTGCATTTTGGAGTCTTCGTTTGTGTAGTATAATTTTCAAGATTTCAGAGGCAGTGCCTATTCACTTCCCAGCATAATGTAGAAGCCATAAACTTAAACTTTTATGTCTCCATTTAAAATGAGAACACTGAGTCTCACTTTTGGGGAAATGGTTAGGGTATAAACAAAGTTCATCATCATCATCCTGGCACCCAATGCCATATTATATGGAATGATATGCTCTGACAGTTAGATGTGGCAGCCAAATAAAGACTTGAAGAAGAACTTGAACCTCTTTTTCTTTACAGTTCTCAGTATTCCTGGGAATTATCTTCTTCCTGGAACTCACAGCCGGTGTTCTGACATTTGTTTTCAAAGACTGGATCAAAGACCAGCTATATTTCTTTATCAACAACAACATCCGAGCATACAGAGATGACATTGATTTGCAAAACCTCATTGACTTCACTCAAGAATATGTAAGTGACAGTTCTCCTTGTTTAGAGAAAATATACTTTTTTATAAGGTGACTTTTCCCCACTTCATTTTTATTTCTTTTCCTCATTTTTTTCATTTCTAAAAGAAGCAACACAAACATTTGCAGCATGATTATAATTGTAATCTTTGTAATTTAAATGTTAATTACCTTGATTCGAAAACACATTGTATATTGCCTAGTTATTTTGGGTTATACAGTGGACCAGGGGTCCCCAAACTTTTTAAACAGGGGGCCAGTTCACGGTCCCTCAGACCATTGGAGGGCCGGATTATAGTTTTTCTTTAAATTATGAACAAATTCCTATGCACACTGCATATATCTTATTTTGAAGAAAACACAAACAAAAAGGAACAAATTAAGCCTCAATGTTAATAAATCATCATCATCATCATCATCATCATCATCATCATAAAAATAATGAGGGTTGGAAGAGACCCCTTGGGCCATCTACTCCAACCCCCTTCTGTTTTTGTGCACCACACCATAATCAAAGCACCCCTGACAGACAGCCATCCAATAATAATAATAATAATAATAATAATAATAATAATAATAATAATAATAATAATAATAATACTGCAATTAACATGGTTGGAATTAACATGGTTCTTCAGCTATCTAATCCAACCCCCCTTCTGCTTTTGTGCACCAAAACATAAAGAACCCCTGACCAACAACAACAACAATCACCGTTGGAAGAGATTGCTAGCCTTCAAAAAAAATGAATCCACAACAGGGCTGCAGAGTATTCTTTCAGTTATTCACATTGGAATGACTGAGGAGGGAGAGAGGCACATGCAGACTCCCCGCTTGTCTTGCCTTGTCTCCCTGCTTGTCTCCTCGGAGGCGAGGGCAGGGGTGTGTGTGTGTGTGTGCATGCGAGGTGAGGAAAAGGCGTGCGCCTTTCTCTCCTCCCTCACCCAGCACACACCTTTCCTGCTGCATTCCTCAGTGGGAGGGGAGGGAGAGCTGCCCACGGGGCGAGGGAGGAAAGGCGAAAGGCCTTTTACTCGGCCCCTGTGCATCTTCCTCGGCGGCAGAAGAGGGAAAGCTGCCCGTGGGGCTAGGAAAAGGCATGCGCCTTTCTCTCCTCCCTCTCCCAGCACACACCTTTCCCGCTGCCTTCCTTAGTGGCAGCGGTGGGAAAGCTGCCCACGGGGTGAGGGAGGAAAGGTGCAAGCCTTTAACTCACCCCCTGTGCATCTTCCTTAGCAGCAGCACCGAGAAAGCTTCCCATGGGGCTAGGAAAAGGCATGCGCCTTTCTCTCCTCTCTCGCCCAGCACGCACCTTTCCCGCTGCCTTCCTTGGTGGTGGAGGCGGGAAAGCTGCCCGTGGGGCGAGGGAGGAAAGGCGCAGGCCTTTTACTCGGCCCCTGTGCATCTTCCTCGGCCGCAGCAGCTGCCCGCGGGGCTAGGAAAAGACGTGCGCCTTTCTCTCCTCTCTCGCCCAGCACGCACCTTTTCCGCTGCCTTCCTCAGTGGTGGCAGTGGGAAAGCTGCCCACGGGGCAAGGGAGGAAAGGCGCAGGCCTTTTACTCGCCCCATGTGCACCTTCCTTGGCGGCGGCGGCGGGGGGAAAGGTGCGTGCGGGCCGGATAAATGGCTCCGATGGGCCGCATGTGGCCCGCGGGCCGTAGTTTGGGGACCCCTGCAGTGGACCCTTGGTATCCACTGGTATTCCAGGCCCCCCAGTTGATACCAAAATCTGTGAATGTTCATCTGTCTATACACAGTAAAATTCTATCCCTATGTAAAATGGAGTTGTTGGGTTTTTTTTTTTTTGCAAGGTGTGTGTGTGTGTGTGTGTGTGTGTGTGTGTGTGTGTGTGAGAGAGAGAGAGAGAGAGAGAGAGAGAGAGACGGGGGTGGTGGTGGTGGTTCAATGGGTGGTTCAATCCATGGAATCCAGGGACATGGAAAGCTGACTGTAGTTATTTCAGGTGGATTAATGGTAATTACCCTTTTCTCAGTGGAGATAAAAATGGGAAAGCTTTCATTATGTTTGCAGCCACAAATTCCGTTCAAAGTGAATGTTAGAATCAGGAAGTTGTCAGGAAAGCAAATCAAAATTAAGTTATGTACAAAGTTGCATACAAACATCCCATTTAAGGTACATGAAATAAACCCATTTAAGGTACATGAAATAAATAAATAAAAGTGCTCTTTGGTTTCTGCAGCCAGCCAGAGGCTAGTTCTTCATTTGTTTATTGCATGGATCAGGAGTGGTCATGTTTGTAGTGAACGTGGTGGGAAAATCATTGCAAGGATGGATTTTAGCCTACATGTGAGATCATCAAGTTGTGTTGCATTAAATACCTACTCTCCCATTGTATTTTTATGGCTAGTTGTTTACATGTGGCAGGTTGCTATATATATATTGGTATATTCTGTCATATGCTCTGAATAGTGTGGGGTAGATCACCCAATCCATCTGCAGCATTCCAACACAGGACACTTTTTTAAAAGTCTCTTGTTCATCTTAATTTTCAGTAGGTCAAATTGATCTTGTGTGAGAACAAACAGCCATATAACCTCTTCACGTGTTTCCAGCATGGAAATACCTTGAAATTATGCTTACCTAAATTGGTAGTTTATGTATGTGTTGGTCTTTGTTGGCCCATGTTTCAAGTCCTAAACGTCTCTTTTATCAAAAGTAGCAACAACAGTGAAACTTTGTCATAAGGGCCAATTCTTAACAGTCCTTTACCAACAAACAAAAAACAAGAAGAAAGCACTCCTTTCACCTCTTTTTGTCATGGAAAAAGTAAAGAACCAGTAAAAGTGCTCATCCCTCATGGAGTTATTATTGTTGTGTTTTCTCTCACTCTCTATAGTGGCAATGCTGTGGTGCCTTTGGAGCAGATGACTGGAACCTCAACATCTATTTCAACTGCACGGATTCCAACGCCAGTCGAGAGCGCTGTGGGGTCCCCTTTTCCTGCTGTACTAAAGATCCTGCTGTAAGTTGGAGCTGAAACCTGGCAATGCTGCTGTTCCTTTCAGAAAAGACTGCTGCTACTAAAAGAGCTCTCTGTGCATTGCATATTCAGTATCTTCTGCCTCTCATCTCTGCAGTCACCTCACAAGCATCTGTAGTAAGACTGTGGTTTTCAAACTAGATACCTGAATTCTAATAATTGAGAGTGTTTTACAGTGAGAGAGAAAAAGATGAATCTACTTAAGGATTCTATTCCACAAACTAGTGAACTTGAACTGCTTGGATATCAGTATTGTATCCCAATAAGATACATCTTCTCAGCAGAAATCATGGTTTTCTTAAGGTTAGGGCTTCTGTTTGGTGTCAAATGGGGCAATACATTATACTTTTGAAAATAAAGACTTTGTAAGAGATCTGCCATGGTGGTAGAGGTTCCTTCTTTGGAGGCTTTTAAACAGAAGGTGGATAGCCATTTGCCAGGGGTGCTTTGATTGTGCTTTTATAGCATGGCCAAAGGGGGTTGGACTTGATGTCCTGTGTGGTCTGTTCCAACTCTATGATTCCATGTTGTGTATGTGATATACAATAGTTATAAATTGACTTTATTTGGTGGATGTGCCTGGTGCAGAGTTTTTGGAGCAGTAAACACAAAAAAATAGTTTTCAAAACTTTGAATCCAGTAACTGAATATCTCAGATGTTTTCTCTATGTAAACTCTAGCATTATGCTAGACTTCTGCCCTAACCTTGTAAGTCTGTAACAAGCAAGGGGCTGGGTACAAATAAGTATCCAATGAAGTTAAGCCTCCCATCCAGAGTTTTTTCAACTGAGACATTTAATTTACAAATTGAGTGGAATTTGAGTGAGAAAGCTGAGTTATTAATAGGGATTAAGTGGCAGGAGCATTCTGACCCAAAAACATTGTGGTAGAAAGAAGCATCAAAAGCAGCTCTGTAGCCTGTAGAAATTTGGCATGATGAATAGTGAAATTTATTGGCACCTATTTTTTGTTTCTGTTTTTAGGAAGATGTCATTAATACTCAATGTGGCTACGATGCCAGGCAAAAACCCGTAAGTCTCCAAGGGCTTCTCCTTGGGTAACCTCTGCAGGAGGGGATGGGAAAGGAGCTGAAAGCCCAAGGAAATGTTAAGTGATTTTTGTCTTTGTCATTCTCTCCAGGAAGTTGACCAGCAGATGGTTATTTACACAAAAGGTTGTGTCCCTCAGTTTGAGAAATGGCTTCAAGACAACCTCACTATAGTGGCTGGCATATTCATTGGGATCGCATTGTTGCAGGTAGGTCACAGTGGGTTCTTAAAAGTCCGCAGATAGCAAGCAAAACCCAAGAGGAAGAGCAGATCTCTGTGTATAAAACCTATGATATAAAGTATAGTCAGCCCTCCACGCTTGTATATTTAACTTTTATGGATTTGATTGATATGGTCTCTAGGAATCTCATGGTATTCCAATACAACTCATTATCCAGATGAAATTGACTATAGAATCACACAGGAGAATTGTTAGATTCTTAGAGAGTTGTTATCTCAGGTTTTAAAAAATGATGTGTTTCTCACTTTTATAAGGGACCTTGTGCTTCTAACCCAGTGGTGTCACACACATGGCCCACCAGATGATTTGGACTTCAATCCAAGAATTTGTGACCATTGGAAAGCTGGCTTGGAGATTCTGGGAGTTGGAGTCCCAAACACTTGAAGGGTCACATGTTGTGCTGGCCTGCCATATGCAGTGTTCCCTCACTACTTTGTGGTTCACTTTTCGCAGATTCGCTGTTTTGCGGTTTTTCAATAAACTCAAAAGGACTATTATAAATCATAAAAAATTACAATTTACAGCCTAAGGAAGGGAGGAAGCAGAAGCCAAAGGGAGAAGAATAAAGGAGCCCAAGCGACAACGGGAGGAGAAGGAGGCAATTTATCAACACACGATTGGTTGATAAAGACTTAAAATAGTATATAACTACTAAAATAATGTATAAATATTAAAATAAATATAGTGCCCCTACTTCGCGGATTTTAACTTATTGCGAGTGGTCCTGGAACCTAACCCCCGCGATAAGTGAGGGAACACTGTAGTTGCACTGGAGGATCCCGAGATTCCTAAAGAGGCTTTCTCTCAGGTTTAAAAGAAGTGGTTTTTAATTCATGTGTTTTTCACTTTCACAGAGGGTCTTGTACCTCTAACTCAATGAATGTGGAGGGCTAACTGTAATGGATGAGATTCTACATTGAGCAGGCAGAGCATAATGCTTCGTTGCCTTATTCTAAGTTTGATTCCCATGTATATCTCTTTTGGATGAGCACATGGTCCTTACACCCTAAACCCACACCCACAGCCCACCACTTATCAGGCATAGAAAGGGGAGTGGGAGAAGACAGATCAGGCATTGACCATCTGGTTTTTATTGGCTCATAAGGACAAGAAAGTGGAGTGTGCCTGTAGATAGAGTTTATCCCATTTATCTCTTCTCCTTGGAGTAACATGCCAGTGGGTCCCTCCTTTGTCTGCTCACCACTGATAAACAGCAGCAGGCCCTCCTGGGGCTTAACAGCTGCAGCAAGGGTGGGAATTTGGGACCCTGCTCAAAGATCTACAGTAAAACCTCTTAGAGTGTACCCAGAAAGCCACATATACATGCATTAGTGGCATTTTACAAATGTGTATATCACTAACAAGATTCTGGTCAACATGTCCCATCAAAGGACGTTTTGCTGTGTTTTAATCTGCTTTCTATCCAGCAGGTTTGCATGAAGAATACAAAATATTTGTAAAGCTTTTGGTACAAAACACACAGCACTGCTTTCTACTATCATGTCAAGTATCTTGAGGCTGCCGTTCTAGAAAGTAGTTACACAAGACAAAGGGATTTCCAATTTGTGTCATGATCTAGATTTCATGGCTTCAGTGGCAGTGTGGGTGGCCTTTTTGACCCTGATCTGAGTATCCAGAAAGGAAACCGGAGTCCTTTTTAGAATGTTTGGGATGTTCTAGTTTCCTTTCTGGATACTCAGATCAGGGTCAAATAGACCACCTTTACTAAGACCACCTTTACTGGATCTTTTCAAGGTGTCTGCTCCCACTGCTGCTCAGTAACCTTTCAGAAAATAGCTTTTTGTTTCAAAACCTGTGGTTGCAATCCATAATTCTTGACTCCAGGGCAGCTCTGGGGACAGAGGTTATGGATTACAACCACAGGTTTTGGAACAAAAGCTATTCTCTACTTCAGGAGGACTGCTCCAGTGTGCCTTGCCATTTTTGTCAATAACAGCCAAAGTTACATTTCTTGAGCACGTATTTTGATTCCACTCAGTTTCTGCATCTGAGGCCCAATTCCATCTCATTTTCTTCCAGATATTTGGGATATGCTTGGCTCAGAACCTGGTTAGTGATATCGAAGCTGTCCGAGCCAGCTGGTAAACTGACTGACCCCAAGTGGCACAAGGCGCTGGACAATTAAACCTCAACCCTTGGAAGACTCCATTGTGTCCTGTGGACACCCCACTATATGGAAATGGGTAACAGGGAAATTTGAGTTCTCAGATAGTTGGAACTGCATGGGACCCTTGTTCATTCCAGAGGGAACAGCTTCAGCCTCATGCTTGCTAGTGAGAGTTTTTGGAAAAAGCTCTCTTTTCAAATGTTTTGAGCCATGTATCTCTACTGTATTCATGCCCAAGTAAAGTGGCAGATGCTCCTTTCTTCTTTATTTTGGTGGTAAAGTGACTGTTATCATTGGGACCAGAGTCAGGACGTAATTTAGTGAGCGAGTTGTTTATTCTCTGAGTGAGAAGCTTGTCAGTCGCAAGACAGTTTTTCCTCTCTTCAGTGCACACCAAAGGAGAAGTGTGTGTGTGTTTTTTAACAGACAAAGAGACCAGCATTCCTTCTGGGAAAAGAACTCACCAAACAGAAAACCACTTTGTACATCTTGGCCATTTTGCTTACCAGCCAGAAATAATCGGCCTACCAAAACAGATCCAACATTTGCTCTGTAATGCCCTCTATTGGGGAATAATAACTTTAATTCTTTTTAGGCCTCTTGGAATCTTTATTTCCAAAAGGGATAGAATTTTAAGGAGAAGCATCCAGGTGTGATTGTTTTGACCACGGTTGGCAATGTGTAATGTGAGAAAAGAAGTGAATGGCAAGTTTTGAGAACGAAAAGTGTGCTGAATCTAAAAAAGATCCAAACTCAGAATGTTCCAACCTTCGTTGGCAAAATTGTGGATCTCATGTTAGGCTAGCATTTTGCATAAGATGCCCCGCTGAAGCCCTTCCAGGTGGATATTTCCCACAACTTCTGCATGTGATGGCTATAATATTTTGGGATGTGTTCAGTGTGATCGTTTTGGATATCCGTTCTACAGAGGCTTCCAGTTACAACATGGTTATTTATTAGTGCAAAAGTGGATTCAATTATGACCATTTGCATCTCGTTATTTTGCAGCTAGATTGTACCACTTGCTTCTCTTTCTTTTTTTGTGTCTTTCCCACTGAATTGAAATAGTCACATCTTTATTTAAAAGGTTTATGAGATGCGTGACATAACCATTTGATTTTGAAAGAGGTGAAAACAGTAGAACTTGGGAAGAATTGCAGTAGAAAGCTCTTTGGAACTATCATCCTAGATACTCTTTCTTCTCTCTGTTTTTTCTTTGAGAAATGTTGAATTGAGACTGGTTGGTGTTCATTCTAGTGAATGTCTCAGGGGTTTGGTTGCTGGTGTTCATATTTGAATTAGATAGCAGTGAAAATGCAAAGCTGACGGTGCCTTCTGTTGGAAGAACTACATTGAGCTTTTCTTATCTAGGGGATGGAGTCTGGTGTAATCTCATTGAGTATGTGGGAGAATTCATAGTGTCTTATCAGTCTGTAGCAAGGAACATGTGATAGAGTAGAATGTGTTTTACAAATCCAGATATTACCAGAGCGCATAGCTGTCGAGACAAACCGAATCTAAGAAGACAGATGCAAATTGAAGCCAAACTGTGCACCTTCATGCAAACCACCCTCTCATTTTAGTGAACAGTTGACAGTGTGAATTAATGCCTTCTCCAAAGGCTTCCATTTTCTATCACTATTTAAAGAATTAAGCATTCCAGATACACTTACCTCATTTTTAAAGAGACCCCAGTTATGACTGTTGGAAACTGTTTGTGCTTTTGGAGATGGTCTACCGAAAGCCGCCTGCAATGCCATTGGTTCTGAAAATGGCAATTGTAAACTATTCTCATGGGCAGCATGGTTTGCTGATCCTTGTTCCTTTCACTAGCCCATCTTAGCATTGTTTGGGAGGTTGCTGAAGTGAAGGGAACAGAATTTTTGCCTTGAAGTGACAGGAAAAAAATTAAACACTGTGGGTACAAAAATGTTGGAAGAGCCTAGAAGCAGGGCATTTGAGATGTAACACCAAACTACCCAAGATGTTAAGAGAGACTGCAACTATATTAAAGAAGCATTCCTTTTTCTGTTTCTGCTGCTATATGTTTTAGAAGACGAACTTCCATGCTTTTGCTTGAATATTTACAGCTTTGTTAATGACGAATCGCTGACTTGTATTGTTCCTTACCACAGATTATTTTTCTCCCATCGCAAAGACTGAGTTTCTTCTGTCATTTGTAACTAGTGTTACTATGTCATATTGGTCCTAAGAGTTGTCTTGTTGGTCCCAGAGAAGGGTTAGACCCAAAATAGCTAAATTAATGTTAGACATGTCCAAAAATTGTCAATAGTGCTGTTTGCATGAGCAATGTCTGTATTTTGCTGGCTTCTGGAAGAAATTCAAATCTATTTTTAAGTTAGAAAAATCTTTGTTTTTTCCTGCCTGATATTGTTGTTTCTGATTGTTAAACAATTTAAGATTCTTTCAGTTGTATTTTCTTGTAGTTTTATACCACTTTTTAACAGTTTGTTCAGATCTCATAGGTGTCACTGGGCCGGCATTTGTTCCTGAAATTGGATTACCAGCTGTCCAAATGTAAACTTCTTTAAAAGGTCTTGAACTAACAGGCCACCAACTGAATCCACAGACTCGAAATGGGAAATTTCACAGATCACATATTAGGTTAAAAAATAAGCAACTGCCAGCAAATTACTGATTTCAGTGGGCAATTTCTGAGTGTTGGGATGGAATATGTAAATAACGCAACTTTTAAGTTACCTTTGGGAACTTACTCGTTTCCACATGGACCACAGTCATTCTTGCCATGATCAATTGGAAAGTTGTAAATAGTGGGGCAAGGGGAGTTGGGCAGATCATTTTCTCTCCTACATACTGTTTCTCCCTTGTTTTGTAATCCTCCCTTTATTGCTTAATAAGGTATAAATATTCAAAAAGCTTGAGGTAAAAATTTTGTTCTGCTTCAAGTGACACAAGTATATTCATCCACACATTTGTCTTCTAAATATGGAAAATAAAGGAAGTTTTTTGCTTGCTGGTTGGTTCAAGGGAAGCCTTTTAAAAACCAAATGCATCAGATTAATTATATAGATGGTTAAGTTAGCACATGCCAATGTGTTGCCCACTAACTTGCTCAAATCTCTTAGAAGCTCAACACATTTGTATTTGCTGTGTTTGGCCACATTTGTGGAGTGATTGAATGATCAATTCCACGATTCAAGTCACAAAGCCATTTTCTTTACAATCCTGCAAGGTGTAGCTGAGTGTCTATATTATATTCTTCACTATGCATTTCTGCCCTGGACCAGAGAGGACTCTCTATAGAATTTTCTTGTTGCTTTAATATTTTGCTTAAATAATTGCAGGATTTAAATGTTCTGTATTTCCTGTGCTGAGTGACCCATCTTGGTCCATGTTTCCTAGCTTATTCTGTCCTTTGCAATTTAAAAGCTGTGGAACCCCCGCCCTACGTTTTTGGGTTTGATTCTCCCTCTGTTCTCTGAACTGATTCCTTCTTTCTTTTCCACGAAATGCTATATGTTTGTTGTGAAATGACTTGAGGACTTGGCTTTTGCTAGGTTCCATCTGGTGTGTAAATATTTGAAATGTAAATAAGTAGCATGCAAATGAACTGATCCATGCACAGGATTGTGATTCTTCATAAATATGTATTTATACTGAGAAGGATGTATGAGCAGTTTGCCTGTCCGTTATAAAACTTAAAAGCTTTACATATCTTGGTTCAAATGGGGAATGCTTTAATAGCCTACCATCTAGTGTTTGCCTGGCAAAATTGCAGCTTGAGAAAAATTGTAAGAACTGCCTGCAGTTTTCATGATGTTCATTCAAGAGCTGCTGTGTATCGCTTCTTTTCCTACCTGCTTTGTACAATGATTAATTCTACTTGGCTGCTGAAACCACAGGAACTTCATTGACTACTGTGTTGTCCTGAAACTGAATATCATATCTTCGCTGGTCACATTTACCAAAGACAGCTGAAGAGAGTGTATGTGAATGGGAATATATGAGGCCTGTTTTCCAAAATTCTGGTCTACTTAATGGTCAGAATGTCAAGCACAATTTGATAAATAATTGATAGGCTTGAGTAGGTCCATCTGGCCATGTTATCCATTTTTTCCAGCCTCACTTGAGCAGGCATTGATAAATGTGCCTTGCTCACTTCCATGTTTTACTGAATTGTAGTAGGCATGGTCTTCAGAATAATTGGAGTGGCACTGGTTTTGTTGGATTTGACAGTGTTGCATGTTATAATGCCTTTTTAAATTCTCCATCCTTTCATTTCCACAATGCAGAAATTAAGCTCATAAAGATCATTGTTAAGAGGAGCTTTGCTGCCCCAATTAAGAGGACTTTCTGTCATGGAAACAGCAAGATCTATGCAGGTTCATTTTGGGGACACGTGCGACGCCACGTTACACTGAATTATCTTTATTCCTTCAAGAAAGTCCTACTGTTGAGGCAGGCTACCTAACTCTGCTGGATTGTTTTTAAGTCTGTGCATGCCATTTGTTTAGGAACATCTGTTGCTAAGTTCCCTCCACAGTTTAATGCTTTCAAGCGTAAGTTCTCAAATAGGCTTATACAAAATATAATTATGGTATGCACACACATTTGCTGATATTTTAATTTTCCTTAACTAGGGTATGTCAACATGACATTTCTAAATGTCCATTTTCTTGTCTGGATGTAACCACTTACATGGAGAGCAATATATCTAAATCATTTGGACGTATATGAGTGGAATATGTTGTAATGGATTTATAAAATCTAATGCAATATACCTGTGTTTCCTCTAGGCTCCTTTTCATATATCTTGCTTTATAATCCCTTTTTAATTTTCAGTATTGGTACAACATTTTCATGTGTTACTGCAGATAAATTAGTCCCACAGTTTTTGTGTGGAGGAAAATAAAATATGAAAGCTATTTCTCAGACTTGACATGAAAAGTGAGGAATAATATCTGAAGTGGGGTTAGTGACAAAATCATCCCTCCTTTTTCTCCCCAGTGTGCACTGTTTTGAACTGAAAATGTATATTTTCCCTTATGGGTGATGTATCAACATCTTCTGAGACAGTCTTAGGTATTTGCAGGTCCATCTCTTGATCCATGACAAGGCTCTCTTCAGAGATTTAGCTCTGTATGAAGACAATCCTGGATGAGCTGACAAGCATGCTCTTCTTACAGAATTTCAGTCTTCCTCTCTTTCTGATATGGCATGGATACTCCATCCAGATAAATTGTATTACTGTCGAAGGAGGTTTTCAGCATCAGTAAGAATTGAAATGGCTCCTAAAGCCCAGCTTTCTTGTCTTGTGCCTCCTCTTGGTATTTGCAGATATCACAACGCCAAGAAGAGCAGTGCATTTCAGGACTTTATGAGATACTTTAGAATCGCCTTAGCCATGGGGAAGCATTAGAATCTGATTTGACTGTGTGGTGTGCTGAAACTGTAGACGTATGTATGCATGTATCTGCATATGTCTACACACTCCAGTAAGTTTAAGCATCTGTTAAAGCTCAGCATCGGTCACACTGAACCATGGTAGAAACACTTTAGGAGTGTAAATGATGATAAAATAAACTTTACCTGTTAGTGTCTCAACTGCATAGTATGTGCCTAGCAAAGATGAACTTGAAACAAGTGTTTTGTTCATGGTCATACTTTAAAACAAGGTGGGGCATGGTCTGGTCTATGACTCTGCCTAATTCTTAATACGGAGTTAATTTCCAAGTATGTTTCTTCCCTAAATTGTTGCATGTCGTAATTAAGGACACTCACTGTAATTATCATGGTGTTGCGTTTTTTAATTTTCTTTTTATATGAATGTACTATCCTGTGTTGAAAGTCTTGTAAATTGCAAAATTGATTGTAAAAGCCAATTACACTTATTGATGATGGAAGGTATTGTTATAACAGAATTGCATGCCAGTACAGTTTGGCAGAAATTGTGTTGTCTCATTGCCAGCTGGTCACACTTGGTCTAGAAATGAATATACTATTTTGCTTACCTGTCATCTCATCTTTGCATTAGAGTATGGTATATTGTTGCCCATTCAGATTTCAATGGATGTAACTGGACTTATACATGAAGTTAAAACAACTTCTTTTGTCAGTTTTTAAAGTGTTGACAGTGGTCTTCATCATGCTTTCGTACCTTTTTTTTAATAGATGAAATTGGTAGGAATGTTTTAATATTTTTATTATGGACAACATAGTTTTACTAGTTGTGCAGTATTCTGTATTTTACTTGAAGTAAATCATTTTATATGCAATTTGTTAGTATAAAATTACAGTTTTATAAATAAAATTGAGTGACATCTTGTGTCTACATTTTGACTTCAATGCACAAAACTGTATCATGCAAAATGAAACTTCATCATTGCTTTGATTTATAGAAAAAGCAAAAGATATTTAATGGTTAATATTGTTGACATATACTTGGAATGATGTGGGCAGTGTGTAACATCCCAAATCAAATGATCAAGAGGTGAAGGGTTTCAGTGCTCTGTATTATTTCTTGCTTGTCTTCTAGAACTTGGAAAAGTTACATTTTGGAGCTAAACCTCAATGAGATAGCAGAGGGAGTTTATTTATTTTGATGCCAAAAAGTAACTTTGCCAAGCTCTGTCGCCTCCGTGACTAACAGTAGTACAATACATTACAAAAATGGGAGTATAGGTCTTTATGTTTAATTTATACATATAACAGTCCAGCCATTCTGAGTGCTGTCTATCTATTTTGTTGCAAAGTACACAAGTCCTGGGTGAAGATTGCTTATCCTTTTATCTACTTAGAAATCCATACTTCGTTTAGAATCCAGATATATTGAGTTGCAGAAATTCAGAGAACTCCAACCTTTAAGATTTACATGTAATCTTCCAACTAATAAATGAGCCAGCTGAAGGGTGTTCTCACATAATCTTTTTCCTTTCCACGGGTGATGTGTCTGCTCTGTTGGAGCTGTTGAAATTGATGGTGTATGAATTTACATGGCCTTTGAACAGCATTCTATTATGAGATACTGTTTGCATAACAGCTTCCACTGTGAATGATTTGACAAACTCTAAGCTTGTATGGGGAGCTGTCTAAGACCTCCTAGCACAAATGGAAAAGCAGTGGAACTGCTATCCCCATGATGGGAAGACAAAGCAGGGGCATACTATCCTCCAGAGACTGGTCTTTGGAAGACCTGGCTTTGAAGGGGTTTCTAAGCCAAGGCACCAAGGTTGGGGAAATTCTCTGTGCCAGACCACAGTGGCTTTTTAGGACCCATGGACCATTGGTTTCAAGGATTCCTCAAGGAAGAAGGTCTTTGATTTGTCTGTCTCCTCTTTCATTTCCTGCCATCTTCTCACTCTTACTGCCTGGCATCATATACATTTGCCTTCACCCCCTTCTGTAACTATTTCACAGTAGCATATAAGTCTTAGTTGTTGTTGTTTTTTTGTCACTTGTAGCAGATGAACAAAGATGATCCTGATCCATATCCAGAAGATGTTAAGAGTTGTGTGGGAATGACCCATCATATTCTCTCCAGGGGGATCCAAACAGAGCAGAAGGCTAGTCTCGGCTTTTAAAATAATGTTTAAAGCCCTTTATTACTATTCTTAGGTGAGCTCCTTTTAAGAAACTGCAATCTCAGACTATACCTGTTTCTTATGGTTTCAAATGGCTGTACATTTGAGTTGATCTGAAATGATTTGGCAGGAATTATACATGTACTGAAACTGTGTAATCTAGTACTTCAAGTGGTTCCTCTGTTAAACAAGCATTTTAACCTAGAAGTATTGTAGTTATTGTGTGACAGAGACACACACGATACTTCCAAAAAACTTTATTGCTATACAAAAGACAAAGCACAGAATAAGGTGTGAGAGCACTGGATTTTATTTGTTTACCTCTAGGTACCATGAGTTTGACATTAATAGGCAAGACCAGTGAATGGAGCAGCAAGACTTCCTTCCTTCACTCATCTTTTTTGGTTGCCATTGTTTCTGAAGCATCAAAACGAGGCACTTTCTCACCTCGCCGGCAGTCCAGCTCAACCTTGCTGCCTCTTGTTTTTGTCCCTAAGCTAGTAGTACACTGTTACGGAGTTAGGGATATGAGAGGAAAGTCATCACTGTAGTGCCACTTTTACATTATTATAGGACTACAACATGCACATTCTACTATGTGGCTCAAGCAACGAGAATACAAGTAGAATAACAACAGGGCTGAAGACTTGTGTATTTGTGTGTGTGCATGATGAGAAAGAGAAGGGAGAAGATTTTGTTATGACAACTGGCTATGGGTTTTTACAAATCTTATTTGGAGAGGTACCTACAGCAGTTCAATCGTTGTGGGAATGTTACACGCATGCACATGTGACACAGTGGGGGAAACGCAGCAGGAAGAGCAGCAGGACAGGACGAAAGGTGAAATCTGTGACACGATGCTATGTGGAATTGGATACCCTTCCTCAGCTTTCCACAGCAAGTCTCTGCTCTGTGAGGGAGGCCTGTTGGGCGACCGTTTTGTTCTCATGGCTGCGAAGTTTTGATACAACATCTAGAAAGGCCAGGCTCTGCACTTCCTTGTGAAGGAGTTCTGTCAAACAGAAGCAAGACAGTTACTTTCCTGCTGGGCCTTTGTGTGCACAGCTGCTCTTTTGTCTGGATTTTCAGCAATCAACAGCGGCCTTGGCAATACACAATGCGGCCGGCAGAAAAACTATGGCGAGAACAAGCACTATTTTCCAAGAATTGTAGAAGGAGGCAACCATTCTGTCAAACCGCTTTTGTTCCTGCTCTCTGTATGCAAATAGCCTGTTTTTCAGAATTGAAATTTGGAGGAAGATTGTGGTTTGGGTGAGATAAACAACAACAACAGCTCAATAGACTGGATCTCTGTAATGTATTACAGTAACTTAATCATGTGAAAGTGTGGAAGCTGAAGGGGTGTAGTACCGCAAGACGAAATAGTTCGATTCCCACACCCCGAAAAGTCCTAGAAAATATAATAATGTCCATTCTGAGGAAAAAATCAGTTGCCTGGAAATGCAGGCCTCTTGTTTCAAGTCCTCATAGTTTCACTGGCAATTAGGAGGGGAGTGGAAATGCCTCATGCCCTGATTGGACACTGAGTGGATCATCTTCATTCAGCCTGGCTGGTGGCACTGAAGGTGGGCTGGCCCAATATACATTACTCAGTTCCAACTATGTAACCAAGTAGCCAATCTAGAATATCAGTAGCGAAACTAGCATCAAGCTTAGGTTAGTAAGGCTTCTCTGTAATTACTAGTGCTTCCAGCAGTGAATCAGTAGGGTCCTAGGCTTTGAATCTTGTCATTTATTATTTTAAAACTATTCTTCATGCATATTCTTAGACACAGTAGTCTAAGACGATGATATAAATACAAAAAAAGCACTCTGCTCAAACAAACCCCTAAAGTCACTTAATTGTGAATTTGACATTAAAGAAACGACAGAGTAAAAACTGCTTCCTAAAGGTCTTGAGAAAATGAATAATGTAGATGCCAGGAAAGATTGTCCCAAAACCTGGAGAGCCGTCACTAACAGAGGCATCTCGCTGCTAGCTGCTTGTTTTATGGGATGAGCTACCTTGGGAGGCCTAGTCAGAAACAGAAATTATGTGTAATTAACCTTTCAGCTTTGGAAGATTCACATCCAGACTTAAGCCAATCATTTCTGTCAGGTATATTCAAAGGGAAGCAGGCCTTGCAACACAAAAAGTCTCATGTCAGCAAAAAAGCACTTATTTGTTCATTAATTAAAAAGAGTAAAATATTAAGAAAGAATGCCAGTCTTAAAGCCTGTTGCAGCTTATCTGTTTGTAACATATTTAAGCTTTCTCTCTCTCGGATGTTTCTCTAGTTTTTAGTTAAAATACTAGGAGGAGCTGCATAGTATCAGTAAAGAGAAAGTGGTGAATATATGATGTGAATATCCAGTACTTTACAGTGTATTTCTTTGTAAGTCTTTGAGTTCTAACACAGCTGAAAGCTGCAAAATTTAGTCCCTGGGTTGGGATGGGAAAGGGGGAAGAGATGAAAAGAAGCTGCTAGTATAGTTTGTTTGCCCAGACAAACTTTGAAGGAACATATATTCCTCATTCAAGTCTGGCAGTTTCACAAACTATTCCTAACAATTTCTATTACTCATGGAGCATTATTTATAATGGCATAAAATCTGACCCCTGTCTGTCTGCCAAGTTCCCTATGTAACCTCCTTCCATTCATACCATCCCTTTAACTCTTCTTTTCTCGATCAATGAAAAGGATAATGTATTAAAAGAAAGCTTAGGCTCCACAGCCTTTCTTGCTTCTTGGACAATTTAGAAGAAACTTCTTTTCGTATCCAGGCCATTCTGATGCATAAAGCACATGCTTTGTCTATCTAGGATAACTCAGTATCGAATAGGCTGCAGTGGCAAAGTGATTCTGCTCAGCTCCTAAAAGCGTCTCAGTCTTTTCCTTTCACACTCTCTCTCACACAGGATTGCAATGGCTATGAATGCACTATTTTCCTCCCATTCTTTTATGCTATGTCCACATTTACATTTCCTATTATTTCTCTTTGATATAAGAAGCCTGTTAGAACAGGAAGGCATTTTTGTTCACAACAGCAGAGGCACTAACAGTGGAGGCAGCAGCATCAGCAGAGGAAACCTTTGAAAACAAAGGGGTTCCATTTCAGGAACTGGCAGCCCAACCATTTAATGTAACAGTCTGGCTGTAACCTTTTGTAGAATGTATGCTTCCAATAGATTAGAACAGGATATTTTAAAATGCCTCATGAAAAACACCCTCACACAGTGCCTGAGATCAGTAAGGCTAATTTTGGCACTGGGCAAAAGCCAATGAGGATGCAGGTTGGGAAACTGAGATAGATGGATATTTCTCTGGTTTCATAGGGTGTGGCAAGGAGCCTACATTTGGGATAAGAAACCATGAAAAACATCCACTTCAACCCTTCTCCTGATTTGAAAGAAACATAGGAGTCCAATACAATTGTCTGTCTGCTTGTTTCTCATCTGCTACACTACTATACAATTGATTTCCCAAAACTGCCTGAACAGTAGCAATGGACAGAGGAAAGATACCAACAGCCACAGAAGGGTAAGACTCCTCCCCATGGTTTAAATAGCTAGAGGTTATAAAATCAATTTCTGAAACATTTATGCTTCTGTTGAAAATAAGGGCAATGGTTGTCCTGGATTTTAGACAGAAGCAGTTCCCAGAACTTGGTGATGTCAGGAACTGACCTTGAAATGTTTAAGCACACAAAGCATGTGTTGTACCTTAGAATGGTTCAACTAAATGCACTCCCCAGAATCCTGTTGGGACCTTACGTCTATATATATATGGACTTCTGCAGGGAATTTGATCTGCACAGTTACAGAACATCCATTTCCAGGAGAGGACTGTTATGTTCCTATGTAGGAGAGCTGGCAAAGGGCCTGATGTATATGGGGTGCTCTTGCAAGTATCCTATTGCACACCTCTGCTATTCAATAAGGGGGGTTCTTCATATACATCAAGTTATGTAACATAACTAGTCATCCAGGATTCCAACAACTGTCTGGTTTTGCTTTGGTGATTAATACAGCATCAGTATAATGGATATGTTTCCCCTTTTCACTGTTGGGAATTTAAATTAGCCATCTTACACTGACATGCATTCAAACTTGACCAAGTGGTCATGGGGACTGACTGCTTTCCTGATAGATTTACTTCAAATAACTAATTTTTTTAGAACTGTGGCCTGGATCACATTAAGGTGATATGAGTCCTATCATAGTAGAATAATTTTAACTGATCAAACTATTGGTTTGGATGGTTTGTATATAAACACTCCCTGCAAGTTTAAATGATGCAGATAGTAAAGCAGAAACTAGTAATTCCTCCTTAATGTGCAAGTGGTCTATTTCTGTATACCTTTCATGAAAAATCATCCCCCTGCAAAAAAGTCTGCCATGAAAGCAAGTTCCATCTTTTCATTAAGCCATACATCTGCACAAATGTACATAGAATTATACTGTATGTCCCATAATGCTCAATGAGACTTCCAGATACATTTCTTTCAGATTTAAGTACAGCTCATTAGCTGAATTAGAACTGCAGCCTGAACTGAAACAGTTATCCTGAAGCAGCAGTTCCATTTGTCAGAAAGGTAAACGAATCCTTATCTTCACCCCCTAACTTTTCAGAAGTTAACAAAAGGCAGAATCGGGCTGTAGCCCTCTGAATGTTGTCTTGAAGACCAATTTCCTACATCCCTAAGCACTGACGATGCCACACTAGCTGAAGGTAAGGACGTGAGGTACCCACCTCATCAACCTCACTGAAGTTAAATACTCACCTGATCCCATAAGAGCACAGATCAGGACCATGGAATTGTACTTGATTTCTGGCGCACTCCTCTCATCTGATAGCAGTCTGTGTAGAATCTGCACTAACTGAGCACTTTCGAGATCTTTCTCTGCAGTGGCTGTGAATTTGAACAAACGAAAGTTGGAAAAAACAAAATGTTTGGCCTCTATTTCTTTCTTCTATTTGGGTATGCCTGAGCAGGTACAATTTCTGGCCCAATGGGTTTGGTTCTTGCCAAGTAAGGAGTGTGAGTGAGTGTGGTGGATGGCTATATATCTCTTCCTGGATAGAGCAGAGGGTTCTATTTGATATCCCTTTCTCATATTTTCTCCACCAGCCGTCATAGGGCTGTTGCTATGGCTTCTGGTAGAAGTGGGGAGGCAATGAAGTTTTGAGGGGAAAGCATCTGAGGGTGCATCCCCAATCTACAAGCCCTGAACATTAGGAAGAACTTCCTCACTGTGAGAGCTGTTCGGCAGTGGAACTCTCTGCCCCGGAGTGTGGTGGAATCTCCTTCTTTGGAGGCTTTTAAGCAGAGGCTGGATGGCTATCTGTCGGGGGTACTCTGAATGTGATTTTCCTGCTTCTTGGCAGGGGGTTGGACTGGATGGCCCGTGAGGTCTCTTCCAACTCTATGATTCTATGATTCCATTTCCTTCCCTTCTGAGCTAAGATAAGCCAAGTCTATATCATCGGCCTTGCTTCCCGACCTTTTCCCACTACTCATCCTGCACTTGATACTTGTAGGAAGGAAAGGTTTTAAGTGGGGAACACAAAGTAATAGTCCTTTGAAACACATCAAAAAAAGGGAAAATAAACAGGTGGCCACAGAATTATGTGGGTGGAGCATCTAACATCAGCACTTTTAATCTTGTACCCATTACTCTGGCCCGGCCCAGTTCTATTGTGTTTTAGCGTATTGTTATTGCTTGTTGTTTATACTGTTTTAATTGTTTCTAATTTGCTTTTTGTTTTGTATTGTTATATTGTGTGTTGAGGCCTTGGCCTTTGTAAGCCGCATCGAGTCCTTCGGGAGATGCTAGCGGGGTACAAATAAAGTTTAATAATAATAATAATAATAATAATAATAATAATAATAATAATAATATTAGGCATGGGCAAACTTCAGCCTTCTAGGTGTTTTGGACTTCTGACAGGCTATTAGGAAGTCATCCAAAACACCTGGAGGGCCAAAATTTGCTTCTGTCGAGTCTATATGATATAGGATCTCAGCTCTCGAGGCATATGAAGCTGAAGTGTAGCCAGGGCAGTCTTGATCTTGATTTGGTCTTGATTTGCCACTGGAGATGAATAGGAAGGCTGCCTCTTAGCCCAGCATTCCCACTTCACTTTTAGTTCTCAGTTACTACTACAGCAACCCAGTTAACTGCAAAGCCTTGGGAAATAGGAAGCACGCATGACATAAATACAGCAAACACGATAAATAGCCTTGAGCACACAGCTGATAGCTATGTTATAGATCCTGACGGATGTCTATGATTACATCCCTATCAGCCCCAGTCAGTATGGCCAAGGATCAGGTATGATATAAATTGTAATCCAAACTACCTGGAGAGCATCGTATGTGTTATATGACTAAGTATATCTTGGTACAAAGTGTTATAACTGAACAGTGCATTTGGGAGATAAAGGCTTTGTCAACAGATTTGCACATGAGGGAAAAGGATACATATATGTGTGTTATGTGGGAGGTTTGCTCTGTCCATACTTTGAGGTCTTCCCATATTTGATTGTACTGGCCTAGATCCCATTGATCGGCCTCAACTAGAGTAGGGCTACTGGATCGACTAATGAATGGTAAATCAGGCACCACTGGGATTAATAACAGGATTCAGGGCTTGCATATATATTAAAATGTCAATTTTTACCATGGGACAGATCACCATCCAGCTATGCTTTTACTCTGAACTATCTACTGCTTTAACTGCAATTTTGAGGTAGATTACAAAGCATCAGCCATGGGATACTTACCTAATTCTAGAGCTGCTATTAGCGCCAGGGCGACAAGAGCTTCATTCTGCATTATTACATGTTCACTAGTTGCCATGGTAACTAAGTGCTTAATACCACCACTCTGAATAATGGTCCTAATTACATCCTAACAAACACAAAAATAAAAACACAGGATATGAGGGAAAGTTGCAGTATGTACAGTTGAAATAAAATAGATCAATTCACCAATGCTTTGCACATTAAAAGTACAACATTCGTGTCAGGTATAAAGCTCTGTCTCCAACTAATTCGGAAGTGAACACAGGAAATGGATCAAAATGTGGGTCCATTGTGGAGAGGCTTAGGAGGCTGGGTATGTATAGCTTGAGAAGACAAGGTTAAGAGGGGACATGATAGCTATGCTTCAATACTTTTTTTTTCCGTGTCAGGAGCAACCGGAGTTGCTTCTGGAGTGAGAGAATTGGCCGTCTGCAAGGACATTGCCCAGGGGACGCCCGGATGTTTTTTTTTTTTTTGATGTTTTTACCATCCTTGTGGGAGGCTTCTCTCATGTCCCCGCATGGAGCTGGAGCTGATAGAGGGAGCTCATCCACACTCTCCCCAGGTGGGATTCGAACCTGGCAGCTTTCAGGTCAGCAACCCAACCTTCAAGTCACTTAGTCCACTACGCCATCTGGGGGCTCCACTTCAATACTTGAAAAGATGTTATATTGAGGAGGGAACAAGCTTGGCTTCTGCTACCCCAGAGACTAAGACATGTAGCAATGGATTTAAACTACAGGAAAAGTGATTCAACCAAAATAATTGGAAAAACTTCCAGATGATAGAAGCTATTCCATGGTGGAGTTTCCTTCTTTGGAAGTTTATCTTAGGAATGATTTGATTGTGTGTTCCTGCATGGCAGAGGGTAGACTAGATATGACTTCCAACTCTATGATTCTTAGTACACATAGCTTTTCTAATTATTATGAGATGAGTTCTATCAGGTTCTGTTTACCCTACAATTCTCAACATTCAGAGGGAGATACTGACACTCAACATGCTAGATGAGCTGGCTCCTTCATTTGTGATATGATGCTCCACAACAATGTGTAAATATGTGTTTGCATCTATCTAAAGAAAGGACACTAATGCCAGCTTCTCCAATCTAGAGGAAACCAAAATGTTAGTTCACAGATTCATCAACACTTCCTTAAAGCCTAAGGATTAAGTACCGTATTTACGCAATTCTAATGCGCACATTTTAGCTAAATTGCTTAGCCAAAATTGGGGTGCACATTATATTCGATGGCACATTAGAATCGCACCTAAACTGGGGGTGAGCAAGGGGGCGAGGGAGCTGGCAAGTGGATGAGTGAGGGGGCAGGCAAAGAGGCGAACTGGTGAAGGGGCCAGTCAACAAAGTGGCAAGTGGGCCCAAGAGCCAAGGAGGAAGAGGCAAACGACTGGTGAAGGCACCACATCTTCCTCCTTGGCTTGTCAGGGCTGCCGCCTCACTAGCTGTGGAGGAGGAGGGGGACCTGCTTCCTTCACGCCAGGGCCTCCCTGAAAGTGGAGCTCCTTTCCTTCATTCTCTCTCCCTTCCAATCTAAGGTGCATATTAGATTTGATGGTGCACTAGATTTGAGTAAATTCGGTAGTTAAGAGAGACACAGACTTGAACAGAGGGATAAGCAAAATATCTTTCATGGTTTGGTTGTTTCCCTAGAAGGCAATAGCCCCTCGCTTTCCTTGTAATTTTTTGAGATACCATCAACGCAGCATAACAGACAGGCAAGAATTGCTCTTTCAACAACTTGTATAGAGGCCCAGGTGGTGTTCTATCAGTGCCGTTGCTACAGATGCAAAAACATGCACCTGCTGCTCTGTTAACGTTTTGAATGTCAAGCATTTCTTTATGTTTATTTTTTTTTTCTACCTTAAGGAACAGAGCTTGATCCCACAGTCTTGGTATCTAAAATAGATTTGATATTTTGACTGTGAACAAGACGATTTTGTGAATGGTGATGACAAGGAATCCTTTTGTGCATTCTCTTTCTTGTTCACGTCACAAGCCAAAATTCATTAAGACGGAACATGTTTAGAATAGTTCCAAAGAAAGATTCTGTGACATACAAAGAAGGGCATAAGGCAAACAGAAGCCTGGAATCTTGATGTAAAGAGAAGCAAATCGTAAGCATATGCCATGAAAACTTAGTCCCAAATTTGGGGCAAGTTTAAACATGAGGCTTGATCCAGAAGAAAAAGTTTTCTATATGCAAAGATAAGGGCAGATAGTGCCACTGGTTTGCCTCATTTCTATCTAGAACTGTCTTTGGAATATCACAGATTGTAGTCCTGACTCCAAAAAGAGTTTTGGGAATGGAGCACAGAGCTCTGAATTAGGAAGAAGGAGGAAAGCTCATCTGCCACACAAGTTTCACAACAAACAACAACAACAACAACAACATGTTATCTGATGATACCTACTTGCTTCCCATGTCACTGAATAGACTCACAACAACAATAATGAAAGGAATAAGGAACTTTCAGCCTTCCAGATATTTTGGACTTCCAAGTCCTACAAGCATCATTCATGACAAGGGATGGTGGGAGGTGACTGACCAACATTTGCTCACCCATGGTGCAGATTGTCAGACAAGCTTTGGTCATGGGTTTCATGAAAAAGGGAAAACATCTAAGCCTTGAAGTGTTTTGTGCAAGTCACTTACTTTTGATTTGCTGTGTCGTATAAGAGCGGAGAGCAGTCTGTTGGACTCCCCCATCACCCCTGCATGATCCTTCGCTTCACACCATTCCACCAGCCTTTCAACTAGCTTCACATTCTTCCCCAGCTGCTCGGCGGCTTCTGCTACAGTATATTAAAAAGATGGTGCATTAATCTGGGTACCGCTAAGAAAAAGTAAGTAGCCCCAGGGAAATAGCAGGGAAAAATGCAAAGGAAAATGTTGTGATTCTGAACTAAGGGAAGAAGGAAAGCAATGATTGTAGATAAGAAGATAAGAGACTGTTAGGAAGAGCTGTGACGGAGAAAGAGTTTTGCTCCCTGACTTGACACCTTATTTTCCAATGAGCTCACGCAAGCCTCTGCTTGGTTTCGTATCTTGGCCTGGTTTCACATTCATCCCATTTCTGTCTCTAGCTCTGGCTGTGGCTCATTCTTAGGTGAGGTATTTAGTTTAATAAGTTAGTAGCTAATATAAATGACTGAACATCTCACTCATTTTCTCATGTGCCATGCAATATCGAACACTGAGGTGGTAATAATAATAATAATAATAATAATAATAATAATAATAATAATAATAATACTTTGTATTCCGTCCTATCTCCCCGAGGGAACTCAGGGTGGATTCTAGCATACACAACACAAAGGCAAATATACAATGTCTAGAAATAACAAAATACAGATAAAGGAAAAGGCTTCCCCTTCTGGCTTTGGGGAATGGTGCTCATCTCAATTTCTAAGCCAAAGAACCTGTGTAGTCCGTAGACATCTCCTAGGTCATGGGGCCAGCATGACTGAATGGAGCACTATTTACTTTCCTACCGAGGCAGTACCTATTGATCTACTCACATTTGCATGTTTTCAAACTACTAGGTTGACAGAAGCTGGGGCTAACAGTGGGAGCTCACCCCATCCTGAAGATTTGAACTACCAACCTTCCAGTCAGCAAGTTCAGCAGTTCAGCGGTTTAACCCGTTGCGCCCCTGTAATTTTACTAGCCAGGTATGTATGCTGGCTAGTAAAATTATGGAGTAGTGCTAGCCACTGTGCTGGAGATGAGGGCTACTATTCACCTTTATGGTTCCTCCTCCTGCAGGCTACAGTGCTGCATTTTTGGCAATCTAGAACCAATGCCATGTCCCTTCCATTTAACCTTAAGCTAGTTTTCAGATGGTTTGGGAGTTTTGAAGAGTGAGGGAAGCCAAACCTTATTGTTTCGACAATGCTTGTGGCTATTTCTGGATTATTTCTTTTATGGGAGGGAAACAGGGTTCAAAGGATTTAGGGGGTGTCCTAGGAAACTGCAAAATGGACTTCAGGGCTGCATCTGCCTCATGGCCCACAAATTTTCCATTCCTTTCCATTTCAGCACCGTCCTGAAATGAGTATCGCTATGAGTGGACCCTTCTCATTCGATCTCTTGTCTGATTGACAAATAAATGCAAAAACAACAGCTAACAAATTCAATGAACTTTAAAAAATAAAATCAGAGCAACGTGATTGACATGTAAAATGAAATTCCATTCATTGCATGGCAAGCAAATGGTTGAAGTTGATTCTAGTATACAAGTAAAACAAATGTTCAAACTTGTGTTTAAGACGTTAGAGAGAATCCCAGGTTTTTAAGGAGGCGGTTCACAGTTCTCATTTTATATATATATGCATTTGAAGGATTTTCTTTAAATCCTTTCTTCCCCTTCTGTGAGCAGCAGATGAAGGATTGAACAAAGGCAGTTATCATTTAA
This sequence comes from Anolis carolinensis, assembly GCF_035594765.1. Lineage (NCBI taxonomy): Eukaryota > Metazoa > Chordata > Lepidosauria > Squamata > Anolidae > Anolis > Anolis carolinensis. Next base: position 24,200,421 of record NC_085845.1, on the reverse strand, counting down.
CACAGATAGTTTATTTTTACCTTGTGCATCTATTAACATTCTCAACGTCCCGAGCAGCTTGAACTGAACAGGGGGCATCTCAGATTTGAGAAATTTCAATACCGCTTCTGCCACACCTGCTGACAGCATCTTTGCCTTATTGACAACTGCATGAATAAAGAAGAGATATTATCTCACAAGGACTGCAGAGACATCTAACCTGCAGGAAGAAGCTTAACCTCCACCCTCCCCATCCTCAAGATCTCTGAAACCAAATGACAGAGATTTGACCATAGGAGAATGGGGAAGGTGCCCAAAGAAAAAATAATGGATGTCATTTTACCCTTTCCACCCTTTCCACCTGCATTGATCTGGAAGAGGAAAAGCTGAATGGGGAAGTAATGAGGAGAAGTCATAATATATTATAAAGAATGTTTTTTAAAGGAACACTAATTCTGTTCTGTTTGAATATCAAATATCCAATATGCCAATAATAACATAGTCTGCGCGTATTCAGAAGACCTACAAGCCACTCTAAATACCTTTGCAGAAGCATACGAGATGCTTGGCCTCTCATTGAACATCGAGAAAACCAAAGTGCTCTTTAAGCAGTCACCAGCCAATCCTTCTGCAATGGCAGAAATACAGCTTAGTGGTGTAACACTGACACTGAGATACAACACCACCTGAGCTCTGCGAGTGCAGCGTTTTTTCTGAATGAAGTAAGGAGTGTTTGAGGATCGGGACATCCGTAGGAATACCAAGGTGCTTGTTTATAAACATATTGTCCTCGGAACCCTATTACACGCCTGTGAAATGTGGACTGGCTACAGACATCACACTCAATCCTGGAATGATTCCATCAGTGTTGCCTCTGAAAAATCCTGCAAATCTCTTGGGAAGACAGGCAGACAAATGTCAGCATGCTAGAAGAAGCTCCAATGCCATCAACTCTGCTGAACTGGCCACGTTGTCCGAATGCCTGATCACCATCTCCCAAAGCCGTTACTATACCCCCAACTCAAGAACGGAAAACGGAATGTTGGTGGACAGGAAAAGAGATTTAAAGATGGGCTTAAAGCTAACCTTAAAAACTGTGGCATAGACACCAACAACTGGGAAGCCCTGGCCTTTGAGCACTCTAACAGGAGGTCAGCTGTGACCAGCAGTGCTGTGGAATTTGAAGAGGCACGAATGGAGGGCGAAAGGAAGAAACATGCCAAGAGGAAGGCGCGTCAAGCCAACCCTGATCGGGACCGCCCTCCACCTGAAAATCAATATTCTCACTGTGGAAGAACATATGGGTCAAGAATAGGGCTCCACAGTCACCTACGTTTCCACCACCAAGACATTACGCTTGGAGGGCTATCATACTCAGACAACGAGGGATCGCCTAAGTAAATAAGTAAGTAAGTAAAGAATGTCAAATGGAAAAGCTATTTGCTCAATTTGTGCTTTATTAGAACCAGACATACACCTCTCATGAAGCCATATCATAGATCCAGGACTAGCAGCAATGAAAGTTTGGGACTTTTTGGGTTAGCAGGGACTATGGCACCACAGCTCCCTCTCTTAAACCTCTCTCTGAATTTAGCTCTAATTGCCACCTAATTGGGCCTTTCTAAACTATGCCATGATAGCACTATGATTCCACTTGAATGTCACAACCAGCCCTGTGTAAATGAATGTGTGCTCAAAGCACAGTTAAGCATGGAAGAGTTCTGTTTCGTGGACCTGAATGCAGATTACTCTCTGTATGCCACAATTACATTCATGACAAACACCTTGAAACACCTGTGAAGAACCTGCATTTTTGTCCAATCTCCCAAAGCTCTCTTCTGCTGTAAATGACAACTGTGCCTGTTTCCACCTATGAGGCTTTCCATCTCATGTGCAAAACAGGAGGCAGACTTTGCTCCTCCATAGTGCATTTTAATTAAAAGTGAGAAGTTAGCTGGCATTTAGATTCAGGGCTAACAAGATGTTTCTTGTTCTGACAGAGACTCCCTAGCTTCGAATAGTGTGTTTTATTTTGTTTTTAAAAAGGATCTACTAAGCTGTATTCCCTGCTCACTAATGAAATTTTAATATTATTACACTTATGGTTCTTCTCAATATTTTGGGGAAATTAGTAAATGAATTGCGGAAGGAGAGTAATTAATTTAGATAAACTATTTTCTGGTGTCCTTAACTTACGTTCCCTAGTCACTATGCAAATGAGTCCTGGAAAGCAAATATTTTACTTGCACCTAAATGCCGTTTATAGGAGCTGAAAATAGAAAACTTTAATAGCATGAACTCCAGCAATTTTCTTCAAAGCCTCATTCACACTAAAGAATTATAGCATTATTATTCCATTTTAACTGCCACATTCACAGATCTTTCTTCTCTCATAATTGTACTGCAACAGTTGCTTTTCAATGTTTAATAACATGCTTTAATTGCTTACCGGGGATAGCAAGGTTTCGGAGGGCGCTCAATGCGGCGTGTTGCACTGTGACATTCCCATCCTCCACATGCCTATCCAATAAGTCCATAAGTTTTTGAACAATTCCATTATCCACCATATGGATACAGTTCCCATCTGCAGGAGATCAATGTAGCATGACAAGAATAAAATGCTATGCTAAAACATACATGCCACCTTTCATTTCAGTTGCCAAGAAAATGGGGATTTTAATCACCAATAGCTCTTCTGCAACATCAATTAATCATTTAAAATACAAGATCATAAAGCCTTACCATGCACCTACCTTGAGATCCATGACCATTTGTAAACATTCCTTTAAAGAGGGAGAACATACATAGGATATACTCATCTGATAGTCATATACATCAATATGAGTTGATGATATGTCCCAATCACCCAAATCAAATTGAGGTTGGCATCTCTAAATATATATGTTCATATTAATATATGCCTCATTATCGCAGGATGTCTATGCCCTACACTGCCGGAGAAATTATACTGTTTAGCCGGTATTGCATGACCTGACATCCGTCGGGAAGTAGCAGTCTGTAATGAAAGGAGCAAGGCATTGACATATCTGGCCCATCCTCGGTTTGGATATTAGCCAGCAAGCCAATGCCTTAAATCAAGAAATAGCTTTCTAAGATCTACAGACATACTCACAGGAACACCTCAGTAAGCAAGAGTACAAAAGTGGCAGGTTAAAACTTGGAATCTCAATCCATGGCTGATACCAGGTAAGAAACTCCCCCTGGGCACACAGAAGACTAAGCGACTTGAAAGGCTCTGAACAGACTGTGCTCTGGCACCATGAGATGCAGAGCCAATCTTAGGAAATAGGGCTACAAAGTGGGTTCTATGACATGCGAGTGTGGAGAAGAGCAAACCACAGACCACCTATTACAATGCATCCTGAGCCCTGCCACATACACAATGGAGGACCTTCTCATGACGATACCAGAGGCACTCCAAGTGGCCAGCTTCTGGTTAAAGGGAATCTAGGATAATGCCAAGTTTTTAATGTTGTGTTTTTAATACATTATAACTGCATCCTCAATTCGCTTCTGATATGTTAAATAAATAATATAAAACAGTAATTGTTTTAATTGATCAACAAATAATGTGTATTGTCTTCTGAAGTTTCAAGTCCTTTTCCTAAAACAAAGGCACGTATAAATCCATCCATGATGGCCAACACTTCCAAATAACAAGTACATAATTGAAAAGTGTGTAAGCTTCTACAAATGTCAAAGATGTTTGTAATATAAAATGAATGCCTTGCAATACAACCAGACAAAAAAAGGGTTACGCCCACACCATATATTGGCTTTTGAAAAGTACTTTCCCATGGTGAAAATCTTCCAATTTCTCTTTAGGCATTAAGGTACATTTAAGAGGGAATGTTCTAAAAGCAAAATTTCCACATGAAATGGATTTTCACCCACTCCTTTTCCTGTCACTGAACCACAGGGAAACCACCCCTTCGCCTCACAACGTTTATTTGAAAAGTCTTGACATTTAACAACGTGTCTGTATTTTAAATTCCAAAATTTATTTCTCAAAAATCACTCTAGAAGTCAGCTCTTTTGTTCAGCTGTTTATAACTCTTAGCCTTAAAGGCACGGTAAACATAAATAACACAGTCACGGCACAACCACTATTTAGCTTTAGTGTCAGCAATCTGCTGAAACGTTAACCCCAATGATTCTCACCGTTTCTTGCAAAATTTGCAATTGCCAGGGCTCCTGCAAGCTGTAGCTGATGACTATTGGATGGGATCCATAAAAGCACCCTTTGGAACACACTGCCTTTTCCTCCTTCAAATAATTTTTGCATTGATTCATCTGAAAGGGAGGGAAAGGCACAGAAGCACATTCAGACAAAATGAGAAATTATATAAATCGGTTTTATAACAGGTCAAACTCTTGATCCATCTAGCACAGGCAAGGACAAACCTTGGCCCTCCAGGTGTTTTGGACTTCCAACTCCCACATTCCTAGCAGCTGTTAAGCTGTTAGGAATTGTGGGAGTTGAAGTCCAAAACACCTGGAGGGATGGAGTTTGCCCATGTCTGATCTAGCATATTCACAACTCATCTCCACTGCTGTTGATATTTCTCCAACACTTCAAATTCTAGCAAAGTATGTGGTCGCAAACTATTCTCTTTCTCATGTCCATTATGGCTACATTATACTCATTGGGCTAATATCACACCTAGGTATTCAACCTATAAATACAACAAGCAGGATTGATAATCCAACACAATCAATTCATTTGTCTTCATAAATGAATTCTAGATGAAAACATTAAGTGGATTTCCCCGTGTTTCTGCAATCTAGACTTCAGACAATTTAAGCCACAGTCTGAGATGTAATGACTAGCAACAACAGTAAGCCTTTTTTATTGGAACAGGTGTCAGAATTCATTTGCTGCTCAGTAGGTTAATGTTTCTTCTTATTGATGTGTTTTATTAAATGTATTTTCCAGGGATTTATTTTCATTTTATAAACCTCAGGATTTTAATCATAACTTTTACATTCTATTTGTATTCAGTTGCCTTGAGAGCTCGTTTTAGGAAAAAGGGAAGATTTAAACTTAAAACTGGAGAGTCACCCTAGTAACTCTTCAGTGGGTTAAACTGCTAACTGCATGAAATCTTCCGAACGTATGTCATTGTTCACTGTGTAAGAGGCACTGAATGTTTGAATACGTGTATTCTGTAATCCGCTCTGAGTCCCTCCAGGAAGATAAAGCGGAATATTAAAAAAGTGTATTATATTATTATTTTCATGATTTGAGCATTGGATTATGACCATGGAGATCAAGATTCAAATACATGCTCATCCATGCAAAGTAACTGGGGGGCCCTTCGGCAAGTCACACTCTCTCAGCCTCAAAGGAAGGCTGAATAATTCTGAGAAAATGCCATGATAGGTTTATTTATTTATTTACAGTATTTATATTCCGCCCTTCTCACCCTGAAGGGGACTCAGGGCGGATCACATTATGTACATATAGGGCAAACATTCAATGCCCATAAATCGAGACAGAGACAACAGACAGACAGACGCAGAGGCAATTTAACCTTCTCCTGAGGGGATGTTCGATTCTGGCCACAGGGGGGAGCAGCTGCTTCATCATCCACTCTGACGGCACTTCCTCATTCCAAGTCGTAAATTAGTTAAACTTGCCTCCCCACTTTTATAAGTGGTACCTTATTTCCTACTTGATAGATGCAACTATCTTTCGGGTTGCTAGGTCAGCAATGAGCAGGGGCTATATTTTATTTTTAATTGACGGGTGCTCACCCCGCCACGGGCTGGCCTCAAACTCATGACCTCATGGTCAGAGTGATTTATTGCAGCAGCTGTTTACCAACCTGCGCCACAGCCCGGCCCCTGGAAATGACTTGAAGGAACACAACAACACCAAACTTAAACAAAGAATGGTTCTGATGGGCTAATTACAGCATGATAACCCCATTATATACAACAGGATGAATGAACCCCAGCACTCACCTCCTAGCAGTAGCAAAACCATAAGATCGGAAGCAGTTTTAAGCTCCGCAATGTCATCTTCTTTGTCACTGTCTACAGTCTTTTGGACTATCTCAAGTAGACACTCAACGAGGCCTGCTTCAACCAACTGCAGTTTAATAATATCTGGATTTAAAAAAAAACAAAAATACAATTGGCTCAAAATTTTAAATATTTTTCAACTAATATGGTGTAATAAAACCAGTATGGCAAAGTAACAGGAAATGGTGTATGCTGTGACATAATTCTTTCACATATGGAAATTCTTAATTCTTGTTAACATGTGGATATTCTCAGATCACACCCTCAAATTGCTACAGATTGTTATTACATCTATGAAATGAAATATGGTCCCCTATACAAGGTTTCTGGCAAGGCCTTTATAATTCTTTTCAGAAGCACAGCAAATACTGTAAAACTTAAGAATACTGTAAATACATATAAAACTAAAAAGGAAGAGGGCACAAATAGCAACAGATGCCAACTCTACATTTTCTACAGAGATAAATACTGAATGGCAAATAGCAAATAAATAAATATACAGGCCTAAACCAAATTCTTAGTTCTAACTGGAGTACACCCACTGAACTGATGAAACTTGCACACATGTTTATTTATCAATTTTCCATTGCTTGTTGGGAAGAACAACTGCATTTAATTGAAAGTAAATTATTGTATTTTTTTGCCTTAGAGCCATTTATGAACTATTTGTAGAAGTGTTGTGTTCCCCAACCTTCCTGCTGAGCAAATTCACATGGGAGGAATTGGAGCCCTTATACCATGGTTCCAAGTCTATATTTTCTGACATGATGTGTATTTTGTTCATGCAGGGAGATGTTGATGCAGAATACATTTGGGACAGAGAACACAACTGTCTTCTGGGGGCAAAAATAGAGCTTTGCATAATATGTGGAATGCAATTATGTAGGTTGCTTTCCTTTACTTCCTTATATTCTTATTTGGAAGGTCAATGATGCCATCACATTTAATTTAGCTGTTCTAACCATACCTTTGGGTATTGGGGGAAGAGTACTTCCCTCTAATTATGCTCAGGAGGAAACAGAAAAGCCTCTCCTCTCCCCATGAGTTGTTTTCTAGCAAAAATTCCACTCCATAATTAATTGGTGAAAAATAAGATATTCACTTACTATGAACTATGGCTGGGATCCTGTACCAGCTTATACTTAACTAAGTACTGAACAAAGCAATTTCTTCTGATCTGGTCCCTATAAACCTGATGGAAATATTATTCAGCCATGTTCTGATAGTCAGCAGAATGGACCTTCTTCTCTTAATGCAACTGATGCTTGATAAAGTAGGTTGGGACATGAGTTACAAAAGTGTCAAAATCATCATCAAGTAGTGATTGTGAATATAAAATGGTCATATTCTCTACTTAGTCACAATTATAATCCACCCCTAACCTATTTCACCAGGCATCAGCTGTCCAGGGAGGAAGAGCTCCATTCTGCCAATAATCAAAGCACAATTGAATGGTATTTCCATCTGATTTGGAGAAATTGAGACAGGAGAAGTTATGTGGTCAAATATAACCTGATTCAAGATTCTGCCCGTTTACTTTTGGCCCCAAGCGAATGAAGTTGCATGTCATTCACCAACCTATGAGCTTTTGGAATTCTTGAAGGACCATAGGACTGGGCTTTAGCACAACAGGTTAAACCACCAGCTGTAGTAAATCTTGTCAATCAAAAGGTTGACAGTTCGAAGCCCGGGTCAGGGTGAGCTCCTGGCCTTGAGCCCAGCTTCTGCCTACCTAGCAGTTTGAAAGCAAAATGTGAGTAGCTCAATAGGTACCGCTTAAAAGTGGGGAGGTATTTTAAGGCACCCATAAGGAAATGCCAGAAAAAATGCCAGCCATTTGTTCAAATGGAGGAAGTTTATGGACAAAGCTCTTTGATAGGAAGGTGGAGCAACAGCACCCCCTGCGGCCAGAACCAAGCACAAGCCTCTAAGTTGCCAAAGATGGGAAAAGCCTATATAAATATCTACGTACACATGTCTGTCTTGTCAGTGAATAAATGGCATTTAATGTTTGCCATATATGTATGTTCTGTGATCAGCCCTGAGTCCCCTTCAAGGTGAGAAGGGTGGAATATAAATACTGTAAATAATAAAATAATAATTGGTGCTAAAATCAATGTAAATCTCAAAGCCTTTCATTACATTAGAACTACTTCCTCTTGTGTTGATCTAGAGTAACATAATCACGCTCTCTCATGCACCTTCCAATTCTATTTAGATCACCTTGATTTCCTTTGTTTATAGTCTGAGAACATAAATTTAAGAAAGCCAAACTGCTAGCTGCTTAACATTCTAGCCAATATGTTCTTGAATCTGTATTTATTTTGCTGTATGCTATTCTGAAGGAAACCTGGGGATAAAAACACAGCCTTTGAGTTTTAATGTAAGATGAACAAATATTGAATGGACAAGTGTATGGCCTTGCAAATGATGTTGGATTCCAGCTCCCATCAATCTTCAGAATTGTGAAGAGTCCCTCTTCCCAATATATTTGTAGGTGAGCACCTCACAAGTTATTGTAGTTTCTGTCTTTCTTAAAAGGATCTTTTAAGTGGCCATAGTCTAACCCAGGGATGGTCAAACTTGGGCCCTCCAGGTGTCTTGGACTTCAACTCCCACTATTCCTAACAGCCTACCAAGTGTTAGGAATGGTGGGAGTTGAAGTCCAAAACACCTGGAGGGCTGAAGTTTAACCATGCCTAGTCTAATCTCTTCCTGAAGACCTCCAAGACCTTCAACTGAAGTTACCAAAACTGTAACTTCAAAGAGCTGGTTTCATTGTCAGATTATGCTTAAAACATAAAGTTTCTTTTATGTTTCATCTAAGAGATAAACTATTGTGCAACTTCAGTTCAACAGATCTTATTATGCTGTCTTTGCCCTCTTCTATGTGACTGGCATTCAAGTATTTGAAGGTAATAAGAGAAAACAACCAGCATTGACTTGTCAAAGTGTATTTCTTTCCATTCCCTTGCTTCCTTTGATTTCTGATCAAGTAAAAATTCACCACTTGGCAGGATGGTCCAAACAATCACTGTACTTCATGGCTACTGACAATACAGCTAATAACCAATAATTCTATATTTTCTCTCTCTAAACCTAGACATACATAAAACTACTTTCCAGACAGGAGGCATGGGAAATCTGCTTTATTCTAGACTTTTTCAGTCACTGCAGTCTGCTAAGGTCATTTACAAAGCTATTTAATGTTGTGTTATTTATTGGAAGGAAAAAATGTTTATGAAGGAGATAGTAACAAAAATGGACAAGTGATGCTGCAGTTTTATACAACCTACTTTGAGTTCAAGGGGAATTACTCCTGTGTAGTTGTGTCTAAGACATGCTAAATAGAAGGCAATGGCAAGCCTCTTCTGAATAAATCTCGCCAATAAACCCCTGTATTAGGTTTGCCTTAGGTTTCCCTTAAGTCAGACATGACTTCAAGGGACAAAATAACAATGTAGAGCACGAGTATGGTACTCAGCTCTTCTCCATCCTAATTTCTTTCACACTGTATATGTGATGGATGATGCTCTGAAGAGTAGCTCCCACTGTATAAGTTGCTGCATAAGTAACAATAGAGTAATAAAAGCTGTAGCACTTTCATTCTCCAGGCATTGACTCTATTCAGGTTTTGAAATGCCCAAATAGGACTTGTGGCATTTGTAAATGTGTTCTCACTATTTCCACCATGCTCAAAAAGTTATTAATCTTTTCCTTACCTATCTATGTATATAATAAAAGTGAAAATATGCATGTATGTATGTCTATGTTTGTATATATTTTCCAAGATGGCTCCCACATCCACAGAGCACTGTGAACTCAACTGACAATGGATCTGGACTAAACTTGACATACATACCCATCAAATATTTTTGGAGGGGGGATTGGCACAGGGAGTTGTAGTTCACCCACATCCTTATGCATTATCTAATGTGACCATCATAACATCCAAAAACAAACAATGCCAATTTCTAATAAACAGCATGACAAAGGACCTAACATGGGCATCACAAGGTACCAAAGCAAGGCTTATAATAAAAATTGGATTTAACAATTTACACTTGGGCTTGGGAACTCGTGTAACCAGTGAGGTCAAGATGGCACGCAATCAATTCAGTTGCCATCTGGGTCCTAGCATACACCCCAACTGGGGAAAACATAGGGTGCACATAGTAAAGAGAGCTGGTATTTTTGTATGTCTTTAGAAGTCACACACGTGCTTTATAAACTGCTGTTCCAAATGCCACCATTTTGCCCCCTGAACTGTAAGCGGTCCCAGAGAGGGGACATTTAACCCCGGAGGTAGGTATGTATATACTACGCACTTGCTGAACAAAGATGGGCTAAATCATAGTTCCCACACAGGCAACCTCATTAAGAAAAGCTCTGGTTTATCTTTCTGTCACACATCCTACTTCCCACCACAAAAGCATCACTGGGAGCTCACCATTTTCTGCCAAAGGAGCCAGAACTTCAAAAATCATCTCCTTCTTGTCATGTTCTATCTGCTTTTTGAACAATTTCACAAGCTCTTCGGCAATGTTTGTGTAGGCGAACTGCTCTTTGCTTGATTCTGTGGAATTAAAACAGGAGAGAGCTAAGTGCACAGAAAAACAATCAAATGGCAGGACGGTTTTCTCTTCAGTTTATTAGGAGGTTACTTGGAGCAGTGATTAATAGAGCTAAACTGTCTTCACAGACAGGAACAATACACTCCAGTACTTAAGCCTGTCACTAAATGAAAAGAAAACATCTTGGACTTTTAAGATAAATATGCTGACCTGAATTATTAATTATGCTCATCGCTGTTAAAAATTTGCACCAGTGGAATGTGACTGTATCCATAGCAACAGCGGAATTACTAACATAAATTAAGCCTTCAGCTGCCATCAGGCAAACAAGAAAAATTACAGACCGAGTGCACCAGGTTTTTGATTGAAGAGATTAAAGGTCAGGCCCAGCGCTTTGACATTTACATGGTTACATGCTGGTAGAATTTGTTCTGGTGTTGCAAAACAGGCAAATTCAAGTGTGTAGATTTAGTGGTCTTTCGGGATACCTTGAACTGGACTGTTTTGCCCCTTGGGTTATTGACTCACTTATCACCTTTTAACTGGAAAGTGCATCAATAAACATGCTGGTATAAAGAATTAATTTCAAATATTTAACCATTCTAGATCAGTGGCCCTCAACCTGTGGGTCCCCAGATGTTTTGGCCTTCAACTCCCAGAAATCCTAACTGCAAGTAAACTGGCTGGGATTTCTGGGAGCTGTAGGCCAAAATACCTGGGGACCCACAGGTTGAGAGCCACTGGTCTAGACCAAAGATTCAGGTTGCCCCCCCCCCCCCGATATTGTTGGGCTGCAATTCCCAGTCGCTCCAGTCTGCACACTAAGAAGTGAGGAATGCTGGGAGGTGTAATCACACAACAATAGTCAGACGGACATATGGCTCCTACCTTTGGTCTAGACAAAACATGAGGATAGCATAGGAAAGGATATCAGTAAACAATGCAGCAAAGGAAGAAAACATTTTAATTATACTTATATGTTTCATTTGCATATGCTTAATCACAGATACAGGAGCCCCCCCAAGTGGCACGGCAGGTTAAACCGCTGAGCTGCTGATCTTGCTGACCAAAAGGTCAGCATTTTCAATCCAGTGAGCAGGGTGAGCTCCCGCTATTAGCTCCAGCTTCTGCCAAACTTGCAGTTTGAAAACATGCAAATATGAGTAGATCAATAGGAACCGCTCCGACAGGAAGGTAACGGTGCTCCATGCAGTCATGCTGGCCACATGACCTTGGAGGCGTCTACGGACAACGTCGGCTCTTCGGCTTAGAAATAGAGATTAGCACCAACTCCCAGAGTCGGACACAGCTAGACTTAATGTCAGGGAAAACCTTTACCTTACTAATCACAGATACACTTTGAATTGCAATAGGTCAGTGGTTCTCAACCTGTGGATGCCCAGATGTTTTGGCCTTCAACTCCCAGAAATCCTAACTGCAAGTAAACTGGCTGGGATTTCTAGGAGTTGTAGGCCAAAACACCTGGGGAAAGACCTTGCAGCAAGATGGATCTCCAAACAGGGAGTGGGAGCTGGTGGATCCTATTGGTGATATCCCTATTTTGGGTCACTGGATAGCTCCCTAAAAGTTCAGCCGAAACTCCATAAACACTGGAATCACTTTTGAAGGAAGGGATCGACATGTAGGTTTTCTGACAGCAGTTCTAAGCAGATGGGGCTGATTTTGATAGTAAGGAGAAATAAAAGCAAACCTAACCTGGTTACAGTTGCAGTGATATCTATCTACTTTAATTATGCTATCATTTTCCTGTCACTTGTATCATTTAGGTACAGATGCACAACAAAAAGTCGTGGGAGTCTGGGCTATGAATCAAGCCTAATCTCATCCCTAATGCTTACATGAAATTCGCCTTCTATTTGTCATTAAGTGCTTTTGTAGATTTATAGCTGTAAGTTTTCTCTCTTGGCTTCAGTTTTAGGGAATGCCATAAAGTACTGTTCTTGGAGGAGTCTGCTGCTAGCATGGAAAAACACTAGGGAGTTTCCACATGACAGCACGTACACATTTAGGTAGTTACAATAGTTTTTGGCGATTCTTCACCATAGTGAAGGACCTCAAGTAATGGGCAGCCATCATTCTCTCCCCAATATGGCTTTATTTTATGTATATTTCATCCTTCTCCCAAATGGCACTCAAAGTGGCTTATGATGCAAGTAAAAATGTAATGGTTAAACCAATATCTAGTACAAATATCTATAAACATTACATTAAAAATCCTATTAGAATACTACGTTTGAGATTTTAATATAAAAATGTATGAAACTGTGTATTAAAAACCGCATATCTAATTGCACATCCCTCTACCCTGATCAACAAAGGCAGGTGGCTTGTTTAAATAGGGATGTCTTTGCCTACAGGTGAAAAGACAGTAGAAAGGCAGATTGAATCACACATAGGAAGGAATGTCATAGCTTTGGAGCTGCCACTGAGAGGGCAATCTCTACACCAGATGAACTTGAAAAGGAGGCGAGAAGGAGAAAAGGCCCTCCTGTGAACACTCAAAAAGGATTATACGGGAAGTTTAGCCTTGTGGACAGAGATACTGCTGCTCACTGACTCCCTGAAAGCCTTTCCCAAGTCAAGTCTTGCCCAAGCTTTGAGTGGACAGATATACACAAGAGAGAGAAAATACTGCTTGTGTGGCTACCTGCCTCTGCAGTATTTGAACTTGGCTAAATGTCTTCTTTCATCAGAACTTGGGAAAAGTTATATTTTGTACTACATTTCCCAGAATTCCCACACCACCTAGGAAGTTTGAGGAGTTGTAGTCCAAAAATAATTTCTGCCCATCCTGGAGAATGGAGGGGTTTACAAGCCAAAATGGGAAGAAATCAGCAGAATAACGAGTAGAAGCAGTGGGAAAGCATGATTTATTTGCATTTTGTTTATAAACCATTTAGGATCTTTTTGCAAACAAGGTACAGTAGCACTAGCAAGATTAATGAGGAACCGATTAGTCAATAGTTGCCTGAGTGTACTGAGAGGAAAGTCCCTATTATATCGAGGTGACTATAATTGTATTTGTTGTTCTCCTGTTCCTCATTTGCTCTCAATCTTAGCCTCTATGTCAAATGCTGACACAGAGTTGTGAAGGCTGATCTACCAAGAGTGATGGGTGCTCGCATAACTGAGATATTTTCTCACGTCTTTCCCTAATATCACATAGGTATCATGTAAGTGTAGTGTTAACCAGAGGTTAGAAGTATTACTTTTTGGATTGAGCTCCCAGAATATCCCAGTCCAAAAGGCCCTTAATGAGACATATTTAGGCAAAAAGGAGAAGCTAGAAAGGCGAATAGGTAGGTGGAGGTTGTTCTAGTATATTTCCCCCTATTTTAAATTTTTCCATGACAGTAAATAGGAACAATACATTTGGTAAATAAAGAGAAAAATGTTTGGAAGACTTACCAAGTTCTGCTAAGTTTCCGAATGCAACAAGGCACATTTCTGTCAAAGCTGAATTTTGGCAATGAATGCCCAACAATTTCACTAACGTAGGGATAACTCCCATATTGATGAGCTGAGACTGTAGGGTATCTAAACACAGACATACACAGATATACACACACACACAAAGAAAAATATGAAGTCAAGTTAGCATTTTTATTTGAAGTGTCATCTCAATCCCTGTATTCTTAGTCATTGTTCAATATCACTAAAATAGTCTGCAGGCAATTGAAGCCACAAAGTAAAAAATTATTCCACCTCCTTGTTCTTCTGATATCTAGCATTCAGACCTATTGTGGGGAAGAAATCCACATGTGGTCTACCCATTAGAAAATAAATGGCTCTCAGATTGTACGTATAATAAAACTGTGTTCGTTGACAACCATTTTGGGGATCATCTCCCCCCACAAAACATTTTGGAAATTGTAGTTTGCAGAGGTACTCTAACCCTTCTTCATAGAATTTGTTACCTAGAATTGCTGGTAAATCTGTTTAAACGGCTACTAAATATATTTGCTTTTTAGATTAGCTAATAGTCAGGGAACCAAGATCTATCTGTATTTAATGCAGAGGTAGCCAAATATGTCCCTTAGGTATTTTGGCCTTTCAGTTCCCATCAGTTATTGTTACAATAGTTAACAAGAAGGTGAGAGATGAAGGAAGTTGTCATCAACAAATGGGAGAAGGGAATCTGTAGGACCAATACAAATTACTGGTTAAGGTCCTACTTGAGTCATCAGAAGAGTGGGACATCATGTGCTTTCTTTCTGCCAACCAAAATATATTGAAGAACATGGTCCCAGTTGAGACTGGCAAGAATGGGGAAAATTGTACAAATTACTGGGCCCTGTAGGCCAGAGAAGCGCTAAGGGCCAGATTATGTTGAATATATTTTTTGTATTTCTAGTGTCATGATTTCTTGATTTTTAGTGAAACCCATTGTAATATTAAATAAAAAACACAAACATGACATTTCTTGACCCATAATGACTCTAACCAACCACAGTTAAATAGGAAGAACAGGTTATAACTATATTTCAATGTAATTCTTAACAAAATATATAGGCTTGTAAATTTATACTCTGAACTGAATATTCCCTGGTTTACTGTTGTTGTTGTTGTTGTTGTTGTTGTTGTTGTTTTGTGTGTGGGTGAGAGCATTCAGTGCAACTTCAAGGCCTGTATAATCAGGATCCTGTATTATGCGCACTGTAACCACACTACATTCTCTCACTGGGTTTTCCCTTCCACAGGAGAGACTTGGATCCTTGCCTCTTTGCCATGCAAAAAATGGCCAATCTTCCAAATTGCTAAGCACCTGTAGTAATTTCTATAGAATGGACAACCTGAAAGCAATTTTTGAATGGTAAGCATAATGAAGTTTGGATCCAAGTCCTATTTATTCTACAGCTTAAGGGTGAGCTAAGAATGTGGGGCTTTCATATGCACCACTGAAGTTTGGGAGTTTTAATGTTCTTTCAGGAGTCCCTTCACAGCAACAAGTTTCCACTGGCATACATTTCAATGGGTAACCTGAAACTACATAGGATTGTGGCTTTTTATTGCAAAGTTTTGCTGTTAGGTCGATGAATATAAATTCCAAATTTGTCAAGGGAATGTAAAATTGCCAAAATATAATGTGTTTCCAAACTCCCTTCCTAAATTACTGAATGTGCACATGTCTCTGTATTTCAGTACTTCTGTCATTACACAGCAGGATAGCTATTTGGAGCAGAACAGAGCTAGGATAAAAACAAACAGTAACATTATTGCATACATTATACCATGCCTTCCTATGTTACACAATTTCAGATTATTTGCAATTATTAGGTGATTTTAGTGAACAGCATTAGTTATAATAATATGATATCCAAAAATGTCTTTCTTCTCTCCAAATTAACTTCCCTTTCACATAGCAGCAAGAATAAGAAACCTGTGGCCCTTCAGATCTTGCTACACTGTAACTCCCAACAGCCAAATCAGGCATGATCAGTGGCCAGACTTGGTGTGAGTTATAGTCCAGCTACACCTGTGCGTCCACGGTTCCCCAGCCATATAGTAGGGTAAGCCAGCAAAAAGCTAAAGTATTTAAGGTACTTAAGAAAATGTTATGCAACAAACAGAAAGAGCTCAGGAAAACAAGAAGAAATTTAACAACAAAGAAGAATGGAAGACTCAAGAAATGCCTTTGGTCACCATAATGATGTCACCTTCTAGTGAGTGAAGTTTACAGTAATTCATTTCAAATAAAACTAGTTTAAGATGCCTGCAAACAGAAAGGTGTTTTATGATTCACAGCCCAGGAAAGAAGTAGTAGTATATTATGATCCCAGTATCTGTGGCGGATACGTTTCCAGGCTTCACGCTGATATTTGAAACTGTGGAGAATAATGAATATGACTGAAGTGAAGTTGAGGGATGTAAAAACTGCATAGCAAGGACGTATTTTGTTATACATGGATAATGAAGCCCTGGATATCTGTCCTACAGACACAGAAATCATACTGTAACTTAACATTCACACACATACAAAAAACACTAAAACTTTAAAACAAAGAGTTCCTTAGTTCAAATGAGTATGCCATATTTGAATTGCACTTAAAAATGATGCAGAATGAGATATTGCCATGAATCTCTCAGATTCCTTCAGGGTTTCCCCGAAAGCAGAATAGTGGGATCTGACAGATTCACTTTCTGATTCTTTATTTTTAAAACAAACAAAGCTGTATGTGAACAATGTTTTCGTAAATGACAAGTCTTCAAACAAGTATTTCTGAGTCAAATGGGAGCAATTACCTGTTCCCAGACATTAAAAGGCACCAAACCTCTAACTACAGAAAAAGAAACCCAACCACAAACATTACTAGCTGATAAAAGCCAAACATGTATTTCAAAGCAGGGATGATTCTACAACACACAACTATATATATTTCTCATCCCTGCTCCCTGCTGTTTTTATAACTGCAGATACTAGATACTGAATCTAGACTTTTGTGCATTTTGTAGAAATGTAGTGGGATGGAAGGAAGCAAAAAAAAAAACACTGATATTTTTAGTACATGAAGGGCATTTAATACATGTATATTATAATACATAATATATATTAAATGGTAAAATATAATTCTGATTCAATTTTAAGAGACTGTAATTAGCTCTTCACACCTGCAGGCTGAACTTTTGTGGATTTCATTATACGTGCGTTTGATTAATATGTTCTCACTAGGAATCTCTAGGTCCTCTAATCAACTTCTACCAGCTAGCCCACGAAAATAAAGCATACCGATAGTAAATATAGCCCCTCCATTTATATATGTAGATAAAGGATGGGTTGTGTTGAGAGTAGAATAAAAGAATTGAAAATTCAATTCAAGGTAGGCAAAGTGAATGGGGAAGTCACCGTGCTGTAGTCACCGTACTATTTCAAAATATATCTGGACAGGTCGTAACAGATAAAACAGTGTGTTTTTGGAAATTGTATCTTCCAAATCAGCCAAACACACTCCAAAAAGTGTGACTTTCTTAAATTATGGTTTCAGGGTGCTTCTACACCATAGAATTAAGGTGCTTTGACACCACCTCAACTGCCATGACCCAGTGCTATGGCATCCTAGGAGTTGGTGAGGCACCAGCACGCTTTGGCAGAGAAAGCTAAAGACGTTATAAAACAGCAACTCCCATGATTTTATAGTATTGAGCCATGGCAGTTAAAGTCAAATGCATTAATTCTATAGCACAGATGCACCCCCGATCTCCTGCAACTCTATTGACTTGATATATATATCAGAGGAAATTAGAAAGATATTTTTACTCTCAAAACTCTGATTGTCTTTTGAAATATTTCTCTGTTTTTGATTGCCCAAGTTGTAGACAAAGAGTGCTGCATGAATACATTATATCTACAAGTCACTAATGCTGGAGTCAGAGGAAAGGCCGTTTTGGTAGAAATCTAAATTCAAGCAGTAAGAATCTATCTGCTATATTAGTCAAGAGCTCATCTATTCCAGTAATGAATTCAAAGTCTGCATGTTTAAGAGGAAGCATGCCACAGCCTGCAAACCCTTTCTTCCAGTTTTTATTACCAGAAACATCAACTAGACAAGAAGAGGTTCTGTGAATTCCATAAAATTAATGGAAACTGGTGACATGCAGCTTTGCAGATAGCTTTTCTAGGCCTGCCTTCTCATCCCTGTTCCGCAATGTATCATTCTTCTCTTTCCCACTTGTTCTTCTGTAGTGTAGCACAGCCGTTCTGAAACAATGGACACAAAGCACCAGACACCCACCTCCAGTTTCTTCCTCTTCTCTTTTCATCAGGTTCAGAAGACAGGCCATGCGCTCACAGTTATACAACAAAGACTGCCATATCCTAATTTAGATCCTTTGTCCACATCCTTCACTACTTTCTTTACTAGCAGTAACTATGCAAGGTTAAAGATGTGGATTTTTATCCATCTCTATTTGGAGTTTCCATGCACATGCCGTTTCATTGAACTGCTCTGACATATCATTTCTCTACTTGGGTAAGTACAGTATTATGATACTGAAGCACAAGAATGTGGCACAAAGGAAGTGCTTTTTCCAGTACCATTTACAGACTTCTGAATTCAACTTTGGAAGGACATGACAGAGAGAAAAAAACAAATCGTGATAGGCATAACAGCTCTGTTTATGGGACTTCAGGGTGCCTTAACATTCCTCATCTAATAGCCAGAAGGCAATTACTACCTTCTACATACAAGAATATAACTACAGGGCTGATGGTAGAGAGGAAGATATGCCAGTGTAATTTCTTAATTAAAACATTGGAAGATACTACAAAGAGACAGACAACTTGTTTACCTTGCTTAGCATTATTAGAGGACTTTTCTAGATTGGCCTTAAAATGAGGGGTTTTCAGGATATAGCTTTTTGGGTTTGGCTATCTGTTGGTGCCTTTACATTCACTTGTTTTGGTGAGGTTTGTAGTAGAGGTTTGTGCCTAGATTTGTAGTAAGACATAGTAATTTTGCCCCTCTTCGGGTTTTATCTTTTTTAATAGTGCAAAAATATAATTTCACTGATGCACTGTATCTCATTTTTAAAACGGAATTTATTTTTTAAAAGAAATCTAGTTACCATTATCTCCAGACGCACAACTTTCAAGCAGTATGCAAATAAAATACAAGCCACTGCGGATACAAGGCTTAGCAAAGGAGAAAAAATTGGCTTGAATATTGAGTCCCTTTTCATTTTTGCCTAGGTAAGGTTTCAAGAGAAGGAAGAGAAACGGGAAGCGGCAGAACATAAATCAACTTCTGTAATATATTCAAATCACATACTTCCAGCTAACTTGCAAGATTAAGACAGGATCAATGGTTTTAGAGTACACTATTAAGATATTTTTCAAAGGCAACGGATGACAGACAGAATTTTAATGTGAATTGAAATGAGAAGCTACAATATAAAGAATGTTTTTAGATAAATATATATTGGTGTATGCAAATAAAGTTTGAAAATAAGGTCAAGTCTTCTTCATCAACTTCAGGTATTAGAAGTTGATAGAACAGGTTTATATATTTTGTGGTTGCCAGGTATGAACACTGATCCAGGAGAAAGTTCCACTGAACCCAACTGGCTTTACTTTTGTATAGACATATCAGCTGCCAGGGAGCAACTAGAAGGATGCTATTGCACACGTAACACTTTTTTGGTCTTTCCATAGCTTCTAGTTGGTCACTGTGCCAACATATCCTAGACTAGGTAAGGCTTTGGTTTACTCAGATATGGCTCTTCATAATTACAGGACTGTAATCTGAGTGTTATTTTCAAATTTTAGAGAATATGCTGCTATGTTAGGCTAAAAGCAGCACAAGGACTAGGATCCAATGATATATTGCAACTATATCCCGCTTCTGCTACCAATATCAGTTAGTCCCTTGACTCATGTAGTCCTCTGTAAACTCCATAAAAACTGTTCTGGAGAGATAAAAAAAAAACTTTGATCAGGATTCCTAGGCCACAGATGAATCTATCAGGATAAAACGCAGGTTTTTTTTAAAAAAAAATGTAAATCAAATTCTTAATTTACAAAATCTTGGACACTTCTTCTATATTTCAAAGTTATTATACTACAACTTTGTAACTATGCGAGTCAATTCAGGCCCAAATCCAGTTTCTAATCTCAGCTAGAAGACACTCATTGAGTCAAGTACAAAATCAACACTTATGTAAATCTTATTTTCATGGATATATTCTAACGACCTCTTCACATGGGGCTAAATGCACTGATTTAGCCCCGGTCACCTATTGAGCTGACCAGCTCCCATCAGACAACGCCAGCGACGGCTCTGTGGGTGAAGGAGGGCAGACCCTGCGCATACCGCCACTAGGGCAACACGGAAGGGCTCTTGTGTTACCACTGCAATCCATGGGGGGAAGCCATATGCTCACGCTTCCCCCATCCAATTGCCCTCAGTTGGAGCTGGACGATGCAGGGCATGGGGTGCTGGGTTCCCCACGCCCCTCTACAAAGTGGAGCACCTCCGGCGGCTGTGTGATGAGGTCATAAGGTGGAGCTAGCTATATAAATAAATATGCCAAATAAATATGCCAAATAAGAACAGGTTTAAACTAATCCATTGGCAGACTAATCCATTGGGAACAAATTGACTAGGCAGACAGCACTTCCTATTACGAAGTGAGTTTACATTACAAAATATCATAACCAAAGAAAAATATGTTTATAAATAAAATTGTGATATGTGCAGTATCTATCCCACAAAACAATGCCTCACCAACATGTTGTGAGGTTTTGAATAAATGAATGTACCTTGTGAATTAGGCCTGTGATATTGGGTTGATAAAATTGTTTTTCTCAAGCCAGTTCTCTTTCTCTATGTAAGCAAAATTCACACTGAAGACCATTTTTTAAATGGAACACAGGAATGGATTTCTTAGGATGCTACTGCACAAAAAGTAGATGGTAGGTATCATTTGGAGCACAATCAGTTTTGTCCATAAATTTAGTGCCTTTGTAGTACAAACTGCCTCTTCTATAGAAAATCAAGGATGCTGTGCTGAAGCAAAGGATACTAATACAATGACAAATGTATTATCAGCTGAAGATTCAGACATACAGGAGCAACTAAATTGCTGCAGAGTTCAGGATGAAGGATGTTTTCATTGAAAATCTCAGTGGTTAGTAAGTTCTGGCAACATTTTGACACCACCGCTTCAAAAAGATAAATATTAAAAACTCTGCAGAAAGCTCAGTGCTTGAAAACATGCTTTAGATATTATGGAATTCAAATTTCCTAAGGGTGCCTTGCCACCCTGTCAAAACATACATACATGCAAGAACACACTTCCTTAATTATACCACCTGAAATATCTGAAGATTCTAAAGAGGGTTTAAAAAAAAAACAAACGAAAAAGATACAGGTAAAATATGAGGATACCAGCAATTTTCTCATATTTTTCTTCTTGCTTAGAATAAGTAGCTCATTTAATATTTATACATTGTTTGGACTACTCAAAAGCTGTTTATTTGAGAGCTTACATTTATAATTAGTTTATTCAGAGCAGACTCATAGGTGATTATGCAGAACAACCAGTTTAACAGCGATCCTCAGAGGGCAGGGAGGATGGGAAACAAATCTTGGGCTGTTCAAGACCTGTCTTTTGAAAATGACAGGTTTTTTTATTCTTCTTATTTTTAATATTGGGAGGACCCTAAGGAACTGCTTCAAAGATTGAGAAAACTTTATACTGAAACTGATTTACAGACAGGAAAAGGGGGAAATGAGAAAGACTTCACAGTCTGGCAAACATCAGCAGAGTAAGGCATTATAAACAAAAGAGAGATAGGTGTTACTAAAGAATGCAGCGATGTATTATAGAAATTTGCACAATTTTTTGCTTTAAAAAGCAGTACTTCTCAGCATTCTCAACAGATTCTTGGCAATTTCTGGTTTGGATATACATTTTTGGCTTTGCAAAAAAAAAATGGCTGGTACAGCTGAGAAAGTGTAACACAATAATGTATTGTTCCTATATGTTGAGCCTTTGGCTTCAAGTCCGGGACAAAATCCTTTATTTCTTCAGCTAGCAATCTTTTTTATGTCCAAAATAGGATCCAAAATAAAAAGAATTCCACGCTGAAGTCAGAATGTAAAAGGAGGAAAGCATGAAGGAAACGTGCGTTGGCTTAATGTTCATAAGCCATGGTTTATGAAGCTTGCAGAGCATGTACAGAATGAGCAGCGAATAGGGAAAGAGGAGGACAACATTTAAGGCCATCTTTTTGCTCCCAAAGATACAACTCACTTGCCTCTGAAAGCAGTTCCATACATTTCAGCAGAGGAAACTAAGATGTATGGCCCTTTTGTGCATGCAAAGCAGCTCCTTCCACCGAAACCAATGCAATATAGCGTATGCGACACAAAACTTAATGCAAACCTAAAAACAATGCATATAGGGAGGGGCAGAACCAGAAGACCTAGAACTGTAAATGTTATTTAGTAATGTTAACTTTTGTTAACACAATGGAAAGCACTAGTTTCCTTGTAGCGAAATAGTAACGTTGCTTGCTGGATTTTCAAAACAAAATGCACCTATAAATGTATCCATGTATTATTTAAAATTATATTTAAGACAAAGGGTTTGCTTTTAGCATTTTTGTTTACCATTCTCATTGCTATAGTTCATCAGCATGCCACAAAAGACTGTCAAGAGCTTCTCACTGGCTGGATCTGTTTTACTGCACAGTGACCTTAAATGGTCTATTACAATCTCTGCCCCACCTGCATGGTCAACTGCACTCCTGCCCTCATCTGCAAAACAAAGAGTCAAGTTAAAAAATAAAATTAAAAAGGCACTTATGAGTTCCAGACATAACAATTATAATAAAAGAGATAGGTGGTCTTGGATTATCTTACTAGTGTGGCCAAAATCCAATGTCATGTTTACTGTGATTTCACTTTCATACCCATCTCCCTGCAACCATCACCATTGCATGAAAACCTGCTCTGAAGGATTTTCCAGTCTTTTTGAGCAGGGTTTAAAGGACCACAGGGGAATCACATCCCTCCTTTTCTAATGACACAGACAGCTTCCTCGGTATAACATTGGATCCTGCTCATTTTTATCACAATATGAACTGTACCAAAGTATCTGCAAAGCAGAACAAAGGTGCTGCATGCATCTCAGCTGAAGGATTTGTGTGTGTGTAAAGAATGAACCTGCAAAAGACAGAGCGGGAAGTACCCTGGAGTCCCTAATCTATAGCATATTGGGAGGAAGGGAAGCACTCAATCCTTCCTTGATTACCAATAGCTCATTAACCATTTTCAATCACCGAAGATAAATCTTCCTTCTATTACAGGAGTGGAGAATCTCTAAACTTCAATTCCCAGGAGTCCCAACCAGAGGAAGTTGTGGAGACTGCAGTATACAATATCTGGAAAGCCAAAGGTTACCTACGACTGCTTTACTAGGAAGCACAAAAATAAGGAGCAGGACTTAGGCTTCTTTGGGACACCATATACTGTACTTCTTAAGACAGGTAAATCCTGCTTAGTAGAGCTATCACAGAGAGCAGCTTTGGGTTTTTTTTTGCAACATAAATATACACGAGGACCATAAAGTGCAAACAGAGACCACCTGAAAGGGAAAGAGTTAGTTATTTGGAGGGACAAATCGTCTTCAAAAAACAGATGAGGGGCTGTGCTACCAGAGATAAAACAACAGTATGTAATATAGAAACGTGCAGAGGAGTTTTATAAACACCAGCTTCTTGGACCTGCAAGACATTATTATGTGAGAAGAAAAACATTCAGTTGTTTAATTAGAAATTTCATCAAGAGAAAAGGATGACGTAACATTAAATGAAAAAAAATCAAGATAGCCAAACAGGTCTGCTAGAACTACTTAAACCAGTGTGGTCCAACCCGCTGCCCGTGGGCCGCATGCGGCCTACCAATTCATTTTTGTTGGCCCTTGCCCTTCTTACTGGAAAAATATTTTAATTTAATATTTGGGGGGGAAAAAAACGTCTACCCATCTTACTGTTTCAAGTTTTTAAGAAACAGCCATATAACAGGAATGGCCCTCACATTCCTATACTAAAGTTTGATTGGCCCTCGGGTAACTAAAGGTTGGACCACACTGACTTAAACCATCTACACTGCCACCTAAAAGGCAGATCAACAGTTTTAACATGGTTTCAGTCAAATCACAGCAGAGGCGAACAATAAGCAGTTCTGTAATTCCAAACTTTATTCAGTAGTAGTTTCAGTAGACAACCGTTGATTCCTATATTTCTTCCAAATACAGGATGATGCTGCTATCCATAGAGCCCACGGTCTCAGCCTCTAGCATCTAAAAAAAACATGCCCTTTACGAATTTTCTGTATCAGTGTTTCTCAAATTGTTCTCCTCCAGGTGGTTTGGACTTCAGCTCTCAAAAATCCCAGCCAGCTTACCAGCTGTTAGGAATTGTGAGAGCTGAAGTCCAAAACATCTGGAGGAGAACAATTTGAGAAACTCTGTTCTAGATCATCCAGTGAAACTCGATAGAAATTTCTAGCAGAAGTCATTATTTCAGTACGGTTTGCTATTAGCCAATTTCTTGGCGAGTTTAGGAATGTATTTCCCATGGATGCAGGATACAATATATTCAAAACTTGGAACATTATTTAGAGTAGTGCATCTACATCAGTGGTTCTCAACCTGTGGATCCCCAGGTGTTTTGGCCTACAACTTCCAGAAATCCCAGCCAGTTTACTAGCTGTTAGGATTTCTGGGATTGAAGGCCAAGACATCTGGGGACCCACAGGTTGAAAACCACTGATCTATATGGTAGAGTTACAACTTTAACTACCATGCCTCAATACTAAATCATGGGAACTGGTATTTTACATGGCCGAGCCTCTGCAAAATATTTGCAGATGCTTCTCATCAAACTACAAATCTCATGATTCCAAAGCACTGAGTCACGGGTGTTAATGTGGTGTCAAACTGAATCAATTCTACAGTGTAGATGCAGCGTTAGAAAGGTCACAAGTAAATGGAAATCAACACACTTTTCCTTTACAGAAATACGGTATTGTAATTAATTCTGTACGTGAAATTCCCAAATCCAACCTGGGGTACAGAAAATTGCCCAAGATTTTGATTTTAAGCTCCAGGGATGGATCAATAATGTACTTCTCATTTAAAGAAAAATATGCACATTGCAAATACAGAATGGCACAAGGTACAATTATAAGCTCCATGTTCTGTCTTTCTGATTCTAAAGTACCCACGCTATCCACAAAATACATCCAAAACCCCCCAGTCAAAACAAGTTCAGAATACATTGCTTCACCACATTCTCTGCTTGTTACCTTGTCAAGTTCAGCAGCAAAGTGTACTCCTACACAAAACTATTCAGTTTCTCTAGTTACTAGAGTCTAGTAGTTTGGAAAGTGTTAGGGGTTGTTTTTGGTTATGTTGTTACTGTGTGGGTGGGTTGTAGTATAAAAAAGCAAAAAAGGGTTGTTCTTTTGTAAATCTAATGAGCAAATTGCTATAGTAACTTGAAGTGTGCATCAATACAGCTACCGATAACTAGTGATTCTAAACAAATAAACAAGGAAACAAAGTTTTGTTTAATGATTGCAGTTTTTTATGCCCAAATAAATATGAAAATGTAAAAGAAAATTATATTCCAAAGAAATAATAGAAAGTAATTTTACATGTACCAATTGGAAAGTTGTTCATGAATAAAAATCCCAACCTAATACAACTTTGATTTCTTCTTTTGCCCCTAATTCCTCCTTCCTTTTAACCTTTTAATTGATTCAGTCATTTATATATGTATCCAAAGGAGTATCTTGTTTAATTAATAATTATTCATGCCTCCTGGAACTATGAAATATTTATAACACTTCTAGGCTGTGTTTTGGGAAGGAGTTGTATATTTTTTTATATAACCAAAGTAGAGACTAATCCAATGTCATCTTAATGACTTCACTAGAAACCACTGTCTGTATAGCACCATTGCAAGGACTGGGGCCCCATCCACACAGCTAAATAAAATCCCACATTTTCTGCATTGAACTGGAATATATGGCAGTGTGGACTCAGATATCCCAGTTCAAAGCAGATATTTTGGGATTTTCTGCCTTGATATTATGGGTTATATGGCTGTGTGGAAGGGCCCTATAGATGACAGCCTGCTCATTTCAGCAACTGGTATTCACAGGTAACAAAGAATGCAGGAGATTATTATAAAGCAGAGATAGATCAAGAGCAATGGCTCTTAAGGATTTTAACCCTACAAGGAGATAACAGAATCTGGCATTTCTTACACACAAAGAATGCGCTCTGTCTTTGAGCCGCAAATCTTCACTTTGAGAGATACTACCTCTAAAGCTGGAGATCCTATTTAGCTATTAAAGGCTGAGTCTCTTTTATCTGGAATCTTAAATTCCAAAATCAATTTTTTTCCACATATGGTTGAAATAAAGACACCTTTGCTTTACGATGGTTTAATGTACACAAATTGTGTTTTATGCACAAAAATATCAAACAAATATTGTATAAAAATCCTTTCCAATAAATGTTTAAGACATATATCAAAGATATGAAATATACACAATTTCATATTTAGACTTAGGTCCCATCTCCAAGCTATTCGGTCCTGATTCAAAGTGCAGGTTATGACCTATAAAGCCCTAAATGTTCAGGTCCTGCTTATCTTTGTGACCGTATCTCTCCCTACGAACTGGTTTGGGCTCTAAGATCCGCCAGGCAGGACCTTCTCTCACACCCGCCTCCGTCACAAGCACAGCTGGTGGGGACGAGGGAGAGAGCCTTCTCGTTGGTGGCCCCACGGCTCTGGAACTTTCTCCCCACGGAAATCAGATTCACCCCCACCTTGTTCACATTCCGTAAAGACTTGAAAATATGGGTGTTTCGATGTGCCTTTGAATAACAGGTTAGCTCGTAACTATTCCCGCCCACTCCTAATTTATCTATTGTTCCGGTTTCCAGCACTTTATTCCCAGTCCTGGTCCTGATCCTATTGTTCTGCATTTTGCACAAGCCCTGCCGTTTCCTTGCAATTCTCAACAGGCCCACTTTTCGGTTCTGTGATGGTCATTGATATATTTTATGATGTTTTTATTTTCTTGGTTTAATTGTTTTTAACTATATTGCTTTTGTTATGTGTTTTAATTTTTGTACTTTGAATTTTCTGTTATTCTGGGCTTGGTCCCCATGTAAGCTGCCCCAAGTCCCTTTGGGGAGATGGAAGCGGGTTTTTATTATTATTAAAATCCCAAATCTAAAATACTTCGAGCCCCAAGCATTTTAGAGAATGGATACTCAACCTGTATAACTAATTCTTATTGATACTACAAGGCTTAGTGTTCTGGGCTTCTTTGGCTTTTCTGTGGTATCAGGAGAAACAACTGTTGTTTTCACTTGGCTTTTCTCTCTATTTTACCCTGACTAAAGAATGGCAAAATATACTAATTTTAACAGTACCCATTAAAGTACTTAATTCTATGCAATGCATCTCACAAAGTGAACCAATTAGCTTCAGTAAATATTTGTGAAACAAATAAACAAGAAGGCTTTGTTTCTCAAAGCTGAAATTAAAAACAAAGAGAAACCTGTTATACCATTATTTTGATTTAGCAAGTTGGGCTTTTGGGGATACTTTTAAATTCTGTTTCATAGCAGGAGGCTTTTAACAAGATGAGTTTAAAATGGAACAGAAAATCTCTCTTCAAGAGAACTCCCATTTAAAGAAAAGGGTTGGCAAATTTTTCTGGCATTCCATTTTTTCTTTTAAAAACCCCCAAAAGAATTCTTTGAAGATTTTATATGATTAAATAAGCATTTTTGATCTTAAATAAGGATGTCCCAAAAGTTGTTACTGTATAAAGATTTAGTTTGTCCCTTCTAGCTCCAAAATTGAATTTTAAATTACATACATATACTGAAAATTCTAGGCTGTTTCCTCTGCTATAATTTTAAGTGGTACAAATGTTTTCCAAAGTTACTTTAATGTCTAAGATGCGAATCTAGAGAAGTTTTATATACTTTATACACTTATAAGGGTGTCTCAAGAATTTCACATTTGGCACATGTAAGTAGACATGCCTTTCCCCTTATATTTTACATGTCTAGAGAATTGTATCATTTCCTCAGCAATATTAACTAAATGACATGACAATCTAATGAGTTCATAGCATCCATATGTTGGTATTTATAGTGATATATTTGGTTTCTGGTCCACAACATCAGTGTGCAGTCCACTTGATGGAAGTTTTTGTTTATTCTTGTTTATAAGGAAGTCATGAAGGACAGAACACCTGGATGCACACTGTTCTGCTGTGCACCTTCAAGCTGTTTCTTATTGAGACACTAAGGTAAGAAAACCTATCACAAGGTTTTCTGACAAGATGAACTTCTCTCAGGTTGAGAATATGTGACTTGCCCAAGATCATCCAGTAGATTTCTACAGCTAAGCAGGAATTTGAAACCTAGTCTCCCAGAGTCTTGGTCCAACGGTTGGTTCTCTTACTGCCCTATCTCCCCATGAAATGTTCACATAAACCCAAAAGAAAAGATAATTCAGTGCAAGATGGCAGAATATGTGTTCCTCTAAGATAGTGGGTCCCAACTTTAGGTCTTCCAGTTGTTTTGGACTTCAACCCCCAGAAATCCCAACCAGTTTATCAGCTATTAGGAACTGTGGGAGCGAAGTCCAAAACATCTGGAGGACCAAAGGTTGGGAACCATTGCTCTAAGACGTTGTTGTTCTGAAACTGGCATCAGCCCTAACTAGCATTGTGGATGGTGAGTGATGGATGATGAGTTAATAGTCCCAAAAGACAGCTCCATACATCTCACCACTGGTTTAGAAGTTTGAAGTATGATGATCTATCATCATCATCATCATCATCATCATCATCATCATCACCACCACCACCACCACCACCATCATCATCATCATCATCATCATCATCATCTGCTATTGGAGATAGATAGAATCGACAT
This sequence comes from Anolis carolinensis, assembly GCF_035594765.1. Lineage (NCBI taxonomy): Eukaryota > Metazoa > Chordata > Lepidosauria > Squamata > Anolidae > Anolis > Anolis carolinensis. The sequence goes on along the minus strand of NC_085845.1, from coordinate 24,171,322 downwards.
GCGTATCCTCTCACAAGATTCTCTGCACAAAATTCTAAAATTACATACAAGTTGATTATCCCGTATTTGTAAATCCAAAATCCTCCAAAATTCCTCACATGGACGACTGAGATACTGATTTTTGCTTTCTCATGGTTCCAGGTACACAAACATTTGTTTTATGTACACAAAGGTACTTAAAATATTGTATAAAATTACCTTCCAGCTATATGCATATGGTGTATATAGAATACAAATGATCTTTGTGTTTACCCTTGTCTCTCATCTGCAAGATATCTCATTATGTACATATGTGCAAATCCTGAATCCAAAATATTTCTGGTTCCAAGTATTTGAGATAATGGATAATCAACCAGCGCTTATTTCATGCCAGTAGTTGGGAGACGGATTTTGATAATCTGGCTAAAGAAAAATTGACACGAGAATTTGGGAGTGATAATCATCAGCTGAGGCCTGGGAAGCTCAGCTGGTTGTTTTGGCAGGACACATGAAGGGCTTGCCACCCTGTCCACTTGAGTACCTTGAAAAGCAGGAAAACAGTTGCCTCTTTTTTGACCCTTTAGTTAGGCCACACTGAAGAAGAAACAGGTATTTTAAGCTTGCCAACCCAAAGAACACTGCCCCCCATCCTGTGATGGAAGGGAAAAAAAGTAACAATGGATGCTTACTCCCACCCTCCAATGATCATCAAAATATAAAAAAATATATTTTTGAGCTGTCCATGCAATGAACAATGAATTACTAATGAGACATTTGGTAAAGTTTCTATTCCCAAATGGGTTTTATTAGAATGATGTGCAGTAATAAAGAAATTGTATTTGTTTTTTTAGTGGGGGATTATTTTTGTGCCATTATTTATGCATGGAGATGTACCAGAATTATATACCATATTTTAATGAAGATATGACCCAAGGATTTGCCTCAAAATTTGGCTGATATAGAGTAATAGAGCAATCTTCTTGCAGATTTCATATTGTATTTTATTGTTATGCTAGGAGCATTTTGGAGAGGCCAATCTCTGCTACCAATTAGGCTTGCGAGGACAGCTTTTAGAATTGTATTTATTCATCAGCTCCACATTGCCAAAACTCATCAATACTACAATACTCACTGTGCTCACATACTCTATGCCCATGCATTTCTAACACTATAACAGGGATGGTTCAAGTGGGGCCTTGGGGTGGCTACTGGGGGGCTCAAAATGCCCACATTTCTCATATTGTATTTCTCAAAGAGTGGCAGTTCACATTTTGATTATGTTGCAGGCATTCTTGGCACGGTTTAACTTAAAAAACGTCTTTTTCAAAACTAGAAGTCTACCCACTGCAAATGCCCACCAGTGGCTATTTAAAGAACATGCAACAAGTAACATAATATAAAGTCCATTTTATTCTCTTCAAATACATTATCCTAATAAAATAACACAATGTTATTGTCTTCATTCCGTGAAAAAATGGTAAACAATTAAAGTGAAATGATGCAAAGATACAGAAGGGATCCATTCTTTCATTTCATCAATTTACAATTAAGAAGCAGTCCTTCCCATTCAGATACCCTGGGAAATGGCAAAGAACCCAAAACTGGTAACACCCAGAACTGTTTTTTATTTATTTATTATAACTCCTTGAATTTCCAAGGCAGCTTGGCCAATCATTATTATTGATTGCATTGTGGTAATGTATGAGAAATTTCAGTTTTCTCTCTGCATTAATTTTTAAATACAATATTTCTGGCACATTTATTGTCTGAAAGTCTGGAATATAATAACTTCCAATGGTATGTTTTACACTATTTTAAAAAAGGAGAAACTAAGTGACACCTTGTATTTTTCAATAACAGTTCGGGGACACTAAGCTGTAGGAATGAGAGAGAATAAAATAAAAAACGTACAACAAACCTGTTTCATAAAAAGGCACTTTCCATCATTATTAAACATTTCAGATGTAAATTTCTAATAAGATCGAGCGAATGTGAGACAAAATGTAGCCCAAATAAAGTTCATGAATGTTTTTTTTAAATATGTTGCATATTTGTAATAGTATAGTTTTATTACACCTTTTCACGAATTTATGATAATTAACACAGATATATAATAAGCCAATATTGCTACTTTGTTTCCCAGTAACAGAAAAAAAAGATTGGTCCTGCTTTTAACCAAAGATAATCAAACTACTGATTAGAACGTCCTTTTTCTAAGATATATTCTGAAAGAGTAATTTTAATTGCTGTTTCTAAATATCACTGATTTTTAAATGGGGATTCATACATCCAAATAAGCAACTATGAGAAAGAACAAAAAGAATCTATGATACTGATAGGTAGGGTTTCACCTCCAATGCCTAGAATGAGTCAGAACAAGTTCTTTCTTCAGTTCTTAAGGCAGTGGTTCTCAACCTGTGGTTCCCTAGATGTTTTGGCCTTCAACTTCCAGAAATCTTAACAGCTGGTAAATTGGCTGGGATTTCTGGGAGTTGTAGGCCAAAACACCTGGCGACCCACAGGTTGAGAACCACTGTCTTAAGGGATACTTTTGAAAATACAATGGGCCCTTGGTATCCACTGGGATTTGGTTCTAGGACTCCTCGTTGACACCAAAACCCAAAATACAATGGCATAGTAAGATGGGTGTTCCTATATAAAATGATAAAATCAAAGTTTGCTTTAATGGATTTATTAAAATTATTTTCAAGCTATGGATAGCTGAATCTGTGGAGGCATATTTATACATATACACAATGAACTCACCTATTTTTATTGCTAGCTTGCAAAGTGGAAAAGAACAAATATATATAGTGCTATGGTACCCTAGAGACACTGATGAGATCTGCTGTTGCCTATGAAAACTTGTGTAGCAACAGAACAATTAGTCTCTAAGGTATCATACTACTTAAAGATGATCACAGCTATTGGGAGGGGGACTTTCTCTCATTCCTGTTGTTGCTGCTCTTCCAGCCCTTCTTTCAAGAGCAATTTTTCCAAACGGAAAAGTCAACACAGGACTAATAGTCTTCCATTTTCCTTTTTAATCCATTGTTGTGACCTGGCTGGGAATTCTATATACACCTTACTAAACCACCATTCCCGGGATTTCATGGGATGTTGCCATGAAAATAAACATGGAATCATAGTGTTGTAATTGCATAGTGTAAAAGGGCTCCTGCCATCATAAACAGGAATTCTACCTGGCTCTTAGAGCATTCATTAGGGATCCCGAAGATCCCACCTCACCCTGCCCAAGTTCTCTGGTCTTGTATATCCCTGAAAATACAGCAAAATGGTCAGGATTCCTCTCTGAAGACAGGGGTGGGTGTTGAGGGAGGGATTAATTTTTGGGAAAATGTGGGGCACAAGGGAGTAACAGTAAGGGCAGCTTCTCAGTACGGGTCTTGCAGTGATCCATCCATGTTGACATTGTAGGCTTAGAAGTCCATTTTAGTTCCCTTCATTTTATGAAGAGGATTGGACACCCCACTCCACCAGTGAGACTCAAATAATATTGTTTCTGAAACCTACAACTACAAAGCAGGCAAGAATTGAACAATATGCCGAAGAATAATCTACAGCTCTACCAGATTGTTTAACTTCAATTCACAGCAGGTTCACAATGATTTCTTGAAAGGAGCTATGTTTTAAAGTATATTTCACCTTATAGACCATACTACACACAAACACAATCTACTACAAGCATTTTATTTCTTCTTCCTCTCCAGATGCCAAATGTCAGGTCAATTTAGAAGATTTTTTTCTTCTATGAACTTCACAGATTTCTGCTGTGGTGAGCCTCAAATGGAAAAGGAACTGTTGGATTAGACTTAAAGTGTACATAGTTCAGTATTCTGTTTTTCATCATGGCATAACCATTTGCAAACAGGATACTAATTCAACATGCTGAGGGAGTCAGAGGAACACAGACATCTGATATCACCAACAGTTGACCCCTTCTTCGTGATTTTATCTGCAATCCCCTTTTAAAGCTATTTAAATTAGTGCTGATTAAACTTTGTGGCAGTGAATCAAGCAAATGAATCCAGATCTCCATGAAAATTGACTAGCTCTTTACCACCACAGCCCTGGGCAACTCTATCTCAGTTCATGGAAATGTTATAAAAGAGAGTCAGCAGACTCTGTTGAAAGAATTTTTGGTGTAGGAATGGGAGAAAGATCTACTGTTATGGAAGGTAGAAGTTACGTACAACCCATTTCAAATTGTGCAATTAAGCACTCCTTTATAAGTGTTTCATCAAAAATCAACTCAAAAACCCTGGATTGACTTATCCACGGGTCCTATCCATGGGTCAATGTGACTACTATACCTTAACCCTAATAAAGACGGATCCATCGCCTTCTCTGAGTGCAGTGGCGAAAACAAGAGCTTAGTCCAATCCAGGAGAGCCTAAAAGAAGCCTAAAAGACAGTACTCTACTGACTGTGCCATGTGACCACTTCTGGCCTATTAAAATGCCTGGGTAGAAAAATGGCCGTGGCAGCCAGTAGCAGCTGACCCTTTGAGGCAGCATTGGTGTTTTCCCTTTCTGTGGAATGGCCAGTGGCTTATCCATGGGTCATATCAAACGCCCTAATTTTGATTCCAGACCCTGCCCTCAACTTATAACTGAGGTTGATTTATACATGTGTGTATACTTTCTTCTATCTTTACACAGAACACACTAGGGTGCATTCATCAGTTCAATGGGGGCCCTGGTTATCATTACAAGGCCACATATTCCACTATGCCCTGTAGCTATACAAATATAGTATTACTAATATGTGATCTGAAGTTATACAACCAAGCAGAATTTATGTGAAGGCTAATTTCAAATCCCCTAAATCGCATCCAACCTGCTCTAAGAAGTAGGACTTTCCCAGTCCCCTTATTTCTTTTTCTGACATGAGCCCTCACAGCCATCCATTCTGGTTCATTTTATTTCTTCACACAGTAAATTTCTTTTTTAAGGCTTACCAATTCACTGTGCATAAAAATACTTGTGAAATCATATCCCATGTGGAAAATCTGAAATCTAACATGTTAGTCTACAATAATTCTAACAAGACAAAACAGTGTTGTCATAATAACATCTGATACCACGATTTATCCCTGATAAAATGTCAAATATGTACATGAAAATGAGGGTAAGGGTTATAACATTCTATTGGCAGAACTTAACCAAGAATTTAAAAAATAACACTGTGCTGAGCAACGCAAAAGCTGATAAATTTCTTGGGAAGAAATTTTTAAAAAATTCAGATGAGCAAATCCAGTGATTCTGGCTATGAATGTCTTCGACAATACACGTTTTAATGTTTTTAGCCACAGAATGATCCTAAGGGCACTCAAAAATACAGCATATAGAATCCTTGCCCCCAAATTCTAAAAACAGGCTGTTTTCATGCTCCCTAAATAATCTAACCTAAAAGTAGAAAACAAATATGTTAGGAGCCCATAAAAAGATTAAGCTCATTTTTCCTTGCTAATACATAAATATCTAAGGCTAGTAATGTGATCTGATGGAGAAAAATGTGCACAACGTCATTTTAAAAAATACACATTGCAAAATATGCACTTTAAAAACAAATCACACAAAAAATACATATATCTGAACATTATGTTTCAAACATGTGTTACTCGAAGAATACAAAATTGTGCATATTAGGAAAAGTATACTAAAATCTACACACATTTCAACAAAAAACCAAAAAATCATGGAATCCGATATGGACTTGTGATGGGCTGAGAATATCAGTTGCATTTAATTGTATCAGCTTCAATGATAGGATAACGAACCTGATGCATTTCCACACTCTCAGTCAGTAGGACACAGCCTAAAGAAAGTGACCAGTTCCTGTCTGACCTTGGAAGCTAAGTAGGTTCTGCCCTGGTTAGTAAATGAATGGAAACTACCAATGAATGCCAGGTGCTGTAGGCTATATTCAAAGGAAGGAAAAGGCAAGCTGTTTTGTGCATAAGAAAATGCTACGAAGTTCATATGGTTGCCATCAGTTGACAGGTTACTTGAAAGCACATACAGGCACATTTTTAAACAGACAACTACGGTTGTTTATAGAGGACAATCTTCCATTTGAAGGGTAGTCAGGGAACATTCCCCTTTTTGAGGATATCCTGTATTTCAAGGCCTATCTCATCTGAATCTGATTTAAAATGGAAGAATTACAAGAAGGGAGATCTGGAACCTTGAAGCTATCCATCCACAGTTAGCTCCTGGACACCAGGCTCAACTGACATCCAAGCAACCTGGACATCGTTTTTTTCATTCGTGAGACGTATTGCAATTCTGTTCAAATTACAAAAGTAAGCCAAGATCCTCCATTATACTTTTATAATAAACATTAAGATAGTTAAATGATGGTTGCCCTACAGCAGCCGCTGTTGAATGCTGTCATTGTCCAAACAATTGCCTATCTGCAAATGTGCCTGCTTTTTCCACAATCCCAGTGAATCAAGTGCTACACCAAAAGCACTGATGAGTAGTTCTGTATCCTTCAAGAAAGTGGAAGGCCATATGCAACTGCTACACTTGCAAAACTACACTTATGCAACTGCAAACTGAATACAGATGCCATGCCATGGTTCAAAAAACACAACTCAGTGCATAAGGAGATTTATTACCTTCATTCTACACATATTGCTTTCTATTTCAGTGATATATGAAGTTCAGTGGCAAATCAAAGTCTAATACTCTGAACACGTCTGTTACAAAGTAGATTACGCAATCCACACTATAAGCAAGGGAAATGCATATCACTACAAGGAGACCAATTTATTTGTGCCACCAAATCTACCAATCAGTGAGAACCAAATGTGACCAGAATTCCATTCCATTTTATTACCTAGGCTGGAAAACAACAGTATACCACCTGTTGATCCTATTAATATTTCCAACAGAAACAAAATTAAACAAGTCTTTGTTTTTAAAAGCATGTTATCTATTTCTGTCCACAAAACCCCATGATAATTGCCAAGGATCTGTCTGCTTTCATTTTAAGAAGGGTACTCTTTTGACAGTCTGTCATACAAGTTATGCTTAATTGTCACAGCATTCACAGATGTCCCACAAAAATCAACACTGCTTTCAACAAAACAAGAAAGAAAAAATGAACAACAAGAAACAGACTTAAACCCCTTCCTCCAAACCTTGGTATTTGAATACTTACGGCTGTCATAGCATATGTTGCCCAAGGCACGCCCTGTTTGAAGGAGCACTTCCTGATCTTTGCAGTTTAAGAGCTGAACCAGAGGCGGGATCAAGCCAGCATCAACGCACGGATTCCGCATAAACTCTACAAGCCACAGAGAAAGGTTTAATTACAGGGTAGTTGCTGGGATCTGATGGTTTCTTGTTATCAGAGCCTAGACCAGAAGCATCGGAATTGCATTTCTGTACAATAATAAATGTAGGAACAGAATACAAATATCTGAGCTTAAAACAAAGAAAACAACCCTACGAATGATCATCATATTCAAAATTTTAGATATCAGTTGTCAAATGTGGATTCATTTGGCAAGAAGATTTGAAATAACCTTTGTTGTTAGATCAGTTAAATACATGGCATATTTTAAGAACAATGACTAGAGGAAAAAAATATAAGATTACTAGACATCTCTTGCACGTTAAAGAAGCACAAAAGAACGCAATTAAAGAAAATTTGATTTAAGAAAGCAAAATTAACTTCTAAATTAAATATCCAATTCAGTAAAAAAAATACTGATAAAACCATGAAATGGGTGCAAAACAAAATGTCAAAGCTATAGATTCAAAGGAGACAGCAGTATGAAAAGTGGCCCAATGGTATTCAAGTCTTCCATGTATGTGGGGTGGTAAATGAGGCATCTAAAATGTTGAAACTGTTTTGAGGATAGGATTCAGCACCTTGGATAGTTCTTTTAGAGTCCAGCCTGAGGTCCCTTCCACACAGCTGGATAAAATCCCACATTATCTGCTTTGAACTGGGATATATAACAATGTGGACTCAGATAACCCAGTTCAAAGCAGATATTGTGGGATTTTCTGCCTTGATATTCTGGGTTATACAGCTGTGTGGAAGGGCTCTGTGGACCCTTCTAAACTGCCCCTATATCCCAGGATCTGATCCCAGATTATCTTCTTATCCCAGATTATCTAGGATAAGAATCCAGTTTAAAGCATATCATCTGGCATCAGATCCTGGGGTATAGGACAGTGTAGAAGGGCCTAAGACCTAAAGTAATTTACTGCCCTAATAACATGGAAGACACTAATCACCACTGTCAGGCTCTCTCTGCTTGACCATCATGCAGTATTGAGTAAATCATTCTCCATTTATAGAATGAAAATAGAAAAGCACTGCATGTTACAAGTGTTTGTTTAAGGAGAGATAAAAACAATTGTAACAGTTTTGTAGCAGATAGTATAAGTATTATCTATCTACAGTCCTTACAATAAACTAAAATGGACACAAAATCTATATATATAAAAGAGTGATGGCATCAGGGCAGCGGACAAAACAACAAAACTACAGGCCCCCCAACCTCGAAATTTGACAACACAACCCATCATTCACGGCTCTAGGTTGATACAACAAAAAGAAAAGAAAAATAAAGTCCTAATTACAGGGAGAGGAATAATAGTTTTTATCCATTTGCTGCCAGTTTGAAAGCTAAGCTCCACCCACTTGGTCTCCTAGCAACCAACTCAGCCCAGGGGACAGGCAAAGTTAGGCCTCACTTAGGCCTCTTCCACAGATTATCAGATTTTAACTCGATTTATATGGCAGTGTAGACTCAAGGCCCTTCCAAACAGCTATATAATCAATTTAGAATCTTATATTATCTGCTTTGAACTGGATTATCTTGACTCCACACTGCCATATAATCCACTTCAATGTGCATACTAAACATAAAGACAATCATACAACAGGCATTCAATACCACCACTACCTCAACAATTTCTCACCAACACCACCAGACAACGCCACAGCAACGCGTGGCCGGGCAGAGCTAGTATTTTATATAATGCATTCATTATTCCAAGCTCATAGATCAGTGGACACAGAAATGAAGACACAGAAATGAAGGCACACTGTTTCTAGCCACAGGGTTCTTACTATTTTTGACTCCCAATTTTGAGGAAAAGGTGGGAGATGCAGCTACTATGCTTTCTGTAAAGAAAGGATTGTATAAAGGCATACCTTGCTTTAAAGACACTTTGCTAAGACTACATTTTTCAATTACACAACACAGCATCATTCTATTTACAACATTTATGCACTTAATGCTGCTAGTGTCATATTCTAGCAAATTTTATTTATTAATTTTACTTTTGCATCATTGTTTTGGGTTGGTTGCTATTGGAGTGGGGGTGTTTTTCATACTTCCATGCATGTTGGAGGAACTCTCTCTCAGATTTTGCCTGAAAACAATACAAAACTTTTATTTTAGAATTTGTTTGTGCAGACTTGGTGCACTTTGTGGGTACTGCATGCAGCCTTGGTGGCCATACTTTCCTCACCAATGTCACATATACTTGTGCAGCAATGTCATTGTTTCCCAGCACCTTTTATTTAGCAGCTCTCTGGCAGGATTTGCTTTGTCACATACTTATTCACCTGAAGCCAATGGCCATTTACTCAAAATAAATGGCTTATTTCAAGGCTGGGCTTTGAAATGCCTAATGTTTGAAATACATTTGAATGCTTTGCTTTTATGAACGTTTTGTCTTAGAGTTGGAGAAAAAATAGGTGTTTTAAAAACCACAAGCTCAGTAAGAGTAAACAGTCTGAACATTATTTTCCTACGCGCAGATGCATCAGTAATGTGTATGCCAATGCACACCACATTCCAAAACGAGTCTCAGGTGCTGAATATAACCTCTGGCAGCTTCAAACAATTACTGCTGCCTTCCAGGATAATTATTTTCAGCGAGTTCTGAAAATTTACCCATATTGTATTATTGTCACTATTGCAAAGATAAGCAGTACTTTAGAACACCAAAACAATATACTGTGCTCAGGGGTATGTGGAAATGAAAATTTAACCACGGTTTTCAGCTATGACTATGCTGTTATGTTTTTACTCATTGAACGCACTAAACTTTGAAGTCTGCATGCCTGCTCAAGGGAACAGTGACAATGGTTACATGTTACTCAGGCTCTTTATTCAGGCCAGAAGGACCCTCATTACTCCATGGAGTCTTCTTCCAGGCATCACGTCCAGCTAAGGTTAAGTACTTCTGGTGCAGGATATCTCCCAAAGTAAGTAAGTAAGTACGGTCTGGACAAAGTTAACCAGTGAAAATTTGCAGGATATAGCCAATTCATTTGACAAGTGTTCACTGGATAAGATCTCACGAGTTGCTGCAGGACAGGAACAGCTTATTGCCAAGACTAACCCTTCAATTCCTATGGACCAATTCTGGACTGAGCCGAGGATGCAGGTATGCTGGATACAGATTTCTTTTTGCTTGCAGTTGTGCAGAGTCATGTCTCTTTTCTCTGTATCTAAAGGTATTGCACTAGCCTGCAAACAGTGTTATAAATTCAGACTTCTATATGTTACCAAAGCAACATTAAATTCGCTTTGTTCCTGCCATCCCCTATTAGATTTGTGCTAGCATCTGGTAAGAAGGTAACAGCAGCACAGGGAAACTAACTGGAGCTTGTAGTTGCTTGGGAGCTTGCTGAAGATGACATTACAAGATATTTGGAATCACTTTGCTAGACCCTTGTGAAAATCCCAACAGTAAAAAGTATACCAACATCTTCCTTTATTATGTAGGCTGATGTCCCACAATGGCCTTAACAGACCTTTGGAGAGAGAGAAAAGCATCAGTGTAGGATGAAACCGATCAAGTGTTTCTTTGGGTACTGGCAAACATTATGTAAGAAACCATAAAAAAGAAATACAATAGAGTCTCACTTATCCAACATAAACGGGCCGGCAGAATGTTGGATAAGCGAATATGTTGGATAATAAGGAGGGATTAAGGAAAAGCCTATTAAACATCAAGTTAGATTATGATTTTACAAAGGAAGCACCAAAACATCATGTTAGACAACAAATTTGACAGAAAAAGTAGTTCAATACGCAGTAATGCTATGTAGTAATTACTGTATTTACAAATTTAGCACCAAAATATCACAATGTATTGAAAACATTGACTACAAAAATGCGTTGGATAGTTCAGAACGTTGGATAAGTGAACATTGGATAAGTGAGACTCTACTGTGCCAACGAATTATAGCATCAATGTAAGTTAAAGTGTTAAATTCAGAAATAAGTCTTCAGCAGCGTTTGTTGGCAAAACTGTGGAAGTCTGCCACATAATTTTCCTTAATTAACAAAAAAACAACAACAATACTGAATATTTTCTACAATGGATAATACTTTAGAAAGGATCATGACTGCATACTGCTTTGATGTAGCGAACAAATGGATGACTAAGAACTAATGTATTATCAAGGCAGAACAAAACAAAAAGAGTGGAGAAGAAACAAATGAAAAATCTATTCTATAAAATGAAAACATAAATGAAGTAAAACATACTGACAAGTGAGCTGCAAAACTGAAGATGTTCCAGCCGAAAAGGCCTTGTGGAAAACCTCACCATTTTTGGCTACTTCTGCTATGATGTTAGCTACTTTTGCAGTGCAGGAAGATTGTGGAGTCAACAGACTTGCAAACACCTGGAGGATCCCACTTTTCTGGATTTTGTCACTTGTCTCTGTATCTGAAAAGAAGGAAATAGATATAACACAGAATACTGTAAAAGAAATGATAAAAAAATAGAATTTTCTGAATTTTCAGAGTGTTGGGTGGCCAGTACGTCTCACTTACAATTTTTATGGCCTAACTTATTTAAGAGAAACATAAACCTGGTTCAAAAGAAGCTACAGGACTTTTCATTTACACTTAAGACATCAATCATTTACTGTCCTTGTAAGTAGCCCAAAACGTTGCACCTCTTCTTTTCAATACAGTGAACCACTGGGAAGCTCAATGACCCCTAACAATATTGTCTGCAATTAGTGTGCAAGACACAATAGTGTGATCACGCTTGCTGCACTGCAGAGGAATTTGCACATTATCGCCTTGCTTTTATCACCCCTCCTTGTGATAGACTTCTTGGCCGTATAAATTAAATCAATGGGATAAAATGCATCCTGAAAAGAACCACAGAAAATAAAATTAACCTCTTGCCTCAGGTTAGCTGTGTGCGGCAGAGATGCCCTGATTTATTTTACTCAGATCAGAAGCACCAATAAAACACAATGACTCGGGCTAAAACAAACCTCTGGCAAAAACTGGATTATCAGATATTTGTGTTTTGGTAGAAGAAGACATGCAATATAAATTAATGTTTTGCCCATTTTCTTTCCTCCCCCTTGTCTTTGCAGTAAGCCACATCATGTCATCTGTCACACAAAAAACCGTAAAAATTAGCTTCGTCCACATAGGACCTTCATTCACTGTTTTATCAATGCTTTGCTGCTAAGTGCACTGGAAACTATTTGGAAACCAGCAGGTAAGAAAAAATGGACAAGTTGTCAGCTGTCATTGATTATAGAAATCATGTAACACCCACACACACACAACACTATTGCATTGGCTACCAATCTGTTTCTGGGCATACTTCAAAGTGCTGTTTTTAACCTTTAAAACTCTACATGGCTTGGATCCAGACTATCTGATGGTCACCTGCCTGCCTGCAATTTAAGATTGGTAGGGGAGAGCTTTCTTTTGGTTCTACCACCTTCAGGAGCACATTTGGTGATTACACAAAAGAGAGTCTTCTTCATGGCTACTCCCAGGTTGTGGAACTTCCCTTCCTTGGGAGGCTCTGTTGGCTCCCTCTTTGTTATCTTTCTGCCAACGGGTAATATCTTTTTATTCAGGAAGACCTTTGAGATATAGATTGTTTAGAAGTAGTGTGTATAAAGCATTGCATTGTATTTCTTACCTTTTATTAGTAATTGTGTTTTAACCACTTTAAAAATATGACTCTTTTAAAAATTGTTTTCTAACATTTGTAAAGGCCCTGTGATAGTACAGTGGGTTAAACCATTGAGTGGCTGAACTTGCTGACAGAAAGGTCGGAAGTTTGAATCTGGGGAGTGGGGTAAGCCCCCGCTGTTAGCCCTAGCTTCTGCCAACCTAGCAGTTCGAAAACATGCAAATGTTGAGTAGATCAATAGGTTCCACAGTCATGAGGAATGTCTATGGACAACGTCGGCTCTTCAGGTTAGAAATGGAGATGAGCACCACACCCCAGAGTCAGGCATGACTAGACTTAATGTCAAGGGAAACCTTTACTAACATTTGTCAAATTATTTCAGGGTGGCTTACAACACATAGAGAATCAAACATTCAATGCCGTACAAAAACACAAAATAACATAAACCAAAAGATAAAGCCAATTTACATTTAGACAAGCAACAAAGACAATCAGACAACTGAATACAGACCAAAAAATTCACAGCTGAAAACTGGCTAGGATTTTTGGGAGTTGTAGACCAAAACACCTGGGGACCCATAGGTTGGCAACCTCTGGCATAAGGGGGAAAGATGAACCATTGCCCCAGTTCCCTGGCCCTATTCTAAACTGCAACTCACACATATGTATGTGTGCAGACTCTTTAAACATTATGAAAGAGCTTAGAGTGGGACTGGAGTTTGGTTGCAGGAAACCAAATCTCTGGATGCCCAAGTCCCATTATAGTCAATGTAACATAATAATAAAACTGTGCCCTATACTGACAAAATCAAAATTTGCTTTCTGGATTTAAAATATATACCGTATATACTTGAATATAAGCCAAGTTTTTGGTCCTTTTTTAGAGCTAAAAAAGCGCCCTTCGGCTTAAACTTGAATAAGGTCTTATCTTAAATTTCAGTTTCATGTGAATATTCAAAAACATTTAACCTACTGATGCCTCAGTTAATGTAATTTTATTGGTATCTATTTTTATTTTTTGAAATTTTCCAGTAGCTGCTGCATTTCCCACCTTCGTCTTATATTTGAGTCAGTAAGTTTTCCCAGTTTTTTTGTAGTAAAATTAGGTGCCTCAGCTGATATTCGAGTCGGCTTATACTAGAGTATATATAGTATATATATTCAATCCATGCATGACTGAATCCATGGATACAGAATCAGTGGATATGGAGGGTCGGCTGTAACACTATTTAATCTAACTGTGATGTTATATGCACCACTGCAAAAAGATTGTGCTTTTTGCTGCATACTGGCATGGTTTAAAAAAAAATCAAAGAAATACAGGTCACAGAGAATGTACGTTTGAGAGAGGATCTTTTTTGTTAGTTTTAATTTTTTTCCATCGTGCAGAAATTTTTCAATAGCAAACCATCTCTGCTGAAAGGTTTTGTATTTCTTTTAGATATATATAATTTAAAGGCATGTTTTAAGTGCTTTATCCAACCTCATCAGCATGGGGCCCAGTAAATGTGTTTGACCAAAATACTAATTATTCCCTGCCTTCTTGGGCTCTGTCTGCTGTAGGCAAAAACAGTTTAAAAGCAGTGACCCATTTGAGTAGGATTGATTCTGGAAAAGAGGGGTGAAGAGAGAGAGGGAAGAAAGGCAAGCAGAAAAGCAGGACAAGACCAACTCTATTTTAGAGGCAGTGCCCTCAGGTGGCTAAGTACTCTCAACTGTTAAAATATTTAAAGACTCCTTCTTATTTTGCATGTACAGGCTTGAAACAAAAACAGACGTAGCTTATGTCAGCATGCTGGGGGTGGAGGGAATATCACCCCGTGAAGGACAATAAAGATGAAACTGTTATTGGGATTTTCTTCTCCCTGGAAGCAAATCTTACAGGATCAGCAATAGTTGTGGACTAACACCAGATCTCTGGTTCACAAAGGCTGGATGTACACTGCAGTATAATGCAGTTCCAAACTGGATTATATGGCAATATAGATCCTGCTAGGGAGAACTGTACTACAGTTGCTTTATGCAGAACAGAAATCTCTGGGAAATGGAGGAAAACAGTAAGCAGGAGGTGGGAAGGGGGTGGGGGCTTTTCTTATTACCTTTGTAAAGAGCTCCAGGAGAAAACTATGAAATAACTATGGAATTACTATTAACTGGTCACTCTTTTTTCTCATACGAAAGGTATATAGTGGGTCCTTGGTATCTGCTGGGGTTTGTATCCACGATTTTCCATAGGTACCAAAATCCATGGATAGTCAAGTCTCATTATATACAATAGTGTTGCGAAACAATGTCCCTTAAATAAAATGACAAAATCAAGAATGTACTTTTCGGATAGTTTTTAGGGCTGTATCAAATGCCTGGATGAAGAGTCTGTGTATAGGGAGAGGCAGTTGTACATGAAAATTACTTCATCCTTTTGGAGTAAAACTGTCATTCTAGCCTCATCTTAAAGGCCTAGGAAGAAGTTCAAATAATAATAATAATAATATCACTACCTCTCAAAATATTGATCTGGATAGCTCTGTCAAGTGTAAATCATGATACCAGCAAGAACTTTATCTCTTTCCTTCTGGCTGCAGCAAGACAGGTCATTCTGTGCAATGGGAAGGATAATTTAATCATGTCTGTAGATAACTGGTTCAGTGGACATTTGAAATCAGTTATCTTAGAGAAACACACACATCAAATTAGATAGGGGAAGGAACCAATAGTGTCTTCTTCTGAGACAGTGAGATTGGCCTGTATCAACCACATGAACCACAAGAAAAAGATCAAAGAGGTCCACGCATATTTCATAGTAATTTATGGACAAAATCAATAATGATATACGAAAGAGACAGTATCCATTTTTACCCATTCACTGATGTAACTGTTTGCAAATGGATCTTGCAGACCTTTGAGACTGAGAGAGCATAAGATTTCATAGACATAAGTCTATTTTATAAGATGCATGGATTAAAATGTGTTTGTATGTATCTGTTATAATGGCTATATGTATTTTTATCTAATACATTTATTTTAAAAAAGAAGAAATGTATACCAACACATTTTAAGGTAAGCTTCTAAGCGCTACTCCGGAATAGTGCTTTATAACTTGTAACTCTGATACACATTCATTAAAGATACATTGAAAGTCGGGAAAGCTTCCAGAAGGCACTTTTCCCAAAGAAGATGGCTGGCAGCAAAAAAAGAGAGAAAAATCTGTTTTTGGAGTGCTTCAAATCTCCAGAAAGGGAGGCTCAGCCTGTATAAATGCCCAGTGGGAAGCAGACAGAATTGTGGGGGTATCTGTCAAATGAAAATTATAAGGAGAGGTTGAAAACAAAATTGAACAGTTTTGTCCCTCTGCAAATAACCATCTACCCAAAAATGATGGATAAGTGCTGGAGGCTAGGGCTGTAATCAGAGAACCTAATAAAACATGCACAATCGCTAACAGACTTTTTGTCAAATTAAGGTGGAAATATTAAATGTGCATTACATAATGTGAAAAGTGACCTCCCTCCATTTCCATTTCTGTTTAAAATCCCCTTTTAAATTACCACTGTTCATTCTACTGCCAACACAGCACACTTTCTGAAACTGTCGAATAATTTTAAAATTCCTTTGGGCAAGAATTCTCAATGCCACTGTTTTATTATATTTACACAGAGAGTGCAGTTGGCTAGTTCTTTTCATATCTCATCATAGTAAATATGGGCTGCTACATGTCTACCAAAGAGTACTCTTGGGTTTAGATAAAATTGAGAGTGGAGAAGAGGGCAGCATTGAGACTTATGTTTCTTCTGTTCAAATCTGCTGGAACAGCTGAGCAAGAAGAATAGCTGAGCAGTGATGGACATTTCTGCCTCTTAGCCATTGTTACAAATGTTGACTCAGACTACTCGTCCAGAGGGTTTCATCAATATAATACAATCTGACCTGCTGAACAACACTGCCTGCTGAATTCACCCGCCTGCCTGCATTTATATAACAAAACTTGTGAACCCAAAATACCATTGCTCAGAAACGGCTATCCAAGTTTCCAGAGTTAAACCTGTCTGTATTTTCATTATTTTCAGAAACCCTGGGGTACTTTGATGCCTTAGTGTTATTGAAAAAGGGCGCATTTGCTTTTGATGCCTATTACAGCTAATTTGCACTTAGCAAACTGCTGAAATGGTGCACAGAGAATTGCGAAAATGAAATAGATGCAGAAAAATAAAACAGAACTCCAGAATCATTTGACTGAGATAAGTAATATCTAATTCGTTGAGGTATCACCTCTGAAGTACCTAGATTAATTTTATGATGCAAAAAACAAATCTAGGTATGATAGTGGCAAATGTTATTTAGTCAAAAGTTTCAGTCATGAACTAACAGACAAGAAATAATTACCAAAGCCATTTGGCATCAACATCAGCCTTTTCCAACCTGGTGCTTTCCAGATGATCTTGGTATAATCACCTTGAGCCAGGATGATAGCAGTTGGGGAAGCTCATCTAACCTGGGGGGGGGGGGCTACTAATGGCTGATCTAAGGCCATTCGACTCTCTTGTATCTTAGTCCTACTACTTAGCAGTTACAATAAATCAGAGATGGGAATAGTATGATCCTGTCAGTATCATAGGTCCCGCCCAACATGTTTGCCTTGCGATGCTTTTTCATATGCTTTGTAATACTGGATAATGGGTTGTGTTACACATCTTGTAATGCTATGAAAAGAGATTGTTTATCATTTGTAACTTGGGATAATCAGTAGACATGTGAGGAGGAAAACAATATGTGAGCTTCCAAGATCATTCCTGTAAGAAACCTAGTCCAAGGGGGAAAGAGGGGCAAGCCCTAGGACAGTGACTCTCAACCTGTGGGTCCCCAGATGTTTTGGCCTTCAAATCCCAGAAATCCTAACAGCTGGTAAACGGTCTGGGATTTCCTGCAGTTGTCAGCCAAAATACTTGGGGACCTATAGGTTGAGAACCTATAAGAGAATAGGAAGTTTTGAGTTGTTGGCAAATGGGATGACAGCCCGCAAAAAGGTTTGAACAGCTTTGTGTTTTACATATACCGCATACTGAAAGGCTTCAGTTTTAACAACGATATGCTGTGATCAACTCAATTTTTGAATAAAGTTATCTGAATCTGCTGAAAGTTTTTATTTCTGAACTGAAGTCAGCCAGTACATTACAGACCCTTCAAGTGTTGCTGGCTAGCAGCCATGGCCAGCAGAGCCAATGGTAAGAACTATGAAATATGCCATCCAACCGCATATGCAGGGCCACACAATTCCCACATCCAGGAGGGATCAATATCATACAAAGTGGTAGGAAAAGCTGTTTCTGATCTCATGTTTGTTCTCGACGCTTGCTCATGAAATAATAAAAACATTGTTCTGCGATGCTATATATCAATGCAGATTCTAATAACACACTTGCAATTATAAATCTCACTCAATTATTAAGAGGGCCTTCCTTGAGTGACATCGGTCACAACAGTACAATGGGTAGCCATCAGGGACTTGGTACAGCCATTACCAACGTCCACAAATGCAACACTCTACTGATAAATAACCACTTCATTGGTAGCATTTATATACAAGGCGAACAATCTGCTATTTTGAAAGCATTCAGTGTCTGATTATTTTACTATTTAAATTCATTGCTGGCTCTTATACCACACAATTTAAATGTTTTCCTACTGTTTCAGATGATTATTTGTTTTAACCTTAAAATCCATGAATTTATTGATTGGTGATGGGTGAGTATTGTGTTGTTTTGTTTTAGGGGTTTTGTTTGTTGTTTTGGGTTTGATTTTTCTGGTTTTTTATAAACTGCACAGAGATAATTTGCAAGTAGGATAGAAAATAAGCATACTGAAGTAATAAGCAAAACCAAGATGTAGTATCTACTGTAAAATTGCAGCCTGACTGCAACCAAATTAATAGCAACGTAACAGTCTATAAGGAGTGACTCATGTGCAAGCTCTTCCTTTCTCCTTTTCTTAAACTCAATCATATGTGAGATTTACTCTTTTGGAGGATGGGGGATTATGCACCATAACTGAAAAGATGTTCTAAATCTATAGCAAACACTGGAGAAAATTTCTTTAGTTTCATAGTCTCCCTTTTACATGCACTTATCAAAAGGGAAGTGGACAAGTGTATAAATAAGTAATGATCAGCCACATGCAAAATGACATAAAATGCTCATCTTGCTCTTACAGCAACTGAGGTGGAGAAGTAGGATGGCTTGGGAAAAGGAAATCTCCTGACTTAGCATAAAAGCTGCAGATCTAGGCATCCATAAATATGTGATGAAGTTTCTGGCCATCTATGTTTTGACCTTTCAGTTCCACCAATCTGTAAAGCTACAATAAAACAAGATCTAGGAATACAAGTTGCCTCTAAGAGCTGGGCATTCCATATTAATTTACAGTTTCCATATATGCGTTAACTTTGAACTATATAGTCATAAAATTATAGAGAGTTTCAAGAGACCACAAGGGCCATCCAGTCCAACCTCCTGCCATGCAGGAACACAACACACCTGATAGATAGCCATCCAGTCTCTGTTCAAAATCGTCTAAAATAATAGCCTCCACCATACTCCAAGGCAGCGCATTCCCCTGCTGAACTGCTCTTACCATAATAGTCATTCAAGCACTGAAAATACTAGGAATAAAAAGCACACACAACTATACCACACCCTTTAAAAAGCAACATTAAAGTAAAATATAACCCCTCTCTACCAAAAACCCCTAAAGACTACCCACCCACTCAAGTAGCCTCACAAAGTAAGCCATTTTTTTCTAGGTAAAATGAAAAATAATATGAAGAAGAAACTATTTCTACTACATATATGATTGTCTTATCTCTCCCTGTTGAAACTAACATGTGACTGGTTGTAATGTATTTTCCAGACTTTTCCACTAACAGATATAGATATTCCATTCTATCTGATAAGATTACCATTGTTTCCTGATTAAATTCAACAATAGTTGCACCACATAGGAAATTAGGGATACTCCTCAGAAATGAATTAGCGATCATCTGTCTTCTATTTGGCTCGATGATTAATGCACAGAATTATAGCTTCTCTGGTAATGTCATCCCTGTTACAATAAAAATATTACCTAGTCAATAGGAAGATACCAGTTAATGCAGCATGTTC
This sequence comes from Anolis carolinensis, assembly GCF_035594765.1. Lineage (NCBI taxonomy): Eukaryota > Metazoa > Chordata > Lepidosauria > Squamata > Anolidae > Anolis > Anolis carolinensis. Next base: position 24,151,227 of record NC_085845.1, on the reverse strand, counting down.
TATCTTTCTGGTTCCTTCTCTGTTTCCAGATTCCTTGCAAAGTTTGGTCAGGAGACAACCATATAATCACTGTTTTAAGGGTTACAGGGGACTGCATGAAAATCCTTTTAACACAACATTTCTTTAAATCCTGTATGTACAGAATTTTATAGAAATTCTATGGAAGGGCTTATTCATTTTTTCCTTTCTAAGTTTATTAGATGCTATGATCTTTCTGACATGAGCATCATTTCACTGAATATACCTGGCCTTTTCATGTTCTTTCCAAAGATTGTCATCTCTGAACTGCTACTAAATCAGGTTAGATGTTCACTTCTATTACCACCATACAAAGTAATTGGTTAGAAAGAATACACACAATTTCAAAACCATCTCCCTTATCCCTCAGCTATAATCCAATGATTCAGATAGAAGTTTAAGGCTTTTAGATGTCCGTATAATATTTCTCACTGTAGGAAGCACTACCCAATAAAGAAAGATGAAGGCAAACCATAAAAATACAAAGCTCATTTTCTTTACCTGACACACTGTATTCAACTAGCAATGTTTAACTATATATAAGGTAGGTAAAGGTTTCCCCTGACGTTCAGTCCAGTCGTAGCTGACTCTGGGGGTTGGTGCTCATCTCAATTTCTAAGCCGAAGAGCCGGCGTTGTCCGTAGACACCTCCAAGGTCATGTGGCCGGCATGACTGCATGGAGCGCCGTTAACTATATATATAGTCATTAAATACTACTAACTGCAAGGTTATTGATGAACAGGATCATAAAGCTGAGCTGGGTCTTGGTGACCATTTCAGATAGCCATATTGATTTAGTGAGTGTCAATTAGGTAGAGTATTGGTATATTCAGGGAAATATACAATGGGCAGTCCCAAAGTTTTATATGAATAATTAAAAAAAAACAGCAGGCTAAGTCTTGGCGTACAATAAATGTAGCCCATGAGTCAAAATGAAGGAGCACTCAACACACATTTCCTTTCATTACGGAAACCTAGATTCCTTAACACTAGGTAAAATGTTAGACTGCAGGAGAGTTAATCTTAATGGCAGAGCAGGTGAGGTAGGAAAGAAGAGGATTTTTTTTTTTTTCGTGTCAGGAGCAACCGGAGTTGCTTCTGGAGTGAGAGAATTGGCCGTCTGCAAGGACGTTGCCCAGGGGACGCCTGGATGTTTTGATGTTTTTACCATCCTTGTGGGAGGCTTCTCTCATGTCCCCGCATGGAGCTGGAGCTGATAGAGGGAGCTCATCCACACTCTCCCCAGGTGGGATTCGAACCTGGCAGCTTTCAGGTCAGCAACCCAACCTTCAAGTCACTTAGTCCACTACGCCATCTGGGGGCTCTGGAAAGAAGAGGATAATACCCCTAAATAGAAAATAGTTGTTGTAAAACTATTAGAAAAACACTGATAAAAAATTAAATACGAGCACACAAAGGCTATTTTTATACTAGTGATAAGTATAATGCAGTCCATGGAACATTTGTGGCCCCAAATACAGCACCTGAAGCACATATACTCCATTTGTTTCTTAAAAAGGCTTCAGGCCAATTATGGACAATTTTTCATTTTAAAAATGGTCAAGAGCCCACCTCCTGCCCCTTAGCCCCAAAACCTTACTGCAAATGTGGCAGTTTGTTTTCCCCAAACCCACAGAGCTACCCACCGAAACTACTGAAAAACAAAAAATGGTAACTGGAAGTGAAATCACATCACTTTAAGTGCACTAAAATGTTCTGGCATAGAACCCACCCTCTCTGCATTTGCCTACCTCTTTTCTAACCTACTAAGAAACTGGAGTCATGACATGATTCTCAAATAAAGGAATTGTACAAAGCTATAGAATGAAGCATGAAAATCTGACTCTGAGGAAAGCTCCTTGATTAACATTTCTTCGATTGACTGTGAGTCATTCTTATATAAGTAAGAGTTGAAACTAGCTGTTGCACGCAAACTGAGACAATCTGACACTGCCTTCATAGACATTTTTATTTTAATCCAGCAAACACTTCAGGCCAATTCACACTTACCCATAAAGGCACAGGAACATTTATCTACATGGTGTGACTTCATGCCACTCTAGGGATGTGTGCTGAAAGCAGTCATGTCAGCAAAGGCCACACCAAGGTTGCATCTCACACAAATATCAGCAGAGCAGAGTGGGTTTATATGGACTTAAAAAGAGAAGTTGTCTTCTCCAAGCCAGAAAATTCATCTACCTAGGCCAGGGGTCCCCAAACATTTTAAACAGGGGGCCAGTTCATGGTCCCTCAGACTGTTGGAGGCCGGACTACAGTTGTTTTTTTAAAAAAAAAACAACAACTATGAACAAATTCCTATGCAGTGCACACTGCACATATCTTATTTTGAAGTAAAAAACAAAAACAAAAAAAGGAATAAATACAGCCTTCAATGTTAATCATAATCATAATAAAAATAATAAAGAGGGTTGGAAGAGACCCCTTGGGCCATTTAGTCCAGCCCCCTTCTGCCTTTGTGCACCAAAAGCACTAGCTTAATAAGCTAAAGTTAAAGCACCCCTTAATAATTAATTATTAATTAAATAATAATTAAAATACAAGCAAAGCTTTGGAAGGTACGCACAAGGCGAGGGAGGAGACGGGGAAGGTGCAAGCCTTTCCCTACTACTCTGCGCTGCACGCACCCTTCTCGGCGGAGGAGGGAGCTGCCGCCACAGAGGCCAAATAAATGGCTTTGATGGGCCGCATGTGGACCCCAGGCCTTAGTTTGGGGATCCCTGACCTAGGCCAATACTGGCAGCTATTATTGGCTATGACTCTGAATCTGAAGCAAAAGGCTTCTTTCAGCATACAGTTACTCAAAAGATGAAGTGAAAGATACCAGTAACTAATTCTGAGACACTCATTGGGCTACCACTGAGCCAAGTGGTTGAGTATTGGTCTATGACTCAGGAGCCAGAGGACACCAAAAGCAACCCTCCTTTGAAGAAACCTTAGCAAGGAAGTCCTAGGATTAGGTTCCCCTTAGGATGACTATACATTAGAAATGACTTGAAGACATCAACGACTAAATTGTGGCACCACCTCATCTCGTAGGTGTTATCTGTGTGCGTTGTCCACAATCTTTTTTTCACAGTGGCATTAGACAACACCATAGGAATGTAGTGGCTATGTTTCTGCAGCAAGGGTGAGAAGAAGGCACAAGCACTTCTCTCGGTTTTCCACAGTAGTAAAATCACTAATTAACACTGCTAATATGGATTTGTTGGCCTACTGCCAATGTAATGTTTTTATATCAACATATTACAAAATTCTACTGAAATGGCAAATAATATAATATGACCAAATTCCATCATACAAAGGTGGATTTCACTGTCACAAGCCCCTGGATGCTACTGTTGCTTCTCTAATTGTCAATGACTCCTATGCCCATATAAATAAAGGAGAGCCTCCTCCTTTTTACTTTTAATAATGGTGAGTGCAGTTTTAAATAAAGCACGATGGCTTTCGACGCAATGGGAAAGTTCATCTCAATTGCACGTATTAGTAAGCTACAAGGGAAAGCTTAAAGAAGGTTGAAGTAATTATTTTCCTGAAGTCAATTAACTTGCTTCACAAGGTTAAAATGTCTGTTTTCAAAACAGAGCATCCCCCTCTACAAGAAAGATGACTTAAGAACATAATCTCATGACATACTCATGATAAAATTAAATTTCAAGCAGCTATTTAAAAAGCATCACCTATGAGTCAAATGCAGACATTCGCCTCCTTTTCCTCTACTGAAAGCTGAAACAACTGATCTATGTGTTGCGTTGCACTTATACGTATGTATTAGCAGCTGAGATCCAATTTTTGAATATTACAAAAAAAATGTTTATCTATATATAAACTTAACAGGAATGCTTTCCATGTCTGTATGGTATGAATGGTAGCTGATGGTTCCCATGTCAGTGAGCAGATGCATTCACTCTTGTTTTTAGACTGAACTTTGAAGGAGCCTTCCAAGTTACTTAATCTGTTAGGGAAATAACAGTTCAGCATCTTGGATAGCCCTTTTAAAATCTAGAGTAAAAAAAAAATCAGATTTACCATCATGCTATGTCATCTACCAGCCCCCATTCTGTTTCCGTGTGTATTTGAATGCAAAATCAAGAAGAAGATCAAGAAGATGGAAACTTGAGCATACTAGCAAAACAACATTTGGAGCTATTAAAGAGAGACACTTTGTCCATTTTTCAATTGCACGGATTAGTGGTTTTTGAACCCTTGCAGTTTGCATTCTTGATAGGTATGGAAATTATTCAGTGAAGAAATACAGGAAAGTATTATTCTGAATCTAACAACCACCATGTTAAAATTGCTCACATCCTACCTTCTGCCATACTATTCCTAGCACTAGGAATGTTAGGACATTATATTCTTAATATTATTCAATTTAGATCTCTTATCATGCCTGGATAGCTCTCCCCAGTTCTTTTTGCTGTTCTTGAACTCTTTCATTACATTGTATTACTTAAATACAAATGTGGTTGATTAAATCAATTTAAGATTTTCTTTAATCTACTGAGGGTCAAAATTATCTTGATAGTTGATATGTTCCCTAACCTATACTGACTGTTACTTGTCATTAATTGTCAGCTGTGTTACTGTAGTCTATACCACAGGCAACTGAAATTACTAAAATACCAAAGGGTTATGAACCAGAGCAAAGGAGGAAACAACTATTTGCAACTACAAAATGTAACACGGTTATACTGGGCAAATGGACATGGAGCAGAAATATGTGTCATGGACATCTGTACATGTATGCAATGCTGCTATAATATATCTATTGAAAGGGTCCTCATCTCGAGGGTCCTCATCTGGCATCTCGATAATTTGAAATTTAACTATATATAAATAAAGTGATTTGACAAGTGCCAAATAATATTGTATTGTGTTATTATTTTAATACTGTTCATTTAGACTGATGCAGTGGCATACTAGGAATCCTAGATTCTTTTTGCACATATGCTCTTAAGTCAGGTGCCACCAATTCTTTTTGTGAACCCAATTTTTCCTCCCTAAACACAGAACTGTCAGGCTCACTTCAAAGGACCAGTCTGAACGCAGATCAAAGATAGCTGCTCTCAAATTCAATCTTTATTGAAGAATACATGACTTTGGAAAAGTCGAGAATGACCTAATGTTTACATACATCTAATTTTATCACTTCTGATGCAACGTAATATCACACGCAAATATCATCATCAAACCCCACCTTCGGGATCACATTTCTACCATGATTTCTATTCCCACACACTACAGCAATTATAATTGTTTATACTTTCAACTCTGAGTTCCCAGGCTCATTTTATCTTCTCCCGCCAGGTGCTTGCAGGATTGTTTATGTTATGAAGTCAGATTCAGGGCTTGGAAATTCAGCCCTGGGATCTGGCTCCATGACATGGCGCCCTCGTTTTCTTCGTCCTCCTCTTCGGTTCTTCTTTCATCATAGTTCTGAAACAAATCAAACAATAACTCTATGTGTCCATTTTGTCCAAAGTCCCCATATACTTTTTCAGTAAGCTGCGATGGAATACTGGGTGTATTTTCCCTAAACTTTTTGGCAATGCCAACTGGAAAGTCACTTCATTGATAACACCCTGTATTCTGAATGGTCCAATATATTTGGGGCCCAGTTTTCTTGAAGGTAGCCCCAATTTGATGTTTTGGGTACTTAACCACACTAGATCTCCTTTATTTAATTTTTCGCCTTCCACCCTCTTTCTGTCTGCGAACGCTTTATACTTTTTGTGTGCTTCCTTTAAGGATGCAGTCACTTGACTCCAACATTCTAGCATTTGCGTTTTCCACTTCCCTGCCTCTGTTTCCTCATTTTCTGTCCACCTTGGCAACTGGGGTAAAGGCTGTATTTCATACCCGTAAACTACTTCAAAGGGGGTTTTATTTGTTGCTGAATGTATAGTTGAATTAAAGGCTAGTTCCGCAAAAGCCAACCACCTAGACCAGTCATTTTGTCTCATGTTAGAGTACATTCGAAGGAACTGCCCAAGCGTTTGCTGAGTACGTTCTACCGCCCCGTTTGTCATGGGGTGAAAAGCAGAACTTAGACTCCTTTCTGCTCCTAGCATTTCCAAGAATTTTTCCCAAAATTTTGCTGTGAACTGTACTCCTCTGTCACTGACTACTCTACTGGGACATCCATGTAGTTTGTAAATATGATTTATGTACAATTCAGCTAGTTTCTCAGCCGATGGTAGTTTCGTCAGCGCTATAAAGTGGGCCTGTTTAGAAAACAGGTCTAATACTGTCCAAATATAACGATGTCCTTTGCTAACCGGCAGTTCTCCCACAAAGTCCATAGCTACACATTCCCAAGGTCTGGTAGGTTCCGCTACTGTTTGTAACAATCCCATAGGCTTCCCTCCTCCCGATTTATTTCTGGCACAATCATCACATTGAACAACATGATTCTTTATGTCCTTCCTCATTCCTGGCCACCAACAATGTTTTACTATTGCCTTTGTTGTTTTTGTAATTCCTGTATGACCAGCGCTCTGGTTGTTGTGAAAACGATGCAGAATCTTAATCCTTAATATTGCTGGGATATACAGTTTCTTGTTTACAAACCAAAATCCCCCCTTCTGTTCCCCCTTTTCTGCGTTGGACGCGATCCATTGATCTCCTTCATAAGACCGTTTCAGTTCATTTCCCCAGTTTTCTTCCCCGCCGAGTTCAACAAAAGCCGTGTCCTCCTTTTGGGTTTGTGCTCTTGTCCTGACAGCTAAGCCCCATTGTTTGTCAGAGAAGATTGTCCCCTCTTTTGCTGTGGTTATGCCTTCGTGTTGAGGCATGCGTGAAAGAGCATCTGCCAAGACGTTCTGCTTCCCTTGAAAAAACTTTAATTGGAAATCGAATCTGCTGAAGTATTGCGCCCATCTAATTTGTTTGGGGGACAATTTTCTAGGAGACTTTAAATACTGTAGGTTCTTATGGTCAGACCAAATTTCAAATGGGATTCCGCTTCCTTCGAGGAAGTGTCGCCAGCATTCTAAGGCTTTTAATATGGCTAATGCCTCTTTTTCCCATATTGGCCAACTTTTTTCAGTTTCGCTGAACTTCCGTGACAAATATCCACAGGGTTTTAAGTTCCCATTTTGATCTTTTTGCAATAGTACTGCCCCATACGCACAGTCTGAGGCATCGCAATGGATTATGAAAGGGCTCCTGATATCGGGGTGTTTTAGGATGGGTCCTTCAGTGAAGCATTCTTTTAAGGTTTCGAATGCCTTTTGGCATTCTGGCGTCCAACTCAGTTTGGCGCCAGGAGCTTTCACTTTTGCTGTCTCTCCTTTCCCTTTTGTTTTTAAAAGTTCTGTAAGGGGTGCGGTTATTTGCGCGAAGCCTTTTATGAAGGGTCTGTAAAAATTTGCAAACCCCAGAAATGATTGTAATTGCCTCCTTGTTTGAGGCACTCCCCATTCTTTCACATCTGCTACTTTAGCTGGATCCATAGCTAACCCTTCTGGAGATATCCGATACCCCAGAAAGTCAATTTGAGTTTTATTGAATTCACATTTGGACAGTTTTGCGTACAGCTTTGCTTCTCTTAGTCTCTGCAAAACTTCCCGGACCAATTTTACGTGCTTTTCCTTATCTTCCGTTACAATCAAGATATCATCAAGAAATATGAATACCCCTCTGTACAATAACGGGTGTAGTATTTCATTTATAAGCTGCATAAAGCAGCCGCCTCCGTTTTTTAACCCGAAAGGCAAAATTTCATATTCAAAATGGCCGAATGCGCAGGAAAATGCAGTTTTCCAAGTATCCTCCGGTTTGATCCTTAATTTATGATACGCTTCAATTAAATCCAGTTTAGTAAATATGCTCCCTTTCTTCAATACGGTAATTAAATCCTTGACTAAGGGCATAGGGTATTTATTGTCCTTAGTAATTGCGTTTAAATTTCGATAATCAATGCACAATCTTAGGGAGTTGTCTTTCTTTCTCCTAAATAACACTGGGGCCCCGAGAGGAGAATTGGATGGCTTAATGAAGCCTCGCGCCAGGTTTTTATCAATGTATTTCCTCAATTCCTCCTTCTCCTGCACAGACATGGGATACACTTTTGGTTTGGGTAAGTTTGCTCCTGGGGTTATTTCAATTTCTACTTCTATATTCCTTTTGGGAGGCAATTTACTGGCCTCTTTCTGATTGAAAACATCCACAAAGTCTCTGTATTCAGGTGGCAATAGCTGTGGGTCTATTTCCCCTGCTTCATCTTCCTCGTCCTCCTCTTCTGCAATTTTGCTTATCTCCCATTGCATCTGCTGTTCTTTGAATGCTAGGCTTTTTCCTCTCCAATCTACTTCAGGATTTGCCTGTTCGAGCCATGGTATCCCTAATATTACGTGGTATGTGGCAATAGGGGCTATCACAAAGGATATTCTTCCTTCCCATTTGCCTATTTCACATGGGATTCCAATTTTCACTTGGAAATTCAGCCCTGGGATCTGGCTCCATGACACAGAACTTTACATTTATTCCTTTTTTATATTAATTCCATCTATTTTGGTCATTCTCAAATCTTAATTAAATTAAATGGACTGTATCAACACACCAACAGAACTGCAGTTCATTCAATCAGTACTTGTCTTTGCTAAGCGGATACAATTTAGCATTAAATTTTTTTTTTTACGTGCTAACATTACAATGCCATTGTTTTAATTGCACTTCATGGACCTCGTGTTTGAATGTGCACGGTTTGGGTCCAGCTTATTTGCTCGACTGCAATCCCCCCATATGAACAAGCTCAAGCCCTGAGGTCCGCAGGGGAGGCCCTCCTCTCGGCTCCACTCCCATCAGAAGTACGGTTGGAGAGTATAAGAGAGAGGGCTTTCTCAGTGGTAGATCCCCGACTCTGGAATGCCCTTCCCAAGGAAATTAGATTGGCTCCCTCTTTGTTGATTTTAAGAAAGCAACTTAAAACATGGCTCTGGAAGCAAACTTTTGAAGATGATCAGTCTTAAATAGAGATCGATAGTGTTGTGACTGCGCCTTCGAAGATTATGGTTGATGGGGATGGAATTCGAAGAGGAAGAAAAAACCCTCGTGATGAGGGTTCACTGGAGGAGTTGCGCAGGAAGCGACTTAGAGAGCTATATGGGGGATCTTCTGAGGAAGATTCAGATGGGGAGATGGATGCTGAGGAACAGGTGGTGGCTGGGGAAGTGGGCACTGAATGGGCACAGCCACCGGAGATGTCTGGGGATTTGGGGTCTATGGATACTTCTGAACCTGGGGTTTCTGCAGGAGCTGATCCCAATTGGGATGCTTGGAGAAGGGAGGATGGTTCTTTAAGTGTTCATGGGGCTAAGTGTGGGCAGGATGATTGGGACTCCGACGAATTGCTAGGTACTCCAGATCCACGAGCTCTAGCTGTGTGGAGCTCAGATTCTGAGTAGATTTGGGACACCTGGTGTTTGGGTGTGAGTGTTTGGTCACCCAGGAGGAAGGGGAATAAAATGGGAATGTTTGGCCACTGCACTTTGCGTGTGGCAAGGTGTTGCTGAGGCGCCATTGGGATCTCTGTGTTTCCATGAAGACTGGACTTGGACTATGATTTGAATCTGCTGTTATCACCTAGCTTGGCTCTCGCTGTGTCTTATCGTGGACCTGTTTTAGATGACTGCACCCTCTTCAGACCTTGGATCGGAATTTGACCTTGCTACTGCCTTCGCCCTGTGATTGATGACTACTATCGGCTTTTGACTCCTGGCTTGCTCTTTGGACACCGCTGTTATCTCCTGACCTGACCTTGGAATCCCGGACGACGTCTTTTCACCATCCTTTTGGAGCCTTCGGCTTTATCCACATTGTGGAAGCAGTCTACTGCATTCTTAGTTTGTTTGTTTGTTTCCTGACCAATTTGGTGTTTTCTTTTGGGAACTGTTCCTTTGAAAACTACAGAGCCGGCTGGCAGGGCTTGGACTCAGAAAGTGCAGTTTGCACTAAGTTTGTTTAGCTTTGTTTTTACCTGCTTGTGTTGCTGGATTTTATATTTTTGTTTGAACTGCTCTTGAAGCACTGATAGTGAAGTGTTTCAAGGTTTTTTCTGTGTTAACATTACTTTTTGTCTTATCTGCTGAATGAACTCTATTTTTGTTCGCTAATTGGCGTCTGACTCTTGACAGATAGTTTAAACATTTTTAATGCTTAATGGCTTAAGAGCAGCTATTTTTGATGTTGATGTTATGTTATGTTCTTATATGTTTTTACTAATTGCAACAGTTCGATTTTAAGTTATGTTAATTTGACCTATGTACTATTGTGGGGTTGGGTTTTTTTGGGGGGGGGGGGTATTGTTTTAACTGTTACTTGTTGTAAGCCGCCCTGAGTCCCTTCTGGTAGAGGGGGCGGGATATAAATAAAACATATTATTATTATTATTATTATTATTATTATTATTATTATTATTATTATTATTTCAACATTAAGTGTAATTACACTTGGCCTTCCTTCCCCACAGGTTCTCCATTCGGGCGGGGTGGGGGGTGGGAATCCAAACAAAGAAACCTTTATTTCCACTCAGAGGAAAAGTGTTCCTACCATACATCACGGGAACCACTTACCGCATACGGAAGCTGATGAAGAAACGCAACCTACAAAATATCTACGGATCACTAAGTACAGTAGAGTCTCGCTTATCCAATGTAAAGGGGCCGACAGAACATTGGATAAGCAAATATGTTGGATAATAAGGAGAGATTAAGGAAAAGCCTATTAAACATCAAATTAGGTTATGATTTTACAAATTAAGCACCAAAACATCATGTTATACAACAAATTTGACAGAAAAAGTAGTTCAATACGCAGTAATGCTATGTAGTAATTACTGTATTTATGAATTTAGCACCAAAATATCACAATTTATTGAAAACATTTACTACAAAAATGCGTTGGATAATCCAGAACGTTGGATAAGCAAGTGTTGAATAAGTGAGACTCTACTGTAAATCCAACAAATGCTACATTCAGCAAAGGATAAGTGTGATCCTCTCACCCCTGCAGGAGTCCACCGTATACCATACAGCTGTGGACATAGAGACCACCAAACAGAGTTCCCAAACATGAATCAAGGAACATGAAAGGCACAGACAACCAGAGAAGTCAGCCATAGCAGAGAACTTGATGAACCAACCTGGACACAGCATATTATTTGAGAACACAGAAATGCTGGACCACTCTAACAGCCACTATGTCAGATTACACAGAGAAGCCATTGAAATCCACAAGCATGTGGACAATTTCAACAGAAAGGAGGAAACCATGAAAATGAACAAAATCTGGCTACCAGTATTAAAAAAACCTCCAAAATCAGGACCGTAAATAAATCACAACGCTCTGAAAACAGAGGAATTCCAGACAGAAAACAATCAGGACAAGCTAACATTTCCCAATAAAGGATTCCCCCAGGTAGGAATCAGCCAGGCTTTGAAGCTGAAGGGCCTTTCAATGCTAATCAAGGTGATTAATTGCAACATTCACACCTGCCTCCAACAGACAAGAGTTCTTTCTCCCACCCTGGACCTTCCACAGATATATAAACATCACTGACCTAGTTTCCAATATAACTCACAACATCTGAGGATGCCTGCCATAGATGTGAGTGAAATGTCAGAAGCGAATGCTTCTGGAACATGGCCATACAGCCCGGAAAATCCACAGCAACCCAACCTTTATTTTGCCATTTTATATATGGGATGCCATTCTACTGTGTCACTGTATATAATGGGAATGAGCATCCATGATTTTGGTATCTACCAGTGAGTGAGGTTCTGGAACAAAACCCTAGTGGATAGTGGAAACCAATGGTCCATACTATAGTACTATGGGGGATCCATCAGGGCCAAAACAGTGATATTTTAAATATAGAAAACAAGGGGAATAGCTTTGCCTTTTTAAATCCTTTTAAGATTGAACACCCAGGATAACAAAGTCTCCTTTATTTTCTCTTTATTGTCACATTTTATAGGCTTTGTTTATATCCTTTCTCTTCTTCTCTCTCCCCTTTCCCTAGATAAGTCACCCATGCATCCCAGTTAATTTGTGGTTGACTCTGCGTGAGAGACAGAAGCCAGCCCGCAGCTGTCACCGGCAGACGTAAAGCAGGAAGCCCATAGTATAAGGCAGCAACACTCCTCTCACTTCTACCATTAGAATGAGAACACCCATCTGCTGTTCCCTAGAAATTTCCTGGAGGCTAGAGATGTGTGAAACTCTCTCTTCATGAGCCTTTTGTTTGATACAGATAGCACTTCCAAAAGCTAAAAGGTAAGGAGCCATGTGGGAGACCCAGAAGGAGAAGGGCAAGGAAAGAGGTAACAAACCAGGCCCTGTTTCAGCTGTCATGGATTGAGAAGAGGATTAACAATATGTTGCAGAATTTAGGTTCCAGCATGAAATGTACATTGTCAGCAATACCAAGACATATTCTTATTTATGCTAGACAAGGGTTCTTTTAAAAATAGTGAGAAATAAATATCCAAAAAAAATCCAAGCTGTTTACTTTTCATAAAACTATAAACTGAGTAACATTTACTGAAGCTACACTCAGATTCTTTCTCACGAAAAAATACCAGTTTAATATATCTCTAAACTATCGATTTCAATTTTGTTGAGAAGTTCCTCCATATATTAATCCTAGGGGCCTTTCACACTGTAGTCACTGTTGCTGTTGTGTTGCTTCAGGTGGTTTCGACTTACAGCAAACCTACTGCAGAAAACCTCCAAAGTTGGAAATGGCTTGAAGGCACACAACAAGAACATTCTGACTACCTATCAATCAAAAAAACCAGGATATGAACAAAATCCAATACAAGCTGAAGCCGCATCCATACTACAAAAAGGAAGACAAACCAAAAATAATGCAACAGAATCAAACTAATACTAGAGTAAACTCAACCAGTAATCCCAACTAGAATAGACTCAGCAAATCAGTGTGATTTCCAAAAGTGCTAATTTACCATACAGCAAATATAACAGTTGTATTTAAGGGTTGTTGTATGTCTTTCGGGCTGTGTGGCCATGTTCCAGAAGTATTCTCTCCTGACGTTTCGCCCACATCTACGGCAGGCATCCTCAGAGGTTGTGAGGTATGGATAAACTAAGTAAGGAAAGGAAAGAATATATATCTGTGTAGAGTCCAGGGTGTGGCAAGAGTCCTTTGTCACTGGGAAGCCAGCATTAATGTTTCAGTTAATCACCCTAATTAGCATTGGAAATGTTTTTTTCTCTTGCCTGGGGGCATCCTTTGTTGCAAGAGCTGCAAGGCCAAGAACAAGCCATGAGAGTCAAGACAAAGATCCACCCAGAGGAAAGGTGTTCTTACCATACATTAAGGGAACCACTGACCGCATAGGCAAATTGATGAAGAAGCACAACCTACAAACTATCTACAGACCCACAAAGAAAATCCAACAAATGCTACGGTCAGCGAAGGACAAGAGGGATCATCTCTCCTCTGCAGGAGTCTACCGGATACCATGCAGCTGTGGACAAGTATACATAGGGACCACCAAACGCAGCGCCCAAACTAGAGTCAAAGAACATGAAAGGCACTGCAGACTAATTCAACCAGAGAAATCAGCCATAGCAGAGCACTTGATGAACCAGCCTGGACACAGGATATTATTTGAGAACACAGAAATGCTGGACCATTCCAACAACTATCATGTCAGACTACAAAGAGAAGCCACTGAAATCCACAAGCATGTGGACAACTTCAACAGAAAAGAAGAAACCATGAAAATGAACAAAATCTGGCTACCAGTATTAAAAAACTCTAAAATCAAAACAGTGGATGGGAACCAACACTCTGAGGGCAGAGCACAGCTAATGACTAACAAAGGATGCCCCCAGGCAAGAGACAAAAACCTTTCCAATGCTAATTAGGGTGATTAACTGAAACATTAATGCTGACTTCCCAGTGACAAAGGACTCTTGCCACACCCTGGACTCCACACAGATATATATTCTTTCCTTTCCTTACTTAGTTTATCCATACCTCACAACCTCTGAGGATGCCTGCCATAGATGTGGGCGAAACGTCAGGAGAGAATACTTCTGGAACATGGCCACACAGCCCAAAAGACATGTGATCCCGGCCATGAAAGCCTTCGACAACACAGTTGTATTTAACTCACTGTTCTCATCTAGTGCCTCAACAGCAAAAAAAGAATAGGCACCAGTTCATTTCTCTGGGAGACTGTTCCAAAAGGAAGGCAACAACATTCTTAGTGTTGGTCAATTGGCTACTACCAATTCTCTTCACCACTGTTCAAAAGGCAAGATTCCTGGGAGAAGGTACTCTAATAAAGAACTTAAAAGAACAAGACAAATTTATGTAGATAATAGAGGTGTTAAAATGTATTAGCAACTACAATTTCAAATAAAGAAAAATGTATTAAATGTTTCTTTGTAACAGGCTGGAACATTTAATTCTTCATTTAGAACTCATTTGTGTCTTTTCTTTAAAGAAATGCATGGATCTCCACGGATACAACAGTCAAACTCATGAGACAACATAAGGGTAACTGGAAGAGATGGATGCATTGGCCAATTACAAGTTTTCAGACTGATATTCAAGCTGACGACTGACCATCTGGAACCATAAACTGATTACTATTTTGAGACTGGTCCCAGTAGGAAATGTTTCCATAATTGGCATTAATATGTTAGCAGCCTCATTAGAATAGTGAGCTGAAAAATTAAGAATATGATCCAAGAAATAATTAAGTATCCCGTAAAACAGACATGGTCAACATCTTAATTATTAAAAGTAACTTTCTTCTTCAGATAATTGAGTAGGATGCTTAATTTGTCAAAGAACCTCATTCTCCCATGAGCAATCAACTTCACTATTATGGAGTGCATGGTGTGTGGATCACTATGACTAAAACCCAATAGGATAGCACCGGTGGTCCAGTTATTAAGCATATAATTTTTGCTAAAAATAAATCCCTAGTCCAATCCCAGCTACGTATAAGTAAGTGTGGCAAAGGCCCACATCAGTCAATGCTACTTAGTGTAGATATAACTGATCTAGGTGGATCAGTGTTAAGATATGTTCCTATGAGAGAAATACATCTTCATATGGCATGTCTTTATTTCATACAATCCAAATAAATATTTTTTATTTCTAGAACAATGATGAAATACTAAATAACCAATTAATATTTAGCAGCACCACCACAATTTACAATTTAGAATAAACAAATATTTACTGCTGTTCTAAAATGGAGAATACACAAACATAGGAAGAGTATATCCTCACAACAGGAGCACCTCAAAGCAGTGGGATTCCCAACTAATCCATTGTTTGCTTTCCTCATAACCCATGTATTCTGTTTGCTGCTGATGCAGAGATGTAAAGATTTCATACAATAAATATGAAAATTCACCAGTACACGAGATACACAAACACAAAGATAAATAAATAATAAGGATCTCCATAAATTAGATGATACATTGGACTGCACAGAAAAGGTGCACAAAATAGGCACATTTTCAAGTAGCATCAAACTTACATGCCTTGCTCCAAGCAACTACATAATAAACCTCAACAGTATACTGTGCTTCTAGCTGATCTCAAAGACTAAATAGCTCTATAAGAGAAAAAGCAGACACTTGTAAGGCCCAACTCATTTAGGCCCTTATAATAAAGAGCCAGTCCGGTCCTGACAGCAAATAGACCTGATATGTATTATTCATAACTTGCCCCAGCAACAAAATCATTCCAATACTTACGTAGAGCTATGATTTTCAATTTAAGGAATGAAGGACAAATGAGCGAGAGATTGGCCGAAAACGTGCAAGTACTTAATTCCACATGATCTTGGAAACTAAGCAGCGTCAGCACTTAGTTAGTACTTGAATGGGAAATCATCAATGAATAACAAGTGCTGTGTGCTGTTTTTAAAAGGAAGGAACTGGTAAAGCTACCTCTGAGTATTTCTTCCTGTTTTCCTTGGGTTGCCATAAGTTGACAAGTTACAAGAAGGCACATACAGATACTATGAGACTGAGAGAGAATGCACACAATACACATCAACTCACACACACACTTTGCTCAATAAAGAGTTGGAAAAAACACATTCTCTGTGCTTGCTCTGTTATTAATATCTGGGTTGTAGGGCGGTGTCTAATGCCTAATTCACCCTCCAACGTTCTGTTCAGAACAAACAGCAATTCCACCAGATGCACTTACAGTTTTATTCCATTTGATACACTTATTACTTCCATAATCATTTATTGATTGATTCATATGGTATGAAATTGCAGAGAACAATAAAACTTACTGTTTTGAGCCAGTGCTTGTAGCAGACAGTCCAAACACCCCTCCAAGCTATCAGCTGTGCTGTCAACAGCTGTTATCTTCAGCTTCTTCAAGGCATCTGTTAGATTATCTGCTTGGATAACATGAAGGAGAAAGCAAAATCAGTACCATGGTCTGTCAATTGTATCTTATGGTCTTAAAAGTGCAAATCAACATAGATAAGGTGATGCCAAATGCTGTATCAACAGAAGGCAACTATTGTTTTGTCTCTCTCTCATTCTCTTCTGCCAAAGGGGAAGGATTCTTTTTGGCTATGAAAGGAAAGCACAACAGAGCTATTATCAATAGATTTTTTTCTTAATTTTTTATCTCGTATTTGTCTTACAATCAACCAATGAGACAGATTAGACTGAGTGACAGCAACTGGCTCAAAGTCATCCAAGGAGCTAACTGGATATCTGAATTTGGATCTTTCCGGTATTAATCAAATTCTTTAACAACCACACAATTGATAGCTTTATATAAACAAACAAAACTAAATCTCACAAATCATGTTTCTCTCGCTTTTTCCCAAATCCTCTAGCCAGAACGTAGTACCTGCTTCTAATCTTTTTTTTTCTTTTTTCTTTTTTTACCGTTGTGAGATTAGATGGTATCAGACTCTCATGGGATACTTGATGTAAAAAATGCCCTACAAGTAAATTTAAATACATTTCATTATTTTGGCTTGGTTAAAATGCATTTCCAATGCAACTAAATTTTTTCATTGTACTGTAAAACCTCTTTCGCTTTTATAAAGTGTCACTCAGGAAAAACATATTATTCTTTTAAATCCTACAATTAATCTCTACAATTAAAGGCCATTTCTTCTTCTTCCTTTCCTTCCTCCTCTGTATTTAATAATGCTCATCCTTCCTGTTTCTGTTGTTGTGTACCTATTAGGCATTTCAGACTCATGGTGACCCTAAGGCAACATTATCACAGGGTTTTCTGGGGCTGACAGCATGTGACATGCATTCTGGTTATCACGTGGATTAAGAGCCGCAGTGGCACAATGGGTTAAACCCTTGTGCCAGCTGAACTGCTGACCTGAAGATTGAGTTTCTGACCTGAAGGTTGCCAGTTCGAATCTGGAGATGGGGTAAGCTCCTGTCTGTCAGCTGAGAGAAGCCTCCCAGCTAACACATTCAGGTGTCCCCTCTCTGTAGGCAGCCAATATTGTCACACCAGAAGCGATTTGCAGTATGTTCTCAAGTTGCTTCTGACATGATTTTAAAAAAAATCTATGTGGATTTTCATGGCCAAGCCAGGATTTGAAACATGGTCTCCAGAGTCACAATCCAACATTCAAATCATTATATTATACTGGCTCTCCATTTTTTCTGCACTCCCGCACACATCACTATTCCATTGAAAGAGACATATTTCTAAAATTGTGGCTCAGGTCTTAGATACAGACTTATGGAATAAGATTCCTCTGGGCAGATCTTCAATATAGGGGTTTGTTTTTCAGATCAGAACTCGAACTTTAGACACAAATATTTCTACAATCTCCCCCCCCCCTTTCATTTTTGCCACCAATATAGGAAAGGGGGGGGGGGGAGACCTTTCGGTGTCCCTGTTCAAAGTCAGAAGCTCTTGCTGACCTAATACAAAATCTAGTAAATTCCAGCGTACCTTCTGATGACCCCGCATCAATATTAACCATTGCATGTCATGACAGAATGTGGAAACTTCCAGGAATTAAAAAAGAAGTTTCAGTTATGAAATAAACATCTTGCCTCCTAATCATTATTTAAGATAGACTTTCTATAGCTGCTCAATTATATTCCCATAAAGCATAACTAGACCTAGCAGCACTAGTTATGTCAAATATTTTCTTATCCAAGAGGCATAATAAGTGCCAACAGCTGCAGTTTAATTCTACTTTCCTTCTGCCAGCTGATGATTAACCTCATGTGAGAATAGACTAATCTTTTTAAAAGATACAGAATAACTCAGATTCCATGCCTACTAAGGCTATGATCCTAACTCTCCTTATTTGGAAGAAAGTCCCACTGAAAATAAAGGGAAACAGAATATCTACCATGATGTTAAGTCAGCAAAGCAATGGTATTTTCTTCGCTCAAACACCACTTAAGTAATTATCCTGAATCAAATTTTGCTGTACATAGCAACATTGTGGCATTTCCATCATTTGCAAGTCACAAGGTATATGAACAGCTTATATAAAATAACATTTGCTAAAGAACAGAGCATTCCCAAAAAAGTGGTTTAAACAACACCGTTTATCCTGTTTTTTTCCTTTCTGTTATTAAGTTTATGCCCATAGTTATTCTGCTTCGTTCCCAAATACCAACAGGTACATATTGAGTCTTCCATCAATTTCACTTCAACTTTTGATTCTTCAGCAATCATTCATTTTCATGTTGAGAGTCAGATTGACTAATATATGTATCTTCTCTAAGAAGGCAATGATTAAAAACCCTTTGCTGAACAGTCAATTTACCTGTAGGGTAGAATCGGAAAATGGGGCTCTATATGTTTGCCTGTGTGGGTGAGGCTATCTCAGGAAAAAAAGAATCAGCAGTCCAAATTTCAGAGGAGATAAGAATGGGAAAACAAAAATTACATTGCTAGAATTAGCTAAATGCTGGGTTGCATAGAGTAAATGTGGCTCCCTGCTTTACCTGGTCACTTGTAAATAAACTTTTTTGTAATAAAGACATCAATTGTTGGTTTAATTTATTGATGTTAGGTTTAATTTGATGTTAGGTTTTAATTGTCGTTTTCATATGTGGGGTTTTTCTGGGATTCTATGTTGGTATTTGTCAGTTATTGTGAAGGCATTAAAAGTTTGCCATTGTATGTTGGAATCCGTCCTGAGTCCCTTTGGGGAGATAGGGTAGAATAGAAATGAAGCGTTATTATTATTATTGTTATTATTATTATATTATTATTTTATTATGTCACAGCAAATAAGATAGATATGCTGGATTTCGTATCACAAAATCATAAGTTGAACACTTCCCAAGTGTCTAGGACTGTGTGATGTATTTTCGGATGATGTGCGCAGATCCCAGTAGGGTGGCCTTTTACTGTTATTATTATTTATTGGCTTCCAGTTCTATTTCACTGAGACTCCTATGATCTCTGAACAGCAGAGGAATTAAGTAGCAAGATCAAGATAAGATCAACAACACAAGAAGATGGGTTTTTTTTTTCTTCAAAAAATAATAAAATAGCAAGTACTTTACTGGCTAAAACACAGAAATGATGCATACTAATGTTCATTTTTATTATGATTTTTTTTTGTTACACAGATTTGCACAGAGAAAAGTCTGCAATCGGGTCTCAAATGAATTATTAACAAACTCTGTTTGGGTTTCCCATATAATATATTAAAATGCAATATGACCACTGCAGAAAAAGAAAAATTCTCTTTCAGTAAAAGCTAACAAGCACATTTCTATCCACGCAAGATATAATTGACAAGAATTCCAACATGAAAACAGAAGAGGTTTGTTGGTGGTGGTGGTGGTGATGGTGTCATGTGCTTTCAGGTTGTTTCCAACATACAGCAAAGCTAACTCGTCACACCGTTTTCCTGGCAAGATTTGTTCAAAGGGGGTTTGCCTTTGTCTTTCTCTGAGGCTGACAAGAACATGACTTGCCTAAAGTCACCCAGTAGGTTCCCATGGCTGGTTTCCATAACTGTAGTCTGAGATCAAGTTATATTGATTCCCTTAGGTAAAGAGAACTGGTCTAGGATACACACCTAAACTATATGTGCTACAAAAACCATTTTAACCACTCGTGGAACACTGCATGTCAAATCAACATTATCTCTGTTTTCTTATCCCTCCTAATTTGATGTTATCTGCTAATTTGATAAGCATGCAATGTTCTATCATTCAAGTCATTCATAAAGGTTTTCAACACAAGGCCTAGGAGATACTTCTTTCCAGGACAAAGAGAAACCGGTGGTGAGCATTCTCTGTGTGTGGTTTGTCAATCAATAACTAATGCAGTTTTAAAAAGTGCTGTCTAAACCATAGTTCCTGCCAGCTCCTGCCAACCTAGCAGTTCGAAAACATGCAAATGTGAGTAGATTAATAGGCAGGAAGGTAATGGCGCTCCATGCAGTCATGCCGGCCACATGACCTGGAGATGTCTATGGACAACGGCGGCTCTTCGGCTTAGAAATGGAGATGAGCATCAAGCCCCAGAGTCGATCACGACTGGACTTAACATCAGGGGAAACCTTTACCTTTTACCTACAGCTGGGTACAAGCCTAAATTCTTTGACAAGCGCTTAGATTTTGATCATCTGGTCTTCATGGACCTATTGCTTATTTTCAGGTTCAGCACTTGTTTGTGAGTACTTTTATATCTTTCTGATCTTATTTTAGTACCTAAAAGAAAACGGACACACTATGGAGCTAGTTATAATTTAGTAACAAAAAATCTTGTGGCACTTCAAAGACTTAAGTTTTATTTGGCATAAGCTTTTGTGGACTGCAGCCACTCTCATCACAAATGAACAGATGTGACTAAAACTTGTTAGTCCTTAATGTGCTACAATACTGTTATCATTTTTTCTGCAGACTAGAATAGATTTTTTATATACACAATCAAAAGTGTGAACAAAGAAATAAGACCCACAACATCTGTGATGTGCCACACACATGCAAGATTATTTTTCCCCAACTTTTTCCTTCTCTCTCTCTCATCATTGTAGGTGCCAAAATTATGGTTTTTATCTTATCCCCTTTGACATGCTGCTTATTCCACCATGCGAGGGGAAGATATAAATACATGCATGTTTTTTTAAAAGATCAATCTTGAGACATGCTGCACCATGCAACATAAAACTAATTCAAAACCTATATAACAAGGTATTTATTTTCCTAGAACTCTATAGGTAGTCATATCTGTTCTAGACAGATTTTGTATCTCTAGGAGTGGCATGATAATGCTCCATTCTGTTTTCTTAATTCAAAAGCAAACTAGCTGTACTCAGTTTGACTGGTCTGCCAAGCTGACTGCAAATAATTCATGCTTTATAAAACCCTGTAAGAATTGAAACATTTGGGGCACTCTCAGAAATGTGCTAACACTGTCAACTATATATTTAATTCCCCTTTCCAGGCAAACTAGAACAGCATATGTTTAAAAGGATTCTTCATAAATATGCTCATTCTCATTAATTAATTTTCTAAAGGGAGTAGTATGGCACATGAAAGCAGAAATCCCAACGGTATGTCTATTTCTCCTAAGCGTTTAGTCTTTCCTAGTCTCATTTATCTTTATGAAACCTTATTGAAAAGCTAGGCTAAGAGACATGCGATCATCCAGACAGTTTAATGCCTGAGCCTGGATTATATGGGCCATCTGAGGTGCTTTAGCAGACATAAATTAGTATGTATGAAACATCAAGATCAATAAATGTTAATGATTAGCTTTAGAAGGTGATGATAGCAAAGTGGTTAATGGGATGGGGACACTCCAAAAAATAAAACAGTAAGAAAATGGGATAACTGTTAGGGACTCTCATGTGTATTCAACAGATAAGAGATGAGAGTTACTATGTGTATATCTGTTTCTGTCCTGGTTCATATAAGCAGCCAGACGTGAATTGGATGAATGAGTGAAGGGAGTACAATGTTCCCTCACTACTTTGCGGTTCACTTTTCACGGATTTGCTATTTCGCGGTTTTTCAATAAACTATTATAAATCATAAAAAATTACAATTTACAACCTAAGGAAGGGAGGAAGGAGAAGCCAAAGGGAGAGAAAAGGGGCCCAAGCAGCAACAGGAGGAGGAGTCAATTTATCAACACACGATTGGTTGATAAAGACTTAAAATCGTGTATAACTACTAAAATAATGTATAAATATTAAAATAAATATAGTGTCCCTATTTTCACTTATTTTCACTTATTGCGGGTGGTCCTGGAACCTAACCCCAGCAATAAGTGAGGGAGCACTGTACTGTACTGCACTGTGGCACAGTAGGGTTCACTCCTGCTTTAAAGACACAGAAGTGAGCCGCTAATTATTAAAGCAGAGGTGGGTAAACCTGGGACAAATTTAAGTATAGGGAACAACTATTTTTAAAAAGAAAAATATTACCATTTCTACTATTTTTTTCAGGAAGGGGGCATGGGAGTGTTGGAAGGACTCACAAGATTTTTGTTGAAGAAGGTCGAGTAAAGAAGATCTAAGGCAGGGATTCAAGCAAGAGGAGATGGAATAGTGGGAGTAATTGGAGGGACAGATATGAGTGCTGCTGGAGGCTGGGCAGTGAGGAAGTTAAGCAGGACCTACAGTGAAAGGGAAGGAAAGATGGTGTAGGTTGATGTGAGATCCTCTAAATAAGCAGGCGATTATTTATGTCAAAATGCGGCAATTGATGGTAGCCATTTCAAGTACCAAGGATCTCTCAACTTTTGCAGAAGGGGTTTTCAGAAGCATGGGCAGGAAAACATTTGTATTTTGTGGGCCACACTTTGCCCATTTTTGAATTAAATAATATTTTACTCATACATTCAATCTAAGCTACTGTATGCTTGTGTGGGTGTGTATTCAAATCACCTGGCAATTTATTACAATCTATTGGATTTAATAGTTTTCCTTAAGAAAGGTGGTTCCATCAGTTTCTTCTTCTAAATTACAGCTACTGTACTAATCAATTGACAATAAAATGTTTGTGCCATAGAGAAATTTTCCTTTGTACTTTCTCAATATTTTGAATGCTTTTAAATCAACAATTTTGTTGATCAATTCTAAATAATTTATATAGCTTTTAATAACAAAGAAAAGTGAAGCGCTATATTTGGTCTGGTGCAAATGCATAAAAAGGTTATTACAAATTAAGTTCAAGTCTTTCATTTTATAAAACACAAGAAATGAAAGCAATTAGCATTTTTTAAAAGTATATTGTATTTAATTAATATTTGTTTTTAATCAAATTGTATAATCTTGTTAACTTTTTATTCTTGGGATGAAGTGTTTTGTACATTGAAGCAAATGAATCTGGCATCGACCTCATTGCTCACTTTGTAAGATATATGCAAATCTTACATTCAGCAACACTATGTCCCTGAGAAACCGAAGGCATGAACAGACTGGGGTTTGGGGTGGCTTTTTAAAAACTGGTACCAGAGATAAACAATGTCCTCAATGGATAACAACAATTTAAAGCTCTTTGTAGCCATAGTGAAATCAACACCAGAATAAATTACTCATAACAAAGATTCAACAGCAGGTAGTAATTAATCAGTCATGGTAAAGCAGGGCTGGAGAAAGCAGTTTCCATCTCTTTGGTGCTGTATTGATTGCTTTCAGGAGCATAACCCTGGGAAATTCAATGCTTCTCCATCAAAAAGGCAGAAACAAAGAGAGAAAAAGAGAATCTGCTCTGATGTAGTTCCATATATAGGTCTCCTACAAAAATCCATACTAGCAAAGAACTATACCAAGCAATTTATATCTCTATGCTAGCCTTTTTCTTCAAGGATTCAAGCAAATAAAACAGAAAACTAATTAATATTCAAAGATCCACAAAGGTTGTAATTACATTCTGTATAATGAAACTGATATCAAACAATACAATAAACTCTTTTTAGCTCAATTTGGTTACCATCCCACAAATCTTCTTCCTCTAGAAACATACACATTTTAAAGTAGTTCTTTCTTGAGTGAAGACAAAATGTGAATTTCTCAAGCACTAAAAGAAACCGCTTCATATTTCTTGCCACAAGCAAGTGTATGATATTGATATTTTCAGACAAGTTTCAACCTTCATGCACAGCTGGGTGAATCACCACATTTCAATTTTTAAGAAAAAGCACCACATTTGCTGGTAAGTGTTTAAGATGATAAACTGTTGTTCAGATTTCAAAACCCACTTAGCAGAAAAGACAGCATGGAGTGCAGATTAACTAAAGAAAATAAAATTCTCCTCTATGTGGGCTGCACCATAATTTTTTCTTCAAAATCTTTGACTTTGTTTTGCTGGTGCTTTATGTATTCTAAAGGGGGTCCCCCAACCCAAGTATCCAAGAGTACTGCTGGGATAAATGCAAACTTTCAAATCCACATTTTAGAAAGCTTACATTTCTTTAGTGTTGACATTACACCAAACAGGTATTTTAATCTGTGAAACAGTATTACAACAGCACTTTTCAGAAATTATTGATAAATCATATAATGAGACGTTTTCTATTGGGCCATCAAAAAACACAACTCCCGCAACTAGGACAATAATGAGTGCAAAGAAAATAAAACTGTTTAAGAAGCATACTTTGAGGGCATTAGGAAAGGCACAATTCAAGTTAACCTGGACAATGTTATTTGTCCAACATCAAATTTGTCAACAAGAATACTTCTGAACACTACCTTCAGCTCCACACTACACCAGTTTGAAGACTAGGGAAGTAAATGTCTGCATGCATGTACACATACAAACAGTTATAATCTGAAAGCTGAAAACAGGAGTCAACTGAATTTTTAAAAACTGTATGTCAAGAAAGCTAGAATATGAACTGCAGGTGGAAAGAAGGTAGATTTGCACCTGCTATTAAAGCTCTTGATGATTGTAATTAGTTGGCTAGCAAGGATTTCAGACTCCTAATTAGAAGAATAGCAGAAAATGACAATAGCTTTCAGAAAAATATATTGTTGGCTATATCTTTTGCCTCAGATTATTTGGCAAATTTTGCCATCTAAAACTCCACCCAAGTGAAATCTGACTGGTTCCGATACATGGCAGCCCCCTGCACCCACAGTTTTTGCATCCATTGATTCAGCAAACCACGGCTCAAAAATATTTGAGGGCGGGGGACCCCTCCAGCACTCATTTGAGTTGCTTGCCATTTAATAAAAGTGTCACAATTTTATTAGACTATTGCACATAATGCAATGTGAGCATTCAAAGATTTTATTATCCACAGGGCATCCTGGAATCAAACCCCAGAGGATCCCAAGGGTCTAACTGTTCTTCATCTGAACAGCTCAGGATAATGCAACCAAAGCCTCTAGACTGGGTGCTGAGTGAAATGCCGCCTTGCTTCTTAACTGCAAAAACAACTACATAAAAACTTTGTACGTTTTGTTTTAGCAGACAAATCTTTGTAGATAAAACAGAAGCGCTGATTCATGGTGCCAACTCCTGTTATGCATTTGTTAAACTGTTTCAAATATGGATTTTAATGTAAAAGATGTTCTCTGTCAAAGGAAATTCAGCAACACAGAAACACACACAAGGGCACACAGAAAACCACACAGAGAAATCTCATGTGTCAAGATTTTAAAAAGATTTTCACAAACTCATTCTTTCTCTGTGGTGTTCGTTCAAGGCAAACAGTTATCTTCACGTTTTCAAAATACGCCTGTGCCAAGATGCTGTAAAATTAATTAACCAATTTAACTGATACATTTTAACCAATTTAAACTGCATCAGTTAAGAGCAAGGTCATTAATTAAACTACACTCTTTAGAATAGAACAACAGACCCACAAAAGATCAGCTGCAATGGTCATTTCTTAATTCTTGTCTTGAAATGCGAGAAATCTTTTTAATTTAGAAAAATAAAAAAGATTTCCATTTCAAATGATTTATAGAAAGGCCATGTCTATGTTCACAACAGGCCATGAATGTCTAAGAAACCATGTAAAAGTTTTATCTCCCTCCAGATTATTAATTCATTAAAGGACTTGTGCTGAGAGTGGTTAAAGAAACCCTAAATGAATGCTGAAATCTTTTCTGCATTTTAGTTTTCTTGATCCATTTCAGCAAGGTATGACATAAGTTTTCAAGAACAGTACTCTAGGTGCTTTGGCATTATCTTATACAAATGTTCTGTTTGCCATAAGACAATTGATTATCTATGCATTTTAGGTGACATTGTTATAGGGAAGTCATATGTACAACATCATTAATTCAAATATTTGGCATTTTTTTGCTTTATATAAAGTACACAAAACATTTTTGCCCAATGATAATACATTTTAAAAATCCACGTGTATGGTTAATTTACAGTGATATTAAACTAAGACTGGATCCACACTGCCATATAATGCCATTTCAGAAAGCAGATCAACTACATTGAACTGGATTATATGAGTCTACACTGCTATCTAATGCAGATCAGATGCAACACTGGCCCCTTGCTCTACAGTTATGAGACTGGAAGGAAGATACAAATCCTTCTGGAGCACAATGATCCCTTCCCATATCAAAAGAAGTTGTCTATGCAGAAATGTAAAATGTTCCAAAATCCAAAACTGTCCACATTGGTGGCTGAGAATGAGACATCTTTACTTTCTGAAGGTTAAATCTTCACAAATGTTGTTTCATGCTCAAAATTATTAAAATATTGTATATAAAATGATTTTCAGGCTATAGGTATAATTAAGAAACACAAATGAATTTTGTGTTTAGACTTGGGTCCCATCTCCAAAATATCTTATTTTGTATAAGCAAGTGGTTCCCAAACTAATTTGGCCTAACGACCCCTTTCCAGAAAAAAATATTACTCAGCGCCCCCGGAAAATTATTTTTTAAATTTTTTTAATAGCAATTAAACAGAAAGAAATATGTATTGATGCATATGGCAAATGCACCTGTGGCCATCACCGCCCCCCTGGATCACTGCAACGCCCACCAGGAGGTGGTAGCACCCACTTTGGGAATCACTGGTATGGTAGAGTCTCACTTATCCAACATAAACAGGCCGGCAGAACGTTGGATAAGCAAATATGTTGGATAATAAGGAGAGATTGAGAAAAAGCCTATTAAACATCAAAATAGGTTATGATTTTACAAATTAAGCACCAAAACATCATGTTATACAACAAATTTGAGAGAAAAATTAGTTCAATACACAGTAATGCTATGTAGTAATTACTGTATTTACGAATTTAGCACCAAAATATCACGATGTATTGAAAACATTGACTACAAAATGAATTGGATAATCCAGAACGTTGGATAAACGAGTGTTGGATAAGTGAGATAAGCAAACATTTTTTTTAATCCACAGCATTTTGAATAGGAGAAACTCAGCTTGTACTACATAGTGTAACAGTAGCACAAGACTTAGCAGTTAAATCTTATCAGTGCCAAGTCTTCAATGGTTAAGAACAGAGTTTCTCAAACTGTGCTCCTCCAGATGTTTTGAACTTCAGCTCCCACAATTCCTAACAACTGGCTTGGATTTCTGGAAGCTGAGGTCCAAAACACCTGAAGGAGCACAGTTTGAGAAACACGGGTTTAGAAAGATCACTGCTTGGACTTTAATATGGGTAACATTGGTCACCAGCATAATACTAAAGCGGGGTTAAGGCCGCAGGGGGTAAGATTCACCGCAGGGATATAACACAGGTCTTTTTAATCAATGCCTTTGGCACAACTAGAAGCAGTGTGACATTTGGGTTATAAATAAATAAATTTATTTATTTAATAAATTATAAATAAATAAATAAATTTGCAGCAGGCTGGGGGAGGGTGTCACTATAATCCTCTCTGTAGGCAATGGATTGTGGTTTTTGAATCAATCCTTGCTGACCTCCAGCTGAGGCATTTTATATGAATGCCAGCAAAACACTCAGCACTTAGTTGTGGGTCTTTTTTTTTTCTTTTTTTTTTGCACTGCACTACTAAAGGCAGTGGCACTGAAACAACAAAGCTGGTCTGTACAGATTTTTCAGTTCACAGTAGTCACTGTTTCTGTATTTAAACTGTGTGTTTAAATAGAGACACACAAAATTAAGAGGAAAAATATGAATGAATGAGATGATGGATGGATATTAAACTTCCACCAATTCTAGCAATAAATATTTGTTCATACGTCCAACAGCTTTTCCCTCTTTCACTGTGAGCCAAATTCTACTGCAGTGTTTCCGGTGTGAATGCTGCAGTTATCACCCCCAGACAGGTGCTAAATACAGTACTCAACTTGAATTCATCGTCTTCACTGCTTATCTTTCAATACGTTGAACACTCACACAAGAAGCAGACTTTAAAAAGTTACACAGCAGTGCAGAGATTCAAAGCAGAAATCAAGCCAAAAAACACCTTGCCAAGAGAGAAAGGTGCTATTCCTCCCGTCCTGTCACTTACCAATTCTAAAACTTGGATCACCGCCACCCAAAAAACCAAAACACATCACCAAAATGGAATCTAACAAGGTAGCATAAATTTGTAGCAATTCAATTGACTCATGCTATACAAGAGGTCAGACAACAATTTTAAGAAGGTATGCATCATTCTTGCCGTGTTATTCCTAGGCTTGTTCACAGTGCAGCAATAGTGTTAGCAAATTTAAACCATACCTCACATAAACTGCTGCTGTGCGTTGCAGTCGGGCAACCCAGACTATGATAAATTCCTGTTCTATTGGTCTTACTCATGGCTATGGAGAATGTCTCTCTGTTGACTTAGAAGAATATCAAAAAGCCTTGAAGGATCCAATCAAAGGTCTACCTCAGGCATCCTCAAACTGCAGCCCTCCAGCTCTTTGGGCCTCTAACTCCCAGAAGCCCTAGTCAGCTTATTCAATGATCAGGAATTCTGGGAGTTGGAGGCCCAAACAGGTGGAGGGCCACAGTTTGAAGATGCCTGTAGTACAGCATACCATTCCCAGCAGCCAACCCACAACCTATGGGAACCCACAAACAGACCATGAATACAACAGTCTTCTGTCAGACGTGTTCTTTAACAACTAATCTATAGAGATGTACTGCCTCTCATGCTGGAGGTAGAACAGAATCATAACAACTAATAGTCATTGATAAGCCTTATTTTCAAAGTGAATATAGTTTATGACTTATGGCAGCCCTATGATGAAGCTATCATGAGGTTTCCTTAGCTCTGTCTGCCTCTGAGGGCCTTTCCAGACAGGCCCTATATCCCAGGATCTGATCTCAGGTTTTCTGTTTATCCCAGATTATCTGGCAGTGTGGATTCATATGATCCAGTTTAAAGCAGAAAACCTGGGATCAGATCCTTGGATAACCTGAGATATAGGATCTGTCTGGAAGGGCCTTGAGGCTGAGTGTGTGAGACTTGTCCAAGGTCACCAATTGGGTTTCCATGGCTGAGTAGGAAGTTGAACCTTAGTCCTCAGAATCGTAGTTCAATGCTCAAACCACGCACTATTAAAAATCACTGTGCAAAAGGATTTCCCATTCTTCTATTCTTTTAATACCATGTTACTGAAAATGTTTCCAATCTTGAAACTTCCATGGAAAAATTAGGAAGCTGATGTGACACAGAAGAAAGCCTTCCTGGTTGTGGCAGTAACTTACAGGATCCCCAATTTTTGAAGGGATAGATGAAGCCAGCAGTAATTCCTTTCCAGTGCCAGGTCAAAACATTGCTTTTTATTTAAATATTTGTCTCACAATTTAAAGTATGCATAAAGCTTTAACATACTTAATCTTTTGAAGCAATTGCAATGTATTTAATTGGTTTAATATGCTTTTATCTTATTCAAATTACTTATTGATCTTTATATTGAATTACTTACATTGCTTATATTGTTTTATTGGTTTGCCCCTCCAACTTCTAATTTAATAAATAACAACTGGCATCCTATTGGTTAAGTCTAACCAGAGTAGACCTACTCACTCAATTGCTAAATGGTGAATTAACATATAAGTAAACTTTATTAACTGCATAGAGCAACAGGACTTGGGTTTGATCGGTGATGACTCATGTCAGAGTATGACAGTTTTCCAAGCGTAGTGTCTTGGCGGTGGTCCGTAGATGGCTGTGGAGACCTATTCTTCCACAATGAGGACACTGATTTCCAAGTAGAAGGCGGTCCTGGTCAGGGTTGGCTTGACATGCCTTCCTCTTGACACATTTCTCCTTTTCACTCTTCATTCGTGCCTCTTTGAATTCCACAGCACTGTTGCTCACAGCTGACCTCCAGTTAGCACGATCAAGGGCCAGGGCTTCCTAGTTCTCAGTGTCTATGCCACGGTTTTTAAGATTGGCTTTAAGCCCATCTTTAAATCTCTTTTCCTGACCACCAACATTCAGTTTTCCATTCTTTAGTTGGGAGTATAGTAACTGCTTTGGGAGGCAGTGATCGGGCTTTCAGACAACGTGGCCAGTCCAGCGAAGTTGATGGTGGAGGATCATTGCTTCAAAGCTGATGGTCTTTGCTTCTTCCAACATGCTAACATTTGTCCACCTATCTTCCCAAGAGATTTGCAGGATTTTTCAGAGGCAACACTGATGGAATTGTTCCAGGAGTTGAGTGTGACGTCTCTAGACAGTCCACATTTTGTAGGCAGGTAGCAGAGTTGGAAGGACAATCTATATATATAAAAGAGTGATGGCATCACGGCAATTCACAAAACAACAAAAGTACAGGCCCCCCAACCTCAAAATTTGACAACACAACCCATCATCCACGCCTCAAGGTTGATACAACAAAAAGAAAAGAAAAATAAAGTCCTAATTAGAGGGAGAGCAATAATTTTTTTTATCCAGTTGCTGCCAGTTTAGAGGGCTAATCTCTGCCCACTTGGTTGTCTAGCAACCAAGGGACAGCCAGGTTTCAGTTAGGGGACAGGCAGATTTAGGCCTCACTTAGGCTTCTTCCACAGATTATCTAATTTGCACTGGATTATATGGCAGTGTAGACTCAAGGCCCTTCCACACAGCTATATAACCCATTTATAATCTTATATTATCTGCTTTGCACTGGATTATCTTGACTCCACACTACCATATAATCCACTTCAGTGTGCATTTTATACAGCTGTGAAGAAGGAGCCTCATATAATCCAGTTCTGAGCAGATAATATAAGATTAGAAATATACAGTAGAGTCTCACTTATCCAACGTAAACAGGCCGGCAGGATAAGTGAATATGTTGGATAATAAGAAGGGATTCAGGAAAAGCCAATTAAACATCAAATTAGGTAATCGTTATACAAATTAAGCACCAAAACATCATATTATACAACAAATTTGACAGAAAAAGTAGTTCCATGCGCAGTAATGCTATGTAGCATTTACAGTAGAGTCTCACTTATTCAACACTCGCTTATCCAACGTTCTGGATTATCCAATGCATTTTTGTAGTCAATGCTTTCAATATATCGTGATATTTTGGTGCTAAATTCATAAATATAGTAATTACTATATACCGTGTTTCCCCGAAAATAAGACAGTGTCTTATATTAATTTTTGCTCCCAAAGATGCACTAGGTCTTGTTTTCAGGGGATGTCTTATTTTTCCATGAAGAAAAATTCACATTTATTGTTGAACAAAAAAATGAACATTTATTATATACTGTACAGTAGTTGTCATCACAAGCCAGCATAACCAGACAAATTGTGAATCCTATCAAGAATTTCTTGTTACTACCAATATTTCCATGTACAACACTCTATGGTACGTACATTTCCCGATCCTGCATGCTCTGGTGTTCTGTTTGGCAGGCATGCTTCCAAACAAAAACTTTGCTAGGTCTTACTTTCAGGGGAGGCCTTATATTTAGCAATTCAGCAAAACCTCTACTAGGTCTTATTTTCTGGGGATGTCTTATTTTAGGGGAAACAGGGTAGCATTACTGTGTACTGAACTACTTTTTCTGACAAATTTGTTGTCTAACATGATGTTTTGGTGCTTAATTTGTAAAATCATAACTTAATTTGATGTTTAATAGGGTTATCCTTAATTCCTCATTATCCAACATATTCGCTTATCCAACGTTCTGCCGGCCCGTTTATGTTGGATAAGTGAGACTCTACTGTACTGTATTTACAAATTTACCACTAAAATATCACAATGAATTTAAAACACTGACTACAAAAACATTGATTATGAAAGGGCAGACTGCGTTGGATAATCCAGAACATTGAATAAGCGAATGTTGGATAAGTGAGATTCTTCTTTAGTATGAAATAATTACTGGGATAGAATAATGCAGAACAATATAATCTCTAAAACCAGGACAGTAAATAAACAGGGGGATTCCACACAGGAAACAATCAGGGCCAGCTAACACCTCCCAACAAAGTATTCCCATCATCAAAGTCTGGCAAATCCTGTTTTCTCAGGGCCACAGACAATAGAAGCACATAAAATATCGCAAACAACACCACTCTGAAAACAAGGGAATTCCAAACAGGAAAGAATCAGGGCCAGCTAACACCTCCCGACAAAGTATTCCCATCATCAAAGTCTGGAAAATCCTCTGTTTTCTCAGGGCCACAGACAGTAGAAGCACATAAAATATCGCAAACAACACCACTCTGAAAACAAGGGAATTCCAGACAGGAAACAATCAGGGCCAGCTAACACCTCCCAACAAAAAATTCACTCAGGGAGGAAACAGCCAGGCTTTAAAGCTGCAAGGCCATTACATCCTAATCATTTTTCCTAATTGCAGCATTCATACTTGCCTCCAACAAACAAAAAAAACCAGTCAGAAATATTGTATATTCACAACCTTTAGGAAATAATATCCCCTGATGGCGCAGCATGTTAAAGCGCTGAGCTGCTGAACTTCTGGACCGAAAGGCCACAGGTTTGAATTGGGGGAGTGGAGAGAGCCCCCACTGTTAGCCCCAGCTTCTGCCAACCCAGAAGTTCGAAAACATGCAAATGTGAGTGCATCAATAGGTACTGCTCCGGCGGGAAGGTAACGCCGCTCCATGTAGTCATCCCACATGACCTTGGAGGAGTCTACGGACAACGCCGGCTCTTCGGCTTAGAAATGGAGATGAGCACCAACCTGCAGAGTAAGACACGACTGGACTTAATGTCAGGGGAAAACCTTTACCCTTGACCTTAACTACCACCAATTCCTCAATACTTTATTTCCCATACCACCATATTTCGCCACAGCAACGCGTGGCCGGGCACAGCTAGTAGCTTTATAAACAAGCATTTCAGTCTCCCTACAGATGTCCCGATCCTCAAATACTCTCTGCTTCATTGAGAAAAATGCTGCACTCACAGAGCTCAGACGATGCCGTCTTTCAATGTCAATGCTGACTTTTGTGGAGAGGTGGCTGCCAAGGTAGCAGAATTGGTTTTGTTTTATTTTTCTTGGAAGACGCATGTGTTTTTTTATGTGTGGAGGTCAGTGCACAGTCCATAAACACACAGTTTTTACAGAATGAAGGTCCCATCCAGTGGCATGGTTAACACGACGATGGTGACTTTTAATCTGTTGCAGCCTCCTTCCGGCTTCACAGCCGTTGCAACATCTACCATGTTGTCATCCATCTGCTCCACTGTTGGGGTCTGTTGGGTGTCATCTTGGACTCCCCAAGTTTCCAGTTCCCAATGAGTAGCTAGATTAGGATTAGAATGAGGGATTCCTTTCTTTATTCCTATGCATGTCTTCCTAGAAGGGGCTTTCTGTCTCTACCTCTCTCTTCCTGGTAGCTACCAGCTCCTCCCCCATTTGAAGATATAAAAATATAACTTTGAGGTATGAGGTAACTTCCTCTCTATTGCCATTTTGTTTGTGCCTAGGCTTTGACCACATGGTCAGCCTTCATTTTCCTTCTCTTCTGCCTTTTGTCTCCTCCTATGAGGAAGCATCTTGCCATTCTCCAGGCAAGATGTAGTAGCATGCATACATTCTTTGATATTTTACCTTTTCCCTTCCTTAGAATATGAGATTTAGAAAGTTAGCTCCAAGAACTTTCCTATCCAAAATGTATTTTTTTTTTTACTTCAATAAATACTTTTGAACTTATATTTTGGCTCTGTAATCTTGTGCCATCCTAAGAAACAGAAGCTTATCCAGCTCACCACATGTAGGTTTCTGCTGGTTGTGAAGTGTGCTTCTGGCATTCTGCTATATTTTTGGTGGAATCACCCCAAGAGAGGTTTATTTTGAGTCTAACTGCTCAATAGATTCCCAACAGGTTATTCTTGGTTTGTATCCTCCCTTGCGGCCCCTCCTGGGAGTACATGACTTCCAACGGTTACTCCCGCAGGTTCATTGGAACAAGCAAGCCCCCTCACCACGATAAGGTGACAATCCATCGAGGGGATTTGGGTTTATTTGTTTGTTGACCATCTTACTGCAAAACATGATTGACTAAATAATAATTGTTACTTTAATCAAAGAACTACTTCTCTCTGCTTCCCATATTCTCTTTTTACTTGGTCATTAAATATTTATCTGTTATCTTAATAGGCAATGCAAACTTCCTTAACGAATTTGGAGAAAGGAATAGGTTCCTCATTAAAAGTCTGAACCTTTTTATAAACATGAGAGATTAAAAGAAGTATGTGTCTTTATTCCCTCCTTCCACTGTTTCATGTCTGAGTGGTTAAAGCAGAAATTAGTAAGTGCAATATGTGCTCTGTCTGCAAACGAGATCAGAATTAAGATGGACAGTTTTGATAAAGTGCAGCAATTTTATCTTAGTATTATTCTAAAATTTTATATGGTACAACATTAATCAACTTTTGGTTATTGCCTTTTAAGGAATATTGATGGTTTTAATTATAGAAGTTTTAATTATTATATGTTCAAGTGCTTTATTGCAAATTTCCAATTTTGTACATACGTATTTACCAATATGAAGTCAGCTGGATTTGTCAAAGTTACAAAAGCAGTAAAAATATCAGAATGCAAATACTCAACAGTAGGGGAGAAATTCCCAAAGAGGATAATTGATATCACTATATTATTTCTGCTTTCATTTCAGACGTTATTATCTGAATTCTTTCCTCTTTTTCCAATTTTGTTTTGCAGCTTTGAACAGCAACATTCTTTCGAAATGCTTCATCCATGAAACTTTGTTCAGTGAACCTGGTGCATGTCCAAATCCTCTGGGAATGCACAACTTTATCTGAAGACACCAAAAGCTATTACTTCAGAATCTTCTCATGTTGCTGTATATATCCTAAATCTAAGAGGTTCTCATTCTTTGCTTGATGTTTTCACATAAACCTATTAAGTACTGTTTTCCTAAAGCCATGTGGCACAGGATAGTTAGCTGCTTTTGACCTATAAGGCTCTGATCACATTTTGTCCAAAGCCTATTCTATCTCACAGGCAATATTACAGAGTTCCCAACACAACATAACTCCTTGTTAAGAAACATCTTGATCCTTTCTGCTTGGAAGATCATGAACCTCAAAGCTCAGTTCATGTATCTCAAAACTCATGCTGACAACTTAACCAAAAGTAGGCCTATATAACTGAAATAGCTGCATAGTCTCACTTTCCCTCCATGCTCATAGGTAGGACCAGGAGATATCTGTTCCAGAGAATGTGCAAAAGATGTTATCCCACTGAAATGCTATTAACCTTATCTGGCCTCCCAACCGCCCCCACCGCCCCCATTTTGTTACATGTTTTTAAATAAGAAAATGTACTTTATATATAACAAATAATGTATTAAAATAATGACAAATAATAAAAAAGAATGTAAACAAATAAACTTGCTTGGTTCCACCCAGCCACTTTGGCAAGGGAGCACATTTGAGGCAACTGTGTAACAGCAAGGCAAAATCATTCCGATGTAATAATGAACAAAGAAAGATCAACTTTGTG
The DNA here is from genome assembly GCF_035594765.1 of Anolis carolinensis. Taxonomy (NCBI): domain Eukaryota; kingdom Metazoa; phylum Chordata; class Lepidosauria; order Squamata; family Anolidae; genus Anolis; species Anolis carolinensis. The sequence continues at coordinate 24,115,351 of NC_085845.1, read as the reverse complement.
TCCCAAGACCCACTTAGGTAAATTGTTTAGATTCTCTGGGGCCGTTCAAGTTAGGATTAGCCATTAAATTTAGGGCAGTTCATTTTTCGTTTAAACTAGCAAGGAAATGGTGCAGTCTCTCTGTGTTTTTAATTACTGAAATATTTTTATATCATCCTATAACTGATATCTTAAATCAATGTTAAGAAAGTTAAACAAATTGAACCAAACTCAAAGCCAACATAATACCCACAGTTCAATGAACTTAAATCAATAAACTTTAAATACTTAACTGTTGGATTATGGTTGTATGTATATATGAAATATATATGAATGAATATATATTTCATATATGTGTGTGTGTGTGTGTGTGTGTGTGTGTGTATTTCATATATACATACATTCCATTTACATTTTATATACATACAACCATAATCCAACATTAACCTCATAAATGTTCCTGCTACATGGTTTTAACTACACACAGGAGGAAGAGAGAGGCAGACGGGGAGAGGGAGAGCAGCCCTGCTGCCACGAGAGGGAGGCGGATGGAGAGAGAGGGAGAGCAACCCAGCCACCACCGCCATGAGGGCGCAACACAGTGGATAGAGAGGGAGAGCAGCCTCACTGCGGGAAGAGTGCATGAAAGGTATGAGGATAGAGGGGGCAGGTAGGCCACCTAAGCTGCCATGAGAGGGGTGGAGTGGAGACTGGGGGGCAGAGGAACACAGACGAAGAGGACAGAGGCGGTGCTGCACTTTCTTGCATCCTCTGGGCTGCTCGTACGTTAAAATGACACTCTGAAGTTAAAACAAAACTCAGGCTGAGAGACAGCTCGTAAATCAAAAAGTGTTGCACTACAGCCCTGAAACACCTTTCCCCCACAAACCATACTCTGTCCAGGTTATCCAGTAAGTAAAAGTTTATTTAGAGAAGAGTATATATATATAAAAATAAGCAAATTCAAAAAAGAGAATTAAAGTTCAAAAGGTTATTTCCAAGAAAGCATACAGTCTCCAGAGTCAATCCACAAAGATCCATAAATAATCCAAGGCAGGCAATTTATGTCACATATGAACTAGAAACAAGAACAAACTTAGAAGCTTGAATACATGAATTCCAAGAAAATAGGACCCAAAAACGGATAACTGTTCACCTGAATACAATGTTGCTCTCACAAAGGATTGATCTACCAGGAACCACTCTAAAAGGCCTCAATTTCTCTCATAACATCATTTCTCACGCACCTGCTTTTCTTCTCCCTATCTCTAATTCTCTGGGAAAAGCGAGTGTCGTTGTTGCATGCCTTGTCTCTGCAATTCCGAGTGCCTTGATCTAGACAAACATTGATCTCCCACATTTCTCTCAGCCTGCACCTTCTGGCAGGTTCTCATGAGAACGGATATCGCTTTCTCCAGTCTCGTGGGAACTGCCAGGAGATTCCAAAACAATTCTCTCTAGGCCACTTCTATCCTCCCCTGGGCTCCCAACATTCCCTTCCTCATCTTCTGAGCACTCAGAATCTGACCAGGCTACAACAAAGAGTATGTATGTTGGGATGCTTGTAAGTTGAGGTTCCACTGTAGTGCTTTCATTAGAGAAGATCTATCATACAGATTTTTTTAGCAAATACTACAGATGACTATTTATTTAGGTGGGCATATATATGGACAGATTTGCACATCCTAATATTTAATGTTGTTTTCTATGCTTCTAGTTTGAACTGCTGTTAACATGGTGTAGTTTTTCAAATGCTAACATATTCACAGTGTTTCTTGGCTTGTGTTTTGTTTTTGTTTTTGTAAACCACCTTGAGAATAAAATTTTAAAAACTCAGTGCACTGGCATATTTACTGAAAATGCTTGGCTGTGATCCTAAACACACTTGCCTGAAAATAATGTACTTACTCCAAACCAAATGTATTTAGAATTAGGGTGCTGAGTAATGTCAAAAATGGCCCTAAACATTTCTTGGAATGCTTCCACTTTTGGAAGCCAACAATCTCTGCAGTAGCAACCAGTTACTTCCATCCACCTGGAAAGAAAGTACCAGTCCTTTATCATGGTTAATATCTCACTAGATCTTTTTATTCATCAGCTTAGAGCAAATAATTAGAAACTGGGTAGGGGAACAAGGGAGAACAACTTCTTTATGGAATCATAATTTCAGAAACAATGACTTATATTAATATCAGCAGCAGAATAACAGACACAAAACAAGTTATCCCTATGTTAAGATATGAATTAAAATGTAGCCTTTGGACCAAAACTAGAAAAAAATGAGTAAGGTTTTCTTCAAACAAATCAGGCATGAACCACTTTTAATGGATGGGAATGACAGGCTGGTCTCGCTAAACTACTGTGAACTGTATCCAATACCTTTTGCTGCTAAAATTTCTTAAAATAATGGGGGGGGGGACTGCATTGGCATTCTGACATAAGGCATATAGGTAGCATTCATTTTACTTTACAGCCAAATAGTACTATTGAAATAATGGTTCCACTAAAAATAGCAAGGCACAATTGCTTAGGTACCTTGTTCAAAGATCAAAACGTACCCTTTCTTTATGTACAGCAAACCAAGAAACTAGAAAAATAGACAGTAAGGCATATTCTGTTGACATGTCCATCCCTGGAATGACTGCAAAATGCCCCATTCTAAGCTGCAGTCTGCATCCATAGACTCTTGCATCCATGAATTCAACTCAGCACAGCTCAAAAAAATTAAGAAAAAAATTAACTCCAGCACACACTTGAATTGTTTACCATTTGATATGGGGAATGCCCCATTGTATATGATGGGACTTGAGCATCAAGGATTTTGGTATTCTTGGGGGGGGGGGGGAGGTTGAAACCAATCGCACCATAAGCCCACTGTATTTTTTATAATAAGGTATGTTTATGAAGCTGTGAAATTCATATTTTAATTTGATTCCCATCTCTGTCAGAGATACTCATTGGCATGAGATACTTTGGGGCTGGAGAACCATCTGTCAGGCTCTTCTCTTTGCACTTTGCTTAATGTTATCTTACTTTTGCTGTTATTGTTGTTCTCGAGGATTATAATCTTCAATACTGGTTGCATTTTAGGATACTTCTTTATTCTTTTAGCTGGGTTGTTAGCTGCTTTGAATATAATCCATAGAGACACAGGACTTCAATAAATAGAATGAAATGAATGGTAAAGAATTAAATATAATGATGCAGTTTAGTTGGAAACTGCAGCCCTCATCCTGTGGAAGTAATTCCTAGGTATGGTGTATTATCTTGCACTGACAGATGACAAAAGCAGAGCCAACAACTTGGTGATTGTTCAGAACAAATGTGCAAGAAACATAAAGGAAAGTTATTATTAAACTAGACAGTACACTCTTAGATGCTGTGTAAAAAGCTCAGCAAAGCTTAAATTACATGTTTATTTGTTATTTCTGACTGTTTTATTGTAACATTGATCATACACAAACTGGCATGTTATACAAATAAAAAGTATTTGCAAATAAAGAGACAAGACACAGGAAGGAATTTTTTTTGCAGATAAAACACCCCATTGTAATGTGAATAACACACAATGCAGGAGATAAAAAAATAAATAATTAAAATCAGTGCACAAAACATTCAGAACACCTATGACAGTTGAATATATGTGTTCCATGATGCTAATATTCCACAGTGGCTAAATGAAAAATCTGCCTGGAAGCTCTTCTGAGTTAAGTCCAGCTGAAATAAAATGGAAGATTTATTTCAATACAACTGGCAGAAGAGAGCTACTCAGTGAATCTCCCCTAACTATCAGCTCTGAAGTCTTCATTTCAGCCATAGCCTGTGAACTCACAAGGTAGCCCTTAAGGGAGGTCACTCTTTTCATCATGCTACTCTATCCTGTCCCCACTGCATTGCCATTAAATGGATGACATCATTTTTAAGCCTGCAATTGGCCTGAAAGGCATTTGCCACATTATTTCACAACTGCAAATGTAATGATGCCTTAGCATTTTTAAATACAAAATTGTATACCTTTCAGTGAAAAAATAATACTTTGAGAATATCTCAATTCCCTTAGAAAGATGCTCCACCTAAAATTATTTCAGGTTTTTTTAATTGTGCCAGAAGTGACTTGAGAACAATACTGCAAGTCGTTCTGGTGTGAGAAAATTGGCCATCTACAGAGATGGTACCCAGAGGACGCCCGATGTGTTACCATCCTGTGGGAGGCTTCTCTCATGTCCCGCAAGCTAGAGCTGACAGACAGGAGCCCACTCCATCTTGCGGATTTGAACCAACAACCTTCAAGTCAGCAACTCAACCTTCAGGACAACAGTCCAGCCAGCACAAAGGTTTAACTTATTGCGCCACCACGGCTCCTTCAGGTTGACAGCAAAATTCGCACTACACTACAATGTAAATATATTTGCATCTTTTTACTTGAAGAGTATAAGAACAAAGCACAACTGCATACCTGGCTCTCTAATTACAGAATATATTCACATTTACACATAAAAGTGACTTGGAAATTTAGTGCTCATGGGAGCAAATAATTGATTCTTTGACATGATTTACCAAGTGGGTAGCTTATAAAGAACATGAAGTACTAAAAGGAAAATCATTGTTAATACATTATTTCTCAGTCTTTCTAAGTGTCATAAAAAGTGCAGAAAATAAATGCTGTAAAGAGCAGACAAGATTACCACAAAAGAACAACATAGACCTCACAAGCATCATACTATCATACATTTCTTGAGTAAAAAAAGTTATTACAACTTGCAGGGTTTTGAAAGACTGTTGTCATAAAAAGGCTTTTCTTCAAAAAAGGAAAAATAATTTCTGAGATGTAAAGTTTGGCACATGCCCTGCTGGCAGAAAATGGGGCTGATTACACAGACACACAAGCTTTCATTCTGGGTAACTTCCTCTAGAACAGCAGGAGCGCCTGCAGAATCACATATGGGCAGCTAACTAGTAGCCTTTTCTATTTTTTTAAAATCCCATGTCATTCAGCCCCATCTTCACTCCTCTTCCACATATAATAATATTACATACTGAGGCAATGCATCAGAAAATTACAATTTTGGAAGCGATGCAATGACTGTCGAATTGATGAAATGCCACGACTTGTGGGGTTAAAGCGAGAGGCTGTGCCAGCATGAGGATTCATATTGTCAAGCCACCTTTGTCAAATGCAGCCACACAATGTCATCCAAAGCTCAAAATTCTTCAACACGGACAGGCTACCCAGCTCTATGATCCTATATGAGATTCGTTCCCTACCTCCTTTTGCTCTGCCTGAATTATTTTCCTTTTAGTCCTCCATCTTCACTATCCAGCCCTCCCAGATTTCTGCTTCTATTCTGTCTGTGTATGCTCCATTAGACAACCTTCAACAATTACATCCTAAATGAATCACATTATAAAGGGCCCACCATCCCACTACTTTCATGCCTGCATCCCTTTTTTCTTCTGCTAGCACGTAGTCCAGTTTTCCATAGGGTCTGTATGATGTTTTGATTTCCCATTTTTTTTCTGCACAGTACCTGGTACCTTGATATCAGTAGGTGATGAAGTCAGGAATATTCCATGATATCACAGAAATACGGTTAATACCTAGGCCAGGGATCAAAAGCAAGAGAACGCCTCTTTTTGGAACTGTATGTACAAGTCTCTAGAGCACATGTAAACTCACTCTCAGCTAAAACAGCACCTGCTATTTATGATGTTAGAACAAGATCCAGACTCTCCCAAAGCATTCCTAAGAGGGAACAGAACTACTCGTGTTTCTGTTCTGCAAAATTCTAACAGGCAGCAAAGAATGGATCTATTCTGTCTCAGTCAAATGTCCCTGAGTGGAACACAGAAATTAAAATGGCTCACTACAAAGATACACAAGGAGACCTACTTGACTTTTTAATGCCAAGTTTGAGGCATATAAAGTGCAGCCACCCTTCGTTGTCATTGCATAATATGAGGCCATCTTTCCATCACTTTTAACTAGTCTAGGCCACAGTCTACAAGGCCATCTTTCCATCACTTTTAACTAGTCTTGTGCATTTCGGGTGAATCGCTACCCTTTTCTACTTGTCGGATACTGGAAGCCCCCCCCCCAATCCATTTTCCAAAAAACTGGCGCACTGCCAAATGGGTGTTTTTGTTCAGCATCTGAAAAAAATGTTTTTTTCAGCCCGTTGGCAGCAATAGGGAACTTATGAGGCTCCCCTTGCCCCTGGGAGCCTTTCATTTCTTCCCTTCAAAGCAGCCTCAACAACAGGGTTAAGAAAGCACCCTATCCAACCCATTATTGGGGGGGGGGACTTCCCACAGACTCCCCTTCCGTATCTTTCATTAAGACCTGTATTTACAAAAGCACTTTTTTGTACCACTCTTAAGTTTCTGTCTGTAGAGGAGGAGACTAGTTTTACTGCTTCTTAAAGCTGTTCCACTCTAGAGGAGAGACAGGTGCAAACGCTTTCTTATTTCCCAGTACCAGCAGCTTTCCCAGGCATTTTAAGGTGACCCAGGGAAGAAAGAGTGATGACCTGGAGCTCAGTCGAGCTATCCTCCCTGGACTACCTTAAAAATCCCCTCACTTGCCTGCAAAGCTGCAATCTCCTTTCTACTTGGGGTTTTGCTTCCCTAAAGCTGTTTCTACTTTCTACTCTAGATAAGAGGTAGACTTTTCTTGTTGTTTGCTGGGTTTATTATTATTAATAATAATAATCTTTTAGATGTATTTCCTGAATGTGAGGAAGGGAAGAAGAAAAAGAAGCTAAAAGGGTGAAAACCCCCAAATGCACATGCGCGCATCCCACGCACCATCCCTCAGGTCCCAAACTCCCAATCAATCCCACTAAATAAAAAGAATCTGGAAAATAAAGAAAAATCAAAAAGATTCAACTGTGATGCAGAATAGGGGAGGAGGAGCCAAGATCAGCTCCCGCTTGCTTTCTTGTCAGGCAGGTTTTCGTACTGGGAAGGCCCTTACCATTATGGGTTCCTGAAGTACCAAAGATACCAAAGGAAAAAAAGGAAACTAAATCTGCACACAACCCTACTTTGAAATGTACACGTTGGGTATGCTCACAAGAATATATTGCAGCTTCTTATACTATCCTTTCAAAGTCCTGACTCCATTAGGAAGACTGTCTTGCAAGTGCTGGGAAGAGTTTTCACATCCTGCTGGCCACCTCAAAATTATAGTCAGAATAAGCAATGTAATCTCCTGAAGCACCCCAAAGTGACTCTACTGGGGGACAGCAGAAGATGTTTAAAACCATATCTTCTTGGAGACTAAAGACATATCCTTTTGTGGGAGTGTCCTTACCAGCATTAGGTGAATGCTCTGGTTGATGTTCTACACTTTATGTAACAAGATAGCAATGAAAACACTATTTTTCAATACTGTAGTTTTTTAAAATGTATTTTTGAATATAAAATTTAAGAACTTCAACAAAAATATACCACACACTGCTCTTTCACACTAATTTTATACAGTCATAAATTACAACATAAAAACAACAAATTAAGTTGTGAAAAAATGTACACAGCAGAACAAATCTGAGGTCCTTTTGGATTTAGAACACCAAGTCCCTATAAAACCAGTATATATTTTTAAAATGTTTCTTTAATGATCGGTCTTGCAGATTTTACATCAAAATGTTCTTCCTGTTCTAATACTCAACTTACAATGGTAAGTCTTAGGAAAAAGAAGGGGGAATGGGTATTTAAATACTTAAGTTTTATTTTATTGATCAAAACCTTTATCTTTTGAGCTGTTTAAAGCTCCCTCCATAAAGAAAATTTAAAGTGAATTTAAAGTAGATCCAAGCTCTAATGTGATGAGATCAAAAGAAATCCAAGATCTTCCCCATCTCACTCTCACCTATACTTTCAAGGCAGAAATGCCTGGGTTAGGTGTTTTTTTTTTTATCTCAAATGATACTAAGTTCTCTCCGGTTTCTGATTTTTGTTCTCTTTTATCATTACTTCTTCCTTTCCTTATCCAAGGATTAGTTTATTTACATTTGTGTGTATATGCATGTTGTTAGTTTTTATTTAAAGTATTTCTTGAAAACAAGTCAGGGACATCTGTTTTTTCCTTGGCTGATATATTTAAATGATTTGATTTATGTTAGCATTGAATATTCCTAAACTGTCCAACTGACAATGCCCACAGAAGGGTTTACAAATAAATTCTATTTTTCTTCCAACATGGAATTCAAAGTGGCATCTCACTTCTAGTCTCCCATCCAGCTACCAACCTGATCCAGCTTCAGCTAGGTGGCTGCATAATACATCCTCGGGCCATGTAAGGACATAGAGCTTAAACTAGCATCAGCATTTGGGAAAGCGAGGCCTAGAAAAAACCTGAGTGACTTACTATCTGAGACAAATGCATCCTTATCCTGAACATTTCCCTCTGAAATTTTGATGATCCCAATCCTACTCGGATAAGTGGCCTAGGCAGTCTAAACTCCTAAAAAGGTCTGTGTAAAACTGCAGCCTGAAAAGTGCCTGTATTGACAAAGAAGCCTGGAGACTTAAAAAAATATCAGGGGAGGTATAATGTAAGTTGGCTTTATCACATGGGAAAACATGACGAAGAAAAAAGATCTCATCTCTTGAGAATTTAGAAAACCCAAAAAGCAAAGAAATATCCGGATGTGCTAAGCCAGCATGTTTCGAGAGGTAATTGATGAAACCGATATTCTGTATATCTAAGCAGGATATAATGGATGCACGGGAAGCCTCGCAAAGAGCTGCAGCAACTGCTTGGCAAGTAATTTTGGAGAAAGCTGGGTGTCATGACTTCAGCATTGGATGACTCTGTAAACCAGGCTGTAGTGCTTCTCTGCTCAGCCAGCAGGTGACCTTGGGCAAATCACTCTCTCTCAGCCTCAGAAGAATGCAATACAAATCTCCTCTGAACAAATCTTGCTAAGAAAGCCTTGTGACAGGTTTTGCACACAATAACAACAACAACTTGTATTCAAGGTGCTGTCTTGCTGTCCAGCTATTCCCTTTTACCTGCAACCTTCGGATCAGAGATGCCTCTACACCAAGCATGGTCAAACTTCGGCCCTTCGTGTTTTTTGGACTACAACTCCCACAATTCCTAACAGCCTACCGGCTGTTAGGAATTGTGAGAGTTGCAGTCCAAAACACCTGGAGGGCCGAAGTTTGACCATGCCTGCTCTACATTGCGAAATGAATGCAGTTTGAAACCACTTCGGCTGCCATGGTTCAATGCTATGGAATGGTTGGAGTTGTAGTTTGGTGAGGCATCAGCACTCTTCAGCAGGAAAGGCTAAAGGTCTTGTGAAGCTACAAATCCCCAGGATTACATAGCATTGAGCCATGACAGTTAAAGTGGTATGAAATGGCATTGACTGCACAGTGCAGGTGTGCACAAGAACTCAATTCCACATGCATGGGTGCACCCACACTGCAGAATGAATGCAGTTTAACAACCCCGACTGAGACCCCATCTACACTGCCATATAATCCAGCACAGAATAAGAGAGATCCTCTCACCTCTGCAGGAGTCTATCCTATACCATGCAGCAGTAGACAAGTAGGGACCAGCCAACAGCATTGCCCAGACATGAATCAAGGAACATGAAAGCCACTGCAGACTAACTCAACCAGAGAAGTCAGCCATAGCAGAGCACTTGATGGACCAACCTGGACACAGCATGTTATTTGAGAACACAGAAATGCTGGACCACTCTAACAACTACCACTTCAGACTACACAGAGAAGCCATTGAAATCCACAAGCATGTGGACAATTTCGACAAAAAGGAGGAAATCATGAAAATGAACAAAATCTGACTACTAGTGTTTAAAAAAACTCTAAAATCTGGACAGCAAATAAAGAACAACACTCTGAAAACAGAGGTGAATGAATCAATCAGGGCCAGCTAAACAACCTCCCAACAACGAACCCCCCAGGCAGCAAGCAGCCAGGCTTTGAAGCTGCAAGGCCATTCAATACTAATCAAGGTGTCTAACTGCAACATTCACACTTGCCTCAACCAGACAAGAGATCTTTGTCCCACTCTGGACATTATTCCACAGATATATAAACCCCACTTTGCCTACCTCACAACCTCTGAGGATGCCTGCCATAGATGCAGGCGAAACGTCAGGAGAGAATGTTTCTGGAACATGGCAGGACAGTCCAGAAAACTCCCAGCAACCCAGCAAACTTGGGCCCTCCAGGTGTTTTGGAGTACAACTCCCACCATTCCTAACAGCCGGTAGGAATGGTGGGAGTTGTAGTCCAAAACACCTGGAGGGCCCAAGTTTGCCCATGCCTGCCATAGATAGATCAAAAAGTGGTACGAAACTGCGTTAACTGTCCAGTGCAGATGCACCCTGGGTGTGCCCAATAATTCCATTCTTCACACACCCGCACTACTGCCCCTCGCCCTTCTCCTCCTTCTAAAAACCCAAATTGAGACTTACCCATGTCTCCGCCAAAAAGAGGAATGAGACAGGAGAGAGGAGGCGCTTCCCTCTCTCCTTCCTTCTTTCCTTCCTTCCTCCTTTCCTTGGGCTGAAGGAAGCGAAAGGCGGGTCCCTGGAGAGGCCAAAAAGGCTCTGTGTGTGTGAGAGAGAGTGTGAGGGAGAGAGAGAGAAGCAGGCGCGCGCCCCCGCGACTGAGGCGTGTGCTGTGCACGCGCCGCTGAAAAGGAGCCTGCGCGCGCACCTCCTTCCTGACCCAACCCTGTTACCATCCAGGCACGGCTTTAACTTGCCCCGTGGGATCACGGGGGTTGTAGTTCCGAAGCCGCGCCGGCGCGCTTTGACAGAGCAAGGTTAAAGGCCCCGCTGAACTACGACTCCCATGATCCCACCCACGGCCTTGATCTTTCTTTAAAGGAGGCGGAGGAGGCATAATCATGATGATAAGAGGGATACAAAGCCACTGCGATTGGAAGGGACCGCGCCTTGCTCCTAAAGAGGACGTAGTCATCAAGTCCATGAATAATCAGTCCAACTGGCAAAAGTGGAACCTACAAATGTGGAAGGCTGATCCCATATACAGTAGAGTCTCACTTATCCAACGTTCTGGTTTATCCAACGCCTTTTTGTAGTCGATGTTTTCAATCAATTGTGATATTTTGGTGCTTAATTCGTAAATACAGTAATTACTAAATAGCATTATTTCGTATTGAACTACTTTTTCTGTCAAATTTGTCGTATAACATGATGTTTGGGTGCTTAATTTGTAAAATCATAACCTAATTTGATGTTTAATAGGCTTTTCCTTATTATCCAACATATTTGCTTATCCAACGTTCTGCCGGCCCGTTTATGTTGGATAAGTGAGACTCTATACCGTATGTAAATATAGCCATGCCACTTTAGTATTGAATATTGTAATTCTCAAGTCTTTTCAGAATAGTGATTTTGAAAAATTGAAAACTCTTCCAAAAATATAATAATGTTTAATTTGGGTTGCTGTGAGTTTTATGGGCTGTGGGGCCATTTTCCAGAAGCATTCTCTCCTGACATTTCGCCCACATCTATGGCAGGCGTCCTCAGAAGTTGTGAGGTCTGTTGAAAACTAGGCAAGTAGGGTTTATATATATATCTGTGGAAGGTCCAGGATGGGAGAAAAACTCTTGTCTACTTGGGGCAAGTGTGAATGTTTCAACTGGCCATCTTGATTAGCATTGAATGGCTTTGCAGCTTCAAAGCTTGGCTGTTTCCTGCCTGGGGGGATCCTTTGTTGGGAGGTGTTAGCTGGCCCTGATTGATTCATATCTGGAATTCGTCTGTTTCTCACATGAATTAATCAGAGCCACCTAACACTTCCCAACAAAGGATTCCCCCAGGCAATAAGCAGCCAGACCTTGAAGCTGAAAGGCCATTAAATATTAATCAAGGTGGCCAATTGGAACATTCACACTTGCCTAAAACAGATGAGAGTTCTTTCTCCCACTGTGGATATTCCACAGCTATATAAACCCAACTTGCCTAGTTTCCAACAGACCTCACAACCTCTGAGGATGCCTGCCATAGATGTGGGCGAAACATCAGGAGAGAATGCTTCTGGAACATGGCCATACAGCCCAGAAAATGGAGTGGCTGTTGCCCGTTTTTGATCTAAACATATTTAGCTGCTCGTGCTCCCTTTATTTTATCAGTTTTATACTTATTTATTTATGCAATGCTCTTGATACGAAATAAATCAAGCACTAGCTCACCAAAATGCCTGGGAGCTGCTCTGGACCATGCTCTGGCTTACAAGAAGCACTGCTTGACTATCAAGCAAAAAGTGGGTGCTAGAAATAATATCATGGGTAAGCTGACTGGCACAACCTGGTGATCACAACCTGACACAATGAAGACATCTGCCTTTGCATTTTGCTACTCTGCTGCTGAATATGCATGCCCAGTGTGGAAAACATCTCACTACGTTTAAACAGTGGATGTGGTTCTTAATGAGACATGCCACATTATCACAGGATGTCTATGCCCAATACCGTTGGAGAAATACTGTTTAGCCGGTATGCACCACCTGATATCTGCCGGGAAGTAGCATCCAGTACAGAAAGAACCAAGGCATCTCTGGCCCATTCTCTGTTCGGATATCATCCAGGATGCCAATCAAGAAATAGCTTTCTACAGAATAGAAAGAGATCTACAGAGATACTCGCAGGAACACCTCAGCAAGTGAGAGTCCAAAAGTGGCAGGTAAAACCCAGCACCTCAACCAGTGGCTGAGACCAGATGAGAAACTCCCTCTGGGGACACAGAAGATTGAGTGACTTGAAAGGCGCTGAACAGACTACTAATGTGTATGATGATGATTAAATATGCAGCATTCCCAGAAGCAAGCTGATTCACTCCTGACTACCTAATTCAGGCATGGGCAAACTTCAGCCCCCAGGGTATTTTGGACTTCAATTCCCACAATTCCTAACAGCCAGTAGACTGTTAGGAATTGTGGGAGTTGAAGTCTAAAACACCTGGAGGGCCAAAGTTTGCCCATGCCTGATTTAATTAAATTTTTCACATATTCTACAGCTGAAAGTTTGCATATGATTAGCAACGAACAAGGCTTACAGTGTAAAAGAAATAGAATAAAAAAGGTTGACTTGTATTTGAGTTGGAGGGGAAACATCTTTTATGATTCCCAGTTTGATTGGAAATATTCAAGGGAAAAGGATCCTACAAACTCATTTCTCTGCTGTAGACTAGTGCTGAAGGACAACATATTGGAGATATTAGTTAAGCTGCTGCATGGTTACATGTGAATCAGCCATAAGGAGTGCACCATTAATTATGGCAGTAATTTAAATTAGAAATAATCACATAAAGATTAAACATGTAATTGGTACTTCCGCATTAAGGCGCTGAATATTTCAAATCCCAGTGTTTTGCCAATATGACCATTACTGCAAAATCAAAGCAAAGGAAAGCTTCGACGCATGTAAGCAGATTTTTTTTAAAAGATAAGATACATACTGAATAAAATCCTAATTCTGTGTTTAGTTTCAGAAATAATCACTTCCACCTGTCATTTACCACACAATAAGCTTCTTTCCATACTTTCTATGGAAAATTATTGGGCCTTTCTTTTGACAAAAGACGACAACTGGAAGGTGATGCTTCAATAACAGTCGATTTGTAAGTGCCATTAGCGTAGTATCACTCTGCCTCCTTAATTTTTTCCACTTTGAGAGCTGTATTTTTGCAGTATAGCAATGCCACTCATCCAGCCACATCCTCCAAAGAGCTGTCAGAATTCTCCAGAACCAGGAACTGTGAATTTAATGTAGAACATCAAGACACTATTTTTAGTGGCATCACGGTAATTTCTGGATTTCAGGCCTTGGCAGTTCCTATAGACAAGGAAAGTCCAAAAATGCAGGGCTCTCTCTTGATCGATTACAGATCTATGTATCAGATTTGGCTCCACCAAATTACAAGATTTGGCTCTTGTAATACTAATTATTTTTGTCTATTCAAGACCAAGACACCTAAAAATGTTGCTGAAAAATATCCATTTGCATTCTAGCTACTGTGAAGATAGCACAGGCATGGGCAAACTTTGGCCCTCCCTCCAGGTGTTTTGGATGACCAGCTGTTAGAAATTGTGGGAGTTGAAGTCCAAAACACCTGGAGGGAGGGCCAAAGTTTGCCCATGCCTGAGATAGCAGCAAAAGTCAGGGGGAACCGGAGTATTACAATTATTATTATTATTACAATACTTATATCCCGCCCGTCTCACCCATAGGGGACTCAGATGGTAGCACATGGTAGCAGATAACATTGTCCTGGCTCATTAAAATGATCCAGGGTTTCAATTTTGTGGAGCTTGACTTAACCACTGATCATTTTTCTGTTCAGCGCGTCTGCTCCTTGGCTAATATCTGGCTAAAATAGTAAAATGGTAGTAGGAAAAGAAGAAGGCTACATTGCAGATGGATAGACTCAATCAAGGAAGCCACAGTCCTGACTTCTAAGACTTTGCAAGACTTGAGAGAGGCAACTGAAAACTAGGGATCTTGGAGATCTCTCATTAATACAGTAGAGTCTCACTTATCCAAGCCTCACTTATCCAATCCTCTGGATTATCCAAGCCTTTTTTGTAGTCAATGTTTTCAATATATTGTGATATTTTGGTGCTAAATTCATAAATACAGTAATTACTACATAACATTACTGCATATTGAACTACTTTTTCTGTCAAATTTGTTGTATAACATGATGTTTTGGAGCTTAATTTGTAAAATCATAACCTATTTTGATGTTTAATAGGCGTTTCCTTAATCCCTCCTTATTATCCAAGATATTCGCTTATCCAAGCTTCTGCCGGCCCGTTTAGCTTGGATAAGTGAGACTCTACTCTATATGTATATGTGCCTCCAAATTGCCTCACTTACGGTGGCCCCATAGATTTCACAGTTTTCTAGGACCAGGAATACTGAGGGATGGCTTTGCCAGTTCTTTCCTCTGAAATATAGCCCATATTTACCTTGTATTTGTTGGCAGTGTATATCATCACCATCAGTCAACTTGGTGACAAATACCAAATGCCTACTTTGAGATCACTTTCAGTTTCTGCCTACTATAAAAAATAAAAATCTAGTTTTTCAGTGCCCTAAGTATAAGTGCCCCGGTGGTGAAGTGTGTTAAAGCACTGAGCTGCTGAACTTGCAGACTGAAAGGTACCAGGTTCAAATCCTGAGTGAGCGCCCGCTGTTAGCTCCAGCTTCTGCCAACCTAGCAGTTCGAAAACATGCCAATGTGAGTAGATCAATAGGTACCTCTCCGGCAAGAAGGTAAGGGCGCTCCATGCAGTCATGCCGGCCACATGACCTTGGAGGTGTCTACGGACAACGCCGGCTCTTCGTCTTAGAAATGGAGATGAGCACCAACCCCCAGAGTCAGACATGACTGGACTTAATGTCAGGGAAAACCTTTTGTACTTTAAGTATATATTATATTCAAAACAACCATACCCAATCTGGACCCTTCCAAATGTGTTAGAACACATCCCCCATCTTCCCCATGTTGTCTTGGGATGGTAGTCATATTGGCTGAGGATGGAATCATATGTTAATCTGGAAAACATTTTCTCAGATGCTGAGGAAGTAGACAAAGCAACCAACTTTGTTCTCTTAGGCTCCTTCTACACTGCCCTGTATCCCAGGATCTGATCCCAGGTTATCTGTTTTAAACTGGATTATATCAGTCTTCATTGCCAGATAATCTGGGATAAGAAGATAATCTGGGATATAGGGGCAGTGTGGGCCTTAGTTAGGCCCTAAGGTGCTACAAGATCACTTTGCATAATGATTGATTGCTGTACAACAGCCCAGAAAACTATGAGGAGATAGATAGATTTGGTTGGATGGATGGTGTGGAAAGATGTTCATGGAAAAATATAGCAACATTTCTCATCCTACATCTCTGCTGTTGGCTCTGTGAGTCACCTTACATTGTCTAGGAAAGAAAATGAAAAAGATATTAATTCTTTTCCCAACGTCCAGATATTCCACACACACACAACAATACAATTTTTAGGTTTGAGTTTGGCAGCTAGACCTAAACTTCACTTATTTAGTGTACAATAACACAATATTGAGAAGGTTCTGGAAGATGAAAAAGAAAAGTGTCTGTTTCATGTCTTCTTTCTTTAATCCCCATCACAAAGCATAGAACAAAACTCATATCCTAGACCTGGGCTGTCTTCAGTTGGAACAGGAATATTCCTGGTATGAACTGGGTAAGAACTATAATATTTTGTGGTGAGTCATCAGTATTGCAAACTAAACCAAGGCTACTTTAGTTTCTAAAGTCATACATTCATTTTCTTGCTTACCCATCATTGTCTGCCACAATGAGTAATTTATTTTTAAATGACACAAATGGGAAAAAACAGGGATTGATGGTATAGTTACTGCATGGAAAATATATGTATCCACTGCCGAATTCCTGATTCAGCCAACAAAGCATTCATTTGCAAGATATGTGGATTTGTGGTAGCTTGTTAATTGTGAGCTCTGCTATGGTGAAGGAGCTGAAGTGAAGTCTAAAAATATGTTTCTTAGGACTGAGAGCAAGAGAGGTGAGACTAGAACCTGTGGAAGTGTTCTTTCACTATTAATGGCTGCTGCAAAAGTACACGGGGAAGGAAAAGGTCTCTCCGAACAATCATGTTTCACATCAAATTAGGTCTTGTCAGACTTCTAAAAGTCAAACAGAGTCACTTTGAACAGGAATCAAAATCTTTGATCTTCTCACTCTGTTTAATATAAGAGCTAGATACAGGTTTAGCTTCCCTTATCTGAAATGAAATATTTTGGGTTTCTGTGCAATTTTGGAATGCCTGTATTTACATATACATATGAAATGAGATATCTTGGAAATGGGACCCATGTCTAAACACAAAATTAATTATGTTTCATGTACACCTTATCATCATATCATAGGCGATCCCTCGTGGCCGAGTATGATTGCCTTCCAAGTGTAGGGTCATGGCGCAGGTCCATAAGTGACTGTTCTAGAATAGGTGACCTATTCTTGATCCGCATGTTCTTTCGTAGTGAGGACATAATTTCACTGTCTCGGTGCTTCAGATAGGTGCTTCATCATGTCATTTCTGATAGCAAAGCCAACTCCATGTATTCTTCTTTTTCAGGCAGTCCCTTCCAAAAGAAGGTGTAGCCTCCTTTTTCTTCCTTTAGCTGTCCCTCTCTTGCTCTCCGGGTCTCCTTAAGTGCTGCTATGTCGATGTTAAAGCATCCCAGCTCCCTTGCAATAATAGCAGTCCTGCATTCCAGGCATTCACTGTCAGTGTTGTCCAACAATTTCCATATGTTCCATGTTCCAAAGTTTATTCTTCTTTTTTGGTCGCAAAGTGGTGACCCCTCTGGACGCAGCAGTCCAGTCAGGGATAAGAGGGACAGACTATGTTTAGGACACCTTTTTCTAGGTCCCTCCCCATATCAGGTGAACAGAGTGGATCCTAAAAAGGGCTGCTCAATCGTGGATACAGCTGCCAGACTACTCTACTGCCATGAACCTTGAGGTAGAGTGAGTGAATCCATATCCACCGCCCATGTGCCAGTCTGTGACTAAGGGCCTCCAGATTTCACAGTCCTGCCTCCATCGCCACTTGTTGATTGCCAAGGGAGTTTTATTGGTTTTGTTTTATTTTTCTTGGAAGATGCTTGTGTGAGAATTTGATTTATGTGTGGAGGTCAGTGGACAACTGATCAAAACGCAGTCTTCACAGAATGAGGGTCCTACCCAGTGGCTTGAACTAACCCACTGACCGGTGACCTCTCATCTGTTGCAGCCTTCTTCCACCTTCACATGTTATCATCCGTCTGCTCCACCGTTGAGGTCTTTAGATTGTGCTTGGTCTGGTTCCTCCCTTGTGCAACCAGAGCAAGCACAAATGGAGGAAATGGGGCAGGCGTTCTCACACAACACTGCTATAGCAGTATTATTGCACTTTAACTGCCATGGCAACATTCTATAGACTTCTGGAATTTGCAGTTTAGTGAGACACAATGGCTCTCTGGTTGAGAAATCTAAATCCCTTTCCTTAAACTGCAAATCCCAGGATTCCGTTTGATGTATAATTTGAACAGTAATGCTGTAACAGTGTAGTGTAATAGGACTCCAAGGGAATGCAAACACAGCAAGTAGAAGAGTTCTAGGAGTGAACGATTTCAATGTTTCACTGCCTGTGATTCAACAACTTGGGAGATGGAAAGAAAATTTCACAGTGGGAGGGTGCTTATGGGGGGTGGAAATGCTCTCACTTTACTCATTTATATCTTTAAGAACCAATATTTCTAAATACTACTGGAACACTCTCGAAGGTTTCTATGCTTGCAAATTCACTGAAACACACAAGCCCCCTCACCATGACAAGGAGACAATCCATTGAGGGGGGTACACCTTATGTTGTGGCTGATAGGAGAGATAACACCAAGAGCAATCCTTTGTTGAGGCCGAAAAGTACGGTTTTATTTTCAGCTGAGACCCTGGCATGGAATTTCCTCCAAAAGTAAACCAGAGTGAGGATACAGGCGTTGACTTTCCCTTTTATACATCTTCAAATACAGGCAAACAAAGAAATATGCTCCTACATACATCTTGTCATCAGTATGTCACTTCACATGTCTACATACATGGGTGTATATATGCATGTCTCAGCATTTTCTTATCTAAGCACTCTAAAAGTGGTTTGCAGCAAGTTAGAGATAACTAGGGTTCAGCTATAGACATCAATCAGGGGCCTATTTTGACCTGTCAGGGGAGAGAAGTCCACTCTCCCTCCATTAGCTATACCAGGGACCATCTTGCACTGGAATGTTTAGATAACAGGGCCCCCTTCCCTTCTCTGTCCTGCCAGCTTGTGCATTTACACAGACCCCTTGCACCTTCTTTGTGCTGCGCCTGAGTGCCTGGTACAGAGAGAGTCTGATTTTTCTATATTTCAGTGTGCTTATAACATACAATATATGTGAATATATATATTTTCCAATACTTCCAAATAACTTATACATATATTCTGAATTTAATTTTAGACACAATATGTTCATTATGGTTGCACATGAAGCAAAGTTTATGTATGCTGAACCATTGAAAAACAAAGATGTTACTATCTCTGTTACCCATGTGGACCCTTTTGGATAAGAAATGTTCAATTTGTACTTACTATAGAGTACATAAACTCAAGAAACAACACAATTTCTAACACACTTGAGCACCCTCTCAGGTGTCTTTTCACCATGCTAAACATATCCAGTTCCCTAAGTCAATTCTCATAGGGATTGGTTTCTAGAACCTTTGATTATTTTGGTCCCCCTTCTCTGCACATGTTCTAGTTCAGGCATGGGCAAATTTCGGCCCTCCAGGTGTTTTGGACTTCAAGTCCACAATTCCTGCAATCTTAACTTCATTTGGAAGTGTAAGGAAGTTAGCACTTTGTCCCCCTGAAAAGCCTACAAGGAGGACATGAATCACCACCCACAACCTCAGGTTCAGGCAAACACAGACATTTGCAGCCTCTCCTAGCTTGTGCATTTCTCTCCTATCTTGACAATATTCTGGGGTTACTTGGCTACATGTTTTTAGGTTTCCATCAATGAGAGTATGTGTCTGGTGGGATAAGGAGAACTACATGAAACATTATAAGATTAGATTTTCTATTATAGACGTGAGAATCATCCAGCATATTATACAGCAGCTCCCAGCATCCTCCCCATGCGCTTTGCTGGCTGGGGCTGATGGGATTTGCAGAACAATATAATCTGGCAAACCCTGGAAAGACTCAAGTAAATTAGCATTTCCCTAAAGGCCAAACCAGACATTCCAGCACCTGCAACTATATAAATACTTTTTATAAAAATCAAGAAAATTTTTTCATGGGTATCATTTAAGATTATGATCTAGGGTGAATAATGCAGAAGTGGCAGACTTTTTCCTACTCCTTTTGTTCTAGGCTTGCTATTTTTTGCATTGGAAGAAAAACTCCCAATGGAGTAAATAAGAGCTTTCCATGCAGTCAGACTAAGGGTGACAGGAATCAACAGGGCTGCAAGGAGCTGAGTTGGTAGAAAATCGTTGTAGTTAGTCCTCCATTGCTTAAGCAGGGTCTTAATCTATATCGGGCCCCTATAGCCTGTTATTGACCTTTAGAAAGCCATTCTTGAAACTGGTGATTGCATGAATGGCATCTTGTTAAGTTTGACCCTAAGAAATGAACTGAAATATCTTGCTGGATTTACCATAAATACTACAGCAGAAGATTAAAATGCTGTGGATCACAAGGACGCAAAGGGAATTCAAACTACTTCATAAGCATTTGATCAATCATTCTGCTTGAATTCAAGAAGGATTATATTATGGGTAAAAGGCCAAGCTGCAGGAGGGGCAAGAGGGGGATGAATGAATTTCGTTTTGTGTAATGGGTCATTTCCCAAGAACCTTTACTCCTGTGAAAATATATGATGCAGCTCCATTTGGACTTTTTCTTCAAATAACAGGTAAAATATTTGCAGTTTCTTTAAAGTCAGATATCTGGGAAGTGTCCCATTGTGGGTGCACCTCCACTGTAGAAGTAATGCAGTTTGACTTCACTTTAACTGCATAGGATTGGTTTGCATGAGTATAATCCTTGTCATACTCGTGCTACTAATATAAATGGACTTTTTGTTGTGTGCCTTCAGGTTGTTGCCGCCTTATGGTGACCCTAAAGCAACCCTATCAACGGGGTTTCTGGAGCTGAGAGTGTGTGACTCACCCAAGATCACAGCTCCTTGAAAACTAGATGTGTTGGCTGGAGAGAATGAGAGTTAAATCTTGACAATAACTGAAATGGTTTAAAATCAGTATTTATTTAAAGGTTATCAGCATTCAAGCCTTAATGGACCTGAAATACAGTACCTGCATAATCTTATGCAACCCTAAGTTGGAAAATTTAGGGCAAGAGATTTTCAGCTTTGTGGATTCTATTATATTATATACCACTCCCACAACTATGATTTATGTCAGAGGCCTTTATTATGACTAAGTATTGCATCCAAGGAAGCGGGTTTATATCCACAAAAGCTCACATGAAAATAAAAACCATTCAGTGTCCTGGATAGTGTCAGGTTTCTCCTTTTTCTCTCCTTTCCTTCCTCCCTTTTAATAACATATACAGTATGTACCCTTTGCCTAAAGGACAGAAATGAATGGGACTGATACGCCAGTGGGGAACATGGCTTTGAAAATCCACCCCATCTCTTGATCACTTATGGTGTGAGTTGTGGCAAGAGGATCAGAGCCTGTATCAGCAGGTTTTCATATGCTTATCTTCAGGCAACGGAAATTGCTGGTAGGAGCAATGTTTCTTCCTCCCTCTTCCCAGGGAAGAATCAAAAGAGCAAGGATCAAAGCCTGCATTGCTGACTCTGTGCTTGCTGAGTAGCATTGGCATTGTCCAGAGTCTGCTGTAGCAGCATTGATATAACAACAATTGTGGGAATTAATAGCATAAAGGGTCACAGGACACAAATGCCAGAGGGTGGAAAGGACAAGAATGGATAGAATGGGTCTCCTTTTAATATAACCTTTCCCTGGTTGTATTTTTCAATTAAGCACATTCTAGGAAACCATTCAGGCTTGTGTTGCGTTCAGAGAGTGCGCACAAAAGCACAGAATGGCATTTTTATGTAAAACTTGCCATCTGAAAATGCAGACTTTTCTTTTACAAAGAGAAAGCACTATATACAATTTTCAGCACTTAAATCTGACTTCCGTGTCAGCAAAGATTATGCTGATCATATGAGCCCATTGGGCCCACATGGAAGTTTGAAAAAACACTGGGAATACTGTTTCATAGGTACTATATTCTGTTTCACAGAATGGTTGTCAATCAAAAAGCACTTCTTTGGGGGGGGGGGGGCAAGCAAGGGAAGATGAATGAAAACTAGCTTGCCAAAAGACCTGAACATAGAGCCAAAACATCAGTAGGCTTCTGAAGACAGCTGGATTGACTGACCAAGGTGAGAACACAGATGTTCAGAAAGTTTATTCTCAAACTATATAGGCCACAACAAATGCTTTCAACAGTCTCTAAACTACAATAGTTGTCTTAAGTTACTGTGTGTGTTTTCTTGCTCATTTAGTATACAATACTTCTGACCAGGGTCATAGCAACAAAAAATTTTTTGAACGGAGGGGAGTTGAAACTTTTTTTTAGCGAATCATAAAGAGTAGTTCCACAACACAAAATAATTTAGAAATCAGGCTCCATCGATAAACTTCAGTGGACACTCATGGGGATTTGGTTAACCAGTTAAAATTCATGAGTAAATCAGGTTTAAAAAAAAAAAAACCTGAAACATTTTTGGGGAGGGGGTTGAACCCCTACCCCTCCCCCCTTGGCTACTGCCCTGCTTCTGACCTATAATTCCTGATGAGTCCCAACGCACTGTAGTCCAATTTTGCTTGATCCTTTTAGAATTTTAATGGGCCTCAATGCTGACATTCAGCAATACAGGGAGATCCTCAAGATTTCCATCCTGAAAGTATAAGTGCTAGATAGATTTTTTTATATTATATTTTATGCAGCCTGTTATTTCTTAAACTTCCTTAGTGTACAATAACAAAAGAGAATGCTTGAGTGTGTTTGTGTGGCAGGCAGAATTCACTGGGACACTGTGCCAGACATGTCAATTTTTGACAAAGCATTTTTGGTTGCTATCCAAATAAAAGTGCTACATTTCAAGTCAAATTAGAAATAGGGAGATATTACTAGACATGAACAAGGAAAGTCAGAGCTCAACAGGATATTGTGGAAGCTGTTTCAGATTTAACTACCAGTAATTTTTTTGTCCTTCAAATGGCAAATGGAAATTTCAAATGGAAAAGTCAAAATTTAAATTGTGCGTGTGTGAAGGGAAATTGCAAGTCACTTCTGGTGTGAAAGAATTAGCCGTCTGCAAGGATGTTGCCCAGGGGACGCCCAGATGTTGGATGTTTAACCATCCTTGTGGGAGGCTTCTTTCATGTTCCCGCATGGGTAGCTGGAGCTGACAGAACTCACCAGCTCTCCCTGGATTTGAACCTATCAGTCAGCAGTCCTGCCGGCACAAGGGTTTAACGCATTTTTCCACTGAGGGCTCCACTTCCTAGATAAAAAAGATAAATTGGAACATTGTGGTAGACACCGCACAAGTTGACAATATTTTTGGTCTTTGCCAGTCTAAAAGTGTCCAGTTGCAAGTCAAAATTTCAAATGGGCCTTCAAGAAGCAAGGATAGGGAGCTGGGAAATAATTCTGGAAGGGCTAGAAAACAAGAAAGAGCTCTGGAGAACTACAGCTAAAATTCCTGAGCAGAGGAAACACATCAGGAAAACAGGATAAAGATAAAGCACTGCTGCCAAATTTTCTGAGATTAGAAAAGAGCATGAAAATGGAAGAGAGATACTGCTGAGGAACTGGTATTAAAAAGGTGGGAGAAGGAAAAAAAAAAGCTAAATTGACCTCTTTTGGAATGGTACTAATTTTAGATAGAATACTAGAATTAGAACCTGGTATTGTCCAAAGACTTTTTATTTGGGTCTTTCTTGTTCACAGCTGACAACTGCCTAAATCAGGACAGGCAACCTAGTCCATCCAGAATTTTCTGCCAGGTTTGGCCAGGTGAGTGATGATGCATTGCTGAAATTCGATGCTAGAACACACACAAAGAAATTGTTCACCTAAATGTTACAAAATAGTAAATCAATAGGTTGATTCTGCATATTTCAACTCAACGTGCCCTAAGATTTTTATCACATGGTAGCAGTAAGAAAGATAAAGTTAATTCAGAGAGGAAAGGGAGATATATGTGTTTCTCTCTGTTAGCAACTGATAAAACGTTTCTTAATTCAGCTCTCTCTGCATATGTTGACTACATATCCCAACAGCCTTATTATCTGGGGATGACAGGAGATGTAGTCAAACTTTAAGAGCCTAGCAAATTTGGAAGGCCAAAGAAGAAAACTTCTGCTTAGAACAGGGTTGGGCAACATGTCACCCTTCAGGTGTTATTGGTGCAGTAGAGATTATAGTGATGGGAGTTAAAATCCACCAGCATCCGGGTATCTACTTGTAGCTTAAAATAACAAGAAACTTTGTATCGTTTCTTGTTTAAATTCTACATTTGTGGGGGGAAAGCCACTCATTGGTGTCTGAACCTGTCCGGATACCTGGATCAGTCTGTTCTGAATCATTTGGTTTTCATGAACCTATATATTATATCATGCAAAACTTTCACAAACACAGATCTTTTATAAAAACAAAAAAGCCCACTGGGGATGCTGCTTTTGAGTGCAAATTCCCATAGGCTTTTGATTTTCATTAGTGATAATGAGTTCTCTTGTTTGTCTTGCAGCAGTTCCTGTCTTCATGGAGACAGAAAGGCACAGCTTTATAGCAACACTGAAGACTTTATCGTACAAAAGTGGCAAACTTGCAGTTGAGCAAGACCATCATCTTTGGTGACAGTTCCTACCACACAATACTATGCATTTATTGTTTGTTCAGTCGCTTCCGACTCTTCATAACCTCATGGACCAGCCTACACCAGAGTTCCCTGTCGGCTGTTGCCACCCCCAGCTCCTTCAAGGTCAAGCCAGTCCCTTCAAGGATACCATCCATCCATCTTGCCCTTGGTTGGCCCCGCTTTCTCTTTCCTTCCATTTTCCCCAGCAACATTCTCTTCTCCAAGCTTTCCTGTTTTCTCACTATGTGGCCAATGTACTTCATCTTTGCCTCTAATATCCTTTCCTCCAGTGAGCAGTCGGGCTTTATTTCCTGGAGGATGGACTGGCTGGATCTTCTTGTGGTCCAAGGCATTCTCAGAATGTTCCTCCAACACCACAGTTCAAAAGCGTCTATCTTCCTTCACTCAGCCTTCTTTCAGCCTTGTCAATCTGTCAGCTCTCCACAATAAACCTGTCCCCTGCAAGGAGATGAGTAGTGTGCATTTGCTATGGCACCCAGGGTTCTTATTCCTATTCTGTTTTTAATAATACTAGAAAGGAACATTCTAAACAAGGTAAAAATATTTTTGTAACAACCAAAATAAACTGCCCTTCCATAGAAAGAATTTTTAGTTGATGGTGAATCAAGATATGGTTTAGCATTACGAATACAAGCAGTGGCAAAGAGTGCATGTTTTTTCTGTCCTCCTGCATAATTGTGACGAAGTATGATTCTGTGACTTCCAATTTGAGTAATTTTCCAGTTTGCATTCTGCACAAACATTTAACATTAAATGTTGTTTATTGAAACATGCTAACCTCATAAACCACACTTTGGAATTACTCTGCTGAAAGAAAACTATAGTTTGCGTGGGTAGAATTTGAAGACATAGCCATGTTTGTAATGTTACTATGGAAAGGGATCTTATACCACCTTAGAGATAAGAAAGTTAGTAACATAATCTTTCATAAACAGTGGGCTTTCCTATATTGGTTGAGTAAACTCTAGCCAGGCCAGAGCAGTAATACTCCAAACTGGCCTGGCCTGCAATAGCATTGTTTGGAGTCTATACAATCCAGCCAGGCCAAAACTTGTGCAGCTCTGTTGGACCGTTATCTCACCTTTCCTGTCAACATTGCCATTGCCAGATGGCTGCAGGGCTCCCAGAGAGCTCCTGGTCATTGCCGGCAGCCTGTGCTGACATACAGCAGAGGTGCCTGAGCAATCAGGGATAAGGAGCAGTTCCAGACCCAGGAGCATTCTCCAACTATCCTTGGAATGAAGTTATACCAATATAACTCTGTTTAGTCTTCAATAAGACCCAGAGGCCCCTAGACATGTTGTAGATCAAGGATCCCCAAACTAAGGTCCATGGGCCGAATGCAACTCTCCAAGATCATTTATCCAGTTGCCTTCCTAAAATTTAGACTTGGGATCACCGTAAGTCTGAAGTGACTTGAAGGCACACAACAACAGCAACAGTTCTAATTAACTTGACTATCTCATCAGCCAAAAGCAGGCCCGCACTTCCCATTGAAATACTGGTAAGTTTATATCAGTTAAAACTGTTCTTCATTTTAAATATTGAATTTTTTTTTTGCACTGCAAATAAAGTATGTGCACTGTGCATAGGAATTCATACATTTTTTTCAAACTATAGTCCAGCCCCATAACAGTCTGAGGGACTGTAAACTGGTCCTCTGCTTAAAATGTTTCATGACCCCGTTGTAAATAAACTCCAAGTCTACTTTCTTAGGCCACTTCTACACTGCCATATAATTTAGATTATCAAAGCAGATAATCCACATTATCGGCTTTAACTGGATTATCTGAGCCTACATTGCCATATAATCCAGTTTAAATCAGATAATCTGGATTTTATATAGTGTAGAGGGTCTTAGATGCATGGAGTGAAGTGCCTAGGAACAGATATTTATAGGTAGATGTTGTGTGCAAAAATTTTGGGTATGATGGTTAAGTAACAAGTTCAGTTAAATTAATGGTGAGCATTGTGGAACAAAGATAACCATACAAATGGTGGAGGGAGTGATTGGAATGTAGTATGATGCTAGCTAGTGTTATAGCTCAGCAAGCGGCTGAGGATTTCTATGACTTTTCTGACCTGTCAGAGAATGAGGGGCCTGATGGGTTTCAAAGTGATGAGTCTGTCTGTGCAAAGAGAGATAATGTTTTGCATTCCTGTGATTGTTCCTAAGCAACCAGGGATAGTGAAACCAGTTCTCTTGGGAAACAGCCTTTGGCCAATGGGGAGTTCTCCCGAGAAGCCAGATTAGGTTTGAGAATGAAGGGAATGAAAAATAGACTAATTAGACCGTCTGAGAGAATCCGTGAGAAGACTTCGAAGTCCAGGTGCATTCAACATGATCTCATGGCTACTTGGTTGGGTTTAAAATTAGTGGTGTTGGATTTAGGCCTCTCAGAGGAGACAACGTTGCCAAGGGATGGCTGTCTGTGTGCTCAAGTTCATGTTTCCAGTAGCCTCAAGTTTCCTGTTCAATTTCATGCCTATGTTTCCTTGAAGGGATTTCCTGTTGCCTTGTTTATAGATTTAAGTAAAGACTTTCTGTATATATTTCAGATTTCAATATTAATGTCAAAAATACGTAGTATGATTTTACATAGGATTTGTGCTACATTAGAACAGTAAAGACAAATATCATTAAATATCATTAAACACTAAGCTAATCTGGGAATCTGCTATTGCAACACATCTGTGATGAGTCATGGGCCATGTAGTCCCGTTTCTGGTACTATAGTACCAGATGAAGAGGAGAACTTGGGTTTTTCACCGTCTCAGTCAGAATTGGAACCTTCCCAGCCAGATTTGGGAACCTTGCACCTGCAAGAGATTTGTCTTCCAGAAGTCTGTCAAACAAGCCCTGAGCCTAAATCTCCTGTGTTTTCTCGCCACGAGTTTTGTAAACAACAGAGGGGAGTTTCAGCAGCGTCTCGCAGGAGTGCTAGGATAGCTGCTAAGAATTCAGCTGATTAAGCCTGCTTTCCATGGGAAACTTTAAGGAGTCATGCATCTGGACTCAGAGTTTAGCTTTCGTTTCTGGTTCCCCAGAGAACTGCTCTTTGGTGGGAAAACTAGACCCTATTTAGGTGTTTTGCCCACAAGGGGACCTTGCGGAGTCAATTCGTCAGCTACTGGAGTAAGTTGTGTGTGGACAGCGCGCTCCGTTTCCAAGCCTCGTTCCTGTTTCAAGCCTTGTTCCTGATTCCAAGCCTTCGCTCCCGTTTCCAAGCCTTCGTTCCCGTTTCCAGCCTTGTTTACCTCCACGGACCTTGCCTTGTTTTCCAGGACTCAGCCTTGCCTTGTTTTCCGGATTTTGCCAAGTAATTCCACGGATCTTGCTCTTGTTCCTTGTTTCCTTGTTGCCTTGAATCAAGCCTCGTTTTTCCAAGAATCAAGTTATTTCCTAGCCTTGCTCAAGTTCATGGACTAAAGGACATTGTCATCTCCCCTCACTTTGCCTGGCAAAGTGAGTGTTTCGGTTATTGGATTACAACTTTGGACCTTAATATTCCATATTGGACATTGTTTCTTTGGACTAATTTTGACCTTTCCTGAAAGGTCTACTTCTGGACTATTTCATACACTTGCTTTTATTAACTTTATATATTTCCTTAATAAAGATATTAGATAGATTCTGGCCTCTGTGTATGGTTATTGGTGCCCTGCAGCCTGGGTCGTGACAACATCCAATGAAGTGGTTTAAAACCAGTATAAAAAAGGCTGTGGATTTTGGCACTCTTGAGTTTATGTACTTTGACCTGTTTGGATTATTGCTACTTTTGTATTTGCTATCTTACTGACCCTTTTGGAATTGCCTTTTCCACTTTTTGCCTGCTTTCTTCAGTAAACATTCTTAAATACAACTACTGGTCTTGTGTGTGGTGCTGGGTGAAAAGGTGTTCCTTTGCCACAGTACAATAACTGGCAACCAGAAAGGAGGTATAATAAACTGGTGAAGATAGTACCCATTTTTATAACGGCAGCAAGAATTATCTAAGCTCAAAAATGGAAAGACTCAATGATTCCATCCCAAGACAATTGGCTAATGAAAATAAGTGAACTTGCGGAAATTTATATACTTACTATGTTGATTAAGGAGAAATCTCTAACTAACTTTAAGAAAGACTAGGGACAATTTATGGTGTTCCTTCTGCAAAGATGGGGCCAAATTTCCCTCACTGTTTTTTTGGACTAGAAGTGTGTTATTCTGTGATAAAAGATGTACTAATGATTCCTTTTCACTAAATGGATGCAGAAAACTGAGAGACTATAACTGCCAGACAGAGAATGTAAAGCCTTTAGATTAGATAATGTAGATTGCTTGTAATTTGCAGTTATATTTTAATGTTTAGGATGTAGTATTAATCTAGAAAAAGTACTTTTAATCCTTTGTTGTTGATGTTGTTGTTGATATTTGTATGTTTGTATGTAGGTTTTGTTTTAATCTGTCTAAATAAAAATGATTTAAAAAAAGAAAGCCCAGAATTCCACTTGGTAGCCAAAGGTCTATTAGACTGCTATGATTGTACAATCCGGATACCTCCAGGCTGTACACACATTGCCAGCATAACATATTGACTTCTAATTGTGTTGATCAGCTATAGTTGCAACCCATCCAAAGGTCTTACTAGCCAGAAGTGGAATTTTTTTTCATATGTTAGCACTGATGTTTTTTTTTTGCTAGAAATGAAACAGCAGATCGGTCTTTTTGTTCATGGTAGCTCTTATTTGGGAGTCAACTGCCCAGATCGTGTGATTCAAGCTTCAAATTGTTACATTCATATTAAAAGCCATTTTAGTCTACATTTCACGAACCCCACAGGCACCTGCTCATCCCATAGGACTATGTGTAGTATAAGGGAAAACTGATATCACGGCACCACAGATGACATCAGTTTATGTTGAAATGTCAGTGAATTCTCTTTGGTCCAGTGTATTCTCTCCTGGCCTAACAGGGAATCTGATGATATCAGACTGCTGAATTACAGCATGTTTATCTCTGCAGCGGTATCTTACAAATGGAACAGAGAACATGCCAAGAACTAAATAGATAATTCATAGGGGGTAGTTTAAAGATCAAAGCAGTTACAATTTATGGAGATACTCTTCATAGTTAATGAAACTAGAGGGAGAAAGCGTAAACATCAAGAGCTCTTGTAACAATAGAAATTCTATCCTCTAAGTTTAATGGCAATTTTTAATTGTTCTTGATGTCTATTTTTCTCACCAAATTAAAAGCATTATTACGTTAAATCATAATTGATTGCAATTCAGAGTCTTGTTTCAAACACCTTTAAACATTACACAGATAAAACTGGGACAAATGATGTGGCAAGAAACTGAGTGTGGTCATGATGACAACATGTTTTAATGAAGAAGAATCACAAGCTAGAATAGGCTGCAGTAGTTTGTTTTTGTCTGAGCCTACTGGAAAGGCAACTCCTCTCATTTCTCTTCTGCTGAGTCAATTGAGGGAAAATGTTTTTTGCTCTTTTGACTGAGTTTACAGCAACTGAGGACAAAAGGGAAAAGTGGGAGAAGAAGAAACAAATCAGGATCTTTTAAAAGCAGCTGAAAACGTAAGACGATGGAGGATTAATGTTGACAGTTAACAGTTATGATACCTCCATTCTTATAATAAATATATTTCAGATGACATATAGGAAATGATCAATGAAATCAGTAGGAAGGTACCAAAAGGTCCTAGTATATAATCCAGTTTTGTGTTTGTTTGTTGAATATCCTACCTTTCTTCTGTCACATGACCCAAAATGACTTAAATTAAAACATGAAATATAATTAAAACAAGGAATTTGTACATAAACTAAAAAAAATTAAGCAATTCATTAAATCCAAGGACTGGGCCTCCAGGCTTTATGTATTTTGGCCTTTTTGGATTATTGCTACTTTTGTATTTGCTATCAGACATTATCCAGATTGTAATCACCTGAAAAGCACATTAGCTGGATTTGGCTTCACATTAATGTCCATCACATTATTTGAGTATCCATTAAGTTTGATATTCAGTGTCTTGAAGCCAGACTCAAGTGTATTGTTCCAACTTTTTCAGCACATAACAAGGATGTGGATATGTGAAAATGTGTTTTAAACTAGATAAATGTACTCTAATTCAATTTTTAGAATATGCGGGACTCATGTGCTAATCTCAATATCTAATCAATTCTAGGGGAAGGTGGAGTTATGGGCTGGATCTACATTGCCCCTATATCCCAGGATCTGATCCTAGACTATCTGCTTTGAACTGGATTATTTGAATCTACACTGCCATATAATCCTGTTCAAAGCAGATAACCTGGATTTGATATGGCAGTGTGGAAGGGGCTAGGGTGTTATAACTGTGTAGTTTGAGAGGCCTTGGAGACAAGCATGTAATATCAGTCCCAGTGACGGGAAGGGATCTAGATTGGCGGTGTCTGCTACAAAGCTCAAATGAAAAACTGGACAACCTTTGGGCAGATTGAAATGACAACCTCAATTTGTGGACCACCAAGAGTGCAACTTATGCTTCTCCAAGTCTTCAAGAAGGCTCTCACTTAACATGGTAAGTGAAGCAGTAATGGGGAAGACAGATAGGAAAAGGCGCAAGTGGGGAGAGGCAGATGGTAGCATTAATAATGCATACAGCAGTGGCAATGGTGATATATCTCCAGGTGAGCCTAATGACAACCTGGTCTAGAAATCTAGCTCTCTGCCCTCACTTCTGAATCTGCTGCTGCGTAGCTTCCCATGTTTGAGTTTCGTCAACCATTTCTGATTCAATTTTGGTCATGGACAGGGCCAGCTCTAGGTAATTTTCAAGTGTAAGCAAACAGTATTTTGGCGTTCCCCCCCAACCAATCACTGAAAAATACACTTTATATATACCATATATATACACACACACACACACACACATACATACACACACATACACACACCGTATCTTTATATATACACCATATCTTGGGATCCAAGATATGATCCTAATAATTAAATAATTTTGTACATGGAATCAAAATGTGCTTTTCTATTGCACTCAATGTGTATATATTTAAAAGCCCCACAAAACGGTGCCAAGGAGGAAAAGGAAGGGAGAGGGGTGCCCAAGTTGGTCAATGCCTGTTTTAGCTACTAGGCCTCCCTCCAGTCATGCTCATTTTTACCTTAGAGGAGAGCCTTGGCCTCGGCAATGGAAAGAAACCACCCGCGAAGGTGGAGGAGGCGAGGGCATGCCTGCCTGCTCGCTTGCCTCAGGAAGCAGGCGCTACTGCCAGGGACACACATGCCCTTGGGACCGTAGAGCACCCTGGAGGCCTGGGCTAGAGCATACGAGCCCACCCGCGAACCGGTGCCAATTAAACCACAGAGCTCCCCCCCCCTCCTTTTGCTCACACATTCCAGCCTGGGCCTCCGCAGGTGCTGTGGGAAGGAGAAGAGAAAGGCACATGCAGCACCTTCTTTTCCTTCCTTGGCGGGTGCTGTATGAAGAAGAAGGTGCTGCGCGGACCTTTCCTTCTCCTTCCTCGGTGAGTGCTGTGGTTTAATTGGCACCGGTTCCACCAAGGAAGGAGAAGGGAAAGGCGCGTGCAGCACCATCTCCTTCTCCTTCATGCAGCACCGAGGAAGGAGAAAGTGCTTTGCGCAGCACCCATTTCCAAAGGTGTAGGAGGAGAGAGCTGCCACTGCCGCCAGTCATTCAGGCAGCTCCTCCCTCTTCCCTTCCAGGCGCCTCAACAGCACCCCATGTGATTGGGCGCCATCCACAATCGCTTACTTCAAGTATAGCTTCAGCCACCCCTGGTCATGGAAGTAATTAAACACCGTAGCCAGTATCATGTCTGCTACAGGTTATCTGTGGAAGTCCCTTGTTTGCATGGTCACCATACATTGAAGCACCCTTTATAACAATTAACAAACATACCATAACAACAATAAATCCATGCAGGTGCTGTTTCATAGGGAAACCTGCAGAACATTTATAACCCTAGCTTCCAGAATGCTTTTTTGTTCCCCTGCTGGCTTACCTTCAGGTAGATGCTGAAAAACAATACGTTCAAACCTCCACATATACCCGTGGATCATTTCAGAGGAAAATGGCAATAAAACCAACAGCAGAAACGCATGAAAATGTTGCGAGAATGAAGGCTCTGTGTGTTATGAAAAAGGTTTCAATTCAGGGAATTATTTAGATATTAGTAGGAGGA
Organism: Anolis carolinensis; assembly: GCF_035594765.1. Taxonomy (NCBI): domain Eukaryota; kingdom Metazoa; phylum Chordata; class Lepidosauria; order Squamata; family Anolidae; genus Anolis; species Anolis carolinensis. Next base: position 24,082,642 of record NC_085845.1, on the reverse strand, counting down.
TTTTGAAACTGTATTTTCATTTGATGTGTTAAAATAGCTAGTCAGAGGATACAGATTTGCATGTTTGCCTCAGTGCCGATAAAAGACTGCAGAGCGATTATGTTAATCCACAGATCCCCGCTGACAATCAATCAAATGTCAGGGGCACACAAAGAATATACTTTTTAATCACCACTTGAATGTTGTTTCAGCAAAATTAGACATTCAGAACCAGTGCTAAGGGAATACTTTAGTGCAGACCTTCAATTGTGTGCGTGTCACTCTCATTGTATCTCTTCAGCCTGATTGGATCATGATTTCTCTTGCTGTATAATTTCATTAGGCGCAACACACATCACATGAAAATGGAATGTTTATTTAGCCATTCCTTGTCACCAGTGGATCTTCATAGTAGCCATTCTTTGACGCTGCCACAGTGATTATCAATTTGTTCACATTAGACTTAACTCCGTTTGGTTGTCCTTCATTTCCTCCTGCTGTATTCCCACCCTCTGGAAATGTAAATTGTAAAACCTTTAGGGTAATATTAATCTGTATAAAAATTTTAAACGGATTACCACTAAGAACATCTAGTTTATGTCAATACTTTGGAATTTAATTTTTAAAAATGTATTGCTTTGTAAACCAGAATTCTTCGCTTTTATTGCAGAACATGGTAGATTAAGTAGGTAGGTAGATGGATGGATACTAGATAGGAAAAGACATTGCCCCTAGAAAAGTGAATGTTTTATTTAATAACTGCAAATAACTTCTCCATGATTCTTGGTGGATTCCCAGACAGCTAAAAAAATCTGTTTAAATTTCGAAGAAACTCTATGCCATCTGTTTCAAAACCATTTGCTGGACATATAAAAAAGCAGAGAAAAGTTCTCTCACTATCTGAATAATAAGATATTTGAGGGGATGGTTAAGGCTTATATTTATGTGTATTCCATCATATGACAAAGACTTTTCAAAATTAAATTTAGTAATGCTTTGATTTTGCCTTAAAATACTTCCATGCCAATGTGAAGCAGCATGTAAGACATGCTTCCATCTTGTGCCTGCACATGTTACTTTCACACATACAGACATTTAAAGGAGTAAAAGTCCATAGAAATATTAAATAGCCCTAGCCATTTATTACATTCCATTTTTCTTGCAAGATTAACAGAACCAGGTTTCAGGGTGTCCAGATGAAGCTTCAGTATTACGCTTATCACGTATTAAACACTCAAACGTCCATACAACAACAGGAACAAATTGTGTATTTAGTAAAAACTAAAATGTGATTTGCGAGTGTACACATGTATCTTGTTATATGACAGGAAGAAATTATTAATGGAAACTATACATCAGAATTGTGAAATAGACTATAATGACATAGTTTTAAAAGTTTGACAGGTGGAAGGAGGAGCTTCAATGATAACCCTTGTCTGGATAAAAAGTTTGTCCACTAGGCACAATGAGAATTAAAGTAACATATAGGCCCAGATACCAAAAGGTATCAGATCCTTTCTGATCTTGGAAGCTAAGCAGGATCAGTCCTAATTAGTATACATGAATGTGAATTGCCAGCTGTAAGCTGTGTTTCAGGAAAAGGAATTGGCAAAACTACCTTTTAGTTTTCCTTGCCCAATGAAATTAATTGGGTCATCAAAAATCAACAGGCAACTAAAAAGAACACACATACTAATATTTCAGCACATAATAGTTGCCATTGCATAATGGTCACACCCCAATTGGGGGGTGGTATCTTGGGTTTTCTATTTAAGTATTCCTCGCATAATAGCCACACCATGTCCTGTTTTGTCTTTCAAGAACAGCCTTAAAACAATGTGGTAAGTAAACGAAAACTGCTTTACTTCAGCAAAGCATAAAGAACAGCACACTCAGTGGTATAATGCAAAAGAAAGCGAAGACGTCATAGGGCAAACACAGTTCTTAAGTCTCTGATCAATTCTCAGATCAAGTAGCAGTCTTACTTCAGACAAAGAAACAGCAATAAATCCTTAGGAGCAGTTTCCCAGATGCAGACTCGAAGCAGGCACAAGAGGAGTGAAGGCTTAGGCATTAGAGTCAGTTTGTTACCAGCAAAAGCTGACTGCACCTGCTTCTGATTTATAGCCCTGAGTTCCCCCACAGCTGCTAGGGCGGTTCCCAATTACCCAGCTGCATTGCCGGCAGCTATTCTACTCTGCTCTGTTTCCTTTTGCCTTTCCTGGAATGAGGGTACTTGCAAAATCTCCTTCTCAGATTCCAACTCTCCCTCTGATTCATGAACACTTTCCTGCTCCCCTTCCTCTTCTTCAGAAGAGGAATCCCTAACACACCAGTTGTAAATGTCCATCTGCTTGCCCATCCGTCTGCCTGCCCAAAGACCTGTTTCACTCACTCACCCATCCACCTGCTCATCCCTCCCCCCCATATATGCACTCCATTTGTTATCCACTCCCATCCAACAAGCCCTTAAAGACCACTTGCACTATTTGTATAATGAGTAGATGATGAGCGGTGATAACCAATTGATACTCACTGGAAATGTGAAGTGCCCATCCTTAGAACTGATGTGTATGTAGGTCATTAAGAGTTGGGACCTTTTCACAGAGGACATTGTTGTGAGAAGCTTTTTAAAAACTCACATTTCTAATGCACTGGATGTATCAGAAAGTGATGCACTGTGGGAGAATGATGGGGAGGAAAAAAAAATCTGCCGTGAGCAGTGCTGAGGACAGCGTATCAGATACTGACAGCAATACAATGGTGTGGAGTCTTCCGATAAGGAAGATTGAAATGTTTAACTATGTACATTTGCTTCTTGGATACTCCTGAATATGTTATCAAGTTGTTTTCAACATTGTTACTGTTTCTGAACAAAAATAGAGGCTTTCCCCCTCACGTGATAATTGCACCCCCCCTTATTTTTTTTAAAAAAGGGAAGAGAAAATATATAAAGAGGTATATAGATGCATTCAATGGGACTTACTGGGCAAATTCAGACAACATTTAGAAAGTTTCCTGCATCATGTTTTTCGCTTTGCAATCATGAGCTAGCATACTCTATAAGACAAGCTGACCTACATAATATTAACAGTCTTGCTTTCTGATTCCAGAGTCCAACAAAAGATTATTAGACTTGAACATGGAGTATTAGAAACATTTTCACAGTGCCCAGTCTTTATCTTTAAAGATTTTCCAAATGCTTGATGGAACTAATTTCACCACAAATTACTATTAATGCAATGAATTGTAATAGTTTAGGTTGGGAGTCACATACCAGAAAAACCCTAGTTCAAATTTCTTTTCAAAATATTCATTCAATTCTCTTCCCCTCACACCCACTTAAGCCTTCTTTAGATGTTGTATGGTTGACTGAGATAAGCAATTTATAATCTTCTTTCTAATCCCGTATATAAAATACATGGCCTTTTTTTTCCACGGACCTTCGTTATTAGTGTATATAACATATCCCTCTCTACTTTAGTGTGCAAGGAGACTTCCATGAAGTAGGTCGTCAAAGCCGTTTAATCCATGAATTATGCAGTTCCTAGAGCTCTCTAAAAATAAACTACGACAATGGGCACAGGAGGCTAGTTAGTTCAAAAGGCCTTTTTTCTAATTTCCATGGTGAGCACTTTCTTTACATTCCATAACAATAAAAGCTCCTGTTAATAGAGGTTTTTTTAATTTCTAGAAGGCTGCACCTAATTGTTTGTCCATTTGTTCAAGTCAAACATTTTTTCCTCAACATCTTCTCTACTCCTAATATACTCCTAATATCTTCTCTGGAAACCATCAGCCACCTTCAACATGAAATGAGGGCTCATTCCACAGCCTCCTGCATCATTCTTACAACTAACACATATCATTATTATATAGTCTTACTATATATTCTTATCTTGTATTATATTCCTACTATATATTATACACTGTATATTAGTCTTGTGCATTTGTATAAAATCACTATTTGTTCTTGTTTGTTTCATTTGTAAGGCCCAGTTTTCATTTTCGAGCACCTCTCCTGAAAACAGGTGCTTTCTGAATTAGCTTTTCTGTCCAAGGTCTGAATAATGAATATTTTGGCCCCTTGGTGGCAAAGTGCCAGGGCCTGCCAGGCCCCACATCCGAGCACATTGAGCGAGAGGCACTCGGCGCTCAGCTGTAGGCCCTGCCAGGGACTGCAGCAGAGCACAGAAAATCAGCTAACCAAATGGCCACTACTCCCACTTTCCTTTTGTTTCACTTATATTTTTGTTCCGGAGGGAGGTGTACCATTTCGTGCAATCCAAATTAACAAAACAGTACGAAAACACGAATTAAATGGGCGAGATGGTAACCAGGTCCATGACTACTGTATATTGATCCCACTTATTAATGTTGATTAATTGTTTTTATGTAGTATGAAATTGTACGTATAGTTTAAAGCAGGCTATCGGTGTGTGTGTCTGTAATGCAGAATGTAATCCAGTAGTGAAACAGTTAAGTGCATAGAATGGAAATATATGGCTAGAGCAAAGCAGTTGCAGCTTCTGATAGATAACACTGGAATGTGGGATGGTGCTTCTCATGCAGGCTTTCGATGGAGTCAGATGGAAAACTGCTATGGTCCAGCATGCTGTGTGTGTATATAAGATGTATATATAACTGCAATAGAGTTTAAGTTGACAACTACAGTTGACAACTGAGAAGTCTGGAGTTTGTTCCGCGCATCTGAGCGGCTGCTCAGAATGTCGGAGGAGAGGAATTGAGACCGAGAGTTGATTCGTCTCAATTTAACCATTTCCTGACAATTAGTGGCTCAGTTTTCAACAAGCCACTTTTTCAACTCTTTTAATTATATCTAGAACCTATACATTTGACGTGTGGTCCACTCTTTTGTAATGTTTGCACTGTAGTTTTATGACCATGCTTTTTCCCTCAGTCAACTCAATGTCATGGTGTATATAGTAGTCCTTAGAAATCATTCATGATGCATGAAAATTTTAAGAATAAATTTCGGATTAATTTCACATGTTAAATGTGTGAAGAATAGGTGGTTCAGTTTCACTATTGGACTTCCTTTGTCTGCCTATTTCAGTTATTACTTTCATTTATTCAGCCCTCTCCCTTCCGTATTGTGCTTTGTAGCTAAATTGGCACAGCCATCTATACAGTCTGGTTGGGCCTTGAGGGAAAAAAAATAATGCATTACAACCATTTCCACTTTTTGACAGTGTTTTGATCCCTAATCCATGAAATAACCAGAGGATGCCTTACAATATATTAATGAAATATTATTTCTATCGCTATTCATACATACACATAAAGGGAACGAATGTCTTCACTTCATGTACCTAATTAAACAGACTTAAATTTATGAAAGTTTATCTGCCTCTCCCTGTGGATCAAGGCTGGATACAACATCATCAAACCAAGAGATGAAACATTATCAAAAGACATACAGCAAGATACACAGAGTTAAAATACAAGTTAAAATCCCAGTTTTAAATTCACAGCTAAAAATTGACTGGGTAGTTCATTTCAAAGGTGCTACATGGTCCTTCAGCATAGTGATCCAGACTAACACAGCTATGTCATCTGTCCCTTTAATATACTTGGTCAGGTACAGACTGACATTGCCTTTCACAGCAAGGGAAAGCAACAGGATGTCATTCTGAAAGGCTACAGGTGAAGAACCCACTATGAGATACATGTAATAACAAACTGTGCAGCATTATCTCCAGGAAACTACTAAAGCATACGATCTACATTTTGTGCAGCAAACAAGAAAGGATCAAAAGGGACTTCCAGTTGAAAAGCACAGTTAAATAACCAGCTCTCTATTCGAGCCATCAATGGACATAACTCCTCCAAGAACAGGAAAACCATCTATGAAATACATTTCTCTTCCCTGATGAAAAGAGAAGGAAAATAAACTATTCTTGCTACTACAAGACTCCACTGTCACCCCAATCTCGTAAAAGATGGCGCTTTAGAGACACATCCAGCAAAGTAACCAGCAAAGCTCTCAAAAAGAAAGCTTTCTCTTGAAAAACTAAAACGAGGTAGAAAAATACAGATGACTGGAGTTCTAGTGGTGCCCCCAAAATCGAGGGACCCCAAGCAGTGACAGTACATTTGCTTTTATAGTTTCACAGGGCTGTGCCATCCTTTTGGAGCCTCACTCAATCATTGTCAGACTCAACTGGTTAAATCAGACAATTTCACATCATGTTCCATATCCCCCGCCCTGTAGTCTCCCTTTGTCTACTTCTTATCTATAGGATAGAACTAGACAAACTCAACATGTACAAGACTAGTCCTGACAGAAATGGGGCAGGGGAGGGTCCGGCAAGTCTTATGAAGGACATCTGTGTCTAGCAGGGCAGGTTATTGGGTGCTCACCCCATGACCCACAAGAGGAGTACAGTTTGGCCCTTCACATTTGCGGGTCTCCCTTTTCAATTATGTTTTTTCTATGAATCTCTAGGCCCTCAATTGTATAGTCAATGTCTGTGCAACATATTCTGTCACAGCCACAGTGGAGGATGAGTCAACATAGCACCATGCGGTGATCAGATTCACAGTAGACTGGCAGTAATACAGAAAATGGCTGAGCAGAGCAAAGAAAGACAGCACTCAAGAAACTAGATTCAGGAAAGTCATGCTACCCCTCTATTCTGCCTTGGTCAGACCACAGCTGGAATACTGTGTCCAATTCTGGGCACCGCAATTGATGAGAGTTGACAAGCTGGAATGTGTCCAGAGAAGGGTGACTAAAATGATCAACCACCGTCCAGGGGAGAGAGTTCCACTGTCGAACAGCTCTCACAGTGAGGAAGTTCTTCCTGATGTTCAGGTGGAATCTCCTTTCCTGTAGTTTGAAGCCATTGTTCCGAATCCTAGTCTGCAGGGCAGCAGAAAACAAGCTTGCTGCCTCCTCCCTATGACTTCCCCTCACATATTTGTACATGGCTATCATATCTCCTCTTAGCCATCTCTTCTGCAGGTTAGACATGCCCAGTTCTTTAAGCCGCTCCTCATAGGGCTTGTTCTCCAGACCCTTGATCATTTTAGTTGCCTTTCTCTGGACACCTTCCAGCTTGTCAACATCTCCCTTCAATTGTGGTGCCCAGAATTGGACACAGTATTCCAGGTGTGGTCTGACCAAGGCAGAATAGTGGGGGAGCATGACTTCCCTGGATCTAGATGCTATACCCCTATTGATGCAGGCCAAAATCCCATTGGCTGTTAAGCGGTGGAACTTTCTGCCCTGGAGTGTGGTGGAGGCTCCTTTTTTGGAGGGTTTTAAGCAGAGGCTGGATGGCCATCTGTTGGGGGTGCTTTGAATGCGATTTTCCTGCTTCTTGGCAGGGGATTGGACTAGATGGCTCATGAGGTCTCTTCCAACTCTATGATTCTAACTGTATTAACTATTTGATAGTTTTTAGAACCCAGATGTACCTTGCCTAGTGTGTGCTCTTCCAGGCTTTGAGCTCTCAGGGTACTCTAGCATTTTTCAGTATTTAAATCTGTCCCGTTTAAATGTGAACAGCTAGAATAGCATATATTAATTTTTTAAAACCCTAACATGGGAATAGCATCCAAAAGCCTTGAAAAATATATTGAAGTTGCATGCAACCTGTAGCCTAGCCACCGACAGAAATTTGTCCTTACTTTTCAGAAGAATTGCTATGTTTTAAATAAAAATGCTCTGGTCCTTGAGAACCATGGGGATGCACAATTACCTCACAATTAGACCATTTCGTCGGTGTGGTGTTTCATTGGCAGACTCAGGAACCATAATTGAGGTTATGAACTGCCACATGAATAAGAAACGCATCCTTTTAGTCTTTCGATCCAGGCATGCACATTGTGAGTTCAGCCTTGGCTGGGTGTATTTAGATAACTCTGAACAATATATGACTCATTCCTTCTTATGTAAGAATTAATGTTATTATACTCCCATAATCTGTGCTCAGAGATTTTCCTGAAGACCTACTTGCTTTCCATAAATTTTTAAGTTGCATATTTATATTAGGTAGACTCTGCAGGAGGCCTTTTAAAGTAAAAAGCAGCTTGTTCTTTCAGCATATGCAATACAGTATTTTATATCTTCCTGCAGGAGAAAATGAAAGAAGGCCAAGACATTTTAAAATATGGTGCTTACAGACTGACAGGAGGATATTTCAGGTGCAAACCCAGTTACTCCCAGCATGATTAAAGGTATCAGTAATCCACAGCTTGGAAATCAACGAATATGGGATCCTACTTGTGAAAACTCAATCATTCACTCTTTCTCACACACAGAGCAAATTAATAGCAATTAAAATTCTTCTTTGGGTTGTTTCAAGAGTAGATGCTTCCCCCCAAAACATACAAGTTTGCTTCAAATTGTGTATTAAAAGTTACATGTATAAAAATATACATTTAGAGAGAATTTGTATATAGTTGGTCCTCTGTATCTGTAAGGGATTCTTTCAGAATTAGGTTGCTGTGAGTTTTCCTGGCTGTATGGCCATGTTCCAGAAGCATTCTCTCCTGACGTTTCGCCAAAACAATGGCAGGTATCCTCAGAAATGCAAGCCTCTGAGGATGCCTGCCATAGATGTGGGTAAAATGTCAGGAGAGAATGCTTCTGGAACATGGCCATACAGCCCGGAAATCTCACAACAACCCAGTGATTCCGGCCATGAAAGCTTTCGACAACACATCTTTCAGGATACCAAAACCCACAGACCATCAAGTCTCTTATACAAAATGGCATAGTACGGACCTATTAGCAAAAAATAAAAACCTTAGACATATCCTCCTGGATTCTATAAATTACTTTACTGGGTTACTTTTAATAACTAATATTATGTAAATACTAGTTTAGACATCAGAAGGATTATCCATAGCAGTGGATCCCAACCTCCATCATTTCAGCTGTCAGTCTAACTGGCGGGTCTTACAGAAACTCAACTCAGAAACAACTGATCTACAGAGATGTGAGAACTGGAGAGATATTGAGGATCTGTGAAAGCACTACATTTTGATTCCCATCATTTCACAGATCATCAGTTTCTCTCCAGTCTCACATCTCTCTCCAGCCTTATGTCTTGTTTATTGGCTGCTTGCATATTGTGTTATGCATTTTGAATTGGCAGTTGGTTGAATCCATCAACCCAGAGCCACAGCTGACTGTAATTTAAATGGAAACACAATATATCACACCATAGCAGGGAAAACTGGCACCAAATTACATGTTTAGCTGCCCATTCGATTGCTGTTGGTGAAGAATTTCAAGTCCTCTGTTCTGCTGGGTTATCCTTTTTTCTTTCTTAATCATTCTAAGGCTGGACAGCTTTTCAAATAGAGGAGGATGTCTTCAAATAGAACACAGTCACCCTATTTGTTTTACACGTGAATGTGTTGTTACAATATTTCCATGGTTTCCATCCTAGGATAGACACCAGCTTCCTATGAGGACAATACAAACTTTGGGTTGCTGTGAGTTTTCTGGGCTGTGTGGCCATGTTCCAGAAGCATTCTCTCCTGATGTTTTGCCCACATCTATGGCAGGCATCTTCAGAGGTTGTGAGGTCTGTTGGAAATTAGGCAAGTGGGGTTTATATATCTGTGGTATGATGTCCAGGGTGAGAGAAAGAACTTGTGCCTGTTGGAGGCAAGCGTGAATGTTGCAATTAGCCACCTTGATTAGCAGTGCAGCTTCAAAGCCTGGCTGGGGGAGATGTTAGCTGGCCCTGATTGTGTCTTGTTTGGAATTCCCCTGTTTTCAGAGTTTTGTTCTTTATTTGCTGTCCTGATTTTAGAGTTTTTTTTAAATACTGGTAGCCAGATTTTGTTCATTTTTATGGTTTCCTCCTTTCTGTTGAAATTGTCCACATGCTTGTGGATTTCAATGGCTTCTCTGTGTGGTCTGGCATAGTGGTTGTCAGCGTGGTCCAGCATTTCTGTGTTCTCAAATAGTATGCTGTGTCCAGGTTGGTTCATCAAGTTCTCTGCTATGGCTGACTTCTCTGGCTGAATTAGTCTGCAGTGTCTTTCACATTCCTTGCAGGCAGGAAGCAGCCAGGCTTTGAAGCTGGAAGGCCATTAAATGCTAATAAAGGTGACCAATTGCAACATTCACACTTGCCTAAAACAGGTAAGCTTCCTCTGCATAAACCTTGTCATGAAAAAAAATTATGAGCAGGCTGCTATACATGGACTGACTTGGAGGCACATAACATAATAAGATTTCTGTTGGGGATGCCCAGAAATTATCTATGTTAAATATCCCACATAAGGCTAGATTATTCTTACATGAAGTGCAGTAACCAGTTATCTCTTTAATTTTAATGGCAACAAGTGGTTCTGCATCCCAATCTAATTCATTGACCAAATGTCTCTTCCCTCCCTACATTATTCCAGCTTTGTTTTACCTGGTTTTGTTGCGCTTAGAACAAACAGCATAAAACAGATTTATTATATTCTATTTGTTTTCCCAACAAGCTGGTAGCTCAGTATAGCTCTTCCTCAGATCATTTTAAATTGATCAAGATTAGTTAGGAAGCTTCCCAGCTTAGTGGGGAATTGAATACGGGTCCTTATTCAATCACTTATGTACAACACTACTCTTTGCAAATAGGTAAGTAAGGAACTCTAAAAAGCAGAGTAATAACTAACTAGGTGAATTTTGTGGGTGCAGGATTAAGTCCACCGGGAGTGGGAAGGGGTAATGATACTTTAATATGATTTGAGGTTATTTTTATTGGAGATGTGCTTTTATTATGTAACCTTTGCCTTCAAGGTGGTTCAGGCTGTAACACAACTATAGTGTAGGTTCTAAGTAATGAAAGAAAATGCTATAACTAACTGTATGAACAACAAACCTCAGAGTTTCGGCAAAGATATGCCAATCCTTGGATCATATTTCTACATGAGTATCTTGTTACTGACATACATGCCAAGATTGTCTTTATTATCTTCTGTTCCCAGCTGGTTTTCTTAATGATTGAGATAAGTAGACTGGGTTTTTAGAGTAGTAGTCATACACAGATGTCATACTGGGCATGGGAAATTGGTGTTCCTTAGCAACACAACATATTAAGGATCTTGCTTTTCCAGTCATGTTCCACCATGGGATGACAGCTTTAAAGAAGCGGTTAGAAGTTAACCATAATTACAGAATCTAATTATGGTTAACTTACAACAGAAGGGGAGAAGTAAAGTAGTGCACTTTTCTCATGACTATATTGACAAAATTAGGTGAGTGCTCCAGGATACTAGAATCCATTAACTTATACAGCCAGCCCTACACATTTACTGACATGGGGGCACAATCACTAGTTCCTCTATGGCCCACTATGTCAGCCAGATAATGATCATTGAATCCTACTGGAGAACCTACAAATGCCTAGGGATGTGTTCTATCTAGGAATCTTTAGATCCCACAGTGTAACTCTATGACAGAGGTTGATTATAGAGTCACACTAGAAGACCCAGAGATTCCTAGATAAAACATATTAATCAAATACACAAAAGTGAAACCTGCAAATATGGAGCACTGACTGTATTCATTAAAGATTTTAAAATATCCTTGTTTTTGAATGGTTAACACCACTGCCTTGGCAACCCCAAATGCTTGGTATGATTTTAAAGATGGCTATACTGTCGTCGTCGTCGTCGTCGTCATCATCATCATCATCATCATCATCATCATCTTGCTTTCCTTTCCAAGGTAAAATGTCACCACTTTCTCCTCATCTGAGGACCCCATAAGGCAGCCTGCAAACCATTCCTCCCTGTTTCAACCCAGAAACACAATGCAGGTGGATATGACTTCTTAAGATCATGTTCCATCTTCTGTTCTACTTCCTTGGACTCTATAGGGCCAGTAACAATGGGAACACTGAACACAAAATCATAATAGTTTCATCTGAGATAATAACGCCACATTATCTAGAACTGTATTGAAAATGGAGTAAAATGACAGGATATACAATATGAAAATGCTTCTGTATCTCTCACAAACATATCTAGTAGCCTTAATAGAAATCCGTAGGCTCACCAACCCCAGTTAGAATTGCTCCCACTTTTGGGAATGAGAATTCAGACTGAGAAGGTTTGTCCTCTAAAGTTCTGCTCAGTTTGCTGCTGGCTATGTAAGGCTATTCACTTACATTGTTATTTGGGCTTGTGGGACAAACCCAACGTGGTCTGCATGATGATTTGTTGTTTAAAAAGACTGCTCAGCGCCATCCTTTCTTTGGTGATTTTGTTGTGCCACATTTCTACTTGAATAGATGGAAGTATAGATACATCTTTAGTTTCAATAGGGACTTGCAGAGGGCTCTGATAGCCTCCAAATGCTTTAGAAATGACGAATACTAACGTGTTTTTGGCATGGAGCTTCAAGTAGCATTTAAAATTCAGGGACAACAGAAGAAATGAATAAGAAGGGAGGAAATAATCAGAAAGAATATATGGGAGAATCTGAGAAAAAGTTGAGCCAGTTATCTTTAAAAAAAAAAAACACACACACACATACATTATTGATTTAGGGTTTTTTTGGGTACCTTGTTCTGTGGTACGTGTGTGTCTATAGAAACAGAGTGTAAGGCTTGGATAACTGCTTATTTACTTGTTTGTGTTTTGAGTAACTTTTGTCTAGAGGCAGTGCTGGCAGTTGAATAGAAAGCTCTCTTGATTTTCAGCTGCAGGGGAATGTGCCAAATGCATTGTGAGCAGAAAGGCAGCAATGTAGGGATTTTTAATACCAGACTCTATAGGCATTCAGTGCAGAGGCGGAGGTCTTCATACAGTTTCACCATGTGGACTGCATTTTAATCTAGCAATTGAGTCACAGGCACCTCCCACTCTCCATTCAAAATTGTCAATATGATACTGTGAAGACTTTCAATTGCATAGCATCTCTAGGTTACAGGGAATTCTTTATCATTTGAAAGACGGCTGTATTTTGCAGCAACTTCAAATGCACAGTAACAGCTAGGAGCAGGAAAATGACACAGAAAACAGCAATGTGCATAGTACATTAATTGATGTTCTAAAAGCTCCATCCTATAAAGCTTATAAACAAATATGATAATTATATTCTCCTGTTTACTTTTCAGAACATTATTGGGTGTTATTTGTAGAGGTTGAATATCTTTATCTGAAATGCTTGGGAATCAGAAGTGTTTTGGATCTGGGATTTTGTAATATCTGTATTTGAATAAACATACATAATGAAATATCTTGGAGACGGAACCCAAATTTACATATGAAATTCATTTATGCTTCATATACATCTTATAAACAAAGCCTGAAGATACATGTATATTGTAGGGAAGTAATTGATACCTTATTGCATCAAGGTAAGATCCTAGCATGCCTCAAGGAAGCTGTGATAAGAAACCTTCCCTAAACCCCACTGTACTTGACAATTACAAGCCAGTTTCCAATCTTCCATTTCTGGGCAAGGCACTGGAGCATGTGGTGCCTTCTCAACACCAAGGGTTCCTGAGACGGTTTATTTAGATCCATTTTAGTCTGGTTTCTGGCCTGGTTATGAGACAGAGGCACCTTTAGTCACATTGGTGGATAACGTATGCAGAGAACTGGACAAGGAGGAGTGTATCCCTGCTGCTCCTCTGGACCTTTCATCAGCATTCAATACCATTGACCATGGTATCCAACTGAGCTGCTTTTCTGGGATAGGGCTTGGAGGCACTGTTCTTCAGTGGCTCCAGTCCTTTCTGGAGGGGTGGTCTCAGCAGGTAGTGCTAAGGGATTTCTATTTGACCCCTTGGCCCCTGGCCCGTGGGATCCTTCAGGGTTCGGTCCTGTCTCCCATACTATTTAACATCTACATGAAACCACTGGAAGAGGTTATCTGGAGTTTTGGAGTGTAGTGCCATCTATATGCAGATGACACCCAACTCTACTACTCCTTACCACTAAATTCCAAGGAAGCTATTCATGTGATAAACCAGTGCCAGGCAGCTGTAATAGACTGGATGAGGGCAAACAAACTGAAGCTTAATCCATTCAAGACAGTCGAAAGGTAGATCTGGGAATAGGGATCCAGCCTGCATTAGATGGGGTCATACTCCTGAAAACACAGGTTTGCTGTTTGGAGGTATTCCTGCAATCAATGTATTCTAAATGGCCTTCTAGCATGTGATACTTAATCTAAAATGTTATGCATGTATAAGTATCACTGAACTCACTGTAGCTTACATTTGAGCACAGTGTGTGGTTGAGGTTGTATACAAGTCAATCTCATGTAGAAGTTGAGGGTATGTTTTACGGCCATAATTATGAATTTTAATAGGACCCATGGATAAGTCAAGGAGAGGGGAAAGTTCCAATGTTGGTTCAAGGGCCAGTCACTTCTGGCCATTGCTGTTTTTTCCTTGTCTAGGCATTAAAAAGCGAGAAACAGCAACAGAGTAGAGAGGTTTCAAGTTTCTTTTTAGGTCTACTCAGATCTGACTAAGCTCTTGTGTTTCTCCACTTCAACCAAAGTACCCCAACTCCTTTTTTGATAAGAGTTGTGGTACAATAGAGATATATTGACCTGTGGACAAGTTGACCCAAGGTTTTGTTGTTGAGGTTTTTTTTACCGAAAATTCTGCACTTATACATTAGTGAGTTTATAGTGTGTTTTGTTAATGCAAATGGAATATTACTCTGTAGTAGAAGACTATCTTAAAGTAATTAGGCTGTAAATACCTCTCAATGTCTGCAGATGCAGATTGCAGCCAGGAAATCAGAAGACGTCTACTTCTTGGGAGGAGAGCAATGACCAACCTCTATAAAATAGTGAAGAGTAGAGACATCACAGTGGCAACGAAGGTCTGCATAGTTAAAGCAATGGCATTCTCCGTAGTAACCTATGAGAGCTGGACCATAACGAAGGCTGAGCGAAGGAAGACAGACGCTTTTGAACTGTAGTGCTGGAGGAAAATCCTGAGAGTGCCTTGGACCGCAAGAAGATCCAACCAGTCCATCCTCCAGGAAATAATGCCCGGTTGCTCACTGGAGGGAAGGATATTAGATGCAAAGATGAAGTACTTTGGCTACATAATGAGAACACAGGAAAGCTTGGAAAAGATCATGATGCTGGAGAAAATGGAAGGAAAAAGGAAGAGAGGCCAACCAAGGGCATGATGGATTGATGGTATCCTTGAAGTGACTGGCTTGACCTTGAAGAAACTGGGGGTGACGATGGCTGACAGGAAGCTCTGGTGTGAGCTGGTCCATGAGATCAGTCGGAAGCGACTGAACAAATAAACAACAACACCTCTCAATGCCAACAAATTACAGTTTATTTTCTATGACACTGTGAATTCTTGGTGCCCATGTAAAGAAAGACTTAGTAAATCAAAAAGTAATTTAGGAAATCAACAAGTAATGGACTGAAGAGAAGATATAAGGTTCATGCAAATCTTGAAAACAAATTTTCAGGCAGAACAGAAGGAGGAAGGAAATGCGTATTTTAAAATCAAGCATGCCTCTCTGTATTATTGATCCTATTTTAAGGAAATTAGACATGAAGGGGAATCCAAAATCCATTAAATGAGGAAAATCAGTATGTCTTTGAGGCAGAGAGACTGAGACAGAACTTGATACTTATTTCTAAGGGTGCTGTAAATTAAAGGGGATCTCTTTGAATGAAGTTCTTATTTGGCAGGGTCCTTCACTTCTCCTGCTTTTACAAGATGGAGTAGTGTTCATTTACTCCTATTGCTTAACTCAAGAAGTAAACAGTAAGAACTCGACACTGTTCTTACTACCAGTTACTAACTAACACATGAATGACATTGTCCCCAGATGAAGTGATCCAGAATGGTACTCATACGTAACAACTCTACATTTTTATTAGTATATATAGATAGAGCCGGGTTCAGTCAAATGGATACCAGCCTTTTTTCTGATACAATAGAGCAGGCATGGGCAAACTTTGGCCCTCCAGGTGTTTTGGACTTCAACTTCCACAATTCCTAACAGCCGGCTGTTAGGAATTGTGAGAGTTGAAGTCCAAAAAACCAGGAGGGCCAAAGTTTGCCCATGTCTGCGATAGAGCAAAGGGTTCATTGGGAAGATTTCCACCCACTCCATGATTTGAACTAAAACACTTCCAAGGATTTTGTTCCATAAGCCTAATTCCTGAACATAGAGAAATTATGTGAGCCAATACAGGTAAAGCAGATACACAGATTTGGGGCCAAAACATAAAAAGGAAGCTAGCAATGCAGTCAAGCTTAAGGTAAGAGGTCAAACCTCATGAACTGGCTTGGTTTCAAATGGCTGTTGTGATTTCAAATATATGTGTGCAATGGGATTTATATCAGTGTAAAACTGCAACACAGAGGGCTTAAATACCTTAAAGGCACCAGATTCCATCTGATCTTGGAAGTTAAGAAGAATCAGCTCCGGTTATAGTACTTAATGGGAGACCGGCAAAGAACACCCAAGTGCTGCAGGCTATATTTAAGCAAAATAAACTGGCAACATCACCTTGCCTAATGAAATTAAAGGGGTCACCATATGTCTACAAATGATGTGACATAGTGGAGACCATTCTTGAGGACAGAACATTTTGTGTTACAGGATGGAGAATCCATTATTTTGTTTTTTTGAAAAGCTGCTTATCAGAATTTAGGACTAAGTCAACCGGGGTAGTGTAATATGAGTATAATAGCCAGCAAGTGATGGTGGTAACAAGACTTTTCTTTTCTGGTTCTGCTATCTCATTAAATCCAAGGCAAAACCCCTTCTGAATAGAGTGCACCTTAGTGAGTACCCTTTTTGAAAAGCCTATCTGAAAGGTTGGAAGTGCAGGTCCCTCAATAGTTGTTCAAAACTAATGAGGTAGAATGGAACATGGTGATGTCCAGACTATGACACTAACCTTGTATCATTTCAAAACTGTATATAACTAAAAGGCTGAGAAACCATAGTAATACAATAACAAAAGATAATTTTTCCTGCAGAATAAAGCCTCCTCCTAGACAGTATAGAATACAAAAACAACATTCCGAGCCTCTACCATAGCAAACTAAATCAATACTCTTAAATCCATATATTTGCTTCCTCTGTCTTTTTTTTTTTTGCTGTGTGGAAGACTTTTTTTATGTATCTGGAATCAACTTGCTGGAGTGAAGAGCCTGTTCTCAAATATTTTCCATTATGAGAAATGTCTGATTTGCAGAAAAAGCAAGAGGGAGTTGAAACAGCCTCCTATGGAATATTAGCTGCTTTTGTGCATGGCAAATAAGAAGGACAGTCTCAGATGTACACATTTCATGGATGTAAAGAAATATGCTTAGCATGAACTCCTATGCCTCCAAGTAGATAGTATTAATGTATTCTACCAAACGTGAATATGAGGGCTAAAATTGTTACTTTTAGCTTGGTAAAACTTGATTTTAAAATCAAGGCGAAAATTTTATTTTGAAAGATCTCTACAGTAGGTTTTTAGCATAGGAATCCAGTGAAAACCTTTGCTTTCTCTATCAATGCTTTCTCTATAGAGCTCTATCAATGAGTTGGGTCAGGAAAACTAATACTTCAACTGTTTTTAAGCCAACTGTGAAGATCCATTTTACCTTGCTGCTTCCCAGGACTAAAGGGCTCATCTTAGTTACTCTCATGATATGGTGAGATTTCACCAGAGGCCTGCTCCAGATATTAATAGATGCTGGAGGGTGTCACACAGTTGAAATGATATAAAATATAAAATATATCACAGGGCAGTATGCAAGAAACAAAAATTAAAAAATCCAATCTTGTTGTAGCTACCGTCTTCATGACACAGCACACAATGAGCAGAAGGTTGGACACAATTGTAGTACTATTACTCCATTACACCGTCATGGTTTCATCTTGAGGTCTGTAGTTCGGTGAGGTACAGTTGACTCTCTGTATCCATGGATTCAACTAACCATACATTGAAAAAATGTTGTTTATTCATTCAGCCGCTTCCGTCTCTTCGTGACCTCATGGACCAACCCAAGCCAGACCTCCCTGTCGGTTGTGGTCACCCCCAGCTCTTTCAAGACTTGAAAATATATTTTTGAAAAAAAAACCCCAAAAAGAAACTTTGATTTTGGCAATGTGCAAACATGCCATGTGATGTAGCCTTCCACAATTTCACATATCTTTATTTTTCCCCCTGAGATTTGTTTGACTTGTTCACCATTTTGCATGGCAGATAGCAGATTAATTTGCTGTAGTATATTATGGGATTGAGTATGGCAGATAAAGTGGAATGATAGCATTAATTGTGTAGTGTGAATAGACCCTCCCCAATGTACAATTCAGTTGTGTGAAGTTTATGCTTCTTTTTCCCATGTGGTTATTGAATTCCAGGATACCTTTAGCTGAGCAACCACACAGCTACATATGAAAGTCCTGGAGATAACTGGTTCAGAAATACAGCATTGGGCCCTATTGTCTTGTTTTCTGCATTAAACCTTTTAGCAGTCTGCAGAATATTTTGGAACATAATTATCTTAAAACAAAAAACAACATCCGCTTGTTTCCCTAATGTGTTTTCTATAAGTATCTTAAAAGCATGACATTCTGCCCTGTATTTTCTTTTGAACAGAGAATGAGAAAGGACACTGCTGAGCTACCCATCTGGATCTTAATTACACTTGAAATGGTTCATCACTTTGACAAAGTTTGAATACCTTGCTCTGCTAGGATAAAAAATGACATGACAAACAGAATTATATTGAAATAGGAATGCAGGCACATGGATAATTATGGTAAACTAAGATTCCATTTGGGAAATGTATTAGTTATATTAGTATTAATTTAAAGGCAATTTGTTGGTATACAAATATATAATGGGAATTAAAAGTCATGGTATATCATTTAATTAAAAACTGCCTGGGGCTTTCTGCATCCTAGCAGCCAGCCATTCTTGTTAAGGTGCACCATGCTTTATGGACCACCTCCGATACTATTATGATCTTTCTATGAATGTTTCATTCTAAAGCTCTCAGATATTAAACTAGATCTTTAACATACTGGCAAAATCTAAAGAGGAGGAAGCTAATTACTCTGGCACGGAATGAAAATAATGGGAAGAGGCACCACCTAGTGCTGTGTTGCAGTAATGAAAATGTCCTCATTTTATTTTTTAAAATTACATTAAAAGGATAGGGAGGATTTTTTCCAACATTACTTTTTGTCATTCGAAGATATCGTACTATGATTACAGCTTAAATGTCTATGTAGGAGAAAAAGGAAGACCTGGTTTCAAAACCAGGACAGTAAGCACACTAGTCTCTTAACTACTGAATGAAGCAGAGAGTGCTTGAGGATCGGGACATCCGTAGGGAGACCAAGATGCTTGTTTATAAAGCGATTGTCCTCCAAATCCTGTTATACGCCTGTAAAACATGGACTGTCTACAGACACCACACTCAACTCCTGGAATTATTCCATCAACATTGCCTCCAAAAAATCCTGCAAATCTCTTGGGAAGACAGGTGGACAAATTTCAGCGTGCTAGAAAAAGCAAAGACCACCAGCACTGAAACAATGCTCCTACAGCATAAACTCCGCTGGACTGGCCACGTTGTCCGAATGCCCGATCACCATCTCCCAATGTTCTAACTGCAGAAGAACACATGGGTCAAGAATAGGTCTCCCTACTCATCCACCACCAAGACACTACACTTAAAGAGCCACCATCCTTGGGCTACGAGGGATCGCCTAAGTAAGGTCCATCTACACTGTAGAACAAATGTTGCTTGACATCAATTTAAATGCCATAGCTCAATGCTATGGTATCCGAGGATTTCTAGTTTAGTGAACTGTTAGCACAGAAAGCTAAAGGCCTTACAAAACTGCAGCTCCCATGATTCCATAGCATTGAGCCATGGCAGTGGTACACCTCATATCTCACTTTGGTCTACCTCAAAGGGTTGCTGGGGCTCAGCATTGCATTATTTTAGTGATTAGCTTTACAAGGTGCTTCTTGGTGTATGTTCTCTCCAATGGCCAAGATTGTGTCTCCTGCTATTGAACATCTACATGAAACCTATGCAGCAAATGAGTGGGGCCATCTAGTGCTTGGAAAATTGATGCCCACAATATGTTAGTGACACCCAGCTCAAATTTTCCATGTTCTTCAGCAGCTCAACAATGAACTTGCAGAAGCCAGTAAAATGAACACCATTCCAGACAAGACTAGTGCAGCTGAGTTGTATGATAATATCGATAAATTCCATTTCCACCATATAGTCCAACTCCCAAGTTTATATAACGTGTGGCAGGTTCCATTGAACTTTTGTGTGATTTGGTTCCGAGGAAACAAGTACAGGCAATGTGTGAACGTTTCATTGAAGGTAGGGCCAAATTAATTGTATACTTTATGATTATTATGTGAGAACAGTTTACACCTGAGTCTTCCTTAGTCATAGACGTGTGTGCATGTGGGAGATTTTTTTCAGAGCAAGTGAAGACACGGGTTGGAGAGTTCAAAAAAGTATCCCCATATTGAATTCTATCTTTAGCTGAGCTCCCCTAGGAAGGAGTCTTGTCTGAAAATAGATATTTTGTGCAGGGAAGGAAAGAGGAAGAAGTTGGAACTAGCCAAGCTTCTGGACCAGCTTAAAAATACAATACAAAGCAAAACAATAACATAATACAAAGTTTTAAAAAGCCTAAATCCAATTGTCAATCCTAGTAGGTGTTGGCGTATTAAGTTTATATTGATTGTAGTCATAATGAACAATTAAATTTAGGCCAGTAAAAACTAGAAAACAAATAGTACAATACTTTAAAATTGTGTCTGGAATTTTATCAGGAATGGCTAAGGAAGCTGGGTATGTTTAACTTGGAGAAGATTGAGAGGTGAGATTGCAGCCATATTGAAATACTTGAAGGGATGTCATGTAGAAGATGGAATAATGTCATTTTTTATTCGTCAGACTAGAACCTGTGCCAATTGATTGAAATTTCAAGAAAAGAAATTCCAACTAAATATTAAGAAAAAGTCTTAACACTAAGAGCTGTTTGACAGTGGAACAGGTTGTCTTGGAGTGACTGGTAGATTCTCCTTCTTTGGGGATTTTTAAACAGAGCTTCAATGTTCATCTTTCAGGAGTGGTTTAGTTGTATATTCCTAAATGACAGACTTTGGTCTAGAGATGATCTTATGGTGTCTTCCACCTCTATAGGATTCAAGAATACAGTTGACCCTCTACAGATTCTGTACCTACCATTCATGGCTGAAAATTTAAAACAAAAGCAAAAAACGCAAACATTGTTTTTGCCATTTTATATAAGGGACATAATTTTATTACACCATTATATATGTAATGGGACCTGAGTATCCATGGATTTTGGTATTCACAGTGGCCTTGGAAACAAACCCCAACAGATACCACAATATTTTGTTAGTGTATTGTGGAAAAATAGTTAAAGAGCTTTGTGATATCTTCAAGATGAACAACTCTATTGTTGCACATGCATTCAAAGCACTACCAGAGTCAAACGATACAATATTGATTTAACGTTTGCAGATCTCGATGAACTCTGTAATATGAAGAGGAGAAAAAGAAAAGGTTAGCAGTGAGGTCAGATGGGAATGAAATTCGAGCAAACCTGGTGGCTGTATCTGTGTTCTAATGTGGTTATATGAAAAATAGTACAGGAAGCAGTGTTTGCAAACAGCCTGGCATTGATATGTTAACTGTTAAGAAAAGCAGATAAAAGCGGCAGTGATAAAGCTCAAACTAGGGAAAACAAACAGTTTAGGTAAATAAAAAATAAAACCTGGTACTGCAAAAACAAAGAAGCGTCCGGATAAACTTCTCTATGAATAAGAATTACATAGGTGGATGTAAAAACCCTCAGAGAGGGAAGAAACAACTGTTTCAAATTGCAAACTATATTGAATTGTTCCTGAATTGTGCTCAGACATTGATTCCATTGGGTAGAGTGGTTGTTCTTAACCTTTGGTCCTCCAGATACTTTGTGCTTCAACTCCTAAAAACCCCAACCGACATGACTAATGGTCAGGGATCTGGGGAACCGAAGTCCAAAACTCTGGACGAAATGTTCAGAACAACAGAGGGAGAATGTGTAGAAAAGAAACATTTTAGAGAAACATATTTGAAAAGCAAACAAACCAACAGTTCAAGTTAGGAAAGCTGAATCGAGGCAGTTCCTGAGTTATAAACAACTCCTAGTTATGAACAGGGGTGAAACCTCAGGAAGTGAGAGAAATCTCCCCCCCGGAAAGAAAATTCAGTCCAGAAAAGGGGTTTCCACTGAAGCTTTATATCCAATCCTTGTTCCTACAAACAAAATTTTTCAAAATCCAATTACCACAAGGACAGGAAGTGAGATGAAATCTTCTGAACAAGGGCACCGACAGCAAAACAAACACCACCACAAACACCAAAGATAATATTAGCTTTGGTGTTTATGATAGTGTTTGTTTTGCTGTCAGTACTTCACTTCACTTTACAGACACACACACACACACACACACACACACACACACATACAAACACATGCATACAAACTAGGGTATCCGGTGATGCCCAGGTTATTTGAAAAATGCCTAATTTGTTTTTGGATGTTAGGTAATATCACTTCAGTAATTTGTAACACTATTTATTAGAAAGAAAGAAAAAAGCCAGCCTTTGCTTTTTTTTAAATGAATGCTGCCATTAGAAAATGCATATGTAGGTGGATGAACTACAATTCCCAAAATTGTAAGTCAATCCACTCCAAACATGACCAGTATTTACAGTTGGCTATGCTGGGTCTGTCTGCCAAATTTGGTTCAGATCCATCATCGGCTGGGTTCAGTGGTTTCTGAATATGGGTGAACTAGAACTCCCAGAATTCAAGGTCAATCACCCCCAAACCCCGCCTGTATTCACGGTTGGCCATGTTGGGTCTGTTTGCCAAGTTTGGTCCAGATCCATCTCTTGCTGGGTTTTGGGTTCTCTAAATACAGGTAGACCTATAACTCCCAGATGCCAAGGTCAATCATCCCCAATTCCACCAGTATGCAAAGTTGACTGTGTTGGATTTGTGTGCCAAGTTTGGTCAAGATCTATCATTGGTGGGGTTCAGAGGGCTCACTGAATAAGGGTGAACTATAACTCCCAGATTTCAAGGTCAATCACCCCCAAAGTCAATCAGTGAATTTGTGCGCTGAATTTGGTTCAGATCCATCATCTACTAGATTTTGTGTTTTCTGAACACGGGTGAATTATAACTCCCAGATGCAAAGGTCAGCCACCCCAAAAACCTACCAGTATACAAAGTTGGCCATGTTGGATTTGTGTGCCAAGTGTGGTCCAGATCAGTCTCTTGCTGTGTTCAGTGTTTTCTTAATACGGATTAACTATAACTCCCGTTCAGGTCAATCACCTCCAAATCCCACCAGTATGCAAAATTGGCCATGTTGGGTCTGTGCCAAGTTTGGTCCAAATCTGTCATTGGTGGGGCTCACTGAATACGGGTGAACAATAACTCAGATTGACCCAGATTTCAAGGTCAATCACTTCCCAAGTTCATCAGTATAAACAGTTGGCCATGTTTAATTTGTGTGCCAAGTTTGGTGCAGATCTGTCTTCTGCTGGGTTCAGTGTTTTCTGAATACGGGTGAACTATAACTCCCAGATGCTAAGGTCAATCGCCCCGAAATCCCAACAGTATGCCAAGTTGCCCATGTTGGGTTTATATGCCAAGTTTGTCTCAGATCCATCTCTTGCTGTGTTCTGTGTTTTCTGAATACGGGTGAACTATAACTCCCGGATGCCAAGATCAATCACCCCCAAATCCCAACAGTATGCAAAGTCGACCATGTTGGGTTTGTGTGTTAAGTTTGGTCCAGATCTGTCATAGGTGGGGTTCAGAGGGCTCACTGAATACGGGTGAACTAGCAGTTCGAAAACATGCAAATGTGAGTAGATAAACCCGCTCCGACGGGAAGGTAACAGCGCGACATGCAGTCATGCCGGCCACATGACCTTGGAGGTGTCTGCGGACAACGCCGGCTCTTCGGCTTGGAAATGGAGATGAGCACCAACCCCCAGAGTCGGTCACGACTGGACTTAACGTCAGGGGAAAACCTTTACCTTACCTATAGCTCCCAGAGGTCAAGGTGAATCACGCTGAAAGTCCATCACTATTCACAGTTGGACAAGTTGGAACTCCGCGAGTATTCTGCTGGGTTCGGTGCTTTCTGAAAATGGTGAATTATAACTCCCGGATTCCAAGGTCAATCAATCCCAAATCCCATCAGTATTCACAGCGGCCCATTCACAATCCCAACAAAAACACACACAGATCCACAATAAGGCTTAGGCCCCATCTACACTGCCATACATATGATGCACTGAAATGCATTATGTGGCACTGTAAGTTCAACTCCATTATGTGGCAGTATAGATGGGTGCCTTAACAACGACTACATATGAAAGTGGAGGAGGTATGGGCAAGCTTGGGCCCTCCAGGGGTTTTGGACTTCAACTCCCACAATTCCTAACAGCCTACCGGCTGTTAGGAATTGTGGGAGTTGAAGTCCAAAACCCCTTGGAGGGCGGGCCGAAGTGTCAGAGACACGCCCACCAGAGGCCTCAGGTTGGCTTTTCGGGCCTGTTAGGCCTCCGGTCGCCATGGCAACGGGCGACTAGCGCGCGAGCCAAGGCGGGATGTACGACCGGGCCCCGCGCGCCTTGACTTCCACTTTGGGCTGCACCCGGTCGCACTTGGGACCCGGATACTACGACTTGCCTTCCCAGAGCAGGCCACTCCGAGGTAGGGAAGGGAAGGGAAGGGACGGGAGGAAGGTTGCAGTCTAATAATGCTTGATCCTTGGGTTTGTTTGATCTTTGAAATGTGTCAAAGTCAGTATGAGTATGTGGTGCTGCAGCCCTGAGGAAGAGAGAAACACAAAGGCACTTCTTAAGCTTTTTCTTGACTGTTAAAGGATAAGACTGGAGTTTTGCAGTTGTATGTGAAAATGTTTTAATACCTGGGCATTGGGTTGCTGTGAGTTTTCCGGGCTGTAGGGCCATGTTCCAGAAGCATTCCCTCCTGACGTTTCGCCCACATCTATGGCAGGCATCCTCAGAGGTTGTGAGGTACAGTAGAGTCTCATTTATCCAACATGCGCTTATCCAACATTCTGGATGATCCAACACAGTCTACCTTTTAGTAGTCAATGTTTTTGGTAATCAACGTTTTCAATACATTGCGATGTTTTGGTGCTAAATTCGTAAATACAGAAATTACTACATAACATTAAGGTAAAGGTTTCCTTGGAATCCGGGAGTTATAGTTCACCGTTTTCAGAAAGCACCGAACCCAGCAGAATGCTCGCGGAGTTCAACTTGTCCAACTGTGAATAGTGATGGACTTTCAGCGTGATTCACCTTGACTTCTGGGAGCTATAGGTAAGGTAAAGGTTTTCCCCTGGCGTTAAGTCCAGTCATGTCTGACTCTGGGGGTTGGTGCTCATCTCCATTTCTAAGCCGAAGAGCCGGCATTGTCCGTAGACACCTCCAAGGTCATGTGGCTGGCATGACTGCATGGAGCGCCGTTACCTTCCCGCCGGAGCGGTACCTATTGATCTACTCACATTGGCATGTTTTCGAACTGCTAGGTTGGCAGAAGCTGGAGCTAACAGCGGCCGCTCCCGCCACTCCCGGGGTTTGAACCAGGGACCTTTTGGTCTGCAAGTTCAGCAGCTCAGTGCTTTAACACACTTCGCCACCGGGGCTCCTAACATAATATTACGATGTATTAAACTGCTTTTTCTGTCAATTTCTTGTAAAACATGATGTTTTGGTGCTGAATTTTTAAAATCATAACCTAATTTGATATTTATTAGGCTTTTCCTTAATCCCTCCTCATTATCCAACATTTTCACTTATCCAACATAAACGGGCCAGCAGAACGTTGGATAAGTGAGAAGACTCTACTGTATATTGGAAACTAGGTCAGTGAGGTTTATATATCTGTGGAAGGTCCAGGTTGGGAGAAAGAACTCTTGTCTGTTGGATGCAAGTGTGAATGTTGCGATTAATCACCTTGATTAGCATTGAAAAGCCTGGCAGCTTGAAGGCCTGGCTGATTCCTGCCCGGGGGAATACTTTGCTGGGAGTTGTTAACTGGCCCTGATTGTTTCCTGTCTGGAATTCCCCTGTTTTCAGAGTGTTGTTCTTTATTTACTGTCCTGATTTTAGTTTAAAAAAAACCCAAAAAACACCGGTAGCCAGATTTCAACAGAAAGGAGGAAACCATGAAAACGAACAAAATCTGGCTACCAGTATTTAAAAATCTCTAAACTCAGGACAGTAAATAAAGAACAACCCTCTGAAAGCAGGGGAATTCCAGGCATGAAACAACCTAACACCTCTCAACAAAGGATTCCCCCAGGCAGGAAGCAGCCAGGTTTTGAAGCTGCCATGCTATTCAGTGCTAATCATGGTGGCCAATTGCAATATTCACACAACAGATAAGAGATTTTTCTCCCACCCTGGACCTTCCACAGATATATAAACTTCATTTGCCTCATTTCCAACAGCCCATACAACTTCTGAGGACTTCTGAGGTTGCCTGCCATAGATGTGGGTGAAACGTAAGGAGAAAATGCTTCTAGAATATAGGCATACAGCCCGGAAAACTCACAGCAACCCCCTACATTGGTTGGCTATATGCATGCTCAATATATGCTTAGCCTTCCACATTTGTGGGTGCTGCTTTTGCAAGTTGGATTATTTGTGGGCTTGATCACTACGTTCTATTTAGGAGCAAGGCAGAGTCCCTTCAAATTGCAGAGGCTTTGTATCCCTCTTATCATTATTATCCACCTCCTTTAAGGGAGATATATAAAACTCATTTGCCTTGTTTCCAACAGCCCACACAACTTCTGAGGACTTCTGAGGTTGTCTGCCATAGATGTGGGTGAACCATCAGGAGAGAATGCTTCTGGAAATGGCCATACAGCCCGGAAAACTCACAGCAACCCAGTGATTCCAGCCATGAAAGCCTTCGACAACACATTGTGACCTTTAAAGTACCAATAGGTTCTGTCAAAGTATGTAAAGACAGTGCTAATTTTCCATTTGCTGGGTATGCATTTCCCATGTGCACACTCCTTAGTGTGTTTACACATGTATGAACCTAGCATTTTAGTGCACAGTATGGCACAGTGTGTTAAAGCGCTGAGCTGCTGAACTTGCGGACCAAAAGGTCCCAGATTCAAATCCTAGGAGCGGAATGAGCGCCCGCTGTTAGCCCCAGCTCTTGCCAACCTAGCAGTTTGAAAACATGCAAATGTGAGTAGATCAATAGGTACCGCTCCGGCGGGAAGGTAACGGCGCTCCATGCAGTCATGCTGGCCACATGACCTTGGAGGTGTCTATGGACAATGCAGGCTCTTCGGCTTAGAAATGGAGATGAACACCAACCCCCAGAGTTAACGTCAGGGGAAACCTTTACCTTTACTATGGCTTCAGAAGTGGCACTGACAGCAAAATCCCAATTGTGCCTGCTCAGGGCCCTTCCACACAGCCATATAACCCAGAATATCAAGGCAGAAAATCCCACAAATTCTGCTTTGAATTGGGTTATCTGAGTCCATTCTGCCATATATTCTGGTTCAAAGCAGATAATGTGGGACTTTATTCAGTCACACTGCACTGTTCTAATGCTATATTCCTCTTTAACTGCCTTGGCGACATCCTGTGAAATTCTGGGTCTTGTGGTTTAATGAGGACCTAAATATCTCTGACTAAGGCCCCTTTCTGGGTTATATGGCTGCGTGGAAGGGCCTTGAGAGTTCCAAACGCATCTCCCTCAAATGCAAATGACAGGATTCTATGTGATGTTACCATGGCACATGCTGCAAGTCGCTTCTGGAGAACCTTCTTATAGCAACACCAGAGGCACTACAAGTGGCCAGCTACTGGTCAAAGAACATTTAGTATAATGCAAAGTTTTAAACTTTGTGTTTTTAAATACAGTAGAATCTCACTTATCCAACATAAACGGACCGGCAGAACGTTGGATAAGCGAATATGTTGGATAATAAGGAGAGATTAAGAAAAAGCCTATTAAACATCAAAATAGGTTATGATTTTACAAATTAAGCACCAAAACATCATGTTATACAACAAATTAGACAGAAAAAGTAGTTCATTACACATTAATGCTATGTAGTAATGACTGTATTTACGAATTTAGCACCAAAATATCACGATGTATTGAAAACATTGACTATAAAAATGCATTGGATAATCCAGAACGTTGGATAAGCGAGTCTTGGATAAGTGAGACTCTACTGTACATTACAACTGTACCCTTGGTTCACTTCTGATACAATAAATAAATAACCATGGCACAAACTGGGAATCAAAACAAGATATAGTGAAGACATCTGCGCTTGTGCTTTGCTACTCTGCTGCTGAATACGTATGCCCAGTGTGGAATACATTTTTGTTATGTGTTTTTAAATAACAAAACATACTTTATAAATAACAAGTAATGTATAAATGCACACTCACATAGAATAATAGTGCTTCCTAGTGCTCCCTCCCAACTCAAAACGCTGGGCCGAGTAACTGTTCTTAAAACACTTTTAATTTGGGATGCTCTTCAGCCAAGGTTCCACTGTATTGCATACTTGGATTGTGGTCAAGATGACAAAAGTCTGATTTAAAAGTTAAGTGGCAGTTTAATGCAATTTAAATTGTATTAGGCTATATTTCTGTCTTGTTATAGATTGCATCTTACTGTATTTGTTTATTTATACTTTGCCTTTTCCCAAAGCTGGGACTCAAAGTGGCTTGTAAAATAACCGATACCTATAAAGTCACATGTAGGTGAAAACATACTGAAACTTTTTTTAATGGATTGCTATGTTGTCAGTGGAAATCCTAATAGACTGTTCCAATTGTATTTTTTTCACCTTCTGGTGTCTCTTGCTGATGCACAGAAAACTATGTTGGAACAGCTTTTCCCAACATATATTTTTTTACTCTTGAGGAACCATTGAGATCATTTTCAGGTCTCAGGGAAATCCTTATATCTACTACTCACGAAGTGTATGGTTCACAGCTGTTTCTGACTCTGCTTCTTCAAGTTGAGAAGAGCAGGTGCAATACAAATGAATATATAAGGACAAATAATAGCTAAGCTTTCATCATTATTTGAGCCATTACTTCTCAGATTTGTCAATTCATAACACACAGCTTGCTTTGCTTAGCAGCATGGGGATATGGAAACTAATATCCACCAGAATTTTGATTAAACTGACTAGATGTGAGTGGTGTTTAAATGAGGTACAGGAAAATCCAGTTTCGCTGTTATTATTATTAGAACTTAAGAACTGTGCTTTCGCACAAATCCTAGCTTTATAGAAAAAAGACAATAATGGCCACTACTACTACTACTACTAATCATAATCATAATCATAAATAGTCAACATTTCCATTATTAAAGAGATATTGGCTTTTTATACTGGAAATCAAATGCTACAGATCTATTTTGCATAGTTACATGATCAGATAGAAGATCTCATTTGAAAGGTTATATGTTTGCCAGGCAACAGGGCAACAATTAATGGAATCAAAGAGTTGGAAGAGACCATAAAGTCCATCCAGTCCAATCCCCTGCAATGCAGGAAAACACAATCAAAGGCCATCCAGCCTCTGCTTCAGAACCTCCAGAGAAGGAGATTCCATTGTTGTTGTTGTTGTTATTGTTGTTATTGTTATGTTTATTTATACCCTGCTTTTCCTCTCCACACAGGAGACTCTGACACAGATATTCTATTGCTGAACTGCTCTTACTGTCAGAACATTTTTCTTAAATGGAATCTCTTCTCTTGCAATGTAAACCTGTCAAGAGTCAGACGCCAGTTAACATACAGAGTTTATTCCGAAGATAAGCCAGAAAATAACATAAACACAGGAAATATCCTTGAAACACTTCACTTTTCAGTGTTTCAAAAGTAGATTGGACAATAATAACTCAAAAACGAGCCACGCTAATTTCCCATGCTGGCATTCAATAAAAAACTAAATAACGCTTCAATTCAGCTTTGGAAAACAAATAGAGTTCATTGCTGGAAAATAAACAAACTAGAAAAGCAATAAAGCTGCTTCCACGGTGCAGATAAGCCGAAAGCCTCAAAGGGATGATGAATAGCAGTCGTCAGAGGAATCCAGGGTCAGGTCAGGAGGCAGCAGAAATTCCGAAAGACAAACCAATAGTCAGAAGCCGGGAGTAGCCGTCAGTCAGAGGGTGTAGACAGAAGCCAGGTCAAATTCAATCCAAAGTCCGAAGAGGTTGCAGTCATCCAAAACAGGTCCACGATAAGACACAGCGAGAGCCAAGCTAGGTGATATCAGCAGATTCAAATCATAGTCTAAGTCCAGTCTTCATGGAAACACAGAGATCCCAATGGCGCCTCAGCAACACCTTGCCACACGCAAAGTGCAGTGGCCAAACATTCCCATTTTATTCCCCTTCCTCCTGGGTGACCAAACACTCACACCCAAACACCAGGTGTCCCAAATCTACTCAGAGTCTGAACTCCACACAGCTAGAGCTCGTGGATCTGGAGTACCTAGCAATTCGTCGGAGTCCCAATCATCCTGCCCACACTTAGCCCCATGAACACTTAAAGAACCATCCTCCCTTCTCCAAGCATCCCAATTGGGATCAGCTCCTGCAGAAACCCCAGGTTCAGAAGTATCCATAGGCCCCAAATCCCCAGACATCTCCGGTGGCTGTGCCCATTCAGTGCGCGCTTCCCGAACCACCACCTGTTCCTCAGCATCCATCTCCCCATCTGAATCTTCCTCAGAAGATCCCCCATATAGCTCTCTAAGTCGCTTCCTGCGCAAATCCTCCAGTGAACCCTCATCACGAGGGTTTTTTCTTCCTCTTCGAATTCCATCACCATCAACCATAATCCCCGAAGGCGCAGTCACAACAAAGCCTATAGCCCCATGTCCTGGTCTCTTGAACAGCAGATAACTTGCCTCCTCCTCAATGTGACATCCTTTCAAATATGTAAACATGGTTACCATGTCCCCTCTTAAATTTCTCTTTTCCAAGCTAAACACAATTTTCCTAAGCCGTTCCTTATAGGGCTTGGCCTCCAGATCTTTGATTGTTTTGGTCGCCTTTGGTTGTTTTGACGTTCCACTTGTCAATGTCTTTCTTGAGTTCAGTTTAAAAGCAGTCTGTTTTCACCATTTCTTTTTCCAACCAGAATATTTTTAATAGCTTTGTTGTTTAGGAAAGATGCATTCTCAGTGTGAGATAATGATCAAGGTAGTCTATGTTATTATTTACACAGCATGCCATTTACTTTTTCTTTGAACCAGTTCAAAATGGCAGTTCTTTAAATGCTATATATATTTCCAGCTGTGAAAACACCAGATGTTTAAAGACGTCATAAGGTTTCTGTATACTAAAGCATATAGTAAATTAAATAAGGTTTTCTGAATGCGAGTTGCAACAGATATTGATAAGTATTTTCATTAATAGAGGTGTGTGTGTGTGTGTGTGTGAGTGAAAGTGTATTTGCCTGCAGAAGCAAAACATAATAAAATGTCATCGTCCTTGTTGTCCCCTATAGGACATTTGGAAACAAAGAATTTTTTTTCCAGTAGTAGGTCTTGGGTAAGAGTGTGCTTCCCTGAAATCTCCTGGTTCCACAGTGCTAGTTAGATAGCCATTTTGACTAGTAGCTATTTTGTGTCATTCCCATTTAATGCTGGTTTAGCCATTTCCTAATTATTGCATCTTGTCATAGCAAAGTCTAAAGTTTACGTTCTGTTGAAATAGTGTTTTCTTTCCTGAATGTCCAGCAGTTCTACTTGTTGTGTAAAGAGGTTGGGAGGGCTGTTGTCATCTCTGCTAAATTATGAACAGGTTTATATAAATAACACTATGTAACATTTTTTAAAAAGTTTGATTTTTTTCTTTAATTGTGTAGTATTACTTTGAAAATAGTTATTATGTTCCAGAAACGTCGTTTGGCTGCCACAAACTATGCTGAATTGATCGAGACTCTTATGAGGTACTAGCTGTGCCCGGCCACGCGTTGCTGTGGCTTAGTCTGGTGGTGTTGATCAGTCTACATTAGGATGTATTTATGCTGTGACCTCCACCCTTCTTTATACTCACATTAGTAGTAGTATTTGAAGTCTGTTACCTTCTTCAATTTTGTGTTGATTGATAATTGCTTGAGATCCCTGTTGTCTTTGGTTTGTTGTTAATTGTGATGTCTGATTCTGCTGAGTGCGGTTTACATCTTATTGTGGTACAATAGTCTTTTTTTTTGTTTTGACTGTGTAGGTGTTTATTATTGTTGTTATTGTAGTGGTCATGAAGGCTGGATAAGTTAGATGCTACTGTATTGTTTTTGGAGGCCCAGTGTAGCACTGACTGGCCTCTCAGCCTCAGTGCCTGGCTGCTTCTTGCCTGTGATGGTGTAGATTCTTATTGTTGTTGTCATTGTTATTATTGTAATTGTTTTTTTGGAGGCCAAGTGTGAATGTAGGGATTGGGGAGGTGGATGAGCACTGAATGGCCTTGTAGACTCAGTGCATGGCTGATTCTTGCCTGTGTAGGTGTTTATTATTAGTGGGTGAGTGGATGGATAGATAGAGTGGGTGCTCTCCTTGTTTCCTTTATTCCTATGCTGTTCCCTTTCTCTGCTCCGATCCTGAGCTCGCTGATAAGAACACACTGGTCAGAAAGGAGGGTAAATATAACCGGATCAATGGATTTTCTCTCCCTTTTGCTCTTGGCCTTCGGGTGGAGAGGGAGGGCTCATGTCCATGGCGTCCCTTCCCTTCCCTCCCTCCCTCCTTCGTTCTATCCGTCCCAGCCTTTCCTGCCTGCGGAGCCATGGAACTGGGTCAATGGGTTGGATGGCGGGGAAAGGGAGAAGGAAGAGGCCTCTAATTGAAATGCATGGACTCCATGCCATGGGGTGCTGGAATTTGTAGTTTGCATCCAGTCCAACCCCTTTCTTTCTTTCTGTCATGGAGGAAGAACCCACCCAAACCTCTCAGACAGATGGCCATCCGGTTTAGTTGTGTTGTTATAGTCACGATGCGTTGTTGTGAGTTTTGAGGGTCCAGATTGTGGTTTTGTGGTTTGGTTGTGTTGTTACAACCGGGAGGCAAGGCTTTTGCGTTGTGTTGTCAAGTTTTGTATTTCTGGGGCGTTTAGTTGTGTGCCAGGTTTCGTATTTCTGGGGCGTTTAGTTGTGGTGTTATAGTCACGATGCATTGTTGTGAGTTTTGTGGGTCCTGATTGTGTTTTGTGGTGTGATTGTGTTGTTACAACCGGGAGGCAAGGCTTTTGCGTTGTTTTGGCAAGTTTCGTATTTCTGGGGTGTTCAGTTGTGTTGTTATAGTCACGATGCGTTGTTGTGAGTTTTGTGGGTCCGGATTGTGGTTTTGTGGTGTGGTTGTGTTGTTACAACGGGGAGGAAAGGCTTTTGCGTTGTGTTGTCAAGTTTTGTATTTCTGGGGCATTTAGTTGTGTGCCAAGTTTCGTATTTCTGGGGCGTTTAGTTGTGTTGTTATAGCCATGATTCATTTTTGTGAGTTTTATGGGTCCGGATTGTGGTTTTGTGGTGTGGTTGTGTTGTTACAACCGGGAGGGAAGGCTTTCGTGTTGTGTCGCCAAGTTTCGTATTTCTGGGGTGTTTAGTTGTGTTGTTATAGTCACGATGCATTGTTGTGAGTTTTGTGGGTCCAGTGTGGTTTTGTGGTGTGCTTGTATTGTTGTAACCGGGAGGCAAGACTTTTGCATTGTGTTGCCAAGTTTCGTATTTCTGGGATGTTTAGTTTTGTTGTTATAGTCACTGCGCCCACAACTTTATCCTTTTATATATATAGATTAATTGAAAAACGATAGTTTCAATTAGCAATAATTGCGCCTCGGATTAATCTCATTGGCTACGATACTGCCACTGTGCAAAGCTAAAACTATAGCAAAATGTGCTGCAGGAAAAACCTTTTCCATATTTTTATGATAGAACCAATTTGAACAAATGATCTTGGCTGACTGCAAATAAAGTGTGCTGTAGTTTGCACCACTGATTCTTGAATATTATTACTGTTAGCATCACCATCATCAACAGCATCATTATGTGTACAAGTAAAAAACAATTCTCTACCTTTCGGCTTACAATCTGAGACGTGACGCAAAAGGAAATGGGAATGGCAGTGTGAGAAAGGATTGAGTCCAGCAGGCGCTGCCTCTTTAGATCTCATTCTGAGGCCATAGCAGTGATAGCTGGGATTGAGGGAAGGCCGTTCATCTGCTTCTGTGTCTCGGCATGATGGAGCTGGTTTTATGTGTTGTAAGAATATGTGATACAAGAACAAGCATTTCCAATGTATATTTTTTCCTACTTTTTCAGATGGTTTTGCTCCATTTCTTTCTTTGGCAAGTCGTGGTCTTCAAACCGTTATCCAAAATGATGAAGATGATATTCCAGGGCCAGGGCATTATGATATTAACAGATCACAGGTAATTTTTTTACTGGTTTTAATAGATGTTTCTTCCAGCAACAGTAACCGTTATGCACTGCAGTTTACTTGATAATACATTTAGTTGTATCCAATCTATCCATATTTTTCTAAGTGCTGAATGCACCCATTGAATCAATTATTGAATAATGTCTCAAAATTTATCTAAATCCCACAGATTCAATTGGTATATTCTGATATGATATCAAGTAGGAAATAAGGTACCACTTATAAAAAAAGTGGGGAGGCAAGTTTAACTAATTTACGACCTGGAATGAGGAAGTGCCATCAGAGTGGATGATGAAGCAGCTGCTCCCCCCTGTGGCCAGAATTGAACATCCCCTCAGGAGGTTAAATTGCCTCTGCGTCTGTCTGTCTCGGTCTCTGTTTGATGTGTTTATGGGCATTGAATGTTTGCCCTATGTGTGTATAATGAGATCCGCCCTGAGTCCCCTTTGGGGTGAGAAGGGCGGAATATAAATACTGTAAATCTATATATATAAAAGGATAAAGTTGTGGGCGCAGTGACTATAACAACAAAACTAAACGCCCCAGAAATATAAAACTTGACAACACAATGCAAAAGGCTTGCCTCCAGGTTACAACAACACAACCACACCACAAAACCACAATCCAAAACTCACAACAACGCATCATGCGATAACAACACAACTAAACGCCCCAGAAATACAAAACTTGGCAACACAATGCAAAAGCCTTGCCTCCCAGTTGTAACAACACAACCACACCACAAAACCACACAGGACCCACAAAACTCACAACAACGCATCGTGACTATAACAACACAACTAAACGCCCCAGAAATACGAAACTTGGAAACACAACGCAAAAGCCTTCCCTCCAGGTTGTAACAACACAACCACACCACAAAACCACAATCCGGACCCATAAAACTCACAACAATGCATCGTGACTATAACAACACAACTAAACGTCCCAGAAATACGAAACTTGGCACACAACTAAACGCCCCAGAAATATAAAACTTGACAACACAACGCAAAAACCTTGCCTCCCGGTTGTAACAACACAACCACACCACAAAACCACAACCCGGACCCACAAAACTCACAACAATGCATTGTGACTATAACAACACAACTAAACGCCCCAGAAATACGAAACTTGGCACACAACTAAACGTCCCAGAAATACACAACTTGACAACACAACACAAAAGCCTTTTCTCCCGATTGTAACAACACAACTACACCACAAAACCACAATCCGGACCCACAAAACTCACAACAACGCATTGTGACTATAACACAACAAAACGCCCCAGAAATACAAAATTTGACAATGCAACGCAAAAGCCTTGCCTCTCAGTTGTAAGAACACAACCACAACACAAAACCACAATCCGGACCCACAAAACTCACAACAACGCATCATGACTATAACAACACAACTAAACGCCCCAGAAATACAAAACTTGGCAAAACAATGCAAAAGGCTTGCCTCCTGGTTGTAACAAAACCATACCAGACCCACAAAACTCACAACAACGCATCATGACTATAACAACACAACTAAACGCCCCAGAAATACGAAACTTCGCAACACAACACAAAAGCATTCCCTCCCGATTGTAACAACACAACCACAACACAAAACCACAATCCGGACCCACAAAACTCACAACAACGCATTGTGACTATAACAAATACAACATTTGACAACACAACTCATCCACCTCCCCAATCCCTACATTCACACTTGGCCTCCAAAAAAACAATTACAATAATAACAATGACAACAACAACAATAAGAATCAACACCACCACAGGCAAGAAACAGCCAGGCACTGAGGCTGAGAGGCCAGTCAGTGCTAAACTGGGCCTCCAAAAAACAATACAGTAGCATCTAACTTATCCAACCTTCATAATCACTACAACAACAATAATAATAAACACCTACACAGGCAAAACAAAAAAAAGACTATTGTACCACAATAAAAATATAAACCGCACTCAGCAGAATCAGACATTACAGTTATCAACAAACCAAAGACAACAGGGATCTCAAGCAATTATCAATCAACACAAAAATTGAAGAAGGTAACAGACTTCAAATACTACTACTAATGTGAGTATAAAGAAGGGTGGAGGTCACAGCATCAATACCACCAGACTAAGCCACAGCAACGCGTGGCCGGGCACAGCTAGTAAATAAATAAATATGTGTTGTCAAGACGATTTAGACCAAATAGTTTGTTCTGGTAGGTCTGGTGTTTGAAGACAAACAAAAGAGTTTTTCTCTTTGGTAGGAAAAAAGTTTAATTATTCTTTTAAAAAATGTTATATATTTAACATCTATTTAAAAATTAAACCCATCATGTCACAACCTTTCCATGGTGGTGGGATTATGTATAGCGAGAAGCTATACTGACAGCAGCAATGTTGCTGGTAGGGTCTCCTATTTCAGACACGTTATTGCAGAGGAGCCAGACTAAATGTGCCAAACAGCTACTGGGCAGCAGTTGTAATGGGATGCATGTGTTGATATTAGCAGAGGATCTCTCCAAAATAACAGCAGTAGCAGCATAGCTGACACTTGTTAGTACTGTGCAAAATACAGCATGTTGGGACTCCTTTTGAATGAAAACTCGATGATGAGACGTTCCAGAATGAAAGAAAAATGTAATTATTTTAGGTCAGCCAGTTGATGTGTTGGCTAGAAATCATAGAAGCTGTGGTGGTATGCATCTGGAGTGCCTAAAGATGGAGAAATCTCCCTTAGGTCCTTTTCTTATAACTGCGGTATTGAATATTCTATAATTTTAGAAGGGAAAACTTTAAACATCTTCTTTGTGGCAGTTTTTGTTCAATAAGTTTAATATATGTATATGCGAGCAAAGCCCTTTTAGCATTCTCTGGTGTAAACAAGGTAGAATTGTCCTTTCTAGTTTGAAAAGGATGAGACTTTGCACATTTTTTTGATAAGGTAGACCGGGGTTGTTTTTGTGAGTTGAATAACACAGTGAAGCATTGCAGATACTAGTTTTTATTGGCTTGCTTGAAATACCTAATATATACTTTGATAGAATGGTGCTTATATTGACCTTTGAATATTTTGAGAGCAGAGCACCTATTTTATTTTCAGCTTTTCTATTCCGTTTGGACAGAAGATTTTCTTTCAAGAGAAACAAAAAGTGTCTAAGAAACACATAGTGGTCCTCGAACAATAGTGTCTATAGCCAAAAGCATTAATGAAATCCACTGCCCTGAGTAACAGAACAAAGAAATATTAACCAAAATCAGCCTACAGGACAAAGAGCACAATGCTGAACAATTATCAGAATTGAAAACAACTCTTGCACAAGCCTCTCAAAATGACAAGGTTTTTAATAGGTGACAAAAAGCCAATTGTAATGGGACTAAGAAGTAATGAAGATCATTAAGTAGGTTACCTTATTTTTTATAGTTCCTCATTGCCCCTCAGCTAGTGGAAGCACATCACTTCATTTGTTCAATAGAAATCATGTGAGGAAATACATGGGAGATAAGAGACTTTAAAGTATATTGTTCTCAAACTATTTCAGGTCTAAGAATATGTATCTTAAATTGGACCTAGGGAAAAATAGGTAACATTGATAGTACATCAAGCTTTACTGATATACATACATGTTGTCCAGGTTATATGTTCTACTCTGCTGTAGCACAGGCTGGTTAGTAACCAGCTGCAATAACTCACTATGACCAAGAGGTCATGAGTTCGGGGCCAGCCCATGGCGGAGTGAGCTCCCGACCATTAAAATAAAAAATAGCCCTCCTCGTTGTTGACCTAAGCAACCCGAGAGATAGTTTTATCAAGTAGGAAATTTAGGTACCACTATGTGGAGAAGCTAATTTAACTAATTTACGACACCATAAAAATCGTCCAACAGTGTTTGGAATGAGGAAGTTGGCATCACAGTGGATGATGAAGCAGCTGCTCCCCGTGACCGGAATCAAGCATATCCTCAGGAAGCTGGAGGCTTGTCACGACCCAGGCTACAGAGCACCAATAACCATACGCAGAGGCCAAATTCTATCTAATATCTTTATTAAGGAAATATATAAAGTTAATAAAAGCGAATGTAAAGGTTAGTCCAGAAGCAGACCTTTCAGGAAAGGTCAAAATTAGTCCAAAGAAACAATGTCCAATATGAAATATTAAGGTCCAAAGTTGTAATCCAATAACCGAAACACTCACTTGCCAGGCAAAGTGAGGGGAGATGACAAGGTCCTTTAGTCCATGAACTTGAGCAAGGCTAGGAAATAACTTGATACTTGAAACAAGGCTTGAATCGTGGAACAAGGTAACGAGGAACAAGAACAAGGTCCGTGAAATAACTTGGTAAAATCCGTGAAACAAGGCAAGGTTTAGTCCTGGGAAACAAGGCAAAGTCCGTAGGTAAACAAAGGCTGGGAAACAGGAGCGAAGGCTGGAAACAAGGACAAGGCTTGAGCAGGAACGAGGCTTGAAGCGGAGTGCGCTGTTCAGACACAACTCGCTCCGGAGGCTGACGAATTGACTCCGCGAAGTTACTTCGCGGGTAAAACACCTATATAGAGTCTAACTTTCCCGCCGAAGCAGTTCTCTGGGAACCAGAAACGAAAGCTAAACTCTGAGACCAGATGTTTGACTCCTTAAAGATTCTCACGAAAAGCAGGCTTAATTGGCTACATTCTTAGCTGCTATTCTAGCACTCCTGCGCGAAGCTGCTTCCAAACCCCTCTGTTGTTTACAAAACTCATGGCGAGAGAACACGGGAGATGTAGGCTCAGGGTTTGTTTGACATACTTCTGGGACACAACTTTCTTGCAGGTGCAAGGTTCCCAGATCTGCCTGGGAAAGATCTGGCTGAGAAGATTCCAGTTCTGACTGGGAAGGTAAAAAACCCAAGTTTTCTTCTTCATCAGGCATTACAATGTCATGAGCAGGACTACAAGGCCCATGAGTCATCACACTATCCCCCTCCTCAAGGCCCCTCCCAAACTGGGACTCTCTCCCCGAGGCGCGAGGTCGTGGCTTGGCGGGATAGGTCTGATGAAAGCGACGGGTTAGATCAGGAGCATGGACTGTGGAGGCGTCTTCCCAAGAGCGTTCCTCAGGGCCAAAACCCACCCAGTCAATGAGATATTGCAGGCGGCGGCGGTGAAAGCGAGAATCCAAAATGTCCTGAACCTCGAACTCGTCCTCCCCATCCACCAAAATAGGGACGGGGGCCGGCCGGTCTACATCTGACCGCACACCATCCGCCGGAAGGAGCAGGGAGCGGTGAAACACTGGGTGAATGCGCATTGAACGCGGAAGTTGGAGTTTGAAAGTCACGGGGTTTAATTGCGCCACCACTGGATAGGGACCAATGAAACGGGCATCTAACTTCCGGCAAGGGCGATGGGAGGGCAAAAAGCGAGTGGACAGAAAAACCCGATCTCCTACCTTGATTTCGGGGCCCGGCTGGCGATGTTTGTCCGCGTGACGTTTATAGTCCTCCTTGGCTTGTTCCAGTTGCTGGAGCAAAAGTTGTTGCACCGCTGTGAGTTCCTGCAGCCAATCTTCTGCTGCGGGAACTTCTGAAGTTTCAATGACAGGGGGAAAGAAACGTGGATGGAAGCCGTAGTTTGCAAAGAACGGCGTTTCTTTTGTAGAAGCCTGGACTCCATTGTTGTAGGCAAACTCCGACAGTGGTAACAGAGAAGCCCAATTGTCCTGTTGGTAGTTTACATAACAGCGAAGGTACTGTTCCAAAGTGGCATTGGTGCGCTCCGTTTGCCCATCCGTTTGGGGATGATGAGCTGAAGACAAACAAGAGTCTATGCCCAATAGTTTTTGTAGTGCCTTCCAGAAACGAGAGGTGAATTGGGATCCACGGTCTGTGACCAGACTCTTGGGCAATCCATGTAGTCTGAAAACATGTTGGAGGAATAAATCTGCAGTCTCTTGGGCCGTGGGAAGGCCTTCACAGGGAATGAAATGGGCTAACTTGGTGAAAAGGTCCACCACCACTAGGATCGTGGTGAATCCACAGGAAGGTGGTAAGTCAGTGATAAAATCCGCAGAAATTATTTCCCATGGGCGAGATGGGGTAGGAAGGGGGTGTAGAAGCCCTGAGGGCTTCTCCCTTCTTATCTTGGAGCGCTGGCATACTGGGCAGGTGTTGACATATTTTTCCACATCTTTGCGGATCTTGGGCCACCAGAAATCTCTTAGGATCAAATGCATGGTTTTAAATAGTCCGAAATGCCCTGCTGGTTTGCAGTCATGACACAGACGAAGTGCTTTTTCCCTGCCCGGTCCGGGTGGGATATAAACATGATTTCTATAGCAAAGCAGTCCATCTTTAAGCGAAAAGGGAAAATGCAGACCTTGACGAAGTTGGTCCTGCGCCCAGGCATCTGCTTGCTGACTAGCCCTGATTTCTTGAGCACAGATGGGTCCTGGAGTAGAAGGAGTTGAATCAATGGGAGTGGATTTGGTGTTCCCCACTGTGAGCGTGGCAAAGTTCTCGGGTTGTAGTAGTTGGGATTCAAAGGTCTCCTTGCGTCCTGCAGCGTATTCCGGTTTACGTGACAGGGCGTCTGCTTGCTTGGTTTGGGCTGGGGTCACATAATGAATCTGGAAGTTGAAACGTTCAAAGAATAAAGCCCAACGTTGCTGCCTCTGATTTAGCTTGCGGGCAGTTCTTAGATGTTCTAGATTCCGATGATCAGTGTGGACTTCAATGGGAAATTTGGCCCCTTCTAGCCAATGTCTCCAAGTTTCAAAAGCTGCCTTTATGGCTAATAGTTCTTTTTCCCAAATGGTATAGTTCCTCTCTGGTGCGGTAAGTTGACGAGAATAATAGGCACAAGGATGAAGGTGATCTCCCACCGGTTGTAGGAGCACAGCCCCAATTGCCACATCAGAGGCGTCCGCTTGCACCACAAAAAGGGTTTCAGGATCTGGATGCTGAAGGATTGGCTGGGATGTGAATAATTTCTTTAGTTGCTGGAACCCTTTCTCTGCTTGATCAGTCCAGCGGAAGGGCTGTTTCCCACGGATGCAGCTGGTGATTGGGTCAGACCAGCGGGCAAAATCTGGAATGAACTTGCGGTAATAGTTCGCGAACCCCAAGAATCGCTGCACCTCTTTCTTGTTGGTTGGCGCCCGCCATTCCAATACTGCTGAAACTTTTGCCGGGTCCATGGAGAGCCCTAGAGGCGAGATGCGGTACCCCAGGAAATCTACCTCTTGTAGATCAAAAGCGCATTTTTCTAGCTTGGCATAAAGTCCATGATCCCGCAATCGTTGTAACACCATTTTAACGTGGTTCTCATGTTCTGATTGTGATCTAGAAAACACCAAAAAATCGTCCAGGTAGATGATCAAGAACCGATCTAGATAGTCCTGAAAAATGTCATTGACAAAATGCTGGAACGTTGCGGGAGCTCCGCATAATCCATAATTCATAACTCGGGACTCGAATAATCCGAATTTAGTCTGGAAGGCGGTCTTCCACTCGTCCCCTTCTCTGATGCGAACTAGATTATAAGCCCCCCGTAGGTCCAGCTTGGTGTAGACCTTGGCTCCTCGAAGTCGGTCTAGTAGATCCGAGATTAAGGGCAGAGGATAGCTGTTCCGCTTAGTGATATTGTTCAATGCTCTGTAGTCCACCACCAAGCGTAATTCCCCTGACTTCTTCTTCACAAACATCACTGGGGAGGCGGCTGGGGATTGAGAGGGTCTGATGAATCCCTTGCGAAGGTTTGTCTCTATGAATTCCCTGAGAGCTTCTTGCTCTGGTTCAGTCAGGGAGTAGAGATGCCCTCGCGGGATCGGGGCCCCCTCCACCAAGTCAATGGCACAGTCATAAGGCCTATGTGGGGGTAATTTTTCAGCTTCTTTTTCATTGAATACATCCCAATACTCGGAGTACTTCTTTGGCAAGGTGATAATGGGCTCAGTGTCTGTGGCATGGCAGACCTTGGCTACGAGGCAATGGTTTTGGCAGTACTTTGAAGCAAACTGCAGTTCTCTGTTGGACCAGGAGATGCTTGGGTCGTGAAGTGTCAGCCATGGAATCCCCAAAATCACAGGGAAATGGGGAACCTCAGTAACAAAGAAGGAAATCTCTTCCACATGTTCCCTTATCCACATCCTGGTGGGTTCCGACCACTGGCTTACGGGGCCCGTCTTGAGAGGACGGCCATCGATGGCTTGCACCACACGGGCATTCTTGAAGTCATGATATTGTAATCCCAGAGAGTCGGCATACTCTCTATCAATGAAATTGTTGGTAGCTCCTGAGTCTATCATGGCGTGGATCATG
The DNA here is from genome assembly GCF_035594765.1 of Anolis carolinensis. Lineage (NCBI taxonomy): Eukaryota > Metazoa > Chordata > Lepidosauria > Squamata > Anolidae > Anolis > Anolis carolinensis. The sequence goes on along the minus strand of NC_085845.1, from coordinate 24,039,820 downwards.
ACGGGTCCCTTTTTTGCTGACCATAAGGTGACCACTAGAAGGAACAGGACCCCGGTTGGCGGCTCTTGAATGGGTTTCTTGACCGGGTTGGCGAGCCTCTCTACGCCCGGTCGTTGGCTTCCCCCGCCGGCTGTGTGCCAGCCGCCTCAGACGCCTTCGTCTCCGTGGAGGACGCCGCCGCAAGACGGGCGGCGGGCTTCCCTTTGGCTGGGCACTCTCTGGCGAAGTGGCCCCCATTTCCGCAATACCAACAGAGATTTAGGCGTTGGCGGCGGGCCTTCTCGGTGGCATCTAATCTGGGACGCACATTGCCCAACTGCATCGGCACCTCCTCGCTCCCTCTGGGGTATGGGAATGGTGGTGGGGGTCTCCACACTGGACGCGGCTGAACGCTGGCGGGAGCGGGGGGTTTTGCCCCAGCTCTGCCGCTCTGGCCTCGTACCCACTGTTTCCTGTTGGCAATCATGACTTCAGCCCGTAAACATTGATCGATGAGTGCTTCAAGCGTTTGGGGAGGATCCACCTTGGAGATTTCCTCCAGCATTTCAATGTTGAGACCCTCCCGAAATTGTCCTCTGAGGGCAACATCGTTCCAGCCGGTGTTGTGGGCCAGCACTCGGAACTCGGCTATGTACTGAGACATGGGTCTGTCTCCTTGGAAGAGGCGGCGGAGTTTGTGACCGGCTGCCTCCAAATTGTCCTCGATTCCCCAAGTCTCCTTAAGGTGGTCCAAGAAGCGTTGCGCTGATCTTAGGTGTGGAGAGGCTTGGTCGAACAGTGCCGTCGCCCAGTTGGCCGCTGGCCCGTCTAGGAGACTGTAAACCCACGCCACCTTGATGTCTTCTTGGGGAAACTCGGCAGCACGGGCCTCTAGATAAGCTTGGCATTGGCGACGGAAAACATGAACCTTAGAAGCTTCTCCAGTGAACTTGGTTGGCAACGCCATGGCCGGAAGACGGATTCCGCGTTCCTTCAAACCCTTTATTTCCCCATCCTGTGCATTGAGCTTATCACGGATTCGGTCCACCTCATCCTTGTCGATGGTGTAGGTAAGCGGCTGCCCACCCGGCACGGTTCCGGTAGACATTCTGGCCTTGGTTAATTGGTGCTTATGGGTGGCGGAGTCAAACTGTCACGACCCAGGCTACAGAGCACCAATAACCATACGCAGAGGCCAAATTCTATCTAATATCTTTATTAAGGAAATATATAAAGTTAATAAAAGCGAATGTAAAGGTTAGTCCAGAAGCAGACCTTTCAGGAAAGGTCAAAATTAGTCCAAAGAAACAATGTCCAATATGAAATATTAAGGTCCAAAGTTGTAATCCAATAACCGAAACACTCACTTGCCAGGCAAAGTGAGGGGAGATGACAAGGTCCTTTAGTCCATGAACTTGAGCAAGGCTAGGAAATAACTTGATACTTGAAACAAGGCTTGAATCGTGGAACAAGGTAACGAGGAACAAGAACAAGGTCCGTGAAATGACTTGGTAAAATCCGTGAAACAAGGCAAGGTTTAGTCCTGGGAAACAAGGCAAAGTCCGTAGGTAAACAAAGGCTGGGAAACAGGAGCGAAGGCTGGAAACAAGGACAAGGCTTGAGCAGGAACGAGGCTTGAAGCGGAGCGCGCTGTTCAGACACAACTCGCTCCGGAGGCTGACGAATTGACTCCGCGAAGTTACTTCGCGGGTAAAACACCTATATAGAGTCTAACTTTCCCGCCGAAGCAGTTCTCTGGGAACCAGAAACGAAAGCTAAACTCTGAGACCAGATGTTTGACTCCTTAAAGATTCTCACGAAAAGCAGGCTTAATTGGCTACATTCTTAGCTGCTATTCTAGCACTCCTGCGCGAAGCTGCTTCCAAACCCCTCTGTTGTTTACAAAACTCATGGCGAGAGAACACGGGAGATGTAGGCTCAGGGTTTGTTTGACATACTTCTGGGACACAACTTTCTTGCAGGTGCAAGGTTCCCAGATCTGCCTGGGAAAGATCTGGCTGAGAAGATTCCAGTTCTGACTGGGAAGGTAAAAAACCCAAGTTTTCTTCTTCATCAGGCATTACAATGTCATGAGCAGGACTACAAGGCCCATGAGTCATCACAAGGCTGGAGAAGGTTACATTGCCTCTGTGTCTGTCTCTATGTTCATAAGGCATTGAATGTTTGCCTTGTATGTGTACATTGTGATCCAGCCTGAGTCCCCTTTGGGGTGAGAAGGGTGAAATATAAATACTATAAATAAATAATTAAATAATTTAAGGCTATATTCTTGCAGCAGTACATTGGGCGACTAGAACCCAGAATACCTTATGATGGAGCCCACATAGTGTATATTACTATGGTCCTATCTTGAATTTACTAGAGCATGCCTAACCACGATTAAGTCAGAGGTAACGGCATCAGGTAGTAAAAGGCATTGTTAGAAGCTGCTACATTGTAAGCATGCAAATGTAATACTGGATGAAGTATCACCTATAAGTGAATTTATATCTAAAGAAACTCAGGAGCAGAGTTAAGAAGAAGAATAATTCATCTGTATATTGCTGGTTAAGATTAAATTCAGAATTTAATGTTATGCTGCTTTGAAAATCTGCTCTTGTCTGGTTGTCTTCTGAAATATTCTTCGGATTGTTAACCTTTTTCTAACAACTAACAATTCATTTAATCCTTTTCTTGCCTTTCCGCTCATACCATTCGCAACCTTGGTGTCCATTTCATTTTGGTACCATGTAAAAACATGGCTTTTTATTGAAGCCTTCAGAGCATCATTGATTTCCCCCCCAAAATGTACATGTGCATGGTTTTCAACTTTTAAAGCTATTTTGTCTTGTTCAATGGTTTGGTCTATTTTAGTTGGTTTGAAATTATTTTTATTGTTTTAAATTCTGAATTGTCTTAAACTGTTTATAATGATTTTATTTGTATTCTACCTGGTGATCCTGTTGTGCATAAGCAGGTATCAGTCAGGTCCAATGCAAAGACACACAAACAAGAGGAAAAGGAACAAAAAATACTCTTGTCAGCAGAGATACAAAAACAAATAGCTCAACAAACTTACATAGTCCTTGTAAGTTGCACAGAGTAAGGCTTCTTCATCCGAAAGAGTAGAACATAAAACAAATAGCTGTTCCATCATAGCAAAGAACATTGCTGGACATTGTTCATTCAGCATCACCCAAACTGTATTCTAACATCCATACAGTTATACCCCACCGGGTGTGGTCCAGACTTGCTTGCTGACCTACATCAGCAGCTGCTCATAATAATTAACACCATAAGGTTTTCTTTAACACACACATATATACCTGATCCCGTTACTACTTACTGTAACAGATCCCATGGTATAGAGCAGGATGCAAATATTTAAATCAATAAATACTCTTTTGATTTCTTTTTTCATATTCCGTCACGTTTAATCTTATTCTAAATTCTTTTGCTGGTCTATCTTTTTTCAAGGATGAACAGTGCACTAGTTGTCCTGTTTCCACATGTCTTAAAATGCTATTTTGTAATGTGTTAGTGTTCAGCCCTGAATGAACTCTTGGGGGGACTTAGAATTGTACCCAATTCTAGCACACAGGATCACATACAATAGTTTCACTAAAACCTTTAAAAAGGCATGAAAATAAGCACCATTTTTGTGATGTTCATGAGGAAAGATTAAAAAGCCTTCACATTATGACAATTGTCTGAGATTTTAATGCCAGTATATACCCATTGCCCATGAAATACTTTGGTTCTTTTCCAGATTAGTTATGAGAAGTCTGAACATCTGATTGAAAGCACACATTGATTAATCAGATTTAAAAATATCTCTGGTGTTGACTTTGGTCTTATCTGTTTCAGTGCTGGAAGAATTGTTATTATTTTCTTCCAAGATTAATGTTTGGGCTTAAATATTCGTTTTTCCAATACTTTTTCCGTTTAAATTATCATTTTATTGAAATAACTAGCTGTGCTCGGCCACGCATTGCTGTGGCGTTGTCTGGTGGTGTTGGTGAGAAATTGTTGAGGTAGTGGTGATATTGAATGTGTGTTGTATGGTTGTCTTTATGTTTAGTATGCATTTGGTTGTTTGTGTACTGTGAAAGTGGTGAGGATAGAGGGGGTCTATGTCCCTGTGTAGTATTGTATAGTATTTATACGTTGTCCATGTGTTGTGAATGCTTGGATTGTGTCCTGCTGCATAGTAGAAAGGGTTGGGCTGGATGGCCCTTAGGGATCTCTCCAAACTCTTGGAGTCTATGCTTTTATTATTATCATCATCATCAGCAGCAGCATCATCATCATTATTATGTAGAGGCTGGATGGCCATCTGTCAGGAGTGCTTGGATTGTGTCCTCCTGCATGGTAGAAGGAAGTTGATCTGGATGATCCTTAGGGGTCGCTCCAAACCTTAGGATTGTATGATATTGTTGTTGTTGTTGTTATTATTATTATTATTATTATTATTATTATTATTATTAGTATTAGTATTGAGAGGCTGGGTGGCCATCTGTTGGGAGTGCTTGGATTGTGTTCTGCATGGCAGAATTGGGTTGGACTGGATGGCCTTTAGGGATGTCTCCTAACTGTCTGATGCTATGATTCGATGTGTATTGTTATTGTGCGGATATTGGATGGCCATCTGTCAGGAGTGGTTGGATTGTGTCCTCCTGCATGATATAAGGAAGTTGAACTGGATGATCCTTAGGGGTATCTGCTGCTGCTGGTGCTGCTGCTGGTGCTTCTTCTTCTTCTTCTTCTTCTTATTATTATTATTATTATTATTATTATTATTATTATTGTTATTATTGAGAGGCTGGGTGGCCATCTGTTGGGAGTGCTTGGATTGTATCGTCCAATGGTAGAGTTGGGTTGGACTGGATGGCTTTCAGGGGTCTCTCCTAACTGTCTGATTCTATTATTCAATGTGTATTATTATTGTGCAGATATTGGATGGCCATCTGTCAGGAGTGGTTGGATTGTGTCCTCCTGCATGATATAAGTAAGTTGAACTGGATGATCCTTAGGGATGTCTCCTAACCTTATGATTGTATGATATTCTTCTTCTTCTTCTTCTTCTTCTTATTATTATTATTATTGAGAGGCTGGGTGGCCATCTGTTAGGCGTGCTTGGATTGTGTCCTCCATGGCAGAATTGGGTTGGACTGGATTACCACAGTAATTATTTCATATTACAGTAGAATCTCACTTATTCAACATTTGCTTATCCAGTATTCTGGATTATCCAACGCAGTCTGCCTTTTAGTAGTCAATGTTTTTGTAGTCAATGTTTTAAATTCATTGTGATATTTTGATGCTAAATTTGTAAATACAGTAATTACAACATAGCATTACTGAGAATTGAACTACTTTTTCTGTCATGATGTTTGGTGCTTAATTTGTATAACCATTACATAATTTGATGTTTAATAGGCTTTTTTCTGAATCCCTTCTTATTATCCAACATTTATTTATTTATTTACAGTATTTATATTCCGCCCTTCTCACCCCGAAGGGGACTCAGGGCGGATTACAATGAACACATATATGGCAAACATTCAATGCCAACAGACAAACAACATTCAGTTTTAGACAGACACAGAGGCATTTTTTTTAACATCTTTCCAGCTTCACGATTCCGGCCACAGGGGGAGCTGTTGCTTCACCGTCCATTGGTGGCTGTTCTTCCTCTTCTTTTCCTCGTGAGCAGTTTTATGGTGTTGTAGATTAGTTAAATTAGCCTCCCGCATAAAGCGTCCCTAAATTTTCCCTACTTGACAGATGCAACTGTCTTTCGGGGCTGCTAGGTCAACAGCAAGCCGGGGCTATTATTATTATTATTTTTTTATGGTCGGAGGCTTAACCTGACCCGGGCTTCGAACTCATGACCTCTCGGTCAGTAGTGATTTATAGCAGCTGGTTACTAGGCAGCTGCGCCACAGCCCGGCTCCATATTCACATATCCAACGTTCTGCCGGCCTGTTTATGTTGGATAAGTGAGACTTTACTGTATATTTATAATCTTATATTATCTGCTTAGAACTGGATTATATGAGGCCCCTTCTACACAGCTGTATAAAATGCACACTGAAGTGAATTATCTTGCAGTGTGGACTCAACGTAATCCAGTTCAAAGCAGATAATATCTATATATATGAAAAAGTGATGGAATCGTGGCACTGAGCAAAACAACAAAACTAAAGGCCCCCCAACCTCAAAATTTGACAACACAACCCATCATCCACGCCTCTAGGTTGATACAACAAAAAATCCCGTCAAGAACCTCCACGGGGCCTTAAAAACCCAGCCGTCAGCCTGGCTGGAAGGCCCCATGGTGGGTGGAGGAGGGGCCTGTGACACCCGCCGAAGAGGAGGGCTGCAGAGTAAGAATTTTCAGGCTGTGGCGGGGTCCGAGCAGGCGTGGAACAACCCCCCGCGAAGAGCCACCACGGCCTCCTCCATGCGCCACAGGCTGGAGGGAGCCCCCCCCCGAAGAGCCACCTCAGCCTCCCGCCAGCCGGAGGGAGGCCGTGAGGCCCCAAGGTTTCTTTTTTTTGATGTTGAGGCCTGCAGAGCCGAATGTGGGGGGGCCTTCCAGAAAGGCCCCCCCCCCCACGAAGAGCCACTGTGGCATCCTCCATGCACCACAGGCCGGAGGGAAGCCACCCCCCCCCCCAAAGAGCTACCTCAGCCTCCCGCCAGCCGGAGGGAGGCCACGGGGCCCCAAGGTTTTTGTTTTTGTTTTGAAATGGAGGCCTGCAGAGGTGGAGGCAGGGGTGGCTGCAAGGCCGGGAAGAGCCCCCCCCCCCCCGTGTCCTGAAGGCCCTGAACAGCCGGCGAGGCCCCAGGCCTGCCACATGGGCCAGGCCTGGAGAGTCAAACGGCGGCTTAAGGACGTGAAGGCCTAGGCAGGACCATCCGGGAGCAGGGCCTTGGCTCCTTGCACCCCCTCCCTCCCCTTTTCCCCTCTTCAGACGAGGGCCCTACCTTCACACCCTCAGCTGCCTGGGCCTCTGTCTCTCCTCCAGGGATTGGAAAAAGGAGCCGCCTGCCTGTACTCTCAGGCAACAAATATAATACCTAAAATTACTGTGGTGTAATAATACAAAACAATATAATCTCTAAAATCAGGACATTAAATAAAGAACAACATTCTGAAAATGGGAATACCAGACAGGAAACAACCAGGGCCAGCTAACACCTCCCAACAAAGGATTCCCCCAGGCAGGAAGCAACCAGGCTTGCAAACAACAAGGCTATTCACTGCTGTTCAACCTAACCAAACAACATTTCCCCTTGATAGTACACAAGATTGTGAGGTAGTTTGCCTTATATTGGGCTTCCATAGCCGATAGATAGAATTCACACTACTGAAATGAATGGAATGAATCTACCAAACATCTAAGCTAGTTCCAAATATAAGAGATGGAAAATAACCTAGCATTGTTACATACCCCTGAACTGTAAGAAATGTCTTTGTATTTGCCAATTCATTTTTGTGTGTGTCAGGAGCGACTTAAGAAACTGCACGTCACTTCTGATATGAGAGAATTGGCCATCTGCAAGGATGTTGCCCAGTGGTGCCTGGATGTTTGATGTTTCACCACCCTTGTGGGAAGCTTCTCTCATGTCCCCGCATGGAGCTGGAGCTGACAGAGGGAGCTCAATTGCACTCTCCCCATATGAAACATCTGCCAATTCATTAGAAGCAGACAAATACCTAGTTACACACATTTTAGAAATAATTTTGGAGGACTAAATATATAAACTCCTTGCTCTAAATATGTTGTTTGTAACTGGTGGCACAGTGTGTTAAAGCACTGAACTGCTGAACTTGCGGACCAAAAGGTCCCAGGTTCAAATCCCAGGAGCGGAATGAGCGCCCGCTGTTAGCCCCAGCTCCTGCCAACCTAGCAGTTCGAAAACATGCAAATGTGAGTAGATCAATAGGTACCGCTCCGGCGGGAAGGTAACGGCGCTTCATGCAGTCATGCTGGCCACATGACCTGGAGATGTCTGTGGACAACGCCGGCTCTTCGGCTTAGAAATGGAGATGAGCATCAAACCCCAGAGTCGGTCACTTAACGTCAGGGAAAACCTTTACCTTTTTTAACTGTAAAAGAAACACCCTACAATCCAATTCGTCAATTTTTCCAAGAAAAAAAAAAGAGAAAATCCTCTCCCCAAGCTTTTGCAGCTCTAATCCTTCCTTAGTGCCTGTATTTTTCATAAATACTTTTGCTAAGTCCCTATTCCTTTAACCGGTTTAAATATGTGCAACTAAAACAATCACATAAACTAACCTTGCCTATACCTTTCCTCCCATTTGTCTGTTGACCCACTAGTACGGTATTTATTTTCTTGCGTGTATAATCTTTTTGTAAGATCTTGACTTTTTTATTGTATGCCATGCAGATGGGTAGCCTTATAAGCACTCTCATGTTCTATTTTCTTTTACATTTTCTTCACACCAGAAAGCTATTAAAGGAGGAGGAAGTCTTCAGAACAAAGAGAAACGTTTCAGAGAGATCCGGACTCATACTCCTGGTCCTGGAACATATGGCGAATATCATTCAATGGCTCAGGATATCATTAAGCCGAAGAGATCAGCTCATGTCACTGCAGCACAGGTATGTTAGACTAAAAAGAACCCTCTGCCATAATTCTGTGGCTTATATTGACTTACAACAGTGATGGATGCTTCCTGTATGACTTTTTCCTACGTCAATATTTGTTTTGTATACAAAATATGTGTAAATGACAACAAAGTATGAGGTTTGTCTTCTGCAAATGCAAATAGAGTAACTTAAAAATTGCTTGATTAGTAAAGAGATTCCTGTCAGAGTTTGCATATACACTAGAATCTTGGATGGTAAATAGAAGCAAAAGCTGAGCCACCAGATAAATTGCTGATTCACCATGCACAGGCAGGTGGTGGCTGATGCAATGGGGGAGAGGTTGGCTGGAGCGTGGAGAGTTTGGTGGTCTGAGTCTGGAGAGAGCTGTGTGTTGTTATAAATATATTGTATACATTACAACTGGGGATGTAAAGCCTTCCTGTGCTTGGAACGAGCATCTGGAATCTGGTGTCTTGTGTTCCTGCCACAACTACAAGGAAGGGAGCTTGGGCTCTATCTGAGGCCCGCAGGAAAAACTTCCAGGACTCTGTTAAGGTAACAGAAATCCTTGACAAATCTAACAGTGTTTCATTAACCAGAACTGCCAGTTAGCCAGAAGTTTTGCTGAATGTCTGCAGGGGGTTGAGGTCATAAAGGTGAAACATAGGATGTTGTTCCATGCAGGACCCTCCCTCCATTTCTAAACATTTGTAATATAGAAATATAATGATGTATAACAGAGCCCATCACATGACCAATTGGGACTTTCTCCCTGCGTTCGTCATGTCTTGTCAGGGAAATGTTTCTGAAATGTCTGGAAATGAGGAGGGGCGGGGGAGGAGAAGATGGGCAAAGATCATCTTCTGAGCCCAGGAATCACTATACAACTGGAGAAAATGGGGAAAAACACATGGGATGGGATCTGTCATATTTGCCCGTGTTGAATCGCTTCAGTAACATGGAATAAGGGGCGATTATATGGGTGGCCTACTTCGAAGCATTGGCATTTCTCTCTCAAAATCCTGCTTCCTGAGCCTGTCATGGTACTTTTAAATTAATTTGGAGATTTAAAATACTGAAATTTCAAAATATCATCACTTTGTTTTTCCTGTCATTTCTCCTTCATAGTAATAATGGCTTTTGAAATTGCGCTACGATTAGCTTTTTAACTTTTGTTTCAGACTTCCATGATTGAGAGCAATGAAATTGGGAGGAATGAGAGGAGCCCAGAGAAGGGTGGCATGCAGTTCAATGGCTCCTATTCCCTATTGGAAGGGAAAAATCTATACAGTAATCTCCAAAGTTTTTCCCCAAGTTTTTTTTAATTATGTGGGCAGGAACTGCACTTGCCTGTGTGATAAATCTGAAAATGGATGATTTTGGGAGAAAAGGCAAAAAAGAACAACATGTGATGGGATCTGAGAAATGATAAAATTGGCTTTCTAATGCAACAGGACATATGATGCCCCAATTCCCCCCTCCCCTGGGTTGGATAACATCCATAGAGAGGCAAACAGAACTTCAGGAAAAAGAAATCAATGGGCAAAATTGTAGGATTTCCTTGACTATGGGGACTTGGTTGAGGAAGCAGAGAGAGGAGCAGATAAGTAATGCAGCATATTTCAGGCCAGTGCCTTCCCATCCATGCTTCCAAAGAGATTAGTTTTAGTAACCTAGAAGCACTTTGAGTTGCTCAGGATTCCTAATTAAATGTAATTTGGGTAATTTTGTTATTTTGTTACTTGAGAATTACTGATTGATGTAGATGCATTTTTAATTGGGATGCAATTTACTGTGATATTGCATTTTATAGTTGTTTGGTTGGAACATCAGTAATATCACAAGGTTGTATGTATTCTTTTTAACTAAAGAGCACTTAAAGTTGGTGATGATGCTTGTCATCCAGTTCTCAGTGGCTCATTTTTGTGCATCCCTGCCTTCTGTAGGCAAAAGCGAAGTGAGGAACCAACTGGACAAATGATTTGGTCCTTTTATTGGAAGACTACTCCTGATCGAAGCTGTGAATTTTGTATAGATTCTAGTGGAAAACTAATTCTGTCTAAGATGCAGATTTGATCAAGGATTAGTAACATTCTGGACCAATCCGACAAGCCGCAACTCTTCTGGGTTTCAGAAAGGCTGTGAAAACATGGCTGTGTGCACAAGGTTTTAATGAGTAATACAATAACGTCGACATGGTCCAATTGAAGGCTGAAGCATGAAGTTTTTAGACAAATGGATCTAATTTACATATGTTTTAATTGTTATAATGTATTTTAATGATGTACTTTTATAGTTTTAATTGATTATATATACTGTTTTTGTTTTATTATTATGTTCTTGGCATTAAATGTTGCCAACTGTTGTAAGCCGCCCTGAGTCCCCCCGGGTGAGAAGGGCGGGGTATAAATGCTGTAAATAAATAAATAAATAAATAAATAAAATTCTGCTTTATCATGAACATCTGTAAATATCTTAGAGATTGTCATATTTCTGTTGATTTACACTAAATAAAAATACTAAAAAACATTACATGCAATACCTGTTATTTAGTATAGTGTAGCTACAAAATACAATTCATCTAGACAGGACGTTTGGTGTTAATGTTGCACATTTTACTTGCATCTTGAAGTATCTCACAGTTTTAGTTGTCAAGAACAGGAGATACCAAAGTTTACCGTTCATCTTGCAGTCCACATGACATCTTTAGTTAAATCAAAAGCATGTAAATTTCTTTCTCTCATGTACAGACACACAGGCACATGAAGCATGTCATTTTGTAAATAATTCTCTTAGATCCGTGTTTTTATTCCAGATCTGCTAGCTGTACATTTGGTTCTCATGTCTTGTTGCTTGGGGTGTTAACTTTAGAATATCATCTGATATCTTCTAAAGGCGTCTTCTGCAAAGTCAGATCAAGCTGCAAGATAAAAAGATATGACATCTACACTGGTTGCCTATGTAGACAAAAATGTACATTAGATCAATATGAATGACTGGACTTTTTTTCAGCCAACCTCTAGTGATTGTGCTATATTACAAGCTGTATTTTCAGATCAAGGCATTTCTATGCCTCCTCTAGGATATATAGTTTGCTTCTGTCTTTATAGGGATTGATTGATCTACAGGAGCTCAAAAATAATTTGTACAGGTAAATCTCTCCTTTTTACAAATGGAAAAAGTCACTATATAATACTATAAAATACTCTTTGCTCATAAAAATTGCCTTTCTTCATTGCATCTCTTGTGTCTAATTAAAAAAAAGTTATTCTGAGATCTTGACTCCATATATGTATAGTTTCTTTTACACAGTATATTTTAATGTATTGGACAGGATTTTCCAAGATACAGAGAACCCTTAAAGTAATGTGCAAATGTCCTTTAGTAATGATATAGTTAAATATAGTCACTCATGATTTTGGGACCTATATAACAGTGTTTTTTTGAAACCAGTTTCAGGAGGTGCTTTGAAGAAAAAGCTTGCCTGTGATTTGGAGCTCATTTTTCAGAAACCAACAAGCTGAAAATCTAAATGCTTATTTTCATTGAAATAAATCCTGATGTGTGAAGAGATTTATAATTAAATCTGATTAATCTTCACATATTGAGATTCTTAACTAACATTATTTTGCTTTCAAAATGATAGCGCAAGTAGACTAATGCTTACATATACTCAAGTATTAAGAAGCTCTATTAGTATGACTCTGTTTTTCGGAATAGTGAAACAGTGGAGAATGAGTGCAAAGAAATTTAGACTGGTTTCAAATTATTTTTGGATGGTCTGTGACACACAAGTTCTTAATTAATATACTTTCCCCACTGCATCTAGATACAATAACCATTGTATATATTAATGTGATTTTCTTCAGACATCGATTTTTAATGCTTCCTGACAGAAGTCTCAAGCATTGTCTTGTTTTTCATTGATATCCAGGATCACATCCGCTCAAATGTCATTTCATCCTCCACCTCCATGTTTCTGCCTGTATAGAGATTTCTTTTCCTATTTCTGATCTCATATTGGAGATAAAATGTGCTTATTGGGAAAAGGGAGTGGGGTAGGGACAATCTCAGATTGGAGATAGTAACAACATTCCATTACTTCTACTAATTTCTCCTACAATTTTACAATCAGAAATAAATAAACGTATTTATAAACAGTTAAATGTATTTTGCAAGTTAAATTCCACTGGACACGGCCAATCTCTTATTACATTGACTGTTTAAAAGATCATTCCATGTTTGTAACACAGATTATTGTATCTGTTTCTACAGAAGCTTGCAAACAGTATCAAAATCTTCCGGAAGACAGACGCTCCCTCTATCCCTTCACAAGGACAAGGATACGGTTATGAAGAATTGGACGATGGCACTCTTATAAGGCATAACCCTCCTTCAAGAGACAGTACATTGGGTCCAGCTTACTATCAGATGAATAGTGTAAGTAATGCTTTAATTCTTTCATTGTTTGTGTTGCAACTTGTATGTTCAGCAGCCGTCAGGACACAGGCACAGGAAGACAGAAACTAAACAAGTGGGTGAAGCAGCTTCAGTAATGGATGCATTGGGTTCAGGCCCTGATAGCCTGAACCTGACAGAATCTTAAGGCCCCTCAGGGCCCTTCCAGACAGGCCCTATATCCCAGGATCTGATCCCAGGTTTTCTGTTTATCCCAGATTATCTGGCAATGTGGGATCATATAATCCAATTTAAAGCAGAAAATCTGGGATCAGATCCTGGGATATAGGGCCTGTCTGGAAGGGCCCTCAGAGACCTTCAGAACAAGACTGTCTGAACCTTAGAAAAACCAATGCTTTCTCTCTCAGGGATTTTATTCTTCCTACTTCCTGCTCACTAGTTTAGTTCTACATCACATGGCAAAAGAAGGAGAAGTGATGTTGTAAGCCTGGAGTTGTCCATTTAATACTCTCGTCTCCCAGTTAGGCTTTTGGCAGGTTGACCCATGGACTATATTGGGCTGAGCTGAAGCTGAATGTTGGAAGCCTACAGTGTCCTGTTTGTAGTTCTGGAATGTGTGTATCTATGGGCCCTTCCAGACAGGTGCTATATCCCAGGATCTGATTTCAGGTTTTCTGCTTTAAACTGGATTATATGAGCCTGCACTACCAGATAATCTTTGATAAACAGACACCCTGAGGTCAGATCCTGAGATATAAGACCTGTCTGGAAGAGCCCTTTATTTCTTTTCATGGGGGCCATATGCTTAGTTCCTCTGAGGAGTATTGATTGTATTGTTTGTTTTTGTGGATTATGTGTGGCTTTGTATGCATTTATTTCATGATATTCTAGCCTTCTTTGGCTGAGTGCATTGTGACTGCTTGCTTCTGATGCTTAAATTTGGAATATTCGTGACTTTGCTACTATACAACTACCCTCAGTTTTGGGATTACCTTCTTGGTTGTGCTTGCATGGCTAGGCCTGACCTGACTGTTCTGCAACTGGTGGAGTTTCTTTCCTGGGGACTTACTTCTAGGCATAGGACAGATACAGATATGTAGGATTGCAGAGAATGACCAAATTCCTATGTGGCATTGATCATGGACAAAGTTGTATTAGATGTCTTCTTGTGCAGGGATAGAGCTTAGAATCTACTACATCCTTGGAAAAATATATGCCTTCTTGTACCATTGGCTTCAGTGGCTCTTTGCTTGCCTCTTTTAACTCTAGCCACTAATTCCTTTTTCTGTCAGCCTTCACAACAGATGAGTTATCATCTAGAAATCCTAAATTGTTCTTCGCTATATTCTCACTGGCTTTTGTTTCATTTCCTTTCTTTGCTTTTTAGCTTCTAACAGCTGTATGACCTGCTTCTGTTCTCAGTACTTTTCCTACTTGCCTTTGTAGAGACTGAAACTTTTCTTTTCCACTAAGAAACTTTGACCTTGCAGCAGGGGATAGAACTGTGTGAGTGTATGTCTGTACTATTGGAGCGTTTTGCTTTGGTAGAAACAGTATAATAGTGCATGGAACTTTTAAGCAGCACTCAGGGCGAGGCAAAATAATACTGAAAACAGCTTATACATTACCATAAAGGCATTTTGATAATTTTAGTTAACTCTGTTGATGCACTTTTTTGAGTTTCGTATATTTTAGCAGTGCAATCAATGGCTGGTGATACCTGCAAAAAAGGAAGACGCTTTTCTATTGATGTGGTTAGTTTTGGCACAGAGGTAAAATTGCTGTATTGCTGTAGAATATGTAGTCATGTAACTGGCTAGAGCAGGTATGGGCAAACCTTTTTGCTCTGGGGCCGTATTGCCCTGGGGCCAGGGGGGAGGGGTTGGGGGCAGGGTAGACCCAGGAGGGGGCAGAACCAGGGTGGGAGGGGCTTTGGAGCCCCCTCCACCACTGCCTACATCCTCTCTCAGGCTATACTTCTCCTGGCATCAGGATGGTGCCTTGCCTTGCCCTGATGCCGGAAGAAGGGTGAGGAGGTAGATGGTAGCAGGAGGCTTTGGAGCCCCCCCCCCCCCCCCCCCAGTTGCCACCTGCCTACTTCCCTGGGCCGTTCTTCTCCTGGCATCAGGGCAGGACCTTGTCTTGATGCTGGGACGAGGGCCTGAGGAAGGCAGGCAGTGGCTGAGAGTATTCCAGAGGGCTCCTAAGCGCTGCATGCCTTCCTTCCCCATCCTTTCGGTATAAGAACGCGGTGGGCCACCAAATCCTTATGCCCAGATGATGGGGAAAATTTGGAGGGCTGGAAATCAGAGCCCGGAAGGCCATATTCCAGCCAGAGACCTTAGTTTGCCCATGCCTGAGCAAGAGGGTTAGTAATCCTTGATTTACGGTAATCTTAAGCATCCCACCCAGGAGCTAGTACAAGAAGTGCATGTGGTTGATCCCTTAAAAAATAAATACAATACTGTCAAAATTAATTTGTACACAAGTAAAAAATACTTTTGAACAGGAACCCTGTATAAAATGAAAGTGCTCTTAAAAACAAAGTGATCAATTAAAAATGTTAAATCTGCGCAAAATGTGTGGCAGGGGGATTAAAATCTGTAGTAATATAGGTTCTGTTAGACATTGTCGGGAAAGGCAGTACAATATTTAGGAAGTTGCTGCTTACACTAAAAAGCACTGTCAAAGAATCCACTGAAAGCAAATAAGATTTTTTAAAGGTGAAATTAGATGTCTTGCCCACATGAGAAAAAAAATGGAACACAAACTTATTCAGGAAAACAAGATTTTGAAAGGCATATTTCTAATATTGATTATTTTCTCAAAGTTAATAAATCATATATACTGTACTTATTTGCATACTAAATTGCACTACTGTATGAATATGGAAGACCACAATCATTCCATTTCTCATTGTAAGTCTGTCCTTGAGTTATAAACAACACATAGTTACAAACGGGGGTGAGACAACAGGAAGTGAGAGAAATTTACCCCTCAGAAAGGAATATATCTACAGAGTTTATCTTATGCGTAACTTGGGGACTGCCTGTAGTTATTTTACCAAGTGCTTGTGTATACTGTGCAGCATTGTTATGCTACTTTTAGAGATATTGCTGAGATATTATGGAATAACATTTTTCTAGCCTTTACCCTACATCAGAAGATCTCCAAATAGAAAATAAAAAGGTAGAGTTAGTAGTTAGGTAGAATATCATATAGGCAGCACTGTTAATAATATTTAATCTTTCCTTATATATTTTTTTCAGTCAAGGCATTAGGGGGCAGTAGAGTCATTAAATTGAACTACAGTACTTGATTTTGTCATTGTAATGCATTTTATCTTAGTTTAGTTAACTTACACTATTAGATAGATACAGGAAATGAGGAAAAATAAAATAATCAGATTTTTTAAAGTCAAAATGGGTCTTACCCTGAACCTGAAAAATAACCTATTATTCATTTTCCCTGGATTTTAACAGTAACTGTGATTAAAAACATTTAAATAATATTTTGTGATTGTACCGTTTTCCTGCAGTATAAAGAGTGCATTACTGCTATGCTTTCTGCTGTTCCCATGCACTCGGGAGGCTTTCTCAATAATTTATTAGCTTCTTCCTCCCATATGGTGACCCCATAAAGAAGAGGCCTCCAAATCATCAGCCTTCTTGCTCAGGTTTCGCAGACACAAGGTCTTGACTTCCTTGATTAAGTTTATCCATTGGAATGCAGTCTTTCTCCTGTCCTACTGCTGTCTACTTTATCAAAGACTATTGTCTTTTCTAAAGAGTCTCGTCTTCTCCTGATATGGCCAAAGTCATCTTAGCTTCCAGGAATAAGTTCAGGCTTGATTTGCTCCAGGATCCAATTATTTACCTTTTTAGTAGTCCATGGCACCTGCAAACTTTTCCCCAGCACCACATTTCAAATGAGCTAATTTTCTTATAGAAATGGGAACCATGATAGCATTGAAACTCCTAACTTTATTATTCAGTGATATTTTTTCACACGTCAGGATCTTGTCTAGTTTTTTTTTCATAGTTGTCCTTTCAAGTCTTAGGGCACATGTACACTAATCACTTAATGTGGACTGAAAGCAGCTTGAAAACACATGGTTTAAAGAATACATATGAACATGCGCAGCAACATAAATTAAAGGCTTTCAACTGGGATAAGCAAAATCAGGAGGTACTCTGAACAGGTGCCGTAATGTGCATCAGCCTGCTTAGATGTAGACCACATTGCATATTATTTACTCTGTTTTCTCTGCTCATGTTTGGCCATGATGCTCATTGGTGCCCATTTGCCTGGTTTCTGCATGTTACTTTACATAGAATCTGAGGTTTCCCATTTCTGTGATATACTTTCCTCAGTAAGGCAAGCCAATAGTAGTGATGCAACATAATAGTATTTTTATTTAACTTTTTAAACGTCTTGAGAAAGCTGATATATCAAGATAACGGGGTCTATTGGATCAAGATTTTAGTTATTACCGTTCCTGATTCCAGATGATGACAGTAGCAATACACAACACTTTGCATAAGAGGGAAATTTAACGCCATTTCCAGAATACAACTGCTATAACTGCAGTCATGATTCAGCAGGCAAGAACTGTAGTAGTAATTTCCCTTCCTTGCCCTTTAAAAGCCCACAACAAAGGGAGATAATATGCCAGGGCATTTTGAGATGGGATTGTTTTAAACTAAAATCTTCTAAATAAAATCATATCCAGAATGCCACAGAGTGGCTTATATTTACCAGGGTTAGAAAGTTGGCTCTTGTAAACCTGTTTCAGTTGAAATGGCTACAGTTATATTGATTAAAATCAGACTAAACAAAGCTTTGTTTTTGTTTTTGAAAAGCTTTGTCTAAATGTAAAATATATACTGTATTTGTGATTTTAGTAACAATTATATAAAGTGTCTTGTGGGTGAATGTATTCTATCAAGATATTTAATAGCTCTGCAGTGTTTTAGTACAAGCATTCTGAAAAAAATGATTAATGCATCCTTCCTCATGAGACATTATGGAATGTAATCCCAAATCTGTGTGTTTCACCTTATGTATTCATACTAAGAGTTGACACTGATAGATTAGGTAATGTTGGGACCATGCTGGGAACTACCTATGTGCCGTAGCACTGAAAGACAGTCCATTAGTGCCAGAATTAATGCACTCTGGGACTTTTAATTCTTCATAGAATCTATTTCCATATTTAATTACGGGAAAGTCATAGGAAAAAAAGTTCCAAAGCACCTTCATCCATTTTTATTGTCAACGGGAGTGGCGATTAGTAATTTTTCAAGTTATATTGCAATGTTCACTTAAAATAATGTACCTCCTTGCTGAGTTTGCTTCAATTAAACCATATTTTATTTGCTAATGACATAGCCAGTTGACAGCGACCTTGAAGTTGGTATTGTCAACACTTCTTGGCAAAAAGAGCATGGTGATTTAGAGTTAAGAGTACATCAGTTTTTTTCTTCTGTCTGCCTACGTTTTTAAAAGGTTTTTTAATTTCATTATGGATAGGGTATTTTACCTGAGTAATGCACAGGTTAGTGAGTTAAGTAGCAGTCAATTTATATTATTTTTAATGCAGCGCTTAAGCAGTAGAAGGGAAAGGGAATAATTTTATTCAGCTTTATTGAGTTTGACAAAGAATAGCCTGTAGTTGGAGCACCTTTTAAAATTGCTTTCAGAGTTGATGCACTAAGATGCATTTTGTAAATGTCAGGATGTATTGACTGTAAGACTCTTTCATAAACATTTTGCTACTGGATTAGGGACTGTAATAAAACAAATGTATATGTTGCTATTATTTAGTGGTCTGTCAGGAAAAAAGGGAATAGGCCCTTTTTAAGAATCTTTCGCTGTGCCTAAACCTTATCCATTGTTGGTAATCAGCAAAGGGAGGACTAAATATAGATAAATTCAAGGTGGCCTTATGTCATTATATTATATACATTATTAATTAAAATTGAAGATATAAGTCCACCGCCGCCTGCCAAAGATTTGTACTACTGCTTTTTTAACCAAGATGTGTAATAACTAGCAGTTAATCCTAAATTTGGGACTCTGTTTGAGACTTTACAGACAAGTTGCAATTAAAAAGTTAGCAGGAGTGAGGGAGGGATTGGAGGAATCATTGCCAATATTTTGTCAGATTATATTACTCACTCAAAAATGATATAATTTGTTTGGTAAGATTTTCATAAAAGAAAATGTCAAAAACAATAGCATCATTTAGTTATAAGAAAAAATTATGGATGTTTTTCACATTTAATAGTTCAGTATGATTTAAAGTACATGCACAACAGAAGATACATTTAGAAACTGATTATTTCATAAAACTAGTTAATAACCTTCCTCTGACTGGGTATTTGGAATGAGATAATAGACATAAGCATGCACTTGGTGAAATGCTGAAGTACAATTGTGTGTTCACTTCTGTCTCAGTATACTTATTTATCATGGAAATCATATGTCCATTCCAAAGTATGGATTTCAATGAAGTGCACTGTAGCATAAACTGATACAGAGGCCTACCATTTCTTTAGGAAGCAAAGAATATCAGAAAACCTCAAGCAGATAAGTAAGCCAACACTTAATTCCATTAGTCTTCTCTAAATGCGACTAATCACTAAACCTCTGCTGCAATTAATGTATTTATTATACAAAATGCAGATCCTATCCGTCTGATTTTTATGCTGCTCTCTAGATATATGAAAGCTCTTAAAATAAACAAAGTATGATTGCAAAAATTACAAAATACAATAAAAATCAAATATGGAAATGCAGTACTACATGAAATAGTATGTGTTGTGATCTGATTTATCCACAGTAGATGATATTCTTTGTCTGTATATGACAAATGTGATGTTCATATGTAATTAAACAGCACAATAATATTTCTTCGTATCAGTTTATTATAATTTTGCTGCTATTGCCTGACAAATTAAATATTGGATTGCTGAATTCAATTAAATATTGAATTCAGTTTGCACTCAAGGAATGGATGCCCATTCAACATTTCATGGAATAAATCCAGTAAGAGAAATTTAAAGTAAGAAAAAGTCAAATTAGTATAAGGTTGAGAATAATGTTACATCAGAATTTGAAATTTCTCTGCATTTTAAAGTAGGAAGCGATTTTAAAATCAGTATCAACTATTATATTACAATGTACTTTAAGTCCATCTTAATTTTGGAATCCCTTGCCTTTAAAGGCAAGCTTGATTTCTCTCAGATATCAGATAACATGAAATAGTGGAATTAAGTAGTATTGCTGGAAGGCTGGTACATTGCTCCAAGTTTAGTAATGTAGAAGTATTTATATAGTCTCTCAATATGGAACTGAAGAAGAACCTATCTTTAAGATTTATAAGACATTAAAAAGAACATTTGTTGATTGAAATTTGTGACTCTGGTTATCTTTAGAAATATTGGAAAGGAATAATTTGTAGAAACCACTGGATGGTGCTGTAGTCCCATTACTGGGAAATACTATATTAGTGGTTATTGGAATTTAGTCTTCATAGAAGGATATTATAGGCCACTTTGTTCATAACAGTTTTCCTACAATATGCCTTCTTATGTTCACTACAGGATGATGTTTTGTACGTTGTATAATGTCAGGGACTTTCTTCCTCCTCCTAAATCCTTAAAGCAAATAAGATTAGTTTGTCATCCTTCCTTTTGTCTTGTTCACTATGAGATCTCTAATTCTCAGGCACCTTTCATTTTGTTACTTCTACTATATTTCTTTTGAAATAGGGTACCCCAGGTGTTGAACTGGAACTCTTTTTAAATTATATTCTTGATCTTCTTTGGAATTGCTAGGATATCAGTGGTTTGTATAACTCTTTAGAGGTTCTTAATAAAGCTGACATTGATAGGAGAGTTCATGAAACAAATTAAAGATATAGACAATAATTCTATCATTTACCTTAGAGTAAGTCATAATGAACTTGTGGGACTAATTTCTACAGCTTGTTTGCTCCTAGAGCAGTTTACAAATAATTAATGTAGCAGTTTCCTTATATAAGGAAAAGAGTGTAGTAGTGCGGGGGGGGGGGGGGGGGGTTAATTCCTGAACTGCCCTTCTCAACCTCAGAGGCCACTATGGGCAGGGACTCTCACCACTTGTTAGGCCAAGGCACAACAGAAAATTTGTTGTATTAATGTATGTGAGTTTGTGGACGTATATTGTGCGTGACATGGACATTCCCTAATATAAGCATTAGCTAAGATATTTGTTTAAACACATAAATAAATACATATTGTTGTGATTGCGCCTTCGGGGATTATGGTTGATGGTGATGGGATTAGAAGAGGAAGGAAAAACCCTTGTGATGAGGGTTCATTGGAGGAGTTGCGCAGGAAATGGATTAGAGAGCTCAATGGGGAATCTTCTGAGGAAGATTCAGATGGGGAGTTTGGGGATGAAATGGATGCTGGGGAACAGGTGCTGGCTGGGGAAGTGGGCACTGAATGGGCACAGCCACCGGAGATGTCTGGGGATTTGGGGCCTATGGATACTACTGAACCTGGAGGTCTGCAGGAGCAGATCCCACTTGGGATGCTTGGAGAAGGGAGGATGGTTCTTTAAGTGTTCATGGGGCTAAGTATGGGCAGGATGATTGGGACTCCGACGAACTATTAGGCACTCCTGATCCACTAGCTGTGTGGAGTTCGGACTCTGAGTAAGATCTGGGACACCTGGTGTTTGGGTGTGAGTGTTTGGTCACCCAAGAGGAAGGGGAATAAAATGGGAATGTTTGGCCATTTCACTTTGCGTGTGGCAAGGTGTTGCTGAGGCGCCATTGGGATTTCTGTGCATTCATGAAGACTGGACTGGGACTGTGCTTCTGATCTGCTGTTACCATCGTTGCTTGGCTCTTTGTGCCTTTTTGTGGACCTGGTTTTGATGACTGCACCCTCTTCGGACCCTGGATTGGAATTTGACCTTGCTTTTGTCTTCGCCCTTTGATTGACGACTACTCTCGGCTTTTGACTACTGGCTTGCCCACCGGATTTCGCTGCTGTCTCCTGACCTGACCTTGGATCCTCCTGACGACGTCTCTTCACCCTCCTCTTGGAGCTCTTGGCTTTATCTGCACTGTGGAAGCAGTTTACTGCATTTCTAGTTTGTTTGTTTTTCAGACCAGTTTGGTGTTTTCTTTTGGGAACTGTCCCTTTAAATCCACAGAGCCGGCTGGCTGTTACAGTAACGGCTTGGAACCAAAAGTGCCTTTTGCACTAAGTTTGTTTAGCTTTGTTTTTCCTGCTTGGAGTTCCGGATTTCAGCTACTCATTGCAGCTTTTGGAAGGTTTCAAGTTCTTGTTTATTTTACCTATTTTTTAGTAGTCAACTCAATTTGTTTTCTAAGCTGAACTGAAGTGTCTTTTTAGTTTTATTTGAATGCCTGCGTGGATAAACAGCTTGGCTTGTTAAGACATACTTTTGAGTTATATTTTTGTTCGGACTGCTCTTGAAACATTGATAGTGAAGTGTTTCAAGATATCTTCTGTGTTTATGTTTACTTTTTGGCTTATCTCCTAAATAAACTCTGTTTGTTTCGTTAATTGGTGTCTGACTCTCGACACATATTTAATCAAAACTAATGTGGATTAGGGTAATGCAGATGCTGATGTTTGCTTAAGTATGGTATTTTTTAAAATTCTAACTATATACTACTTTTCCTTTTGTTTTAGGATGAAACTTATCCCACAATGAAGTATAAAGGAGTGCATTTTGGCAATTTGACAGAAAAGCGATATGAATTTAGGATACATGATGGCCCTGGACCTGGAGACTATGATTTAATTCCGTATGTAATTCTGTCACTGCTTGGTATAAAAAACTGCATTTCTCGCACATATTAGTTTCTATCTTGGATATCATGATAAATCAAGGGAACCAGATGCAGCAGGTTTCAGGTTTGTATGTTTCCAGAGTGGTAACAGAATGATTAGAAACATTTGATCAACCATTGCTTGATATCTCATCAGATTCAGAAGGCCTTTGCTTGATTTAATTATATTTGTATGAAATAAGGACAATTCAGACGATGGATTATGTATTTGGCTTGTTTCAGGCAAAGCATAGCTAAAATGGAACAGAGTTTATTTTTGCATCTAAAAAAGCAACAGGCTGTAGGTAATCAGAATTATATAATTCCAAAAACTGAAGTAAAGCTTGCGATATCTAGGTGTCCATAGTGGAAGTGGAGGGAACAAGTGGATTTGCATGACCCCAGGCTTGCTGTGGCTTATCACCATCAAACAAATTAAATATTTATTGTGATTTCTGAATCAACTTTTCATGCCATGCTTACATTATAATACAGTAATTTAGTACTCAGTCAATAGCATGTTCTGGGACATGTTCTCCAGTCTGCCTCAAATATCTTGGGCAGTCCAAACAAGAGTGGATGGTCATCCCACCCCAAAATAGCAGCAGATGTTCTTCCTGCTTGAAGTGTGAATTGTAAATTGAATAAGTGGGGTTATTAAGACAGTCATACTGTTGTGTTCAAGGACCTCCTGGTATATAGGCTGAGGTTTAATTAAGCAAGAAAGCCAAGGCCATATTTACTTGTAAGAAACTGAAGTCTGAATTTTTCAAGGTCTAGCCAAAATAAGGGAATTGTAGCACACAGATGGAGTAACGATGAATACTGAGAATATAATAGTATACTTTATTTATATTCCACTCTGTCTCCCCGAGGGGACTCGTAGTGGATTACAGGTACATATATGGCAAACATTTAATGCTGTTATACACTTGATAAAGACAGATAGTACATAAACAGAGGCAAGGCTTCCCTCTTATCATCTCCGGCATCCGGCTGTGCTCGACTCAGCCATGGGGAGGTGCTGTTGTTTCATTTTCCACACCAAGGAGCCTGTCATCCATGGATGTCTTTCGTGGTCAGATTTTTGCCGGTGTGTTTTTCAGGGCGCCTTTTACCTCCCCGCCAAGGCGGTATTTACTTACATTGGTGTTTTCAAACTGCTAGGTGAGCAGAAGCTGGGCTGACGGCGGGAGCTCACCCCGACCCGGGCTTGAACTGCCAACCTTCCGGGATCTTCTATAGCTGGCGATTTAACCGCTGTGCTATCCCGGCCGTAGAGTGCAGTTAATGCAGACAAGGAGAGTACTACAGAGCCAGGACAGGAACAACAACAATCAATAGCCAAGGTTACAGTCCAGTAGTCAGATGCCAGGAGTTCACTTATCAGAGATTATAAAACAAAAACAAAGGATCCAGGGGTACAAAGCAAAGTCAGAGTTCCAAAGATAAGACAGAGTCCAAAGTGAAATAAAATCCATAAATCAAAGCTAGAAATTATTCCAGAATTTAGGATACAACAGGATCCAGAACAAGATTATGGAAACAAGGTCAGAGTCTAGAATTCTTACCCAAGGGCAGCAGAACCAAGATCCAGGGCAAGAGTATGAAGGTACAACGATCTGCTGTTATCTGCTACAAAGAGCAATTCTTTCCAGGCCCTTTCATCATGAGATTTTAGCTGCCACTTGTTTCAGCAGGACTTCACAGATAATAGCAGAAGCATGTGATGCTTTCCTTGGGGTTGTTATAGTAGCAAGAAGAGTCCTCTTCTGTTGGAGACCTGTCCCCCCACAAGCAGCAATCCAAACCGATAAACGGCTAGCCATGACACATACTTACACCAACAGCAATTCCTACCCCAACCTTTCCTTAGCCATGGGACTCAAAGCAGCATTCTTTCAATTAAAAAGCATACACATGTGAACTGGTTTATCCTTGAAGTTCTTTTGGAGCCACTTATCTCTTACCCTGTTTCCCCTAAAATAAGACATCCCCAGAAAATAAGACCTAGTAGAGGTTTTGCTGAATTGCTAAATATAAGGCCTCCCCCGAAAGTAAGACCTAGCAAAGTTTTTGTTTGGAAGCATGGCCACCAAACAGAACACCATGTATGTACCATAGATTGTTGTACATGGAAATATTGGTAGTAACAAGAAATTCTTGATAGGATTCACAGTTTGTCTGGTTATGCTGGTTTGTGATGACAACTACTGTACAGTATATAATAAATGTTCATTTTTTTTGTTCAACAATACATGTGAATTCTTCTTCATGGAAAAATAAGACATCCCCTGAAAATAAGACCTAGCACATCGTTGGGAGCAAAAATTAATATAAGACACTGTCTTATTTTCGGGGAAACACGGTAGATATACTCACTTCATGCTGAGGGGAAAATTTTCATGGGGATGGATGACAAGTGGAAACGATAAGTGAGGTTGGATTCAGTGCCTCTTCCTGTATGCCCCTTTAGATTATTTTAGCACAATCCCACATTACCACAACTGAAAAGGTGAGACTGCAAATTATGCTAGAGATTGGAATACAGTAGTTTAAGATGTAAGTCAAAGTAGTTGTAATTTTTAGCACTAATACTGGAAAGAATTGTGAGTTGCTTGATAATGGTAGATCAGAGCAGATATAATTTAATTAATTTCTTGGTTTAAATATTATTCAGCTATCTTAGCATCTGTTTTAATTTAATCCTCTTCTAGCATGCTGTGAAAAGGAACCACAAGGAATAAATCTCCGATTGGACAGTTGGAGATTATGAATTTTTTGAAATGTTTTCCCAACGAATTCTTCATTTATGTAAATAAATAGGACCTCTGGCATGGCAACTGAAAATACTAAATTTTAAAATGTTAAGGAACATTCCTTTATCTCACAAAATAACCATGTCTGTCAGCTCACCACAGCCGCTCCTGAATGAACACACGAGACTCTCTGTGGTATCACCAGGAACTTTTACTGTAGGAAACATGAACATCAGAAAAGCCAAGAATGGGAGGCTCCGGCCAACCCTCCTTTATATACCCTCCCCCTCATTTGAACAGTCTCTTCCCGCTCAGTAAAACCCCGCGCAAATTCCCCGCCAAGTCCAGCAGCCGTTTCTCCTCCGAGTCCTGGGACGCAGGTGTCTTATCAATGTCAGTGACCCTGAAACTCAGAGCCACATCCAGGCTCTAGTAGCAGGGTTCTGACATGGCGTCCTCCTCCCCTTCGTCCTGGAAGGAAAAGATTAAACACAACTATTGTTCTCCGCTGTCCAGAGTTCCTTTATACTTTTTTAACAGGCTGCAATGGAATACCGGGTGTACCTTTCCTAGGTCCTTTGGTAGCCTCAGCTCATAGGTCACTTCGTTTATTCTTTTTGCTACCCTGAATGGCCCTATATAGCGTGGAGCCAATTTCTTGGATGGGAACCCCAATTTCAGGTTTTTTGTGCTCAGCCAAACCAGATCTCCTTCGCCCAATTTGTCCCCCTCTCGGCGCCTACGATCCGCAAAGAGCTTGTACTTCTTTTGTGTTTCCCGCAATGCCTCTACCACGGTTTGCCACCCTTGCTTGATTTTGGCCGGCCATTCCTCGTCGGTCTGGCCCTCCCCTTCCTTCCACTCGGGTAGCCTGGGGAAAGGTGCCACCTCCTGTCCGTATACTATTTCGAATGGGGCACGACCTGTGGCCGAATGTACGGCCCCGTTAAAAGCCATCTCAGCAAACGGAAGAAGGTCCGCCCAATCATCCTGTCTATAATTGGTGTACATCCTTAAGAATTGGCACAGTGTCTGTTGGGTACGTTCGACCCCCCCGTTGGTCGCGGGATGAAAGGCCGAGCTCAGGTTCCTTTCTGCTCCTAACAGCTGTAAGAATTTTCCCCAAAATTTTGCAGTAAATTGGACTCCCCGGTCACTAATTATCTTGTCGGGACACCCATGTAGGCGATATACATGCTTCACATACAAATCAGCAAGTTTTTCAGCTGAAGGGAGTTTTGGCAGGGCCACAAAGTGTGCCTGTTTTGAGAATAGGTCCAATATTGTCCAAATGTATCTGTGGCCTCTGCTGGGGGGTAGTTCGCCTACAAAATCCATGGCTACGCATTCCCATGGCCTCATGGGCTCCACCACCTTCTGCAATAGCCCCTGGGGCTTCCCCGGTGGTGTTTTTCCCTCTGCACATAATTCACACTGCGTGACGTACCCCCTGGCGTCTTTCCTCATTCCGGGCCACCAGCATTGTTTGGCCAACAGTTTAATAGTCCTGGTGGGGCCTAGATGACCCGCACCCTTGTTATCATGGTACTTCCTTAACATTTCTCGTCTTAAACATTCAGGAATATACAATTTCTTATTTACAAACACCAAATCCCCACACAATTCTCCCTTTTCTTTGTTAGTTTGTAACCATTTGTCCATTCCATACGCTCGCTTCAACTCTTCCTCCCATATTTCTCCTCCCCCCGTGGAAATGGCAGTACGTTTGTTTTCTTTGGCCGCTTGTGCTCGAGTTAGTACTGCCAGGCCCCATTGCTTATCAAGAAAAATACTCCCTTCAGATTCCTGAATTCCTCCCCCGTGCTGAGGCATCCGAGAGAGAGCGTCAGCGAGTATGTTATGTTTCCCCTGGAAGAATCTGAGTCTGAAATCAAAACGGCTGAAATATTGGGCCCATCTAATTTGCTTCGCTGATAGTTTACGAGGGGATCTTAGATACTGTAAATTTCTATGGTCAGTCCACACCTCAAACGGTGTTCCACTTCCTTCCAGAAAGTGTCTCCAGCACTCTAGTGCTTTTAGAATCGCTAATGCTTCTCTCTCCCAAATCGGCCAGTTTTTTTCTGTATCGCTAAACTTTTTTGACAGATAGCCACATGGCTTCAGGTTCCCCCCCTCGTCTTTCTGTAGCAGAACTGCCCCATATGCCCGGTCTGACGCATCGCAATGTAATACAAAGGCTTTAGACATATCAGGGTGCTGTAGGACAGGCTCCTCAGTAAAACGCTTTTTAAGGGCTTCGAAAGCTTCCTGGCATTCTATTGTCCAGGTCAGTTTGGCCCCTGGGGCCTTCACTTTGGCTGTTTCTCCCCTGCCTTTAGTCTTTAACAAATCCGTTAATGGCAAAGTGAGGCGCGCAAAGTCCTTGATAAATGTTCTATAGAAGTTTGCGAACCCTAGGAAGGATTGCAGCTGCTTCCGTGTTTTGGGGGCTTCCCACCCCCTCACGTCTTCTACCTTCGCAGGGTCCATCGCCACTCCCTGGGAGGAAATCCTATACCCCAGAAAGTCTATCTGGTCTTTATTGAACTCGCACTTGGCAAGCTTCGCATACAGTTTTGCTTCTCTCAACTTTTGCAGGACTTCCCTGACTAGTTCTATGTGTTGCTCCTTAGTCCGAGATACTAACAATATGTCATCTAAAAAAACAAAGACTCCCTTGTACAACAATGGATGCAACACTTCGTTGATTAATTGCATGAACGCGGCACCTCCGCCGCACAAACCGAAGGGGAGCACACGATAATTGAATAATCCGAATGCACAGGAGAAGGCCGTCTTCCACCTGTCCTCTGGTTTAATCTGCAATTTATGGTACGCTTCAATTAAGTCCAATTTAGTGAATATCTGTCCCTCCGATAACTGGGCGATCAAGTCCTTCACTAAAGGTAGGGGGTATTTATTTACAGAACTGATTGCATTCAGGCCCCTGTAGTCAATGCAGAGCCTCAGCGTTTGGTCCTTTTTGCGCCTGAACAACACAGGCGCCCCTAGAGGGGAATTTGAAGGCTCTATGAAACCCCTCGCTAGGTTTTTATCAATGTATTTTCTCAGTTCCTCCTTTTCCCTAGCCGACATTGGGTATATTTTTGCCTTAGGAAGCTCTGCTCCTGGGACTAGCTCTATCTTCACTTCAACTCTCCGCTTCGGTGGGAAACTGTCTGCTTCCTTCTCATCAAATACGTCCACAAAATCCCGATACTCTGGGGGTAATTTATCTGCCAGTTCTGCTATCCTGATAGAGTCTTCCTCCCCCCTTTTCCCCGGCTCCCTCTCCACTTCCTGGCTCCCTCCTTCCAACTTCATCCTGAAGATCATGCTCTTATCCTCCCAGTTGATTTGCGGGTTGGCCTGCCCCAGCCATGGCATGCCTAGTATAACATTATAGCTGGCTATTTGTGATATCACAAATGACACCTTTCCTTCCCAACTCCCTATCTTACACTTTACATCTTCGGCACTGTACTTAGCTAATGATCCCGATGCTGTGGATCCGTCCAACTGCGAAAAAGCTATTGGGGATTCTAGGTTCGTTCTTTCGCATCCCAATCCCTCGGCTAATTCAGGGGAGATGATGTTCCTGGAACATCCACAATCCACAAATGCTTTGCAGGTTGCTTGTTTGCTGCCACTTTCCAGCTGAATGGGGACCACTATCATGGCTTTGTCCTGACTTACCAACCCCCCCGAGTGGTGCCTCATCGGTGGTTCTTCCTCGGCGCGTTTCCCTGCCACGGCTCTTGGTTTGGGCGGGCCTCCGCCTTCCCCTTTTCTCTGCCAGCACTCGGCAGCCCTGTGGCCCAAACGGCCGCACACGAAGCAGCCCCTCCTGCTGGTGCTCACGTTCCCTGTCGGCTCCGTTCTCCTCCCGGCTGGGGTTGATCCCTCCTTCCGGCTCCCCTCTTTCATCTGCGGCCGCTGCTGTAGCCCTCCTCGGTGCCTCCTCGCCTGGGCCAGCGATGTCTCGATGCGCCCCGCCAGCTGAAACCATCCGCGCAGTGTGTCAGGCTCATCACGATGCACCGCCCAGGAGAGGATCTCCCGCCTGAGCCCCTCTTTGAAGAGTTCTATCTTTGTCACTGCAGACCATTCCGGCACCTTTTCAGCGAGGCATTGGAACTCCTCCGCATACTCAGATACCGACCTCTGCCCCTGGGAGACGGTCTTCAACTCCTCCCTCGCCCGGATCTGCTCCAGTGGATCTCGGAAACGGGTCTCCAGGGCCCCCATAAAGCGTCGGAGTGACCCCAGACATGGGTCGCGCCGCGCGTGTAGTTGAACGTACCAGCTGGCCGCTCCCCTCTTCAACACTGCACCAATGGCCCGTACCCGGCTGGATTCCGTTCTAAAAGTGTGAGCATTGTCCTCCATATAGCCCCTCACCGTGGTCAGGAAAAAATCCAGTTCAGAGGACTCTCCCCCAAACTCGATCCTTAGTTCCTCTCGTCTCGGTAGGGGTCCCTGTGGTGGCAATCCCCAATTCTCCGCCCGTCGCAAGCCCCCTTGCGGGCCAGTGGGCCCCGCTGCTGCTTCCCTTTGTCCTGTGCCACGCCCGGCATTCGCCAGGGGCACCAGGGTCTCAGTTGGGAGCGTAGCCGGGATTCTCGGAGGCTTTTCCCCTTCGTCGTCACTCTCCTCCACCCGCGTCAGGCTCGTTTGGATCTTGGGCCGGGCGCCGGGCTCCTTTCGCATTTCCCTTCCCTTCGGTGCTGGTAGGTCTGCAAAGCCCTGGCTGCTTCCCATGCTCACGTCCCACATTGAGCTAGCCCGAAGTTCCCTTCCTCGCTCCGGCTCCGCCAAAACCGCCAGGCGCTCCATCGCCCTCGACATCACTGCCAGGGTGGTCTCCATCGCCGACATCCTCTCCTCCAGAAACACCATCTTTTGCGGGCCTGGGGAAGGTGAACCTTCCTCTCCTCCGGTGCTATCTCCCCGCACCACTCCGCGCCTCTGGGTTACCCCATTTGGCTGGGCATAAGCGGTGGATGACGCCAGGGCCGCCAGCTGGTGGAACTCAGCGTCCGGCTCGGGAGTGGCCCTTTCCGACCTTCCTCCTCCGGCGCCCAAGAGCTCTTCATCCTCCACTTGCATGTTACACCTCACCGCTACAGCGGGATGGTGTCCGTATTCTTGGCTTAGTGTCAGCTCACCACAGCCGCTCCTGAATGAACACACGAGACTCTCTGTGGTATCACCAGGAACTTTTACTGTAGGAAACATGAACATCAGAAAAGCCAAGAATGGGAGGCTCCGGCCAACCCTCCTTTATATACCCTCCCCCTCATTTGAACAGTCTCTTCCCGCTCAGTAAAACCCCGCGCAAATTCCCCGCCAAGTCCAGCAGCCGTTTCTCCTCCGAGTCCTGGGACGCAGGTGTCTTATCAATGTCAGTGACCCTGAAACTCAGAGCCACATCCAGGCTCTAGTAGCAGGGTTCTGACACATGTCTATAATAATATAAATATTTATTTTTCTGGATTCACTTGAGGCATTATTTTCAATGTATAATAATTGTAGAGCTTTTTGAATTTCCTTTATATTAACAGTATTTCTATTATAGTTCACCTGTGGCAAGAAAACTTTGATATGATAAACAAAATTGTTTGAATTCATAGTATTGTATGTGCTGTGTTTAGATTATTTGGAAAACTAGATTTTCATTTGTGACTGCAAAGAACAGCTGTGTCTAATACTACCTGTGGGACAAGGAAGGAAGATAGAGCTTATCCTATACATATTTAGATACATAGGCATTTAGAAGAGCTGACTCACAAATTTCTCAAATTTTCTAAAGGGAAAATGTGGCGCATTATGAAAACGTCAACATCAAGAAGGAGGACCAGAAAAAACATGACCTCCGTGTTCCACGCTATCATGAAGTAATAGTATTGCAGGAAGAAAAGAAGGTAATGTCAATTCAGTGCAGTCCTTTTAGTAATTAAAAAAGTTGTGATGAGATCATGACTTTGTGATATGAAAAGATATTGAAATGTTATAAGAAAAGATTTATCCAAATCAATGATGAAAGAAATCACATACACTATAAAAATTAAACAAACACTGAAATTATAAGTATTGAATGTTTATTGTGATATGACATTTCACTTTAGAAGAATGAATATGATAATCTTGTTTCTATAAAATTGATGATATGCACATGTATAATACTTTCTATCCTTAAAGGTAAAGGTAAAGGTTTCCCCTGACGTTAAGTCCAGTCGTGTCTGACTCTGGGGGTTGGTGCTCCATTTCTAAGCCGAAGAACCGGCGTTGTCCGTAGACACCTCCAAGGTCATGTGGCTGGCATGATTACATGGAGCGCCGTTACCTTCCTGCCGGAGCGATACCTATTGATCTACTCACATTGGCATGTTTTCGAACTTCTAGGTTGGCAGAAACTGGAGCAACAGCGGGCACTCACTCCGCTCCTGGGATTTGAACCTGCGACCTTTTGGTCTGCAAGTTCAGCAGCTCAGTGCTTTAACACACTTTGCCACCGGGGCTCCCATCCTTACTTGCTGAATAAAATTTTGCCCTCAAATGGTATCTATCTTACTTTGTTCAGTGGAAATCTATCAGTCAATTTATTTTTGTTTTGGCAATACGTTAATATTTCATTAGCACTTATTAAGTTTCATGACTCTAGAACTAGAATATACTGATCATATTTCAAATGCCTTCCAAACCATAGTTTTGACTTGCTGCAGCAATTAAGAATGCTGTAGTGGTTCATTATTCCAATATATATATATATCATGGTATAAATGTGAAAAGGAATGTGTAGAAACCCAGATTCTCTAACACTGTGGCTCATAGCATATCATAACTGAACATTTACAGTTTTACTAACATGCTTACTCAGTGGATTAGATCCGAACGTAGCCATGCTTAGAGTTAATCCATTGAACTCAATGGGCATGTTAATCTGGCTAATTTAAACCCCATTTGTTTTAAAGGGTATTATCAAAGCACAACTAAGCCTAAACAAAATGCAATATCTCAGCACTGTATATCAGTAGTATCACAGGTCCAGTGTGGTAGTCTAGCTCTTCTGGTATGCTAGTTTAAGTACTACAGTAAGAGCCCTGTAAAGTAGCAGTAACAATACAGAAAACATAAGAATAGTTGGGAAGCAAACCAATGGCTACTCTTCCAGCCATACTGGATGCTTTATCTCTTCCCACCAGTACTAATGTGACACATTTTGATACCTCCACCAGTGATGCTTCCATTGCCTTTGCATGACTTCAGTGTGCAATAGCAGTGACTCCAGTTCTCTTTGCTGTTAACACCTTCTCCTATGGATACTGTGGGAGTTAGTGCAGTTGATACACTTGAAATAATGCATAAATGCCATAGTTCAAAATTCCATAGCAACTTGATCATTATGATGATCTCTTATTACTTTTTTTTCTTTTTTTGCTGAATAAGGAGATGAGCCTGCACCAAGGGGAAGTGAACATAAGAAAACTGTCATTTTAGTGTTAACTGATAATTTATCAAATGCACATAGAGTATAGTTTATGGTATGTTGCTCTGGATTTGTTTTTGGTGTGCTTCTGTTATCTTAGATATATATGGTTGGTCAAATAAACTATAGTCTTCTGCAAGTTCAAGTTTTCTCATAGATTTCCTTGTTTCTTAAGTGACTGAAAGTTTGCATTTCTTAAAGCTGGATATCTGTAGTGGAGCAGGCGGGGCATTCATGGTGTTAGGACTAGTAGTTTTCCTACAGATTGTCTAGTGGAATTTGTGTGGAAGAGATGTTGTTAGGTAGGGGAGCAAAGCAATTGCTGTAGAGTTCAATTGCGTTTTTGATAAGCATTTATTTTAAACATGGTTGCTTTATAGTGACATAATGCAATTGCATGTGATTAGAATGCTTATCATACATGAATTCTGTTTGGGACAGAATTTCTTGCCAATCTAGTAAGATTATTTTGTAGATTTCAGTAATAATTTTAAAAAAAAATTGAGAAAAATGATAGGGAAGAGAAAGTATGTCAGATGGAAAGAGATGTTGTAGTAAGACTGATGATTGTCTGTACTACACATCTCAGCTTTTCAAGCTTAACCCTTTTGTTCATTAATCAGTCAAAAATGGCAGGTAGTGACCATTAGGAGGATTCATTAGCACCCTGCAGCATGTTTGTACAGGGTGACCCACATCTGTCTTCATTAGAAGTTTGCTAGTTGCCAGTAGTGAACAGATGGGTCATTATTGCCTGCGTTGCCCTTTCGGTGTACCTGGAGGACAGACAAAGTCGTCCTGAGCAGGACACACAGTGTTACCTCACAGAGAGTAAGCAACATATTTTGAATAATATTATTACAAAAACTGTTTTTCTTGTTATTGTGTACCTGTGTGTCCTTGTAGTTCAAAGGATGCAGGAAATGTACAATGTTCAAAAGCGTTCTTCTTTTTATGAGTTTAAGTTTCTAGCAATTAATAATCTGGAAGTCGGAGGTTATATTTATCTCTTTTGTACATCAGGGCTTTTTTTTCATTTTCGACTCAAATTTGTTTTACTTAATGAGAGCATTTGAATATAGTCTGTATCTTGCAAAACTCCAATGAAAGTGTTTTTAAAATCGATCAAAAGAAGATGGTAGTAAGAAATCTGAAAACCTTTAAGTTTAATGAGCAAAGGTACTATTCAACTATAGAAGAAAATGTCATATTTTTTTCATCAGAACTAAGAATGTGAAGTGTTCCCAATTATAACCCTCTTGTATTCAAAAGCCATTAGTTGTTTTTTTAAACAATAACTCCAAAGTGTTTTGTAAGACTGAACTGATGTTGATTTCACTTAAAGATGTATTGTTTCAGCTGTAGTGCTTCTTGATACTACAAAAAAGAGATGTACAGTAGAGTCTCGCTTATCCATCGTAAACAGGCTGGCAGAATGTTGGATAAGTGAATGTGTTGGATAACAAGGAGAGATTAAGGAAAAGCTTATTAAACATCAAATTAGATTATGATTTTACAAATTAAGCACCAAAACATCATGTTATACAACAAATTTGACAGAAAAAGTAGTTCAATACACAGTAATGCTATGTAGTAATTACTGTATTTACGAATTTAGAACCAAAATATCATGATGTATTGAAAACATTGACTACAAAAATGCGTTAGATAATCCAGAACGTTGGATAAGCGGGTGTTGGATAAGTGAGACTCTACTGCAGGGGTCCCCAAACTAAGGCCCGGGGGCCGGATGCGGCCCTCCGAGGTCATTTACCTGGCCCCCGGCCTCAGTTTTATAATATAATATATTGTATATACATATAATATTGATAATAATATTATAATGTAATACAATATAACACTAATAATAATACCATATAATAATATTATATTCTATATTACATATAATATTACTAATAATATTACAGTATAGTGGTATAGTTCAATATAGTAATATATAATGCTAATATTGTGCTATGCTAATAATATAATATATTGTATGTACATATAATTTGTAAGCCACTCTGATTCCCCTTTGGGGTGAGAAGGGTGTGATACAAATGTAGTAAATAAATGCAGTAAATAATTAATTAATAAATACATTTTAGACTTAGGCTCGCCCAAAGTCTGAAATGACTTGAAGGCACACAACAACAACAACAACAACAACAATAATCTTAATTAACTTGACTATCTCATTGGCCAGAAGCAGGACCATACTTCCCATCGAAATCCTGATAAATGTATGTTGGGTTAAAATTGTTTTTATTTTTAAATATTGTATTGTTCTTTCATTGTTCTTCTTGTTGTTGTTTTTGCACTACAAATAAGACATGTGCAGTGTGCATCGGAATTTGTATTTTTTTTCAAATGATAATCCGGCCCCTCAACAGTCTGAAGGATTGTGGACCAGCCCTCGGCTTAAAAAGTTTGAGGACCCCTGCTCTACTGTATTTGTTTCATCCAGAAAAGGATGATTTTGTGTACATTGAAACTGAATATTTATCATTAGCCAGTCTGCAGCTTCATTCTGTTACTTGCAATGATTTTTTGTTGTTGTTAAAAAAGAGCAATTATGACATGCTTGAAGAATTTGGTGAAAGATACAGAGAGAAATGGTTTTTGGGGCATCTTCAGCTTGTTAGATAAGGCAACCATTGGGAGTCCAAGGACATCACATGAAGCTGGGGCAGTCTATGTGTGGTGCTCCAGATAACAGCCATGCATACCAGCTCTAAGAAGCAAAGCCATTGGTGAAGAGCGCTGGGTGTTGAAACTGAATTATAGTTGAAGGGCTGTACTTAGTCCCCTGGAGGCACTCGGTGTACTGCCTTAAGTTCTATTGTAAAGGAAATGGAAAGAAATAAACGTAAGGTTATATTCAGTGTTGTGTAACTGGATTACACCCTTTTCAATTGAATTTCCCCTCCCTTTGATCTTCTGCGCAGACCCCTCTTCTGGTGAAATCTCAGATCTACTGTGCATGGTATTGCAAGGGAGAGAGGTCAACTGTGATGAACAGAGAACAACTGAATAGACACTATTGGGATACCTCCCATAAAATAATTCTTTTGCTAATTCATTTTAATGCCTTCCTTTTTGTATAATGCAAGTTTTTTTTAAGGATTATTATTTTCTTAAAGATTATGCCCACTAGCTGAGAAATTTGTACTTCCATGCAAAAATTAAAGCTAATGAACGAATATTGTTACTTTTG
The DNA here is from genome assembly GCF_035594765.1 of Anolis carolinensis. NCBI lineage: Eukaryota > Metazoa > Chordata > Lepidosauria > Squamata > Anolidae > Anolis > Anolis carolinensis. Next base: position 24,003,474 of record NC_085845.1, on the reverse strand, counting down.
GGATGGATTTGGTTTTTTCTGTCATGGTACTTAAAGGCACAGATTTAAAAATACAAATTGAGTATTCCTTATCCAGAATTCTGAAATTCTAAATACTACAAAATTGTCCTTGCGGGTGGATGAAATAGTAACATTTTTTCTTTCTCATGGTTCAATGCAAACTTGTTCTATGCACATTTTTAATTTTTTAAAAAAATTAAATTTAATATTTTTTTGTATAAAATTACTTTTGGGCAATGTTTTAAGGTTAATATGAAATGTAAATTAATTTCATGTTTAGACTTCAGCCTTACCTTGTTATGTACATTTATCTTTTTATGTTATGTACATATATGGAAATACAGGTATTTCAAAATCTGAAAAAAACCATAATCCAAAACATATTAGGTCCCAAGCATTTCAGATAAGGAATACACAATCTCTATTAGATTATTTTTCACTTACCATGTGGTGAAGTCATTAGTTATCATGGTGATTCTTGGAATTTTCAAAAAAGGGGAGAAAGCTTCAAAAATGCTTGTTTCACTGTCAAGCCAAGTTGTACAGCTTAGTGTATGGATGGGTTTTCTAGTGTACCTGTTAAAGTTACGGTGACATTTAGAGCAATTGCTGGCATTTGCAACTTTTATACCTAATGCCATCTTGTGTTATATTGTCAGCAGAGGATTGAGTAGTTCGAAATGGCAATATATGAGAAAACGTATAAGCTCTGAATACCCTTAACTGGTTATAATGTCAAAATCATGCATGACCACTCTGCATTTATCTCTGTCATTATTCCTTCCTTGCTTGGGATTCAGTTAAGGCCATTCTTTTTGAAAAATGTAAGTAATGTTTAATACTTCACATTTGCATGAGGATCATGTTTACTAACAAGAAAGTACGCTTTCAGGATTAAGATTTACCAAGGCATAAGTCTTTAAAGAATGATATGAAGAAAATATATATTATGAAAAAATGAATGTGTGCCTTCTGCTGAAGTGAAATTGATTCTGTCCAATAACAGAATAGATCTTTCTAAAAGTACTGGCAGTCCTGCCTTACAGTTTTTCTTTTCAGCAGTATATATCTCCCTGGTTGTCAAATGTGCATTATTGGTTTTTCAGGCTTAAGCCACTTAAGACATAACTGTTTCCAGAGATTTAATTTCCATTGTCAACACTCCCCAAGGATTTCAGGGCTTGATTCTTTCCTATGCTGATACAGTGCTTTCATACAAAGCGGTCATAAGAACTCCCTTAAGGTATAGACACAGGTCTAATAAAGGTCTCCTTCATCCCCATTTTGTCAATTAGATGGTATGGTATTGTTTCCATTTTTAAAAGTGAAAATAGAAGCCATAATGTCCCCAATTAGGAAAGAGACATTCTGTTAGTTTTCCATCAAATTAAAATCAATTAAATTGTAAAGTTTCTTAAAAGGTGGCAAGTTAATTACATTTATTTGTTAACTATAATGATTGACTTGCAGTGGAATAGCCACATGAATTAAATTCTAAATTATTGATTAGTTTATTAAGTAATTAAACGAGAGACAGTGCTAAAGAGCACATTCTACATGTTCTAGTTGGTTGTTTACTCAAAGCCGCTTCTTTCTTTTTGGGGAATTTGATTTTTGGATCACAAGGTTCAGATCACTTTCACAAGAGTAATTTCAACATAATAAATTATGTTGGAGACTAAGTGAATGACTTTCCCATTTCTAAAAATGTTACTGAAACATATTACTGAAATCAGAACTTCAGAAAGTTGTATAAATTTCTGAAATCCATTTGAAGTCAAACAGGGATTTTGGGTGGGAAGGGAGCTATGTTCAAAGCAAGAATAATAAAAATGAAGAAATAATAGCACAACTGCATACAGAAGGTGGTGAAATGCCAACTAATAAAATGAGTTTCCACAGGATCAAATGTGAGGTACTACATCTGGGTAAAAAAAAGAATGCTGAAATATGGGATGGGTGGCACCTGGCTTGAAAATAGTACATATAAAAAGGATACAGACAGTCTTAGAAGACCACAAACTGAACATGAGTCACAGTGTGATGCAGTGGCCAAAAAAAGCCAGTACAATTCTGTGTTCCATCAATAGGAGTATGGCTAATTCTGGTTTTGTCATACTTTATCTAGAGTACTGTATCCATCTCTGGGAGCCACCATTCAAGAAGGATATCAACAAACAGGAATCAGTGTAGAAAGAGGTGACTTAGAGGATCAAAGGTCTGGAAACAGCTCTATGAGGAACAACTTTAAGAACCTGGATATTTTAGATTAAAGAGGTTTGGGAGATGTCATAACAGGCATCTTTAAATATCAGAAGGGATGCCATGGAGAAGATTGAGCAAGAGATTAGATCACACCGATTGCTGGAATTTTCAAGAAAAGAGATTCTACTCTTTAGAGATTACATCTTTACTGAAAGACTTGTTCATTAGGGGAATTGACTGCTTCAGATGATTCAGACTCTCCATTTTGGAAGTCTTTAAACAGCAGCTGGAGGGGCATATTTCAGGAGAGCTTCAGTTGTATATTTTGGCATGGCAGATGGTTGGATGAGATAGCCCTTGTGGTCCCTTCAAACTTTGAGATTCTATAATTCTAATTGGTCATTTGTGGGAAATAAACCCGAGGAAGTGCCTTCCTTAACATATCTTGGGGTGGAGTAGTGTAAGATCCTCAAATGTTCAGTGAAATGCATTGTTTTGCAACAGAATTTTTAATGGATTATGGTTCTGTCATACAAATTCATCTTAGAACTGTAAACTTTTAGAGTTATTCCAAAATGGTTAAGTTGGAATTACCTTTAAGCAATTCTAATTTTGACTCATGAAAAAGAGCTCAAAATAAATTGTTACATAGACCGTTGGCAGTTACTGTATCCACTAAACTAGAATCAGTTTGTGCAAAACTGGTTGTAATATAACTATCCCTTGGGTTAGCTTTGCTTTTCTGGTTAACAATGATATTTGAGCAGGTTTCATAATTCATATTGATGAAATTGGAAAATATAGGTTCAAACACATGAAAGCAAAACATGCAGATGGCTATCATGAATTTGGGGCTTTCCAATTCTTTTGTTTTAGCTGAAGGATAAAACTGGTGGAATTAAGGCTTGTCAGCCTGATGCCTTTTATATTTTTTCATTCCTACATTATTGTTCATGCATTATATATTTCCAAGATATCTGGTAGATTTGCCAGGTATCAAAATGGGCAATATTAAACGTTTTCCCTTTGGCAAGTTGGATTGATCAGTAGAAGGGGACAGCTAAAAAATAGGCAGTTGTAATTCTTGATCTATGTAAGATAAGTCCTCATAATCTTTTGAACTGCCTCAGCTATAATCATCTTAGAGATTACGTATCTAGCTACAGTTATAATTACTGTAGGGAAGGATAAGTGTTTTACTGCAGGCATTTAGCTTATCTTTCAACAGCAATTCAATATAAACATAACATTTCCCTTTCCAGCGTACATGTGATTGAATAGGATTTAGCTCACTAATGACTGCCCTTTCTACAGGTTGAATATCATTTTCTTGAAATGCATGGGATCTGAAGTATTTCAGATTTTGGAATTTTTCAGATGTCAGAATACCTGTATTTGCACTTATATATGTAATAAGATTTCTTGGAGGTGGTACCCACATCTAAACATGAAATTCGTTTTTTGTTTCATACACACCTTACACACATAGCCCGAAGGAAATACTATACAATATTTTCAATAATTTTGTGTGAGAAACAAAGTTGGTGTACATTGAATCATCAGAAAACAAAGGTGCCATAATTTCAGTCACCACTGTGTATGATTTCAATATTTATGATTTTGGAATTCCGGATAAGGAATGCTCAATCTGTACTAACTTTCCTATCTAAATTTATACTATAGGCAGTTGGCATTAATGCTCTCCCTCATAATGTCCTGAAAAGAAAAGAAAAACACTTCCCAGAGTGTTATTTTCTTTAGGGAGCAGTTGCTACTCTCACTTTGATTTTCAATCTCTCAAAAAGTCAGGTTCATTGCAGGCACATATACAGTATATCTAAAATAGTTTTGCTCTAAGTTAAAAACCTGCACAGACAAAAAGGGGAAAAGACATGGTATCAAAGTAGATTTTAATAGATTTTTTGCATTTTTATACTTCATCTAGACCACTGCTTCTTAAACTATGGGCTTCTTAAACTATTGCTCAATGTCAGGGCCTAAAAAATTTGACAACAGTGAAAGATTTCTGATTGTCATATGGTGGTTTTCTTTTAAGATACAGTATATACTCGAATATAAGCTGACCCAAATATAAGCCGAGACACTTAATTTTAGCACAAAAACCTGGGGAAACTTGATTCAAGTATAAGCCGAAGGTGGAAAATGCAGCAGCTACTGGTCAATTTCAAAATGAAAATAGATCCCAATGAAATTATATTGAGGCATCAATAGGTTAAAGGTTTTTGAATATTTACCGTATTTCAAAAAAACCCGGTAAACTTGCTCTGTAAGTGGAAACGTAGGGTCAACAAAAACAATATAGTATTAACAATAACATAATAATAATAGTAATAATAATAATAAAACTTTTGTACCCTGCCCTATCTCCACTTGGGGACTCAGGCCAGCTTCCAACATAGTAACAGGCAAACATTCAGTGCCTACATAAAGAGTGCAGAGCTAGATATAGATCTATAATTATATCTACTAATTTCACATGTGCATTTCCGCCTGAAACATTTGCAAATCCTCACTCTATATATGTGCATTTCCCTCCTGCAATATTTGCAAGCCCTATATCTTTATGTTTATATCTATCTAGAAATCTGTTTGTGTGTGTGCATTTCCCCTGCAATATTTGCAAGCCCTATGTTCACATATATCTATCTAGACATCTTTCTATATATAGATAATTATATCTGTATAGGATTTGCATAGACTTGCAAACATGTGAGGTGAAAATTCATATATAAAATAATGTATACACGTAGATAAAGATATACAGATGTACATGGAAATCTCTAGCTATCTATATGTACAGTAGAGTCTCACTTATCCAACACTCGCTTATCCAACATTCTGGATTATCCAATGCATTTTTGTAGTCGATGTTTTCAATAAATCGTGCTATTTTGGTGCTAAATTTGTAAATACAGTAATTACTACATAGCATTATTTTGTATTGAACTACTTTTTCTGTCAAATTTGTTGTTAAACATGATGTTTTGGTGCTTAATTTGTAAAATCATAACCTAATTTGATGTTTAATAGGCTTTTCCTTAATCCCTCCTTATTATCCAACATATTCACTTATCCAACATTCTGCCGACCCGTTTATGTTGGATAAGTGAGACTCTACTGTATATAGGATTTGCAAAGACTTGCAAACATATGAGGAGGAAATTGATATATAAAAGTAATGTATATACCCTGTTTCCCCGAAAATAAGACATTCCCAAAAAATAAGACCTAGTAGAGGTTTTGCTGAATTGCTAAATATAAGGCCTCCCCCAAAAGTAAGACCTAGCAAAGTTTTTTTTTGGAAGCATGCCTGCCAAACAGAACACCAGAGCATGCAGGATCAGTAAATGTATGTACTATAGATTGTTGTACATGGAAATAATGGCAGTAACAAGAAATTGTTGATAAGATTCAGTTTGTTTGGTTATGCTGGTTTGTGATGATAAATACTATACAGTATATAATAAATTTTCATTTTTTTGTTCAGCAATTAATGTGAATTCTTTTTCATGGAAAAATAAGACATCACCTGAAAATAAGACCTAATGCATCTTTGGGAGCAAAAATTAATATAAGACACTGTCTTATTTTCGGGGAAACACGGTAGCTAGATAGATAGATACATAGATAGATACAAATATAAAGGTACGTAGGGATTGCAAAGGCTTGCAGGGGGAAATGCCTATATATCTGTAGCAGAGATTAACAAATATTTCAGGGGAAAATGCTTTTATAAGATTAATGGGTATATATATATTCTTCTTCCTGACTTGCAAGGGCTTCTTTCCCTTTTCAAAACATTCACTTGATTAAGAGCAAGGGAGGCTTTGGAAAAATAAACACTGATAAGGGAGGGTAAGATGAGAGATAACTATATCATATATTGCAAGCAATGCCCTCCAGGCTCCGCTGCTGGCTTGACCTTGACCCGATTATAAACCGGGGGAGGCCTTTTCAGCTCATAAAAAAGGGCTGAAAAACTCAGCTTATCTTGGAGTATATACGGTAGTTACAACAATTTGTTGTTCAGTATTTACAGTGGACTCTGCAGAAGATGCTTCAGCTGTACTTCATAGAAAAATCAGCCTGCTTAGCAAACTTTGTAAATTCTGATCAATATATGTTCGATTTTTATACTTATTTTATATACCTATACACCCTGGGGCACGTAAATATTTCTCGGACCGAGTGGGTCATGAGTGGAAAAGTTTAAGAAGTCCTTATTTAAATTATCTGAAACAATGAGCATGTCTATTTATTATTTATTTATTTACAGTATTTATATTCCGTCTTTCTCACCCCGAAGGGGACTCAGGGCGGATCACATTGTACACATATAAGGCAAACATTCAATGCCATATAAACATAGAACAGAGACGGAGACAGACGCAGAGGCAATTTAAACCTTCTCCAGCTTCCAGCTTCCTGAGGGTATGCTTGATTCCGGCCACAGGGGAAGCAGCTGCTTCATCATCCACTGCAATGGCAACTTCCTCATTCCAACGGCAGATGGATGATTTTTATGGTGTTGTAAATTAGCCTCCCCACATATAAGGGGTACCTAAATTTCCTACTTGATAGATGCAACTATCTTTTGGGTTGCTTAGGTCAGCAATGAGCAGGGGCTATACTTCTAATTTTTAATTTTCGGGTGCTCACCCCAACACGGCTGGCCTCGAACTCATGACCTCTTGGTCAGAGTGATTTATTGCTGCTGGCTGCTAACTAGCCTGCGCCACAGCCCGGCCCCTCTCCAGAATGTTTTAGAATTATATGCCCTAAATTGACAGTGGCCATTACTCCTTCCTCCCATAACAAGGAATTTTGTAGGATTAAAAAAATCATTTTTATCAACCTTCATAAATGATATCTTAAATCAGAGCTAGGAATTGTGTGCCTCACCAGATATTGTTCAGGTGGAACAGTCAGCAGCCCTAACTAGCAAAAATGTTGATGAGGAACACTGGGAGTTGCAGTTCTACATCTGGCATCTGCATGATGCCCCTCTGTGGCTTAAAGGGAGACACTTCTGCAGCGTGCAATAAAAGAAAAAACAAAGACCATTTGCCATATTTTATTAATAGGTGACCATGTCTTGGAGCTATTATATTCTTGATGTCTGACAAGAAGGTGAATATCTCTTGGTGTCTGAATAGGTTTAATTCATTTAATAAAGAATACAATTACCATGATTGTCAGAGGTAATATACTCTGGAATGAATAAAGCACTCACTTGTGAAGTTGCACATACAGCAAATTAATAGAACAATAAAAGTACATGTTTAATATTTCACAGTAGAGGTGATTTATTTAACAATCACTGGTACTTGGCATATAAAAAGTAGCATTAATTGTTTGCCTTGTAGAAGGCAGAGTTCTTGTTTTTTATTAGTGTCTTATGCTGTTATATCAGTTGATTAAAATATATTCAGCTGCTATAAATGATAAAGGAAAGCAGCAAAAGCACTTTGCTTTCATATTCATAAAAATATGGACATTTACTATCTCTGCTGTGTTTAAATCAGACAAAAATGACTGGGAAGAAGCCTGGAAACCCTTAAATCTGCATGATCGTATCTTTGCTTTATATGTCATTAGATCCCTGCTTCATTTAGATCAAGATTGTTTACTTTAAATATTTATATTAGCTGAAGACATCAGTGAGTCTTTTCAGTTTTACTACTTCAGATGGTTTCAGGTGGAGATACCAGGGATTAAATCTGGAGCCTTCTGCATACAGATATGGCATTTTTTTTGCTACAAACTTTAAGAATAAATTTGAGAAATATTTTGGGAAACAGAAGGGAAGGCATTTCTTTATAGCTTCCAGCCATAGATAAATATTAATGTCCGTTCACTTTTCCAGATTTTGCCACATTTACACGTTCTGCTCATATCTAGTTCATATCTGTTCATCTGGGCTTCATACTAAGATAAAAGATTTGGGGCCAAAATCTTCTAAAGTTGTCATGGTCTGTTTGGTAGTACGGTCGGCTCTCCACATATGCTGGGTTTACTTTTATGGATTTGATTATTCACAGATTTGATGAATATATTATCTATAGGAATTTTTAGTTTCTCTAGTGTGACTCTATGGTCAACTTTCACAGAACTTTCAGATAAAAATAGTGGATGTTTTTATTTACATTTTCTCCACTTTCCCGGGTGTCCTGTATCCCAATCCCTGTAAATCTGGAGGAGTTTCCTATAGTTTGAATGAATAGTAGTTTTAAATTTGGATGTATGGAGACACTCTATTAAAATACTTAAGAAATAAATCTGATAGAGTTACTAAAACACATGGTGTAGCAATAGCAGATTTCTATTTAAAAGTCAATCACCATAAATTTAGTTGGGCTTATTCATAGGTAACATACAGTATGTCATGTTAAATGCAGTCTAAGAAGAAACTTTGAACTCCAGTGCAAGAACTCTCTTCACATATGAAGATCTTGAAGACTGGAGGTGAAAATGAAGAATGTTCATTTGTATCAAAATACAGTGTTCCCTCGCTACTTCGCAGTTCACTTTTTGCAGACTCGCTGTTTCACGGGAAAACTGGGGTATATTTAAACATTATTTTAATTGTTATGTGGCCTTTTTCCCCCTTGCAAGCCCGGGGAGCTAGTGAACCCATCCCTACCAGCGCTGGCTGGGCCCTTGCTCCGAGCCCACCAAGTTGCTCTGGCTGCCTCTGCTCCTGCAGCCAGGGAAGAAGGAACGCTGCTCCTGTCGGATGAGTGACCGAGGGAAGGCGGGTGAGAAAGTGAAGGCTGGCGGCGGCAGCAAGAGCCTGGAAGAGGCAGCCGGGCTCTGGCTTGTGCCGCCGCTCCAGCCTGGCCACGCTGGGAAAAGTGGAGGACTCGGAAGAGGGGGTGGGAAGAGGGAAGAGTTCACTAGCTCCCCGGAGCTTGCAAGGGGGAGAAAGGCCACATAACAATTAAAATAATGTTTAAATATTAAAATGATTTTCACTTATCGTGGGAGGTCCTGGAACGGAACCCCGCAATAAGTGAGGTAACACTGTATTACCACATTCTCCCATTTCTATTTCTAGGCCTTTTGGTAGTTTTCATCATATGTGCTAGAGACTCCTCTCCCAACAGCAGTCTTTCAGTTACCAGTCATTTTGAAATGAAGAAAGGTATATGAAAACTGAACACAAATGTGTTGATGAGCTACAGAGGCAGTCTTCATTCTACTGTAATTTTGCTGTAGTAGAAGGAATATTTCAAAATTCTGCAGTGCATTCTTGAATTACTGTAGAATGATAAGGATCATGACTTTTCCCCTGAAGATAAAAATATATTGGAAACATTAGATGTCAAGTGCACTGAAGACAAAAAGCTTTTTTCCTCTTATTTTATGTTTCAAAGGAGGGGAAAATGTGAGGCAGCCACTGAGGCGAATGCTTCAATTTTTAGCTAATTAACATGACATTCTTATCCAGTGGTACCTGCTCCCAGAGGCTCGCCATCACTGTTCCATGACAATTTTCTCTTCACTAATTAAAGAACTTTTTTTTTATTCAAGCATGCGTTCCTGTCTCTCTGTTTCTAGTCTCTCATAGATATCTTACATAAGCAGTGTTACATAAGGCATTCAGCAACAATGAAATGTATAGTATGCATTCTGCATTTGATTCTAAACTTGACTTCATTTTTAGGTTACCTATATTCCCTCAGTGATGTGCCTTTTTCACCCCATTTTTGCACGACTTCTTCATTAATTGCCTTTTTGGTATCATGCCAATTGACTTGGACAGATGGATACTTTTGCAGGAGCACAAAGGGAAATATGCTAATACTGCATCCTCATGTGTTCTGAAATGATGCCACTATATGAATATATTCATCCTCAAGACATTCCAAGTTTTAGAATACTGCGAAGCCATTTTTGAAGAAGGGATTGCTGATAGCAAGTGTGCCAGTACTGTATTCTTCTTTCATTCCTTAATGTGGGAAGTTGATATTATTACCACCACCAGTATTCCCTTCTGTACTTCACTGATAATATTCAGTCCATTACTATAATTGCTACCATTAGATTTATCACACAAGTAATACTGAGCAGTGCTATCTGATGACTGCAGATAAACGTAGAATTTATGTCCATGCTGTTTGAAGGATATAGCCTATCCCAATTTTTAGTGGCACTTTATGATAGCATGGCTGCTGTATATAGAATGCTGAGATACCTTGGAAATGACACCCAAGTCTACCTATGAAGTTCATTTATGTTTCAAATGCACCTTATACAAATAGTCTGAAGATAGTTTTATATAAAACATTTTAAATTAATTTTGTACATGATACAAAGCTTGTGTACATTGAACCACCAGAAAGCACAGATGTTACTATCTCAGCCGCCCCATGTGGCTAATTTTGGGCTTTGGCATATTCTGAATTTTGATAATGGTAATTTTGGTATATACACACACTGTGTATTAGAAATCATAAGATAACAAGCTGTCAAGAGTGGATGAGTGACTGAGAAGTTGAGATGGTGTGGTAACTGGTGGAACGTTTGAGTGGATTTTGAATAAAGTTGATAGCAGTAGTTAGAAGAAAGAAGTGAGCGATTTGAGGATTAGTGTTTGAGTCTCAATCAGGTTTAGGAATTAACATATAGTGTTTAAGAGTTTGAAGGAGTGGAGTGTGAAGAGAATGTGAACTTAGCCATGGAAGCCTATTAGATGGCCTTGGGCAAGCCACATTATAGAACATCAAAGAAAAGCGACTTCAAGTGCTCTCTGAACAAATTTTTGCTAATATAATGCCATTATAGGCGCATGTAAAGCTGGAAGGCACACAGAAACAATGTTAGGGATAACAAATTCTGGTGTTGATCTGAAAATGCCCTAGATAGAAATTTGTAGTGGCTTCCTCTCTCCGAAAATGATGCTTTGGGTTCTGCCAGGAAGCGAAGACCTTTTTAATTAGGTGAGCTTTGGGCCATTGATAGGCTGTAGAAAAAAAGAGCTCTTAAGAGATTTCACATATATTTTGTTGATGTGTTTTTAAAAATAGCTTTAAAATGTTTTATTAAGTATTCTGAAATATTGGGTGACTGTTTTATTTACATGTTTTTGTCTGCAATTGGATTGATCTTTTGAGGCCCTATTTGTGGGGCAAAGGCACACTTATATAAGTCGAATGAATGAATAAATGGACAACTTTGAACCTCTCACTGAATTCTACAGCATGAATGAAAAAACAAGGCTGCTCCTTTCTGGAAACTAGAGTCACCATCGGAAGATTCACTTTTCCCTCCCAAACAATGGGAAGATTTGCTGTTCCATTCTAAGTCATGGGAAGATTTTCCTCTTCCATTTCATTTTATGAACAAATGAAGCTTTCTTTAAGCAAATTACATTTCATGTAGATTTATGTAAGAAAGCAACATTGTTCTTTTGTATTGAATGCTTTTCTAATGTGCTCTGTATTTTTGTTTGAGCTACTAAGTTGTTTTAAATATCACAATTTTAAGATCTTGAAAAGGCTAAACTTTCCTTTCATGATTCTCTTTTAACATCTCTGTCATTAATCTTGTGGTTTTTGGGATTAAATAGGACTGTGCCGGACTTCCTGGGCTCACAGTTTAATTCACCTTATGTTGAAGGGGATAACGTTTGCCATTTCTGATCAATTAAGGGCATTTCTAATTCTAGCAAATAGCAGTGGAAGTGCAGTGTTAAAGGTGTCTTATTGCTAGATTTTATTAGATTTCAATGAGAGGAAAAACGATGGCACAAAAGTGAAAGGTTAATAGTAATCATGTTACATTAGTGAACACAGAGACCTCTTAAGAAATATAAATTATTTCCTGATGGAATTTTCAGTAGGTGAGATCTCTTACAATTAATCTCACTTTGATACTCATTTCTTGATAAATATTTATAACATCTCCAGTACAAGCTGCAAAAGTGTTAGTATTGCATATACAGTGATACCTGTATTCTTTTTGTCCAAAATCACCAGTGAAAATGTTCATGCAGACATAAAAGCAGATAACAATGTCTCTGTACCAGAGATTGAAAATCTTATTTTTTTTGGAGTGTTGACTGTCAGAATATTCCAGCAGCATAGTCACTAGATGAGAAATTCTAGGAGATGTAATTTTAAAAAGCTCTGTTTTTCATATACGAGTAGTAGTGCCAGCAAGCATGTGGTATAAGAACCTTTTTTATCATGTCAGAAGCGAATTGCAGTTGCTTCTGGTGTGAAAGAATTGGCCATCTGCAAGGACTTTGCCCAGTGGACGCTCAGATGTGTTACCAACCTGTGGGAGGCTTCTCTCATGTCCCCACGTGGGAAGCTGGGTCTGACGGACGGAAGCTCACCTCATCTCGCAGATTCGAACCGCTGACCTTCAGCTCAACAGTTCAGCCGGCACAAAGGATTTAACCCATTGCACCACCATGACTTATATAAGAACTGTAATATATTTATACTCCAAATTGTTTAGAAAGGATGGTTTCATATAAAGATGAGTAAGCATAAGAAAGTATTAAAGACAAAATTCAGAACATTATGCACGTAAAATTGTATCTTTTTGTCTGGTTTGCCCACATAAACTATGACGATTCATTTATTTTCCCAGAGATATATAACCTGACTTGGCAGCCTTCTCTTTCTTTGCTATTAATCATTCATAATCTAACTATGGCATTGAAGGCATACTTGTCTACCCATACTACTGACTGATTTTTAATCTCTTGCTACATATCCTGTCCATTATTATGTTTTGCTGATTTAGAGCTTTTAAAATATAATTAGACCAGTTTTGTCTATAGTGCAAGGGCCTATTTATCCTTTATTAAAACACAGGATGTATTTGAGCTTTGAGTTAACTAAAATTTATGTTGTAATTATGTAAATTAGTAGTACCAATACAAAATCTTTGCTCTATGGTAAAATGGAAGACATGCTTTAAGCATTAGCCAATCAAGCATTGGAAATTGGTCACTAAGTGTGCTTCATACATCTGTGCCTTCCTCATTAATTCTATGCAGCCTTCTGCTATGAGAGTCCTGGTTTCCCTTATTAAAGCTGCGGTATGCTAGCCATTTAGCAAAAAGCTCAGTTGAGATAAGAACCATATGGAATACACTTTAGGTTAATAAGCATTTACTTTAATATGTATTTAAATTTGCTTTATGGTACTTCATTGAACAAGAGCAAGTATCCTTAATGAGATATATTTTATGACTACTCTTTTCTTTTTTTCTAGTTTAAAGAAGGGATGATAGTTTTAAAAATAATTTCCCTTTTATACATAAGAGGCTACACCTGCAATTCAGATATCCATGAGTTCTGTTTGCTCACTTGCCTTAAGATCAATGGTAGGCAAATTGTGGTTCCTGAAGCCCCCAGGATCCCATAGCTCCCCAATACCCAATTTCTCTGTAAAATATTTGGTGTGACTTTTGCCCACAAATTACTCAGAACATTTCCCAAAATGGAAAACAAAGCAGAAAAACAAACCCTTTACTATTCCCAAATATTTCTGATTCCCTTTGTAATTTGACAGGAATTGATGCACTATCATTTCTGATGGCTATTTTGATAGATACTCTATCAGAGGTATTTCAGCTTACTGTTTATGAGGATGCAGCCTGCAAGGTGTTTGGGCCCTTAATCCCACACAATTGTCCTCATTTTAGACTGTCCTGCTAATCTTCTTCTCTCCTGACACTTTGGGGCTTATAAATTAGAAAGAATATTTTAGATTTCATTTTTTGAAATTTCGCAATTCTATTTTGTATTTCTGATCACTTGTTTCATTTGGTGATACTACCTTGGACATCCAAATCTTCCCTGGCAAAACTGAGGCTAGGAAAAGAGTTGTGTGCAGAGTATAGGAAGTATTGTTCGCTTCTTTCTCGGGCAACTTCAGAAGACCCCAAGTTTTTCAATTTGCAGGTACATATAAACAAAACATGATGACGTTATTTGATGAATGAAGGCATAATTTAGCTGGTTCGTGAATGAATATAAAAGCCAGTGTGATCTCTGTTTGTAAAGTCCTTTGAATGAGCAACATAGTTGTATTTATAGTCTTACAATTACAAACGGCCCTTTGAAGGTAATCATAAGGCTGATGTAGCCGTCAGTGAAAATAAGTTTGATATCCCTGTACTTGGAGGCATGGCTGAAGCCCACTGCATGAATTTTTGATAATGCCAGGTTTGTCTTAGTGTGCTTTCTCACCATTATCACATTTACTAGTCCCTATATTATCAGAACGATTTTGAAGAGCTTTGTATTATTACTTTATTTCAGCTCTGCCCTTGCAAGATAGTCATTTTTCTAGTAATCATCCACTCTTCTATGGAAGTATCCCAAATCTCAAAATATGATGATACCTCTAGTTCATATAATTATTTTTAATATATGACTTGCATTTCATTTTTCAAAACCATCAATTTAAGCCTGGCTCCTATTGCTGGTTACTTCATATCAGAAATTCCTGGAGCATTTTAATCTATAAATGTTAGGAAAATAAGAAATGAAATGGCTAGAACTTTTCATTTTTTATTATTATCTAGCTTAGGAACACAACGATGTCCATGTTAGGTAATTTGGTAAGGATAAACATTAGAAAAAGTCATTGTTGACTTTTGGATTTTAAGAATGGACCCATTAGAAAATGCATAAGAATGTGGGTAAACTACAGCTCCCATCATCGTATGTTATTGTTTCAACCACACCAGTATTCAAAGTTGGCCATGTTGGGCCTGTGTGGCAAGTTTGGTCTGGATTCGTTGTTGGTGGGAGTTACAGTGCTCTCTGAAAGTTGGGGGCATCTTGGAAAATACATACATACAAATATACAAACACCGACTTTCCCATCATCCATGGTCCAAACTCTTCCAAACCACACCAGGATGTAGAGTGGGTCATGAGGGCTCTGTGTGCCAAGTTTGGTACTGATTTGTCGTTGGTGGGAGTCGCAGTGCTCTCAGGAAGTGTGTGAAGGTATTGGAAGTCCCATCGTCCATGGTCCATCCTTCTCTAAACTGCACCAGGGTGTAGAGTGCTTCACTGGGGCTCTGCATGCCAAGTTTGGTCTTGAACAGTCATTGGTGGTGGTTGCAGTGGTCTCTGGAAGTGAGTGAAGGTATTGCAATTCCCATTGTCCATGGTCCATTGTTCTCCAAACCACACCAGGGTCATGGGTGCTCTGTGTGCCAAATTTGGTCTTGATCAGTCATTTGTGGCAGTTGTAGTGGTCTCAGGAAGTGAGCTAAGGTACTGAAAGTCCCATTATCCTTGGTATGACCACCTCTAAACTGCACCAAGCACGTAAAGTGGGTCATGGGGGGTATGTGTGCCAAGTTTGGTCCTGATCCGTCATTAGCTAGAGTAACGCTGGTCTGGCAGAGACAAAGTGTCCTTGGTCCATCCTCCCCCAAAGTGCTGCAGCATGTAAAGTGTGTCATTTGGTATATGTGTGCCAAGTTTGGTCCAATTCTGTCATTTGTGTCAATTGCAGTGGTCTCAGGAAGTGAGGGAAGGTACTGTAACTCCCATCATCCTTGATATGTCCTCCCCCAATCTGCACCAGGACTTAAAGGGGGTCATGGGGATTCTGTGTGCCAAGTTTGGTCCAGTTCCGTCACTGATGGGCATTGCAGTGGCCTGTGAGAGCCGAAGCGATTGAAAGTAAATGCAAATCCTATCAACTGTGGCCCATCCTCCCCCATATAGTATCAGGCTACCATATAGTATCAGAGATAGAGATGTAGATATAGATTATTATTATTATTATATTTATTTATACCCCGCTTTATCTCTTCCATGTTTTTATTATTAATTTGTAGTGGTTTTGTTGAAATACAGATGGATGGGAGATCATCTTTTTTTAAATGCTGTTTTGTCATTTTTGTCGCTTTATTTTTTCTTTTAGGAATCATATTATTGGGACCTTTTATAATCTTGTTTTCAGAGTTGAGATAATCTGCAGTCATACTGCAGTTGCTGCTATTAAAGTCGTGTTTGTTTGTACTGTTTTGAAGGGTGTTCCTGGTCCTGGCCAGTATGACATAAGAGGTCAATTTGGAAAGGGAAGTAGTACAGCACAAAGTGAATTTCGTCGTGCTCCTTTTCTTTCCCTTTCCCAGGTAAGAGGTAATGTATATATTTCAGTTATAAATAAAAATAGGATAGGCCCCTTTTACACTGCCATATAAAATCCAGATTATCTGCTTTGAACTAGATTATATGGCAGCGTTGACTCATATAATCCAGTTCAAAGCAGATAATGTGGATTATCTGCTTTGATATATGGCAGTGTAGAAGGGGCCATAGTAAGAATACCTTCAGAACTCCAGGCAATGCACGTCAGTTGAAACAAACATAGTTAAAAATTCACAGCATACAAAAGTTTAAAATGTATTAAATTGAAATGTAAATTAAATATCAAACTATTAAAGTTGTTAAAAACTTTAAAGATTAAAAAGAAAGCAACAAATAGAATATCCCTCATATTATATAAGAGTTGTTACCCCTAAGCAACTTGTCCTCAAGGGCCTGCTAAAACATACCTGCAAAGATAGCCAATCTAATCCCTCTGAACAAAGGAATTTCAGGCTATGTGAACAGCTATTGGGATGGCCTTCTGTGTCTACACCAAATGTACCAGTGAGGGTGGTGAGACAGAGGGGACATATTTGCTTAGAGTCAAACAGTAGATTCAGTGCATATTATTGCTTATTCTACAAAAGTTATCTCTCAAAATGTGATTATGAAAACGGAATGAGCTGGGACACTGAAGACATTTATTTACATTGGAATGCGTTGTCTAACATTGAATATCTATGCAATAAGATATAGAGTATATTCCAGAGCTTTCAGATATGGGTGATATTTTTATTTCTGAGGATGTCTGTACCTTCATAGTTGTGCCAAAGCTGTGCAGGAAGAATGTTTAGGGCTCAATTTCAGACATCTCCAGTAATGTGGTTTTCAGAAGCAGGGCTAGAAAAGAGCTCTGTTTATAATGAGGGAAAGCCGTTTCCAATCAACATATGTAGAACGAGTTGGGCCAGTAGTTTTGTTTTATATAAAGCCACAATATAGAGACATATCATTTTATTTCATATTTTTGTTGTTCACGTTATTTTACTATACAGAACTATAAATTTTGTTTACATCGAAGTGGGTTTATTTTCGCCCACATAGATATTTAATGTGACTTCTTGTCATTGATTTGCTGTCTTTCATATTTCCATAGAGATTCGCCCCAGTGAAATCAGCTACCCCAGCTCCTGGTACATATAATGAAACACGCTGGGCTCTTGAGTCCTTGAATAAAGCTGGTAAAACAAAAAACATTCCATTTGGCCATACTTCAGTTCGTTTCACCCAGGACTACAGACTGCAGAAATCACCAGGTATGCAATTAGTGTAAACAAGTGGGGCATCTTGAAGTATATCTAAGAAGTGTTCCTATTTAGATATCTAGATTGTGTGTGATGGGAACCTTGTACTACACAAAGTAGACTCAAAAGTTTTGTAGGTGGGCAGAAAGGCTGAGTTGATGGTGAGTAGAATGGTATGATGGAAAATGATCTATTCAGACTTTAACATTGTATGACTTCAGTGCAGCAAGATGGTGGTAATGATGAGGGGGTAATTCTGAAGACTAAAAATGGGGAGCATATCCTTCTTTTTCTGAGTCCTTGGAACATCCATTACTCACTTCCTGGCATGCATCCTTATAACTACTCCTTCCAAGATAACTTTATTAAAGGCTTAAGAATGCCAATAGCCTTATTCTCCACTTGCTCCCACTCAAGTGCCATCTTGATGCCCTAGAACAGTGGTTCTCAACCTGTGGATCCCCAGATGTTTTGACTTTCAACTCTCAGAAAACCTAGCAGGTGGAAAGAGAAGCCAAAACACCTGGGGACCCACAGGTTGAGAACCACTGCCCTAGAAGCACAATAGGTCCATATCAGGTGCCTTGGATCAGATTGTTTGGATAAGAAAAATATTCTAGCAATTTGCATATTTTATATATATGGGAACCCTCTGGGCATTTTGGAGTGTTTGTTGTTTATTTGTTGAGTCGCTTCCGACTCTTCATGATCTCATGGACCAGCCTACATCAGAGATCCCTGTCGGCCGTCAACACCCCCAGCTCCTTCAAGGTCAAGCCAGTCACTTCAAGGATACCATCTATCCATCTTGCCCTTGGCCAGCCCCTCTTCTTTTTCCTTCCATTTTCCCCAGCATCATTATCTTCTCCAAGCTTTCCTGTCTTCTCATTTTGTGGCCAAAGTACTTCAGCTTTGTCTCTAATATCCTTCCCTCTAGTGAGCAGTCGGGCATTATTTCCTGGAGTATGGACTGGTTGGATCTCTTTGTGCTCCAAGGCATTCTCAGAATTGTCCTCCAATGCCACAGTTCAAAAGCATCTATCTTCCTTCACTCAGCCTTCCTTATGGTCCAGTTCTTGTATCCATAGGTTATATCTTCTGATTTCCTGGCTGCATTCTGCGTCTGCAGTAATCTTTGCACCTAGAAATACAAAGTCTGCCTCAAATCAAATAATCTACTCCACTGTCACTTTTGGAGTAGATTATTCGATTTCACTTTCCAACAGAAAGGCAGTCGACACTCAGATTTGGTATTATAGGAGTCACTTATTTTATCACTATAAGGTGAACCTTATCTATTTTTGATCAGTTCAGCCTTGAAAATAGTCTATACATTAATTATTTTAGTCCATTATGCATGGTTCTCCAGAAATTGTAACATCTGGGATATGAGTTAGTTTCTGTTCCAATGTTGCTTTCAGCCATTGAAACAATTAGAATACATACGGCTATCCTGCAAGAGTTCATTTTTTCATGTAGTGCTTGTAATTGAAACAAAAAAAAAAAGAATGCTGAAATAGGGAAAAAGTCTGAAGTTGAAATCTTACTGAAAATTTCATTTTGCAAGAACATTCAGAATACTTTCTCCTGTTTCCACCACAAGCGGATCTTGCACTAGTCCTGCTGCATTCTGCTTAATAAAGGTAAAGGTTTCCCCTGACGTTAAGTCCAGTCATGTCTGACTCTGGGGGTTGGTGCTCATCTCCATTTCTAAGCCGAAGAGCCGGCGTTGTCCGTAGACACCTCCAAGGTCATGTGGCCGGCATGACTGCATGGAGCGCCGTTACCTTCCCGCCAGAGCGGTACCTATTGATCTACTCACATTTGCATGTTTTCGAACTGCTAGGTTGGCAGGAGCTGGAGCTAACAGCGGGCGCTCAAGCCGCTCCCGGGATTTGAACCTGGGACCTTTCGGTCTGCAAGTTCAGCAGCTCAGCGCTTTAACGCACTTCGCCAATGGGGCTTAATACAGATACCAAATGTTTCTACAAATACAGGCTGCTTAGGACACACTATTGCAATGAATATGGTTATGCTTATAGTGAATGGTCTGATTACTCATTGATCAGAAGCTTGACAAACAATCTTGACAATGCATAATGGTCTCCAGTATCTTCTTATCTCCTCCAAAATTGGCAGATGGTCAGGAAGCCAGCTAGATTTAATTCAGATTTGGACACATAGTAAGAGTAGATAGATGCTTTAATGAGTCTGGTGAAAACAGAAGTAGCATGGGGATAAAATTCTTCATTGGGAACAAAAAATCACATTAGCTGTTGTCTTGCCTGTTGGTGTCTATTTTCTTGTTTATATGTAAGTAGATACTCCAGATCTGTAATGCATTCTTTCAGCCAAAAAGGAAGAAAGCTCAGCCCACTAAAAAACCTTTTTGTTTGCACTTATTATGGGTCCTAATATAATGCTAGGTAGGTAGTACTTCTGATTGGTAGAGAAATAGAAATGTTTAAATTATCTTGTAAATGTTGTTTTGTATTATTGTGTATTGCCTTGGGCACACAGAAGAATCCAGTCCCACACCATACAACTTTGAAATAAGTTGCAAGGTGTGGAATTTACTTTTAAATAAGTGCACATAGTGTTACAGACCTAAATTTTTACAAGTAAACAACCTGTGATTATCCAAGTGTGGAAATTTTCTAGGCCATTCAAAGTACTTAGATTTTATTGTAGGTACTTAACAGCACTTGCCAACGACATCTCCACATATTCTTGCACATCTGACAAGGTCACTCTTGCTGACAGGCAGAAAAAGCTATTTATCCTTGTGTTGCAGATAATGTTAGTTATCCTAAGAGTCTAGAGGTCATCAGCACTATGATATGACAGTCACTTCCAAAGACAAATAGTAGCTATTAATGGCATTCCCAAGAGTATGTATGTGCTCTCTCTCTCTCTTTCTCTGTCTTTTTAAAGAATACTTTGAGTGAGTTTTAAGCACGTAACATACTACTAAATATGATAGTTGCAGGTACTTAGGAGAGAAATCTGTTGTGAGTGAACACTTTTTCCAGTAAATTGAGAGAATTTCACTTTTCAGTCTTTATAAAAGCACCTGTAATGTATTTTTTTAAAGAGTATAATGACCCATCGTGTATTCTTGTTACCTGCCTTGAGGACAGGCTTATGATGTATTTTCCCCTTCTGCTCGTTTTCTTTCTATAGCTCCTTGTCCTCTGTCCACAAATACATGTCTTTGCATTTGTCCTCTAACCTGCAAGGAGTGTGTTCTTCAATATCAGCCTCTTTGTTGCTGAGCAGAACATTTTTATTGGATTCTCAGCTGTTAAATGTGCAGTTTCTTACTGGATCAAGATGTATGTATATTGTTGTCTGAAGTCATTATAAGGTTGCTGCATATACTTATTTTATTCACAACCTGCCTTTCTTTTGTGGATGTCCTAGTGTTGATGGTTCCCAGGTGTCATTCCATCCAGGCCAGATTCAGTCCTGCTTAGTTTATGGTCTCAAGGGTCTGGTACCTAATAGGAAAGAATGGTATGAGATTATACTCTTTTCCCAGCTCTGAGTGTGTCAGGGAGAGAAATGGTATCTATGGTATTTCACTGCTTCCGACATTTCTGAAATATTCCTGGCACACAACCTTTTTAAAAATCAGATTGCATTTGTGGACTTTTCCTCAGACTCAGTGAGTGTTATGGTCTCACTTTGTTTTGGATCCAGCCTATCTTCGAGACCGTAACTCTTTCTATGAACCGGCATGGGCTATGAGATCTGCTGGGGAGGCCCTTCTCTTCGTCCCACCACCATCTCAAGCACGGTTGGTGGGGACGAGAGAGAGGGCCTTCTTCGTGGTGGCTCCCCGGCTCTGGAATACTCTTCCAAGAGAGATTAGGTTAGCCCCCCCTCCAATCCTTTATATCCAGCCTAAAAACATGGAATTTTAAACTAGCCTTTGACCTCAAGTAGGCTTTTTTTGGTGTCAGGAGTGACTTGGGAAACTGCAAGTCACTTCTGGTGTGAGAGAATTGCCCGTCTGCAAGAACGTTTTACTATCCTTGTGGGAGGCTTCTCTCATGTCCCCGCATGGGGAGCTGGAACTGACTTCATCCGCACTCTACAGGTGTTCTGCGTTTTTAAAATTGAACAATTTTATTTTATGCAATGTTATGTGTGTTGGTAGTGGTTGTTGCTATAATTTTATGTGTTATTGTTTTTATACTTATGTAGTGTTTTATGTTATATGCTGCACCTTGGAGTACTTTTGTAAACTACCCCGATTTCCTTCGGGGAGATGGTGACGGGATATAAATAAAGTTTATCATCATCATCATCATCATAATCATTTTATCACACCTTTGTTTCAGCTAATATCCCAAATACCCAAAAGTCCTGTTGGATTACGATTTCATTTGGAAGAAATATGAAAGTAACAAGTTTAGTATCTATCTTAGCTGAAAACTGGTATAGCTCAATCTGTTGTGGTAATAAAACTACAGTCAACCTTTCACATTTGCTGGGGCTAGGCACACAAGACCCCTGTTATGAATAAAGAAATTATTGTGTGTTTTTACTTGGGGGTGCATCTCTCTAGGAATTGTTAAGTCTTCCAGCATAGCTCTATGACCAGTTTTTGCTGAACATAGAATTTTATTGCCGCCATGAGAACCTTTGGACGGGTTAAAAATAAATTATCATCATCATCATCATCATCATCATCATTATGATTATTATTAGAGGACCTAGAAACTCCTAGACAGGTGTTCTGTGTAGGAATCTGTTTCCTTCATCATGACAGGAAAAGGTTCACTGTAGAGTTGTACATTGTATTGGTTTTAGCATTGTTAGCCACTTTGAGTCTCTTTTAAGAGAGAGAGATAGAGCTAGTGGAGGACCTAGAAATTCCATGAGGAACTTTTAAAATCAAATTGTTAATAATCAAATCTGCAAAAGTCAAAACTACAAATGTAGTGGAATGGCTGTACTTGTTCCATTAAAAGTAAAGCAAGCAGCATGATATGTCTTAATGGGATTATTTCTGTATCTGAATCCCGCATGCAGTTAAATCGGGTTGACTTCCATATAATTTAAGCAACTATAACAGGGATTAGGATTGTACGTGTGCAATTTTGTTTTCATAGAGACTTGTTTCTAGAATTTCAATTTTGAACTAATAATGGTAAAACAAATAGAGCTTTTTATGCTTATAAGATTTCCTTTTAAATTCTTCCAGGTCCTGCATTCTACAATATCCTCAACTACCGTATTGCAACTGAAAAATGTAAAAAGGCTAATCTGGAAAAAAAAAAGAAAGGCGCATTTGGTTCTTCAGTTCCTAGACTCTTATATTTAGTTAAGAGGGAAGCTTTTAGTACTCCTGGTCCAGCTGATTATCAGGTAATTTGGTTTTATTTTATTTAAGTTCCATAAAAAACAACCTTGCATTGAGTGCCTCCGATATATTTTTGACTCTATAGAGTTTATAGTACTTGTGAACAAATGAAATACTCTAAACTGTTAGAGCCAGAATAGACATGTTCTCATAAGTGAAACACTTATTTTGAGAAGCTGACACACTTCCTTTTCTGTCATAATAGGTAACCTGCCATTGTTGCCATTGTTATTTCTAACCAAAAATATCAAAAACAAAACTTCTAGCAAACATGCCCAAATTAGGAAAAAGGCCATAAATCCTAAAGGAATCCAGCTGTTTCATGTCCATGAAGACTTAATATTAATTGTATGGCAGGATGTTTTTATAGCCCAATAATGCAATAGTTTCTGGGAAGAGAAGCATCACCTCATGAAAGCCCAGCCGCTCTGCAGAAAACTAGAGTCACCTGGACATTCCAATGGTTCTTGGGAGCAAATTTCCCATAATCTAATGCAGAAGTAAGAGTGAGTAGGGGTGGGAGAGTGGTTTGTTCTATCAAATGGTGCCAGTATATGTTAATTTTTTGTAAGCAAATCCTTTTGTTAAGGAAAAAATGGCCCCCCATCACATTTTGTCCACTCTAGAAATATAGTTCAACTTTTCTACCAAGATTCTGGCCAAAGTAAACATCTTTCAGAGGATATTATATTCTACACCATACTACACCTTGCTACACCATACTTTTGTCCTATTGTTGATCATTGATAATTGATAGCTAGAAGACCACACATACAAAAATAATTCCACATTGTACTAAATGCAGAAGTACAAATGGCTGAATACAAGAAATTGTATGAAGTAGAACTAAAAGTAGAAGGGAAGGATCCCTCTCACCTCTGCAGGAGTCTACCGTATACCATGCAGCTGTGGACAAGTCTACATAGGGACCACCAAACGCAGCACCCAAACACTAGTAAAAGAACATGAAAGGCACTGCAGACTAACTCAGCCATAGCAGATCACTTGATGAACCAACCTGGACACAGTATATTATTTGAGAACACAAATGCTGGACCACTCCAATAACTATCATGTCAGACTACACAGAGAAGCCCTTGAAATTCACAAGCATGTGAACAACTTCAACAGAAAGGAGGAAACCATAAAAATGAACAAAATCTGGCTACCAGTATTAAAAAAACTCAAAAATCAGAACAGTAAATAAGAAGCAATACTCTGAAAACAAAGTTCCAGACATGGGAACCAGGGGCAGCTAACGACTCTGAACAAAGGATGCCCCCAGGCAGAAAGAAGCCAGGAGGTGAAGCTATTCAATGCTAATTTAGGTGATTAACTACAACATTCACACTGACCTCCAACTGACAAGAGTTCTTCTCTCACTCTGGACTTTCCACAGATATAAACCTTCCTTGCTTAGTTTCTCCATACCTCACAACCTCTGAGGATGCTGCCATAGATGTTGGCAAAATGTCAGGAGAGAATACTTCTAGAACATGGCCATACAACCCAGAAAACATACAACAACCTTATGATCCCAGCCATGAAAGCCTTCGACAACACTTCCAGTGCTGTTTCTTCATTTGCTTCCTTACTTGGCATGAGGCACCCCCAAATGTTGTTTTTGACTGGTCTTTGGTGAGTTGTGTATAACCAAATCCTCCTCATGATTTCTGTCTCAAACAGATGAATTATTCTACACTTGTACAGAAACTTTTAGACCTAGGCTTTAGGTGACTCCCCTTAGTCCCTTCCCTAGTAATCACCTCAGTCCTGTTTCATCCATTTCTGTAGCAGCATTATTAGAAACTTGTTCTTTGAAATTAGAGCTAATATAAGAGATTTCCTTCTCTTTGTTCTTTGCTTCCTTGTTTTATTTTTAAAAGGAGCTAATACTTTCTTTTACTTCATTTTTCTTGCTTTTGTTGGAAGATCCATTTCCTACCTTCTTAAAGAACCTCCTTTAGCCTCTTTAATAAGTGTGTTACTTATTATATATTTCTATGAAGTTTTAAAGGGTAAAGGGTTTAATAGACTTCTGTGACTAACATCCGTGAAAAGTTTTGCTTTGATAAATATTAATATTTAAGGTGACATTCCCTCTTTCTTTTTTGATGCAGCAGAGTAAGATGTCTATTCCACTGGAAAGTACTTTTGTATTATTTTTCTCAGTTACTAAATTCTCTTGAAATGAGAAAAAGATGTTTAAGTGACTTGAAGAATTAGATAAATTAATGTGTAAATACAGAGAAATGAGTATACAGTTATTGAAAAATAACTAACATTTTCAGCCCTTATAACTTCACAACCAAGCAAAACACACACACATATATATAAAGGGAGAGAGAGAAACAGACTATTTTTCAAGTGGTATTAATTAATTAGCATAGGATCTCTTTTCTCTTTTCTCTCATGTTCCATATTATCAAACATATTAAGTATGACTACCTAAGAGCCTCATTAACATTCTCTGACAGCTTAATTTAACAGAATTATAATCATGTGGGGAGGAACTGAATACATATTAGCAAATATGTTAGTTGTAGGAACAATTTTCTTCAGCATTTCTTAAATGCAAATAATTTCCCCCCTTAGGTCTTAATCAAGCTGAATAGCTAACATATATTATCATTAGAAGTTATCATAGATAAATTTAGAGATGGGGCTTATGATAGCAGGAGGAGGTGGAATGTACTATTAACATAAGAGCAGACTCATCAAATGTTGTTAACCATCATTTAAAAATAACTAAAGCCAAATTAAAAGTATTTCATTTTTAGCAAAATGCTCATATGCAAGTATGTAGAATTTGTTACATGTAAATTATCTCTTCAAACATATATAAAAATAGAGGCCAAGATCCCGTTCAATTCTGACAGAACTTAAGGTATGTTAATATATACTGCACTCTAAAATGAAAATGCAAAGTTTGTATCTATCTGGTGTGTTGTGCATATAATTTCTAGATACAAAATGTCAAGAGTCAGACGCCAGTTAACAAACAGAGTTTATTCCGAAGAGAAGCCAAAAAATAACATAAACACAGAAAGTATCCTTGAAACACTTCACTTATCAGTGTTTCAAGAGTAGTTTGGACAAAAATAACTCAAAAACAAGCCACGCTATTTTCCCATGCTGGCATTCAATAAAAAACTAAAAGACGCTTCAATTCAGCTTTGGAGAACAAATAGAGTTGACTGCTAGAAAATATGCAAAATAAACGAAGGCTAGAAACCTTCCAGAAAGTGCAGAGTATAACTGAAAGTGCAAAAACCTCTCTTGGCTTCAAACCGTTTCTGAAAACAGACAGCCGGCTCTGCCGGCTCATCACGAGGGTTTTTTCTTCCTCTACGAATCCCATCACCATCAACCATAATCCCCGAAGGCGCAGTCACAACACAAAACCTGGAGTTAGGGTAACACATTAATGTAGGAATGTTTGTTGATGGTGGGGATGAAGGAAAGGGCCTTGTTGGTGGCAGGCCACTGGCTCTGGAATGTCCTCCCCAAGGAAATTAGATTCAAGGAGATTAGATTAACTCCCATGTTGATGCTCTTTAGGAAGCAACTGAAAACATGGCTCTGGAAGCAGGCTTTAGAAAATAGCTAATTATAGTCTAAGTGATGGAGGCTCAAAAAGAGACTAATTTTAATTGGAACTTACACTCTTTTTTAACAAGAGTAGGTTTTATGATGGTTTTAGTGTATCACATGTCTGAATGATCACATAGTTTATATTTATGATTGATATTTTGAGTTATTATTAACATGGTTTTGTTTATTTATTTTAATTTTAACTTTCTCTGAATCGTAAATGTGATTATTATTTTTATATTGTTTTCTTGTAAGCCTCTCTAAGCCCCCTTGGGGAGAGGTGGCGGGATATAAATAAAGCATTATTGTTATTATTATTATTATTATTTTAGATATTAAAAATAGCAACAAGGCACTTTATGTACTTAAATTTTAGGCCAAAGAGACCACTGAAGAGCCCCATAAAAAGAAGAAGCAATTATCTGTTTTTGTGTCAGCAACAGGAAGAATCCCAGAAATTAACAAGGTAAGATGTCTCCAGATTGAATTTGGTTCCTTTCAAATGCATGACATTCTCTATCCTGCTCCAAAAAAAATGGAGTAGTACTTAAAGCTACATAGTCATATTTTCTTTGAGTGTGGAACATGTTCAATAAGATTTTAAAGGAACAGCTCAAAGGTTCGTATAACGATGCACTTCATATTTGTATTATGTATCTATATCATCAAAGAGTGAATCAATGCAAATTTGTGAATTTAACAAACAAATGAGTAATCAAATTATCATGACACACCATATAGCATATCTCCTCAGTTAAGAGCTGTGGTGTTAATTAGATAAGCATCTGCCTTCCCTATGGTATGTAACCAAGAGACAGGTGTTTAATTGAGGCTATTTAAGAGAGGTGTTAATTACACTTTGCATTTTAGTCTTCATGCAAGCTTGGATTGAAAGGCAACAATTTCTCTCGTGTTAACAGTCACATGTAGAATAATGCAGTTATATTGGAGACAGAATCTATGGTAACACATTTCAGATCAGTCACTCATTTGAAATGTTTAAAATATTGGCATATATCTAGGAAACAGGATTCATGTTTATTGAGTCAAATAATTTAAAACGTGAAGGGGTCTATGTTTTTCTGAAATTTTTATCAGATGAAGGATATGTTGGTTGCAGGAATGGATCAGCTTTAACAAGGCATTACATTATCTCAGCTCTTGTGGATTCTGTCATAGGTGCTCACTAATTTACTTTGGCCAGTCATGGATAGATCTTGCAGGTTCTCAGAGTATAAATGTTCATGCAAATCAAAGACAAGCAACAAATACAAATATAGTTAAACTGACCTTGTAAGTTTATCTTTAAAAGAAAACATAGCACAATTCTTAAAAGTAATCACTGTTAAAAATATTCAGCAAACCTGTCCTAATTTTATGGAACAAAGATTGTGAAGCACTGCAGTGTTAGCTGTGGCCTATCAGCTCAAAAGTGATAGAACCTGCCTGATATTCCTTGGGAGGGAGTTTACAACTGGACTGTTGCTACAAATCCCTGTCTTCTGTACTCACTAATATAGTCTTTTGGGGTGGAGAGTCAGGCCTCCATTAGGGTTTTCAGATTTTAGGCAGGCTAATATAGAAGAAAACAATCCTTTGTAAAATGGGAGAAGAGTAATTCTCAGTTTTTCTTGATAGACATTTTATTATTTGCTTCCTACATCCAAGCAGTAGAGAGGTTAAGAGATCTACATCTTTTAATGAGTTACCTATATTAATTCATCATTTTTAAGAAGTTAAAATGGTATTTGGATATTTTTGATTAAATTCAAAAGTTTTCTAGAAATCCAGTAATTATATCCCTCTTTGCCTTCTTTATTACAAATGCTATAATGGGAGACATCTCTGAAGCTAAAATGAGTTTCTGCTTATCTCATATCTTTAGTAGTGTACTTCTGATCTGATTTGGCTCAGTCCTCCTCGGATCTGGTGTGTTAATCAAAAACCAATCTGCGTGTTAAGTATTTTTGCAATGGTTCTAATACTCAAGCTGGAATGTCCTTGGTAAATATACAATAACTGTATTAATAGTGCAAAAATAGTGCATAATATCTAACATCTTCAGGATATAGTTGTTATTGTACAAACTCTTTGACATTAGGTGCTCTATAATTAAAAATAAAAGAATATTATAGGCAATTGCTTTATCTCTGTATATATACCAGAGACCTCCGCGATGTGTTTCTCACAAGAGCCATGACAGGTGCTGATGACTGCTGGACAGACCACAGGTTAATCCAATCCATGATGGCTGTCAAGATCGCCCCCAAACACAGACTCCAAGGAAGAAAAATAAGGCGTAAAATGAACACCCAAGCCCTTCAGGAGCTCTCCAAACAAGCCCTTCTCCAAACAACACTCAAGGATTATCTACCCACAGAACACTCCGAAAATGTTGAGGAACATTGGAACAAACTGAAGACCTCCATCATCACAGCTTGTGAAGAAACCATTGGATACCAAATTAAGAAACATCAAGACTGGTTGACGATAACGACAAAGAGATCCAATAGTTAATTGATAACAAAAGGAAAGCCTTCCAAACATGGCAGAGAGACACCAACTGTGCTGCTAAGAAAAAGATCTATGCCAGTGCAAAAGCTGAGGTCCAAAGAAGGACCAGAGAACTCAAGAACATCTGGTGGACAAAGAAGGCTGAAGAAATCCAACACTTTGCAGATACTCATGATGCTCAGGGATTTTTCAAAGCCACAAAGATCATTTACGGACCAAGAAACCATGGCATACAGCCTTTACGCTCATCAGATGGAATCAAACTTCTGAAGGACAAAACATCAATTGCACTACTTTGGAAAGAGCATTACCAGAACCTTCTGAATCGCAGCTCCAATGTGGCCGAAGAGGCCCTCTCACAAATCCTGCAACAACAAACCAGGGATGAGCTTGCAGCATTGCCTAGTTTGGAAGAAGTCAGCAATGCCATCAGCCAACAAAAAAAAACAACAAAGCCAGCGGACCTGATGGGATCCCTGCTGAAATCTTCAAAGAGGGTGGACCTGAGCTGATACAACAACTCCACCAGCTCATTGAAAAAGTGTGAGTGACCAAGAAAATCCCAACAGACTTCAAGGATGCCACCATCATCGCCCTTTTCAAGAAAGGGGATAGAATAGACTGCGGGAACTATCGCGGAATCTCCCTTCTAACCTCCGCTGGGAAAATCCTTGCAAGAATCCTTGCAAACCGCCTTCTTCCTGTCTCAGAAGACACCCTCCCAGAATCCCAGAATGGCTTCCACCCCTCCAGAGGAACAGTAGACATGATCTTCACTGCACGACAGCTCCAAGAAAAATGCAGGGAACAAAATCAACCTCTGTACATGGCATTCATTGACCTTGCAAAGGCATTTGACACAGTGAATCGCAGCGCTCTCTGGACCATCCTACAAAAAATCGGGTGCCCTGACAAATTTGTAAACATCCTGCGGCTCCTCTATGATGACATGATGGCAATAGTCTTGGACAAAGTGTTGTCCAACAGTCTTGGCTTCCAAAGTGACCCATTTAAAGTGGAATATTTTCCATCTTCATCGCCATGATACTTCACCTTGTTGATGGGAAGCTTCCCACCGCAGTGGAAATCATCTATCACAAGCAAACAATTTTTGATATGTGCTCTAGGGAGTAACTGTTTCAGCTATATTGTGTTTGTTTTTTGGGCTGTCCTTTGTCTACAAACCTCTCTGAGTTTGTGCAGCTATTACTTTTGCCAAATGATGCACATAGGAGAATACTTCCTGCCCCCTCATCCAAAAACTGCCATTTAGACATGGAAAATTGCTTGTCATGCATAATCAACAAATTGTGACATAGGACTATAGATAGAAAGTCTTTTACCATGGTTAGTCTTTTGTTCAGTGTCTTGGCTGGCTGTTCCTTGCAGTTCAGGAAGCTCCCGTTTGGAATGCTTTTCTTCTCCTATATCTTGTCATGATGACCTATGATGTTTCCCCCTGTGTTTATTGTAGCATAAAATACTGTTTGTTAGAGTGGTTTCCTACATATTACAGTACTGGTAATGTCTTCCAGGTTTGTCCCTTCCTAATTTCTATAGTTATTGAGATGATTTGAAGTACTATCCCAATAGAATATTTTCATGGTGACTTCAGTGGAAATTATATGTCAAGTAATCTGTGAAGTATGGATTCATCCACAGTACATTTTAATAGTAGCCCCTTGTTTGGGAAAAAGTATTTAGAATAAGATGTTTCTCTGTCTGGTGGCTTCCTGTGGGAAGCCGTGATTGTTGCTGACAGTAGTATTTTTGCAACTAATATCCTTAACAGACGGACCATTAGTATTTGCTTAGTGTATAATGATGACCAGATGCTCACAAATTTAAGCTTTTATTCTTGAAAAATGATTTACTGTGCTGTCTATGCCAGCAACAAAACTTTATTGTAAATGAATCCAACAATGCATTCAGTGATGTTTCGTACAAAGGATAACATATGCAAAAGCAGAAAGAGCCCCTTAATAGTTATGCTCATCATACATTACTTGTAATCCCTCCACAGAACATCTGTAATAGATTTTGCTACTAATATAGAATACATGCATGGAGATATATTACTGTAAATGAAGATCAAATTGAAAATGCCTTTGAGGACAAAGACACTTATTTGGTTAAATGAAAACAATACAATTTATATTTTAGGAATTTGCACCCCAATGCATCAGGAAGGATATTTCCTCATCATTTAAAATTTTGGATTGCTTGACAATCACCTACCCTGTTATGGACTTAAACTCCTGTAACATATACCTGGGTTGACAGTTCATTCTCATATGTAGTTATCTCACATTGCTCCAGTTATGGTTCAAAAATGCAACTCAGTTCATATGGTAACCTACGTTATGATTAAGAGTGTGGCTAGAAATCCATTTAATGACATGGCAATTACAGTGGAGGAAGGGGGCAGCATTGCTGTACATGTAAAGAACTGCTTGAAATAACCTGAAATGTTTTATTGAGTTGGTTGACTTTTAGCCCAGTCTGTGTTTTTGTGTTATCTAACTGGCACTATTTTATCCTGGCCCAGTGAGTCACTTATCCAAAATGTAGACATCAGCTTATAGAATTGACTTCAGCCTTAGGTGCTTTTGTACTGAGGGCTGACTACAAAGCAGAAAGTGACAATGGAAAACCTTGACAGAGGGATGGGATAATGTGTGTGTCAAGCAAGACAAGTAGTCGCCCCAAAGGAAAGCACAAGAACATGGATGGGGAGAGCAGTGGTTCTCAAACTGGGGTCCCCAGATGTTTTTGACCCTCAACTCCCAGAGATCCTAATGGCTGGTAAACTGGCTGGGATTTCTGAGAGTTGGAGGCCAAAAACATATGGGGACCCCAGGTTGAGAACCACTGAGGTAGAGGATCTAGTGAGCTCTAGGATAGCAGCCTTCTGGTGTCATGTATCTTAACTTTGGGCCAGCCAAATGAGAAGAATGGTTGACTAAGACAAAGATCCTCCCCAAGAGGAAACACTGAGAGCTACATATCCTTCTTACTATGCCATCTGTAAAGGGAGGCTTCAGTTATATGGAGATACTACCTGCAAATATATAGATACTTCTTCCATGTTCGCTGTTCGCTTTTTCGCTGTTGGCGCATTGCTTTACTGGTACATAGATCCAAAATGGATTTGTTTGCTCCGTCCTCCAAAATAGAGGTCAAAATAGAGGGGCCGGGCTGTGGCGCAGCTGGCTAGTAACCAGCTGCTATAAATCACTACTGACCGAGAGGTCATGAGTTCGAAGCCCGGGTCGGGTTAAGCCTCCGACCATAAAAAAAAAAAAAGCCCCGGCTTGCTGTTGACCTAGCAGCCCCGAAAGACAGTTGCATCTGTCAAGTAGGGAAAATTTAGGTACGCTTTATGCGGGAGGCTAATTTAACTAATCTACAACACCATAAAACTGCTCACGAGGAAAAGAATGAGGAAGAACAGCCACCAATGGACGGTGAAGCAACAGCTCCCCCTGTGGCCGGAATCGTGAAGCTGGAAAGATGTTAAAAATGCCTCTGTGTCTGTCTAAAACTGAATGTTGTTTGTCTGTTGGCATTGAATGTTTGCCATATATGTGTTCATTGTAATCCGCCCTGAGTCCCCTTCGGGGTGAGAAGGGCGGAATATAAATACTGTAAATAAATAAATAAATAAATAAATAATTTGATACTGCTTTGTAATGTATATTTAAATAGGAATTTATCCCAAGAATTAAGATTCACATGTTTTTCAAAGCCATCTTGAGTCCCAGTCGAGGAGAAGTATAGAGTATAGAGGAAGGGAAGCCAAATGCAAGTTAAATTAATTTATTTCAATCCAAATGCAAATTGAGACAAATGCTAGTCACTATAGCTATCCTATTCGTCATATATCCCAATGCAACCAGTATGAAATTCAACAATAAAGTGTTTTCATTTTCTACCATGAGGACAGTTTTAGCGTATGCTAGAGACAAATGAAAGTATAGTATGTAATTTGCATGTAAACATACAGTCAATATAATTTATGGAAGCAGTTTAGGTACTTCCTTTTCAGAGCTTTGTTCCACAGGTAGCAGCTTCTAAAGATTAATAATTCACTGAACTGAGACATTATACAAATTCCTGGAGGAGTAATTTGCTATAAGAAAATGAAAAGAAATGTGCAAACTGGTAGAGAGTCTCAGATCTCCACAGCCATATGGCATCTCAGCATAAGATGAACATAAATACAATTAAAGTACTAGATAACTAATAGGGTAATTTTTTTTTCATAAACTGAATATTACATTCTTGCATGCAAAAATATGTAAAATGTAAGGGATAAACACCTCAGTCAGCAGCAGTAACCAAGCCCTTCTGTTCTGTAAGAATGCTTTTAAATTCATCATACCTTCTCAATCTATTATAACCTCTCAGTTAGACTTGTCCTACAAAGAAATTTAAGCAAATTCTAGGATTTTAATCATCCTAACAACATTATAAGCCTTTTTACAAAGTTATAATGCAATTGCTCTTGTTGATAGGTAGGGAATGATTTAAATTCAAGGCAGCAAATGCAGGATGGGTAATGAAATGAGAATGGTTTTGAGCCTATCACAGTCGATCAAGATTCACACAGCAGATCTACCATGATGCTTTGGAGGTGAAAAGTGGTAAAACAACATGAGTGTTTTAATGTTTTAGCTCATATGCACTTATTAGTTAAGTGCCTATACTTGTTGGCCCAGGGCCCTATGATTTTGCTAGCTTTTATAATGGGGAGCTTGCCATTCTTAAGTAAACTCCCCACATAATTTAAAGCCACAATTGTCCAAGGGGGAGCCTATCTCAGTCTAGCAGACTGGACTAAATCTTTCAAGTAGGGGTTACCCTCAATTTCAGCTATGGTTGAGGAATTTGTAAGAATGGCTAAGATCAACAAACATGAACCTCTACCATAGAGTAAAATGTCCCCTTTACATGAGTCTAGTAGCAACAGAGGTAACAATTGACTAGGAATTTACTCTATGGCTAATCTTTTGAACTCTTTCTCTAATTGAAAATGTTTGGTTTTGATGTGTGATAAAACAAGGATCTAAGCATAAGCATCCTTCTAATTTAGTAATATCATGTATATGTGTGAGATAATTGTCAAGATGATGGATAGGAGTAAGGATTGTTGCTTTTGTTCTTGCCTGTTATCTTTCTTCCATCTTCTCACTCAGGTTCCATTTATCTCCTGTATATTAATCCAGCTGATATTCTTTTTCCTTCCCTTGTTTCTTTTTTATATCTGTCTAATTTTCATCACTTATGTCTCAATCTGTAGAATTCAGCAAGAGTGGCAAGATTGTTTCATTTTTTCATATATGATATATATCTTCAATATGCTTTATCTGGAATTACTTCATTAAGCCCATTTTCTTTCATTCTTAAAATTAAGTTTACAGGTCTTGGCATATAGGTAACCCATATCAATCCCTTGATACATTTTATTTATGCAACTTTGTTGCTCTTTGTCAGTCTTGGTCCATCCTTTATAGTTTTTCCTTCACAGACTTTAATAGGTCTAGTAAATAGAGGCAATTGTTTCTAAATAATAATTTACAAGGCATGTATATGCACAAAAAGTTTACTGCCACATTTATCCTCTTGAGATCTGGGTAGGGCTTTTCTTTTATAATGTCCACATGTTGCGGATATGAAATTGATAAATTATTTGCCCAAAGCCATCCAATAGATTAGTGGCCACATGTCTCTAATGGCCAGCTAATGTATGTGTATTGTATCCCTGTTCCCATTGGCATGCCAGGAATCTCTGTGGTGGTGCTATTTCTGCCCCCACCCCACACATGCAAAAAACCCCCCTGCCTCTAGAGATAGTTCTGCTTTGCTATACTTTGCAGTAGCATGGGCTGTTATAGGAAAGAGAAAAGCTGTACTATATAATCTGTAAATTACTTTCAAAACACTGTCCAAAGAGTTCCCACTCATCTTCTGAAGACTTCAGTATTTTCCTTTCAGTATTTTTCTTTTGTGTGTGTGTGTTGTGTCTAGTCTTTCTTGTATTTCTGATTTAACTTGACAGAATTTCTGGCAGCTTTGAATGCTGTCAGTCTACTTCTTCATGCTTTGTTCCATTTAAGAATGTTTCAGCCTTTGATTTGAATGATGGTATGTGAATAGAAGTCACCTATTTTTCTGCCAATCTTTATGCAAAAACCTACAGCAACATTTACAAAAAGGAAAATTTGACATGAGCGTAAAGCACCTGTCAAGAGTCAGACGCCAATTAGCGAACAAAAATAGAGTTTATTCAGCAGATAAGCCAAAAAGTAATGTTAACACAGAAAAAACCTTGAAACACTTCACTATCAGTGCTTCAAGAGCAGTTCAAACAAAAATATAATTCAGCAACACAAGCAGGTAAAAACAAAGCTAAACAAACTTAGTGCAAACTGCACTTTCTGAGTCCAAGCCCTGCCAGCCGGCTCTGTAGTTTTCAAAGGAACAGTTCCCAAAAGAAAACACCAAATTGGTCAGGAAACAAACAAACAAACTAAGAATGCAGAAGACTGCTTCCACAATGTGGATAAAGCCGAAGGCTCCAAAAGGATGGTGAAAAGACGTCGTCCGGGATTCCAAGGTCAGGTCAGGAGATAACAGCGGTGTCCAAAGAGCAAGCCAGGAGTCAAAAGCCGATAGTAGTCATCAATCACAGGGCGAAGGCAGTAGCAAGGTCAAATTCCGATCCAAGGTCTGAAGAGGGTGCAGTCATCCAAAACAGGTCCACGATAAGACACAGCGAGAGCCAAGCTAGGTGATAACAGCAGATTCAAATCATAGTCCAAGTCCAGTCTTCATGGAAACACAGAGATCCCAATGGTGCCTCAGCAACACCTTGCCACACGCAAAGTGCAGTGGCCAAACATTCCCATTTTATTCCCCTTCCTCCTGGGTGACCAAACACTCACACCCAAACACCAGGTGTCCCAAATCTACTCAGAGTCTGAGCTCCACACAGCTAGAGCTCGTGGATCTGGAGTACCTAGCAATTCGTCGGAGTCCCAATCATCCTGCCCACACTTAGCCCCATGAACACTTAAAGAACCATCCTCCCTTCTCCAAGCATCCCAATTGGGATCAGCTCCTGCAGAAACCCCAGGTTCAGAAGTATCCATAGACCCCAAATCCCCAGACATCTCCGGTGGCTGTGCCCTTTCAGTGCCCGCTTCCCCAGCCACCACCTGTTCCTCAGCATCCATCTCCCCATCTGAATCTTCCTCAGAAGATCCCCCATATAGCTCTCTAAGTCGCTTCCTGCGCAACTCCTCCAGTGAACCCTCATCACGAGGGTTTTTTCTTCCTCTTCGAATTCCATCCCCATCAACCATAATCCCCGAAGGCGCAGTCACAACAGCACCCAGCTGCTTAAGCTCTTCCCACCTTCCTATTTATAAAGTAAGTTTATTTTTGCACAATTTATGCATTTACAGGAATACATTTGAGACTATTGCAAAATTAGGTACAGTAATCAATTCAAACTCAGCAGTTGGCAGCTATTAATTGCCATTTGCACACATTTAAATGCAAGTCTTGTGATTGCTTTGATTTATAAAAGGTAAAGATATCCTGCACTTATTTAATATTGGAATTTACACATTGTTTTGGAAAAAATGAAGCTAAATTGTTAATGTATTAAGTAGATCAAATGGTGGTATGCTCATAAATATGAGTTGATAACAGCTTGCTTCTACTGTTTGGAATGATGTGATTAGTTGCAGAAAATGAAAGTTTGATCAAGGTGGTCATGTCATGATGTTGTTTGAAACAACTTGTATCAATGAAACCTCCAAATAGATTAGTCTTCTAAATGTTATCTATAGAAGAATTCTGAAAAGCTTATGTATCTTATTGTATGTGTACTGTGGCATTAGGAGAGCTTTCTCAGATGTCCTACTGCAGGGCAGGAAAAAATGAACAATAATTGATCATTTGCTAGTCTTATGAGAAAAGATGAAACTGAGACTTTTGTCCCAGGTGACAAGATAATTTAAGAGAGGAGTGCAAGGTAGTGAAGGGACTGAGTCAATTTACATTATTTTTGTATGTAGAAGATATAATTAACTTTCTTTGTAATGACAGATATGGACAAAAGATTGGCCTGTAGAATATCAGAGATTTTGCATTTGCAGTTTTTTTTCCTGTTTGTCTGCATTGTTAAAGTACAAATTTATTTATTTATTATTATATTCATTATTATTTTATACCTTTATATCCTGTCTTTCTCATCTCCCCCCCCCCCCCCGGGGGGGGGGGGAGGGAAGGACTCAGGGTAGCCTCACAACCAGCAACCATTAGATGCCAAACGCATATAATTAAGACAACAATTACAGATAAAACAAATAGTTAGAAACATCATGACCTACTGAGAAGTGGGCATATAGAGCAGGTGTCAAATCAGGATTGATAACAATAAACGGTAGACAGTTAAAATAAATGAATTAAAAAATTTGAATCTAATTTCAAAATTGTCTTAAACAATTAGCTAAAATTAGGTTAAAAAGAGGTCAAAGGTGTCATCTGAATGCAAATAATGCAAACTCCAGTTATATTCTGTGATTATAACAATAGTTTATGGTCCATTCAGACCAGTCCTATTCTCCAAGAGATATACATGAAAGTCACTTTCTCTTACACTCTCTCTCCTCCCGTTTCTAAGCCTTGCTAGTGAACAAATAGCGAGTAAGTAGGCATTTGAGGAGGTGTAGTACACCTGAATAAAGAGGAAGGATTCTGGCTATAAGTGCAAATAATGGATGTATGGATACTGGATGAATGTAAAATTAATTTACACACCAATAATAATAATAATAATAATAATAATAATAATAATAATAATAATAATATTTCTATCCCACATTTTTCCCTCATAGGACCCAGAGCGGCTTACAGCATATTAAAATCACATAAGCAACAATCAGTACATCAACAATAAATAGAAGCATAATAAAATAAACCAATTAAGAAAACAACTACAATATACATTCAAATTCATGTGGCAGAATTCTAATTCAGAATAATTATTTGGTGCATATAATAAAACTTAAATTTCAACAGGGGGACTATCTTTCCACATGCTCTTGTGAGCCAGGAGGCTAAATGTCAGAATTAAGCATCCAGAGTCTGACTATTTTATAGTTCTTTATGTATGATTACTACTTGGTTTCTGTTAGACTGGAACCTTTCCTTGGAACCTTAGAAGTGTAGCTGTCTTAGAAATGCTGACCAGACTTTTAACTAAGAGATGTCACTGTTTAAAAAACCCAATAATGATTGAGTATGATATTATAAATAGATGAGACATTTTAGTCATTTGCTGCTGAAAGTCGTTTAATAATTCCATGCTGAGTCCCCTTTCAACAAATTTAATGAAAACCAGCATGATAGTGTGACAGCTTCTATTGGAATTTTCTGCCATTTTCGTATGTTGCATGGTGTGAGTGATTAAAATAGTATCTAATAAACTAGTATTAAAGGTGCTCCATCTTTCTTCTGTCTGAGAAACTGACATAGACCTTTATAGACTTTCTCCCCACTTCTTCCAAAGGATGCCCTTGTTTTTCTTTCCGTTGCCTTGGAACTAAAAATAGTTAAAACAGGAATTTTAGGGCATCATTGCCTACTTCTTTCCAATATTGAATAAAAAGCTATTCTAAGGCAATCTGAGCAGGAAGTAACAATGAATTGATTTTCAACCTACTGTGAAACTTTATTAACCTGAAGAGACCATTCCAAAGCTTACTTGATGAGCACAGGGGTAAAGTAGTGGTATATCTATATCATTATTTATTTGTTTTTGGGTGTGGATGATAGGGTGGTCCTGTATACGTAAGTTGTGTAATATCGCTTCCGTAAATGTAAGTTATGAAATCATAACAGCTTGCTTTCAGTTTGTGAATATTTTGGTACTACAAGATTTCAAGCAATATACATTTGGATCTCCACATTCATGGGTTTTACAGTCACCATTTTTATTATTTGTGAGGTTGTACCACTGTAACTGCACAACAACCCTGTCTTCAGGAGGCAAGTGGAGAGTGTAGCCAACATTGCCCACATCACTTCCTCCTCCAGAAGTTGAGCCTGCCCTATGAACATTAACATAGCAGCCCTATTCTCAGGAGATAGGGGAGGTGAAAGATCACCACCCACACTATCTCCACCCCCAAGGTGGGGCTGCCCTATGAACACTCACAAGGTAGACAGGAGCTGAGCAGGATGGTGGTCATTACTCTCACCTCCCAGAGATAGAACTGCCCTCTGAACAAGCGTGACTGGTGGGGATGAGAGACAGGACCTTCTCAGTGGTGGTTCCTCGGCTGTGGAACTCCCTCCCCAGTGACACCTGGCAGGCTCCATCCCTTCTGGGTTTTGGAAAAAAGCTGAAGCCCTGGCTGTGCTCACAAGCATTTAAAGAATAAGTTTCTACAGCTTCGACACGGTGTGGATTAAGGATTATGCACAAGGTTTTTGGATGAATTGAATTATGCACATTATATGTCTTAAGTTTTGTATACTGTCTCATGTGTATTAATGCTCAATGTAAATTGTTCTTTAGCTGTTGTGTTTTAACTATA
Organism: Anolis carolinensis; assembly: GCF_035594765.1. Lineage (NCBI taxonomy): Eukaryota > Metazoa > Chordata > Lepidosauria > Squamata > Anolidae > Anolis > Anolis carolinensis. Next base: position 23,963,771 of record NC_085845.1, on the reverse strand, counting down.
TTGTTGTTTTTATCGGCATTGAATTTTTGCCAGATCTGTAAGCCGCCTTGAGTCCCTTCGGGTGAGAAAGGCAGGATAGAAATGACGTAAATAAATAAATAAATAAATACATGGCAGCCTTGTCCTCAGAAGGAAAGATGAGACGAGGGATCACCACCCGTATCTTGCCCAGCTCCTAAAGATGGGGCTGCCTTTGAACATTCACACAACATTCCATTTTCCAGGAGATGGATGGGAGAGGTGAGTCATTACCACCCATGTTGAACACACCTCCCAAAGATGCTGCCAGTCTTTATGCAATCTTTGGGAATTGTGCAGAGCATGGGCAATGATTCATTACCCTCTGTTCACTTCTTGAGAAATGTTCATAAAGCAATCCCATCTTCAAGAACTGGGCATAGCACAGGAATGATCCCATCCCCACCCACCAGCTGAGGATGGGGCAGCCGTGTGAGTATTTACATAGCAACTCCCATCTTCTGGAGGCAGGTGCAGCTTGGGTGGCGATGATTCCCCCTCCTGCTCACCTCTTGAGGATGGAATTGGTGTGTCAATGTTAACATGGCAGCTCATCTTCAGGAGCTGGAGTCGGAGTAGGAGTATTCCCCCATTGCTGCTCACTTCCTGAGGACAGGACTGGTAAGTGAACAGGGCAGCCCCATCTTTGGGAAGTAGAGCAAAACTGCCCTGTGAATGAGCACACAGCACGGCACCAGTCTTTGGTAGCAAGGAGCAGCTATGTGGAACAGCCAGGCTAGCATTCTCTGTGATTGCCATGTATTGCCACTGCTGTGCCCAGTATATTTTATTTGCGGTTCTCCCATTTCAGGGTTTTTACACCCTTAACCCCCATAAATGTGGAGGACTGATTGTATGTGATCAGCTGTTTAAGCAGATTTTACTGAAGATATGATAACTCTTTATCCTGTTTTTACTGTATCCCCATCTGTCCTCTAAAAGCCACTTTAGAAAATCAGAGGACTGTCAGGGGTGGTTTTTAATGTGTCTTGAGAGATTACCAGAAATTTAGACCTAATGTTTTCAGGCAAACAGCTGGTGTTTGAGCAGTAGTAATAGTAGCAGCGTCTGCATGCCTTCTTTTGTAGTAGTAGTTGTATGCTTTCTAATAGTTTCCATCATGGTATGACCCTGTCAGGGGATTTTTTTAAGTAATATTTGTTCAGAGAAGTTTTGTGTTAACTTTCCTCTGAAGCAGAGAGAGTGTGGTTTGCCCAAAGTCATCAAGTGGTTCTCCATGGCTAGGCAGGGAATTTAAATCCTGTTCTCCGAAGTCCTAGTCCAATATTCAAACCATTGCATCATGATGGCTTGTTACAGACTCTTTTCATCCCAGTAAGTTTAGATGTGACCCTGTCTTTGGAAATTTAATCCAGTCTTGTCAAAATTGTTCTCCTTTTTCTTTGAAATTATACTATATGCCTTATTTTTTAATTTTACTTGAGACAAAATTTGTTGTAGACTTTAGATATGTGCTTCACTAATCTTATTTTAACATTGAGTATTTTAAGAGATTTTTTGTCTAAGCAGAGAATTAATTTCAAATTCGCTGCCTGGCAAGGTTTTGTAGTTTGTCCTATGTAGATTTTAACATCTCCTTCTCTTCGCTGTCTTTCTCTTCTTTATATACGAGTCTCTTCCTCAAACCTGAGAGTAAAGGTAGCTTGAGAGAATATTTTTTTTCTTTCCAGACCTAAAAATGGAAGGTATTAGGTAAGTTAGGTTTAGGCTTAGAACAAAGTTGTATGTGCTGTCATTGGAAACAAAACCACAGTATGACTTGTGACAGGAAATAGTCAAATAGAAAACATCCAAAACTAAGAAAAGGGAAGTACTCTGTTTTTCCAACTCTTCTTGCATTGTCTTTAACAGTTTAAAGTTGCTAGATTCTATATATAATACAGCTTGTCCTGCTTAGTGTTGTAGAAGGGGTGTGTGTGTGTTAAATCTGCCAAGGGTACTTTACCTAACTAACAGAGTGCAAATGGATTATCTTGTATGGAGGCTGGCAATACTATGTCAGTTAATATTTCTAGTTCATCATCTATTTTTCTCCCATGTCACAGATGGAGCTATTTTATACATCCTTAGAGAATTATACCTCTATAGTGATGTCCTTTGGGTGAAATAAATGTTAAGTTGTTCATTAATAAGCAATTGATCCTGTAGTAGATCTCTGACAACTGATTTAGGGAATAGTGACTGGCATCAGGGGAAATCCTTGGTTTGTTCCAGATTTCAGAAGACATAAATCATACCAGTCAGTTGTCATTAAATGCCCACAACACAAATAAGTTTAACTGTAGGCAACATGAAATGGCTCTGCAGAGACTGTTGTTATATATTTCAGAGATTTGTCACCTGACAGCTTTTACTATTTATGTCTTGGGTCTTTATAAATGATCGGCCCTTGATAACCCCCCCCCCCCCCCAATTTTTAGATGTTTTGTGACTCTTCTCAGCATCTTCCCCAGCAGTAGCTCTCAGCTGGATTGGTTATGAGAGCTTGAAACCAACAGAATTAGAAACATGTATGGCTTGCTGTATGCTAGCGCAATTCCTTTGCTATGTTGTGAATAAAGAAATGAACCATCTGAGGTCAGTTAAAAAAATCATGAAAAAATACACAAAAAATATACATTATCAAAATAGCCCGTTAACTGCCCGTAATCCAATATGGCATTTTTCAGTGGTGGCAATGAAAGGCAAAAGATGTTCAAGTATGAATCCCTCCTATCAATAGGGAGAGTTTCTATGAAGGGGATATGTGCTGTTTCAGCTGTATTTTCAGTTTGCCATATGAACAATGTAATGTGGGGTGTGCTTAACTTAATGAGCACTTTTCTTTATAGAATGTATTCATTTATCAGTATCCTTCCCTCCTTGTACGTTATCACAAATCAGTCCTTTGATTCTAGAGTTTTATAATAAAGAGAAACAGTGATAAAATTTCTCCAAAGTTATCCCTCTCTCTTTTTAAAGAGATTTTTTTGACCCCACCAAAACACACAAAACTAATACACAATATAGAGAAAGAGGGACCATTTTTTGTTCTTGTGATGGGACATCTTTTTTTTTTTGCCCTTGCCTATTTTTCTGGACAACTCTGCAGAGCCTCTAGCTTGTGAAGACATTTGATGGCTAGTTACTTCAGGCTTATTTTCAGAAAAACGTGCTTTGTGTTTGGAACTCGCTCCCTAGAGAGATCAGGCAGGCCCCTACCCTCCTCTCCTTCCGTAGGAGCTTAAAAACCTGGCTCTTTCAAAAGGCCTTTAATACTTAATTTGGTGTCGGACTGATCTATCTGCCCATTTTATAATAGCCCCATTCTCGAGGTGTTGCCAATACTATATTGCACTTTGTCCATTTCAACTGTGAAATTACCTTCCCCATTTCAGCCCATTTTGGCACATGTTGCACTTTGCCTGGGTTCTATGAATTAGTCTCCAGTGTTAATATTGTATGTTTTATGTTGATTTTAACGATTGTTTTTACTGTAATTGATGTTTTTATTGGATAACTGTTTTATTGCTGTGTTTTGATATTTGATTGTTTTATCGGGCAAGGCCCCATGTAAGCCGCCCCGAGTCCCTTCGGGGAGATGGGGCGGGGTATAAAAATAAAGTTATTATTATTAAAGTTATTATTATTACATGCTTTGTTCTTCTGAGTAAAAAGGAAGGATACTCCTTAACGTGGAACTGAAATTACTAATTGGCCCACTAGCCAGAGAATGTCAACAAATTGCTTAAAATATGTGAGAATCTTAACATGTTAATGGCATTCCAACAATATTTCATTCCTGTACTATAAATGTATTGGACAACAACCCCTGTTGTGCACTGTAGTCTTGTATATTCAGGTAAATCTTGATCCATTTTGTGTCCCGACTTTTGGTGGGTGCCCCCGATCCATTTTTAGGGAGTCTCCCAAAATTGGGAGGGCAGATATCTGTTTTCGCTTTTTGGTGCCAAAATATCCGTTTTCTTTCGGCCCATTATTGGTGGGGAGGGGGGTTCCCACCCAGGCTCCCCTTTCTGGTGCACGCTTTAAAAAGGCTTTTAATCAGTGTTTGCCTCACCTGCATCTGGGGAGTCGAAGGGCTCCTTGACTGGGGCTGAAGACACCCCCAAAACTAGCCAGCTCTGTCGCCATTTCTTGCTGCAGTTTCCCCCTTCAATTGGGAAACCTACCATGCGCCCCTTCTGCGGTCTCTTCATCAGAGCTAGAGGCGGACCCACAGTGGGATTCTTGGCACAGGGCTAGGGCACACCACATTTGCTGGTGGCTTGCCAGGGCTTGCCCTCCATTGCGTTTGCTGTCAGCCTTGCTCCGCAACTGTGCAGACCCAGAAAGGCCCTGGCAGGCGCGTGCGTTCTGGGCTTGCATGCCACACACACACATACTCTTCTTGGAAAGAAGAGAGCTCTCGAAGGAACAAAAGAAACAAAATAAATGAATGAAACGGGAGAAACGAATTTCGTGCACATGACTAGACACAGTCATATGTGTGAATATCATGGGTGTTGTTGTCCAGCATCTTGAGGCCACCATGTTGGAGAAGATTTTTATATTACAAAACTACATTGTAGCAACTTTACTTCATATGTTACCAAGAGATCTATTCATCCGAAAGTGATAGCTATAGACCTTTCCCCAGAGGAAGTACAAGTTCAATTTTTATGATTTCTGGTCTAGCACTTTATTGGTTTTAGTTGATTCAGGATTCATACTGAAAACCTATTTGACAATGAAGATATATCTGTGTGTCCATCAACTGCTGCAACAGAAGACTGAACCTTGTATTTGTGCTAAGGGATATAAAACAAATTGTTTTATTTTGATTACATAGATTAGAGGAAACAGTATGAGTGAAGGGTCTCTGTAGTTATCCTGTAACTCTGAAGAAGGTAGTGATTTCTTTTTCATCTTTCACTCGACGTTTTCAGGATCCTGCTGAAAATACTAACTGGTACTGCCAGTTGGGAAAGCCTTTTTTTGCTCCTCATTCAATCTCCCCTTCTGCTGTAGGGAGTGAGGATGAAAACCACAAAGGCAGTGCATGAAAAATTTGAGAGCTGATGAGTCCCAAAATGCTAGTTTCACACTTTGCTCGCCTACATTGGGATGTGAAAACAAATGGGAAGTCAAGCCTCTCAGCAGAGATTGTGGCTCATCTAGATTTCAAAGCACTAACTTCTGGTTGACAGCTCAACTTCTGGCTAAGCACACCTGGCTTTGTTCCCCTCTCATTTTCCCTGTGTGAAGAAGACAGGCTGAGAACAAAGCTGGATGATGGATCATAGCACCTTCTGGAAAAGCTCCAATTGCTGCTTTGGCTGGGAAGCTGGTAATTTTGGGAGGCTCTGATGCCACTGGGACTTGACGGGTTTAGAATCTGCTCTCCAGCTGTATACTAGGATATAAATGGATAATCTTTTCTTGGTCAGTAGGGAAAAAATCGGTAACAGTTCAAATATCAACTTTGTCCTCTATTAACAATATGTCTATATGTTTTCTCATTTATTATTAAAATAATTTGTTAATTTCATTTTAATTCTATAAAATCTTTGTAATATATATAGTTTAATATGAGAAGAAAATGTATGATAATTGCAACAATTCCTAAATACTTAAGTATGTGATCTTTAACATGTTAAACATCACTCCAGTATTTTGATAATATACAATTTAAACAGTAAACAGTGAACGCTTAATGGTGTAAGGATTTTTTTTCTTTTGTATTACAAGCCCAGAAATTATCACAAGAATTTTTACATTTACTTTTGATATATTGAGCTGCATATTCACAATGACTGTGATCCAGACATTTAAAAATTATGCAATGAATAATGCAAAACACAATTTAGTGTAATCCTATAAAATATATTAAAAAAATTAAAAAATACTTTTGATAGTGACAGTTCTTCAATAAGCTTAATGAATGATAGACTCCTTTATAAAGTGCCTCATCCTTTTATGTCTAAAACAGATATTAGAAAGATTACATTGTACTAGAATAAAATTAAATTACAATTACATGTCAGTCTTTGTGCATTTCAATATTTGAAACAGAAATCTACAAGGAGTATGATTGGATGTTTAGGGATTTTAATGAAAGAATGTTTAGATTTTAGCAGGAAGCAATTATCATATCAGGAGCGTAGCTAAGATGAACACCTGACTTGAAACATGTGAGGATGCTGCTTATCAATGAAATCCCTGATCTAAGTTTCTCTCCATGTATATCCAAAATGAAAAAGCAGTGTGTGGCCCTTTTCTTTTAGGGGTGAGAGGAAGACTAGACATGAGGAGTAAGCTGTATTCACATATCTCCCAACAAGTCTGATCTAGAATTTTTCTAGAGAAAAAGATCCTAAGCCTTTTATAGCATTTGACAACTGATAACTTTTTACAAGAATTCAGATTTGGCTGGTTTCCCCTTTTAATTCCTTTTGGGGCGGGGGTGAGGGATGATTCTTGCACACAGTTTCTTTAAATAATTCAGATTGATTTACTTAAGTCTTAATAACTGTTTGGAAATGAGATATTGTCAAAAATTGTGCCATGCAAGCTGAAGCCTTTGAGCTGAATTAGGATAGCTTATTTAACATCTTCAGATATAGTATAAGGATGATATAGAGATATTGAAATCTTTTTGCCAATATTCAAGTGAGTGCACAACTGTACTGACATCTCAGTATTTGTTTTCATATAGTTTAATGTTTTTGAGGTAAACACAAGAATATGAAATTCTGTTTCAGATCCCTGCAATCTAACAAGCAAATCAGGCTGGAAGTTCCCGATTAAAGCTTTTAAAAGGTAGAAGTAAAGGGGGAAATGGCATGCATGCTTTGATAGTGCATCTTCCTCTTGAATATGAAGGAAACTTTTAAGAGAGGACAACTCTTGAGAAAAAATTATATGTGTGGGCATCTATCTGGATTTGATCTATGAACATGAGAATAAGGAAGTCTAATACAATAATGATAATGACCTCTGGTCAATGGCACCATAAATGCTTTTCATGCAGAAAATCCTAAATTCAAACCTTGGCACCTCTAGCCTGAACCGTAGAGAACGCCCAGTCATTGTATCACTACTGCACTAGATGTACTGAGATGTAAGGCAATTTTTCTGTTTTCTTAGTTTTATAGTATGATTTTTTTTATGATTTTTCTCATAGCCAACAAGCATCTGTCACATTTGGAATGTTTTGGAATTGGTCCACTTTCTGTTTTCTAAAGGTCATATGTTTCACCTTGTATTAAATGCACAGAAACAAAATAGATGCACTTTTTTGTTTACCAAAGAAAGAGATAGGAAATGTTCTTGGTTGTCAGAAAGTAGAGCAATAATCTATATAGTTCAGTAGCCCAGAGGTCTATGACATACCCTTTGCAAAGTAAAAGGCTTCATTACACATTACACCTTCTCCCTCAGCCTAGAGTTGATCCATACTAGAATTATAGATCTCTCCATGCATTGTTTTAAAATGATTTGAAATATTTATGTCTTTCCCATTAAATAATCTATGCAGAAATATAAGTAAGGTAAAGGTTTTCCCCTGACGTTAAGTCCAGTCGTGACTGACTCTGGGGGTTGGTGCTCATCTCCTTTTCTAAGCCGAAGAGCCGGCGTTGTCCGTAGACACCTCCAAGGTCATGTGGCCAGCATGATTGCATGGAGCGCCGTTACCTTCCTGCTGGAGCGGTACCTATTGATCTACTCACATTTGCATGTTTTCGAACTGCTAGATTGGCAGGAGCTGGGGCTAACAGCGGGCACTCATTCCGCTCCCGGGATTTGAACCTGGGACATTTGGTCCACAAGTTCAACAGCTCAGTGCTTTAACACACTGTGCCACCAGGGGCCCCATGCAGAAATATACATCATAAAAAAGGATTTGTTTTAAAACCATACTTATCAACAACATTCCCTAATGTACAATAACAACATTGGTAGCAATAAAATATTGAAACAACAAAAAAGACACAGGGCCATGAAATAGCTTCTACCTATATGCCTTCTGAAATGCAAGAGGACACCCCCTCCTGAATCTCATTGCTTAATATGGAATTCTGTTGCATCTAAGGAAGTCTTTGTAATTTCCAAGCTCTAGTTCTCCAGGTATTTCGGACCAACTTCCAGAAGCCTCAGCTGCCTTGGACAATAATCAGGGATTCTGGGACCTGAAGTCCAAATCATCTGGAAGACCAGTGTTTGTGAAACACTATATGGTCTCCTATTGAAATTAGGTGGTGGAAGAGCCCACAGGAGGACCTCCAAAGAAGATCGGGATAAGCAGGTTCAAGCAGAAGAATTCATATTGGAGAGTTAGCATCCACAGGGCAGTACAGTCTGTGGCTCTTCAGTTGTTATTGAACTGCACCTCTCAGCATATTCTAGTCAGTGTAGTCAATTATGAGGAATGCTGAAAGATGCTAGAGAATATTTGTGGATAATTGTGTAAATGGTCATCTATTCAGGTTTTGCTTGCAAAACTATGTCTAAAACTATGTTTCTGCACTTATCTCTGTTAATGTTGACTTGCAGCCAGCATAACTAAACTTTAAATCTGTATTTGGAGCTGATATGGAAGAAATCAAGGTTTGATACTAGTAGTTCACTAATAATGATAGAGTCGAATACCAGTTTATGTTGTAGTAAACTAAATTGTGTTCAATAATACTTTGTGTGTTGTGTGTATGAGTATGTGCTTGCAAGTTTTCTGTTGACTTATGGCAACTTCATTAATTTTATAGGGTTTTCCTAGGCAAGAAATACAGAGATAGTTTTTTTCCACTTCCAACCTTTGAAGTATAGCTTATACCATCTAGTATTCATTGATGGTCTCACATCCAAGTGTTAACTAGGGCTGACCCTGACCATGCTTAGCTTCCAAGATTTCATGTGATTTGATGCCTTTGAGGTATTATTCTGATTGCAGTCTTAAATTGCTTTTTATTCCTTGGTTTGCTAGAAAAGAAACTGTCTAATGAAGGGTTCTTACAGAAAATGTGGTATTGAATCTTTGGGTGCCCTTTTATGGCTTACAAAGTATTTATAGTCTGTAAAATGTCATAATTGAAAAAAAAAATCAAATAAGTTTTACCTCACTATGCAAAATATAGACACCAAAGCAAACGTAACACAGTTTAGATAACTAAAGCTGTAAATTGCATAGATGATTACTTCCAAGGTGTGCTGTCAGTCATCATCATTGATTTGCTGGATTAAAAGCAAGTGTTAATTTTATAATATATATCTACTATCTCATTGGCTTGTTTGTTCTTTTTGTATTTTTTTTTCGTGATGTGATTAACATTTTTATTTCCAAACTTTCTGCTGTGCCTAAAACATTTTTAGATAGTAAGTGAACAGGAACAATTATACATAATGCATCATGCAACCATACGATCTCAGTTGGAACTGTAATAGAAAAATAAAAATATTGTTGTAATGTGACAATAAAACTATTGCTGTAATGTGCATGATTGGTGAAGGTGCTTTCAAAGAGAATAGTCCATTCATACATTTTCAGTAGTACTAGAATTCTTGGAATGAATAATTGGGATGTTAAAAACAAAGGTTCTTGATATTAAAAAGACTAGGTCATATTATATCACAGTTATTAGCTAACAACATTAAACATGGATTGTACAATATACAGGGAACATGTATCCTGTACATTAAACTGTCCAGAGAGTTAATAGACATTTGATAAAGGGAGTTCCAATTTTGGTGAATCAAGCAGATTGCCTTTTAAACTGGCACACATATATATGAAAGACAAAAGGGGAATCTTTCCCAGTACAAGGGCTGCATGTATAATTTGATTCTATCCATGCACTGATAATTTAAATTTGGGGAAATAACTTAGAGATGGAGAAAACATAAACAGGGAACTGAGCCAAGAGATGAGCGATTTGGAGGAGATGTTGACATGGTGAATGATGAGGCCAGGTGGGTCCATCTGGCCAGAAGAATGAAGTCTTGCCAGCCATGATTTAACCTTCATATCCTTAGTTCATTGATTGTGCATGCAACATAATGTGTTTCTTGGATGATTATAGTTTTAGCATGCCAACTGAATTCTGTATGATGGTAGAATTGCAAACTTTTTGGAGAAAGGACGCCTCTCTCAATCAGGAATAATTAGAAGAAGTGACGTTGACCTAGTTGAAATCTCTATAAATGAGATAGTGAATAGATATTTTTGACCTGTCCCTACCTCCAGTCCTCTGTCCAGATTCCTCCACAGTTCTATAGTGTCTCCCAACAGTTCAAATAAGGGACAGCAACTCTAAACCAGTAGATGGATAACTACCAGTGTTTGAGGGTTACAAAAATACCATACCCTTCCTGAAAAGTGTGTGTATGGGGGGAGCATTCTGCTTTCCCAACTTTCACAGGCCCAGGAGAGGCCTTTGTTTAAACAGAAAATAAACTGAAGAGTTTATTTTAATTTCTGGTTTGATAAAGTAAAATCATGTAGCATTGGCCTTCCATATCCACAGATTTTGCATCAACCAAGAGGGGGCTAATTGCCAAAACTGACCATGTACAAGGGTTTTTCTTAACAAAATGATTATATAAATAGGTGAGTTGAAAATCAAAAGGCTTGCATTTAACTCCAAAGGATTGATGAATATCTAAATTCAGCCTTTTGCATAAAATTTCAAAATATAATGAAAATGTAATTAAGGAAAGTTGGATTCCAAAGATAGTCAAGTAAAATACAACAGTTGATGCATGTCTTAACTTTTCTTATATAACTTCTGCCATTATTTTGTCTCTTCACAACAGAGATTATGTGAATTCCTTCTGTTGCCCTGCACATTGTAATTTATTTATTTATTTGCTACATTTATATGCCGCCCTTCCTACCCCGAAGGGGACTCAGAGCGGCTTACAAATTAAATTTACATACAATATTATATTATTAGCATAGTACAATACTGGTAATAAATTACTATATTGTACTGTATCAATATATTGCAATATTATTAGTAATATTACATGTAAAATATAATATATAATTAATATTATATTGTATTATTAGTATTATATTGTAATAAAATTGTAATTTTATAAAGGGTAGGGTTTTTCTTAAAAGGCGGCTTCTGAAAATAAAAGCATTAATGTACATTAAAATATGAGAGATATTTCAGTACAATGTAGAATGAAATTGGGTATCTGGAAGTTCAGATGGAGGGCTTAGCTGTACCTTCTACAGTATGTTTGTGTTTGTAACATTGGATAGTTAACCTAGAATTATCAGCATTATTAATACCAATCTTTTTTTGATGTTGATTAAAAATATTAATACAGCAACCTAGCAGAAAGAGTTTATAAATGATGGAAGACTAAATGTTTTAGCTTAATTGGAAACTATTAAATTTGAAGTAAACAGGTCTATCTTGGATAATAAATTAACACTCTTCAATCGGAATGAAGCAAGAACTGTTAAATAAGAATGGCTGAGTAAGGGAATACATTATCACTTCACGCTCAGTCTATAATCGTAAATAATCACCTGCCTTTTTAAAAAGAGGTAAATTAAATGTCCTAATGTTAGACTAAGTCTCTTGTGGTGTTTTTTCTTGTATTCATTTAGAGCAGTGGTGGGATATTTGCAGCATTATGTTGCTGAAATTAAACTCTCAGCACTTCTAGCCAGAATAGGAATTCTGGAAGTTGAAAGTCAGCAATATTTTCTGCACATTTTCTAGTTAGCGGAATTGTGTAGAGTTGACCTTCTATAGATTCAACCATCCACAACTTGAAATATCTCCCCTGCCTGTCAACCCAATCCAAAAAAACCAAAACTTTATTTTGCCATTTTATAAAAAGAACATCATCCATGGGTTTCGGTATCTGTGGGAGACCTTGGAATCAAACTTCAGCAGATAATAAGGGCCCACTTTATTTTATGTATGTATGTATGTATTTATTTATTTATTTTGTATACCGCTCTTCTACGCCAGGGGGACCCAGAGCAGTCTTACACAATGGCAAAATTAAATGCTACATATAATACAAAATGTAGTAAAAACCAACAATCGTAAAACACACTTAAAAACCAATATCATATCCAATTAAAACAGTAAAACACCATGTGACCATTACAACAGGCCGATTAGAATTGAGCCAAAAGTTAGAGCCAGTCCGTATTCAATTTCACATTAATCCAACGAATACATCAGGCCATATCAACCCATATCCTAGAATGGGCCGAAAGCCTGGGCCCACATCCAGGTCTTCAGCTGCTTCCTAAAAGACATGAGTTTTTGTTTTGTTTTGTTTTGTCTTGTTTTATTTAATTGATGAGTGCTATTTTTCCATAATGGATATAGCATTTGCAGTAGCCATGACACTGTTTGCAGGGAATTTTAGAACACATTTTTACTGTGTGTCTATTGTCTCATTCAAATAGTTCAGGAATTGAAGTTTCTCCAATATACTATCCTGACATGTGAATTAATGCAAAAATTGTTAAAACAAAACAAGGAGTGAATACAGCTTTGCAAATACATTTATTATACGTGTTCCTATCTTAATATTTTTCTAGCTTTCTTCCTGCTTATAAATAGATGAAATGAAAAGAAAACAAAGGAAACATCCCCAAATGCTAAAATTCAGGCCTGTTACTGCCAGAGATGGGTACCAAGTAGGAAGAATGGCCCTTGGATTCTGGAGTTCACCCAAGACTGCTACAAATCCCAGAGAATTAGGAATTAATCCTTAGCCTTTGAATATATGCAGAATTCATTCCCCATGACAGTATTCAAAGAGGAAGATTTTTTTCAGGAAGATTAATGGTTTGCAAAAATCAATTGGGAATTATTGTGAAATATGTGGCAGTGTTCTACTGTTGGTATTCAGTTTCATTGGGATTTTATACTTGTAGTCTAGTTGCTCATAAGCTTTTGGGGATCATGTACCCCTTTGAGAATATGATGATATCTAGAGGCATCCTATCTAATGAGAAAAGCACTTAATTTTTAAAGTAGCAGGGAGAAAATAAAAGGGATTTTTTTGCAACCCATGAAACCCACCACAGTTAGGAAACCTTGTTCTTGTTAGTGTTCAGTAACTTTTAGACCACAAGCTGAACATGTCAACATTGTGATGTGGCTGCTCAAAAAGCCAATAGTGTCTAGATTGTCTGCTTTAGTCAGAGCTCACCTGAAATGCTGTGTCCCATTCTGAACACCACAGTTCAGGAAGGATATTGACAAACTGGAAGTTGTATGGAGGAGGGAGACCAAAATGATCAAAGGTTTGGAAACCAAGCTGTATGAGGAACAGCTTATAGTTGTAATATATTCAGTTTAGAGAAAAGAAGGCTGAGATGAGACATGTTTAAATATTTGATATGATGTTACATTGAGGAGGGGATAAACTATTTTTTTTCCTGTTGCTCTGGAGACCAGGACAGTGGAACAATGGATTCAAATGGCAGGAAAAGAGAATTCACTTAAACATAAGGAGAAATTCCTGATGGCAAGATCGGTTTGGCAGTGGATTTTGCTGCCTAAGAGCATCTCTGGAGGTTTTTAGGCAGAGGCTGGATGGCCTTTCATTGTGCTTTCCCTGCATGGCAGGGGGGTGGACTGGAGGTCCTTCTGGTTTCTTCCAACTCTATGAACCTATGATGGGTTTTTTTTGTTAAATTGTATGTATGTCTTGGTCTATGTATAGTGTATAAAAGCTAGAGCTGTATCAGCCTTTTCAGCTATCTGATGTAATAAACTGACAGATCCAATCCCCCTCTACTCCCAGTATGCCAGGAAATGGTACTATATTTATGCCTATTGACTATTACTATTTGTTTCTTTCTGGGAAACCTGTTGAGTACTGACAGCCAGCTTGACACTGGTTCACAGGCTGTCACTTTGAATAGCATTGTCTTATAGTATAGAACTATTATTTTACAATGCTTTTCCTGCTTCCATTGACACTTTCTTCAATGTTACAGGACGCTCCACCACCAGGATCCTATGATGTTCAAAAATCATATGAAAAATCACAGTGTAAAACCGAATATTTGCCTCCACGAACCTTAATGGCTAAAAAGAGACATACTTCCTTTCTCAGTGGGACATTTAGGGAAAGGGTATCAAGGACTGAAATGAATTTGCCAGGTATGTCAAATACATTTTTTAACAAAATCAGTATAAAATTGTAAGATTTTAATAAAAGAATACATATATAGGCAGTCCCCGAGTTACAAACATCTACAACTCATAGTTAAGAATGAGGGTAAGACGACAGGAAGTGAGAGAAATATACCCCTCAGAAGGGAAATTCACTCATGAAAGTGTTATCATGGAGAAAAGGTGTCTCAATTGAAGATTTATCCCCAGTCCTTGTTTCCATAACAAGCTGATTTTTTTCAAAATCCAATGACAGGAATAAAGTGAGGTGAAATCTTCTGAACAGGGGCACAGACAGTAAAACGCACCACAGACGTCTTAACTCTTCCCTATGCTATCCAAAGCTTGTGTGTATGTGTATATGGCTAGAGTTACATTTGTTCCAACTTCCATACAAAGTCAACTTAAGAACAAGCCTACATAACCTTGTTTGTAGCTTGGGGACTGCCTATATATTAATTATTTTCAAAGGTTTCAGGAGATCTCCGATTACCACATCTGCTTTTTAGTTTTTAAAAAGAGATATTTTAATATACTTTAACCATTTTCTTTAATGTACAGCAGTACTGTTTTAATTTGAAGGTAAATCTATCTTAACCATGTTCCTTGAATGACTATATCTCTGTACATACCTGCAAACTTTTCTTGGTTGCAATGAAACATCTTATCTACTTTAACTTTGACTCTGTTCAGCTGGATAAATTTCTGTCACCTCAAAAGAAGTGACCAAGAAACTAGCATGTTTACAGAGAAGTGCAAAGTTTATAGGAATAAAATGTGGGTAGTGGAGTGCTTTAGTAAGGCTATGAGCAACAGAATAAAAATATGAGTTTTTCCAGAAAGAGATTTTATGGGAGAGAGGAACTAACATAAAAGACAGTTTATTATTGAAGGCTGTCCCACAAAAGATAGGGGAGAAGTGGAATAGAAGTAGCAGAGGAAAAGAGGCTGTGTGCAGATGCTTTGTGAATTCATTGTTATACAGTGGAATCCAGAAACTTGGTAAAAGTGAGAAAGGAAACAGTCACACCTGTCCTATCCCTTTTTTCTGAAAACTGTTTGAAATGAAAGGAAGAGTTGACATTCTTACTCTCAGGGTAAATCTAAAGAGAGACAGAAGTATGAGCTTTTCAAAGCAAAAGATGTGGGATGCTGGAGTACAGAAAAGGACACCTAGACCGTGGCGTTCTAGAGGTTGTCAAGTTCTGAGTATTGCAAACGAGCTCTGCTAAGAAGAACGACCTGACAGTAGAGCTGTTTGGCAGTAGAATATGTGCCTTCATAGTATGGTGGTCCTTCTTTGGAGGTCTTTAAAAAGAGACTGGGTGACAATCTCTTTGGAAATGCTTTGACTGTGTGTTCCTCATGGCAGGGGATTGGGCTGCTTGGCCCTTGTAATCTCTTCCAGTTCTATGCTGGGACAGGAGAATTCCCCCACCCTCTCTCTCTCTACACACACACACACACAAGCATACATATTCATGTATGATATGTATGTAAATATTTCCAAAAAAGTGTTTGCTATCTGTTCGTTGGAGAAGATCTTTTGCACAGCAATATGTATATAACTGTAGATTTCTGAGCAAACCTATTTTAGCACTGTGAGACAATTGTATCGAAATGAAAGTTGAAGTATTTTGTCAGCAGATGTTCATTTGTGTTTCAATAATTATAGTAACCTAATATAAAAATTACTTGAGCTAACTTAATGAAACTATTATCAAATGATGTGGCTCTCATTATAAAGCAGCATATTCTGATAACCACTTTGCAAATGGTTTTGTGATTTACCCTACATGAAATGGAGGACAGGTTATTACAGATAAGGCAAAAGAAATGATATTTATGGCTAGAATCCAAAGATGTGTTTATATCAACAGAGAATGGTTTGCTGGCTGATTGGGTTTGGATCTCCACCACTACAATTTTATGTGCATTTAAGACTGTTAAATATTGCAACAGTGTTGTTCTCTCTCCTCCTGCATTAATGTTCTACCACCTTTGTCTAATGAAGTGAGCTTTGAAGGATAGCTTTTTTCACACTTTCTAACTGGTTTAATTTTTATTTATATATTTCCCCCATTTTAACCCCTCCTTCCTCAACCTCGAAGGGGACTCAAGGAGGCTTCACATATAGGCAACTATTCAATGCCTTAAAACAGCATACAGTTAAAAACATTTGAATTAGGAATTAATATTAATGCACATTAAAACATTTTAAAACATTACATTCACTGTTAAAAATCACGCAGTCCACAATAATAACATGGGGCCATTCCAGTAGTCATTGCACATAATCTATATTTATTTATTCTTTGAAGGTTTGTATAAATGATACAGTGCTGATAATGTATCACCAATGAGCATTTTATAGTTAACGTTTCTTGGTGGGCTCTAATTTGTGGAGTCACCATAGTCTGAATTCGTTTCCCATCTGATCTTGTAAGCTAAGTAGGGACAGCACTGGTTAGTACATAGATGGAAGACCATCAATGAATACCAGGTAATGTAAACTAGATTACAGAGGTAGTAACTGGAAAATCATCTCTGAGTATTTCTTGCTTAAGACACACCTGAATTTCGTGCATAAGAAAACCCAGGCAACATGAAGGCACAGACATGCATTCACAATTCATGGGATCACCATAGGCTGAAGCTGACATGACAGCACATAACAATAACAATATAACACATAATGTAGGTTGAAGCTGTCTTGAAATCACATAACAGCAAATCATAATTCACCAAGGTTTTCATCTGAATAACATGCGCAGGATTGATATGTAAGCCATCTTAAACAGAATTAATTTGTGATCCTAGCATTTGGATAAAGTAAACCTACAGTACAACTACCATATCCGTATGGGATATGTTCCCAGGCCTATTGAAAAACCGCGGATAGGAATGAACCCTATTAAAATGAATGACATCAGTCAAAAACATACTATAGAATCATGCTAGAGGATTAAAAAATACATAGAAATAATATCTCTAGACATTTGTGAGTCCTCCAGCATTAATTGTTAGTATCCGATGGAAGCATACCATAAAATCATGCTGGAAAACCTAGAATCATAGAGTTGGAAGAGAACTCATAGGCCATCCAGTCCAAACCCCTGCCAAGGAGGAAGAAAATGCTTATAGAGAACATATTATTTTGGGCACATGTGAGTGAAATTTCAGGTACTGGTCATGCAGTGGAGCCATGCTTTATATTTGAGTCTTTGTATTTTTATGAAAAAAAATCATTATAAAAATACATTAATGTGAACACAAAGAAGGCAATTCTTTATTTGGAATTACCCAGTCCATAATATGTACTGACTTGCTTACCTGTTCTCATCCATTACTATCTTTGCTACTTTGTATTTGGTAGCTGATTTGAGACGTGTGCAGCACAGTCTACTTCCTATGTGTTTGATGTTGAACAAATAATTAGTCATAATGTGGAGCAGTGCACTTCACCATAATTCATTCATTGTGTTAGTTACAAAAGCCACTGTTTGAATCAGCATCCCAAACTCATTATGCTTCTTGGCACATTCCTACAGGAAATTACTTTAGGTAACAAATAGAATTTATCTTCAGAATTAATTGGACAGATCACATAAAGGTAGTTGTGTCCACTTTTCCTATGACTTCACCCAGTACCTTCTTATATAAAAGTTACTGTAGTGTGAAAACTAATTATTTCTTCTATTTGCTTGTTGGCTTGTGATATTACATTTCAAAATAGTTGAAAGTCTTTACATCAGAACTCTTCTAGAGTTTAAGCAAGCAGCTCAAATCCCAATGTTCATGCAGAGTTTTCTAGTTTTTCTTCTCTGACATATAACATGGCCTGGTATATAGACTTCACAAAACATAGGACCAACCTTTGGAAAATGCACTCACTTACAAACAGTTGAAGCTTTCAATGCAGAGAAGTTAAAATATGTTTTTATCAGGTGATGTGTTTGAACTGGCTACAGTAATGCATTTTGTTTAGCATACTTGGGGCTGCCTTGGAAGAGTGTTCTGAAATTTCAGCTCGCTCAAAATGTCAGAGTATTGACTACCATGTAACATTAATCTTGTTTCCTACTGGTTTATTTTTTGATATAACTCAAAGTTTGGTTATGATCTATAAAGCTCCAGACAAATTGAGTTCAACCTATACAAGCTAGTGTAATTTTCAGATCTGCTGAAGAAACCTTTTCAGAGATCCACCAGATTCAGAGGTATGTCTGACAAGAATATAAGACTGGGATTTCTCAGTGGCTGCACCCAGACTGTAGAGCTTCCTTCCAGAGTAGACAAGTTTGGCCCAGTTTTCTTCCTATCAGCGAAGATTATTTTATTTAGTCAGACATTCAGCAGCCAAATACCTGAAATGGACTAGGCTTAAAATTCTTATTAAAAGTTTCAACTTTATTTATTGGGGTGTTTTAAAACTATTTGTTAAGTCTGTGTTCAAACCAGTTTAATGGACTTTAATAGATATAATTTGACAGTCAGCATGGTGTTGTGGTTTGAGCGTTGGACTATGATACTGGAGAACAGGGTTCAAATCCTTGTTCAGCCATGGAAACTCTTTGCCCGTGTCATGCACGCTCAACCTCAGAGAAAATAAAAGAAATCCTGCCAAGAAAATCCTGAGATAGGTTCATCTTAGGGTTCCCATGAATCCAAAGTGACTTGATGGTACACAACAAGAACAACAGCTATTATTTGTTACATTTTTATTGTTAGTTAATTATGTTGGAAGCTAACTTGAATCCAAGTTCTGAAAAAGGTGTAAAGCAAACCAAAAAAACAAATATTAAAGAACAAGGATAGGAATATGTATCTGACAGTATTTTCTCACCTAGCTTGCAGTTGCTGAACTGTTTTGTAAATATAATTGTTGTAATTTTGAATATTTACAACTCTATTTATTGAATATTTACAACCGGGCTGTGGCGCAGCTGTTTAGTAGCCAACTGTAATAAATCACTACTGACCGAGAGGTCATGAGTTTGAAGCCAGTCCGGGTCAGGGTAAGCTCCTGACCATAAATAGTCCAGCTGCTGTTGACCTATGTAGCCGAAAGACAGTTGCATATGTCAAGTAGGAATTTAGGTACCGCTTATGTGGGGAGGCTAATTTAACTAATTTACGTTGCCATAAAATTTCCAGCAGTATGCGGAAAGAGGAGGAAGTTTCAATCAAGGGACTTGGTGTCGCAGTGGATGATGAGGCAACAGCTCCCCCTGTGGCCGGAATCGAGCATATCCTCACGAAGCCAAAAGCTGGAGTGTTAAATTGCCTCTGTGTCTCTGGCTATATTTGGTTGTCTATATATGTCGTTTGTCCAATGGCATTGAATGTTTGCCATTATATGTGCATTGTGATCCGCCCTGAGTCCCCTTCGGTGTGAGAAGGGCGGAATATAAATACTGTAAACAAACAAACAAACAAATATTAAGCATCATTGATAGAAAAGCCATGCAGACATTAATACATTATCTGAAAAAATACAACAAAATCGAAATCAGCCGCTCTGAGTCCCTTTTGGGAGAGGGGGCGGGATATAAATAAAGATGATGATGACGATGATGATGATAATGATTATTATCTGCTCAGATGTATTTTCCCTCTGTAAGGTAAAGGTAAAGGTTTTCCTCTGACAGTAAGTTTAGTCATGTCTGACTCTGGGGATTGGTTCTCATCTCAATTTCTAAGCCAAAGAGCTGATATTGTCCGTGGACCCTCCAAAATCATGTTGCTGGCATGACTGCATACAGCGCCATTACCTTCCTGCTGGAGTGGTACCTATTGATCTACTCACATTTGCATGTTTTCAAACTGCTAGATTGGCGGAAGCTGGGGCTAACAATGGGAGCTCACCCTGCTTCCTGGATTTGAACCACTGACCTTTTGGTCAGCAAGTTCAGCATCTCAGCAGATTTACCCACTGCGTCATCAGGGGCTCCCTCTGTATTTAGTGTGATTTTCAAGTGTCTATTTATTAAACTATAACTATTATGTGCATTATTTTCCAGGGTGGTTCACCAAAACAATGAAATAAAACGGAAGATATTAAAATCATTAATATATTAAATTAAGGTTTTAAAAATAAGAAAATTAAAATATCAAAGACCTGAGATGGGAAAAATGATGTGATATGTTGAATAGTGCTGCAGGTGCACTGGAAAGCTTGTTGAACTAATTTTCTCTCTTATATGAATGGAGGAATAATATAAGTTCCAAACTAGGATGTTTAAAAAAGAACATGTTATCAAGGACCAGATTGCTCAAATTTCAAAATAAGGTATTGCCCCTCATGGTTTTTCTGTATTGCCTTTTGTATTGCGACATTAGGAAAAACTTTATTGTTGCTGTTTTAACCAAACTGCCAGGACGTTTTGATTCTATTTATGCTTCCGGCTTTCCTCGCTGATGAAAATGCATAAATTATTTTCAGTGTTGCTAAATTTGTGCAGCTATTTGACAAGCCTGTGTACAAGGCAGCAACCTCTCATACCTAGAAATGTAATTTGTTGTATTTCTTCCCTATTCATTTTAATTAGCTGTTGTGCATACATTTTTTCTTATAGTGCTGGTCATAGGCTGTAATCAAGATTGATTGAAGACTTGTCAAAACACAGTCTGTTTTCAAAGTATGCATGTAAGAAAGATTCAGATGGTTGGGGACTTGATAGTTTCTGCCTGGAGTGTCAAATCATGTAGATGTAAACTGATGTAAAAATAACAAAGTAAAACAAGCTCTATGGATATATCAGGTGGAATCCAATGTCACTGGAATAGTTTATTTTTTGCCCTGATCCTCATCAGAATTATCTTTGCAAGGTCTCCAATTTGTATTCAGCTGACAATTGTTGTTTTGCTGGTGGGAGAACTTACTGTTTCCAATGCATTTTACTAGTGTTCATGCACCGTGCCCCCTTATTTCTAGTCTTTTTACTTCCCAGTTAAAGACTAGGAATTGAGGAGATTCAAATAGTAAAGGTAAAGGAGCCCCCGGTGGCACAGCAGATTAAACCACTGAGCTGCTGAACTGCTGAGCTGCTGAACTTGAATGTCAGCTGTTTGAATCTGGGGAGTGGAGTGAGCTCCCACTATGAGCCCCAGCTTCTGTCAACCTGCAAAAACATACAAATGTGAGTAGATCACTAGGTACTGTTTTGGTGGGAAGGTAACAGTGCTCCATGCAGTCATGCTGGCCACATGACCTTGGAGATGTCTACGGACAATGTTGGCTCTTCAGCTTGGAAATGGAGATGAGCATCAACCCCCAGAGTCGGACATGACTAGACTTAATGTCAGGGGAAACCATTACTTTTACTAATGCACAGTGCCCCCTTATTTCTAGTCCTTTTAGTTCCCAATTAAAGACTAGGGAGATTGAGATACCATACTTCTAATTGTGCAGAAAAAAACTAGGGGTGGTTACAATCAAAACAAGTGAGTGCCATGTATGACAGTCTCTGGATCATGGGTTTTATAGTCTTAATTGACGCAAACTTGCACATGCCCACATATAAATCAAACATCCCCTTTCTATAATTTTCCTTCTCAGAGCCTCTCACCTCTGCTCCACTGCCTCTGTCCTTTCTATTCATAAACATCCTTATGTTTTCCTTTTTGTTCCCCAAAACTCCTCCTTGCTCAGTGTTCATTTTCAACAGACTATATTTTGTCTCCTTGTGAAAACTAATTTCAAAAGCAAGCAGCAATGAGAGCAAATTTAATCAACAAAACTATGAGGGACACAAGAAAAGGAACGTTGATTGGATGAAAGTTTGGAGGAGGAGAAAGAAGGAGCAAAGAAGAATTCAACACAGCTATGTAGGCCACAGCTGTCAAATATTAGACATCTTTCTTCTACTATTTAAATGTGCTTTGCATCGATTCTTTGACTCTCCATATTTCATTTCCTTCTCATCCTTACAGTAAAACTGGCAGTTGCCTAATTGGATTTAAATTTTAAAACATGTAGCTAGTATATTCAAATTTAAATGT
Source organism: Anolis carolinensis (assembly GCF_035594765.1). NCBI lineage: Eukaryota > Metazoa > Chordata > Lepidosauria > Squamata > Anolidae > Anolis > Anolis carolinensis. The sequence continues at coordinate 23,941,587 of NC_085845.1, read as the reverse complement.
TAGTATCTCAATAATTTCTTTTCTTGAATAGATATATGGAAGCAAAAGATGCTGAGGTATAGTGATAAATATAATGTATTCAGCAAGACTACAATGACATCATATGTTAAAAAATCAATGTTATTACTTTATATCAGCCACTTTTTGATAGTTATGCAAAGTCATTTATATACTAATGGGTTTTTCAGAGATTGTACAAGAAGAAGAAAGACGGGGACTGGACTGGTTTAGTTAATTTAACTTGCAAATACAATACGAAGTGCAAATGTTATAAAACAATTGTTTTAATCAGGGGTTCAAACTCTTTTTCACAGAGAGCCACATCAGCCTTATAGTTGCCTTCAAAAGGCTGTTTGTAATTGTAAGACTGTATAAATGTAACTATGTTGTCCTGGCCCTAAAAGGACCAGACAAAATGATGTGGCTAGCCAGATTTGGCCTGCTGGCCTTGCACTTGACATGTGTAGCTTAAATCTATTGTTGAGACAAGAATTGTTAAAGTGAACTTCACTATGTTAAAATGGGTTAAAGAAAGAAATAGGAGGGAAGAGGGAGCGAAAAGGAGCAAGAGAGGAGAAAGGAATATGGAAGATAACATAACACCACTAAGGCAGAAGTGTGTAAAAGATCAGGAAAGGGGCCAGGTTGACCTCAAGAGAGATGGAAGGAGGCTTAACCTAAGATCATCTGAGAGTCAACTTGAAGGCTCATCATTATAGCAATAAAAACAATACGCAATGGCTGAGAACTTGAGCCAGGAAGAAATATAGTATACGTTTCATAGTCAGAACTACACCTCCCCTCTCAAACTCCTCAATACTCTACTTTAGGCTAAAGCAGCTGTCACTTTATAGGCTTTTTGAGGCTTGTGTGTCCCCTTGTATGTTTTAATAAATGCTGTCATTATAGAAGCATAGCCAGAAATTTCTTTGCTGCCCTTCTCCCTCACTAAATGGCCATGGAGTAGTGGCTGCAATAGCTAAAAAACGAGTCCTGGGGGTAGATTGGATTGTTGATTGGTAGAGAATTCTGATCTTTGCAACAATGAAGAAAAGAGTTAATGATGGTGGAAATTGAATTTGTGTTATCAAAGGCGTTACTAATGGGATTTTCTTGTGTAAAATGAGCATCAACACTGGGTATCACGTTACAAATTTTGGAAACTTTCCAAGTTCTGCCCTTGAGGATCCACTTGGCAGGGGCTTGATTTACACACAAAAATAAAAATAATTTTCTTTTCTAGAGCTTTAAAACACACTGGTAAATTGTTACTGTTTCCTGATGTCTTTTTACTCAGCTGTGCTAACCTGTTGATTGTGTTACTCAATTTGGTTTTTTACTATCTTTTAAAGGTTGGTGAAAAACTCCAAACAAATCCATAAAAACAAGCTATAAATTCTTTCAACAAGTAAAACCATTATATGAACACAAATATTGTTGTTTGAGGGAGAAGACCAGATTGTGTTGTACATTGACAGTGCTCATTTTTCTGTGTGTGTGTGAGGGAGTATTTTCCACTGCCTGTATTTCTTTGCTGGCTGTAGCTCTATGCCACTGGAATGGATTTGTGGGCACAATACTTACAAAAACAAAATGTTTGTGAAATCCCTTGGGGGGTAGATACAGTCAGGAAAACAAATATTACACTGTGCTCTACGTCTACTTGTTTGTATGTGCATATGATTCTTCGGGTGCAGGTCAGTCATGGAGCCTTAGTAAAATTTTCTGGGAGAGCTGATGAGCAGGGAAGGAAAATGTGTGCCCATGCTTTACTGTTCACAATCCTGATGCATTGGCAGCAGTAGCACACTGCAGAATTATGGTACTTTGGTACCTTATAGAATCATACAATTTACAACTTAGCATCTAAGTAGTATCTACGTACATAGTCTGACAGAGACCTGTGGTACGAATATTTCTACTTCTAGTTAGATTTATTACCCTGATTTATTGAATCACTAAATAGATCCAGCAAGTTAAGAATAAATTCAGCATGGAGCATGTGCTGTAAGCCAAGATAAATAGGCTTTTGATTTTCATTATCGCATTTTTGTCGGTATGGTGAAAAGCGAACAGAGGTTGTGTGGGTCTTACATGACCTTGTTTTTAAAATAAAATTATTGCATGGCATAAGACTGATCTTATTGTTGCATATTTTACAAGAGTTGGTTAAGAGTGTTGTCTGTAAGTGTGTGAATAATATTTTGTTGTATTTGTAGTACAGTTCTCATTGAGGAATGCATTTTCCTCACTCAAATTAAATGTAATGAGGCACATCAACTATTAAAATGATACTATCCAGCTCCACTGGGTTAAAAAATTAGCTTTTCTCTCAACATATTGCAAGGTGAATATAAAGTATAGGCCTGCTTATGAGAGCATATAAAAATCAGCCAGAGAGAAAAGTTGTGTTTTCCTTTCGCATACCTGCTGTTGTGAGATGAAAGGTACTCATTACCGAAATACTGGAAAAGAGGGTATAATTAAATTTAGTTAGTACATTGCATATGTGGCAATATTTTTAGGTTATGTGCTAGGGAACACTGGGACTCTTAGAAGAAGAGTAATGGTGGCTGAGCTTGTCTTAAAAAATAGCTCATATATTCGTATCATTTTGCTCTTTTAGTGTACAGATATAGGATAATACTCAGTATTTTCTAGGACGGTATTACTAAACATGGTAGTCTCTGCATTGGTGCCAATCTGAGAGCATTGGCTGCTGGTCTCTGGAGAGTTTCCAGGCAAGAAACAATCAGTTGTAGCCAGTGGGCACAATTATGGTTCAGTTCCTGTCATACTGGGGAAAATTACTGATTTCTTATATCAAATGGCTTAAGAAGCACTTTTTTAGAATATATTTTCAAATGAAGTCTAACAGTCTAGCAGTTAGTGCCATGGTGCATATATAAGAACATTGTTTTTATGTGTCTTCAAGTAATTTCCAATATGGTGATCTTAAGGTGAGCCTATCACAGGGTTTTCTTGGCAAGATTTGTTCTAAGTGGGTTTGCAGGTTTGTGATGTACCCAAGGAAATTTTTACAGCTGAGTAGGGATTTGTCTCCAGAATTGAGAGTCCAACACTCAAACCATTATACTTTGCAGACTGTCATAATAACATAATAACAATAGCAAAATAAGTTATGTTTCATACTGTAAAGTTAGTGTATCCAGGTTTTCTCCTTCCATGCCCAGCTGCATTCTGTCTGGTTCAATGTCAGTATAATTTCCTACAATGTCAGGATATTAAACCAGAATTTGGCACAGCTTTTCAGTGCAGTCTTATGCATAGTTTCATGAGTAAGCCCCATAGAAATCAGTAATGCTTATTTCAAGGTAAGGGTTACAGCAAATGTTTTATGATCAGACCTACCTTCACACCATGGACATTCCCTTTCCTTCCTTCTCCTACCAATTTGCTCTAAAAGGTTTCCATAACCCTTCATTTTGGGGGCAGCAGGGCAGTTCCTTCCTCCTTGTTCTCCTGGGAAAAACCTTCCATCCATAGAATGATTTTGTCATTAGATTTCATCAGCAGTATGTAGAGGTTTGCATCATTAGGCATTAAAATATGGTGTCTGTTGTTATATACGGAAGTTATTTTTACACAAACTTTTTAACTTTTTCCAACACTGAAATGCTAATAGTTTCCAAGAGAAGCCACATAATTTATTTTTTATAATGCAAATATACCATTCCCATTTCCTCAAATATTTTATACTGCTACAATGTTGAAAAAGAACTATAGAAGTATTTATTATCAAATATCTCTTTTTGGTTTATATGTGATCTAAACGTTTTGTCAGAGTAGCAGAAATTCTTGCAGTCTGATGTCTTTTCTGTGCATTAAAAGAAACATTAAGGAATTATTTCTTAATTTTTCAATGGATGTATCACCATCTTTTTGCTGCTACAGACTGAGCTAATAAAAATGTTGAAACCTTGAAACATGTGTAAGGAAAATTATGTTCTAATATTGTGCATTCAAAATGCTTACATCCTGCATGCTGATCTGTTTATTATAGTGATTTCTTTTTATTTGAAAAACTTATTTTTATTTCACATATCTACTTCATTTGGCCATATCTTGTGCCTTGTATTATTTTTCTTTTAATATCTAAGTGCCAGTTTCCAACAGCCTATATCAAAGTCATTGGGAATAGTGGCAAAGAATGTTAAGAGGTTTTGTGAGAACTCACTAGGCTGAATTTGGCCCTAAACCACCCAATTTCAGCTGGAATCTCAAAGCTTCTTTTATAAGTAGCTGTAATAAAACATTTACCTTGCCAGGTCTTGATTCCATTGATAGCATCAAAATAAAAATGAAATAAAGTGTCTGCATATGTCTTTAATTCCTTGAATATGGCTTTCATGTTTATTTCAGTGATTTTCATTTCCAGTTGTAATTCTCTGATGTGCCATTCTTAACAAATGCAGCCTTGCCTTTTTCATTGTGTTTTGTTTGGGAGAGGAACATTGGTGTATAGGGACATCTGCAATGGTTCTCAATGCTTCTGTTTTACCACTGGTAAATTTACTGTTAATATCAGAACTGCATTTCTACAGAAGCTTTTGGAAAGCTTAGGATCTCCAGACACTTGTTAGTTTGAATAGAAGGATCTCAAGATCTCCAAGTAATTCATATTGGCAACTGCCAGAGAATAGTTAAGGCTTGATAATAGAGAATCTGATTTAAAAAGCCTGATGTGGTATTCGGAGCATTGTTTTCTTGTTTGTTTGTTTGTTTGTTTTAGTATGTAAGTAATTTGGTGAAGTAATTTTAAAAAGTGTGCTTGAATCTTTAGGGTCTTGTAAAGAGCAGAATATTTAGTTTGTAGGACTGTAGGAGTATTAATAAATTCTCACACATTGCCATAATTTCTGCTATCTGATCTGAAGTGCTCCTGCTTCACAGATACACAACTACTGGTGCCTCCTCCCCTTCCTCTTCTCATATCTTACTTTTATCTCACAGTAAAATAGAAGGCATGTGTACATTCCTCTTGTCCTCATGTTACATCTGAAATATTTTCTGACAGTTTACATGTCATTTCCCCTCTATCTATTTGGTGCAGCTGGATCTGGAGAGGAATCAGATCCCTCCTTCATATAATATACATGGACCAGGTCAAAGACAGTAGAATTCAACTTGGTCCACAATTTGAGAATATTTTATTGGATCATTGCTTTTTGATCACTTTGTGGTGACTAGTTTTAAATGGCTATTTCTCTGATGATTTTGTTTTACTTACTAGATGAAAATTGCATGTTTTATAAATGAAGTGTGAATGAAAAATGTATTCAGGTAGTTTTAGAACCTGTACATTAGTCTTAGTAACCAGCTTTTTCGGATGTGGAAGTAACAGATATTATTCAGGGTTTTCATCATTATGTATCTTTGCTTTTCTTGAATATTTTTAATATCCTATTTTAATAGTTCTCCTGGACACAAGGAAGTACATAAAATAATCTTGTATTAGACCAAGCAGGGCTAGCAACAAGGGCCAATAGGATTCTTCTTAGGACCTAGTCCCCGGGCATGTAGAGAAAATCTCAGGTGGGAGCATTGCCTTGAAAAAAATTATTTTAATTATATATTGCTAGCATCAACATCTGCAAACTGCTTCAGAGTGGCTGCTAGATCATCCAGGCTCTTCTTGCTACCATCTTCCTCCTGGGTCTTTCAAAGCTTCTAAGACATTGGGCAGCACCAGAACTCAGCAGGCAGGAGCAGTTAGTGGAGTAATACCAGGCTGTTTCAGCCGTTACTGCCTCAGAGGTTACTGGGCACAGTAGTGGAGGATTGCTACTTTGATATTTTCCAGTCTTATTATTAACTATACCAATTCTGTTTTCCCCAACCTATCATAAATGTTTGAAGCTGCAGTACTGTTTCTTTTCTTGGTCTGAGGTGCATATGGTTTGTAAGATTTTTAAAACAAATAAATGTTTCTTCTGTGGCACTAGATTCCTTTCTGTTTTAATTCTTGGATGTATTTCTTCCTCTTTCTCTCTCCTCACAATGCCTAGCTAAATATCTTTTACATGTCTTTTTGGTCTTCTCTTTTCATCCTTTTTCCTTACCTTTTAACAATTCTTTCTTACGCTCATCTTCTCCCTCAAGATGTATGCTTATTTTTTGTTCCTTAGTACCCCACTGACACATATTGTGTAGTCCTTCTCTTTCCCTCAATTTGGGTCTCTTCAGCTCTTCTTCGCTTGGCTTGTACCAAAGAAAACTTTGAAACCCTGACTGAGCTATTTTAGATTGTCAGCATATTAAAGGTAGAAGTCCAATTAAATTCAACAGCACTTGCTTTTGGATAAACATGCTTTTGAATAAACAGGGTTTTCCTGTTGGATTGTCGTCATCATCATTTTCATCTCTCCTTCTAGGAGCCTCCGGTGACCTAGGGGATAAAAGCCTCGTGACTTGAAGGTTGGGTTGCTGACCTGAAAGCTGCCAGGTTCGAATCCCACCCGGGGATAGCGTGGATGAGCTCCCTCTTTCAGCTCCAGCTCCATGCAGGGACATGAGAGAAGCCTCCCACAAGGATGGTAAAACATCAAAACATCCGGGCGTCCCTTGGGCAACGTCCTTGCAGACGGCCAATTCTCTCACTCCAGAAGCAACCGGTTGCTCCTGACACACACACACAAAATCTCTCCTTCTGCCAGCAGTGTTTATATACTAAAATAACTGCTAGACTGAGAAGTGAATGATTCTTTGGAGTCCCATACAACTCCCATATCTGCAGGGGATTCGTTCTCAAACCATGTGTGGATACATAGAACTGCAGATAATAGCAATCTCTTATTGAATGAAATTGAAAACCTTTGGGCCCAAGAACACAATAGGGTCACACTGCAGGATCTAGAAAATGCTTAAAGAGGTCCTATTTTATCAGATAAATATGTCCTTCTTAGGATATGTCAGTCCCGTGGATATGACGGTCATATGGTATTTTTCCATTTGCTGACAATTTCCATGAGCCTGTGGCATATGCTGGGCGTACTATGCACAGTGAGTACAGGGGCAGGAAAACTCAAAGAGAATACTCTCTTTGTGTTTTTGAAGGCTTTCATGGCCATAATCACAGGGTTGTTGTGTGTTTTCTGGGCTGTCTGGCCATGTTCCAGAAGTATTCTCTCCTGACGTTTTGCCCACATCCTCATAGGTCGTGAGGTATGATAGATACCTCACCCAACAACCCTGCAATTCTCTCTTCATTAAATTTTCTTTACATGTTCTGGTTCAAGATAATTTAGCAGCCTTGAATCTCAATCTAAGAGAAAGGCAGGGTATATATATCCAACAAATAAACTGTTCTATAGAAAATTAAACTCCAAACACCTTTAATTTTAGCCAAGTTATGCCTCCTCCTCCTCCTCCTCCAATATCTTTTAAGAACCCGGAATAGCTAAGGATCCTTATTGTGGAATCGGTAATTTGATGATGGGTCAGATAATCACTATCAGTACTATTCAGAAATAAACTAGAAGCCAGACTCAGTAAACATAATTTTCTTTCATAAATTCACTTTTCCCTTATTCTCTAATATGAAAGCATATATCCATTCAGCTCATGCCCAATGGCATCCTGCTGTTTAAACAATAATGCAAAATGGAAAATAATCCTTAATTTTAATGCAGTTTTCCTTTCCATGTTTGCAGATTTAAATACATATCAGGACTTTCCCGTTGCTTACTTAATTCTTTTTGTATCCCATTGACTTTTTTCTCCAATTTCCCAGAAATCTGGAAAGTGTATATTCAAATATATGATAATTCATTTCTGCAAACACTTTGAAGAGTGTTGCAACTTACTATGATCCTTGGAAAGGGATTATATTTTGTTATAGAGAAACATTTTATTGCCTACTGTTGTGGGAAGCTCAGAGCAGACTCAGAATATTTGAAAAGCATGACTTACGTTTATATAATACGTATTTTACAGAAGATTATCATTTCTGGGAGAACAAAAAAATGAGGGAAAATTAGAATAAAAATTCCAATGCCTTCAGATATATTTTTTTCTTGTTTGCAACAATAAAGAACAGAAATATTAACTATCTCAAAGATTATTTTCACTTGTTTGGCAGTCTATTCAAGCTGATTGCATGAAATGAGAAAATGAAAAGGATAGAGTTTCTATTCAATAGAGTTGCATTCTGCCTCTTTTATAAGATCAATGGCTTATTATCAGTAAAGCAATATTCAGGTTTTTTTTTGATGTCTCATGCAAACTAGGAAACAGATTTAATTTTTTAAAGAAATAAGTTTATTAGTTATTTCTTGGAATAGAGTTAGTAGCATGGACACTGTCTACCAATAAAAATAGGACAGGCTCTAGGTTGAAAAGTCTATGCTGTAAAATCTGATACAGGAGCAAACCCCTACAATCATTGTTCAAAATGCCAGTGACTTATTTGGTTACAGGATGATTTCCTGAAATACTTTGAGATGTGTGAATATTGGTGAAAGCTGTGCTGAAATAATTATGTTCTTTACAGTTGGGAGAAAACTTTAATTTAATCGTAATCTCTTGAGATAATGAAATAACTGAATATTAGCATTCTGATTGCATATGGGGGCTGAGAACCGAATCTAAAGTAAGTAATATATTGGAACTGTTCTATAGGAAATTTGACAGAAACAGAGTCTAGAGACCATAGACTGAACGTGGTAGAACAGGAAAGCACAGGTACAGCTTGCTGTTTGGCTTGAGACCTCTTCCACCAGCATGGCCATTGGTGAACTTTGCTAGAGTATTCTGACATTTGTGCCCCTAAAAAGGGATTTTTCCAAGTACACTGCAAAGACCACAAGCAGGAATGCAGCGAGATATAAACCATATATTGAAGCATATAGTGGAAATAGATTCTTTCTTCTGTTCCTGAGCAAATGGCCTGAAAAGTATTGTTATTATATGCATATTTTTATGAATGTTCAGTGTATTTTATTTTAATTGATTGAATTGTTTGTATTATTTTTATATTGTGTTTTATTGCAAGCTGTCCTGAATCCCCTATTGGTGAGAAGGGTGGGATATAAGTACTGTAATAAATAAATAAATCCCCTAATAATTTCCAAAATAATTGAATATATAAAATTGTAAAATATTCAGGCTCAGAACAGTGATTGTGCATTACATATGACAGTTCCAATGGATATTCCTTTCCTTTACCAATCTGAATGACTGATACACAACTGTATGGTGTGTACAAATGATAACTTCTGTAAACTTCCTTTTCAGGGTTTTAGACAGCTAGACATGCCCTCTTTTAGGAGACTGCATCTCAATTCATCTCTATCACAAGTTTCTTGTATCCTTCCTCCAACGCATATGCCCTTTTGTGCCCATTGGGCATATTCAGTCCTGAGTGGTTATCTGGGGAATTTTTTAAGTTCCTTTGGATTTTTCCTCTGAGGTTTTTTACATTTTTTCTTGCCTAGATATCATTATTCTGCACCTGAGTTTACCATAAATAGATACGGTATGTTTATTATTTCGGTAGACTGTTCAGCTCTTCTTTTTTGAAACTTCGGTTGTATAACTTGTTCATGATGCAGTTACCATTTTCGTTCTTTCATATTATATAAGATGTCCTGTCAAGATTTCCTAGATAATATCCTGTGGAGATAAGAGGATATATTGTATTTATTTATTTCATTCTCATGCTAATTACAAAGTTTCTTCTTTGCCTTGGAATTGATTAGTTGCTACAGGTAGATAAGGTACCTTTCTTTTGAGTATTTGCCTGTTGGTTGGTGTCTTGTGCAGCCTTATAATAAATATGAAATCATTTCAAAGTCATTGTTAGAAGTAATATCAGAATACATTTGCGTTGTCAGATCAAATAAAGAACACAGTAGAAAGTGCAGCAGTACTTATAATCAAATGATTACTGCAGCGGAGTTCAATATTGTTTGTAGCAAAGAAAATCAAGAGGGCATTATTTCTAGGAATTTAAATGTGAGATCAAAGCTAGTGAAACAAAGAACACATGGGATGCATATTCTGAAAACAGAAACACATCTTATTTTCCCAAAGAAATAACCACTGGAGTTATCAGTTGTATTAAAAAGAAGGGCGGGTTGAGTTATCAAAATATGCATTTAATATATTACACTGAGAGAAAGAACTGGTAGTGCTGTGAAAGCTTACAAATATGTATTTTATGTGTTCTCAAGTTTCTGATGACTTGAAACAATTTAAAAGTTTTTTTTGGGGGGGGGGAGATTATTTGAAACTTTATAAGAATTTACAAAATTCAGAGAAGAAAGTTGTTGGTATGTTAGGACATAGCCAATTGTTGGCCTTAATTTCAAATGTGTCATTCAGTGATAGAATCAATAAGACCTATTCAAACAGAAAAAAAAGATTTATGTAGTCTTTTAACAATATATGACTCCAAGGCTTTCAGAAATGATTTTGTATGTGTAATCATGAAGAAAATCAGCATACTTATGAATATAGCTAGATGTGTGTGTACATATGTGCGTGTAGGGAAATGTGTGCATGTGTGTGGAGTAGGGTGGCCCATTGAGTATGGCAAGAATAACTAGGTGTTAAGCTTTGTTGGTGGTACAGTAGAGTCGCACTTATCCAACGTTCTGGATTATCCAACGCATTTTTGTAGTCAATGTTTTCAATGCAATGTGATATTTTGGTGCTAAATTTGTAAATACAGTAATTACTACATAGCATTACTGTGTACTGAACTACTTTTTCTGTCAAATTTGTTGTATAACATGATGTTTTGGTGCTTAATTTGTAAAATCATAACCAATTTTGATATTTAATAGGCTTTTCCTTAATCTCTCCTTATTATCCAACATATTTGCTTATCCAATGTTCTGCCGGCCCGTTTATGTTGGATAAGTGAGACTCTACTGTAATACTGTTCTTTTTGCCAATGTCTAGTTGGATAGTTGGGGTGTGAGTTCATTTGATTGTTCAGTGGAAAGCATCAGAGTGGATATGTAAAAATAATAATTCTTTCTCTACAAATTATCATTTCTATAAGTTAGTTGGCTGGGTTAAGCAGCAATGTACCTATTGTCTCTAATGGAAGTGATAAAGTAAGAAGATTTTGAGGAACTTGGGAGAATGTGATCAATATAAAAGATGTGAAAGAGGTACATTCCTTTAAAGGTTTTACAACATATTACTTAAACTGAAAACATAATTGTATAGGTTGGTTGGTATAGATTTAAATGTGATGTAATTGCTTTTAACTGATGTGATTTTGATTTATAATACCCATTAGAGACAATTTCCTCTTCCCCTTTTCACATTTTTGCAAATTAGGCACTGGGAGTAGAGTCATCTACAGTTCAAATTTTGGCTGAAAGCAGTTTTGGCAAGTGCCCCAGTTTTGGAGTATCAAGGTGATTTCATAATTCATACTTCTTGACAGTGAAACCATGTTTTTCAAAGTCCGTCTTAACCTATGGTTGATGTGATTGTCCTTTGTTAGACCTAGTCTTTACATCTTTATAGAAGAGTTCTTAAAGCATTCATTCAAAATGATCCAAGAACTGAGACATTTGGCACTTCTGTTTTTTAAAAAAATCCACAGTGTCAATGTCACACAAACTTGAAGATATTCTGACCTACCCTTCTTAACCCCACCAAGCAGAGATTCTCTTGATGATGCTAAGTGCCAGGGAGGGATTCCCTGCACTGTGTGTGAATGAGAAATGTTAGCTCGAGGTTATTTGAGCTTTAAAGGTCAGCATCATCACTTCAAATTGGACAGAAGTATATTGATGTCCGGTGCAATCACATTGCTATTCATAGCTGCTGCCTGTACTCGTGACCCATTCTTGTCCAAGCCATGGAGTTGAATTTATGAGCAGTTGCGGTTTTTGAATTTTCTACAAAGGTAAACTGATGTAGAGCCATTTGGAGCAATTGATCAGAGAAGTTACATAGCATGTACCCAATGGTTGCAAGCTCCTCTAAGGTAATATTCAATGTGTGGATCAAGTGTAGCCTGAAATGAAGGTACCACTATGGACAACCAGACCAGATTTTAGGAGTATGCAGCTGCTGTGTCAAAGTAAGCATGTCACCTATTTAAAATTGCTACTTTCCAAATGTGAATCACTAGCTACCACTGTCTGCTTCTTGATCTGGATTTGTATTCTACTTGTTAACCCCCATCTAGTAATTCAGCATTTGAGACTGATTCTGGATTAAGGCCAATTCTTCTGTTTTAACTAGAAATAGCAAATACAGAGCTTTTTCCCCATGCATTCATACAAACATTTAAAATAATTGTGAACAAACTAAAACCTCAAAGCACCATGCGGGATAAAGATTGATCTATGTTTTGTAAATTTGCCGACTTTCTATGTTTGTCAGCTGGCCTAATAAAAATAGCAGTAACAGCTGGGACTCCAGAAAAAACAGAACTGAAGGACATTAAAGCTATACAATTTAGGTTCAAGGGGACTTATGAATACAGTAGGCCCATGGAATCCACTGATGTTTGGTTCCAAGACCCATATGGATGTGCAATAAAATGGCGTCCCTCATATCAAATAGCAAAATCAAGGCTTGCTTTTTGAATGTTTTTCATTCTTTCAAATTGTGGGTGGTTGAACTCATGGATGCAGAATCTATAAATGCAGAGGATCAACTGTATACATCAGAAGACAACTTCACATGGCCATTTTGGGCCGTATTGTTGCGCCAGCAGTTGTGGGCAAAAGGGAAGGTGCACAGAGCAGCTCATGGCACCGCGCACTCTCCCTCCTCCCCTCATCACATGGAGGGGATGGGAGAGGGTATTTTGGCGTCCTTTCCCTTCTCTCATCAAATGGCAGAAAGCGTGGCAAAGCACGTTGCCCCTCCCTTTCTGCCATCTGATGAGGGGAGGGAAAGGGCGCCAAAGCGAAAATAGGAGGGAAGTGCGGGTAGTTCCATCGGAGCTACCCAAACTACACTTTCCTACCCATAGAGGATGAGAAAGAGTCTTTTGGCGCTTCTCCTCCACTTTGGGAGGGATGTGGGTGGGGCCTGCTCTGCGTCGTGCGATGACGCACAGCAGGTCTTGTCCTTGCTGAGATTAAAACCTGCAAAATGGGGCAAAAATGCCCCATGTGAAGAGGTCCCTAGTCTCTGAGGAGCTATCGCTGGAAACTGGGAACGTGATAGACAGTTGGCTGACAGATGTTATAATGCTCATCCATTATTGGTTTCAAATACTTGCCACTCTGCTCTTCCTCACTTAAGGAGGCTAATAGCAAAATTAAGACTAAAAAATCGTAGACGAAAAACTAAAACGAATAAATATTTGAATAGCAGCAGTTTTTAAAGATGTCTTTTCCTCCCATACAGAATAAAATTGTATATGTTGTTCTCAACTCTGTCTACTTAGGAAGATGGTAAATCATTATTTTGAAAGCTAGAATCTTCTTTTTGAGTGTTTTATTAATTATTTTATTAAGTAATTATTATAGAACAATTGTTAATTACTCATACTGGATTCTTCTTCAGGCATGCTGGGACACTACCTTTTATAAAGAGGCATTCAACACTTCCCTTTCCCACTCAACTAGTTCTCTTCTGGCCTGGAAGCCAGGAAGAGCAAGGATCTAATACAGATGTGGTGGATATCACCACTCCAAGGATCCTGTTTTCATCCCCAGGTTGTATAGACTGAACAGCATCCATCAATACAGGACAAACAGTGGTCAAGATTACATCTTTTTGTACTCTGGCGTCCAAGTCAGAGTGAATCCAAGTGATTTTTATCTGCAAAAGGAGTGAGCATATTCTTCAGCATATACTATTGGGTGGCTTATATTCTCTTTTGGGCCAAATTGTGACAGCTCCCAGACCATTTTGCTGAATGCTTTTGTGTGAATACCATGGTGCTAGCCAGCGAATCCTGTTTTTGCAACGTATGCCCTACTATAGGACATCGTGTCAGGCAGACTTGCTCTGAGTTTTCTGCCATTGTTGTCTCCATCTTATTCATTTCATAGTTGCCAGATCCTTAGAAAACCAGGGAGCTTTCTAAGGTATGCTACAGTAATTATGTCTACTCCCTAGTCATTTCCTTATTCAAAAGATCAACCAGGGCTTTCACAGAATTACCTGCAAAGGCAAGAAACTCCCAAAATGCCACCAGGAATCCATACATATCTATTAGTCTCCTGAGCTGGGTTATCTTAATGGGTCCCCCAGTCCTATGGAGTCCCACAAATCTGAAACCCACCAAGTAGTGATCTGACCATGGTAACACAATAAACCACCTCCATTCGGAGCATGGATGTTGAAACTCTGCCCTTGCACCATGAGCCATGAGTACTCCACCACCTTTGAGACCACCCTGGCTAGCTCAGTAAGGGAGATTGCCAAGCAGCGAGGTAAGTGGTACATCAAGAGAAGCCTTAATCTGTTCTGGCCACTCACCTTTAAACAAACATACTCAAACCTTGCGGACTGAGGGATAGGGTACCTGGTCTGGGAGATATTATCTTGATAGATAGCTACAATTCCATCTCTCAGTCTCCAGGTCTTGCCTGTTGCTGCATAGAGAATCCTAGTGGGCAAAGCTGAGAGATATTACATCCCTCCACTCAGCTTCATCCAACCACATCTCTAATTCCTGTCAGGTTTGCATGTTCATCTGAGATCAAGTACTGAAGGCAGTTCTACCATTCATCAATCTGGCATTGAGCAGCAGCATTTTCAACCAAGAGGGATTGGTTGCTGCCAGCACAAAGTAAACCTAATTTCTAACTGGTTGCCAACAAAAACAGTGAATTGTACCCCAGACATGTGAATGTGTAGATAATGAGGACCTTGGTATATTGTATAAGGGCAAGTGGTCTCTTGATAGCTTTCACTGACCACATATACAACTTTTGAAACAGCTGCCTACTGTGCTCTTCCTGAAGTAAGCAGTAATACTAGTGTTAGTTAGGCCATTAGATACTACACTGTAGTGCAATGCCTGAGGCAAACAGCCCTCAATCTTCTGCAAAGAGATGGGAGCAGAGGACCTATGCCCATTACACTCTTCCTTTTTTGGAACCCAGCTTGAATATCTGATCTTTCTCGACCTTTAGATGGTAGAAGTCTGTAGTAAATGTTTAAGTATCACTTTGTTTAAATGGGAGATTATTGCAATGGTCCAAAGGTAACCTTGATAACCACTTTTTAGAGACTGATATACACGAGAATATTGGGGATTTCCAGTCTGGACCATTGTTTTGTTTTCCATATTTGCTGGAAGATTTTTTTTTTGTTAGGATTTGGATCAATTCTATCTCTATATCTTAAAACTGCTCTGTTGGTATGTTCATTGGAAAGTATAGGTTGCCTAACTCCTATAGTTTGCCACCTGGCACCTTCACTGATTCAATACAAAGACAGAGGTGGATTTTAAGAACACATTTTAAGAGTATTATTTGTAGTGCTATTATTCTTCTGTATTTATGAATTTATTTACTTCATTTGTATACCACTTTTCTCTCCCCAACGGGGACTCAAAGCGGTTTCCAACATAATTATGGCAAAATTAAATGCCTTACATACAAAGATGTAACACAATAATAGTAACATACAATAATCAAAATAAATCATAAAACAACAACATCATTTAACATTAAAACATAGAATTAAAAACATATCAATATAACATCAAAATCACATAATCCAGCAGTCATGGTCCAGGTCATTCCGAATGTCCTGTCTATTGCAAATAATCCTTGATCATTCATTGTATTGCTTACTGCCCAAAACCTTTGTCCCATAACCAGGTTTTTACTTTTTTCTAAAGGCCAGGAGGGAGGGGGCTGATCTAATTTCATTGGGGAGAGAGTTCCATAGCCGAGGAGCCACTACTGAGAAGGCCCTGTCTCTCGTCCCCACCAGTCGTGCTTGCGAAGGGGGCAGGACCAAGAGCAGGGCCTCCCCAGATGATCCTAAACTCCAAGATGGTTCATAGAGGGAGATATGTTCGGACAGGTAGGCTGGGCTGGAACCATTTAGGGCTTTATAGGCTAAAGCCAGCACTTTGAATTGTGCAAGGTAGCAGACTAGCAGCCAATGGATCTGGCACAACAGGGGGGGGGAGGGGTTGTGTGCTCCTTGTACCAGTTAGTAATCTGGCTGCTGCCAAATTGTAGCTTCTGAAAAGTCTTCAAAGGCAACCCCATGTGTGTTTTGCAAAGGCTTTTGTCTGGAAGAATAAATTGTAGCCTACTTTACCCTGTCCCTGAATCTCATTGCCTTGCGTTTTGCACATGCCTGCCTTCCCTGTAATTTCTTAATAGCCCCACTGTTTAGTCCTAATGCTTGCTATGTATTTTATGAATGTTATTTTACTGTTTTAATTATATATGCTGTTGTATTGTTTTATCTGTTGATTGGGCTTGGTCCCCATGTGAACCGCTCCGAGTCTCCTCAGGGAGATGGAAGCGGGTTATAAATAAAGTATTATTATTATTATTATTATTATTATTATTATTATTATTATTGACACAACGACGTTGTATGACACAGCAAACAAGATAGATATGCTGGATTTCATATCACAAAATCACAAGTCGAACACTTCTCAAGTGTCTAGGACTGTATGATGTATTTTCGGATGATGCGTGCAGATCCCAGTAGGGTGGCCTTTTGCAGTTGGCAGATTGTAATTTTGTCAATGTCTATTGTTTCCAAATGCTGGCTGAGATCTTTTGGCACGGTACCCAATGTGCCGATCACTACTGGGACCAACTGTACTGGTTTCTGCCAGAGTCTTTGAAGTTCAATCTTGAGGTCCTGAGTTTTTCCTGTTGTTTTTCGTCAATGCGACTGTCACCTGGGATGGCAGCATCAATGATCCAAACCTTTTTCTTTTCCATGACTGTGAGGTCTGGTGTGTTGTGTTCCAGAACTTTGTCAGTCTGAATTCAGAAGTCCCACAGTATCTTTGCGTGTTCATTTTCCATTACCTTTGCAGGTTTGTGATCCCACCAGTTCTTTACTGCTGGGAGATGGTACTTGAGGCATAAGTTCCAATGAATCATTTGGGCCACATAGCTCTGCCTCTGTTTGTAGTCTGTCTGTGTGGTTTCATAGAATCATAGAATCATAGAATAGTAGAGTTGGAAGAGACCACATGGGCCATCCAGTCCAACCCCCTGCTAAGAAGCAGGAAATCGCATTCAAAGCACCCCCGACAGATGGCCATCCAGCCTCTGCTTAAAAGCCTCCAAAGAAGGAGCCTCCACCACGGCCCCGGGGAGAGAGTTCCACTGTCGAACAGCTCTCACAGTGAGGAAGTTCTTCCTGATGTTCAGGTGGAATCTCCTTTCCTGTAGTTTGAAGCCATTGTTCCGTGTCCTAGTCTGCAGGGCAGCAGAAAACAATCTTGCTCCCTCCTCCCTATGACTTCCCTTCACGTATTTGTACATGGCTATCATGTCTCCTCTCAGCCTTCTCTTCTGCAGGCTAAACATGCCCAGCTCTTTAAGCCGCTCCTCATAGGGCTTGTTCTCCAGACCCTTAATCATTTTAGTCGCCCTCCTCTGGACGCTTTCCAGCTTGTCAACATCTCCCTTCAACTGTGGTGCCCAAAATTGGACACAGTATTCCAGGTGTGGTCTGACCAAAGCAGAATAGAGGGGGAGCATAACTTCCCTGGATCTAGACGCTATTCCCCTATTGATGCAGGCCAGAATCCCATTGGCTTTTTTAGCAGCCGCATCACATTGTTGGCTCATGTTTAACTTGTTGTCCACAAGGACTCCAAGGTCTTTTTCGCACACACTGCTGTCAAGCCAGGCGTCCCCCATTCTGTATCTTTGATTTCCATTTTTTCTGCCGAAGTGAAGTATCTTGCATTTGTCCCTGTTGAACTTCATTTTGTTAGTTTTGGCCCATCTCTCTAGTCTGTCAAGATCGTTTTGAATTCTGCTCCTGTCTTCTGGAGTGTTAGCTATCCCTCCCAGTTTTGTGTCGTCTGCAAACTTGATGATCGTGCCTTCTAACCCTTCGTCTAAGTCGTTAATAAAGATGTTGAACAGAACCGGGCCCAGGACGGAGCCCTGCGGCACTCCACTTGTCACTTCTTTCCATGATGAAGACGACGCATTGGTGAGCACCCTTTGGGTTCGTTCGCTTAGCCAATTACAGATCCACCTAACCGTAGTTTTGTCTAGCCCACATTTTACTAGTTTGTTTGCCAGAAGGTCGTGGGGGACTTTGTCGAAGGCCTTACTGAAATCCAGGTATGCTACATCCACAGCATTCCCTGTATCGACCCAACTCGTAACTCTATCGAAAAAAGAGATCAGATTAGTCTGGCATGACTTGTTTTTGGTAAATCCGTGTTGACTATTAGCAATGACCGCATTTGTTTCTAAGTGTTCGCAGACCACTTCCTTAATGATCTTTTCCAGAATTTTGCCTGGTATTGATGTGAGGCTGACCGGACGGTAATTGTTTGGGTCGTTCTTTTTTCCCTTCTTGAAGATAGGGACCACATTCGCCCTCCTCCAATCTGCTGGGACTTCTCCCGTTCTCCAAGAACTCTCGAAGATAATTGCCAGTGGTTCTGAAATAACTTCCGCTAGTTCCTTCAGTACTCTTGGATGTAGCTGATCTGGCCCTGGGGACTTGAATTCGTTTAGAGTGGCCAGGTGTTCCTGGACATCTTGTTTCCCTATTTTGGGTTGGATTTCCCTCAATCCTTCGTCCATTCCATGTTTCTGAGGTTGAAGATGGCTTTCTTTTTGTGAGAAGACTGAGGCAAAGAAGGCATTAAGTAGTTCTGCCTTTTCCCTGTCCCCTGTCGCCATCACCCCATCTTCTCCTTGCAATGGCCCTATCGCCTCCTTTTTCTTCCTTTTTCTACCAACGTAAGCAAAAAAGCCTTTTTTGTTGTTTTTTATGTCCCTGGCAAGCCTGAGCTCATTTTGCGCTTTAGCCTTGCGAACCTTTTCCCTACAGGTGTTGGCTATACGTTTGAATTCTTCTTTGGTGATTTCTCCCCTTTTCCACTTCTTGTGCATGTCACTTTTGAGCTTTAGCTCGGTTAGAAGTTCTTTGGACATCCATTCTGGCTTCTTTGCACTTGTCTTATTTTTCTTCTTTGTTGGCACTGTTTGCATTTGCGCCTTGAGTATTTCACTTTTGAAAAACTCCCATCCATCCTTAACTCCCTTGTTTTTTAATATCGGCGTCCATGGAATGCCGCTCAGTAATTCCTTCATTTTTTGGAAGTCAGCTCTCTTAAAGTCCAGAATGCGTGTTTGACTTGTCTTAGTTTCAGCATTCCTTTGTATTGCAAACTGCAGGAGCACATGGTCACTTGCCCCTAAGGATCCAACCACTTCAACTGTATTGATCAGGTCTTCCACATTTGTTAAGATTAGATCAAGAGTTGCTGATCCCCTTGTTGCCTCTTCTACCTTCTGGACCATAAAATTATCTGCAAGGCAAGTGAGGAATTTGTTGGACTTTGTACTCTTGGCTGAGTTTGTTTTCCAGCAGATATCGGGATAATTGAAATCGCCCATGACTACTATATCTCTTCTTTGTGCCTGTTTGGTCAGCTGTTGACAGAAGGCTTCATCAAGTCCTTCATCCTGACTCGGAGGTCTGTAGTAGACACCCACGACAAGATCTTTTTGAGTCCCGGTTCCCTTGATTCTTATCCAGATGCTTTCAAGCTGGTTTCCTGGATTACAGTCTTGCATTTCTTCTGCAACGTAACTGTTTTTGACATATAAAGCTACTCCCCCTCCTCTCCCCTTTGTTCTATTTCTGTGAAAGAGGTTATAGCCCTCAATGGTTAAATTCCAGTGATGGGAGTCATCCCACCAGGTTTCAGTGATGCCTATGACATCGTATGTGTGGTGCTGTGCTAGAAGTTGGAGTTTGTCTTGCTTATTTCCCATGCTCTGAGCATTAGTGTAAAGACATGTAAGCCCCTGTGACCTCCCCTCAAACTGTTTATTTGGGATTATTGTGCTCTCTGTACTTGGTCCTTGCTGTGTTTGTGCAGCCCTCCATTTAGCCTTTTGGCGGTTCCCTGTGGTCGTGGGTAATATAGTGTTCGCCAGGCTGTTGTTCCCCTCCCCCAGTGGATCTAGTTTAAAGTGCGCCTGATGAGGTTTGTGAGTCTGTGTGCAAAAAGATGTTTTCCTACTTGTGTGAGATGCACCCCATCGCTTGCCAGTAGTCCATCCTCTTGGAAGAGTAGACCATGGTCAAGGAAGCCAAAATGCTCCTCTTGACACCATTTTCTGAGCCAGTTATTGACCTGTACTATTTTTCCGGCCCTTGTAGAGCCGTGTCCTACAACGGGGAGGAGGGATGAAAAGATCACATGTACATTATACAGTTTTAGCTTTGTTCCCAGAGCTCGAAAATCATTTGTGATCTTTTGAAAAGTATGCCTAGCGGTGTCATTGGTACCTACATGAATCAACATAAGGTGGGGAGGGTGATGGGGCTTTAGGAGCCTGCTGAGCCTCTGAGTGATATGGTGTATTTTTGCCCCCGGGAGGCAGCATGTTTCTCGAGCCATCCCATCCGGTCTGGAAATGATGGCTTCCGTTCCTCTAAGGAGGGAGTCACCTACTACCAAGACCTGTTTCCTTTGAGGATTGACAGGGTCCCTTTTGTGCAAGACAGTGTGTATGTCCCCTGAAGAGTGTTCCTGTTGAAGTGAATCATGTAGGTGTAAAGTGTTGTCCTCCTCCTCAACATCCCCAGTGCATTCATCAATGACAATCCATTGAGATACATCCGAGAGCCCATTACTCTCCCAAGGATGTTCCTGTTGCTCCTGGTCTATGATTGGGGATGGAGCATTTGCATGATTACATAAGTGTGACTGTGGTGATGCACTGTCCCCGTCAGGGCTATCCCCTGCGCATTGATCCAGGGTGGTCCACTGAGTGGTATCTAAGAAACTGTGGTCCTCCACAAGATGTGTTTCCTGATTGTATGTTAATGATGTAAGAATTTCAAATCTGTTGTGTAAATGCAGCTGAGCAGAGGAGTTCTGCGGAGGCTGCCTGGTCCTGCGTCTCCTTCTATGGGTGACCTCCTTCCAAGCCTGAGGGTTGTCTACCTTTGAGTTGATCTCCCCATAAGGTTCCTGATCATGGTCTTGGTGGTGTTGGTGTGATGCAGGCTGCAGATCTACAGCAGCGTGTTGTGCAGTGTCCAAGAAGAGCTCGAGTGCCTGAATGTCCTTAAGGGTCTTAATACGGTGCTCGAATTGTTGGATCCTCTGCTCCATCAGAGTCATCTGTTTGCATTTGGAGCAGATGTAGTTGTCTAGTTTTTGTGTGAAAAAGCGGAACATGCCACAGCTGGTGCATGTGATGGGAATGTTTTGCTTTTGTTGCATCTCTTGGTGAGCGTGGTGGCCAAGTGGGATCTTTGTACAGTTAAGTAATATGCACGCACTTTATGTGCAGACTGCAACAAACCACCTCTTTGTGTATTTGTTTATGTTGCTTTGTTTCCTGTATGTACTGCAAAGGATAGTTAGTAAAGGTGCCTTTTTCGCGCGCGCCGTCAGGCGTGCGCGACACTGGCAAATAAAGCTTTCCCAGAAACTCAATTAACAGGGGACAATGCCTGCTGTCAATCAACTTAAGTGCCTGGCTCTCTTTCAACACAACAGTCACACAACAGTTAGACTTTGACCACAGGAGCCAAGCCCACACTCAGTTTAAAATCTTAGCCAAATCTTAGCCAAATCCTACCTGAAGCCAGGGAGCAAAAATGTCCTCCTGCTGCCTCTGCTTCTGCGAGAACCAACAGCAGCTTCCTTGCACAGTCTGCATTTTGGGTCATGTTTGATAGCCGAGATTTGTTTTTTGTAAGATTGTTGACAGAGGGATCATGGCAATAATGAAAAGCAGAGAGGACAATGAGTCTCCCTGGAAAATTCCTCTTCTGATGTTGACAAGTCCATAGCTTTCATTTCCAACGAACAGTTCAGTTTTCCAGTGCTCCATCATCATCATCATCATCATCATCATCATCATCATCATTATTATTATTAACCTACCAGTAGAGATGTTACCGGCAGCATACCGTCTTGCTTCAGGGAAGCCAGCCATCCCACCGCCACTGAAAGGAAGTGCTATAGTGCTCATATTCTCTATTAACTTGGGGATTCTTCACTGGGTGTACTTAGACAAAATATTTCATAAACACAGATGGAAGGAAAACAAATTCTTTATAAACCAAGCACAGAAAAACTCGGGTGGAGATTTAAAACCAGGTATTCCAGAAGTACCTGGTTTTGCTGTTTTTATGTTGTAACAATCATGCAAGGATTTGAAAATTCGTTTGTCGCTAATCCATCTATGGAAGAGAGTTTGATATCCACCCCTAGTGGCATTTTTAAGTCTCTTCAAACACTCTCTCTTCTCTGTTACATAGTAGCAAATCTTACTGCCTCATAAGTGGCAATGTAGGGCAGGCATATAAAGGCTGAAGAAGTCAATGGAAAGGATGGACCAAGGATACAACACAAATCTGAATTAGAGCAAGTACATGGCAATATGTTTGTTATTTTGAGTGCAATAACTCTGGTTTAATATCCAAGATAGCAAAGCTTGCGAGAAGGAGACCAATATCTTTACTTTATGGATGAAAATACTGAGTCAAAAAGTGTCAGCTACATGATCAATTTTACTGGAGATGTTTCTTCCCCTAGCCATTCCTTCTCAATGTATTTTGTGGGTTGTCTTACAGGAGTCTCTAAACATGAATGATGTGACTATATGTTGTCCCATGTTTGAAAAATCATTGGTAAAAATACAGCATTATAACATCTGTGTAGCAGTGTATTTGTCTAAGAAAAAAGATAATAAATGAACAGAAAGGCTACATTAGTTTTAGGAAACAAATTGACATGGGAAATAATGCAGATGTAGATCTGATCTGAGTGTCGAACTTACCAGTTCTGTTCTAGAGCAGAACAAATGTGAATGAACTCTCATGAAATACTGTTGTTTTCTAACAGATTTCATTAATGTTTTCCACTGATAATGTATTCTCCCTTTTTTATGCCCCTCTTCTCATACTAATAATGGATAGGCTATTTGCATATAAATAGATTTCAGTAAGCAAAGGCCCAATATGTTTCTCTTTTCCATGGACAATGTTATATAAATGGAGATACTGCAATGATCAGCAGTTATGAATTATAATAATTTTCTTGGTCAAAATTCTGTAGCGTATATCTATAGTCTTCAGCATTTTTGAGTGCTACAAAAGCTTTAGCTCTCAATTAAAATAATAGAACCATGAAAACATCTCTTTCAGTTCCTGAAGAGATGTTTTTGATATCAGTCTTGGTTTTTAAAAAGCTCTAAAATTTAATGTGAGCTATTGAAATTGTTGATTGCGACCCTCAGGGAATCTCTTCTTAATTAGTTTTTTGTTCTTTTCCCTCCTGTGCTTCTTGCCTTTTAGTAGCGTGTTACCCATTCTCAGAATATAAATGTCAATAAAAATGGGGAAGTATTATTTAAGAGAAGTGAAAACAGAATTCTGATCAAGCAGCTAGGCTTCCTTGCCCCTGTTCCACTGCAGGCCCTTGCATCTCCTGAAGAAACAATATTGACGGATGAGGAATAGATATGGGATGGTGTCCTGCAAAATGAGTGCAAAATCCCTTTCTTGATGTGAGCTAAGCTGTCTGGATCCTGTTCTTGGTTTTTTGACAACTGTATATTTAGAGATACATCAAAATGTTATCACACAGCTAAAAATCCTATGTTCTGCTCCCATGTAGCCCAACATTGAGTTCTATGGAATTTCTACATTTGTTCTAGACTTAGCTCCTTCACTGAATTCAGAGTTCTAAGCAAAGAGACTCTTTGGGGTAGAATAGGATAAAACAAATCTGCCTTCTAGACCCGTCTGCTAAATGACTACAAAATATTTGTCATTCTAACCATAGCTATGGTAAGGAAATTTCTTGTTGGATATATGACTTTAGTTACTTCAGGAGAGTAGCTATTTTAATCCATAACTATATGGATAAAGTATATCCCACAGGCAATGTTGAGACTACCAGGGACTCTAATTAAAGAAAAAATGTGTGGGGTCATAAAGCTCCCAGGTATCTATCAGTGTGCTCATGTTTTCTGTAAAGCGTGTGGCCCAATACCTACATAAAAACTCCAACCATCACCCATGTTAAAAAGAAACACATTTAAAGCCCTGATAGACCATGCAAACAAGATCTGCGAACCCCACCTCCTCTAAGGTGAACTGAACTACCGAAACTGGGCTCTACAGGCAAATGGGTATTCTACCACAGACATCAGAAGAGCTGCAAGACCAAGAACAAGCCACAAGAATAAAGACAGAAGATCCACCTATAGGAAAAGTGTTCTTACCATACATCAAGGGAACTACTGACTGCACAGGAAACCTGATGAAGAAACACAACCTACAAACAATTTACAGACCCACCAAGAAAATTCAATAAATGCTGTGTTTAGCTAAAGATAGGAGGGATCCTCTCACCTCTGCAGGAGTCTATTGTATACCATGCAGCTGTGGACAATTCTACATAGGGACTATCAAATGCAGCACCCAAACGCAAATAAAAGAACATGAAAGGCACTGCAGATTAATTCAACCAGGGAAGTCAGCTATAGCAAAGCACATGATCAACCAGTCTGGACACAGCATATTATTTGAGAACACAGAAATTCTGGGCCACTCTGACAACCATCATGTCAGACCACACAGGGAAGCCAATGAAGTCCACAAACATGTGGACAATTTCAACAGAAAGGAGGAAACCATGGAAATGAACAAAATCTGGCTACTAGTATTAAAAAAACACCAGAACCAAGACAGTAAATAAAGAATCCCACTCAAAAACAGGGGAATTCCAGATAGCAAACAATCAAGTGCCAGTTAACACCTTTCAAACCAAATGCCTCCAGGCAACAGCAGCCAACAAATACTCTCACTGATTGGCTTTGCAACTGCAAGGCTACTCAATGCTAATCAAGCTTGCTAATTGCAACATTCACACTTTTTTCAAACAGACAAGGGTTCTTTCTCCCACCCTGGACATTCCACATTTTACTTCCCACCTTGTTTACACAACCCTCATTTGGAAAGACAATGTTTAAATATATTTGACTCATTCAGTGTCAGCTCCACAGCTCAGGCGTAACCAAGAGTTTCCCGGCTCAAGTCCAACAGTGGCCATTGTACTTGAGTGAATTCATTCCGCAATGAAAAGGGAGATAGAACTGGGCTATAAGTATAAGAAAGCTTTAGGTGAACATGTAGTTGCTGGGATTTGCACCAGTGTGTGCTCAGTAGTGTTGTAGTTTGGTTTAAGTAGGGGTTTAAGGGATTAAAAACAAACAATTTATTTTCTTTTTCCCCTAAGGTCTTTCACTCTTTTATTGTACTGTGTTTTGTTATGGGGCTGCCAATCCTGCACTTCAACATTTAAAAATATCTGTTTGGGGAGCAGACACACAGTTTTGGAGAACGAATAAAGGCAGAATGTGTTGTTTTTATTTTTCTGGTCCCGACACTTCTTTTCATAACCTATAGGATTTATCTTTAACCAGTTGCCCAAACTCTTTTTGAACAAAATAAAACTTCTCCCATTTTAAAAAACACTTTCTTAAGCACTGCTTTTTACAACACACAGGGGTTATAATCTAATACAATAAACCTGGAACATAATATATTATCCAATGTAGTTGTTATTATTTGGCAGTTGGGTTCTTCAAATGTAGAATGATAGCTTTAATTGCATATTCTCCATGCCATGAGACAGTTGTGGGATGAGGTCAGTGAATAAGTAATGGAGTCATTTAGGTTAGTGGTGAAACTTGAATAAACCACAGTATAGGTAACCACATAGTATCCATACAGTCTAATAGTATGCCTTTTCTAAACATGACTTCTAACACTTGCCATTTTTGAGCATTTTGAAACCTGAGAGAGCATGGAAATCCTTCAAAAATGTCAGGTGGGAAGGGGTGGGGTGGGGGAGAATAATCTGATTTTGCTTGCAAGGGCAAAATGTACTTCATACATCTGAGCATAGTGTAGAGTCATGACTGTGATTTCATAATACCTATAGAATCTGTTGAATATTTATTTGTTGTTAAATATTTATATCTTGCCCTTTATTCAAAAGGTCTCAAGGCACTGTGTGATAAAAATCAACTATTAAAAATGAGCAGTTTAACAATGAAATCAATTTAAAACAATAGATAAGGTATTTCCCACATCCTGACATAATGCTTTGCTTTCCTTGGTGAGATACAAAGGAGAATTCCACCGGAAGACCTGAACCCTAAGGTAAGCATGCGTAGAAATCATTCCCTTATTTGCAACTGATTCGCTTCCAAATTTCTGGCCACTCAGTGCCAGGATGGTTGTATGAGTATAAATAAATACTTCTTTGTAATCAGTCTGGGCAAACTAAATCAGTTATTTAGTAAGCATGCCATTTGTGTGTTTAGATGAGTCTGTTTTAAGAAAATATATTGTTGCAATTTTACACATTATTTGTTCACATTTATAAAAATGCAGAAGTTTGTTGCTTTTTTGCTTATGTACAGAAGCTGACATGGTAGGATCGTTTTGTGAATATTAGGTTACAATGATGCAGATCTATAATTTGACATATTTTCAAATGTTCATATTTTTTCCCTCAGGATAAGCAGTTGTTATCTCATTGGTGTATAAGACAGGCATGTGTGTTTTCCTCTGACCAGCAGATGTCACTCACTGTAAAGTGAATTATTAGATTTTAAGGAGAATATTAAATGTCACCGGATTTTGGAAGTCATGTAAATGAAATTCTTTTAAAATACTTCTCTCTGTTTTCTTCTCATATGTTTACACAGATCTTATTTCCATGTTTTTCTGTTCAGGAATATGTTGGTATACTGATGTTGGGACATGTTGGTGATCAGAGGCATATTCAGAATATAGGCTTTTTAGAAAGTTTTTTTCCCCAGTCTTAGTGACTAAACAATAAAGAAGAATGTGTTGTTGAAGGCGTTCATGGCCGGAATCACAGGGTTGTTGTGTGTTTTCTGGGCTTTATGGCCATGTTCCAGAAGCATTCTCTCCTGACGTTTCGCCCACATCTATGGCAGGCATCTTCAGAGATTGTGAGGTATATACCTCACATCCTCTGAGGATGCCTGCCATAGATGTGGGCGAAATGTCAGGAGAAAATTCTTCTGGAACATGGCCATACAGCCTGGAAAACACACAACAACCCAATGAAGAACTGTGTCATTATCAGAAAGCATTTCACACCTTTAGCAATTTCTGCTGTAGTTTCTTTCCATCCTCTATGAGAGGATATTGCAGCACACCACCTACTTGAGGGTTCCCCAACCATCTGGAATGAAATCTGACTCAGTGGGAGAGAAGCTTCAAGGGACCATTCTTGCACAGCAGTCTGGATACAAGGCATTGTAAAGAGACTGTAGAATTCCAAATATATTCATCAGGTTCTGTTTTTCTGATATCCGTTGTAGAGAAGAAACCAGAGAAACATTTTAAATCAGAACGTGTAGTTTTTGTAATATAAATAGTGCACAGGTATATGTCCCATGTATTGATCCAGTCTAGAGGAAGTTACCTCTCAGTCCTCTGTGTGTTTACTTTGAAATTCAATGGACCTTGCTCCCTTTTAAATGTGTTTTAGGACTGTAGCCCCAGTTGTCATGCTTCATTTCCTTTCTTTTAGATTAATGAAATAGGGTTGTCACTGCAAACTAACGTCATGTTAATTTTGGCGGAAAAATTAACATGAGCTAAAATATATCATACCAAGAAATTTGTGAAGAAAGGTCAATTTTCTATAATGTAAAGTAAGTTACAGATTAGATCAACCTTGTATTAGTATAGGGGTCTTCTGTTATACTTATTATCTGATTTTCTGTCCTTGTGAAACATGTTTTTGTCTTATACAATGTAGAAAATGCCAACAATATACATTGTAGAAAATTCTACCGAATGCCAAGGAAGCTCTCCTAACCCTAAATGAGTACCTGTTATCACTAATGGGCTGGATGATGAGGGCAAACAAATTGAAACTTAATCCAGACAAGACAGAGGTACTCCTGGTCAGTTGGATGGTAGATCAGGGAGTAGGGATCAGCCTATGCTGGATGTGGTCACACTCCCCCTGAAGACACAGTTTGGGGGTCCTCCTGGACCTGGCACTGAGCCTGGAGGCCCAGGTATCTGTGGTGGCCAGGAGGGCCTTTGCACAATTAAAACTTGTGCACCAACTGTGCCCATTCCTTAAGAAGCCAGATCTGGCCATCGTGGTACATGCCTTAGTTACATCCCATCTGAATTACTGTAACATGCTCTATGTGGGGCTGCCTTTGAAGAGTGCTTGCAAACTTGTGGCTTACTGGGCTACAGGGAGTGGACATCCCCCCTGTTGTAGCAGCTCCAACCGCTGCCAGTCTGTTTCCAGGCACACTCAAAGTGCTGGTTATGGCCTTTAGAGCTTTAGCTGGATCAGGTCCAGGCTATTTGGCTGATTATGTCTCCTTGCACAAACCTGCCTGGGCCCTGAGATCTTCAGGAGAGGCCCTTCTCTCTGTGCCACCTCCATTTCAAGCTTGGCGGCAGGCCAAAACCTTTTTATTCAGACAGGCTTTTAAAGATGGTGTTTTAAGATCATGTCAGGGTCTGCTGTGGTCTTGTTTTTAATGCTAATGATATTTACTTCTGTTTTAATAGCTATGCATTTGTATATTTTCAGTTGTATTGTAATGTTTGCTGCTTTGAGTCTCCTTATAGAGAGAAAAAGTGGGATATAAATAAACATAATGAACATAATAATAATAATCATCATCATCATCATCATCATCATCATTATCATCATCGAAAAAACCTGTGGCTGTCATATCCAAAATCAATTTTCTCGGGAACTGTTAAAGTAACGTTCTGGTTACAAAAACATAATTAAGGGTACTGTGATACAATCACATCAAAATTGAAGAACATATCTAATCGCTCCTATGAACAGGTCTTTTCTTTTTGGAACATTATTGAGAACTTACTAAAATATGTCTATAGAATGAGAGTAATTCTTTTACTTTTCAGTGCCACTAGATGTCCATATTTAATAAGGTTTGTATTTTGAGTCCACTTTTCAGGTTTCATTCTGAGGGTAGTCCTAAATCTAGGTGTAGCATTATATATCAGTTTTGCAGAAGTAGAGTTGGTGGTGAGAAGAATATAACAGGAGAACTAATAGGAGGGTCAGAATTTGACCATGGCTAGCAATTTGTCAATGAGATAGCACCTATGGGACCAGACAGTAGTCAGGACTAAAGGGCACATCTATAGGCTGGTTCATGGAGAAATGTAAAAATACTGAAGAGTAATCAGAAATGCAGGAAAAGACAAGAATTTAAGCTGACCTTGTTACCTGAATAATGCCAAGGTAGAAATGTAAATGCATTTTGCTCTTTTCTTTCAAGCAGAACTCAGTGTCCAGTCAAGGTGGGCAGTGTTAATTCAGAGTCTGAAAGTCCTTCACAGAGAAGCTGGTAGTTGCTTTTCCTTAGTTTAGCATTCAAAAGGAGTTGGCCTATAGATCTAGCCAACTGTTTGAATTAAGCAGCCTTGAAGGTAAAAGAAAAAACTGTATTTTATGTCATGTATGCGGTGTTGAGATTTAACAATGGACTATGATTCTGAAGAAGGTTTTTATTTTTATGTCTTTCTCACCCCGAGTTTTAACTTAATGTTCATGTGGTCTACCCTTGTTTTTATTGTCTCCTTGTTTTATTTTGTAATGGATATTATTTACTGTATTGTTTATTGTATTGTGTTGTGCTGTTCTTTTATATGCTGTTTACATTGTATTGTTTTGGGCGTGGCCCCATGTAAGCCGCCCCGAGTCCCCATTGGGGAGATGGTGGCGGGGTATAAATAAAGTTTTATTATTATTATTATTATTATAAGACCAGGGTCGGCCATGGAAATTCCATGGTGGTCTTGGGCAAATCACATTGTCTCAGCCTCAGAGGAAGGCAAATGCAAGCCTTCTCTGAACAAATTTAGCTAGGAGAATGCATGGTAGGTTTTATTTATTTATATCTTTCTCCTTACTTTTTTTGCCTCCTGCATTTGTCCCTATATAGGAACTGCCAATATAGGGATTATATAGGGTGGCTGTTGGGTTGCCATAAGTTAGAAGTGACTTGGAGACAGACAATAACAAACTAAAGGAGGTAGCTTTTTAGAAACTGGAATTGAGAGTTTGAAAGAATAATCGCTTTAGGCAGTATCCTACATTGAATTGTTGCTGGCAGAACAGTGGGATCCATTGGAAACAGAAAATGGAGGGATGATTTCTCTATTCACTGTAACTTCTCTGAAGGACTAAGAAACAGCCTGGAGCCAGTTTGGTGGGGCATGTTGAAGAACTGCAGAGTGGAAGGAAGAACTATTGTACAACACTGCATGTAGATCAAAACATTTCCTATGTTACTGAAAACCTGTAGAGTCTATTGTTATAGTCTAATGCCCTGTGTATACTTGGAGCCATCCATTCTCTGTGAAATAATGATCTCTGTGTATTAGCCTTCACATCACCTGTCAACTTATGGCGACCCCATGGATTTCATAGGGTTTTGTTAGGCCGAAGTAGTTTTTCTCATTCCTTCTTCTGAAATATAGCCTGCAGCACCTACTCTGTTCTTAACAAGCATTTCCCACTGTGCTGACCTTTCTTTCAAGACAGGCAGTCTAGGGCAAAGCAAGCATGATTCCCCAGTAAATGAGATGGCATGGTACGAAACATCCTAAATTATCCTGGTTATTTTTTTTAACCATAGTTCTTCCTTTTGTTAGTAGAATATGGGTGAAGTCATGATGGAATTTCTTTCTAGATAAAGATTTGGCACCTGTGTGATTCTCATTTTTAATATCTCCTTTGCTGCCAAAGTATAATGTGTGAGACTGAATATTAGCTATTCTAGAATTGTCAGAAAGGCAGTCCAGGTTCTATTTTTAGCAGAAAAGTGGAAAACAAACAAAAATAGGTTGCCAATCCTTTATCCTGGTCAGAACGGATTTTGTTTTCAAAGAATGAAAAAGACTTTTACAAGACAGTATCAGACAAACTTTCATCTGTTTAAATGGAGCCCCCCAGTGGCGCAATGGGTTAAACCCTTTTGCCAGCAGGACTGCTGACTTGAAGGTTGGGTTGCTGACCTGAAGGTTGCTGGTTTGAATCCAACCTGGGGAGAGTGCGAATGAGCTCAATCTATCAGCTCTAGCTCCATGCGAGGACATGAGAGAAGCCTCCCACAAGGATGGTAAAAACATCAAAACATCTGAGCGTCCCCTGGGCAACGTTCTTGCAGATGGTCAATTCTCTAACACCAGGACCGACTTGCAGTTTCTCAAGTCACTTCTGATACGAAAAAAATCTGTTTAAATATGTTACGCGCTTTGAAAATGATGATGATGATGACGACGACGATGATAATCATCATAATTTTGCACTGTTTTTCCTCCCTAAACAGCAATGTGTTGTTGTTGTTTATTCATTCAGTCACTTCCGACTCTTCATGACCTCATGGACCAGCCCACGCCAGAGCTTCCTGTCGGCCGTCACCGCCCCCAGTTCCTTCAATTTCAAGCCAGTCACTTCAAGGATACTATCCATCCATCTTGCCCTTGGTCGGCCTCTCCTCCTTTTTCCTTCCATTTTCCCCAGCATCACTCTCTTCTCCAAGCTTTCCTGTCTTCTCATTATGTGGCCAAAGTACTTCATCTTTGCCTCTAATATCCTTCCCTCCAGTGAGCAGCCGGGCATTATTTCCTGGAATATGGACTGGTTTGTATACAGCAATGTATAATTGTTATATTTGTGTGCCTGCATTCCAATGGTTGTATACATCCACAATACAGGAATAACAGCAGAAAGGCAAAGTTGCCCTTCCACATGCTTTCCCTTTTCTAGGTACAACTGCAGCCATTTTCAGGCTCAACTGTGTATGACTAGTGCCAATAAAAGGTACGCAGTTTGCAGGCAAGAAAACTTTCTCAGGTTGGCATTAGAATGCCAGGTATATTTGTTAAAATGGATAGATATCTATATATCTATATTGTATATGGTGCCTTTGTTATCTTCTAAATTTTCTCGTGAGGAAATGTGGTTGTGTTATACTCTACTTGTACAATCCAAATAAAAAAAGAATGGCAGTTTTAGATTTATATTAGTGTTTGCCATTAGAAAGTTGACCATAACTTATGACATTAATTGCATGGGCTGCTGTTTTCCATGCCTGGAAGATGCTTTGAGAAGGTTTTTGTTAAGCCTCAACAGCTGAAAACATACCTGACTGTTTACATAGTTCTAGGGTGTAAAAATGTGACATAATATTTGCTGCTCCTTTCTCATATTGATAGGAAATCCTACATTGAAATCCTTTAACTTGATTTACGGAAGAAAATTGGAGTATAAATCAAATAAATAAATAAATAAATAAATAAATAAATAAATAAATAAAGGTGCAATATTTTGACAAAACCCCAATATTCACACACTGTTATTAATATTTTCATAATGAGGAGGGTTGAGAACTCATTCCTCATTTCGCTTTCTTGTCAATCAAGATCCAATGTAACATGGTTCAGAAACAGAAATTGTTAGCAGAGTTTATTGCCACATGTTGCTTCCCTTTTAAATCAGAAAAATACAAATTTAGTTAACGTGATGAAAATAATCTAAAAAAAGTGCATCGAGACTAATTTAAAAGTCCAGAATGTCCCAGATTTTGCACCTTTTCTTTCTGATCTTTTTTGGTTGTCCACACACATTTTGTATATCCAAAGTATTTTCTGTCATTTCTGTGTATGATCAGAAACTTTTTATACCAGCTCCTTGGGTTGGTTTATTTTATTATAAAATAAACTTGGTATGAAATAGAAAAGAATGGGAACAAAATCTGGAACTTTTCAACTAGTCTTGATGTACCCAATATCTCAAAAGACATTGACAATGGAGATAGCGTTGATACAGAGAAAAGAAAGGACAAGAGAAATTATCTGCACAACAATATGTGACAAGAATGTATAATGCATGTGTCTGATAACCAAATCATTTTCAATTTATGATCAACAGTAACCCAAAAGATCTGTTTTGCATGTAGTCCTGCTGAGCCACATGCAAAACGGATCTTTTGGATTACCTTTGACCATACATTGAAAATGATTCAGTTATCAGACACATGCAGTATCAGCCACATATCCCTCATTCTGTACATATCCATTTGGTTTTGTGGCCTGAGTGTAGAATTTTGCATTTGTTTCTGTTGAATTTCATTATATTAATTTCAGCCGAATTTTCTAGTTCATAAGGGTAATTTTGAATTCTGTTCCTATCTTCCAGTGTGTTTACCACCCCTCCTAGTTTTGTATCATCTACAAACTTGATAAAGATTCCCTTTAACTTCTCATCTAAGTCATTTATAAAAACAAATTGAAGAGTAATGGCTTAGACCTCCTGTTTGGAGCTCAGCCATTGATGACAATGATGGTGATCAATTAATGGTATCCAGGATTGCCAGGTCTCTAGGAATTGCTGAGCTTTTCTGGGCAGGGAGAGAAATCTCGGGATGAATGGAACTGGAGGAGAAAAAGATTAATTGTGGTGATGTCTTTATTAGGTCAGCCAATATAAAGTACTTCATGCCAGCTTTCAAAGCCTGCTGGCTTCTTCATCAGGTAAAGCTGTTTTAAAAAATCATACAGTGGTCATGCAAAGGGATATTGTTGGAGTTTGTAGTCTGCATTCATATTACTTTATCATTGTGTCATACAAAAAGACACAAGCAAAACAAGACAATCCAGCAAAATGTGGAATGTTAGCATATCTTGTGTTTTATGTGAACAAAAGCCTCATAAAAAGTTCTGGTTTTCCGTGTTACAGTGTACATAAAATTTGTTAGTCTATGTAATATTAAGGAGGTAGTAGCACATCATCTAAATCAGGCTTGCACGGCCTATGACCCTCCAGGTGTTTGGGACTAAGACTCCCAGAAACTCTAGGCCAGGGGTTCCCAACCTGTGGGTCCCCAGATGTTTTGGCCTCCAACTCCCAGAAATCCGAACAGCTGGTAAACTGGCTAGAATTTTTAGGAGTTGTAGATCAAAATGCAGATTGAGAACCACAGTTCTAGCCAGCTTGTCCAGTGGTCAGGAATTCTGGGAGCTGGAGGGCTACAAGTTGTGTAGGACTGCTCTAACTTGTAAATTACCAGGTTGCTAACTGAATACAACACATGTTATCTACCCTTAAATCTGATTTTGACATCTAGAAAGCCTTAAAAGTTTATCCTTGTATTTTTTTTCCTAAACCAGACCCTAATACTAAGTTATTGAATATAATCTTCATGATTATTCTAAAATCTTGATCATTGCTCTTCAAACTTTCATATTTTATTTCATTTTGAGCACTTGATTTTTGAAAACGTTGTGTAGTTGTCTTTTAAATGGATAAAGGGATTCCTGTATCCTCAGGGTGGAAGGGAGGGAAGGGAGGGGGGGGGAGGAGGAGGAGGAGGAGGAGGAGGAGGAGGAGGAGGAGGAGGAGGAGGAGAAGAGAATGAAACATCAGATATTACAGTTATGCCCTTCATCTTTTAATGTAGCATCATTATTTTTCCCATCCGCACCATCATTCATATTTAGCATAAGGGTTATCAGGAGATTACCTGAAGAATATCACTTTCACAAGGCCAGTGCTGCATTCTACATAAAAATGTCTCCAAGCATTTCTTTTATGGAGTTAACCTAGAGTGACTTAGAGCCAAACATGATTTCAGAGCTGTAAGTGAAAAGCACAGCTTTCTTGAAAATTCAACATGTTAGATCTTCCTTTCACAGATTTTCGTGAGTACTCCACCGAGTCCTATTAATCTAAATGTTTTTCTTATTTGGCATTTATGAAGCACTATTCTAGAAGGCAAACTTTTCACTTCTCTTTGTTGATTTTGCCTCCCTAAATTAACAGAACAAGTAATTTCCCAAATTCTCTTCATCCTTGGGGACAGACATTCTGTACTGTCTTTTAGGGCTTTGGGAAATATAAAAAGGTTAGCATTTGCATTTTGAAAAAAATCTTAATACAGTACTATTATTTCTACTTGTTCCTTCCTGATGAGAGAGGATAGAAAGTGTTGTTATCCAGTGGTGCATATCATTATCAAACAAAGATACTGGTGATATCAAAGATTTAAATCTCAGTTTGGGGAATTAGATGGAATGTCTGTTTCACCAACCCCACGGAAATTAGTGGGAGCTTCATAAGACCACAGTAGCATTTGCACGGTGGCCCCATTAGTTTTGCCAAAATACTATGTTTGTTTGTTGCAACAAAAATATTAAAGTCTTTTGACACCTTAAAGTTAATAATGTTCATATGCTTTGTGCAAGTGTTTTCTTCCAAAATGACAGAAACAGATAGATTTCATTTTTGTAAACTTCTTGAAATTCACCTCTCTTCCATGATATTCAGCATTTGAACTTCATAAGCTTGAAAAGAGAACTGCTGCATATTCAGCTTCCATTTTGAACTGCCTGAAGCAAAAACAAAACAGAAGAAATTGAACTGGCCAATAGCCAAATGTCTTATGCTCATGGGTTTCTTACCTATTTGTTCCAGAGGTTTCATGTGATTGTATGCTTCTGTGTGTGCAGCATGTGTGTATGTAGTGCACACTTCTCTGATCATAATTGGAAATAATAATAATAATAATAATAATAATAATAATAATAATAATAATAATAATTTTATATCTGCCTCAAGCTGTGGGGAGAGACGGATAAGAAATACAATTATTATGACATTTGTCTTCCAATTATTAATTTCTTCTTCCATGTATAAATTTGCTGTGATCGGGCTGAGAGGGCTTCCCATGACTACTCTCAGCCCTGTCATAGCAAATTTCTACATGAAACACTTTGAAAAACAAGCCCTGGAAACAACAAAAAGCCCACTATATGGTTCAGATATGTGGATGACACCTTCGCCATTGGAGCCATGGAGAAGAACTAAATAAGTTCCTGGACTACCTCAATAGTATCCACCCATACATCCAATTCACCATGGAAAAAGAAAACGAAGGAAAACTGCCATTTCTAGATGTCCTAGTCATCTGCAAACCCAATCAACAATTGGGCCACATGGCTTATAGAAAACCTACACACACAGATTGATGCCTACATGAAAACTCCAACCGTCACCCAGGTCAAAAAAGAAGCACAATTAAAGCCCTGGCAGACTGTGCAAAAGGAATCTGCAAACCCCACCTCCTCCAAGGTGAATTGAACCACCTAAACTGGGCTGTACAGGCCAATGGACATCAGAAGAACTGCATGACCAAGAACAAGTCACGAGAGTAAAGACAAAGATCCACCCAGAGGAAAAGTGTTCTTACCATACATCAAGGGAACCACTGATTGCATAGGGAAGCTGATGAAGAAACACAACCTGCAAACAATCTACAGACCCACTAAGAAAACCCAACAAATGCTACGTTCAGCATAGGACAAGAGGGATCCTTTCACCTCTGCAGGAGTCTACCATGCAGCTGTGGACAAGTCTACATAGGGACCACCAAACGCAGCATTGCTCGTACACGGATCAAGGAACATGAAAGGCACTGTAGGCTAATTCAACCAGAGAAGTCAGCCGTAGCAGAGCACTTGATGAACCAACTTGATGAACCAACACAGCATATTATTTGAGAAAACAGAAATGCTGGACCACTCTAACAACTACACAGAGAAGCTACTGAAATCCACAGGCATGTGGACAATTTCAACAGAAATGAA
The DNA here is from genome assembly GCF_035594765.1 of Anolis carolinensis. Classification (NCBI taxonomy): domain Eukaryota; kingdom Metazoa; phylum Chordata; class Lepidosauria; order Squamata; family Anolidae; genus Anolis; species Anolis carolinensis. The sequence goes on along the minus strand of NC_085845.1, from coordinate 23,904,711 downwards.
CAAAACCAGTATTAAAAAACCCTAAAATCAGGACAGTAAATAAAGAACAACACTCAAAACGGGATTTCCAGACAAAAAACAATCAGGGCCCTACACAGAGATAGGTATTTACATGGTTTTTAAATTCCGACAACTGATCTAGCTGTCGGAGCTCTACCGGCAAGTCGTTCCAAAGTCTTGGGGCGGCCGATGAAAAGGTCTTCTGGGTGATGGTAGCCAGTTGAGTTCTGGCTGGTTGGAGCAGATGCCTCCTAGAGGACCTCAGTCTGTGGTGCGAATTGTACGGGAGAAGGCGATCCTTTAGGTAGTCACCTACGGACCCACCACTAAGATCCTACATTTGGAAGGCCATCCTACTCAGACATGAGTGATCACTCATGATGATGATGCTTCCAGTTTCTGCTGTATCTTTTATTTCTTTGAATCCTTGGTTCTGGCTGTTGTTTTAAACACCCAGATTTTATGGGCTCATAACACGAGCCAGCAGTAAAATGGGCTTAAGATCCACAAAAGTGCCTCTCACTGCAAGGAAAATTTGTGTTTGGTTTTTAGTGCTCCATTTTGTAAAGCAATCATTTTTCAGTCCTCCTTGACTGTACCAAAAATGTTCACACTAAGGAATCAGCAGCATAGATTTTCACTTTAAATTACCCAGTGCTCTTGTTCTGTACTGTTTTTGCCCTGTAGCATTGGTTGACATTTCATAGAGAGTGAACCTGCATAGGGCCAGAAAATATATAATTATAGGAATCACCTTCTCTTGATTTTCCCATTACATACCAATCACGGCACAGACAGGCTTTTCCTAGCTGCTTGCTATGAAGTGAAAAAGTTTTATTCTTTGTTGACCTGTGATTAAAATGTGGCATTTTGGTAAATAAATAGAAGGTAGCTTTTGCATAATTCAGTTCTCTGCTGGTGCAATGAGAAGCTGGTAATATGAGTCTTTGACCTCTGTCGCAGAAGCAACAGCATATGTATAATGGAAACAATGTCCTAGGATGGTGTAATAAAAAACAGTCTTTAGTCCAGAAAATGTGGAAGTTTGATATCATCTTAAGAATAAAGTGGAGTTAAATTAGGCTCTTTTTTTCTTCTTCTCATCCCGTCTCCTCCAATAAATTTAGTCTATGCCATGTTTGAGCCCAGCCCTGGTTAAACTAAGGCATCCAACATCTTAATGAGAGATGTCCAACAATCATAATGATATTTATCTGTGAGCCCAGACTGTGCAATGAATTCAGAGGACAAACTGGTATGGGGCATTTCTTTTGATGTATATGAGCTGCTAGACAGAAGAGCCATATGTTTGTGAACAGCTGAGTCCTAAAATGAGATAGTTTAGGAGTGAAACATGGTATAGCAACTTAGGAGGAATGGCACAAAGAATTCTATAAATGAGAACAACACCATTGTTCTGAAGAGATTTCCTATAACAACAGAGGCGCCAAAATTGGGACTGCTTAGAGCACGCATGCCAAACTCATTTTCATTGATGGACACATCAGCCTTATTGTTGTCTTCAAAAAGGAGTTGAATACATGGATGGAGAATCTGTGGATACAGAGGGCCAACTATTATTGTTGTGATTCCGAGCACACAAGCCCCCACACTCACATTGCTTTGACACCCAGTTGATTGCTGCCAGGAGTTCCCCAGACTCAAAGAAACACTGTATTCCCACTTCAAAATAGCTTCAGCAGCCCAGAAACCGCAGGCAGCTGCTTTAAATGAAGGCTCCATTGTCTCAATAGTCACATTCACTCACTTTGCCCCCCTCCCTGTGGGAAGCACAGGGGAGGTTGAAGCCCCCTGTAACACCTTGGATGAAACTTGCATATGTCTCCCACCATGATGAAGATGCTGAATATCCCTTTATGAACCCTATATGTGTCTTCTATCAATTTTATTATGTTTTTATTATATTTTATCTATATATATAAAAGAATGATGGAATCCTGGCACTGAGCAAAACAACAAAACTAAACACCCCCCAACCTCAAAATTTCACAACACAATCCATCATCCACGCCTCGAGATTGAAACCACAAAATATCACGTCACGAACCTCCACAGGGCCTAAAAAACTCCAAAAACTGGAGCTATTCAGTGCAATTCCAATGGGCCACAGCAACGCGTGGCAGGGCACAGCTAGTGATTTCTTATAAAGTGAAGCAAGTGACCTCGTTGTGAACTCTGGCCAGCATTCCTTTGACCTGGGTGCCACCAGCCAGCACCAGGTCCACATTCTTGCTTAATGGACTTATCATGATCACCATTTGCAATAGCTCAATGGACTCTTTCTTAAGCTTCGGAGAGCAAAGCCAGACCACTTAAGAATTGAGCAACCTTTGGACATTTTAATCATCTTTCATGAATGGCATAACCTCTTTGCAAAGAGGCAGGTATGCTGCAGCTGTTCCAAGACAATACCATTTTCCTTTCCTTGGATCCTGAATCACTTAATCCCATCAAGATCATCGATGCTGCTGACTCTGGAACAATGGAACTGACATTGAGGTGTCAGACCCCATTCAAGGGATTAGTTATTCCAATCTTCTTATCAATAGGACAGGTTCGGCTTGCTTTACAATGGACTCAGGATAGGGCCACTCACAATTCATTCATAAATATAATCTCCTTTGTTCCCTACTAGCCAGGGAGAGATGTCATGGGCGAGGCTCGTGCTCTCATTGGCTGAGGCGCGCGAGCCCCCTGGGCGCTCCTCCTGGCCTCTGATGTCAGGAATTCCCCTGACCAATCAGCGTGAAGCTGGTCGGGTGGGTGGGAGCGGGAAATTCAAAAGGAAAAATGTATAAAATGCGGGTTCTGTTGTATGTGGGTATGCCGATTCTTCTTGCATCTTATTGCGACCGTCATCCTGCTCCAGCTAGACCAGAAATAAATTCGGTGGCCTCTACTTCGACACTTGGTGAGACGTTATATTGGGGAATAGAAAAATCTCTATTTTGCTTCTCGGGAGCTTGCCAGGTGTTGCACAACCCCCCTTTTGAGGTTGTGTGTTGGTCTCCGCTTCAGGCGAGACCCCTAAATCTTTGATCTTGACTTCAGTTGGTGATAATGGGAATTGCAACCGAACAGCACTTGTGCCTCTGAGGTTGGGGAAAGGCTAGTGGACATTTTAAAGTAAGACATCACATCTACAAGCCCTGTATCTAAATTCAAACTGCACTATCCTGACTAAACAACACAAACTGCAGCCTTTCAGACATCACTGTATCACAATTCCCATCAGCTGTAGTAATGATGTCTAATCATGAGGAATAACAGAGTTGTAGTCCAGCATCTGGGGGGCCACATAAAATGACATGGTGGGCTGGATCTGGCCTGCGGGCCTTGTGTTTAACACATGTAGGTTAGAGCGATAAACTGATGACAGTTTGAAACGATTGCTGTTGCTGTTAAGGCAAAAATTCTACCCAAACATCTCCATCTTTGGGTTGAATCTTTGCCTTAACAATATCAACAATCAATTGGGGATTCAGATTAATAGACTAATACTCAGTCTATATAGGATTGGTTACTCCAAAGTATCAACATATTTGAAAATACATTTGAATATTTATATTCTGAGTGAAAATATGTACAAAATGTATATTTAAATGTATTTTTAAATATCTAATATGGAAATAGAATAGAATAAGTAAAACATGCAAAATAATATAGTGCAGAAATAGATTGAATTATCAATCTGCATATGAGTGTTGGATATAAAATTAATAGAATTCTAATTCCGTATCTGTATAATTATTATTGCATTTTTCTTTGCTTTAATTATTGTAAGCTCCTAGGGGAAAATATAAATGTGTTAAATACAACTAGGTGAAACACTTTCTCCTATAGTTGTCATATATTGCCATTGTGTAGTCGTCACATAACTCATCTTTGCTGTGCTGTTGGGAATAGATGGGATCAGCTACTTGCTTTACACTCTTTGTTATGGCTTTTGCACAATAGAGCTTAACAAATACAAGCGCTTTGTTCATATACTGTAAATGATACTTCAATGAAACAAGTTTTTCTGGCAGTGCTTAGGAATACAGTAGCTTATAAAGTATGTAATTCTGTTTCATTATCAAAGCCAGGTCCTGGCATGGATAGGAGTCATAGGATCCCCTAATTCAAACTTTCAGTAACATATATGTAGCAATCAGCTATCACTCAGCACACCTATAATCTGATGTACCAGCAGTATCTGCATTCACTTACCAAACTGTATGAATGCATGTAACATGTTATGCTAACTGTATGATAGACTCTGATACAAATGTGAGTCCCAGGAAATTGATTTTGATCTCTCACTTCCTTCTTACTACCTAGCATGCAAACAGGTTTCTTCAGAAAATGAATTCATCTTGCATTTTTGGTAGGACAGAAATATCAGCCCTACTGTATTTCCCAAGCAAACACAGAGCTAGAATGAGCCTTGAAACAGAGCAGGGAGGCAAACAGACAACAAACAACAACTTTGGCCAAGAGATTTACCAAGCCCCAGCACTGTTGATTCCAATCTCCAGTATTTCATAGAACTTCAGAGTTATGCAGGTGATGACAAAGTATGCATGTGTAATCCTTATCTGAAGGATATGTGACCAGCACAGAATGTATAAAGAACCTGTTTGTTGATGAGGATGTTTCTCAGGGTCTGGCACTGTATGTGGCCATAGCATCTTGCACATATTTTGCAGTTACAGCATTTTTAACATAGTACAAATGATAGAGCTCAGCAAACAATACAAAGCCATGGAAGAATGGCATATGTTGTCAAAATAGAGTTGATCAGGCTCATTAAAACAGATCAGCCTACAACTCAATCTTTAATTCTTATTTTATGCCAACACCTCCATTTCTCATTTTCCTGTTTTAGGACCAGGAGCATACAACCCAGAAATGTATCACTCAATAGCAAAACCATCTTCTGGCGTTGCAGTCTGGGTTTCTCGAGTGGACCGTTTTAAAGATGCAAAAGATGACTTTCCTGGTCCTGGAGCATATGAGGTATGTTTATATAACAATGTTATTAGATAAGTGGTTTCTGCCAGTCTTTTTCAGAAACAGGTTATAAGTGCTTTACAGTTGATTGTTGTACTATTTAAAAAGTGAAGAAATAATTGATATTTCAATTGACAAAAAGCCATAGGTTTGATTCTTGACAGCAAAATAGTGCATTTATTATGTATGTTATGTGTAGGATTCAATCCAGTAAACTTGTCAAAATGTATCTTGTCTTGAGACTGATAAGACATTTGGCAGTTCCAATGTTTTCTGCTGGCATTGAACACATTTGGATAGATTGTTATTTACACCTCATTCACAAAGAAGAGCAAATAATTTTCAGAGTCTTGACATAGAGAAGTCCATGTTATGGATTTTTCAGATGCATCAACTGTATTGAATTCTCTGCATAGAGAAGCTTGCTTGACTACTTTGATTTCTGAAGGGAAGTGAACATTATTCTTTCTCACAAGGCATGAGCTTTTCCTCTGGCTCACGTAGGTTGAGTGGAATGTCATCTTCTGTACTCTATAACAATGCCAATGCTTCTAACTGTGGAGTTTATGGAAAAATGTTACCTTGTATGTGTTGTTGACATTATTGGACATCATAAGAACTTTGGTTAAAAGCAAGATAGAAATTTGAATGATATTAGTTGTATTTAAAATTAGAGCTGCAACAGCAACAGAAAGGGAATTGTGCAATCATATATACAGCTGCAATACAAATTGTGTATCCTTTATCCAAAATGCTTGAGATTGGATTTTCTTTGGATTTTGCAGTACCTTTATTTCCATATATGTACATCATGAGATATCTTGGAGATAGGAGCCAAGGCTAAACACAAAATTCATTTTGGTCATTTGTTGGATCTATCACCTTGGAGATGGCAAACCTAGTTTCATTGTCTCTTTTTCCAACAGTGATCTAGTACAGACATAGGTTCTGCTCAAGTCAAAATAACTTCAGTAAAATCTAGAATTGATCCCATAGTGATAGGTTCACCAGCTGCCCCTGCATAAAGCAGCCTTCATCAAATGTGGAGCCAAGGAGCAATAGGTTAAACCCTTGTGTTGGCAGGATTGCTGACTTGAAGGTTGAGTTGCTGATCTGAAGGTTGCCGGTTCAAAAGCGGGGAGAGCGTGGATGAACTCCCTCTGTCATCTCCAGCTCCCCATGCGGGGACATGAGAGAAGCCTCCCACAAGGATGGTAAACCATCAAAAACATCCGGGCTTACCCTTTGCAGATGGAAAATCTTTCACACCAGAAGCGACTTGCAGTTTCTCAAATCACTCCTGAAACGAAAAAAAATATGGAGCTCTAACTCAAATGAGACCCATCATCCATGATCATTGGATGTGTTTGCTGGCAAATATGCCAGTAAAATTGATGGGATTCCAGGCTAGGCAGGCTACTTGAGATGGTGTTGCAGCCCTAGACTGCGCAGGCACCTCAAAACCACACAGGAGCCCCAGAATATAAGTAAGCAAGCTGTTTATTGAAGATTATATGCAAGCAGTAGCAAATCAAAGTTCAAAGTCAGTAAGATGGGGTTGTAAAAGAACAAAGTACTTGAGAATCTTGAAGCAAGAGTTTATAGAAGTCACTCAAAGAGAAAGTCCAAACAGGATACCAAAGTTAATCCCAATGAAGGCATCAAGATTAGTCCAAGCAAGGTATCAAGGATTGTCCAAGGCACAAAATCAAACTGGAACACAGGGGGCAACACTGGGACATAGGAGATCAAAATGGAACATAGGAGATCAAACTGGAACACAAGACAGGATCTTGGCTTGGACAGAAATCCAAACTGCAAATTACTGGAACATCAACTAGATACACAAAAATCCCAAGAAGCAAGGATAAGACTGAAATAAGAATCAAAGCACAAGGCTGCAGGTATTAACATGAGATTCACAGGAACATGGAGCATGAAACAGAGACCTCCCTCCCTAGATGAGAAAAGTTACCAGCTCTGAATCTCTCAGAGAAAGCAGCCCTTCTTAAGGGAAACCCAAGGTCTCGTCCCGTGAGAAGCTTGCTCATTATTCCATTTCAATAGCAATAGTTTGCTGCACCTGAAATACTCCCTTTCTCTCCTCTGCTGATTTATCACTTTCTTTCTGTCAAGCTCATTAGTCTTATCACTTCCAGAATCCGAACTAGACTGTCTATCTGGCAAAAGAAGGTCCGACCTTGATTCCTTTAAGGAATGCGGTTCAAGCTGCTTGCTTGAAACCATTATGTCTCTGGTCCCAGAACCCACTGGGACAAACTCTGGCTGCATTGGAGCAAGAATCTCAGGCCCAAACCTAGAGTCCTCTGACAAGCCAGGTGCAGGGACAATCACAGGCTGAACAGGCCCAACCTCAGGCTCACCTGACAGCTCAGATGGAGCCTGGGCTACAACCGATGGTTGGATAGTGAAACTTGGCAGACAATTAGAGCCATATGGCTGAAGAAGCTTTGTGAAGGTCAAGCCAGCCTTTGTCACATTACATCACACATAAACCTGCAGAGTGAAATAATCAAATTGCTAACTTACAGATGTCCTGGGTATGTAATGAGCAAACAATCCAGTTCAGCATGTTTTAGTATGGAGACAAAGAATAATAGTTCAATTTGCCAGTGGAACTTGTGAATAAAAGTTCTAATTGCCAAATGTATTTAATCATTGGATCTCTATCAGTGTCATAAATACCAGGTGTGGTAGATTAGCTGTTCCAGAGTTTGAGGAGGCACTTCAACTTTGCATTCATCTAAAGTTGTGTTTTGAAAGTGGATATATTTCCATTTGTTTGTGAGCAAATCATGCTTGCAATACTATCTGTAAAAGCACAACAGGAGACTATGCGGTATAGTAGTTGTAACGATGGACAATAACGAAGACTAGGGTTCAAATTCCAGCTCACCTATGGAAACTTGCAAGTGACTCTGGACAATTCACACTCTATCAGCTTCAGAGGAAGGCAAGTCAAACCTCCTTTGAACAAATCTTGCACACACACACACACACACACACACACACACACACACACACAAAAGAAGGCTGTGATTTGCCTTAGGGTCGTCATAAGTCAGAAAATACTTAAAGATACACATAGCAAGGACACAATAGTTGAATGTAACAACATGCTATATATTGCAACATCTTAAGAAAGAAATTGCACCTACACATATTCCGTTAAAAGAAAATCTTGTAGATTCCTTTCTGTTTCATTGTGATATGTAAATCATAGTACTGCTTGGGAGAAATCTAACAGCATAATTTATACTTCCTTTTCACCTAAAATGTGAAGATATGTTAAAACAAGCAGCAATGGCTAATTTATATACAGTACATTCAAATGGATCCATCATTCAAAACAATTCTTACCTTTTAGCAAATTTTATGACTTTTCTGTCATGTTGAGTGATAGTCACTTCTTTAATTTGACACTGAAAGTTGGTGGTATGTCAGATCTTTTTTAGTATTCTAGAAGATCTACATGGCTTGTCTTTAGAATGCAGAATTTTCTTTTATTTCTCCTGTGCAGAACATTTTGCTTCCTTTAGGAAATGTATTATTAACTTGAGCTTTGACTTAATGAAGAGTGTAATATGGGAGCTTCCAAAATATTGTAGGAATTCCGTGCTCTCAACTGCAAATATTTATGCTCACTTTTAAATAGTTGCTATTCAGTCATATACTGAAATATACTATACTACTCTAGTATACGAAATATGCTATGATATACAGCATTTTGGATTACATTTGCCTAGCATTCATTGTTAAAAATAGTCCAAAGGTATTCCATGCCCAGATAATGACTGCTGTCATGCTATGCAGGTTGGTTGCAGGAATGAGTTCATGCTGCAGTGGCTCTAACTTCTTGCTCCTTTCATCAGTATTTTTGCACCAGGTGATCTCTGTGATGTTTTCAGGTAGTATTTATGCTATTTGTTAACTAGATTTGATGCATGCTGCCACAAACCTATGATCTGTAATCAATAAGACATTTAACTTACATTTATATTTGGTACCCTACCATTCTTCCTGGCAGATGTAGTAATCATTACCATATTATCATAATAATAGTAATATTGTCTTCATGTTTGAGTTGCAAGCTACACTGTAATGATCTGTGTTTCTAGGCTTTGAGAGGTGGCTGCTGATTTTAGAATACAGTAGAGTCTCATTTATCCAACATAAATGGGCCGGCAGAATGTTGGATAAGTGAATATGTTGGATAATAAGGAGGGATTAAGGAAAAGCCTATTAAACATCAAATTAGGTTATGATTTTACAAATTAAGCACCAAAACATCATGTTATACAACAAATTTGACAGAAAAAGTAGTTCAATACACAGTAAGGCTATGTAGTAATTACTGTATTTATGAATTTAGCACTAAAATATCATGATGTTTTGAAAACATTGACTACAAAAATGTGTTGGATAATCCAGAATGCTGGATAAGTGAGACGCTACTGTAATTATTTATTTGTTTGAAAAGAATCTCAAGATACTTCACTGTATTATAAGAATAAAGTGGTAACATTCTCATAGCTTGATGTAGTGGTTTGCAGTGGGTGCTGTGCTGAATCTTAGGGTTCTTTAGTTGTTTATTAGAGTTTCCTGAGCTTCTCTATTAAATAGCCCCTCTTACCACAGATAATGTTTCCTGTGCAGCCAGTGGAAACTATGGGCTAAGATCCTGTATCAGAGTTTTGTAGAAACATAGAGTTGGAAGAGAATACAAGGGCCATCTGGTTTAGCTCCCTGTCATGCAGGAATATATAATCAAAGCACTCCTAACAGATGGCCAATCAGATTCTACCACATGCAGAGGCAGTGTATTTCACTGTCAAACAGCTTATATCATCAGGAAGTTTTTCTTAGTGTTTAAGTGGAATCTCTTTTCCCGTACATTTGAATACTTTGCTCTGTGTCCCAGTCTCTGGAGCAGTAGAAAACAAGCTTGCCTCCTCCTCAATGGGACATCCTTTCAAATATTTAAACATTGCTTTCATGTCACCCCCTAACCTTCTACAGACCAAACATACCTATCTCCGCAAACTGTTCCTCATAAGACTTTGCTTCCAGAGCCTTTACAATTTTTGTTATCCTTCTCTAGACACATTCTACGAGGGCTATCCAGAAAGTACATTACGTTTTGGAATTAAAAATGAACAAAGTATAAGAGAAAGCTTTTACCATATGCAGTTGAAAGCCACACCCAAATACCACATCTCACGTAGTCGCCATTCAAATCTAGGCACTTATCATAGCGATAAGTGAGCTTGGAAACCCCTTCCCCACTAAATTCTGCCACCTCTGTCGTCAACCACTTGTTTCCAACAATGGGGGTGTGGTTGGCAATGCAGCGTTTTGGTGACACTGCGCAGCTGCAGAAAGGGGAAGGGTTGATGATGGAGGCGGCAGAATTTAGTGGGGAAGGAGTTTCCAAGCTCATTCATCGCTATGATAAGTGCCTAGATTTGAATGGCGACTATGTGAGATGTGGTATTTGGGTGTGGCTTTCAACTGCAAATGGTAAATGTTTTCTCCTGTACTTTGTTCATTTGTAATTCCAAAACGTGATGTACTTTCTGGATAACCCTCGTAGCTTGTCAATATCCTTGTCTTCATGTGGAGGTATGCACTGTTTGTGCTACATAGTCCTTATGTGGAATGCAAAACCATGTAATTGAATGCACTTCTGAATGCAATCAAATGCACATTCATATCTACATCAACATTTCATGGCAATGCACATGCCCATCTGCATAGCTACACAATGGTGTTGGATATCCAGCTCTACCTCGACAGTCTTGACCTTTAGATGCTCTAAAATATCTAACCACTTCCAAAAGGGTACTTCCAAAAGGGAGCATAAAACACCTACAGATTTCAGCCCATGAACTGTTCTCTAAACTGTACTCTGTGTGTGTCCCATTTGCACATGGACCAAGTATGTTCTCTTCAATATTCCATGGGTCCTTGCAGTGCTCTAAATTAGATAGGTGACCTACAGAGGTTCCTTAACAGATGACTCAGTATGGAAGCTTGAAAGACTGAGAGATATTACATCCAATGAAATGTGCAGCATCTAAACTGCATATGCTGGTGAGATGTTAGCTTCTGCTTTTTTGTGAGAGTAAATTATTAATTTGGTTCCAGCAGATGACTTTAATGGCATTCTTCTGCTGGCCAGTTCATGCCAAAATGTTATGGCTTCAAATTAATTGCAATTTGAGCCTTGAAAACAAGCCCATCATGAGGCTGTAAAGCCTCAAATGATGAGTGAGTGAAATGTTGTTGATGCACTGGAAGAAAGACCAGCTGAGACTCCAAATCTCAACTGCCATGTGTTGCAGTCACCATTCCAGCTTAATACCTGGAAGATGACTTTATTATACAGATAAAGAATCTGACCGCATCCACAGAGCATGAATCAAATGGCTATACTTCTTCGGTGAACAGCTGTGCTATTGGCTAGAAGCCTCTGTGTTTATATCTATATCAGCAGTCTTTCATCTTGGCATGGGTATGTGCACACGCAGAGCTTTGCAAGTAAAGTGAAGGATGACACCTCTGTAGCTGAAGATTTTTAAACATAGTTTTGATTAGCTTCAGCATCGTGAGTCAAATGCGGAGGATGTGGCTTTCTGTGTACACATATCCCATAGAGGTATGTTAAAGTGGCATGAACAGCTCATTTTCACTGTTTGCTGTGAAGCTGTCAACTGCTGTCCTTCAGAACCTGTGAAACATTTGGAAGGATTGCTTGAAGAAAATAGGAGTCCTCCGTTATATTAGTGTATTAGGTCATTCCAGTTTGGTAAGACTGACAGCCTCCACACACAATTATATTGTAGGTACCCTGAAAGCCTACATATACTGAGTCATTTTTGGACTAGATTGTATTCTTGTCAAGCTAAAACCAAACCAAACAAACATGAAAACCATTGATTCGTTTTAAGTAATTTCCATTATCTTTAAGCAGTTCCTTCAGGGCTAGAAGTAGGAGCAATCTGTATTTTTTCAAGCAATTAAATCCTGCTTTTCAAACTATCAAGAGCAGTTTAGCAAAGTTGGTATTTGCATGCCCTTTGGCTGACTTCATTCCTCATAGTTAACCCCATAGTTAGCTCTTCTGTTCCAAATTTCAGAGTACTTAGGGTAGTGGAATTATTTGCTTTTCAAATTCCAAATAATGTGATCTTCTCTGTGTGTTCCACTGACATTATTCACAATGGTAAGTTGCCAGAAATACTTATCACTGACCCCCCCCCCCCCCGCCCCCCTATCCATCACATAGCTTTCAAGTGTGTGATGGATAGGGATTGTTGGACACCATGGCATCACTTTTGTTGAGCTGGCTGAAATATTGAAAGGAAGAAGAAGATGGGCACACTTGGAGAACAGTTTATACTATACAATTAATGGCTGCATTGGGGCACTGCATTGAAAACTATGACTGCAGCCATGGCTCTGTAGTGGCCGAGATGTTATTTTGATTGTACATTCTTCAAGCATGTTAAGAAATATAGCTGCCACAGAAGTGGCTAGCTTTATCTTATTGTATTTGTAAAGAAACTTAACTGATCCCAAAATTGTTTCTGGGCAAATGATCTGGGACCAGAGCACTCAATACTTACAGTTGAAGTATAGTATTTTTGTGGCAGAACACATATGGATATGAGGGGCTTGAGGACTTGAAAGCTATGTGTCAGTTCTTGATAACTTCATTTGCTCCTTCTAAAGGAAAAACAAGTGGGACTGAATAGGCAGCATATACCAGCACATAATCTCATTAACAGTAAGCCATGATCCCCTAAATTTTTCAGTTTTCCTTTGTGTATGAACATGGCCAATAAAATTAATTAAGCAAATATTATCTTGCAGATAATATCTTCTATTTCTTCATTGTTGTAACTCCCTTTATGAATCTGCTTCTCCAAAAATTATATGACTGCTTGCCTGCCAATATAACTTATTTTAAAAATCCAAAATGAGAAAGTTCAACATTAATTTTGAAAATACGATGATTATATACTGCTGATTTGCATCCCCTCTGCTTAGATAACAAGTCCAGGTTAACTAGCTTATGAGCCATGCCAAGGTTATACAGTATTATTAAATTATGATGTAAAAGAACGAGATCCTTCCTCAGTCATGCTACAGTTTAAAACCCGACTATCACTTGCAATTTTTCTTGATTAAATTGCTTTAATAGCTGTAAATGGTTCTACATCATCAGCTAAGAAAATGGTAGAGTTATTTAAAACCTAGAAAATGCTATGTCAGTGTAGTGCATTAACTATTTTAAGTCCCATTAAAATCATGTTATTTGGGATTCAGTCTTAAATTCCAAAATGCATTTGTTCAGCCATAGGAACACAATTCACTGGAAATTGTAGAGCTTTTTTCCTGGGGGAGGGGGATGCAGAGGCATAACTTTCTAGGACTTTCATATAGGGAATGAAGTCACAAAACATATAAAAAGGCTATTGATTAAATGGTATATTGGGCATTGACTTTCTCGTGCCATTTTTGGCTTTACCTTTTTATAGTGCTTATTGAAGAATCATTCGCATATATATTCTGCTAGAATTACTGGAAAATTGTTTTCTAGTACTTTGAACATGTCTAAATATTTGACAACAAAATATGGGAGGTCAGACTGTATGGCACTCTAATCAATGCACGAATCTGGTAATCTTTTCAGTAACCAGACCATACATGAAGATAATTAAATGCCACCTAGTGTAGTATAAAATCTTTGACAGGTTTGGGGGTTGTGGCTTTAGAAATAACCGTTGATTTCAACTTAACATCGTTTTTCTTGGGTGTGCAAGAGGTTTTAATAGTGCTCAGAGTGATGGAAGGAAGAAATTGCTACAGCTTTAGGCTAAGTGCTATAGACTGAGCCAGATCATCTGGTTCAAAGTCAGAAACTACTAAAGGTTGTGGGGGTTGGTTGTGTATTCTTTTATGGAAATTGTTGAGGCCACTTTAATTTAGAGGAAAGCTGGAATGTGTGCTAAACATATCTCTTAGTCCTATAACTAACCCTTTAATAGTCTAAACAATTGTATGTGTGTGGGAGGGAGTACAGTCATTCAGTTTTAATTCTAAACCCATTTTGTTGGAAACAAGGTGGTGATGGTGGGAAGTGTCAAACATTGGTTGCAGGAGTCAATTGGTTGTTACTGAAAACAATATTTATTTGATTTGTTTACATTGGAAAATGGAAAATATGAATTAACTCTGGTTGGCAATGAACTTCAGCGGGTGTCCAACAATGCCAATGTCTAGCGCTGGGCTTGATAAACCAAGATTTTTTAAAATTCTCATACAAGAGGTTTTGCTTATGTATTTTTTTTTTGAGAAATATGCTGCCTTTATCTTATTATGCAGCCTTGCCACACCTAGCACTCTATAGTTGTGTTGGACTATAGCTCCCATCATCTTCAGACATCAGTTGTCTGGTGGAGATAGTGGTACTAGAGGCACCAGTTTGTGGGACTTGATATTACAGTATTTTGCTTGTTCTTCTTTTCTGAGTTATACACCTATACAAGCAAACTTTAAGAATGGAAAATAAACTATTCACTCTCAAGGAACATTTGGTTATATTGACCAAATAGTACTATATCAAACTGCCAAATTAACTGCTTAACCCAAGCTGCCCTCTTAAGTCACATCTTCACAAATCCCATTTTAGTTTTAAATGGACCCTGTAGGAGCTAAAACACAGACAGACACGAGTACGTGACTTAATTAAAATCCATCTTTAGCCACTCACAAATACCATTAAATTAGCACTAAACAGATGGGGCCAATCATTATTATCGTTACAGGGAAATGCTCTCATGAAAATAAGCCTTCTCCCCTGTCTCATCAATGTTTGTGATATCCTGTGCCAGTAAATTCTCAGAGCTAAATATTCTAATAAACACCATATGAAATGAAAATGTTATAGTGCTACAACATAACAAAACACCCACAAATGCTTTGATTAACCACACCTGGGGAGGTTTGCCGTTTCCATGCCATCAAATTTCACAGGGCCAATTTGTGCTTCAAGAGTGTTATCTGAGAAGCAGAAGAAAGAGTAGTTGGTTTGTACTGTAGTCTCTTCTGCTGCAAGGGCCATTACACTCACTTCCCAAAGTGTGATAGTTTCTTGTACTCTCTAATTAGTTTTAAACCAATTCTCATTGTTGAAAAGTCAGTCAGTCAATTCTTTTGCATCATATTCAGTTCAAGTAATTTTATATTTATATTAGCATGTTAGGCAGGTCCACTGCTTTTCTGCCTATCCATGCAGTGAATACAGTAGTCAGCATGTTATGGAAAGAAATCGACTAACTTCATTGTGGTTATTAACCTTTCATGCCCCTTTTCAGCCCTCATGGTGAGACATTTTGCTTCCTAAAGGAATTGTGTTTATTTCTGCTCTCTTTCCATGTGTATCAGGAATACAGGATGAGTCTGGGATGTGTCTTTCCCTTTTGTTAGTCTAGAGAACAACATTGAGGGGCAGAGTAAAAAGCACTGTTGAGGGAGTCTGGAAAGTTATCTCCCAGCTGTTCTCCTGTACTTTAACTTGACCTGTATCTTGCACAAATTAAAGGATACAAGGCCTTAGGCAATGTTGCCTCCATACATAGTTATAAATAAGAACTGTATCAGGGGAAAGCAAGAACACAAGCTCTTTTTCTCAAACAAATTTTAACACCGGTGGCAATAAATGTTCCAAGTAGAGAGGAGGAAAGAAAAAAAAAAGGACTCAGTTCTCTTTTCTTATCAGTACCTTTCCTATTTGTGATATTTTAGGATATTTATGCATTAGGTACCATACATACAATATTCATGAATATCATAAAAGATTTCTACATAATATTTCTGTTAATATGTATTTATATCTTAATAAATGTTTGTAATTGTTCATTAAACTGTTGTGCATTATGCAGTAGAGCTAGTTGGAAGACTGTTACCAGTTAGTTTTGCATAGTTTTCAGTATATGTGTCCTTCTCCTCGGTCTTTTATAGTAAAAGAAATTAAACTAATCAGTTTAGCAGATGTAAAACAGAAACATTGACTTCAAGTGCTATGGGCCTAAAATACAATCCTATGCATGTGTGCTTAGCAATAGGTTTAAGGTAAGTATGTATAGAACTGTCATCTTTGATATCACCATCAATCTACGTAGTGTACTGTCATGTGTTAGTATGTCCCTGCCCCATGTTATACAGTGTAAATACCATGTCCACTGTGTTACATTGTGGAGGAGGTCACATGTTTCAGTAAGGATCTCAGGTTTCCAGAGAAAATAACAGAGTAAGTTATTTTTAAGATAAATTGATACAATGACACGTATTTCTGAATTTGGGGCAATGTCCTACCAGTGCTTGGTTATGGCTGGCTTCCACGTGTCTTTATTTTCCAAGCTCCTCAGGTGATATATTTGTGGAAAAGTTGGTAATTATAAAATGATAATCATAATTAGCTCTCATTGGGAATTATGGTATGACTCTGAGGCAGATTTTATTTCCTCATATAGAAATTAAGCATTTGCATGACTATTGGGGTTGTTTCAAAAATTAAAATCCTACCTTTCTGTCAGGGTATTCAAGACAGCTAATTCATTAACACAGTATAACATAGAGGCCGCGGTGGTGTGATATAGGGGCTGCAGTGGCACAATGGGTTAAACCACTGAGTGCTGAACTTGCTGATTCGAGGGTTGACAGTTTGAATTTTTGGGATGAGGGGAGCTCCCGCTAATAGCCACAACTTCTGCCAACCTAGCAGTTTGAAAACATGCAAATGTGAGTAGATCAATAGGTACTGCCTCGGCAGGAAGGTAAATAGCACTCCATGCAATCATGCCAGCCAGTTGACCTAGGTGCTGTCTACAGACAACGCAGTCTCTTAGGAATGGAGATGAACCCCCCGCCCCCCCGAGCCAGAGATGAGCACCACCACTACTTAAGAGCCGGAAGGGGAAACCTTTGCCTTTATCTGTGTTTGTTGTTTCCAGGCATTGAATATTTGCCTTGTGTCTGTGTTTGCTGAAATCCTCTCTGAGTCCCCTCGGGGAGATAGAGCGGAATACAACTAAAGTGTTGTTGATGTTGTTGTTGTTGTTGTTGTTGTTGTTGTTGTTGTTGTTGTTGTTGTTGTTGTCTTCAACATTCCAAAACATCTAGCAATATTTTAATGACAATGGAGGACATCACAGAAATCCCTAGATCATGAAATGTTTACTGTCACTAGCCTTCCTTGCCATTTTCTTTCTCCCAATCAAAAGGAGAACAATAATTCAGTGACAGAAGAAATAGTCTGGAGACTTCTTGTCAGTTAATTCAGTGTGCACAAAACTTAGTTATTTCAGTTTACTATCAGACAGTTGCTTAAGAAAATCTACCCTAACAATGCCAGAAGAAGGAGAAATTGATTATAGGCAGCAACAACAAAGGTTGGGAAATCACTGATTTTTAACCCCAAGAGATATCCCTCAAGGACCTCATCTTGAACAATCTTTATGTCTGAAGTCCCATTGTCTAGCAACCTTATCACATACATTTAATAATCGTGATCAGGGAAATTAAAGCAATTGGTTAAATTGACTTCTTCCTCATCCCATAAATAGCTATGTAGGTTATTCCAAATGAATCAGAATATTAAAATATAATTTGGTACTGTTTCTTTTGACAACTGAATGTACTGGCAGATGAATTTTCAATATCTTGATTTTATTGAAATCCCGAGCTATGTATAATGTTTTAAGGGTTAAAATACAGGGAAAGAAGTTGTCAAAATACAGTGATAGTTGATGGGAAATTCTCTTCATCTCTATTTGGAATGAAACAGAGTTTAAGAACTTGGGGAAGAGGTATTTTTACATCATGAAAATAGAAATATGTATTCTGAGGCTGGAAATCACTAACATGAGCAACATCTTTATTTAATGTATTTTATTAGTACAATAGCCTACTATTTGTATTTTCTCTTCTAGGGACATTATTCTCCCATTCCACCCCCTTTTGAAATTCTGAGCATAATAACCAACAATTTGGATTGCATGCAAAAGAAAGCTGCTATATTTTGCTTCTGTTACAGCCATTAACTATAGTCAAGGTGCCTTTCAGCAGGGAACGGATGATAGATAGGTAACATACTCACTTTCAGATGCATCAGGGGACAACAGGAGACAGAGTGCACAGGGATACAGGTGCACCTTTTCCAGAGCACTAGCAAGATGAATGCTCCTATTGTCACAGCTCCCCAGCCTCCCCATAGCCATTAATATGACAGCATAGTAATTGATGGCATGACATAGGACCTGTTGTGAAATTTCTTTCCTTTCTTTTGAAGCTACCTCATGCAGCTTTTTGACACAATGCGGTTATCTAATGTGTCAACAGATCTGTCTTCTAATTTCAATCCATGCTATCCCAGTAGTGACAGAAAAGCGCATGCACTCGTAACATAAAGGAGATATTTTTTAGGACTGATGATGATATCTGTGTTAGCATCAGTGCCCTGCAGTGGTGTGTTACCCAGTGATGTCTAAGGTCAGAAAGATATTTATCAGGGCAGGAAGAAATGTCAATGTAATTTCACTCATCAATCTACTGTAGCCAGATATTTTGCATTTTAATGCTCTTCATTTTACTTAAATGTTTCCCTGGATGCACTATCTGAATTGAAAAAACCCAACAAAGAGTTTGACAGCTCCACTTCAGATTATGCTGTGTGCCATAGATCATCAGTATGCATTAAATAAATGAAATGCTCTTGAGCCCAGTGCAATCTATAAGTGAATGTGCAGATTATGAAAAACACCATTTTCTTTCCATTCTGATAATTGCTGCAAAAATATCGAGCTCCTTCAGAAATTAATGGAAAGTTTTTTTAGAACATAATTGCAGTTTAAGCTTGGTTTTATAATTACTTCATTACCAGCTCATCAGTACGTCACACCTGGGAATGTTATCCAATTGCCACAAATATTAAAACAATGCTACAAAATTTGTTCGGGTTTTTAGTCTGTAATGAGATTGATCTGACTATAAGATCTCTGTGCTAAGTATTTAGCTGTTCAAAGAACTAATCACTGTAGTGTTTGGCTTAAGGCAGGGACCCTCAAACTTTTTAAGCAGAGAGCCAATTCACAACCCCTCCGACTGTTGGGAACTGGACCATAGTTTGAAAAAAAGATTAATGCATTCCTGTGCACACTGCACATATCTTACTTGTAGTGCAAAAAAAAAAAACCCCATGAAAGAACAATACAGTATTTAAAACAATTTTAACCAACACAAACTTAATGGTATTTCAATGGGAAATGTGGGTCTACTTTTGGCTGATTAGATAGTCAAGTTAATTAGGATTGTTGTTGTTGTTGTGTGTCTTCAAGTCATTTCAGACTTAGGGCGACCCTAAGTCTAAAGTTTAGGGTGGGTGTCAGATAAATGACCTGGGGGGGGGGGCGCATCCGGCCTGCGGGCCTTAGTTTGGGGATCCCTGGTTTAAGGTGTTGCTAAATGAAAATGTAAAGAATATACAATGGAACCTCTACTTAAGCGTGTCCCAACTTAAGAGCATTTTGGGTTAAGAGCTTTTGTTTAGCCTGGGTTTTGCTTTGATATCAGAGCAGTGTTTGAGTCAAGAGCTAGTGCCAGAGGGAGCACTAGCTCAAGAATACAGGACTTTAAGTCTTCAAGGGAGCAACCTCTGTGTTTTGTGCCTCGTGCTATTGTCCGCTTTGGGAGATTCCTGTCTGCTTTGCCCTTGTCCACTTTGAAGAACTTGGGGTTAGTTGATTTTGTATGGTTTTTATTCCAGATATATTTGTCTTCATGAAGAGAGAGAGATAGAGAGAACAAGAGAGGGAGGGAAGCTGGAATGAGTAGAGTATAAATTAAATGATGCTTCTGCCTCTTTGCTTTGTTCTTCATTGCCACAACTTTGTGCTTCTAGCATTTTAAATTCAATCTTTCCTTTTTATTGTTCCATGTGAATATGCATTTATAAAACATTTCAGCAATGTATTTTATTTATTTATTTATTCTTTATTTCTCACATTTATATCCCGCCCTTCTCACCCGAAGGGACTCAGGGCGGCTTACAACAGTGGCAACAATTAGATGCCCATACAAACCAATATAAAACAGCACATAAAACAGTTAAAACTATTAAAATACATTATGAATTAAAAATATACATTTCAAACATAAAAACAGATCCGTTCTTCCTCATGCTTTGTCTATAGTTCAGTCCATGTCATTTTCACCATTTATTGATTAAAAGCCTGGGCACACAGCCATGTTTTTAAGGCTTTTCTGAAGCCCAACAGGGTTGGAATTTGACGCATCTCTCTTGGGAGGGTGTTCCACAGCCGGGGAGCCACCACCAAGAAGGCCCTGTCCCTTGTTCCCACCAGCCGCGCCTCCGTGGCAGGTGGGACCGAGAGCAGGGCCTCTCCAGATGATCTCAGGGATCTTGCTGGCTCATAGGAGGAGATACGTTCGGACAAGTAGATTGGGCCGGAACCGTTTTATGTAAGCATATGCTTGACAAAGAAAAATATTTTTCACATTTTGAAGTGAAATGCACCTATAATGAAATTACAGTACCATGAAAGCATTGGGAGAGCAGCTTGGACATATACATCTTTAGATTGGTCTCATTCAACCTGGTTCTCTCCAGAATATGAGTTCACAATTTCCTTCATGCCAAGTTAGTGGCCTTGCTAGTAGTGTGGCGATGGAGGTTGGAGTCAACTCTTTCTACTCACAATCCCTTTACACCTGAGAAATTTTTATGTGACCCTAGATAATGTTATATAAAATATATATAAAATAAAAAACTGATGATCAAACATCATTTGCAAGTTTTGATAAACAAACCATGTTTCCTTCTGGTGAAGTACAGCTGAAGCATCTTTTGCGGAGTCCACTGTAAACATTGCACTTTGTTGCTAACAATTTTGTGTAAATGAGTGGCATTCAAAAACATTTTTCTGTTGCCCAATTTTCGTGACCCCAACATTGAGCTAAGGGGATGCCATTTAGGTTTGAGACCTACAGTTTGAAAAGCAGTGGTCTGATACATCAAGATGGCACTGGGTTGGAAAATTCTGCTGCAGATGTTGCTTGGATAGAATAACGCTTAGATGAGGAGACTATGAGTCATAGGATTATTGTTAGAATTAATTCCCTGAAACAATTTTATCTTAAAATACAGTACAGTTAAAGTTTTGTACATCTTTTATGAAATGTACAAGTGGTCCTTCCCCTCACCATTCAGCACTTGAAACTCTGTCTCAGTATTTCCCTCCCCTCTAAAAATTGAATTTTCTGCTTCATGGTTGATTCTATAGTTTTCATGTGCTTAGGAATAATTATAGATTCAGAAATAACTACATCCAGTCAACTGATTGTAGTTAAGGATATTCATAATCATTCAAAGCTATGATTGTCAAGTTAGAAGAATTATCAGACACAATAGGTTGTTTCATTAAAAAGAAACACACTGAACAGCTGCATTATGGTATTCTTTCAAAGAACATCTTCCAGCCTTTTGGAAACGGCTGTAATTCATGATGACAGCCATATTTATGTACCTTGTTTGTCATTTGGAATTGTTTGTTTTGGCAAACAGTTACTGTCAAACTAGTATAATTTTATTGATGTACCATTCTCTTTTGCTATAGTAGAGCCTGGAAGTATCACTTTATTTAGTGATACTGGAAGGTTATTTTCTGAAACCCAAATTTCAAATTAACAATTTTAATGATATGGTTCAACTTTGAAAAATAATTTCAAAGCAAAACTTGGCTGATTAAGCACTTGAAGAAGAGGAATATGTGTTTTTTGACAGGCAGTCTTCAGAACTTTAATTAGTATGATTTTGAGTTACTGCTCAGTTAAGACCATATGGAATGGAGAATTTTTGCTAGAGAGACAGCCATAGTTGGATATCTAGAAACATGACTATAATTAGTGATGTCAGCAAATACCTTGGATATATGCATTTGGCAGTTTGTAGTGCTTGCTTCGAAGAGCAGGCAAGATTTACAGTTTGAAAGGTTTTTTCTTCAGCACAGATTGTCTTGTCTATATCTACTTAAACAGTTTGCCTCTGTTGAATATGGAGATTTTTCTGGAAAAACTGGCAAAGAAGCTTAGAGGAGTTTGTAGCAGTAGCAGTAAATGGAAGTAATGGTACTTTTTCCTTTATAGTGACAAATTGCTACCATGTACGTAGGGTAGAGGTTGAGAGTCCCTTATTGGAAATCCGAAGTACAGTAGAGTCTCACTTATCCAACATTCTGGATTATCCAACGCAGTTTGCCTCCTGCCCCGATCCACAGCTGTTTCTCTAGACAGCAAGGATTAAACATTTTATGGATTTAATTTCCGACAATGTTGCTACTGTAAGTTCATTTTATGCAATTCTATCTTTATTTGCAGTCAATGTTTTCAATATATTGTGATGTTTTGGTGCTAAATTCATAAATAGAGTAATTACTACATAACGTTACCATGTTTTGGACTGCTTTTTCTGTCGATTTGTTGTAAAGCATGATGTTTTTGGTGCTTAATGTGTAAAATCATAACGTAATTTGATGTTTAATAGGCTTTTCCTTAATCCCTCCTTATTATCCAACATTTTTGCTTATCCAACGTTCTGCTGGCCCGTTTATGTTGGATAAAGGAGACTCTACTGTACTCAGAAATCCAAAATTGTCCACTAGTGACATCTTTGCTTCCTGATGGTTCAATTTAAATAAACTTTGCTTCATGCACAAAGTTATTAAAACATATTGTGTAAAAATAACTTCAGTCTATTATATTTGTGAGGTGTGTATGAAGCCCAAAGACTTGGGTTC
This sequence comes from Anolis carolinensis, assembly GCF_035594765.1. Classification (NCBI taxonomy): domain Eukaryota; kingdom Metazoa; phylum Chordata; class Lepidosauria; order Squamata; family Anolidae; genus Anolis; species Anolis carolinensis. Next base: position 23,881,798 of record NC_085845.1, on the reverse strand, counting down.
CATCGCCAAGATATCTCATATGTAAATGCAAATACATGTTTCCCAAATTCCCCAAAAATCCCAAAATCCCAAACACTTCTGGCCCCAAGCATTTCAGATAGAGGATATTCGTTCTGTAGCTGTATTTGGAGGGCTAGCATGTTTTGTGAGCTTTTAAAAATTAATCTGGACTAGTCAAAAGCTCTTTCTATAGTAGCAAAATGTTGTTTGTCCATAGGAGCAGAGCGTTGAATTGCAACAATTATGAGAGCTGAAATACCTTATTCGTTTGGTTTTTTGAGAAGCTGGAATCAAGCATAATGAACCCATTCAAATGTAAAAGGATAAATATTATGCTCTTTCTGAACCCTCTACCTACTGTCACTTAATACCATTCACCAACTTGATTATGCATGTGCTTCATGTGCACAAAAAGTGCCAGGTGAAGAAATGGTAACCACCTGCATGTGAGAAGGCACTGTGCATTTGACTGGAGAGCAAAAGCCTGAACAGACCAAGTTTGCATTGGCATCATACCACTGTCCCTCTTTCCATTGTGCCTGATTCCAAGCCTTCTGTTACTTAAAAATATACGTATTCCTGATAGAAACGAATTGATCCATTAAGATACTGTGTTGTGTTTCTGTATTTCTTTATACCTTACCAAAAGGAGAAGACTCAAAACATGGTGGGAAAATTTCCTTGCTGTTTTGTTATTGTCTGCTGTGCCTGCTGTTTGCAATGTTTTAAAATGATTCTGACAAGCTTGATGTGTGCCAGAAAACAGCAGGCCCACTGGTGGGAAGATTATTATCATCCAGATATAATAAAAAGCTTCTAGAAAAGTGCCTGTAATATGGGCTTATTTCTATGGCACTGACAAAGAGTTCTATTTATTTTAGTAGTGCCCGCTAGCACCATTGTATTTAAGGGGCTCTTAGCATTTTCATTAGAAATTCATTTCCAGGACTTTTAAACTCAGCTGGAGACATTTTGCTTGAAGATGAAATGTTGCAGACTGGAGCTGTGCTAGGGGCTGTCTCTCTTCCCTCCTCCCATCTTCTTGGAGATGAGATTTATGGAAGATCAATCATTAGTTCCTAATTGGGACGTTTCTCATATTAACCTGTGATAACTAATTTACTTCTGGAAATAATAGTGTTTCTGAAGAACTAGCATGTAGAAAGGATTGAGCTATTAGCTCTTGAGTACTTTCTCACTGTTTCCAATGGCAAAATATAAGCAATGAACATCTAGACATCAATTGAGTGATGAGCAAAGGTCTAACTACACTCTGGAAAAGTCAGGAGGATTCAGTTAATCTATCTATCTACAACTCCAATAACTATTTGTAGAATTATCTTAATTTTCTCTAAGGCTCTTTGTACTTTAGGACCCAGGACCCAAGTCAAATTGACCTTTCGCTTAAATTATTTGAGTGCATTTCATTGAGAAGAATATGTCTCCCCCATTTATCGAACTGGATGCTTTATTAGTTCTCTACAGTTTATATCACTTGATGCTCTTTTGCTTCTGCCATTTAAAAGGAATACAGTAGTTAGATCCAGGGACATTCTGTGAAAATTCTAGTAGAACTGTGAATTCAGAGGACAGTTCTGAATTTTGTTTACAGTGAATGGAAGTTTCATATAAACCTTACACACATAACCTGAAGCTAATTTGATATATATTATTTTAAATAATTTTGTACACAAAAAAAAATTGTGGATATCAAACTATTAGAAAGCAAAAGTATCAACTATCTCAGCCACCCATCTAAAGAATTTTAGATTTTGGAGTAGTTCAGATTTTGAAATTCCAGATAAGGGATAGTCAATCTGTTACATGTAATTTCCTTAGCTTTGTAGCTCCTCTTATGATCCATGGTGTCTCTGCCTTTTGTGGAACCACAGGATCTTTTCTTAGGCAGAGAACATGGAATTTTTTTTCAAAAAGTCTATATATTGTTCCTCAAGTAATGCAAAAACTCTGATGAGTACAGAGAACAGTTTTGATCAGTATCCCCTAACTTCTGATTTAAAATATCTAGTGGAAGTCTACCCCCTTCTTAGACGATTTGCTGCATTCGTAACATAGATTGGATCCATATAGGTACACAGACAGAAACCCCCACTTAGCTGTGAATCCAATTCGATTGCCTGGGACAAGCTTCTCTTGGTCAGCCTGACCTGCTACGCTGTCCATTCTGTCTTCTTCAAAAGAAGGATGGGATGTAGACAAAAAGAATATAGAGGAATTAGGTACTATAGTAAGGGCTTCCATTCTATTTAATCCCATTAAGCCTTTCTAAATCCATATCTGCATGCAAATTTATTTGCATTTGGTATTTTTGCTCTAATCAGTGAAGTAGAATGAGGAAGTGACTCCTCTGTCATTCTTTAAAAAGATATAATTTAGCACTTGATTTCCCTTGTTAAACTAGTTTCTTTCTACATCAGAGAAGCATACTATGAAAAAGCTTTTATGAAGATCAACTGCTTTGCAGACAGTGAGAAAGTTGACCATTTTAGACAGCTCTGTAAAAGACCAGAAATCAAACAGTTATTATTTCACAATTCTAACTCCATTATCCTTAAAGAATTAATCTACCACTAATATACTACTCAGAATAAGAGCAAGAATAAAGCAGGAATAAGTTCTTGATTTTTAGTATAGTGTAGTGGCTCAGAATATAAATTTAGAGCTGGGAGGTCACTGGCTGAAGTCCTTCTTCAGCCATGAACTTACAGGATGCTTTTTAAATAAGCTATGCAATCTGCAGTTCAACCTTCCCTCTGCAAAGTTGGATATTAACACTATCTTTGCTTACAGGAAGAGTTTCTTAATACAACTCTTGTAAAGAATACTGAAACAATTCATATAAAGGACTATCTACTGGCATTATGTCAATTTTTAATGCAAAAGTTGTCAATGGTGTGTGTGTGTGTGTGAAAGGACCTCCAATTATTGTCAACTGCTGTGCTGTCATGTCAATTTTGATTTTTGCTGACCCTATAAATGAGAGCCCAATCATGAACATCCCTGCTCAGTTCCTGCAAATATAGGACTGTAGCTTCCTTGACTGAGTCTATACATCTGCAACAAAACTTCCTCTTTTCCTATGCCTCTCTAATTTATTAAGCCATATTGTCTTTACTAGTACTGTATGTTATGTCTTCTCATGATGTGTTCAAAATCTAAGTCTCGGTTTAATCACCTTGGCTTCTAGAGAGAGTTCTTTTGTTCTGGTAGCCATTTATTTGTCTTTTAACAGTACACAATATGTGTAGGGCCCTTCTCTAGCACCACATTTCAGATGTGTTGCTTTTCTTCTAGTCAACTTCCTTCACTGTCCAGGGTACATAGAAAATACAATGACATAGAAGATATTAACTTTAATATTCAATTATGTATACTTTCAGTGCCTATATACCTAGCTACCTGTTCTAAATCTTAGGAGCCATCTATACAGGCTACAAATGGTGATGTTGATCTGGAATGGGGTACTTTGTATAAGTGTCACCATGGTCACATGGCCAGCCATCAAGCTAGCTCAGAGGCTGGAGGATGTCTACACTGGATGCCTCCAAGTTGGCTGAGCAGGTGGATGGCATCCACATAGCCCAGCAGCTCCAGAATAATTTTGGTGTTGCCAGACCACCACCCTTACCTTTTCCCTGTTAATCTGGTTTTTGGTCACTCTGGCCCTTGAGTGACGATTGCCAGATGATGAAGTGGCATGAGGGAGAGGAGGAGGGAAATGAGGAATCACTCCCTCCTTTCCCCCTCCCTTCTTTGATCACCTCATAGCTCTGACTATCATCACTATAGGTGCTGAGCAATAAACACTGCAATTTTCATGCCTGGTAGTCATCACAAAGGACAGTTCTACAGGGTGAGGTAAGTTTCATCCTCTCCTTTGGACTCCCTGAGCCTGGGGAAAGTCCCAAATAGGAAATGGCAAACATTTTTACACTGAGCCAAAATATGGGCAAGTGTTTCTTCACACGGGCTAGGTTATATTAAGTGGCCTTCTACATTATGGAAAATGTCCCCTGTGCATTGTGTGGATGCCATGGAATCTGTTAACCACAAGGCTGACACATATGGTCCTTGTAAATGGGTCCCACGTCTTCTGATTCTTCAACTTCAGTGTCAGTTCTGATTAATGACCAAAGTATGGAAAATATTTAACTATTTCAACATCTTCATAAATTATATCTGGTCATTATTTTTGTTTCCATAATGTTCATTTGTAAGCCTTTTCACTCTTTTCCTTGACTTTCTTCAATAATAATTCTAAGTCTTTTCTATTTTTTTCTACTAGCATGGTGTCATCTGCATTTCTGAAATTGTTGATGTTCCTTCCTCCAATTTTCATATCTTTTTCCTTGAATGAATCTTTCATCCTTTCATCTCTTTTATGTAGTTCTTCTGTGTATTTTTCCATCATCTTTTTGTTTGTCCTTGGTTACGTAATGCTGGTTGTAGAACACCATCACTCATGGTTTATTTTTTTCTTTTAATTTTTCAGGTCTTGTGGATGAAATCTCTTATTTTTTTCCTTGTTTGTTGCTATCATTTTCTGTTTCTGTTCATTTATTATTGTGGTAGTTCTGTTTGTCCCTGCACACAAGTCACTGAACAATTAGATTCAGGTCCTTGCTGAATTCCTTCATGTCTGTGTTTAGCTTGAAGAGTTCCATCTCACATCCATTGAGACTTGTCTTCCTGTATATCCCTTTTAATTTAGTATACATGTTATTGTAGGAATTGTTTTGACTTCTGCTGCTTAATTGCCTTTGGTTTTGTTTGAATGTCTGTCTTCCCACTTAGTAGATGGTGGCATATAAAATTTACATAAAACTGTTTTCAGTCAGGCAGGATCGGTGTTTGAACATCCACTCTGCTTACCAAAAACTTCCAAGTTCAAACTCTAGTGAAAATAATTTCTTTGGAGAGCCAGTGCCAGTCCCAGAAGGCAGTACTATATGGATTGATCAATTGTGATTTGATAAAAGAAAGTTCATTAAGGCAGTCAGATTTGTTTATATGATGATGCCCCCCTAAGCTAAATGCAACGTTCCTAGTAATTCTTATTTTGGATTGAATTTGGAAGATAAAGAATACATCTCTGCTGGCCAGGCAGCTAAATATATGATCCCTCTTGCAATGCACCATGCTGAAATTGTTATTGCTCAGGACTTTAAACCCACACAGCTTTAGTTTCCCATATCCGTGCATTATATTTGGGGATAGACTTGGAATTGGGATATAGATTTTATGTATATACAAAAAACCCATTACTTACTACCCTTTGCATAAAGTCCCTTGTAGCAAGAGTTGATTGCATTTATATCCTAGCTACCACAAGAACTGAATGAAGGAATATTGTTTCAGTTGTTTGGATATTGCCCTCCCCCCACATACACATTTTGTCTTTTAAATAAATTTTACATTGCACAAGAATTTATGAAGAATATTAGGAACCTTATTTCATAGGGTTTTTTTTTTAAAGACAGTAATGTAGGTTTTGGCTGAGATACTTAAATCTTATAACACATTACATAAATGCTGATTTGATCAGATTGTAATTCACCTTGCATGCTAACATGAATTACAAAAATGAGAGGAGAATAAATTGATTTGTTGAGCTGCATGTTTGAATGAGACTGTTTTGGTACACCAAGCTCAGCTGAGTTTTCTTGAAATCGTCTTGGTTCAGATAAGACTCCCTCCAACTATTTTAAAATTCATGACTAGTTCAATAAAAACACTTGTCTTTGGAATGAATATTTAATTAGGGGACAAAGTCAGCAATATTCAAATAAGAATGCTTCCTATGTATTAATATGGATGATCCATTTTAGAGACTCTGACAACTACACATAAAGATATTTCCAGGCTTTTATCCAACTTGCCTCCTGAACATTTACAGGAATTTTCTTGTTGCTAATAGCTTTTTTTGGATTTAACAGCTATGCAAAACAATGGCTAGCCCATTGGCAGATATGCATTTTTGGTATTCCCAGAACCGCTTGTGAACATGTGTTGCAGCAGTAATTACCAACAGAATAATAAAATGTTTGCTGCGTTATCTTTTTGTGTTGATATAAAACTGTTAATTTAGTGACATAAGACAGCAACTCACTGCTTATTACAAATACAGTATTAATTGGTTATTGGCAATAGCTTTCCGTGTATGAAAACTGATAAATAAAAAGGATACTAAATAGAATAATGGGAAACTAAATATGTTTAAGAATTAGGATTTTACCTTTTTTTGTTTCTTCTTACTACTATTCTGGTTTATTCTGTGCTTCCGTTCTTTACTTCTGAATGTCAGATATATCAGGCAAATTTCAAAAACAAATAATAGAACTTGAATCAATTTTCTTCATTTTTTCTTAGTCAAGTTCCTTCTCTTTATAACACTCTAATGGACATTTGACCAAAATATTGAAAAAACATTCTTTCTTTGACTGGTCTGTTTACTATTATGCAGCACTATGAGTCCACTTTTACTGTTCTGTCCCATTCCTGTAAAATCCTGGGGTTTGTAGTGTCATGAGGCACTAGAACCCTCTGGCTGAAGGTTCTGCACTGCATTTCCCAAGATACCATTGGATGGAATCAGTGCTACAATTGTGTAGTGTGAAAGGGGCATATATGATACCTGTCAGGGATTCCTCCTCTTCAGAAGAGGAAGGGGAGCAGGAGAGTACTCATGAATCTGAGGGTGAGTTGGAGTCTGAGGAGGAGACTTTGCCAGTACCCTCATTCCAGGAGAGATGAAAGGAAACAGCAGAGACGTCGTTCAGCTAAATTAGCTGCCAGAAATGCAGCTGAGTGATTAGGAACTGCCCTAGCAGCTGTGTGGGGACCCATGGCTATAAAAGCAGAAGCAGGTGCAGCCAGCTCTTGCTGGTAACAAACTGACTCTAATGCCTTCACTCACTGTGTGCCTGCTCCAAGTCTGCATTTGGATTTATGCCTGTTTCTTTGTTTGAAGTAAGACTTCCTGGCTTTCATTTGCATTATTTCACTGAGTGTATGGTACTTTATATTATTTATTGTATCAGAAGCAAAACCGAGGGTGCATTTGTTTGTTTGGTTTTGTAGAAGAGCTTTTGCAACAATTGAATTGTCTGATCCATGTATCTAGCCTCAGTTAGCAATCTGGCTGAAGCTCTTTGGACCAACCAGCAACTCCAGGCAGTATTCAAAAGCAGCTCCATGTAGTGCATGTTAGAATAATTCAGTTGGGATGTTACTAAGGGCATGTATCAATGTCACCATATCCAACATCCCAATGAACAGGTTCAACTGGAATATAAACCTTGACTGTGCAGATTCACTCCTGACCACAGTCAATACCTGAGTTGAATCTAAGAGCACATACAAATTGTGGACCACCCTTGCATCTTCAGGTGAGTGTGAACCCATCCAATCACAGGCTGAATACCTATTTGTTGATCTGCTTTTCAACTGACCATGAGCGATAATTAATCAGAATGTTGTTAGACTAAATCACTTATCAGTCTTCTCAATGAATTATGTGGGTTAGAACTAATGAGAATTTCAGATCAGACCTCAATCACTTTAAAGACATTTATTACAAATGATTTCTGTAGTTTATGAATTTACAGTTAAAACAATTCATTATCAGCAGTCATAAGCTGACAAAACTGAAATGATTTTCCCAACATTTGCTTGTGTATATACCAAATATTCAAAGTAAGACACACTGATTATTTGGGGGCAAACCCTGTGAAATCTGAGTTTGGAATCCATTTGTAGAACAGATTGTGTTTTATACTGATTATTAATGCATGAAGTTACATCTTGATAGGAAATCCTATTCTACATGCACTTGCACTTAATAACAACACCCGTAGAGCATTGTCCTCCCACTTTTTCCCGTCTTTTATTATTTTCTAGCATACTGGATGGTATATGTTTATTTCAGCTGTATTCTAGTAGAAATGGAATCTGACATTTCAAAAAAAATAATGTTCTCAATGCTGTACTTTGTTATGCATTAGCTTTGCTTTTCAATCAGTGATAAAAGCAGTTTCATAGAAAGGATTTTTAGTAACTACTTTTCCGTGGGCACTTACTGAATTAAATTACATTTGGTTTATATGTACTGGAAAAGTTTCAATAATATAAATGGTTCAAAACTTTAGCTTTTATATAACACTTCTATAACAACCCTTTGAATTGGTATCCATTAAATCCTTTTAAGCATGAGCAAATAAATCGCACATCATTACTTAATCATACTAAAAATATTTTTTAAAGTAGCTTGTGTTTAGAAATGCAAAGAACAGGCATTTTACCCAGGCAAAGGATTTTGTCAGGAAAGCGTTCATAAACTTTAAAAAAAATACCTATGGTTTGGGGTATTTTTCTTTTATCATAGTCCATCTCCAAAATAAACACTTATTTTTCTTTCTTTTTTAAAAATTGTCAACTTAATTTTCATGTTTTTGTTCCATATCGGTGATGTTTGCATGATCAGTCTGGTTTGGCATGTTTCCTCTCTTTAATTTTTTGCCCCGACCTTTAGTTATTTTTTCTGAATTGTGGAATTCTACTAAGCTTGTAGATACAATTTGACTATGCCTTATCGGAAGTACTTGGGACCAGAAGCATTTTGGATCTTGAATGTTTTGGGATTTTTGAATACCTACTTTTGCAATGAGATGTCCTAGAGATGGGATACAAGTCTAAACAAAAAAAATCATTTATCTTTCATATATACCTTAAAATATAGCATAAAGGTAATTAATTATATGTATATTTTTAACAATTTTCATCATGAATTGAACCACTGAACCAACAGAAACCAAGGGTGTCACTATCTCAATCACTCATCTGGACAATTTTAGATTTTGAAGTACTTTGGATTTCAGATCAGGGATGTTTATTCTGTACTTCCCCTGCTCTCATGTATGGATGATAGGAGCCCCCGGTGGCACAATGGGTTAAACCCTTATGCCAGCAGGACTGCTGACTTGAAGGTTGGGTTGCTGACCTGAAGGTCGCCAGTTCAAATCCTGGCAAAGTGTGTATGAGCTCCCTCTGTCAGCTCCAGCTCCTCATGCGGGGATATGAGAGAAGCCTCCCACAACAATGGTAAAACATCAAAAACATCTGGGCATTCCCTGGGCAACGTCCTTGCAGACGGTCAATTCTCTCACACCAGAAGGGATTTGCAGTTTCTCAAGTTAATAATAATAATAATAATAATAATAATAATAATAATAATAATAACTTTATTTATACCCTGCCACCATCTCCCCGCAGGGACTCAGGGTGGCTTACATGGGGCAGAGGCCCGAACAACATAATTGAACAACATAAACAACAACATAAACACAATTCACAGTATTATAAGATAAAAACAGTAATGCAATATAAAATGAGAATATTATAACAGTTAAAAAAATCAGTCAACCAAAGCAGCAATGCAAGAATAAAATGTTAAAGTGCATAGAAGGGAAGGACATAATAAACAGGATAGATTATTAATACCATCTGGGACTGATTAGCTAATGACTGTCTAACCAAAGTTGCTCCTGACATGAAAAATATGTATGGATGATGCTTTTTAGGCTATATAAACACCCACTTGAGTATGCATTGACATTTAGAATTTCTACACCACATGAATTTCCTACTTCTTAGAGTAGTCTGAGAAAGTAGCTTTTATATAGGAAAGAAGGGAAGCCTGATCCCCATTCCATGCACCTTATTGTTCCACAGAGAAGGTCAATTTATGCAAAGAGGAAAGTAGATTTGATACTGTTATCCAGATGTAATCAGAATAGGATGAGGAGGAGTCAAACTCCAAAATAATCTGTCTCAGATGGCCATCTGTTAGGGGCACTTTGATTGTATTTTTCCTGCATGATGGGGTTGGACTAGATGGCCCATGTGGTCTCTTCCAACTCTATTATTCTGTGATTCTATAATCTAGTTCAAAGCAGATAATCTGGATGTTACATGGCCGTTAGAAGGGGCCAGAGAAAAGAGGATGGACTGGGGCCATTTTGTCCTTGTTACTGTCGCTCTGGAGAGATATCAGCAAAGTTGCCCAGATACCCAGGGAGAAAGGGCACATCATCAGTGGCCAGAGTAAGAGAGAATTTGGACAAACAGATAGATCAAGTATTTTCAGTCTCATCCCTGTGAAATGAATGACCATTTTTGTGCAAGAAGTGCACCTTAACTTTTAGTAATATATAAATTTCTCTGTGAAATGCTTAAGGCCAGATGTCTTCTCATTTCCTTGGTGTCCTTTTGGTGAGATGTCATGCTTTCCATAAACAGGAAAAAAAATCCTTCACAATCTAAAGTTAAAGACCAAGGGCACCCAGTCTTAACCTTTGAAACAGACTTTTTAAAAGGTTTAATGTGTCAGAACACTTACTTTTAAAATATAGTCTCTTATCTTTCTGTTTATGTGGCCTGGGGATTATGGAACTGTCCACAATAAATGACTCAACTTGTAGTAAAAGAAAAATAAGGAATATGCTGCTTTCTTAGATATTTACAATAGATACTATAGAAAATCTCAGATCATTTTCTTCTTTAATGAAATGATAGGTTATTGCCAATCTCAGTAAAACAAAAACACTTTTAATTATAGATATATTCAAGCAGCTGCTCTAGCACAACAGCTTTGCCAGTTTTCACAGTCACAGATGTCCTCCAGAACCAGCTGTGTTTGTTTAGTTTGAATTTGAGTTGTCTGCTATTACTTAAAATTGCCATTATTTTATCCGGCATCCTCTTTTGTTACTTAACACACAATTTCCCTGTTTATTTGGATGTTAAATATATTTCTAACTCTCTACCGCTAGATATTTTACCCCTTAATGATGTTCTTGATAATTGTTTTATGTTGTTTTTTGCTTTATGCTCCATGACAATATTCTCATTTCAAATATTTTTAAATAAGATCTCAGAAAATGCAAACAATTGATGCAGAGTATGTACTGTATTTGAGATGGTAAGAACAATGTGTATTTCATGTGATTAACCTGTTTTTCCCCATAATAAAATTTCCTCACAGATACATTCTTTAGTAATCCATTGTGGTTATGTGCCCTTACGTTGGTGTCAACTTACAATAACCTTATCAAGGGGTTCTCTTAGCAAGGTATATACAGAGGAAATTTACCATTGCTTTTTCTTAGACTTGAAAAAGTACGACTTGCCCGGGGTCACCAGTGGGTTTCCATAGTTAAATGGGAACTTGAACTTTGCTCTTCTGAAGTTCTCACCCGATGACTTGACAGCAAATGGCAAAAACCTGCATAGGTTTGCTTTGTCATCTCTCACACAATTTAGACTATTATCTAGCTACACACAAAAAGTGTTATTTTTTGGAAAACCACAAGGACTGAGTCCTTCAACATTAAAAACACTCAGTGATTTTGTTACAGAATTTCTTCGAACAACAAATTGGCCAAATGAAGCACGGCTTGTAGTTTAACTTGTATAGTAGTAGCAGTCTTTACGATTTATATAGCCCCATGATATTGTCATAGCATTTGGTGGTTTGAAGTAGTCATTCAGTAAATGTCCTCTATTTTGGTTTTTCAGTATACAGTCACTCTATTACATGAGTAGTCTAAACGTGGTTAGTTCAAGTAAAATTTGATGAATTGCATTTTAGGAACTCAGATGTGGTGAGGTCCCAAAGAACCAAAGAAGAACAATACACAGCAGAGGAAATAAAAGCAATTAGAACAGTTGGGAGCATAAACATGTATATATAGAACATATCCCCCAATTTTTCATTTTTCTCTTATGTGCATATACACATAAAAGATAGAGTTGTCACTTTTTCACTACTGCATTAAAAATTTTATTTGAATAATCTTTAATCCTTAGTAGTGATGTCAGGAATTCTAGGAATTATTTTTTGTGATTACCAAACTTCTTTGATTGTGTCAAGGTGGTAGAACCACAGTATACCATAACTCTATTATTACAAGCGAAAGGACACTGAATTGAGCTTCGGTCCTTCCATATCCCAAGCAATCAAATTTGGAGGTACACTGCTGATGATCAAAATGTTGTCAGGACTGCAAGCCCTGTTTCAGGGAAATAAGATGAATATAGATAAAATGGGATGGATGTTGATGTAGCCTTATTGAATTGTATCTATCAGATGTTTCAGATATTCTGAGATTTGGTGGCAGATAGAGCCAGCAAGATCTCAGAAAAGATCTCAGAAAAGCAGGAGAGCTTCAAGTGTAGCTGTTCTCATGATGACATAATTGGAAACATGGTAGAGCTTGAATTTCACAGTTGGAATGGGATAAAAGGCAGTCTTAGATCACACACACTTCCTTGGCCCATTTCAAACCAGCTTCAGAGCAGGATACGGAATTAAGACTGCTATGGTCAACTTAGTGGAGGCTCTACATCTTAAGGGGTGCTCTTAGGCCTCTCAGTGGCTTTTGATACCATTGGCCATGGTATCCTTCTGGAATGTCTGGAGGGTTTGGGAATTGGAGGCACTGTGCTGTAGTGGTTCCAATCATACTTCTCAGGCAGGTTCCAGATGGTGGTGCTTGGGGATAGCTGCTACTCAAAAAATGAGCTGTTTTATGGCATCCCAGAAGGTGCCATTCTATCCCCAATGCTTTTTAATATTTACTTGAAACCACTGGGAGATATCATCCATAGGCATAGGGCAGCGTGTTATCACTATGCTGATGACACCCAAATATATTTCTCCATTCCTTCAAAAACAGCCTCAGCTAAGAATAGCACGTTTTCTCAGAATGAATACCTGGAAAACGTAATGGACCGGAGGAGGAAAAATAAATTAAAACTAAATCTGGACCAAACAGAGGTGCTTGCCATCAAGGGTCCTAATCTGGGGATAGAGGTATGTTACCCCCCCCCCCCCCCCGCATCTGTCTCTCCAAATGTCAGACCAGGTAGATGCGATGGCAAGGAGTGCTTATTATCAGCTTTGGCTGATATGGCATCTGCACCCCTTTTTAGATTTGGAGGACCTAAAGATGGTAGTGCACGCTCTGGTAACCTCAAGATTGGACTTCTGCAGTGTGCTTTACATTGGGCTATTCTTGTATCAAGTTTGGAAACTCCAGTTGATTCAAAATACAGCAGCCAGATTGGTTACAGGAACATCTAGGAATGAACATATTACACCCATACTAAAGTTATTTCACTGGCTGCCATTTAGTTTCTGGCAAAGTACAAAGTGTTGGTATTGACCTTTAAAGCCCTGCATGGTTTGAGTCCAGATTACCTACCGGATTGCCTTCTCCTGTACAATCCTCTCTGAACACTGAGGTCCTCTGAGGGGTGGCTACTCCAGCTCACCAGAACCCGATTGGTGACTGTCATCTGGAGGACCTTTCATCAGCTGCCCCAAGATTGTGTAACAATCTGCTGGAAGAGTTCTGATAGCTAAATCGGATGTCAAAATTTAAAACATATTTGAAGATCTATCTCTTCCAGCAGGCCTCCCCAACCAGTTTTAATCATGAATTTTAAACTTGTGCCTTATATTTAATCTTTGTCCTGCATATTTTCATATGTATTTGTAGAAATATGTTTTAATATGTATATTTTACAGAATATTTTAGATTATTGTGTATTTTTGTGATGTTGTGGTTAATGTAGTTTTAAAATTAATTATTTAATTATTAATTAATAAATAAATTAATAAATTCTTGATTAATAACTAGCCTCTAATTACATGTTTGCCCTTGTCATACCAAGAATTAGTATTGGAACAGCATTATAGGCATAGGAAATACTGTTTAAACATCAAAGATGTAGTTCACTAATTTCTTGGGTCCCAAATTACATAGAGCAGAATACTTTGTTTGGATTTTCACAGCTGTTGTCCCATAAAGCTGTTCATAACTCAACATCCATTGATGGTCACATAAAGAGGCCTTGATGACCCTTTTGTTTACAGACTGGAGCTTCTGAACTTAAAAGAAAAAAGGTTTCAAATATCTATCAGTCATATTGCATTGTTGGCTTGCTGTGTTTTACCTAGTTGGCCACAGATTGTTTCTTGCAACTTTTCCCTGTCAATATGGACTCTTGCTTTTAAAACTATTTTTAGCAATTTAGCAATCATGTGGCTCCTGTGTTCTCATTAGTTTTCTGGTTGTTCTAAAAATTTGCATCATTAAAAATAGTTATGAAATTAATTTCTTTCTGTGTAGATTTCTTTATTACAGAATATGTGAATACGAAGTTAAGATACTTACGTTGTCCATAATTTTTGGAATATATGGCTAGGAAAACTGTGGTGATTCATTAGCTGAAACTGAGGTATATATCATCTTCTGAACTTAATAATTTATTTTAAAGAAAATGAGCTTGTAATGTCTCTGTTCTCTGTCAGATCCAACAGTGACCCATGAAATAAAGGCACAAAGAAAGAGGTGCTCAGTATGCATGGCTTGGTCTTAAGCAAATTTCTTATATATTAGAAATAGAAGAAAAAAGACAATTGGTTTGCAGTCAGAACAGCATCTTTGACACAACACTGTATCATGTTTGTGAAGTGCTGAAGAAAAAGGACGTTTCTTTTGTATTTTCTTTTAGGATCTGTTTCTGAAGCACAAACCACCTTTTCCTTTTTTGTTTCTTTTTCTTTTTGATAACACAACTTTCATGTTTATATCACTCTGCTGACTTAATGTTTCCAATCAGTTATATCCAAAAAGTAAAAGGTCATGGAAACACAGAGTCAAATAGTCAAAGAAATAATGAAGTGGAAAATTACAAAAGAAATCTAATCTCACCCTTTTAAGAACAGACTAAATACGTGTTATACAAGAAGAACACTTTCAGTATAAATGGAACTATATAGAAGTACAATTGCTCCAATAAGTACAAAACCAGTGCAGTTGTGAGCTGACTTTCTGACCATTTGAAGTTATCAGTATCACATGTTTGGTAGCTAGGATACCAGCTGAAGTCTTACATTGTTGTCCAGTTTTACCTGACCCTTCTTGGTATCTACAGAACATGTACCTATTATAAGATAAAGTGATATTAACTACTACAACAGCAAATTTCTAATAGTTACCCAATTTATGAGCTCTCAATTTTTCTCCATTGAGTTCAAAGTGTCATGCAAGGTTCTATTTCACTTTATTTGATCTTCACAGTAATCCTGTGAAGTAGATCATTCTGAGACAGAGTAACATGACATACTCTAGATCAGAGTTCTCAAACTCTGCTCCTCCAGATGTTTTGGACTACAGTTCCCACAATTCCTAACAGCTTGTAAACTGGCTGGAATTTCTGGGAGCTGAAGTCCAAAACACCTGGAGGAGCAGAGTTGGAGAAACATTGCTCTAGATAATTACATGTCTTAGTGAGGAATTGACCCCAGATCTCCAAACTCATAGCTGTCCTTTTTGAACATAACACTACACACCATATTTTTATGAGGGGATGACATGATGCTATTTAGATATTCTGTTAGATATTGGAATATTGTGAAGTGATGATAAAGTCTTTGCAGCTGGCTTCTTACTACATCTTCAGTTTCTCATCAGGACATTTGAAGTGTGTCCTGATAACAACAGATTGCTGGTGTTCCTGCGTTTTGTCTTTCAATGAATTCCTGCTAGCATGTATTTTGCATGATGATGGCAGTGACTGATGGAGAATTGTTCAGCATGGTCACATGTTATGCATAACTGCAGGACTTATTTTTCAAACATTGTATAAGAAAAGTAAAGGTAAAGGTTTTCCCCTGATATTAAGTCCAGTCGTGTCCTACTCTGGGGGTTGGTGCTCATCTCCATTTCTAAGCCGAAGAGCCGGTGTTGTCCGTAGACACCTCCAAGGTCATGTTGCTGGCATGACTGCATGGAACGCCGTTACCTTCCCGCCAGAGTTGCATGTTTTCGAACTGTTAGGTTGGCATAAGCTAGGGCTAACAGCGGGTGCTCACTTTGCTCCCTGGATTCAAACCTGCGACCTTTCGGTTCGCAAGTTCAAGCCCTCCCCAAAACTAACTGGGAATGCAGGCCATGTGCCCAGTGTGATTCACTACCCTAGTTACAACAGAACCTATATTAGTGTTGCGAAATCAGCTTGTCTCTGCAATTTATCAGAAGTATATGTCCACTTTATTTTACTTTGACAATGTAATGTACATCCATAGATTTTTCTGATGTTAGAGTCATGTTAACATTAGTATCTGATTATAAACCGACATTTATCGTGTAGTGAGATTTGTATAGTGGAAACTCCTGCCTTTGTTATAAAGAATGTCATAAGAATTATAATTAGAAACTCTCATTTACTTTTACACAGTACAGCAGAATATGGACGATTATGATCCAGCCAATTCCAAACTCCAGAATGAATGGTCTGAGTTATTCCATGGCTATGGCCGATTTTATTGTATCAGCTAGATCGGGGTCCCCAAACTAAGGCCCGTGGGCCGGATGCGCCCCTCCAAGGTCATTTACCTGGCCCCTGTCCTAAACTTTAGACTTAGGGCTGACCTAAGTCTGAAACGACTTAAAGGCACACAAAAACAACACTACTAATTTTTTACTACAGTAGAGTCTCACTTATCCAACATAAACGGGCCGGCAGAACGTTGGATAAGCGAATATGTTGGATAATGAGGAGAGATTAAGAAAAAGCCTATTAAACATCAAAATAGGTTATGATTTTACAAATTAAGCACCAAAACATCACGTTTTACAACAAATTTGACAGAAAAAGTAGTTCAATACGCAGTAAAGCTATGTAGTAATTACTGTATTTACGAATTTAGCACCAAAATATCACGATTTATTGAAAACATTGACTACAAAAAGGCGTTAGATAATCCAGAACGTTGGATAAGCGAGTGTTGGATAAGTGAGACTCTACTGTATTTCATCATAGTCCTGCCCCCCAACAGTCTGAGGGACCATGAACCGGCCCTCCACTTATAAATGTTCATATCCATATCATACTATGCCACTCAGAAGACTTAAATTATAATCACTGCAAGTAATAATGATTTACAAACTCGAGGTCTGTCCTACTGAAAAGAACTGAAACAAAAGAATCAAGCTGACCAATTGCATAAAAATATCAATAATATTTTAGCCTGCATTAATAAACCCATAATTTCCCAGACAAGAGAAGTAATTGTCCCATTATATTTTGTGTTTGTTAGGCCTCACAGTACAGTACTCAGCTCTGGATATCTATTTTTGAGAAGGATACAGGCAGTCCCCAAATTACAAACATTCAACTTTCATACAACTCTTTTTTTTTTTTTTACAAATGGGGGCAAGACAACAGGAAATGAGAGGAAATGTGCCTCTAAGAAGGGAAATTCACTCCTGTAAGTGTTATCATAGAGAAAAGGTGTCTCCACTGCAGCTTTATCATCAATCTTTGTTTCCTCAACAACCCGAATTTTTCAAAATCCAATTGTCACAAGGACAGAAAGTGAGGTGAACTCTTGTAAGCAGGGGCACAGACAGCAAAACAAACATTACAGGGATATCCAAAACTAATGGCTGGAGTTACTCTTAAAAATGTACCTGTTTGTCTTAAGAACAAACCTACACAACCTATTTTGTTTATAACCGGAAGACTGCCTGTGTAGGGAATTTGGAGCAGGTTCAGACAAAGGCAAGAAAAAGGTTGAAGGAGCTGAATATATTCAGCCCAGTGAGGAGAAGACTGAAGGGTAATGTGACTGCACTCTTTAAAAAAGTACATGTGCAGTTTGTGCACAGAGTTAGGAAGAGGTTATACAGTTTGAAGTTACAAAAGAGTAGGCTTTGATTGAATAATTAAAAAAAAACATTTTGATGGTAGGAAAGGTTCAGCAATGGAAGCCATACCTAGACAATTACCTGCTCAGAATGCTGTATCTGGATTCTTGCATTGATCAGATGTTTGGACTTGATGGCCCATGGAGATTCTTCCACCTCTATAATTGTAAATATCATGCATTTATCCTTGTGAAATACAGAGCTGATGAAATGCATACGTACCATGTTTAAATTTGGGCTACTAATATTGGAATAAAATATTAAAAGTTAGTTCACATCACTGTAAAATATATCCGCTGTTTCAATTTTGCCTTCATAAAACCTGTGTTGGAAGAAAGATGTGATATAAAATAAGTAAAATACATAACATTCAGCATGGCATGAGATTTAGCATCACCTGTATTCAACCTGATCATCCTCTTTCCCATCAGTTTTAGAGGTGAAGGAGCACCTATTAAACCAGTAAGGAGAAAGAAAACTGCATGTTATAAAATGCAGTTCTTTTTTTGCTTTAATGAAAATGTAAATATGAGTTACCCACTTACTTTTCAGCATCCCATCAATTTGCAATTCAGATGCATGCTTAATTAATCAGTACAGAAGCATGATATTACATGGCATAATCCAATATGGGTCCTAACTTATTGCACTATGATCATTACCTGGTTCTAGCTGGGAGTCTTTAGATATCTGCTTCCCAGCATGATGCTCAGCAGGTATCTGGAAGGTTTGTTATATGGGAATGTGGTCAGAAAGTGAATCAGTCTTCCTATTGCACTATATTAAATCAGCTTGTATTAGCAAATAACTTCCATCAATCTGTCAGGTTTCGCAGATCATTCATATGAACAGTTAAAAAATGATCTATTGCGACTTTTGTCCTAACATAAATAATGTATTGACATCAATATTTTTTAAAAGAAGAGCAAGCATTTGTAATGTAGATGTTATTCTCATGACAATTTATCCATTCTGAAAATCCAGAAATCTAAATAGGTTTAATATAAAAATATAATGATTATAATTGTGTAATGGTCTTCTTTTCTCTCGTTTCTTCAAGCTAACCTAACAGGAGACAAATTAAATTGTCAATAGTGAGAATTGTAATTTTTCTTTTTGAAATGTCCAGATTTTTGACAGTTAAATTATATACTTTTTTACAATGTGATTTTTTTTGTGGTGATGCGTGGGACTAAATTATACAATAGTTTACTCTGCAGGTGTCTCTCTCTTTCCCCCCTAATAATGGGAAATGTCTATCTAGCTACGTTTTGATTTGGATGGATGCTTCGGTTCTTTGTCTTTCATTGTATTTTGTCTGTCTGTCTTTCTCCTGTGCACCATTTCAACACAAGATAAAGAAAAATCACAGAATAAATATTCAACTTTCTTAGACTTTATACCCTAGCACTGTCAAAAATGTCACAGGTTAATGGTACAACTGAGCATCATTTATCTTTCTCTGACAGCTCAACCAACCCAACACAATCTAAGAACATTCCTCTTCAACCAGGTGACATTCCTAGCCTTTGTTTGCTTTAATTTCTTGGATCATTTGCAATGAATTTTAAAGTGAATTTTCTATTTTGTTTTTTAAAATTTATTGCTGGGAATAATTATGATCAGATAGGACAGAATAAGCTGATAGGAATAGACTGGAAAGAGGAGGTGGGGGAAGAGGTACTCATTTGCTCAAAATAGTTTGGGATGAAGTCACCACAATTTTTAAAACAGCAGGCTTGTTAACTAGAAATTACAGGGACACCATGAAAAATGACAGTTATGTATTTTTAATTTTCAGACCTTTCTATTATGCTTGTTTAATTATTCATTAAAGCGAAAAGGCTAATATGTGGCAGAGCCCAAGCCAATTTTGTCTTGTAGACTGATAGGATTTCTAATCAGAACTGTCTCAGTCAGATGGTAAATGAGTTGCAAAGGACTGTGGCATTGAATTTCTTTGGGCGTAATGTGAATATAACTGAATAAGTAGTGGTGCTTGCAGTATTTGAGTCTGCCATTGCAGTTTGGCTTGACTCTTACTTGTCCTTTTGCATTCTTTAGAAAGAAGGGTTTTTTCAGTGGCTACTCCCAAGCAGGAAAGCTAGGTGGGCTCCCTTCCTATTATCGTTCCGTAAGCAAACCAAGATCTTTTTATTCAAGTAGACATTTGAAAAATCGCATCCTCCTTGCTCTGGAAGGGACTTTTAATGGGGTGTGTGCAGCATTTTCTTTTACAGTTATTTGTTTAAAACCGGTTGAGCTCATACTGTGCTCATTTTATGTTTTAATACTTTTGTGTTCCTTAATATCCTTTTAATTTAATGGGATATCCATCACATAAATAAATAAATAAAAGCCTTGGTGTTCCCACTAACTGCCATGTTTGGCAATTTTCAATTGTAAGAATCCAAAGATCTACTTCAGATGTATCCATAGATTTCATGATGTCTCATGGAGCTTTTGGCTACTCCTAGCTCTTTCTGGGCAGGGTCCCAAGCATTAATCTCCCTCTCATGCAAGAATTTGTTTAGGGTACTGATAGCTACTTGAAAAAAACATCAACAAAGCTGCGTGGGTTCACTGAGGTTTGTGATAGTTGAAGTATGTCCTTTAGATTTCTATTTCAGAAGATGTTTGCCATATTTAGACATTTTGCATTAAGAATTATTTCATTCTACCTCATCAACCCCCTGACATGTTACTTCTGCTGGGAATGTTATTTTGCATATAAACTTAACAGCCATGTTTTATGTTTGGCTTGTTCTCTTTCTTAATCTCAGTAGGAAATATTTATTTCACGGCATGTTTTGAAACTGCCCCCAACAACTTAAAGGTTCAGATTGATGTGGAAATTAGAAGGAGTGAGTAGACCCCGTAGTCAGATAAATGTAAGCATAAATAAAATGAGCACATATGGATGGATGTTATTCCCTTGTATAATTAATAGTGAAGGATGGGAGGGATATAACACTAAGCTTCAAGGTGGTGTCATGTTTACAATATATTTGGAAGTAATTTATGTTGTTTGCGGAAAGAAATCTCCGCAAATTGTAGTAGAGTTCTAGCATAATGGAATTTTTATGACAATGGCTCAAGTAGCTTGAGGTACAGATTGACACATGGTAATAACAACTGCAGTCATTTTATCTGAACATTAATACAGGATCTAAAAGATTAATAAATCAACCAAAACAGGCCCTTTTGCTTGTTATATTTCCCATAAAGGAAGCTATTACAAAGTAGCACAGTTGTGAAATTACTATAGGTAAAGAGATAAAGTTATGTGAAAATAATTTTTGGTACACATTAAATAAACTTACTGCAATCGTTGTTTGATGATGGATTGAAGTGAATCTGTTGCTTAGGGATAAAAAAAAACCCCAGGAATGCCCAATTATATCTTAAATCAGGGGTTTCAAACTCATTTTCACTGAGGGCCACATTAGCCTTATAATTGCCTTCAAAGGGCCATTTGTAATTTTAGGACTGTATAACTATAACTATGTTGCCCTGACATTAAAAGCCTCAAGGGCCACATAAAATGATATGATGGGCCAGATTCTGCCTGTGGGCCTTGCATTTCACACATTGCCTTAAATTATTTACTGTTTTGTGGATGCATCCTAAAGCTATTTGAGGATAGTGTTTAGTTTTCTCCTTATATTTTTATTATTATTTGTATTGCTAGTCCAGCCTCTTTGACCTCAAAGTGGGTGCCACAAATCCACGGAAGACAATCTCAGTTAGAGACATCTGGTTTTGATCTACAGTCTTTAGTGGTGCAGTTGCTGCTGCTAGGGTTTTGTTTTGTTTTGTAACTTGAGATCATAGAGTTTATCTTTGGTGCTTTCCTAATTTCTGACTTCAGTTCCCAGTCTTTGAACTTGTGTAATGAGATCTCATCATTTTATGACTAATCTCTAGGATCTTCTGTACATTAGCTTATCTGCTTGGGAACATTTTCATGAGTAGGTCCTTCATCGCTAAAGAAATACTTCAGTGGACCAATCCAATTGCTAGAGGCTATTGACACAAATATACTCCTTTGAGGGATATATCAAAAAGCTGACAGTGCAACCACTATTTTCCTACACATGCATTCAAAGGCCAGAAACAATGTCATGAGGATCCTTGTTTTACTCTTCTGCTTTTAATATTTTATGCTATATGTTGACTACCATGATGGTTTTATTGATATTGATGTTTTATTGTTGGTATAATTGTTTTATCATTTTATTGTTGTATGTTTTCGGGCTTGGTCTCCATGTAAGCCACTCCGAGTCCCCACTGGGGAGATGGGGCGGGGTATAAAAATAAAGTTGTTGTTATTATTATTATTATTATTATTATTATTATTATTATTATTATTAGGAACAGAGTAGGTCAATGCTTATCACCTTTCCCCACTCAGAGAAAGGGGAAAGAGTACAGGGGTTAGAGTACAGTACTTATATCAAACCATGGATAATTTGAACCAGTTTTGGGAGTTAATTTTTTATTGAAGATGTTACACATATGTGTGTATGTTTTGTAATTGTCTAGAATTCTGTGAACTAGTGCAAAAGACAGTATATGATAATGTGCCCATTCAGTATGTAATGGAAAACTGTAGTGGATTTTTCTCTTCCACTAGCTGTATGAGAGTGTACCCCTTAGTGCAACAGACCTTTCAGAGTAGCACAATGGCACCAAATACAGGCTGCATTACCTCCGAACTCTATAGTAACTTTCACCTTTCCCTAGGATACAAAGTCTGTCTGTTTGCTTCCTTGTCTAAAAACCCTTCTCATTGCACATTTCTGCCCATAATATATTTTTTATCATTGTACACTTGGGTCACACAATAAGTAGAAGCAGAAAAAAGAGTCCTTTGAACTGATGGCTTACGAAGGTCTAAATCCCTACCTGTTATGTGAAAAGCATAACACCACTGGAGAAATTATACTGTTTAGCTGGTATTTCACCACCTGACAACTCTTGGGAAGTAGCAGGCTGTAAATGAAAGGACCAAGGCATTGACATCTCCAGCCCATCCTTTGTTATCAGCCACCAAGCCAATGTCTTAAATCAAGATATAGCTTCCTAAAATTTACAGAGATACTCACAGGAACACCTCAAGAAGCGAGAGTCCAAAAGTGGCAGGCTAAAATCCAGAACCTCATTCAGTGGCAGATACCGGATGAGAAACTCCCTCCTGGTGTTGTACCCAGCCATTGATTGTGTTTGTACCTGATCTCACTGACGATTTTGGGCCTGTTAGGCAGCCTGAAGCTGACAGTGGGGATTCTAGGCCTGCAGATGAGCAAGGAGATGTTGGGTTCTGAGCAGGAGAGCTCTCTGTCCCACATTCCAGATAGGCAGTTCCTAGAGATGCAAGGTCAGAAGCAGAAATGAGCTTTGAGGTGGAAGGTACAAGGGAGGAAGAGACAACTCTAGGTGGACGAGTTAATGAGAACGGTTAGATAGAAGATTAATGTTTCAGTGACATAGGGTATCTCATGAAGCTCAGTGAAAGACAGCTCACCAATTATTGAAGGAGCCTTTATCAGTCTTGGAAAAACAATGTCTATATTAGAAAAGCTAGCAGAGTTTTCCCTCAATCCAGACAACATTGATTATAGAGCCAAGGCAAGTCTTCCAAGGGATTTTTAGTTCCAGGTTTCTTTGTATTCATGCTTCCTGATTCCATGTTTCATATTCCTGCAGACTGTTCTTGTGTTGAATGTTTGGACTTTACCTGCTTTTGTATTCCTGGCTTTTGATGCAGTTCATGTACTTTGAACTCTGAGTATTATTCCTTCTTTTTGGACATTGATCTTACACTATTTTTCTGTATTGCTTTTCATATATATTCAATAAACTGCTTTGCTATTTTATCTTGAACTGGATTGTGTGTTAAGTACAGAGGTGATTCCCAGCCTTGGAGTGCAATACCTGGGCACAAAGAAGGCTGGATGACTTGGAAGGTGCTGAACAGACTGCACTCTGGCATCACGAGATGCAGAACCAAAAATGGGGCTGCTGTAAAGTGGAGTCCACAACATGTGAGTGTGGAAAAGAACAAACCACAGACTACTTACCACAATGCAGTCTGAGCCTTTCCACATGCCTAATGGAGGACCTTCTTACGGTGACACCAGAGACACTCGAAGTGGCCAGCTTCTAGTCAAGGGAAATTTAGTATAATGCCAAGTTTTAACTTTGTTTGTGGTTTTTGTATACATTATAACTGTATTCTCAATTCACTTCTGACACAATAAATAAAAATATGTGAAAAGCATAGATAGACAGATAGACAGATAGAAATTTCCATCATTATTTTTCTCCTATGTTCTATATGCGAAAAATACACGTCATAGAATATTATGCATGGCTATTTTTTTGAGCAACCCAAATAGTAGAGCTCTGGAACCAAGGGTCTGATGACTGAATTTTTACCACATAAGTGCCCATGGCATTTAAAAGAATTTGTATGGGATTTGCTTACCCATGACCTGAGAAATAAACTTCACAAAACTCAAGATGACATTTTACTGAATTCTTTGAAATTACATTATTGTTTCTATTGTGACATTCTCTTCCAATCTTCTATAAAACAAGATAACCAAGGTGATAATTCCTTGATTCTTCCACTTTGATCTATATTCCATGTTTCCTGTCAATAACCACTCTACATACACTGTGAAAAAAGTTAAAGAGAACAGAAGTGGAGTATTGTAAAGACAACAACAGGTAGTTGTTTGCTGTTTTCTATTGTTTGGTTCAAGCCTGCTTTTGATATAATTTCAGACAATCCTTGTAAATAATTCCAAACTGTACTTGTAAACCTTTGAAACATTTAAAAACATTTGAACTTCATGTACTTCAGTCCTTGTCTATTGTATTGCTCTTCCTCTTCTGCTCCCCTGGATACATAGATGTGAGTCAATAGCAACTAGAAGACAGATCTGCACATGTGAGTGGTTTGGCAGATTTCCTTGTTACAGAAGCTCTTTCCCTCCTAGTCTTTAGTCCTTGCTAACTAGCATTTCAGCTCATTTGTGAATGGTTTGAAATCTACAAACCATAATTTACAATCCTGAGTTGGAATGTATCACAGGGTCACTGACATGTGGAAATTGACAATTGAAAGACAGGGTTGTTGTATGTCTTTCGGGCTGTGTGGCCATGTTCCAGAAGCATTCTCTCCTGACGTTTCGCCACTCAACCAATTTCTATTAGCAAGTGTTATATTTTGGACGATAACAAAATGATATTAAAACTCTTAAGCAATTTTTAATAACACCATAGAAAATAAATAATTTGAAATATCCATGAAAGGGTTATTTTTTCCCCTTCATAGAATGTGTCTTGTTTTATTTGCAAAGCAAATCTTCCCATTGCAAACACCGGAAGAAAAATAGGCTAGCTGTGATTTGATGTGCATCTTTTGTATCAGGACATGGATGGAGACAAATGTTATCATTCCAATAGATCCAGGTCCTCTTCTTCACCACCACTTCTTTGACACATTATCTCCTTTATTGCAACAATCCTAACATAGGGATATATTTTTTTCTACTTTTCTACCCAAATGAAGCAATAAGTGGCTTGAACAATTCTCTTCGTGCTGAGAGAAAGTCTTCAAAAACTGAACTTTTTGAAGGCTATCCATAGTTCAAAATTCACATGTGGTTGCTTTGTGCAGGAAACATAAGATCTCATTTAATATCAGAGAGAGAGAGAGAGAGAGAAATTTATGGCACTGGACCACATTCCAGGACCAAAAGATTTCAGCATAAAATACAATGCAGTAGTAACATAGTTCACATACTTTATTTAGTACCAATAAAGTACTAAATTGTCAATGGTACTAAATTGACTAAAATGTTGACAATTGCCAGAATATATTATATTACTTGGGTGTTTCTGTGGCCTTCATGAACTTTCACAATTGGATGGCTTTAAAAAAATAGATAACGGTAACCATAACTGCAAATATATTACAATGGTTTGTAATTTGTAAAAAAAAGAAAAGAAAGAACTATTCTTAAAATGCCCCTGTCATTTTAATATAATTTCTGGAAAGGGTGCTTAATGAAGTAACATTTTGCAAATGCGTTCAGTAAAGTTATTAACTTGACAACATGGGAATCAGAGCATAACATTAAGGAACAACAGAAAATCTAGGCAGAAATGGAAATATCATGTAGAAAATTAGTACATTATTTTAAAAAATAACACTGCCAGATCTTCAGAACTTTTTCCTATTAAATTATAAAAAGTAACAACTTGGGGAACTGTCAGACTTTAGCCATGTGACTTTTGACTAAAGTAGACAGATGGCAGTCAGGACCTTATTTTACTTTCATTTTACCTGTGAATCCCAGGAGCTTCTTGTGTTTTCATTGCCCAAAGCTATTCTTTGTTGTATGTTCTGCTTATGAGAGAAGAATTAGGCTCAGACCTCAAGGAAATCCCTATTCACTTGCTCCAGGTTTCAGTGCTGCCCTTTATCTGATCAAGAAAATAATAGCAATCATCAATGTGAATGGGGTCGATGCAAGTGCCTGGTATCCTTCCTATTTGAATTTGGGAATTGAGATCTAGTTGGAGTGGGAAAAGGGTTTTTTTTTGTGTCAGGAGAGACTTGAGAAACTGCAAAAGGGGAAGGGGAGGAAAGAGAAAATAAGGTGTTTTCAGAGAAGCACTTGAGGATGAGAGGACAAACACAAGAGCTACTAATGAAATTCACCTGTCAGTTAAGGCCCCTTCTATACTGTCCTATATCCCAGGATCTGATCCCAGATCTGCTTAACTCAACGTATATAGCAGTGGAGATTCATATAATCCAATTCAAAGCAGATAATCTTGGATCAGATCCTGAGGCCCCTTCTGCGCATCCATATAAAATACAGATTATCTGCTTTGATAATCTGGATTATATGGCAGTGTAGAAGGCGCATGGTACATAGGTCAATGTAGATCCAGCCTAAGAGTAAGTGTAAAAGAAATGCTCCTTTCAAGACAAGCTCAGCAGTTGTTATTACATTAAAAACAATTATTTACCCTAAAACAGGCACAGTTTAAGAGGCTGAGGGGGAAAAAGAAGAGTCCTGAGGCTTTTAGGAATGGTGGGAGTTGAAGTCCAAAACACCCGGAAGGAAGGCCCAAGTTTGCCCATGCCTGCCCTAAAAGGGAATTGTCTGTCCCTAAGAAAATTCTAATTATGGGCCTTTATTTTGTATCTTTATGTGTTATGTGAGTTTGAAGATCTGACTGAAGTAGAATGCTCATTATGTTTTCATACTTTTATCCTGATACAGTGTCCTGTGTAATCCCAAAACAGTTTTCTTCTGTCTTATGTATGATACTTTAAGTGGAAAAGGCAGGAGAAGTAACTGGCTGTCTTTCGTTTAATCATCACCTTTTGGTACACATGTATGGAAAATGTTCTAGCCATATTATTGCAAGCTACATAGAAGCTGACATGTTGGAATTGCAGTGCTCTTTGCTTGGTTAAGCTTTTATGTAGTGTTTTGAATGAGAGCTATAACCTCAACAGCGTAAGACATTTGAGCAAATTTTGCTTGGAGCATGCACAATTGTATTTTTGGCTTCCCTTATGGTATACTTATTTAGATTTGTGGTTTTTCCTTTCCCAAAGGGCCGAGTAGGTAACTGTATTATACAGATATATAGAAATACTAGTTCCCTGTTGGGTCACAATCTGTAAAAGTGAACTGAAGGAGGAGAGAAGTAGAGGAGCATAAAATGAGAAGTCAGAAAAGCAGGTAGCTGAAGAGGGAAAATGTGGCAAATTCCATCAACAGTGTGTGTTTTCCATTGAATTAAAATATATGTAATAGAGACATAGTTCTCTGTGTCAGATAACCCAATTTCACGATTAACAGAGCATTGAAAAGTTTCCAAGCAAGTAAGATCAATGGCTATTCTAGATGGGGTATTCTGTGCATTAAGGTCCCATGGTCTTAACCTGCTTGCGTTAAAATGTCTTGCTTGATGTGCCCAGTCTTCTCTATTAGCATGGCTCATTCGAGCATCTCCTTTTCTTTTTTTTCAGTTTTTAAAACATTTGTATATCGAAACAGATTTGGTCAGGAGATCTTACTTTCTTTATTTTAGCCATTTTCACTTTATACCAGTGATGACCTATTTACAAACAGGCATGCTGTTTTTTAAATGTCTATATTAACACAAAAATCATTTATTTTCAGATAATACTATATCAACGTATAGAGGAAAAGTACAGAATACAAATAGCCTGACCTATCACTATATTACACTACAGCTAAAAATTACTGTACAAGACTATATCATTTAGTGTTTTGAGTTTTGGACCAAGAGACTGAGACTAGTCTTTAAACCCATGCCCATGCGCAAGGCACACTGTGGGCCCATCCAGATATTACCTTTATCCCAGGAGTTCCCACAACAAACAGGAGGGTGGCCAGACTCCGTTCCCTGTAAACGCAGAAGCAATAGCTGCAAATGGCAAAAAAGCGCAAGATTTGCAGGTGCAACAATATTCCAGTTGTGAGACAGATATCCACACCTTCCAATGCTTGTCTGCCTCTGCACTCGGAAAGCATGGGATTTTTAATCCTGGTTTCAAATGTCTGTTCCCGATTTGTTGGTTGCGACGGATGTCCTGTGGTAGTCATCTTGGGGACTGCAAAATCCCGGGACAGAATAGGAAGTGTGGACTATGTATTCAGACATCCCGGGACCAACAGGTCTGTGTGCAGACCTGCTCGCAGGTTCTGATTCTTTTTGCACCTAATTAAAATGTGCGATTTGGTGCTGTTTGGAACCGCCCTCTCTCAGGTTAAGAGAAAGGCAGTGGTAAGCCTCCTCTGAATAAACCTTGCCATGAAAACCTGATGATAGGATTGTCATAAATTGAAGTCAACTTCAAAACACAAGACTAAGCAGTACAGCAACATTGATTCAATCCAGCATTTCAGCATCACAAGCTGAGAGACGGACAAGGGGCTTCTTATCCACCTCAAAAATACCCTCACTTGCTTGGTATTTTGGTGTCTCATGGAAGTGGGCAGCTGTCCTGAAATGCATTAGCAGAAAATTCCTTTGCTGTTTCTACATGGAGATGATGGAGAAGAGGTTTGTAGTCTGAGCAGGTGAGGTTTATTTTGAACTGGGAGGATGATCTCTTTCCCTACTCTGACCACAAACAACCAACACAGAGGAAGAGGCTAAAAAACGTTTTGATCTTTTTATTTATTTGAAAGACACTGGTAGACATATAGTGTCCTAGTGGAAGGCATGGGACCCAGTTAGAAGTCTGGGAGGTTGGGTTGCATAAACATGATGAAAGAAAAGCCTAGTGTCTCATTTTTTTTCCTGATTATTGGTTGCAAAATGTAATATGCCCCAAGAAATAATAACAAGTCTTTTAATAAACATTGGCTTTGGGTGTTTTCATTTATGCATATTTCTTATCAGTTACTTCCTAGGCCCTATTCAGAATGGTGAAAAGAAAGTCTATATAAGAATGTGAGACGCATGAATCAAGGAAGCTTGACATTATAAAGCAAGAAATTGAACATTGCAGTACTTGGGTTGTGCAAGCAAAAGTGGACAGGAATAGTACATTTTCAGTCAGATAATTGCATAATGTTTTACTCAGGAAATGAAAATCGCTTTCAGTTTGATAAAAAGGGAAGGGTATATTTATTCTGAATTTTCCTGACATGGCTGTATTTCTTAGTGTACCTCTTTTCTGAGGATTTGGCAAATACAAATGTTGAAGGAGTAGCTCTTTGTGGGGTATAGAGAAAACCAAAGCCAAAGGGTTGTTTTTCATCCCAACAGGAAGCATTAGTATATTCACAGGAGATCTGTATCATTAAAGACATTATTTAAATCAAACGGTTTCAGTTGAAAAGGATGACATCTAAATAATTTCTCAAGTGAACAAACCACATTTTGACCCCAGAGGTTCAGATATGCTCTATGAGGGCTTCCCTGGCTTTCTTTCTGTTTTACATATTACTAGTTTTCCTAATTAGAATATGCCCTAACCCTGGGAAGACCATCAAATGTTTTAGTAGAAATAGCAAGATTTTTGACTGTGTTTCTGTATGTTTCTTTTTACAATCTTAGGCATTTTGCTCTATCGTTGGAATTCTTGATTCTTTCATAATATATTGACTGCAGTAAGGTTTAGTGTGTCGTGTACCATCTTTGTAGGAAGCAAAGCCGAAGGTATAGGATGACAGACCATGTCATTTCTGAAACTAACCACTTCAGCATATAGTGATGCATACTCTGCAAAAGAACAAATAAGAGCAAATAATTGTACCCTGCAGAGAATCAAAAAGATTGCATGTGTTGGAATCACAGACGCCTTAAAGGGCCAGACTTAAAAGTGACTTCAAAACAGAGTTTATTAAAACAAAAGAAAAAGAAACTCAGAGATACTAAAATGCAGTTCCACTGGTCAAAACTAAAAAAAACAAAACAAACGAGACCTGGTTCAAAAGGTTAACAGAAATATAATCCAGATTAACTGGATGCAAAGAGCAACAAGTCAAACAAAGTGCTCTGAGGCAAAACAAAAAGGCACAGTACACAAATGGTTAACAAAAGGAGTTACAGGAAGAGATGCTTCATCAGCCGAAATCCTGGGTCGAAGCAGGAGAAATCCAAAACCGTGTCGCTCCAGTGTCCGCAGAAGCAGCATCTTTAGCCAAACCGGTCCAGGTCCAGAGAAAGGTCCACATTTACGAGAAGCCGATTCGTGTCAACAAACACACAAATGATCAGGAGGTCCAAACTGCAGATCCAAATCCAACACTGAACATGAAACAGGCAACAGCAAGTCTACAAGAATCTTTCCCAATACACAGCACCCAACACACAAACGCACAACAACACCTTGCCTTCAACCCAGTTTTATCTACAAATCATCATCAGAAGATGAACTGACCACTGCCCCATCACTATCACCCGCAACTGATCCCAGCTCTTCACGTGAATTCCCTTGACTTTCCCTCCAATTCCTCCATCTCCTGTTAAGACTTAGATTCCCCCAAGATTCAGTTGGATCCCCTGATTGCCAGTCTTCACCCCCAGAGAAACCCCATAAAGGTATCACTAGTTGTTGGTGCCTCACAAATAGCTTGCACTTCTCTTATCTTAGTCCAATCTATGGTGTCTCCTTCTTCTCCTTCACTCATTGACCCATCGTCCCCAGAGAATCCCTGAAACGTCTCCTCATCTGTAGGTGCTGTAAGTATGTCCCGGATCCTCTTTCTCTGCTGCTCATCATCAGATTCCTGCTCCCGAGTAACCTTTCCCCCCCTTCTGGCACCCATACTATTGTCTGCAACATTATAGAATCATAGAATCATAGAATAGTAGAGTTGGAAGAGACCACCCATACTACTGTTTGTAACGTTACTCACAGGCTCTAGTACAACAGCATGTTTTATTACGTTTCAGACAATGCAAATGTTATTCTCTATATAAAGTAAGCCTTCCACATTCTTTGATCTTATGTACACAGGGCCTCCATGACAGTGAAAAAACCATGGATTAAAATTTTATGATGTGTCTTATCTTTTTGCATTATATAAATCTCAAATCTCAATGTCAAACATAACTGTTTTACAAATTACATTTTTTTTTACTCGAGACAGGATCAATCTAGTAATATCTAAGTCCTCATCATGACTTTGTGGTCCATTTCTGCTGAAAGTTGAGCATAGGATCACACTAGAGGACCTCAAAATTCCAAGAGAGAACATTTTAATCAAATCCATGAATAATTGCCTGTGTAAAAGTAAAAAACCGTAAATATGATGAGCTAATTGTATATTCCAAGATGCTTGTGAATTCACTTCTAATTCTTCCATATCCAGTGCAACTATGTAACTGCAGGAGGAAGAGGGAAAGAGGAGTATGTGTCATTATAGAGCTATAGCACTATGATTTCTCCTTTAACTGCCATGACAGCATCCTGTGGAATCCTGGGTTATTTCATTTGGTGAGATACTTGAGTTCTCTGACTGAGAACTCTAAATAGACATCTCTAAAATGCAAATCTATGGGATTGAGTCAATCACAGTTAAAGTGGAATCATAGTGCTAGAAATGCATGCAGTGAAAGGACCCATAGCTTCAGATTCTGAGTATTGCTCACTGAAGTAATCATGTATGTGTATGAACAGCAGTGCATGCCAAACTTCTTCTAAAAAGAAGCTATTATTAGAGCTTACTGGAAAAATCATGGGCACAATATACTGTGGTTGGTGAGAAAGAAGGCATCACAATTTAAGATAATATTTTTGGGTTACTGGTCTTTCTGTTCTCAGAATTGTTTTGGCTTTGAGATTACTTACGCTCAGCTATTCAATCAGGCTTCCATTGAACTTCTTGGTTTGCTCCAGTTCATTTATATCTCTTGCTGGGGTTTGGGCTTTCCTCTGAAAAAGTCTGTAAAACATGTACTCATATAATAAAACTGGATTGAAGAACCTGTACGTTTTGAACGAGAGCAATAAAACAAAATCTTTGGAAAAGTAAAATGTAAGAAGATAAGTTGCCTTATTTTATCCATGATTTAAGATTTGTTACTTGAACAATGAAGATTATTTCACCAGGGAAAGGGCATATGTTACAGGAGACAACATTCATTCTGAAGTATGAGAACTATTATTTCTGAACCTGACAGAATTTTGGCTGTCTAGCACCAAATCATTCCCTCCTGGACTTTAATAGAAAATATTTCAAAGATATAGCAATGTCTTTTTCTGTCTCACTCACATTCAAACATATGGATATGTATCGAGAACATGATTATAGTGTATATGCTGCAGTACAAAAAAATTGTAGTAAATGCTTATTGAACAAATGGGAAAGTAAGACTAGTTACCATTGGTCTCAAGTTGTATACTGAATTATCAGATCATATTAATAAATACTGGCTCAGGTCATGGGCCTAAGGATGCTGCCTCATGTCTCCAGAAATTGCTGTGTTTCCCAGTGGCAACAGGCAAGAAAAAGGTCTTTCAGTGAGTAGCACTGGAGGACCATAGCAATTTTTAAATTGTGAGATGGCTTCAGAGTTCAGGGATTGATCTCCACATATTCTGGTGCAACGTGAAGGTCTTCATATGTGCAACTTTATTCCAAAAAGTTAGAAATGAGGGAATATGATTAGGAAGGAAGAGATGGTAGATGCATGCACATAGGACATTGTACCCTTTGGAATAGGGAAGACTTTAGAACACCGGTAATCTTAACTTGTAAGCCTTTTTATATTAAAAATCTTCACATGTCATGTGACTTGTAAATAAGACCATGTGTGATGTGAGTACTGGTAACAATGGTGGGAGATCCTGCATTCCTTTGGAACATTTTGCTGTCTGCTCAGCCAATGTAAAATGCTCTGCCCATCCCCTCCGCCCCAGCCCTTGGTTTGTGACTTTACTTGCAAAGATAAAAAAACGATAAATAAAATTATATGTAAAGGGGTTATACCAGAAAACTCACAGCAACCCATTAGGGAAAGCTTCATGTCTTTCCTGCTTCCCTGGCTCACTGTTTTTGTTTTAATTTAACTGGAGAGCTTAAAGGAGGAAAGGATACAATGGTATTTATTTACATTTGAAGGTTTTATAGCAGGTTGTTTGCCATAATTGCTATCGACATTATTAAGTGATAAAAGTTAGAGCATGTTTTATTGATTACTGTGTTTCCTGAAATACCTATAAAAGATATCTAGTTAAGATTTATATCCTCTAACATCCCATTTGTTTTTGAATAATTATCAAGGTTTTAATGTGCTCGTGCTCTACATTGCAGAAAGGTTGGTCCTAAAGTTCTCTGATTATTTTTTTATTTCTATGTATAAAATCAGTTTCTCCATGTTCTTGAATGGCTTTGCACACTAAGTCAGGGCTTCTTAAACTTTTCCATTTGCAGCTCCTTTTGGCCTGAGATTTTTTGTGCAAATCTGGGTATATAGGTATATAAAAGAAGTGTAAAGATCAAACATTTACTGATAACGAATTAGCATTTTCAAAGCTTGCTTAAAAGGCTGATTTTATTTTTTTATGAAGTACATATGAAGCATCTTTTTCAGAGTCCGCTGTAAACCCTGCATAACAGATTAATGTGAATGTCTAAAACATCCACTGTTGCCAAATTTTCCAGGACCCCAACATTGAGCTAAGGAGACACTAATTGGGATTGGGACCTACAGTTTAAGAAGTCCACTAGAATAATTGTTCTCACACTTTTGTCTTTTGGGGGTTTTCAGCTTTAACTCATAGAACTTAAACTAATGTGACTGGTCAGGAATTTTGGCAGATGAGGTCCAAAACATCTTGAAGACTATATGTTTAGAGTCGTTTAGAGGATTTGTAGGGGGGTTTTTTGCTGCTAGTACTAGAGGTATAATACCTCAGATCCTACAAATAGAATATAGGCAACATGATTAATAATGCTAATAGCATTAATCCCTGGCTTGCAAGATGTATATTAAACTTACAGAGAAGAGATGGATAACACCCCTAGGAATTTATGTACTCCAGTTTCAAAGCCATTTACTTAGTAGTAATCACTACATATTGTAATAGTGAATTTCATAGCTTGATTATCAGCTGTATGAAGAATGGCTTCTTTTTATCTTCTTTGATCCCAGATTATGATAAATTATTTACCTGCTCTATGACATAGGTTTTCTAAACCTCTGTCATTACCCCCTTCTTAGGTTCTGTCTAAATTGACAAAAATATTTTGTACTCACCTATCAGCTGCTATTCTGACACATGATATGTGTCAGGATAACCAAAGGGCCAAAGAACCATCCTAAAAGGTTCTTTGGCCCTTCAACTACTTTTTAAAATATTACCTTTCACCTCCTATTCTTTTCTTGTGGCCATCCCCAATAAGTGGTTTCTTGCTAGAACTGGTGGAAGAGTTGAGGTGGCCTGAACTAATTTGTGGAAAGTGACAAGGACCAGCAGATTATGTAATTGTTTCTAGTAGGAATATGCAAAATTTCCAGATGTTTTGTAAATCGTAAGAAAATTAGTTAAATCCGAAGCAATATCTAACACGTGGGTGTGGCCCGTGCCAAAAACTTTAGAATCAAAACACACCCAATACATTTTTGTTTTATTTTGTTAATGTATGAAGGTCC
Organism: Anolis carolinensis; assembly: GCF_035594765.1. Lineage (NCBI taxonomy): Eukaryota > Metazoa > Chordata > Lepidosauria > Squamata > Anolidae > Anolis > Anolis carolinensis. Next base: position 23,846,825 of record NC_085845.1, on the reverse strand, counting down.
CCTCTTAAAGTCAACTTCATTTTTATGGCAAGCAAGCAAAGCAAAGCTCAAAAGGTTCCCATTCCTCTGTAAATTAATGGCCTCTCGCCATTTGGAGAGGGAAAGGAGGGAGAAAGCAGAGTTCCCTGGGAAAACGCACAAAACTCTGGGAAATGTAGTTTGGGAAGGCAAGGAGCCCTATGCCAGAGAATTCAAAAAGCCCTGCTCTAAACTACATTGCTAACAGTAGTTAATGTGATAATGTGTTTTACCATTGTTTCACCCCAATAGCTGTAAAAATGAGCCCCAGAAGCCCCCCCCCCCCCGGTGCACAATTACTATAATGAAAAAAGTAGTGAAATTTCGTTACTCTTGTTATAGTAATGAATTTTTCCTTAATGATACTGTAGAAGCACTTTAGAAATGAAGCGCCTCCCCCCATTTTGTAATGACTTTTGAAACTTTTTTTAATTGATCGCACATGCCTAGTTCCTAGCCTAGTAAACCTTGGATAAAACCAAGCTAACTAATTAACAGAGCAAACCCATTGCTGACTGAGAACCCATTCAGCCTTCTAATCCTTAGTTATTGTACATCTATATTGTCACAAGAATGACATGTGAGCTCATCCTATGACAGCAGGAAGGTCCTGTTTCCTGGTCACATGTTTGGGACCTGAACTCTCAAGGAATGGGATGCCACTAAGCTGGCATTTAGATTTCCAGTCAGCAACTCCCACAGTGAATTTATGCAGTTAGGGCTTAATATTACTAGTTTTAATATGGTTGTTGTATTTTCATTAGCATTCCATTGGGAGTCCTCTAAGCGCCTTGCTTTTTTTGGTTGTTTTTGCCATAAAAACAGGAAAAAATATGCAAAGGGAACGAAAGCATTAAATCAGAAATTAATAAGCCAAAATTTGGTTAGAGTGACCATTATTATATTTCTAAAACATTTGGTAAGTCGGCATTTTACTGCTTTTTGAATAATGCTGCAACTTAAAACCCAAAATAAAATATTTTCTGTCCAGAAGGAATGGAAAATTATGTTTCATAGGACCATATGAAATTAGAGAGTAACTCTTCCAGTCTCATGTCAAAAGACAAATTATATGTTTGCCAGCATTGCCATTTATTGACCTTAATGCCAGAGGTTTGGTATTCCATTTTTTTAAAAAAATATCTTAAAACTGTTTGGTTAGTATAAATTATTGTAAGGTTTTTTTTTACTACTATTAGTCATTTACTTTGAAATTAAACAAGCACCCGTCTAGAAAATTATTACTGCTAGCTATTAAGCTGACCCTTTAGATCTTTAAAAGTAGCTCGTTTGCTCAATTTTAATTTTCTTTTTCAATGTCTTAATAATGGTGCTACTAATATTTCAAAATGTAACTTCACTTTTTTGCAGTATAAATCTCAGCTATAGAAAGATAATACCTTTTATTCATTATTTGCCACTACCTGTCATGTTGTTACACAGATAAATAAAACTGTCAATCCTATTTTCTTTTCTGTGGATCATTTATATATACATCTGTGGACCATTTATATAAAATTAAAAACAGTAAAGACCCATTTTCTTACTTGAGGACTCTCCAGGAACTACATCCATTGCCATAAATACGAATAACTTTCTCTTTCCCCTCCCCCAATCAACATGACCAGATGTCTATATCTGATTTTTTTAAAAAAATCAGTATTTAAAAATATTAACCATCATAGGGTTGTTTAACTCATTTGAAAAGTGGAATGCCTTGTAGGTGAGTTTATTTGCCATATTTTTGGTCATTAAAAAGATAGTTTGGGAGGCTGGAGGAGGAGTTGTAGGCTTCAAAACTAATTTTGAGGGGCACTGTCATAAAAGATGAGCCCTGGAGATGAGCACCAACCCCCATAGTCAGACATGACTGGACTTAACGTCAGGGGAAAACCATTTCTAAGCCAAAGAGCCGGTGTTGTCTGTAGACACCCTCCAAGGTCATGTGGCCGGCATGACTGCATGGAGCGCCGTTACCTTCTCGCCGGAGCGGTACCAATTTATCTACTCACATTTGCATGTTTTCGAACTGCTAGGTTGGCAGGAGCTGGGGCTAACAGCGAGCACTCATTCCGCTCCCAGGATTTGAACCTGGGACCTTTCGGTCTGCAAGTTCAGCAACTCAGCGCTTTAACACACTTCGCCACCACTAGGGGCCCCCATCATAAAAGATGATACAAATTCATGATATTTTTACCTGACTGGCAAGGTTGGCACAAGATGCATTGAAAATCCAGGTGCTACATCAATAAAATGAAATAGGTGAATTTAAACTTCTAAAGTCAATACTTTTGGCCACCAGCCAACTGCTTTCTTCTTTGAAACAGCAACTTGCAGATCTATGTGCAAACCCCCAAATATCTCCTTTAAGGATACAGGCCCTGCCCCAAGTATTATGCATCTTATATCCCCAATCCCTCAGATTCTCAGTCTCTCTCTAACCTTACATCTTATACATAAGTAGCAAGTGAATGAGACACAAGGCTGGAGAGAGACTCAAGGATCTGTGAAATGGTGGGAGGTGTAGATTGGCACCAAACACCATCATTTCACAGATCCTCACTCTCCTCCCTCCACCCTCGTAACCTCATACACAACACAACAACTGAGCAAGATACAAGGCTGGAAAAAGATGCAAGGATCTGTGAAATGGCAGGAGACATAATGAGATTCTCATTATGTACATGCAATTATTCAAAAATTAGAAAACTCTGAAACACTTGTGATATCTAACATTTCACAAAAGGGGTACACAATTATAACATTATGATTCTGCATTAACTGCTATGAAAACATCTTACAGAATTCTAGGGTTTGTGGTTTCTTAGGTGCTAGAGTTTAAGATCCTGAATATTTGTTGTGTGCTTTCAAATTATTTCTGATTTATAGTGACCCTAAAACAAACTTATTATTGGAGGGACAGGGCCAAAATGTTCATAGGGGGCTGAGGCTTGAAGAATGTGATGTGCCATTGTCTCCCAATGGTTTTCTATAGCAAAGTAGAGATTTGAACTCTGGTTTGCCAGAACCCTAGTCTAGCACCCTAACCATAAACTGTAAATTCCAGGATTCCATCGAATTGAACCATTGTGGTTAAAGTAGATTAATAGTGCTATAAATGTGTATTGTGAAAGGGCCCTGAAATTTCCCAGTGGTGACATTTGATTATCTGCAACATCTCATTGGGTGACTTAAACCCTATCAAAATCCACAAATGGCTCTTGACAACCTTCTGCATCTATTTGTGTCTGGTGCAGGAGGAACAGTAATATCACATCATGAAGTACAGTAGAGTCTCACTTATCCAAGCTAAACGGGCCAGCAGAAGCTTGGATAAACGAATATCGAATAAGGAGGGATTAAGGAAAAGCCTATTAAGCATCAAATTAGGTTATGATTTCACAAATTAAGCACCAAAACTTCATGTTATACAACAAATTTGACAGAAAAAGTAGTTCAATACGCAGTAATGTTATGTTGTAATTACTGTATTTATGAATTTAGCACCAAAATATCACGATATATTGAACACATTGATTACAAAAATGGCTTGGATTATCCAGAGGCTTGGATAAGCGAGGCTTGGATTAGTGAGACTCTACTGTACTGGTTTTTACCATGCATTATATAGTAGAGTCTCACTTATCCAACCTTCACTTATCCAATGTTCTGTATTATCCAACACAGTTTGCCTTTTAGTAGTCAATGTTTTTGTAGTCAATATTTTCAATACATTGCGATTTTTGATACTAAATTCGTAAATCCAGTAATTACTACATAACGCTGCCATGTATTGAACTGCTTTTTCTGTCAATTTTTTTTGTAAAATATGATGTTTTCTACGTAATTTGTAAAATCATAATGTAATTTGACATTTAATAGGCTTTTCCTTAATCCCTCCTTATTATCCAACATTTTTGCTTATCCAACGTTCTGCTGGCCCATTTATGTTGGATAAGTGAGACTCTACTGTACTACTCCTTTCTTCTCCTCTTTTAGGGGTGAAAACAAAGTAGACAAAAAGAGAATGCATTTGCTGCTACAGACGAGTTACATTCAGATTTTCAAAAAGTAACCAGCAAGTTACTTTTGAGAAATGGGAAACTAAAGAGCTATCCTTAAAGTTGCACCTTTCATGTTTACTCATTCCTTGTTTGGGTGGAGAATTAATCAATTTTTCAAAGTAAGCTTTTAAACTCTGGTGAGGCTACAGTTTGTTTCTCGCCTATATGGATTATTTTAGTAGAGTTGGGTTTGTATCAGAGCCGGCCCTAGGTATTTTTCAAGTGTAGGTGAACAGAATTTTGCCCCCCCCCACAAACAATCACTGAAAAATAAAAGTGTTGGATAAGCGAAAATGTTGGATAATAAGGAGGGATTAAGGAAAAGCCTATTAAACATCAAATTACATTAAGATTTTACAAATTAAGCACGAAAACATCATGTTTTACAACAAATCAACAGAAAAAGCAGTCTCGGCTGCGCCCCTATATGTTTGGCGCCCGAAGCGACCGCTTAATTCGCCTCATTGTTGGACCGGCTCTGGTTTGTATTAATCCAGTATGTTTTAAAACAAAATCAGGGACTGATCCTTTTTATCTGCTGTGTTGCGTAGCCTAACTTTCAACTGAAGTCCTCCAAAGACTCGAAGAAATTTCTCTGTAAGGCTCAAGCTAAACTGCAAGGGGATCATTTCTTCTTTTCCACAATTGCAGTTTTAAAATAATGCATGGGAGAGAAAAGCTTGGAATATTGAGAGAAAGGGCTATTTATAATTTTGTCTGCCTAATGTGCATGCTTTAAATAGTTTTCATGATTGCTAAATGGTTTCCCTTTATTCTGGGAACAGCATGATGATGCACTGATTGTGTTTGAGAACTCTTTTCTTAGAGCTGAACAAATCACAAATGTCACCTCTTCCCTCCCTTCTCTACCCTCTGGCTTTCCATCTACTGCTGCGTTCATTTTGCAAAATGGCTTAGAAAATTCTGTAGGGTTGCTTTCTCAAGAGCGTGATGTAAATTACACTAATATTGTGAAGTGTTTTTCTTTAAGCTATTCTTTGTAAGATAAATTAAAGTTTTGGATGATGTGATTTAGTTGACTACAATAAGGATAGTTATTAATTTCAAATCATGCCAAATAATGGCCTAATTTGTTTTATTGTAAATGTGAGTCTTAGAAACAATGCACTTCTTACTGCATATATCCTTCTCAATAAAAAAGAACAAAAAGCATTTTCAAGACGTTGTCAGCTAACTGTTACTTATGGAACTTTTAAAATTGATTGTATTCTTGTTTAATTTTTAGTTTTGAACCAAGGGAGTAAAACACTATTTAAAATGTGCCTGAAAGCAGCTACAGATTTTTCTTTTTCTTTTTAAACTCTCTCTCTCTCTCTCTCTCTCTCTCTCTCTCTCTCTCTCTCTCTCTCTCTCTTTCCCTCCCTCCCTCCCCCCCTCCCTCCCCCCTCCCCCCTCCCCCCCTCCCCCCCCTTATATACACCATTTTTTTCTTATAAAGGATTCAAATTGGCTTCTAGTGATTTAAGAACCATGTTACAGTTTAAAAAAATATTCATACAAAAGTTAATAAAAATTAAAAGTCTATCAATGGGTGCATATAAATAGTGGACACTTCCAGAATACTGTGTATGAGCATTGTGGCCCACAATTTGTGGGCATTCTCAGAAGCATGATTATGTTAGCATTTGAATGCTGCTATTCTTTGTTAGTGTTTCCATGATCAGTACACTGCAGGAATTTCATGTATTTTGAGAATACCCCTGAGGCAAACATTGGCAAAACAAGCTCCTCTTCCTCTACCACTCTCTCAACATGTTTGTAATGAACTCAGCCAAACTGTCAGTTTGCACAAATACATACTGTGAAAATATTTTAATAACTAGGTCGTTCTTTGAAGTCAACGCACTGAAACAATTTGAATGGTGCTTTCAGTACTCTGTTATATTGACATCCATGTTTAAATGGCAGTTTCAGTCATACACATCTGCTTCTCCAGTAGGTTTGTCAGTATATTGTATTTGGTTCTTTCCTCAGAGGGAAGGTTTCCAGCAGAAGATCAATTCGGCTGTCTGGCAGTGCAAACTTGCAATGTCAAGTAAAGCACACATTTCTGTCCACACAAAATTTAACGTACTCTTTGCCTCTTTTGGAGATACACTTGTCACTGCTTCCATCAACATGTGCTCTAATAAGGCTGTGAGAAGTTGTGTGCATTTTGACAGGGTAATCCTGAGAGATTTTGGTATTACCTCTTCGATTGTTTGCTGTTTCACTGTGTAAACCTTGTTTTAAATTTATCATCTTGCCTGGCCAATTCTGGGAGTTGTAGTCCAAAGTAAAAATCCTGCTGGTACTGTGCTGTTATGGAACTATATCTGTGTGGGTGATGATGACAAGAGTCAAAAGGCCATCAGCCATGTAGAAAGTAAGCTGGCCAATTTTATTTCCTTTCTCTTGATGCTACTTCACAATGGTAGGCAACGGATACCACAATCTCATTTCCATGCTCTGAATATCACAATAAATTTATTATTTGTTTATTTATTTACAACATTTATATCCCGCCCTTCTCACCCGAGAGGACCCAGGGCGGCTTACAGAAATTGGCAAAATTTAATACCCAAAAGTAAAATCATAAAAGCAAACAATACATATAAATCCATTAATAACATTATTAAAATACATTATAAAAACCTTAAAACACACACACACACACACACACATATATATATATATATATAATTAATTCCATTCCATTCATCTGAGATCCTCATGCTTCATCCTTAAATCAGGCCATGTCAACTTTATCATTTACTCATCAAAAACTTGGGCACATAACTGTCACGACCCAGGCTGCAGAGCACCAATAACCATACACAGAGGCCAGAATCTAACTAATATCTTTATTAAGGAAATATATAAGGTTAATAAAAGCAAGTGTAGGAAATAGTTCAGGAATAGACCTTTCAGGGAAGGTCAAAATTAGTCCAAAGAAACAATGTCCAATATGAAATATTAAGGTCCAAAGTTGTAATCCAATAACCGAAACACTCACTTCGCCAAGCGAAGTGAGGGGAGATGACAAGGTCCTTTAGTCCATGAAACTTGAGCAAGGCTAGGAAATAACTTGATGCTTGGAACACAAGGCTTGAACAAGGCAACAAGAAACGAGGAGCAAAAACAAGATCTGTGGAATTTACTTGGCAAGGTCCGGGAAGCAAGGCAAGATCCGTGGAAGTAAACAAGGCTGGGAACGGAGGCTTGGAAACAGGAACAAGGCTTGGAAACAGGAACGAGGCTTGGAAACAGGAACGAGGCTTGGAAACGGAGTAGCTGTCCACACACGCTACTCCAGTAGCTGACGAATTGACTCCGCAAGATGTTTGTCCGCGTGACGTTTATAGTCCTCCTTGGCTTGGTCTAGTTGCTGGAGCAAAAGTTGTTGCACCGCTGTGAGTTCCTGCAGCCAGTCTTCGGCTGCGGGAACTTCTGAGGTTTCAATGACAGGAGGAAAGAAACGTGGATGAAAGCCGTAGTTTGCAAAGAACGGGGTTTCTTTAGTCGAGGCCTGGACACCATTGTTATAGGCAAACTCTGACAGCGGTAACAGGGAAACCCAATTGTCCTGCTGGTAGTTTACATAACAGCGAAGGTATTGTTCCAGAGTGGCATTGGTGCGCTCAGTTTGCCCATCCGTTTGGGGATGGTGAGCCGAAGATAAACGAGAGTCTATGCCCAATAGTTTTTGTAGTGCTTTCCAGAAACGAGAGGTGAATTGGGACCCACGGTCTGTGACCAAACTCTTGGGCAATCCATGCAATCTGAAAACATGTTGAAGGAATAAATCTGCAGTCTCTTTGGCCGTGGGAAGGCCATCGCAGGGAATGAAATGGGCTAACTTGGTAAAAAGGTCCACCACCACTAGGATTGTGGTGAATCCACAAGAAGGTGGTAGATCAGTGATAAAATCCGCAGAGATTATTTCCCATGGGCGAGATGGGGTAGGGAGGGGATGCAGAAGCCCTGAGGGCTTTTCCCTTCTTGTCTTGGAGCGCTGGCATACTGGGCAGGTGTTGACATATTTTTCCACATCCTTGCGGATCTTGGGCCACCAGAAATCTCTTAGGATCAAATGCATGGTTTTAAATAGTCCGTAGTGCCCTGCTGGCTTGCAGTCATGACACAGACGAAGTGCTTTTTCCCTGCCCGGTCCTGGAGGAATGTAGACATGATTTCTATAGCAAAGTAGCCCATCCTTAAGCGAAAAGGGGAAATGTAGTCCTTGGCGAAGTTGGTCCTGTGCCCAGGCATCTGCTTGCTGACTAGCCCTGATTTCCTGAGCACAAAGGGGCCCTGGAGTAGAGGGAGTTGATTCAATGGGAGTGGATTTGGTGTTTCCCACTGTGAGCGTGGCAAAGTTCTCGGGCTGTAGCAGCTGGGACTCAAAGGTCTCCTTGCGCCCTGCAGCATATTCCGGTTTCCGTGACAGAGCATCTGCTTGCTTGGTCTGGGCTGGGGTTACATAATGGATTTGGAAGTTAAAACGTTCAAAGAATAAAGCCCAGCGTTGTTGCCTCTGATTTAGCTTGCGGGCAGTTCTTAGATGCTCTAGGTTCCGATGATCAGTATGGACTTCAATGGGAAATTTGGCCCCTTCTAACCAATGTCTCCAAGTTTCAAAGGCTGCCTTTATGGCCAAAAGTTCCTTTTCCCAAATAGTGTAATTCCTCTCTGGTGCGGTCAATTGACGGGAATAAAAGGCACAAGGGTGAAGATGATCTCCCACTGGTTGTAGGAGTACAGCCCCAATCGCCACATCGGAGGCGTCCGCCTGCACGACAAAAGGGGTTTCAGGATCTGGGTGCTGAAGGATTGGCTGGGACGTGAATAATTTCTTTAGTTGCTGGAACCCTTTCTCTGCTTGTTCTGTCCAGCGGAAGGGCTGTTACCCACGGATGCAGCTGGTGATTGGATCAGACCAGCGGGCAAAGTCTGGAATGAACTTGCGGTAGTAGTTCGCGAACCCCAAGAAACGTTGCACCTCTTTCTTGTTGGTTGGCGCCCGCCATTCCAATACTGCTGCAACCTTTGCCGGGTCCATGGTGAGCCCTAGTGGTGAGACACGATATCCCAGGAAATCTACCTCTTGTAGATCAAAAGCGCATTTTTCCAGCTTGGCATAAAGTCCATGGTCCCGCAATCGTTGTAACACCATTCTGACGTGGTTCTCATGTTCTGATTGTGATCTAGAAAACACCAAAAAATCGTCCAGGTAGATAATCAAGAACCGGTCTAGATAATCCTGAAAGATATCGTTGACAAAATGCTGGAACGTTGCGGGAGCTCCACATAAACCGAAATTCATGACCAGGGTTTCGAATAAACCGAATTTAGTCTGGAAGGCAGTCTTCCACTCGTCCCCTTCCCTGATGCGAACTAGATTATAAGCTCCTCGTAGATCCAGTTTGGTGTAAACCTTAGCCCCTCGAAGCCGGTCTAAGAGGTCCGAGATCAAAGGCAGGGGATACCGGTTTCGCTTAGTGATATTGTTCAATGCTCTATAGTCCACCACCAAGCGTAGGTCCCCTGACTTCTTTTTCACAAACATCACCAGGGAAGCGGCTGGGGATTGAGAGGGTCTGATAAACCCCTTGCGGAGGTTTGTCTCTAAGAACTCCCTGAGAGCTTCTTGCTCTGGTTCAGTCAGGGAGTAGAGGTGTCCTCGCGGGATCGGGGCCCCCTCCACCAAGTCAATGGCACAGTCATAAGGTCTATGTGGGGGTAGTCTCTCGGCTTCTTTTTCATTGAATACATCCCAATATTCTGAGTACTTCTTGGGCAAGGTGATGATGGGTTCAGCGTCTGTGGCATGGCAGACCTTGGCTACAAGGCAATGGTTTTGGCAATGTTTTGAAGCAAACTGTAGTTCTCTGTTGGACCAGGAGATGCTTGGGTCGTGGAGTGTCAGCCATGGAATTCCCAAAATCACAGGGAAGTGGGGAACCTCGGTAACAAAGAAGGAAATCTCTTCCATGTGTTCCCTTATCCACATTCTGGTGGGTTCCGACCACTGGCTTACTGGACCTGTCTTGAGGGGGCGGCCATCGATGGCTTGCACCACATGGGCGTCCTTGAAGTCGTGATATTGTAATCCCAGAGAGTCGGCATACTCTCTATCCATGAAGTTGTTTGTGGCTCCTGAGTCTATCATGGCATGGACCATGACGGGTCCTTTTTTCACTGACCACAAGGTGACCACTAGAAGAAATAGGACCCCGGTTGGCGGCTCTTGAGTGGGGTTTTTGACCGGGTTGGCGAGCCTCTCTACGCCCGGTCGCTGGCTTCCCCCGCCGGCTGTGCGCCAGCCGCCTCAGACGTCTTCGTCTCCGTGGAGGACGCCGCCGCCAGACGAGCGGCGGGCTTCCCTTTGGCTGGACACTCTCTGGCAAAGTGGCCCCCGTTTCCGCAGTACCAACAGAGATTTAGGCGTTGGCGGCGGGCCTTCTCGGCGGCATCTAATCTGGGACGCACATTGCCCAACTGCATCGGCACCTCCTCGCTTCCTCTGGGGTATGGGGCTGGTGGCGGGGGTCTCCACACTGGACGTGGCTGGACGCCGGTGGGAGCGGGAGGTCTCGCTCCGGTCCTACCGCTCTGGCCTCGGATCCATTGTCTTCTGTTGGCAATCATGACTTCAGCTCGTAAACATTGATCAATGAGTGCTTCAAGAGAGTGTGGAGGATCCACCTTGGAGATTTCCTCCAGCATCTCGATATTGAGACCCTCCCGAAATTGTCCTCTGAGGGCTACATCGTTCCATCCGGTGTTATGGGCCAGCACTCGGAACTCGGCTATGTACTGGGACATGGGTCTGTCCCCTTGGGAGAGGCGCCGGAGTTTGTGGCCGGCTGCCTCCAAATTGTCCTCAATCCCCCAAGTCGCCTTAATGTGATCTAAGAATTGTTGCGCTGATCTTAGATGTGGGGAGACTTGGTCGAACAGTGCCGTCGCCCAGTTGGCCGCTGGCCCGTCTAGGAGACTGTAGATCCACGCCACCTTGATGTCTTCTTGGGGAAACTCGGCATTACGGGCCTCTAGATAAGCCTGGCATTGGCGACGGAAAACATGAACCTTAGAAGCTTCTCCAGTAAACTTGGTTGGCAACGCCAGGGCCGGGAGACGGATTCCGCGTTCCTTCAATCCCCTTATTTCTCCCTCCTGCGCATTGAGCTTATCACGGATGCGGTCCACTTCATCCTTGTCGATGGTGTAGCTGAGTGGTTGGGCCCCCGGTCCGGCTCCGGTAGACATTCTGGCCTAGGTTAATTGGTGCTTAGGGTGGCTGAGTCAAACTGTCACGACCCAGGCTGCAGAGCACCAATAACCATACACAGAGGCCAGAATCTAACTAATATCTTTATTAAGGAAATATATAAGGTTAATAAAAGCAAGTGTAGGAAATAGTTCAGGAATAGACCTTTCAGGGAAGGTCAAAATTAGTCCAAAGAAACAATGTCCAATATGAAATATTAAGGTCCAAAGTTGTAATCCAATAACCGAAACACTCACTTCGCCAAGCGAAGTGAGGGGAGATGACAAGGTCCTTTAGTCCATGAAACTTGAGCAAGGCTAGGAAATAACTTGATGCTTGGAACACAAGGCTTGAACAAGGCAACAAGAAACGAGGAGCAAAAACAAGATCCGTGGAATTTACTTGGCAAGGTCTGGGAAGCAAGGCAAGATCCGTGGAAGTAAACAAGGCTGGGAACGGAGGCTTGGAAACAGGAACAAGGCTTGGAAACAGGAACGAGGCTTGGAAACAGGAACGAGGCTTGGAAACGGAGTAGCTGTCCACACACGCTACTCCAGTAGCTGACGAATTGACTCCGCAAGATTCCAAAAGGGGCAAGGAACCTAAATAGGGCCTCGTTTCCCACCAGAGAACACTTCTCTGGGGAAACCAGAAACGAAAGTCAATCTCTGTGTCCAGATGTATGACTCCCTAAATTTTCTCATGGAAGCAGGCTTAATCATCAGAATGCTTTGCTGCGATTCTCAGGCTTCGGCGATTAGCCTGCTGAACTCCTTTTTGTTGTAGATAATAATTACGGCGAGAAAATGGGGGAGATTTTGACTCAGGGCTTGTTTGGCAGATTTCTGGAATACAAACCTCCTGCAGGTGCAAGGGCTCTAAATCAGGCTGGGAAAGTTCCCTTTCTGGCTGAAATGGTGGAAAACCCAAGTTTTCCTCTTCATCTGTCACAACAGCACTAGGAACGGGACTACATGGCCCATGAGTCATCACAATAACTATGTTTTCACGGCCCTTCTGAAACCCATCCAGGTAGGAGCCTGTCGGATATCTCCTGGGAGGGTGTTCCACAGCCGGGGAGCCACCACTGAGAAGGCCCTGTCCCTCATTCCCACTAGCAGGTGGGACCGAGAGCAGGGCCTCTCCAAATGATCTTAGTGATCTTACTGGTTCATAGGAGGAGATACGTTTGGACAAGTAAATTGGGCCAGAACCGTTTAGGGCTTTGTAGGTCAAAACCAGCAATTTGAATTGGGCTCAGTAGCATATTGGCAGCCAGTGGAGCTGGCTTAGCAGGGGGGTGGTGTGCTCCCTGTATGGCGCCCCAGTTATTAATCTGGCTGCCGCCCGTTGTACTAATTGGAGCTTCCGGCCAGTTTTCAAAGGCAACCCAACCTATAGCGTGTTGCAGTAATCCAAACGGGATGTAACCAGAGCGTGGACCACCGTGACCAAGTCAGACCTCCCAAGTAACGGGCGCAGCTGGCGCACAAGTCTGAGTTGTGTGAATGCTCCCCTGGCCACCGCCGAGATCTGGGGCTCCAGGCTTAGCGATGAGTCCAGGAGAACACCCAGACTGCGAACCTGTGTCTTCAGGGGGAGTGCGACCCTGTCCAACACAGGCTGTAACCCTATTCCCTGTTCAGCCTTGCGACTGACCAGGAGGACCTCTGTCTTGTCTGGATTCAATTTCAATTTGTTCGCCCTCATCCAGTCCGACACAGCGGCCAGACACCAGTTCAGGACCTGAACCGTTTTTTTTACAAGATTTATGAGTGTTCTCAAGATTTCCAAAGTGAGAATTTGCTGAGTCCATACTAGTGATGCCAGGCTAATAAGCATCTTCCCAGCCTTACCCAAACTGGTATCCTCCAGAGGCATACATTTTTGTTCTGAGTGGAGAGTATGGCAACATCTATACTGCCATATCATCCAGTTTCTGAATGCAGATTAACTTCATTGAACTGGATTATATGGCAATGTAGACACATATAATCCACTTCAAAATAATTAATCTGCATTCTGAAACTGGATTATATGGCAGTGTAGACCCAGCCCATAGAGTTATAATCCAGCCCATCTGGTAGTCCCTTTGTTGGAGCATCTGTTTTAAAACAGGAGACCCTTCTAAACTGGGAATACAATATAAATCATAGTAGAGTATATTCAGTGACAGTAACATTGAAAATGAATAAACAAACAAGTTATAGTTTAATAATTTAATCATATACTCCGAAACCTACTTCATGTAGCATTGGATTTGATGAAACTTCAGAAGAGAATTGAACTATTAGTTGATCTCTCTGTGCTTCAGAGATGTTCTTTCCCATAACAGCACATGTTAGTGCCTATGTTTTCTCTGTGGTGACCCACCAGTTATCATCACTTATTCATATTAGCAGAATATTTGTGGCTACTACTTCTATCTATAGATTATGCTAAATGTTCTGAAGTGAACATTTGATTGCTTTGAAACCACTGCGCATTGATCATATCCATCTTGGGAAAATATATTATGAATGTGTTTCTGATAGATAAAATTAATATGAAAGCAAGAATAAATTGGACATACAATTGGATTTTTGGAGATGTCACCCTCAGTAGAAATATAAAATGAATTCATAGCATGAATGTTAAATACCTTGCTTCCATGAAAATGTGTCTAGATTCTGAGTGACATGTGAAATTTAGCTAACACAAAAGGCAGATGGGAAGGTGACTACTCTCTCTGAAATCAGGTGAGAGGGTGGATCATTAAAAACTCCATATAAGGAGAATTTTCAAGGGAAGCTTTCCAATCTAGCCATCTCCCTTGGTGCTAGAGTTCTCTGTATCTGCAGAAAGCTTTTCACATTGGGAAACATTTGGTTGTCTGATCCTCTAATTCAGGCATGGGCAAACTTTTTTGCCCTGGGGTCACATTGCAGGCTTGGCGAGGAGGGCCGGGCCGAGAGGGAGTGTAGCTGTTCACACACTGGGTGGGTGCAGGCCTGCGAGGAGTAACACCCAGGAGAGGGCAGGGCCAGGAGGAGCAGGACAAGACCTGAATCATTCTCAGGTTGTTCTCACACCATGAAGATGGGGTTGCTTGTCCCATCCTTATGCCAGAAGGAAAGCGGGACACATGACGACTGCCCTGATCCTCCTCAATCCTCGGGCTGTCCTCTTGGCATTATGCCAGAAGGAAGGCAAGACAGGCTGTGGCTGAGAGTGCTCCAGAGGGCTCTCTGCCACCACGTACCTTCCTTGAACAGTCCTCCCAGCATAAGTATGAGGCCACTCACACTGTCCTTATGCTGGGAGGAAGGCGAGACACGAAGTGGCCGAGAGTGCTCCAGATGGCTGTCAGCTGCTGCGGGCCGCTATGTCTTTATGCCAAGAGGACAGGGTAAATAAGGAGGGCCTGAGGTAAACGTCTCAGTGGCTGCATCCTGCTCTAATTGCAATCCAAAGCGATGCATGCTAGTTTTACCATTTCCTCTGCAGTTTGCGTATCCTGTTGGACACTTACTTTAGTTGTATAGCTGCAGCATAAATCTTTTCCCTTGATAAAATCTACCATTATGTTGGAGGGGTCCATTACACATTTCTTTCCATTGTCAACATTTGATCTTCTGAAAAGTGAAGTGCAACTGCCATGAAATAGATGGGAAAGAATTGTAGAACAGCTTCCTCCCACTTGAAACAACATTCTGGCATTGCCAAGTACAGAGTTGCATTGCAAAAGGTACTTCACTGTTAAAGATAATAGTATGATTAGATATATGGATGTAAAGTAGAAGATATAAAAACCAGTATGGGGAAAAAACAGTTTGGCCAATGCAATACAGATATTGGTGTACTGAAATCTATGGCTGCTCATAATTAAATGTAGCTAGACCTCCTCCATGCATGTTAAAATGCCACCTTCCTCGTCTCCACTCAGTAGTCCAATATCTCTGGCAGCCATCATATTACAGAAGGCATAGGCATATAGCGAATTCTATGTTTCTGCCTTTAATACAGTTATTGAATTCCAGCAAATGGTTTCCCGAACATGGTACATTTCAGCTCCTCTGAATCCATTAGCACACTTATTGTGGCTTAAGCTTCCATGAACATGAGTCCATAACATGTTATCCTCAGTTGGCAGATATTTATGTAAAGAGAGAACGTTTGCAGTGCTTGACGGAAAAGAAAGTGCAAAATGCAAAAGAGTAAATTGACCGTGATGATACTTTCCTGTAAATGCATCTGTTCATAAGAACTCTTCAGTGAACACCATTGTTTTCAACATAATTTATCAGATGGTTGCAAGCTTTGGCCTGCTGTCAGGCAATTATTTTATATAATATAATCCCATCTAGGCCATTTCATTCTGTCTCCAAACCATGTCCAGTAGAGCTGTAGTGGGTGGTAATGGCAATTTCAAGACATTGCCACCTCGAATAACAACCCACTTCCACCCATTTTATTTCAGTCCTAATTTTCTAGCATTGCAGAGATCCCCCTTATGTTTGCTCAATGCCTTTTAGTACCCAAAGTTTGGAGAATCATACTTTCTGCTAGTAAATTTGTTTTAAGGCCAATCTTGAGGAACTCCTTTTCATCCCCCTCCCCCCCAGAAATTATTCAGTTTTCTTACCTTTAGAGGACTTGTTTTGCCCATAATCATTGCTCCAGTGATGCTCCACTCCACAACAACAATTATTTCTGGTAGATGCAAACCTTGCTACCAAGGGTACTGAATATCGTTCTCCTTTATCTTGCCCATTTATACTAAAGAGAGAGCTACAATTCCTACCTCCCGTGCTACCTAAGGACAAGTATCTCATGTTTTGCCAAGTGGGGAGTGTGTAAATATCAAACAGATGCCACAGATTTTGTAATCTACACATAAAGAGTATTGCGGTATGTACTGTATAGACAAAATTGGTTACAATGATAAGGACTTGACTAACAGCATATTTGGACATAACATTGATAAACATTGTAAATACTAAATTAATTGGGAATGCTCAAATAGTTTTCAGATTGTTCTCAGGGTGACGTTCCCAGGATGATTTTGCCAGTAAATGTCATATACTCTTTGGCTGCTCTTTGTTTTAATAGGCACACTTCCCTTATAAAAGTGGAGTGGGTCTTTCATTAAAAAATATAGCATACAGATTAGTGCACCCTTCCCACTGCTATAATTTTCCATGTTTTATTGAGCCAGAGCTATATCCAGACATCTAATGGACCTTAGCTTTTGGGGTGAAGTCATAACCTATATGTTAAGAATAGAATCAGATCAACCAGTACTTTGGGTAGAATGTGAAGTTGAATGCAGAACATTTATTGTAAAGCAGCTTGTAGCTCTACTAAAAAGGAAAAAAATGTTTCCTTTTTGCTTCTCCATTTCTTTCCATACTTTATTGCAAAACTAGCCTGGAAACATTTAATCAAAAATTTCACATATAAGAAACTAAATGACTACCTGTACTGATAAGTTCTATTTTAAATGTGAGGAAAATATTGAAGAAAGTGGATAATGTTTATATGTTGTGCTGGAAGAATCTAGGTTTATACGCTCTGTAATAAAGATTTCTTCTTCCTGAGGGGTTTCAGTAATACAAACCCAGCTACACATTTTCTCATAAAGCCGCAGTCATAGGCTTCTATTTTTAAAAAGATCTAATTTTGCTGTGGATTATACTTTCTATCATCTCTTAAATAGTTTCTTTTTAAATTTTAAAGATAAGATCACAGAATGTATTACATGACATTTCTTTCCTAGCTTTTTATCAGATGTGATCTTACCATTGTGAGATGCTACATAGCCCTGTGTTTGGTGATATGAATTAGCTCATTACAAATAATATAGAAGATGCCTTTGACTCATATAGGTGTCCAGTTCATATAGATTTTCAGTATATGAGACAATGTCACGACCCAGGCTGCAGAGCACCAATAACCATACACAGAGGCCAGAATCTAACTAATATCTTTATTGAAGGAATATATAAAGTTAATAAGAACAAGTGTAGAAAATAGTCCAGAAATAGACCTTTCAGGAAAGGTCAGAAATAGTCCAAAAAAGCAATGTCCAATAGGAAATATTAAGGTCCAAAGTTGTAATCCAATAACCGAAACACTCACTTTGCCAAGCAAAGTGAGGGGAGATGACAAGGTCCTTTAGTCCATAAAACTTGAGCGTGGCTAGGAAATAACTTGATACTTGAAACAAGGCTTGAACGTGGAACAAGGTAACTAGGAACAAGAACAAGGTCCGTGGAATAACTTGGTAAAATCCGTGAAACAAGGCAAGGATTGATCCTGGGAAACAAGGCTAGGTCCGCAGATAAACAAAGGCTGGGAAGCAAGGCGAAGGCTGGATAGCAAGGCAAGGCTTGGGCAGGAGCGAGGCTTGAATCGGAGCGCGCTGTCCAGACACAACTCGCTCCGTAGGCTGACGAATTGACTCCGCGAAGTTACTACGCGGGCAAAACACCTATATAGAGTCTAACTTTCTCACCGAAGCCGTTCTCTGGGAAACAGAAACGAAAGCTAAACTCCGAGACCAGATGTTAAACTCCTTAAAGATTCTCACGAGAAACAGTCTTAATTGGCAACATTCTTAGCTGCTATCCTCGCACTCCTGCGCGAAGCTGATTCCAAACTTCTCTGTTGTTTACAAAACTCCCGGCGCAAGAACACGGGAGAAGTAGGCTCTGGGGTTGTTTGACATACTTCTGGGACACAACTTTCTTGCAGGTGCAAGGTTCCCAGATCTGCCTGGGGAAGATCTGGCTGAGAGGAATCCAGTTCAGACTGGGAAGGTAAAAAACCCAAGTTTTCATCTTCAACAGGGATTACAATGTCCTGAGCAGGACTACAAGGCCCATGGGTCATCACACTATCCCCCTCCTCAAGGCCCCTCCCAAACTGGGGCCCTCTCCCCGAGGCGCGAGGTCGCGGCTTGGCGGGATAGGTCTGATGAAAGCGGCGGGTTAGATCAGGAGCATGGACTGTGGAGGCGTCTTCCCAAGAGCGTTCCTCAGGGCCAAAACCCACCCAGTCAATGAGATATTGTAGGCGGCGGCGATGAAAGCGAGAATCCAAAATGTCCTCAACCTCAAACTCCTCCTCCCCATTCATCAACACAGGAGGGGGGGCCGGTTGGTCTGAATCAGGACGCACACCATCCGCCGGAAGGAGCAGGGAACGGTGAAACACTGGGTGAATGCGCATTGAGCGCGGAAGTTGGAGTTTGAAAGTCACGGGGTTTAATTGCGCCACCACTGGATAGGGGCCAATGAAACGGGCATCTAACTTCCGGCAAGGGCGGTGGGAGGGCAGAAAGCGAGTGGACAGGAAAACCCGATCTCCTACCTTGATTTCGGGGCCCGGCTGGCGATGTTTGTCAGCGTGGCGTTTATAGTCCTCCTTGGCTTGGTCCAGTTGCTGGAGCAAAAGTTGTTGCACCGCTGTGAGTTCCTGCAGCCAATCCTCTGCTGCGGGAACTTCTGAAGTTTCAATGACAGGGGGGAAGAAACGTGGATGGAAGCCGTAGTTTGCAAAGAACGGCGTTTCTTTTGTAGAAGCTTGAACTCCATTGTTGTAGGCAAACTCAGACAGTGGTAACAGAGAAGCCCAATTGTCCTGTTGATAGTTTACATAACAGCGAAGATACTGCTCCAAAGTGGCATTGGTGCGCTCCGTTTGCCCATCTGTTTGGGGATGATGAGCTGAAGATAAGCGAGAGTCTATGCCCAATAGTTTTTGTAGTGCCTTCCAAAAACGAGAGGTGAATTGAGATCCACGGTCTGTGACTAAACTCTTGGGCAATCCATGTAGTCTGAAAACATGTTGAAGGAATAGATCTGCAGTCTCTTTGGCCGTGGGAAGACCTTCACAGGGAATGAAATGGGCTAACTTGGTGAAAAGGTCCACCACCACTAGGATCGTGGTGAAACCACAGGAAGGTGGTAAGTCAGTGATAAAATCCGCAGAAATTATTTCCCATGGCCGAGATGGGGTAGGAAGGGGATGCAGAAGCCCTGAGGGCTTCTCCCTTCTTATCTTGGAGCGCTGGCATACTGGGCAGGTGTAGACATATTTTTCCACATCCTTGCGGATCTTGGGCCACCAAAAATCCCTTAGGATCAGATGCATGGTTTTAAATAGTCCGAAATGCCCAGCTGGTTTGCAGTCATGACACAGACGAAGCGCTTTCTCCCTGCCCGGTCCGGGTGGGATATAAACATGATTTCTATAGCATAGCAGTCCATCTTTAAGCGAAAAGGGAAAATGCAGACCTTGGCGAAGTTGGTCCTGCGCCCAGGCATCTGCTTGCTGACTAGCCCGGATTTCTTGAGCACAGATGGGTCCTGGAGTAGGGGAAGTTGAACCAATGGGAATGGATTTGGTGTTCCCCACCGTGAGCGTGGCAAAGTTCTCGGGTTGTAGCAGTTGGGATTCAAAGGTCTCCTTGCGTCCTGCAGCGTACTCCGGTTTACGTGACAGGGCGTCTGCTTGCTTGGTTTGGGCTGGAGTCACATAATGGATCTGGAAGTTGAAACGTTCGAAGAATAAAGCCCAACGTTGCTGCCTCTGATTTAGTTTGCGGGCAGTTCTTAGATGTTCTAGATTACGATGATCAGTGTGGACTTCAATGGGAAATTTGGCCCCTTCTAGCCAATGTCTCCAAGTTTCAAAGGCTGCCTTTATAGCCAGTAGTTCCTTTTCCCAAATGGTGTAATTCCTCTCTGGTGTGGTTAGTTGACGAGAATAAAAGGCACAGGGGTGGAGGTGATCTCCCTCCGGTTGTAAGAGTACAGCCCCAATTGCCACATCAGAGGCGTCCGCTTGCACCACAAAGGGGGTTCCAGGATTTGGGTGTTGTAGAATTGGCTGGGAGGTGAATAGTTTCTTTAGTTGCTGGAACCCTTTCTCTGCTTGATCAGTCCAGCGGAAAGGCTGCTTTCCACGGATGCAGCTAGTGATGGGGTCGGACCAGCGGGCAAAATCTGGAATGAACTTGCGGTAATAGTTCGCGAACCCCAAGAAACGCTGCACCTCTTTCTTGTTAGTTGGCGCCCGCCATTCCAACACTGCTGAGACCTTGGCTGGATCCATGGAAAGCCCTAGAGGCGAGATGCGGTAACCAAGGAAATCTACCTCTTGTAGATCAAAGGCGCATTTTTCCAGCTTGGCATAAAGTCCATGATCCCGCAATCGTTGTAACACCATTTTGACGTGGTTCTCATGTTCTGATTGTGATCTGGAAAACACCAAAAAATCGTCCAGGTAGATTATCAAGAACCTGTCTAGATAGTCCTGAAAAATGTCATTGACAAAATGCTGGAACGTTGCGGGGGCTCCGCATAAACCGAAATTCATAACTCGGGACTCAAATAATCCGAATTTGGTCTGGAAGGCGGTCTTCCACTCGTCCCCTTCCCTGATGCGAACTAAGTTGTAAGCCCCCCGAAGATCCAGCTTGGTGTAAACCTTAGCTCCTCGAAGCCGATCCAGTAGATCCGAGATTAAGGGCAGGGGATAGCTGTTCCGCTTGGTGATATTGTTCAATGCTCTGTAGTCCACCACCAAGCGTAGTTCCCCTGACTTTTTCTTCACAAACATCACTGGGGAGGCGGCTGGGGATTGAGAGGGTCTGATGAATCCCTTGCGAAGGTTTGTCTCTAGGAATTCCCTGAGAGCTTCTTGCTCTGGTTCAGTCAGGGAGTAGAGATGCCCTCGCGGGATCGGGGCCCCCTCCACCAAGTCAATGGCACAGTCATAAGGTCTATGTGGGGGTAATTTTTCGGCTTCTTTCTCATTGAATACATCCCAATACTCGGAGTACTTCTTTGGCAAGGTGATGATGGGTTCGGTGTCTGTGGCATGGCATACCTTGGCTACGAGGCAATGGTTTTGGCAGTACGGTGAAGCAAACTGCAGTTCTCTGTTGGACCAGGAGATGTTAGGGTCGTGGAGAGTCAGCCATGGAATTCCCAAAATCACAGGGAAATGGGGGACCTCGGTAACAAAGAAGGAGATCTCTTCCATGTGTTCCCTTATCCACATCCTGGTGGGTTCCGACCACTGACTTACGGGGCCCGTCTTGAGGGGGCGGCCGTCTATGGCTTGCACCACACGGGCATTCTTGAAATCATGATATTGTAATCCCAGAGAGTCGGCATACTCTCTATCGATGAAATTGTTGGTAGCTCCAGAGTCTATCATGGCGTGGATCATGACGGGTCCCCTTTTTGCTGACCATAAAGTGACCACGAGAAGGAACAGGACCCCGGTTGGCGGCTCTTGGATGGATTTTTTGACCGGGTTGGCGAGCCTCTCTACACCCGGTCGTTGGCTTCCCCCGCCGGCTGTGTACCAGTCGGCTCAGACGCCTTCGTCTCCGTGGAGGACGCCGCCGCAAGACGGGCGGCCGGCTTCCCTTTGGCTGGGCACTCTCTGGCGAAGTGGCCCCCGTTCCCGCAGTACCAGCAGAGGTTTAAGCGTTGACGACGGGCCTTCTCGGCGGCATCTAGTCTGGGACGCACATTGCCCAACTGCATCGGCACCTCCTCGCCTCCTCTGGGGTATGGGGTTGGTGGTGGGGGTCTCCATACTGGTCGTGGCTGAACGCTGGCGGGAGCGGGGGGATTTGCCCCGGCTCTACTGCCCTGGCCTCGAACCCACTGTTTCCTGTTGGCAATCATGACTTCAGCCCGTAAACATTGATCAATGAGTGCCTCGAGGGTCTGGGGAGGGTCCACCTTGGAGATTTCTTCCAGCATTTCAATGTTGAGACCCTCCCGGAATTGTCCTCTGAGGGCTACATCGTTCCAGCCGGTATTGTGGGCCAGCACTCGGAACTCGGCTATATACTGAGACATAGGTCTGTCTCCTTGGAAAAGGCGACGGAGTTTGTGACCGGCTGCCTCCAAATTGTCCTCGATTCCCCAAGTCTCCTTGAGGTGGTCCAAGAAGTGTTGCGCTGATCTTAGGTGTGGAGAGGCTTGGTCGAACAGTGCCGTCGCCCAATTGGCCGCTGGCCCGTCTAGAAGACTGTAAACCCACGCCACTTTGATGTCTTCTTGGGGAAACTCGGCATCTCGGGCCTCTAGATAAGCTTGACATTGGCGACGGAAAACATGAACCTTAGAAGCTTCTCCAGTAAACTTGGTGGGCAACGCCATGGCCGGGAGGCGGACTCCGCGCTCCCGCAAGCCCTTTATTTCTCCATCCTGGGCGTTGAGTCTGTCGCGGATGCGATCCACCTCTTCCTTGTCGATGGTGTAGGTAATCGGCTGGCCGCTCGGCCCAGGTACGTCTCCGGTGGACATTCTGGCCGAGGTTAATTGGTGCTTAGGGTGGCGGAGTCAAACTGTCACGACCCAGGCTGCAGAGCACCAATAACCATACACAGAGGCCAGAATCTAACTAATATCTTTATTGAAGGAATATATAAAGTTAATAAGAACAAGTGTAGAAAATAGTCCAGAAATAGACCTTTCAGGAAAGGTCAGAAATAGTCCAAAAAAGCAATGTCCAATAGGAAATATTAAGGTCCAAAGTTGTAATCCAATAACCGAAACACTCACTTTGCCAAGCAAAGTGAGGGGAGATGACAAGGTCCTTTAGTCCATAAAACTTGAGCGTGGCTAGGAAATAACTTGATACTTGAAACAAGGCTTGAACGTGGAACAAGGTAACTAGGAACAAGAACAAGGTCCGTGGAATAACTTGGTAAAATCCGTGAAACAAGGCAAGGATTGATCCTGGGAAACAAGGCTAGGTCCGCAGATAAACAAAGGCTGGGAAGCAAGGCGAAGGCTGGATAGCAAGGCAAGGCTTGGGCAGGAGCGAGGCTTGAATCGGAGCGCGCTGTCCAGACACAACTCGCTCCGTAGGCTGACGAATTGACTCCGCGAAGTTACTACGCGGGCAAAACACCTATATAGAGTCTAACTTTCTCACCGAAGCCGTTCTCTGGGAAACAGAAACGAAAGCTAAACTCCGAGACCAGATGTTAAACTCCTTAAAGATTCTCACGAGAAACAGTCTTAATTGGCAACATTCTTAGCTGCTATCCTCGCACTCCTGCGCGAAGCTGATTCCAAACTTCTCTGTTGTTTACAAAACTCCCGGCGCAAGAACACGGGAGAAGTAGGCTCTGGGGTTGTTTGACATACTTCTGGGACACAACTTTCTTGCAGGTGCAAGGTTCCCAGATCTGCCTGGGGAAGATCTGGCTGAGAGGAATCCAGTTCAGACTGGGAAGGTAAAAAACCCAAGTTTTCATCTTCAACAGGGATTACAATGTCCTGAGCAGGACTACAAGGCCCATGGGTCATCACAGACAATATGAAAAACTTTTATCCAATGTCACATCAAATATTGCTTCCCAGTTGTAACAGAAAATATGAAAGGGCGTATTTCTTTTTTGGGGTGGCTTTCACAGCCATTCTGGGTCTTTAAAGTCATCTTTCTACAGAGTCACCAAAACGCCAAGTCTCTTCCAATTCCAGGATTCTCTCTGTCATGTTGTCCTTTGTATAACTGTAGAATTATCTTGCAAGCAGGGCCGGCCCCACCATTGAGGCCACGTGACGCCGCCGCCTCGGGCGCAGGTCCGGGGGGCGCCGTCAGGCTGGGCGGGAGGCGGGGCACCGCTCTGACGGTGCCCCGCCGCCCGACCAGTGCGCCCTGGCCTTGTGGCTCCCTCTTTCGCCGCCCGGGAAGGGGAGGAGGGATCCCATCCTACCCTCCCCGGGCGGCGAAGCCTCTCTCTTTCGCCGCCCGGGGAGGGGAGGAAGGATCCCCTCCTCCCCTCCCCGGGCGGCGAAGCCTCCCTCTTTCGCTGCCCGGGGAGGGGAGGAAGGATCCCCTCCTCCCCTCCCCGGGCGGCGAAGCCTCCCTCTTTCGCCGCCCGGGGAGGGGAGGAGGGATCCCTTCCTCCTCTCCCCGGGCGGCGAAGCCTCCCTCTTTCGCCACCCGGGGAGGGGAGGAAGGACCCCTCCTCCCCTCCCCGGGCGGCGAAGCCTCCCTCTTTCGCCGCCCGGGGAGGGGAGGAAGGATCCCCTCCTCCCCTCCCCGGGCAGCGAAGCCTCTCTCTTTCGCCTCCCTGGGCGGCGAAGCCTCCCTCTTTCGCCGCCCGGGGAGGGGAGGAGGGATCCCTTCCTCCTCTCCCCGGGCGGCGAAGCCTCCCTCTTTCGCCGCCCGGGGAGGGGAGGAAGGATCCCCTCCTCCCCTCCCCGGGCGGCGAAGCCTCTCTCTTTCGCCTCCCTGGGCGGCGAAGCCTCCCTCTTTCGCCGCCCGGGGAGGGGAGGAAGGATCCCCTCCTCACCTCCCCAGGCGGCGAAGCCTCCCTCTTTCCAACCCTGGCCGCGCCTCCCACGCTGCGTGGGAGGCGGGGCCAGGGCGAATAACATGGGAGGCGGGGCCAACCCTGGCCCCGCCTCCCACCCAGCGTGGGAGGCGGGGCCAGGGCACGCTGGGTGGGAGGCGGGGCCAGGGCTCAGGAGGCGGGGCCGGTGGGGGGCGCTTTTCAGCGCCCCCGCTTAATATTTAAATTTATCTCCGACCGGCCCTGCTTGCAAGTCATGGATATTTACAAAGGTTTTTTCCATGGGATGGAATTTGTTAGCATGGTCCTAATAGTTTATTTGGCTTAGTTATTGTTGTTAGACCCTTAAAGTTGTATGGTCCTTATACTTATGGTCAAGTCTGTGATAGGAAACCATAAGAAAGAGACAGAAAGGTTAGAAAACACATTAAATAGTTTCCAAACCCATTTGTTGCTGCCATCATCATTTTCTATTTATGCAGCGCCACCATTGTACATGGCACTTTGGTACATGGTAATAGACCAATTGCATGAACATGAGATTGCCAAAGGATTGGTTACTGAGGTGTGGCCATTGTGGGGTCCTTGATCTGAACAGAAGCTAGGGGGGAAAAGCCTCCTTGATTCAGTGAGACAAGAAGATAACAGTTAATATACTACTCAACAGGAACAGTACAACACACTACTCAACAGGATTTTATAGGTGGATTCATTTCTGTTTACATGACAAATGTAACATACCAACTCAGCCCATTCAGATACTGATGTTCCCTTTGGTGCAGAAGAAATCAATGATACTTAATAGCCTACCAAATAAGCAAAATCACTAAACTATAAAGTATTGCACTACATGATAAAATAGCAGCACGGACATCGTACGGACAACTTTGGAAGAAGGCAGACCTTCCAACAATAGAGAAATGGATTGTTAAAAGTTTTTAAAATAGCAGATATGACACATTAGCAATGATGAACAAAGAAAAAACACAAAAAACTTTATCAAAGACTGGGAGTCATTTCTAAACTTTATTTTAAAAAAGAAGGGAACATTTTTATACAAGGCTTCATAATTTAATCTGTTAGAATCTTTTTATGGAATCTATAAATAATAACTATTAAGCCAGAAAGAAGAAAAGAAAAACAAGGAAGGAAGAATGGAAATATATATGAATGTTTCCAACCCAAAGGAGGGGAAGTCACCACAATGGGAGGGGTGGGAGAAGGGAAGTACATAGTCAAATACAATTCTTGTATAGATGTTAGGTAATATTGTACTGGTCCATGTATATATAATTGTAAATAGATTTGCTTCACTGTTTTTTTTAATGAATATATTCATTTATATATATTCAGAAAATGATATCTAAAAGCCAAAGACTGGGATCAGCCATGTTTGGCACAAATGCAGTGTTCATAATATGTATATAATGTATGAACATTAATTACTGCCTTTAGCATTTGCTAAACTTACATTTAGTAATGAAGAATACAAATTTCTCCTTTATACACTGTAAATTGTTTCAGGTCTCATTTTGCGAGAAAAGTGGAATATAAATCAAATAATTAATAAATAGGAAAAATAGTGATTCATGCAAAATTAACTTAATTTGTATGCAGTATCATTCAGTTCATCCTTCTTGAAAGAATACTTTCAAGAGAAATATTGACAAGCTGGTACAAGTCCAGAAGAGGGCAACTAAAATGACCTGGAGATCAAGCCCTATGTGGAGCGGCTTAAAGAGTTGGGTAAGTTTAGCCTACAGAAGATAAGGTTGAGAGGAGACACGAGCCATTTATAAATATATGAAAGGATGTCATAAGGAAGAGGGAGAAGACTTGTTTTCTGCTACACTGGAGACAAGAACTCAGAGCAATGGGTTCAAATTACAGGAAAGAAGATTCCACTTGAACATTAGGAAAAAGTTTCTGACTGCAAGAGCTGTTCAACAGTGGAACTCTCTGCCTCAAAGTTTGGTGGAAGCTCCTTCCTTGGAGGCTTTTAAACATCTGTCAGGAGTACCTTGTGCTTTTCCTGCATGGCAGGGGGCTGGAATAGATGGCCCATATGGTCTCTTCCAACTCTATTATTTTATGATTCTACTAGAAGAGACAGCACTTCATTGGCCTATCCTTAAGAGAGAGACCCCCAACAAGCCAGCTAAGTCAATTTATTCCGGCATTATTCTGTTTGTATTTGAGATAGCATTATTGGATGCAGCATGCTGTCCCACAAGAGACTTTGAAGAAGAAATTCAGCCACCAAATACCCAGTTCATAAATTATTCCCTTTTAGTTTTATAACACAAGTTTGTTTGTAGTCAAGGCAAACAAAGATGGGGGCACTTTTGAATGCTGTGAATAATTTCACAATCTATGGGAAAAAAGAGAAAATTATCACACTAGCACTTTCTTAAATTTAACACTTCTTAATCATTTCAGTGCATGTTGCTTTTGTGCCTTGTCTCTGTACAATGCACAACTAATGATACTTGCCAAATCTGAGAGCAGATGATAATGCAAATGTTATTCCTTATACCATCAGGAACCTTTTTAAGGAGGAAAATTAGCTTGTGCTCATGGAATTAGACAACTAGGATGGCCATTACCAACATGGAGCTGTCAGAACTGGTTTGAGATACTTTGTTGCTCAGGGTGAACCTATAAATGGTCTCTATTTTGGCAATCACAGCTGAAAGACCAACCCTCTTATTGTAGTAAAATATATTAGTATTAATGTTAAGCAAAAACTTTCTTAACAGCTCTGTTGCATGTCCCACCCCCCACAAGACTAGACTGACGTGGAAACAATTAGAAAAGTGGTCTCCAGTTTTTCCTGGTAAATTCTATTGAGTTCACTTCTCCTTCAGTGAACAAACAAGTCCAGGCTTTTTCTGTAGCAGTACATAAGCTGTGGAACTCCATTCCACTGTATAATACAGGTACATTGAACCATTGGAAAGTGAAGGTATCACTGTCTCAGTTATCCAGGTGGGCCATTTTGGATTTTGGAGTAAAGGCAATCTCAGAGTTACAAACATCTGACTTTCCTTTAAAAATTGTTTAGATGTTAGTCATTTGCAGCATTGTCCCAGTTGCATATTCATAATGATACATTATTATTTTTTTACCTCTTATAACACATTCTACTGATTACATTTTATCTTTTATAGTTCTATGCATCTATTACTTATACCTATCTGTTTTTGCCCTCCCTCTTCCTCCCTTCCCCCTCCATCCAGGACAGTTATAACTCTACTCATTGGTTATATTATCCAATCATGAAGATTTTTTTGGTTTAGTTCCTTATATTTTCCTTTCCCTTTTGCTCTGATTTACAAATGATTCAGAATTGAGAACGGGGGTGAGACAACAGGAAGTGAGAGAAATCTACCCCTAGGAAGGGAAATTCACTCCTGAAATAATAATAATAATAATAATAATAATAATAATAATAATAATAATAATAATAATACATCACATAGACCTAGACACTTGGGAAGTGTTCGACTTGTGATTTTGTGATATGAAATCCAGCATATCTATCTTGTTTGCTGTGTCATAATAAAATAATAATAATAATAATAATAATAATAATAATAATAATAATAATAATAATAGCAAGAACAACTTTATTCTTATATCCCGCTACCATCTCCCCAAAGGGACTCGGGGTGGCTCACATGGGGACCAAGCACAGCATAAGCAGGATTACAAGGCAAAACACAATTAAAAACATATAACAAATAAACAATATAATTAAAACAATTAAAACGAGAAAAGTAAAAACATCATAAAATACATAATCAACTGACATCAACAACTAGTAGCCAGAAAAAAGTGGGCATGTTCAGATTTGAGAGGGCAGGGCAAGGACTTGTGCAAAACGCAGACTATAGGGCCGGGGTTGGGAGTAAAGTGCTGAAAAATCAAAACAACAATGAGCTAAACTCTCATTCAAAGGCACACTGGAATGTCCAAGTTTTCAAGTCTTTACGGAAGGTGGACAAAGTGGGGGCTAATCTAATCTCCAAGGGAGAGAGTCCTAGAGCCGGGAGGCCACCACCGAGAAGGCCCTCTCTCTCGTCCCCACCAACCGTGCTTGTGACAGTCAGAAGCGAGAGAAGGGCAAATCTTAAAGCTCATGCAAGTTCATAGGGGGAGATACGGTCACGAAGGGTTATCTTGGGGAAAAGGTATCTGAACTGAAGCTTTCTCACCAGTCCTTGTTTCCACAACAAGCCATTTTTTTTCAAAATCCAATTATCACGGACAGAAAATGAGGGGAAATACGAGTACTTTGAACAGAGGCACAGATAGCAAAATAAACACTGCATGGATGTTATCCAACACTATATATGTGTGTATATGTCTAGAGTTACACTTAAAAATGTACCTGTTCCAACTTACAAAAAAAAATCAACTTAAAAACAAACCTACAAAACTTATCATGTTTGTAACTTGGGGACTGCCTGTATTTAAATTTTGGAATTCCAGATAAAGGATGGATGCTCAACCTGTTTTAAAAAGCAGGCATGGTATAATAGTTTGAACAGCAGACTACAACTCCAGAGATCAGGGTTTGAATCCTCACTCAGCTATCCCGTTGAGTGACCTTGGGCAAGTGAATTTCTCTCAGTTTAAGAGGAAAACAAAGGTAAAGTCCCTATGAACAAATCTATCCAGGATAATTTTGCGATAAAGTTGCCTTAGAGTTGCTGTAAGTCAAAAATGACTTGAAGTCACACAACAATAATATAATATTATATAGGACAGGCAATATAATGTAGAAGATGTACTAATAATACATCGCGTAATGGCATACAAAAGAAGTACAATATCAATTGGGGGGAACAGCATATTGTCCAATAATAGCACAATACAAGCACTATGCACTATGAATGAAAAGAATACAGAACACAATGGGTATCTAGATAATACGCCATTTCTTTGACATCAGATGCTGTTTCCCAAGTGCTATTTTTCCTCAATCTTTTTGTGTCATTTCTGTTCAAACATACCATAAAAGCATGAACTTGACCTGTGTCAAGATCACAAACCAATATCCTTCTGCCCAGAAAGACAACATCTATTAAATTGTTTTCTGTCTATGATCGCTATTATCTACTATCAAACACTCTTCAAGCTTCTAATGCATATGGAAGCTTCACTCCCACAATTTTCCATAGCCTGCTTTTGAAAATCTGACATAGGCCAGATTGTAGTTGAATTACAATCTATGTAACATTCCTGATTCCTGGCTTATTGGGTTAAAAAATTCTATTAGAAATGAAAACTCTTGACCATTGGATTCCTACTCCTCCGATTAACAAAACAGATATTCTTACATACAGCCTCCCTTGATAAATCTATGATCTTTCCCATGAACTGACAGATCAGGAATTTATGGGAATCTCTTTTTCAGAA
Source organism: Anolis carolinensis (assembly GCF_035594765.1). Classification (NCBI taxonomy): domain Eukaryota; kingdom Metazoa; phylum Chordata; class Lepidosauria; order Squamata; family Anolidae; genus Anolis; species Anolis carolinensis. Next base: position 23,816,728 of record NC_085845.1, on the reverse strand, counting down.
GATTTGGTATATATGACTACTATTTCATAAGGAAACAGCCAAAATGCAAGCCAGGGGAGATCTTGTGTCCAGTAAATAAATTCCATGCCTTCTTCCATTTGTTGTAATGATGAAGCATGGTCATCTCAATGATATTTATGTGGAATTATTTATGTGTACGATGTGTGTTTCCTCAATAAAATGAGTTTCAGAAGGAGTGTCCAATCACCTTGTTCCTACTCTTGATACAACGTTCAGATATAGGAGTCTTGATAGTCCTCAGGGTTTTCCCCATGTTTGGTGTCACAAGTCTTAACATTCTTAATGTTTTTTTTTCTTGATCCAACTCCAGAGTGTTATTTCTGTCCATGTTAGGAACTATCACTATTGGTGCATCTATACTGTAGAATGCATACAGTTTGACACTACTTTATCTGCATGACTTAATGCTATGGAATCCTAGGAGCTGTAAAATTTCTCTGGCAAATAGCACTGGTACCTCACGAAACTACAATTCCAAGGATTTCATAACATTCAGCCATGGCAGTTAAAGTGGTGTCAAACTACATTAATTGTACATTTCATAAGCACCCTACATCTTATAGTAGTGATTCCATAATTTAACTATGCACTTCAGTAGTGAAGAAGTACTTCAATAGAAATCTTCTACATTTTTGAAAAAATCAGAATGAATAATAAACAAATTGGGTTGTTTTAAATATTATTGCTATGCAGGTTTTTGTGCATCCAATAACAACTAATAGTTTTTTCAGTAAAAACATATTTATAAATTGCTTATTTTGTTATATTTACCTTTTATCCTTGTGTTGTCAAATTGTTCATTCTAATATGTAAAGTGGCACGTCCTGCAATATGTTGCATAGCAAATAAATTCCATCGTATACTACTGACCACTGACTGATGTGCCTCCACCATGAGACATAATTTCCTTGATAACAATACGTTAGACTTTTGCTGTGGACATTTCTCTAAAATTCAAATTGTGGCCATCATTGTGTTGGAAAAGACAGTGCAGTGAAAGGCTTGATGAAAGTTTAATTGGCAATCCATTGAATGTAATTGAATTTTTAAATGTTTGGGATCGTTTGTGTAAGTAATGATGTTTCTCTGTTGTTGTCTGGGATGCCTTTCACTTCATCTGATTCTGGTAGCCTTAGGGTGCCACATTAAATCTAAGGCACAGCAATGAAGACAATACAGCCTTGGCTTCCTATTCTCCTTCATCTTTTACGATTAAACTGCAGTCTACTATTTAGAAATAATTGCCTGATCCTGGGAGCTAGTTCATCTAAAAGGGCTACAGGGCCTCATGTAGCATCTGTCAGGAACAGTGATGCTGTAGAAGACTATGACAATATTCTAGTGTAAATAGAGGAGATTCTCAGCACTAACAATTTGGACTGTGAATAGTTTTTTTTAGGGAGAGGGGACTAAGAGTGTATCTAGGAAAGTTGTGGGAGGAAGAAGGGCATCTTTCCCTATTTTTCCCCCTGAGACTTACTTTCTGGAAAAACTGAGAAAATGGGATTTGTAAAACTTTCTTTTAAAATGACTATCAAAAATATAGTGTTGATGAACTGATTTTTACAAAATTATTTCTAATATTAAATAACAGAAATACTTGTATAGCTTAAAGATATTGTAAAGCAATATACAACACCTGATCATTGCATATGCTGATTTTGGTAGCCTTTTCTCAATGACTCTGTATGGGAATGTACTTGATATTATGGAAAAATTAGAAGTGACAATATAATTTTCTGTTTTATAACAACAACAACAACATCAACAACAACTTTATTTGTATCCTACCTCATCTCCCCAGAGGGACTCTAATGTTGATGACTTCTTTTGTTTTTATTGTGATTTCCCTGCTCCCTATAAAGGTTCTTGGAGTTCAGGACCCGGTAACTCTTATTTGTAGCAAATAGCTAAACAAACAAGACGGTAGTTTGTAAATATTGTTTGGCTGAAAATATTTTCAGTGTACCAAACAAAATTATTATGTGCCAAACAAAATTTTATAATTATAACACCAGGTAAGTAACTTTGCCCAACACACATTTTGGTGCTTCAAATGTTATACCTGTTTCTGGGTATATTTGACCTGCTGATTCCAGAAATGGAAAGAGTTTTTGCCCATCAGTTCTAGGTTGGAGTCCCCGGTGGCACAATGGGCTAAACCAAGGGTCCCCAAAGTAAGGCCCGTGGGCCGGATCCAGCCTTCCAAGGTCTTTTATCTGGCCCCGTCCTCAGTTTTAGACTTAGGCTTGCTCAAAGTCTGAAATGACTTGAAGGCACACAACAACAACAATCCTAATTAACTTGACTATCTCATTGGCCAGAAGCAGGCCCACACTTCCCATTGATGTTGGTTAAAATTGTTTGCATAGAAATTTGTTCATATTTTTTTTTCAAATGATAATTCGGCCCCTCAAGAGTCTGAAGGATTGTGGACCATCCCTCTGCTTAAAAAGCTTGAGGACCCCTGGGCTAAACCCTTGTGCCGGCAGGACTGATGACCGACAAGTCGGAGTTTCGAATCTGGGGAGAGCAGGTGAGCTCCCTCTGTCACCTCCAGGTCCCCATGCAGGGACATGAGAAAAGCCTCCCTCAAGGATGGTAAAACATCAAAAATTCGGGCGCCATAAAAATAAGATAATTTTAATGTTGTGTTTACATTAATATCTTTTAAGCATGAAGGCAACATATTATTTTTAAAATACTACATGAAAATCTACTTATTTCATTCCAAAAGCACAGATTTATGATGTAAACTTTATGTTACAAATCTAGAAAATTAGAGCTGATGTGGTCTAGTCAATGAAAATATCTGAATCAGTACATCAAATAACTCTAGGAACAGGCCTAAAAACCAAGACACCAATAATTTTTTTGTTGGGCTTGTAATGTATTTTATACTCCTGAAGTACCAAAGTGATTTCCCATCTGGAACATGCTAATATCAATCTCTGCCCCCAGTTTTGAAAGTTTCAATGTTTATTCCTGAAGAAACACCTGGAAAAATGTCTTTCCCCCACCATGACTTCAATATTTCTGAAAACTTTATTTCTCTAACATGGGGAGACGTAATCTGTCTTTTTTCTGGGATGGAGGGAGAATGTGCTCTGTATTCCTTTGGGTTTGGCAATCTCATCACCTTGTTTATCCTTAAGCAGATTTATTTCTTGGTAGAAAACAGGTTCTCCACTCTTTTCTTTCACACTAAAATCCCATGTAACTGTTTCCACAAAACTGTGGCAAGGGTTGGCAATGCCTCCTAGGGCAGGGAAAGTCCTTTATTTGTAGGTGTCCTATTTTTGAAGGGCTGTCTATTCCAAGCCTGGGTTAAGGGAAAAGAAAGTGAGAATGAATACTTGAAGCTTCAGGATTGCTAATTAAGCATCACTTCGACAGCCCACTGAGCTGGGATACAAGTCACTGGAGGGTCAGTCTGATTTTGGTCCCTGCTGTACTAGACGTATTGAAATGTTTGAGACGTGTTAGTGTTTCAGTAGAGTTAACTCTAGCCGGGACCAAGTTTGGATTTTGCCTCCAGTAACAATCTGGCAAATAGTTAGTGATCCATCTCATTTTTGAGAATGTGCAAGGGACAAGGAAGTGTCATCTATCTGTCTGTCAGTCAGTCCATCCATCTGTCTGTCTGTCTTCCCCCAATGGAGACCCAGAGATTTCTAGCAGCTGCAGTTTAGATATCATTAGTGTTTAGGATGCATGTGTGCATGTGTGTGTTTAAAGCTTCATGATCTTTAGCGAAATTGTACAGATATAGGAACAAGGGGCCACAATGAAATGAATCAGAAATAAACTTCTTTAACATCATTTTGTGCATAAGAAAGAAGCCTGTTTTATAGTTTTGTGAAAATGCGTTCTGTACTGCAACTTCTGTTTCATTTGTAGCCTTCATATATAATCAAAAGTAAGTCGTATTAATTCCAGCCTCCTTTCTATTGCTTTAATAAAGATTTTATGATAAGAGACCAAGAGAAAGGTAAAAGTATATAAGGTAAAGGCTTCCCCCTGACATCAAGTCTAGTCGTATCCAACTCGGGGGGTTGGTGCTCATCTCTATTTCTAAGCCCAAGAGCCGGCGTTGTCCGTAGACACCTCCAAGGTCATGTGGCTGGCATGACTGCATGGAGCACTGTTATCTTCCCGTAGGAGCGGTACCTATTGATCTACTCACATTTGCATGTTTTCAAACTGCTAGGTTGGCAGAAGCTGGGGCTAATAGTGGGAGCTCATCTCTCTTCCTGGATTCGAACCGCCAACCTTTTGGTCAGTTTACCCCGTTGTGCCACTGTTTATTGATACAAAGCTGTAGGTATATATTTCATATTTAATATGTCCAAATATACCTCAGAATTTATGTTGTAATGTTCATCTGAGATTGTGTGAACTGCCTCAATACATATTTCCCCGTGGATGCAGATCTCCATAAAGATGCAATTTGTGCTGCATATGCTAAAACTGCTGTAGACTATTTCGTTTATACATATATCTATTAAACCCCGAAGATAAATTAATGAAATGCTTGGTTTAATGTAAACTGTTCTGTTAATACGTAGCTAAGCCTTCAAGCTCTCTTGAAATAAATTTAAAATAATTAAAAATAATCATTTGTTAGCAAAATGCTCCATATAATCTTTTATAGGATCACAAATGAAACTTTTTCAAGTATGCAAGCGTCTGACTTAAGTGATCAAAGTTCCAGAGGGATGCTTTATTCTGCATGCATATTCAGGACATGAAATAAGCATTGTAACACTACATTTCCTGCGGGATAGCAGCTGAAAACACAAACAGATCCTAGTTCCTGTGAAATGTGACTGAGTCATAATTAGAATAATTGTAATTGCAGATCTTGCATATGAAAATACAAGCAAAATTGAAGATCAGTTTTTTATGAGCTCTTTTATTTCATCACAAGGGGCACTGTATTTTACTTCATTTTTGTGCTAAAAAGTTATCTGCTATGTTACAATGTAATGTATCAACCTTTAGTTGGAGAAGCATGACAAAATGTTCAATGTTTCTGACAGGTTAAATTATTTTAGGTAAGAATCATGTAATTTTACTTTCCCAAATTTAATAAATTGGTGGAGGGAGAGAAAAGGACACCTGGGAGTAAAAAGATTGCTGAGAGCAGTTTCTTAAGGACTGTCTTCTCCTGCAAGAACCTACCTAGAGAATAAATGTGTTACCATTCTACAGTCCCTCTAGAAAGTGACTGTACCTTTTCAGTCCTGGCGCCTACGGGCTCATCTAGCATATTTCTTTTCATGAGGTGAAGACTTTCCCCCCTCTCTCTGGTCTGTCTCTTTGGAACCTTTTAAGCAGTTTGTCATAATATGTTGATTCTGCTGCTACTGGCTTTACTTTCATATTGATTTGGAAGAAGTTTGATTTTTTTTTCTCTAAAGCTCTGTATAGAATCATAGAAACATAGAGTTGGAAGAGACCACAAGGGCCATCCAGTCTAACCCCCTGCTATGCAGGGACACATAATCAAAGCAGCCCGACCAATGACCATCCAGCCTCTGCTTGAGGGTGCACATTCAGGCTGAAGACCAGCTCATTGTTTTCTCCCAAAAATGAGTTAGTTGGTCTCACTTCACTTCACATTGTTTTTATTGTTGTGAAATGCGTTTTTATATGTCTATATTATGATTTGTTTTATGATATGAATGTTTATACTATTTACCTGTATTGTTTAATGTATTGTTTATTTCTGTGACATTGAATTGTTGCCTTTTATGTTGTAAGCTGCCTGAGTCCCCATGGGGAGATGATTGATTGACTTTCTACATTAATTTCTACTTTACGTGGTTGAAGACTATATTCATAAGAAAAACTTAAGAAGCACCACTTAGCCTTTAAACCCATGTACAACTTTAGAAATTTTAGTCACAAGAACAGCTCAAAACCCTAAATTGACTCATCCATGAATTAATTGAGTTCTATATCTGAACTCTTTTCAAAAAGGGAAACACCCCCTTCTCTTAGTAGAGTGCTGGAAGAATTCTTCTCTAGGACTCCAATGAGAATGTCTTAATCTGATCACCTTAAATTAGGCCCCTTCTACAACACCATATCATCCAGACTATCAAAGCAGATAATCCATATTATCTTCTTTGAACTGGATTATTTGAGTCTACACTGCCATATAATCAAGCTCAAAGCAGATAATCTGGATTTTATATGGCAGTGGAGAAGGGGCCTTAGAGAACAATGTGTGCCCATTAATAAGATAAACTTACATATGTTAAAAGCAGTTCAGCAATAAAGATAACAGTTAGTGGGTGACAGACTGTCCCTTGTTGGAGATCTTCAAGTAGAGGCTGGAATGTTCTAGTTTTGGATTTCCTTTATCAAGCAGAGCGTTGGATTAGATCGCTCACAAGAAATCCCTCAGATCTATGGCTCTTTAATAATGAATTTTAGCTTTGGTATAGTTGTTTATGATACAAGTGTCATATCGACCATATTTATGGTCATTCTTATTATGTGTGTGATCAGATTTGTGTTTACGCATATCTGAATGTTAAATAAAATAATACATTTATTATGCTATTATGATATATAGGTTAAATTTTGTCTTACACTTTAGACTTTAGGTTTGTGAACCTTATATATTAGAACCTGCTAAAATAAGTGTGTTTACTTCCAATTCTTCTGATCAACTACTCATTTTGATTTCATTGAAACTACAGAAAGTGATAAGCAGATAATTCCCTGCAGTATGAGTTTTTTCAGTCTTTAGATGACAAGATCCCTGTTTTTCAGTGAAATCTTTTGCAGTAATCCCATTTGTTATGGGTTTTCATTAATTCATTATTTTGAAGATTAAATATTGCCAAATCAAGATAGCTATGGCGGCTGTAGAATCCATTATGAGATTATGTCAAGGAACAGGGTAGTAGTCCTGGAGTACAGCTTGTAGAAGGCCCAGGTTCAATCTTGGATGGATAAAAGCTCTCTGCCTTATATCTCTGGAGGCCTCTGGCCAAGACAGTAGATGTTGCTGGGCTGAATTGACAAATCGAAGTATATGTTAGTGGCTTCAGTTGAACAGGTTACAGGAAAATCTCTTTAAGAGTAAAGTAGAAGTCAGTGAGCCAGCTCACATATTCAGCTGAAGTGCTTGATATATAAGAAACATTTGTTCTGTCAAGAATAGAATTTGGTCTGCCTTTCAATTATGTGATAAAGATGACTGTGTAAATCCTATGTTCTTGTACAGAACTGTCTATGATACCTCGTACAACAAGAAGCTGAAAACAGCCACTTCCCTGCAATATATCACATTTTGGCTTTATTTATATAACCTCAACTATATATTATTTCAAGAAAGAAGCATGTTGAACTGAAGAACAGTGTTGTGATGTCAGAATACATTAGACAGGTTTTTTTTTTATTAATATTGCTTTTCTGTGTGTGGTTCATGTGTCATCTTCATTAAATAATGCTTAAAACTTTATGTGCACTCTGTCAGCTATAGAAAATTATGATGCACTGCCATAGTGGGAATGTGATATATGATTTAAGTGGTAAAACCTTTCAAACTGTGTTAAGCAATAGAAATATGAAGAGGGTGTCATTTGAATTTTTCTCCCAAGTGCTCATTTCCTATACATTGTCATATTGTCTTTTGTATTTATCTCACAAAAACACTGTTCCAATAAATCTTCAGGTTCAGTGACTCATTTACAGTACATAATCCCATTGATTTCACTGATAGAAAGTTGAGTGTTGAGCATATTATTCTATATGACTTGAATCAGTTGTGAAATTCTTATTCTTCTTAATGGAATCTTTCCCAGTAAATATAATTTACTTTATTTAGTGATCAAGAGGCCAGATCACATTCTGTCTGACCTGTCAACTGGGTTCTCCATTCTTGTTTGTCACATGCATGTCCCACCTATTTTAATAGACCTCAAATAAAAAAAGTTCCTTAGAGAGTCTGCTTAGCTAGAACCATTTAGTTTTAATTGAAATATTATATGATTTTCCTTCAGAACCTGTTATGGGAGGGAACATAGACCAATAGTTCATCTTGTACTTATCATGCAGTAAGGCCCAGACTTCATCCCCATCTCAAATAGAAGGGAAAGACCTCTACCTGAGACCTTGGAACTATTCTAACAATGACAATACTGGACAATAGACCAAAGAGATATGTACTTGAAGGTGTGAATGGTGGAAACAACTACTAACTGATCAAGAAATATATCTAAATGTACAGGAACAATATTAATAGTATATTATTACAAACTATGTGTTTCAGGTTGTTGAAAGTTATGATGGAAATGGCTGAAAATAATTATTTTATTCTGCGGAATGACTGAACCACCAAGATCACATAATAGTATACATAATTATTTTACTTGTACTCACTTATATTAGATGTACATTTTGTAGCCATTTCAGTGATATTAAGTAAAACTGCTGCGATAGAGTTTGGCTCAACTCGTTGTTTCCATTATACATTTCCTTATTCTTTTAAAAATGTCTGTACTAACTTTTGATTGTGCTTTGGTAGTATAAAATAGGTGAGCTTGCTCATAATTTAATTATATATGCTCTTTAAATTGCCTACCCTACGTAAACTAAAACACTTGGGCTTACCTTTTCCCCCCAAAATGAGCTAAATTGTGAGCTTGGGAACAGTTAATAAGCCGTTTAAACTGGCTTTGTTCCACTGATTTCAAGAAGACAATTCCTATGTGAGTCATCAGTGATTAAACCCCATTGTACAGCATTAAGAAATCTTCCCACTCAGGCTTTTAAAGCAAACTAATTCCATTTTAGTGCTCCATATTGCAGGTTTATGTCACTTTCAAAAGGCACTGTCTTTGATCATAGCAACAGCTCTATTTTAAGGTCAGGGTTCAGGGCTCTCCATTCTGTCTGGCTTCTGAAACTAGCAGCTGGGATAATGAAACAAATGAGAAGTGAATAGTATTTTAATGTTCACATAAGATCACCAGGGAGAGTCAGCATATAATAGTGGTTTGAATGTTGGACTATGATTCTGGAGATCAGGGTTTGAATCCCTGCTCAGTCATGGCACCCACTGGGTGACCTCTTAGTCTATGAGGAAGGCAATGGCAAATCTTTTCTGAACAAATCTTGCCAAGAAAACCCTGTTATACGGTTTCTTTAGCATCACTATAGGTAGGAAGTGACTTGAAGGCAAACAACAACAACAACAACAACAACAAGATCACCATATGTTAAATCCGGCTCCATTATATCCAACAGGAACTTTGATGTGTCTTCAGTGGTTTGTGAATGTTTCCAACAATATGCCTAAACAGACACAAATTTTATTTATTTATTTATTTACAGCATTTATATTCCGCCCTTCTCACCCCGAAGGGGACTCAGGGCGGATCACATTACACATATAGGCAAACATTCAATGCCTTTTAACATAGAACAAAGACAAGACAAACATGGCTCCGAGCAGGCCTCGAACTCATGACCTCCTGGTCAGAGTGATTCATTGCAGTGATTTATTGCAGCTGCTCTCCAGCCTGTGTAACAAAATGTTATTTCTTCAGCTGAGTATGTGCAGGAAGTTAACTTTCTAATTTAAATCTCCCAATTTTAATGAAGGACACACAGCAAAAGTGAGAGTAGTACTGCTTACTTAAACAGCTATTTCTAATTGGCTTCCAGAAACAAATTAATAAGAAACTGCTGACAGAGATATATTTGAAGCTGTGCCAACAATGATGTCTGTTGTTTTGGGGGATCTATCTGGATAAGGGCCAACAAATGATCCCAGAACAAAGAGAAGATTGGGTGGCCCTTCTGAGTCAAAAAGATGAGGCCAGTGTTTCAAACAATAAAAGGAGTATACATCAATTTAGCAAAATGCTCTTCTTAACATGAACATGATCTGTCTTCCTTTTGCATGTGAGAATGTACAAAGATTGTGATATTATTCTAAAGTAAGCTAACAAGAACAGATCATATGTATTTGCTGTCCTTGCAGCAAAGGTGGGAGACATGAGAAGAAACATCCATCAACTTGCTGAATCAGACGGGAGTCTCTTAATATAAGAGAGTTAGTGCTCTAGTGTATTTCAAAGTCACATAGCTACAATTTTTTATCAAAAATCTTTACCATGTTATTAGTTAATCTTAATGTAACATTACTGTCTGTACTCATGTTTGAAGCATTCCTTAACTATTAATTGCACTAAGTACAAAAAAGCTGTTGCTTTTATGTTACTGTTCAAAAATCAAACTTCATAAGAAATTCACTGATATAAGGCATACCCCAGTTGAAGAACTATTAGTAGATATTTTATAAATGCTTTACTGTTTGATTGAGACTCTTAATTTCTAAAGGAAATGCCTCAAAATGTTAATAGTGTGTTCAACTGAGCAGAGTATAAAAGAACAAAGTACAAAAGTAAGCAAAAGTGGAGCAGGTATTTCAAGGATTCTTCCTCCCATTCATTATCATGAGAGCTGTTTCATACATATAGTAATGACTAACTTAGGTCCCATTGTTTTCAGCGGGGCTCCTTTAAGCATGGATCTAATCCAATAGTTCTCAAAGTGTGCTCCATGCAGCCCTTGGGGCTCCCTGAAGCATACTGAGGAGCTCCATGCTTCTCTCCCCCTTCAAGCTTTCCCTCCACTTTCCTGATCCTCACCCTCCCTTGCCTCCCACGCCACCAAAAGCCTTTTTCTCCTCTCTTCTATCGCCCCCAAAAGCCTTTTTCCTCCCCTCCCTTACCCCACAAGTCTTTTTCCCTTCCCCTCACCTTCCTTGCTTCCAAAACCCCATTTTCCTCCCATTGCTGAAGTGGTGTTTTGATTGTGCTTTTCCTGCCTGGCAGAAGGAGGTTGGACTGGGTGGCCCTAGGGTCTTCCACTGAAATACTTTATGTATCAAAACATTTGCCCATGCCTGATTTATTTTATATCCACACACACACACTATGTGTAATATGATATATAATAAAATATATAAACATTTATTGGGGCTCCACAAGAAATGTTTGCTTCAAAAAGGGCTCTGCAACAGAAAAGATTTGAGAATCCCTGATCTAATCAATTGCATTTGAGGTTAAAATAGGGATGAAGCGAAGGTTTCTGCCAATGCTACTAACATGGTGTATGAAAAGGAACTGCGATGGACTGCAAGGACATGGTTGCCACCCAATGCCTCAGTTCTGGAGGTGGTGGTGAAGGAAGGTATTTCTGCAAATGTTCACTTAATACCTCTCTCTTGTTTCTCATTGATCTCATTTTTGCCTATACAGATTGAGTATTTCTTTTCCAAAGTGCTGCAAATTAAAGGTTTTTGGATTTTTCAGATTTTGGAATAACTATTCTCTTATATGTACACAATGAGATATCTTGAGGTTGGGACTCAAGCATAAAGACAAAATGCATTACAAATACACATAGCATTGTGGTAATTTTATACAATATTTTAAACACTTTTGTGTATTAAGCAAAGTTTGTGTACTTTGGACCATGAGAAAGCAAAGCAAAAAAAATATGATTTTATCATTCTAGTGTCGTAATCTCAGCCACCCTTATAGATAATTTCAGATTTTGAAAAATTTTGAATTTCAGAATTTTGGATAAGGGATGCTCAATCTGTAATTCTTTATTTTCTCACCACCTGAGCTTCCTATTAGAAGGGAAGACGATAAAGCTCAAAACAAACAAGCCTGTGTTTATAACTTTCAGTATGTCTGTAACACATTAAAGAGTGGCACTAACTTAAATCAGACATTCTCAGTTGTATAAAAAGCTATCAACAGGCCTGGTTTCATCATGTTGCACAAAACTGCTAGCCTGCATAAACTGCTTGTGAAATTTAAATCTTTTAAAACTTTCTATTGAAAAAGCTGCATTTTCATTGTTGTCACTCTAATAACTGGATCACTTGTAATTATCTTGGATAACTTGTCATGTTTCAAAGCATTGTGTCAGTAAAGACTAGCTTTTCTTCATCAAACATAATATTACCTGTAAATTCATCAGTGTTGATCATATCATACAGCAAAAATTCTCAGATTGCTATCAAGAATGTATGGGAAATACTACTACAGATTTTGATCCTTTGATGCTTCAAGAAGCTACAAGTCAGAGACTGGCAGGGCCAGTGAAGGCATTCTGTTGCCAAAGACAAAGGAAAGACTAATATTAGTGTTATTCCTACCCTGGCAATGGAATGGTGTTTTCCATCATAGCAAATGTAATAAGTTCATTGGTTGGCAGAAGAGTTTAATGGGAAAAACTTGGGATAGCCAAGAGCAATAATCAGAAGAGTCCTGTCACTGACCCACAACATCTACCATGTGAGGCATTTTCCTGCCTCTGCCCCAGGGTAGGACCAGCCACTCAATATTGTTAGAAAAGCAACACTTGATGATATTTTTTCTAGTGGAGAAGTAGATTCAAATAATCATAGAGTTCCTTCAGTGCAGGAAGAAAAATGTAACAATATTTGATGAGTCTTCTCTGTTACATCTTGCATCTTCAACACACCTCTTGAGACATCTTATGCTTCTGTCCCTCTTAGTGGAAAATCACGTAGTAGTAGTAGTAGTAGTAGTAGTAGTAGTAAGTACTACTACATGTCTCTTCCTCACCTAAGAATTGGCAAGGAGTCATTCCACCCATAGAACCCCCCAAAATAACCTTCATGGGAAGTGAGGCTGTTTTTCTGCCCCTTATAGGTAAAGGTAAAGGTTTTCCCCTGACATTGAGTCTAGTCATGTCCGGCTCTGGGGGTTGGTGGACATCTCCATTTCTAGGCTGAAGAGCCAGCATTGTCTGTAGACACCTCCAAGGTCATGTGGCTGGCATGACTGCATGGAGCACTGTTACCTTCCCACCGGACCGGTACCTATTGATCTACTCACATTTGCATGTTTTCGAACTGCTAGGTTGGCATAAGCTGGGGCTAACAACTGGAGCTCACTCCGCTCCCTGAATTTGAATCAGTTCCTTCTTTGAGAATTTGTCTTTTGTGGAGTACAATGTAGATGTACTACAGTTGGACCAGACATTTGATAACCAGCTGAGTACTCCTTCTGTTTGACAAAATTCAGAACAGGAGGAGGAGCTGGAAGAGGGGCTCCTCAAGACCCTGAGAAAAATGAAGACTTCTACATTTGTCGCAGAATATCCATCCCCAAATGGAATGAAAAACTATATTCTAGGCATCAAGAAGAATACAGCTATGAAACTTGTTCCTTAAATATTGTTGAACTGTTTGCCTGTATAAGCATGGAATTTCCTCCAGGCAAATTGCTAGATTCAACTTCACTTCACCTCTCAGCAAATGGGCTCTTGTAAGGACTGAATATATGGGTTTTAGACTGTTTAACAATCCTGCTACCCTGATGCTTTAAACTCTGTTTTGATTTATGGCTTCCTTGACCCTTGGTGGTTGATATTGGCTACCTCGTGCTTCCTTGGCTTCTGTCAGGTTCTTGATAGCTCTGCCTCTTTGTGTCACATTGTTCCAAGTGTTTGCCATTTGTGTTTGCCTTGTCTTTCCTGGTCCTCCCCCTCCCCCTCCCCCCACTGAGGCAGCAATTATATAGATATAATGGCTGTTAGCATTGCATCAATTAAGTCAGTTACTCACTTCCACTCAGCAAATGTCCAGTCCCTTTAGCGAAATGGTTCTCAATCTGTGGGACCCCAGATGTTTTGGCCTTCAGTTCCCAGAAATCCTAACAGCTGGTAAACTGGCTGGGGTTTCTGGGACTTTTAGGCCAAAAACACCTGGGGACCCCAGGTTGAGAATCACTGCTTTAGTCTAGACCAGAGGTCCTCAAACTTTTTAAGTGGAGGGCCGGTTCATGATCCCTCAGACTGTTGGGGGTCCGGACTATGATGCAATAGTCCAAAATTAGGATTGTTGTAGTTGTGTGCCTTAAAGCCATTTACGACTTAGGTCAGCCCTAAGTCTAAAGTTTAGGACAGAGGCCAGGTAAATGACCTTGGAAGGCCACATCCGGCCCATGGTCTTTAGTTTGGGGATCCCTGGTCTAGACCATGTGCTCATGAAGAAACCATAGCCCTAAACTCCCCTAACCACACACTCACCTTCTTTGTCTACATAATTTTATTCCACATGATTAGTAATTAAAACAAATTGATCCAATTACTTATGATAGCATCCAATGATTCTTCTTATAGGAAGGGATTTTTTTTTAACTAAAGAAACTACATTTCAAGCAGTGAAATTTGGAGCAATGCAAATGATTACTGTATATAATAACAGGCTCTGACTTGAACATCAGTAACCAAACTGGTTTTCTGGTGTTTTGTTAGTTTTTTCTGAATATTATGGAATACTTTTGGTATGGGGGAGTTTTCTTATTTCTGAGCATCCATCCCACAGTATCATCTCCACTACCTGCTGTGTTTATCTTTTTTAAAAAATCTAACAATTTTTCCACTTGCTGTTGAATGTCAATCAATAGTGGCAGTATTAATTATAACATATGGCTCAGGATGAAATTGACAGACCCGGTTTTGGACTCGGAAAGCGCCTAAATATTTATTTATGTGTGTATTTAAGAATGTTTTTAATGTAATCTAATTTTAAAACGAGTTGAAATATTACTGTAACTGTTTATATATGTGTTTTATATTGTAAGGCCGCCCTGAGTCCCCGTACCGGGTGAGAAGGTCGGGGTAGAACTACTGTAATAAAATAAACAAATGTGAAAGCTAGCATTTCTAACTAAAGCAGTAGTTGCTGTGTTGCTTCTATTTCAATTACGACTCATTGTCCTCTTATCTCCTCAAGAGTGAATTTCAGGACAGAATATCAGTAGTGCCAGTTGTCCTCATGTGAGCTACCCCGAGTCCCCTCTAGGAAGATGGAAGCAGGATATAAAAAAAATAAAGTTATTATTAGTTTAGTCTAGTAAAATATATTGACTAGAGCAGCACAGTGATAAGATTATCCAGCAAATTTAGGACAGTGTAATTTAAAATTTGAGCCCAATAAAAAATTGGAGAAAATGTGTATATTAATGACTTACCTTCTGTAATTGATTTACATTTCAGTTGGTTGCAAAAGAAGCTTAATTAATGGTTTGTGTTCCTTAGATAAAGAAGAGATATATGGCTTGAGATTATTCCTATTTGATTTTCTAGCCACTGGCATATTTTATTACTTTACTTTCAGAACATGCATTTGGCTATAATAATTCTAGATTAAATTCTACTGAATGGCTCTATAGTGCCATGACAAATTATACTAAATATGCCACCCTCATTAGACATTGGCTTGAGTCCTATAACTTGTAATGGGCATGTTAGTAATAGCTAATCAGGAATCTAACATTGTAACTGGAAAGGCACTTAATGGACCATAATGCCTAATATTCTTCACTACATTATAGCTTTTCAACCTTGATCTACTGAAACAAGATAACTAGTTGGGTACACATGTCATCATTTTCATCCAACTGCCTCTCTGCTCCTTGATTATTTTCTTTTGACAAGATTCTTGGCAGACAATCCTTATCTCAGATTCCCTCCTCTCCTAGTTTCTTAATTATGTGCTGTCAGTGACAAATGGGCGCTTGAAGGATGTCTTAGTATTTACATACTCTTTTGTCACCTTTCTTAACTTTGCTGTCCGGGTTGAAAATATCTAATAATTACAATAATAGTACCTCAGAGAAGTTATGTCAGCCTTGTGCATATCATTAATGCATTAATGTGTCAAAACAACAGTGAATGACACAGCTCCAGGCAGTCTTAAAAGCTACTAATGGTAGGCCCACTCCAAGGAATTGATTTGTAAGCAACCCTAAAGCTATAAAACTTTCCTACTGATATATAGCTTTACAAGCTTTGTACTTATCAGGCATCTCGGGTTTTTTTTTTTAGAAGATGGCTAACAGCTGTTTGAATAAGAGAACCATTTACAAAGAAAACAAACTTCATATTATTCCATTAGACAGTTCCTAATGGCATAAAATAAAGTAACAGAGCAGTGGAAATAAGGTGTTCCCCCCCCCCCAACCTCCCAATTCTGTTAATAGGAGTTCAATGATGAAGACTCACCTTTACACAGATGTTAAGTATTACATTGTTGTTGTCCATTTCTGTTCATTAAATATTATGCTTAGATTTGTTTAATGCACTGAAAGAGAGAGGTAATCACAATAGATCACAATTATCAGTAATACAAATCATTATCCACTTAAACATCCATGAATTTTGGGGCCAGAACCTCAAATCCAGCAATCATAAATATTTTAAATGCATTGCACTCAGACAGCAAACTTAGTATTATTATTGTTGAAAGCCTTTGTAAATAGAAGTATGCAATCTTTAACTGTTTCTTTCTTGGGAAGTCATAAATAGGATGGCACAATAAATAGTGGCAATTTTTTTCAGCTTCATACGTTATACTAAAGGTTGGGAACATGTTTGGCGACATATGGTCTCCGGTACCCATTGTTTCAGCCTCCAAAGTCTCCCATCAGTTCCCAGAAGTGCCATTTTTAATTTAAAAATTGGCGTGTTTTTCAGGCCAATATTACCTGAAATCTGCAAAGATACAAAAAAAAAGCCTTTCCCACTGACCCTCCCAGAATCCATTCTGTAACTCTCCCCTCTAATTTCTCCTTTTTAAAATGGCAAGGTGAAGCAAGGTGAAGCAACAGTTGCTGTTGTGAAGGAGAAATGAAGGGAAAAGCAAGTATTTTATCGTGCTTGGGTATGTGCATGTGGCCTTTAGGGGCTGATGGTAGAAAATCAGAACCTGACCTTCACACAGTTGTCCATTCTGTATTTCCTGGTTGTATTTATGCTTCAAATTTTTACTGTGATTTTTTGTTTTGTTTTTATTACTGAGATATACAAATACTGGACTTGTGAACTTCTCTCTCATAAAAGCAGTCAGAGGGTGGCTGGTTGGGCGGGAAAGGGGGGGGGTTCCCTCAGTATGGCAAGACAGTTTCCAAGTCTGCCTAAAAGATATGGTGGAGGGATTGACATGAACAGGAGAAGAAACTTTTCAACAGCTGGAATCTTTCAGCAATGAAACCAGTCACCTAGAGACAGAGGCGGTTCAACCACCAGGCCAACTAGGCAGTTGCCTGTGGCGCCATCTTATTGGGGGGAACCATCAAGGCAACTCCTATCTCCTGCGGCCTGCCTCCACAAGGTATTGAACTGCTTTTTCTGTTGATTTGTTGTAAAACATGATGTTTTAGTGCTTAATTTGTAAAATCTTAATGTAATTTGATGTTTAATAGGCTTTTCCTTAATCCCTCCTTATTATCAAACATTTTCGCTTATCCAACGCTTTTATTTTTCAGTGATTGGTTTGGGGGGAAGGGGGCGCCAAAATTCTGTTCGCCTACTCTTGAAAAATACCTAGAGCCTGCTCTGCCTAGAGAGGTGATAAGGTCTTCTTCTATGGCAACATCTTGCATCCTTTGTTCCAGGACTTTCTGCTCAAAGAACAAAAACAGATCAGACTAGACAACAAGTTACTGGATTTAGAGATAAAACACCCCTGACAATTGACATATACAAAGTCTATTTACCATAAGACAAATTTGTTAAAAAGTAGAACAATAGAAAGATATGAAATATAGGACAAGGTTCAAGAGCAAACAATACTATACAGTGGGCTAAGAGAAAGAAACTAACTTCTTAGCTCTAACAAATATCCAGAGAAGAATTCAGAAAGTCTTAGGATACAAAACCATAGCACCATTGCAGTGGTGGTCTGTTGGGAGGCAGTCCAGAAGCCATATGTGCTTGCCTGCAGAAAGGTTCCAGTTAAAGGAAACATCAGATATCTCATAAGCACTGAAATAAATGTCATTATCTAGAAAAACTGTCCATAGCTTTGTTGCTAATTGGCATCAAATTGGCTTTCAGATATGGGAATCTCATGAATGAGAACTCCAGAACACCCTGTTATACACTGATCATGCAGTCTCAGAGCTGATTGAGTCTCTCAATGCCTTCTCTTTCCTATAGTTTTTTTACTTTACTAAGCATTATAATGTTGTATAATAACATGTCTAAAGTATGATACAGCCTCAATGTAGTTCCTAGTGAGATAGCAGGCTTAATTTTCTCAAGAACCCATTTATTTCTTATATTGGCAATCTGTGACATTACATCACAATTCAAATGAGACCATAGCTTAGGTGAGCATGTTTAATGTTCAGGACATTGATCAGCTTGAATCTTATAGAAGCTAAACATCCAAACTCATCCTTCTCCCATTGCATGGAAGCACCCTTCTATGTAGCAGAAGTTTTTGCAAATTAGTTGGACCTTGGAATGTCAAGTACTAGGTGTAAATAAGGTGTTAGGGTGCTACTTCCCAAGGTGCTATATGCAGAGTAATCAACACAAAACTAAAAAAGGGGAAAACGTGGTTTCTTCACAGAAATTGTACTATGAATAGCAGACTTCTTTGGCATTCTTCCTGTATTCATCCCATGAAATTTCAGCAAGAGTGATTGACTCAGTGACTATTCCTTGAGACAGTTCAGTCTGAGGAGTGTGGATAGTCTTCATGTGGCCTGGTATTCCACTTTTGTGGCTCTTGATACTGCAAGTAGTTCTCCTAATACCCCCATTTTTATTTTTTATTATCATTTTGGGGTGATTTGAGCCCATAAAATATCCAGAACACCCTCCAAATGTATGAAAAAATGAAGACATCCTACCCTCCGCTAATCCCTAGAATGCTCCCAGTCAGCATTTTGGGAGGTTCTGTGAAGAAAAATTGAGGTATTTTGGTGCATTGGAGGAATGGTGCCATGGGAGTCCTCGATTAAGGGGGTCTCCTTAACTGTTTTCAAGTATCCAAGTCATGAGGCAAGACCAGAGCATTTAGAACAGTGGTTCTCAACCTGTGGGTTCCCAGATGTTTTGGTCTTCAACTTCCAGAAATCCTAATATCTGGTAAACTGGCTGGGATTTCTGGGAGTTGTAGGTCAAAAGACCTGGGGACCCACAAGTTGGGAACCACTGATATAGAATGAGAACTTGTCAAAGGGAAAATGAATGGATTGGAATCTAAGATTCCTTGAAGTCTCACATTAATCTTTATGTTGAATGTCAGATGATGATTAGAAAACATCTTTTCAAAATCTCCCTGATACAAAAGGCAGAATCCATCTTTCAAATTCAAGTATAATTCAATCTATACTGAAATCTGGGTTATAATAGGTTCAATATAAAGCTAAAACATTGGAAGATAAAACAACAAAATAGCCTTGGCAGGAATAGTCCTTGGAACAGTGTTCCAGGTTCTGTAAAACTTGGTTATAATCAGATTTTTTTCTAAAATAATAATATTGTTTTAGAAAAACAAACCAGTTTTACACCCTTTCCCCATATAAAAGACCGTTTTTTAATGTTTCACTTGTATTCTTTGTTCTTCCAGAAATGTTGAAAGGCTTTCCTATGGGGACAGGCTTTTAGTAACTACTGTTACTCATTGCATTTTGAAATGAAATATAGGTATTTTAAAGAGAACTTAACATATATAAATATAGATACTATCGGATTTTATTTTTATCTGTCCTATTTTCCCAGTGAAAGTTAGAAGCAAATCCTGTACTATGCCAAGTAGCTTTGATTGCCACTAACTTGAGGACAATTGATGTCTTCTAGTCTGTGATTCTAAGAATCACTTGTCAGGTCAAGATGGCAAAATAAGCATTGGCCAACCTGCCCCTTTCCAGTTTGGGAATTTTTTAATATGAATATACCATGAATAAGTTATTTGCCCTTCCACTGTTTGAGCCCCTCTCACATAGCAAAATATTGATCTAAATCAATAATATTCAAGTGCTGGTGCGGCGGATTCAAATTTTGAAAGGATATATTTCTATTACTCAAAATAGTAGGATATGTGGCAGATAGTGAACCTTTGAACTTCCATTGATATAAGATAAAGCAAACGGAGATGAAGATGCTGCACTATTGTGATATACTTTAAGTGGGGTCTCAGTCTCTGAGTGGTTTGCTGCTTCATTGGTTAAAATCCCATAGCCCAGGTTTGGGAGAAAAGGGCTGTGCCTGAGAAGGTTTTCTCCCAGGTTTGGAACTTTTATCCCCTATTTACCTTGTAGTAATATTTGTAATTTATAAATAGTAGTTGTTATGCTGTCAAGTCAGGTTCAGCTTATGTTGACTATATTAACGAGAAACCTCCATGAGATCTTTTTTAAAATTAGCAACACATCTCAAGTCTTGCAAGCCAAGGTCATGGCTTCCTTGACTGAGTTAATACATCTTTAACACAGCTTTCATCTTCTCCGACTTGCTTCTATTTTACTAAAATTATTGTATATTCCAGAGTTATGTTATATCATGTTATGATGAATCCAAAGTATGTTTAGTTGTTTGGTCTTCTAATGAAACTTGCTTGTGTTTTTGGTGGTCTTTTGTATCTGCAGAGCTCTCCTCCACAATCCCATTTCAAATGAGTTGGTTCTTCTGCTGTGAGCTTTCTTCAGTGTCCTTTCAAACTGTTTATATATAGCCATGGCTTGTATGATTCTGACTTTGTTATTTGGTGATATAATTTTACACTTCAAGATCTTATCTAGTTCCTTCATATCTTCCCTTCTAAGTTTTCCTCTTTTGATGTTCTGTCTCTGAACTGTATACTATAGGAGCCTCCGGTGGCCTAGGGGATAAAAGCCTCATGACTTGAAGGTTGGGTTGCTGACCTGAAGGCTGCCGGGTTCAAATTCCACCCGGGGAGAGCGCGGATGAGCTCCCTCTATCAGCTCCAGCTCCATGCGGGGACATGAGAGAAGCCTCCCACAAGGATGGTAAAACATCAAAAAACATCCGGGCATCCCCTGGGCAACGTCCTTGCAGATGGCCAATTCTCTCACTCCAGAAGCAACTCCGGTTGCTCCTGACACGAAAAAAACCCCTGTATACTATACATGTTGTGGTGGAAATTGTGGAGTCTGTGAGTTACATATGGCCTTTGGAGGTCCTATGATCCCCTTGGTCACACCAGACCTCCCTAAACACTTGCTTAAGCACACACACACACAATTCTGTTTTCAGCAGAAGAATGCCTTTAAGGATTAGGCATTGTCTTTAAATACTCTTTTGTAGACACCCCAAAATATATAAAATCTAGTCCCGAATATGCCTCAAAAGGGCCAGAATCTTCCGAATTATGCTGGCCTGAGATCTTCAAATAAATATAAAAAATAGAATGAACAAAACTTTTATTCTTATCATGAAGTGAAAACAATCTGAAGGAATGTCTTTTCAGAACTGAGCTGTATTCAGAAGAATGTCTTGGAGGTATAGTGGTCTAGTAATTTATACATGACTGTAGTGGTGAAGTGATAAAGATAAACGGAGCAGACATAAACAATACTTAATGTCATTGGCCCATGGAGGGAATATGTTCAAGTTGTATTGTGCCAGTGCGAAATTTTAAAGCTACATGTGGACACAATTGCAAGGGATTATGTGTGCAATTCTCAGTGTAGGACCATCTGTGTTTTACAACTCATACCTCTTTTCAATTGGCTTCTGGAGTCTGCTGCATATTTTGCCTTGTGTGTGTGTAATAATTCTCAATTGAAACCACTGTGGTGTTTTTGAATTTTATTTCAGAATCAAGAAATATAGAGCTCAGAAAACAAACTAGGACTATTATTTTTTAAAGAGAAAATGTTGTGTAGTGTTGATAATATGAAACATGAGAAACTTGGCCCAGGAAGTGGATTTGGGGATGGTGTATTTTAATAAATGTCTTCTCTGTAGTTGTTTTATTTCACCCATCTGCAGTTAAAATTGAATTCCTGTTCAGATGTTATTTTTCATGTTCATAGGAGAATTGTGCTCAACATTTAATTGTTAAAATCAAATTAAAAATCTTTTAATTATTTTCCACTATTCTCTTGATAATATATATGTTGATTGGAAAGGCTGTATTTTGTCATTAAAGAAAACTGTCATTACCTAAATATATGTTCTGGAGTCTGAAATCTGCAATAAAATGAATGGCATAGAGAAAAGAAGTAAATGATGGAAATTAATGTATACGATGAGACTTCTTTTTGGTATTTCAAAAATTGCCGACAGCTTGTAGATTCTTATCAGCACAGTTCATTCAACCTTTAAATTGCCTCTCACATTGTACGCAGATTATCTACTGTGTGATCTGGAAAAATTATCCTAGAGTTATATGATCATGTTCTGGAGACAATATTATTTTATCTGCTTCTGAAAAAATTCACTGATTCTATTGAAATAAATGAATGTAATATAATAATATACTAGCATTCTCCTGGGTTTTTCATAGACCATGGAAATGTTATATAAGCTTGCTGGCAGGTAGTTAGATGAAAACAAACAATTGAGGAATATGAATTGCACTCTGAATGTTCACTTAGCTTAATGTTATATTGTATGCCACTACAAAGGTATAAAGAAATCATCTCATCTCCTGTAAGATATCATTTCTACTCAACATGTAATAAGTGAAAACCTCTAAACAGTTTCTCTTAGTTATTTTCTGGTTACGCAGACCTAGATTCTGTGGAGCAGTTAAACAAACCCATAAACAACTGCAAATCTGGAAAGTCTTGTAATTATTCCAATTGTCATTGATTCTTGTTTATACAGTGCCTTATAGCCGTTTATTTTCCCCAGAACTTTAGACAGAAGAAAAATGGTCTCAAAATCGGCCAACGTGGCAATAGATGCCATATTGGCTGATTTTGAAACTATTTCTTTTGTTCCCCAAGTTACATCACTTCTGATGTGCCTAAAGCACACCAAAGCAGCCAATGGGACAGCTGTGTGCATGGGTGTGGCAGGAGAATCCTTATCTCTTCCATAGTTGCCAACCCTTGACTTACACAGTATACAATAAATCAACACATTTAAACAAAACACATAATTTGTAATTTATTTGTTTATTTAATAATTTGATTTACACCCCACTTTTCTCCCAAAGTGAGACTGATAGCATCTAACAATGTATGGGCAGACTTCAGGAGGAATGAATTTTAGAAATACACAGTATTATATGTGAAATTGTATACAGACATGCCCAATGTTGAATGTTCTTTATTTATAGATTTTATATGTTTAACATTAATAGCCTAATTACACTTTAGTCAAATTATTAAAGAATAACATTAACAAATACATTTTAATGTGGGCCTCTGTACAAACACTCTCTAACGAATAGATAACATTTATTTTTATCTTATTCATAGCAATGGGACTGTATATCAATCATGTAAAAGGCTGCAAATGTCCAGCTTACAAACTAGCCTCCAGATCAAGCTGAATATGACAAGAACCATTGTAACTTCAGCTATTTATTTATTTATTTAAACATTTATATTCTGTCCTTTTCCAAAAGATTTCAGGGCAGCTTACAATAAAATCAATTTAAAACAACAAATAATTACAAAAGTTTTAAAATATTAATTTTTAAATAGTTTATCAATTAAAAACAGTCAATTTAAAACTGGTTAAAACAATCTTGAATAATATAACCACAAATCATATGCAGCCTGGATAAAATCAGCAATAACAATATGACATGAACAGCTATTTTCTACGGTTTCCATTCTGGTAAGAAATATCGAGAGCAAATTTTTATTTAAGCTAATACTCTCATTTATGTACATAATGATTTGCTACAAAAAGGTAATTGGGGTGAATGGAAATGAACAGACTATTTTGCCAGATGTAGCCATCATTGAATTCCAGTTATACTGAAACATGTGGAAATATTGACTTGCACTGGGTTTTCCTCTGGTTACTAGCAGAATATGAACAAAATAAATTAATATGTATGTCCTGCATCTTTATCTTCTATTCTAACTAAAGTTCAGTGGAAAAAAACACTTTAATTTTTTATTCAAATGCCAAATTGTGCTACCTTTTTTGCATCAAGTAGAATTGCATCGCCTAAGGCTGCAATCTCAGAGAGGTTACATCTTGCATCCTTTAGAATTTTCATGAACTGCTTTTTGATTGGATGCTGTTTAATAGAAATGAATAATATTTTCTTGACAAAGGAATGTTGTTATAGTTTCACAATCTACTATAAATGTTGCTATTAGAATCCTAGGGAGCTTATATTTAACTAACCTTTAACTTTAAGCAATTTGGATAAAATGCTTGGAGGTATAACTGAGAATCTCAGTGGAAATTTAGGGTATCTGTTTTCTCACGAGATGGCATTTTGTGTCAATATTTTAATTTGGTAGTCTTGGCTTCTTAGTATATAATGTTTTACTCTCCAATTCAATATGTGTGCACATTTAACTTGAAGCCTCCAGACAGCAAATAAATAAATCATACAGAGTCAAATCCTTAAGTGCGTTGGTTCATTTAGTCACAAGACTGGTGCCGGAGGAGCCATACTAGGTTTTATTGGATTTTCCATTAGTTTCTTGTGCAGGAAAATATCTTTGTAGGATTCCTGAGATCTGCAAGCTGTGATCCTGACAAAAACGCTACACTCAATTGTTTTCCAGAAAACTCACTGAATTTCATTTAGAATAAAACATACATGGTATTTGTGGTTTTTATTTTTATATTTTTTTTTTTCAATTTTTAAAAGTATTTAATGGAACTAATCAACATATTCAGACAATTGACATAAGTGGCTTTCAGCAGTAACTTCAATGTTGTTGATTTCTTTTTTTTTTTTTTTGGTGAAATATAGATTTATTTATATATATATATATATATATATATATATATATATATATATATATACGTACATACAAATAGAGACATACAATCTTGATATTCCACATTTACATTACCTGTAGTTCTCCCCGATCCCGCCACCTCCCCGTTCTCGCCCATAAACTTATTCTTACATAATGTAAGGGTACAGAGATACTATATATATTTATATCCCCTCTCTCCCTCCCCCCCCTCCCCCCTGAGAACAGTTTACTACTCTTTACCGTACTAATTATAGTTGTTCAATCATAAGGATAATCTTATTTAATTCCTTGTATTTGTCTTTCCCCTTTATCCTAGAGATAAGGCCCTTCCATTTTGCCTCCCAGGTCATCTTGGTTTGGCCAAACTTATAATAGCTTTTCCTTTCGCTAATATAATCTTGAAGTAGATAATCAGCTAAGTATTTATACCACGTTTTTATATCCCATTTTTTTTGGTCCTTCCATCCTAGGGCAACTGAGGCTTTGATTGCATCTAACATATGTTTTATTATTTCCTCCCATTCTTTAAGTTCCCCATTGCCTTCTAATTTTTGAACAAAAAATTGTGTTTTATTCCATTCTATTGTCGTCCCCAATAGCTCTTTCATTTCCTTCTTAATTATATTATAGAATCTTTGAATTTTTTCGCATTCCCACCACATATGGGTATATGTTCCAATTTTCCCACAATTATGCCAGCATTGTTTTGGGTGGGTTTCGGTTATATAAGCCAATTGTATAGGAGTTCTGTACCATTTTGTAAGTATCTTCAGTTGCATTTCCTTAATCTTTAAATATTTTATTTTATTAATTGATTTTATCCATTTTTCTATTTCTCTCTCATTGCAATTCAAATCCTCCTTCCAGATTTCTATCAGGGTGTATTTTGTGTTATATTGTTTTTCCATAATTATTTTATATATGTATCCCATGATTCCTTTCTCCTTCTCTACTTTCCATTTTATTATTTTATCCAAGTCTGATTCTGGAGTCTCCTTATTCTTCAAATCTGTTATCTTTTTAGACAACCCTCCCCATTGTAGCCAATTGCCCTGTCCACATTTGTCTTTTATCTCCTCCCATTGTATAACTGTTCCGTCGGATTTAAGTAAGTCCTCAATCTTTGTTATTCCATGTTGTTCTAAGTTCTTTATCATATTGCGGTATAGCTGGGGTTTTCTATTTTCTAGGGCTCCTATTGGAAGTTTGTCTATTTTATTTATTGGAAGTTTGTTTTGCCATTTTCTCCAACATTCCATTGTTGAGGTCAATGGGCCTCCTTTTATATTTTTTAGGTCTTTATTGCCGATTTTCCCGATCAAACATGATCCGTATTCCCATCCATTCATTAGTTTCTCTAATCTGACCCATCTTTTGGGCTCACCAATGTCCAATTCAAGTAACCTGGCCAATTGGCAGGCTTCAAAGTAGTTTTGTAGGCAGGGAGCTCCCCAGCCTCCGTTTACTTGTTGCGTAAAGAATACTGTGTTAGCAATTCTTTTCTTACTGGCGCCTATTATCCATGTTTTAATCGAATTGTCCCATTTTTTAATTATTTTTGGTGGAATGCTGAAAGGGAGGGTCTGAAATAAGTATAAAAATTTAGGTAATATCATCATTTTGTAAGCCTTCAACCTTGTTGTAATGTTCCAATTCCATTTTTTCCAATCAATAATTTGTTTACTTATTTTTTTCCATAGTGGATTATAATTTATCTGGATTATATTATTTAAATTTTTAGATATGTGAATGCCTAGGTATTTTAACTTCTTTCCCCCCAGTTTCACCCCTAAAGTAGATTGGGCTTCTTTTAATTCCTTCCAGGTCAGATTTTTATGCAAGATTTCTGATTTTTCAATATTAATAACTAGGCCTGAGATCGATTCAAATTTTTTAATTACTTTTTTTACTGCCTTTACTGAGTCATCCATTGTGCCTATCAGGACTTGAAGCCTCCAGACAGCAAATAAATAAATCATACAGAGTCAAATCCTTAAGTGCGTTGGTTCATTTAGTCACAAGACTGGTGCCGGAGGAGCCATACTAGGTTTTATTGGATTTTCCATTAGTTTCTTGTGCAGGAAAATATCTTTGTAGGATTCCTGAGATCTGCAAGCTGTGATCCTGACAAAAACGCTACACTCAATTGTTTTCCAGAAAACTCACTGAATTTCATTTAGAATAAAACATACATGGTATTTGTGGTTTTTATTTTTATATAAAAATTATAATCATCATAATTAATATTGGAACATGGATTACAGTCTTTGATTTGGGTGTTTTGAAAACGGAAAATCATTCGCTTTAATCATTGTATTTTATTGCAAGAAATTGATAGAACTGCATTTTTATTAGATGTGCCTCTTGATGAGAGCATAACAGAGACACCATTTGCTGCTCTTGTTCAGAAAAATGACTTTGATGAAACATTCATCTTACGTTATAATGGCATCTATAAAATGAATTGTAGGAAGAAGTTAAACATGTCACGTCTTCATCAAGGTATTATATATTTAATTTTTTGGAAATGGAAATGAAATACTGTGCATTGACATGTAGCGTTTCCCTCACATTTTCTTGGATCTTGCTTCCATAGTTCCATGCCTGAACGTATGTCCTTCACATTAGACATATAGCTGCTGACCTTACTCTCAGATCTATGTTGTTCAGTACTTCTTAGAGTCTTTTTCTGACGATTATTGATTTGTCTGATGCATAGTCAAGTTGCTTGCTCCCTGGATCAATATCTGTGTAGACTGATCAACATGATTTTTACCCTTGAGTGTGTCTTGTTCTCAGATCCAGCCCCCCTGTCCCCCAACTGCATTTTACATAGGCAACAAAGACTGTAGCCATTACTCAATACATTTCTGTATTTACATTTCAGCTTACGTATTGTATAAAGACAAAGCTTTCATGCCTATGCTATGGCAAGCATTTCGGCAGGGGGCTGAATGGTAAATCCACATGGGGCGTTGTTCCAGGCCAGTAGTACCAATTGTCTCGTATAAGAAGTACACAATATAATACATCCACTACTCTGCTGTATTGCCAGAAAAGATCAATTCTAGTCGTTGGTCTGTCTTTCATGAAAGCCAAGTAAACCCTGAAAAAAAAATCTAAAAATCCTAGAATTCCCTGGTACACAATACAAATATCAGTCTCCCAGAACAACAGCTCTATGCAGTTTTGTCTGTTGTAGCACAATACTTACTTCATAAGTCATTTTATTGTCAGAAAGCAATGTCAGAAATACTGTTTTTTAAAAAATAAAATGATATACTGTTTTAATAAGACATGAAGATATTTTTGTAAATGTCTAGTTAGGGCATTTCTCTTACTGACAGTCTGATAAAATTCAAAACTTTACCATCAGTTTGAACACAGGAGGCACCACTTTGATCTCTTTTTAAGAAGACCTACAAATTGAAATGTACATATTTCTCTGTAGACAGATTGATGTCAAAGAACTGAGAATTCTTAAAGCAGACAGCATGGTTCTGCTATACTGTTGCATAATATGCATTGCTGTAAGATTAATTTGTGTATACTTTCTGAACCTCTTGTGTTTGGTTAAATGTGTGTAAGAACCGAAGACGGGATAAGAGAAGTATCATAAAATGACAAGGAATTATACATCATTGTAAGAGGTGCTGTGTATTAGATTTTGTAAGATATTTCCAAGGAGATGCTTGTGGGGGAGGGTATTTTGTTTTGCTACTTGATATTTTTTATGACCTTCAAACTTGCAGGCTGATATTTAAGACCTCAGAAATTAGATGAGTTTTATTACAGCAGTTACAGTCTTCTTTGTCTTTGCTGCACCATATTTCCCCCATAACTTTAATTTATTTGCAGGTATTCTTACTTACCCAAAGGCCGAGTCACACTAAATCAAAGGTAGGAGGCTCGGGACCCTCTAGTTCAGTGGTTCTCAACCTGAGGTCCCCAGATGTTTTTTGCCTTCAACTCCTAGAAATCCTAACAGCTGTTAAACTGGCTGGGATTTCTGGGAGTTATAGGCCAAAAACATCTGGGGACCACAGGTTGAGAACCACTGCTCTAGTTGTTGTTGAACTGCAACTTCTGGAATGCCGTCCCCTTGGCTATGTTCACTATAGCAATTGGGTTTCACAACTAAACAACATCTGAAGGGTCCCACAGTAATAATAATTTTATTTTTATATCCTGCCACCATCTCCCCAAAGGAACTCAGGACAGCTTAGAAGCGGGACAAGCCCAACAACAACAGATAGCCAACTAAAAACACATTTAAAAACATAAACATATGGCAGTCTAATTCAACAATTAAAAAACAGTAAAGTATAAAAACATCATTAAAATGAATAAAAACAAACCTCAATAACCAGAACCAGGGATATGGTGGGCAATTCCTGCCCTGAGGATAAGTTATTATTCCTTACTAATAAGACTGAATATAAACATGTGGCATATATATCTGCTACTTTTCTCTTCCATGCATCTGAACAAAAACAGGCCAGAAAGATCCACAACGACAGCTCTCGTTACGCCCAAACTAGAGTCAATTGCCTTCATGCAATCCAGGATTTAGAACTCAACATTAAATCATGATTTAAAACTGGTTTACAGTCCTGACATATTTGGAAGTCAATAACTATGGCTCTTGATTCAAATCATGAGAATCTTTGGCTACATGCAGCTTCCTGATTGATTCCGATAGTAGCACAGAGGGAAGAGCAGAGCAGGAGCAAAATATATCTGAGGGTATTACTTATATATATCTTGAGTTTGTAGGGTTAGATTTGATTGTTCAGATGTAACCACACAGGATATATAGCAGACATCCTCAAACTGCAGTCCTCCAGCTGTTTGGGCCTCCAACTCCCAAAATTTCTGACCATTGAACAAGTTAGCTAGGGCTTCTGGGAGTTGGAGGGCCAAACAGCTGGAGGGCCACAGTTTGAGGATGCCTGATATATTGGCTTAAACTTTATGTTAATTTTAAATCTGATGTTTTTACCATGTGTGATAAAAATATATTTGTGTATCTTTAATATGTGTCCTAGTTCTTCCATCATGGAACTCAAGGTGGCTTACAACAAATTGACACAAAATAACACTACAATTCAATTATGGAAAATCACTTCTTATAGTAAGAGCCATGGTGGTGCAATGGGTTAAACCCTTGTGCCAGCTGAACTGTTAATCTGAGTGTTGGGTTGCTGACCTGAAGATTGCTGGTTTAAATCTGTGAGATGAGGTGAGCTCCCATCTGTCAGCTCTAGCTTGCAGGGACATGAGAGAAGCCTCCCAGCTAATACATCTGGGTATCCCCTGGACAGTGTCTCTGTAGATGGCCAACTCTCTCACACCAGAAGCAACTTGCAGTATGTTCTCAAATCACTTCTGACACAATTTTAAAAAACCCTTATTATACATTCAGATATTTATTTTTCCAGTATTTATGATGGTATACATGGATGCATTTTTCCTCTACATGTGTTGCCTGCTTGCAGGAAAGATATTTGAGTCATGTATTTTTATTGTAGCACTATATTTCATTGCTTCTCCATCACACACTTTTCAAAGAACTGATTGCATCTTATATAAATAAATATTTTTTTCTATTGGTAGTAATGAAATTAGTGACTAGCATTAATGTTCTTTTCAACAAGTTATATTTCTGATTTTTGGTGTATTGTTGTATGCTGTGTCTTTACTTATATGTAAGATAGATTCATAATGTAATCATAGCTAATTTTACTTCCACAGCTGAGCCCACTGTTGAGAGATACTGTCCTGAAGAAAACATACAATATCACATTAAATAATCCACTTTTGATTCAAGCATACAATTCTGCCTTCAGATATGTGCCAGTCAGATCAAACTTGCTATGTGGTCTCTGTACACCCAATGACCCTGACCCAAAAAAGTGAGTATAGCAACCTTTTTATTTATTTTAAAATTGGTATATAAGTTAGAAATTGCAGTGCTATTTTCCCCTATGAAATGTTGTTTCCCAAAACAAAGCAAACTGTTGACCCTAAAAGATCTTTTATTTTAATATGTGAAAAATACATGAATTAAATATCAATGGATTTTTTCCCCGCTAGCTCATCCTTTACCATGACCATGATAAACAAACCTTTCCGTTAGAGATGCTGAAGAAGACTTTATTTCACCTAGTGGGCATTGAAAGAAATTTTTAGGCACTGTTGGTTGGACAAACCAAGACAAATTTCACTATTAGAAAAACATTAAAGAGCATATCAGTACATAGATTTTACAAAAGCATAGAGCATTAAGATGCAATAGAAAGAGAATATGATCAAGACATGTTATTAGAAGGAGAAACAAACCCATATTAAATGTGCCATCCTTTTGTGTTCTCTTTCCATACAGGCCAAATGAAGTCGTAAATAAATCCTAATGAAGGTTACCTTGGGAAGAAATCCATTCAGTTTGATAATGAGGTCAATCAACTGTTCAAATTAATCATATTTACCTCAATAACCTTCAAAAATCTAAAGAAATGCTCCTAAAAGTATTTTTTCCTCTTTTGAACTTCTCTTGATAGTACCAGGGGTTTGTTTTTTTTTTTTTTGCAAAATTTTCCCCCATCATTTAATACATTGGTCTTTTACAGATGTATCTCTCATATTTTCTTTACATACATACTGAATAACATTATTCAGCAAATTAATCTCTGTATTCATACTGTAACTCTATTTTTTTTTTTACTTTCGTATTTGTTTATATAGTTCAGTGAAATTATCTTAGTGTGTCCATTTGGGAGTAGAACCCAGTTTAGGAATATCTCAAAGAACAAAGATGTCTATATATCAATTACACATGGATATAATTTGAAGGATTACATGATACCACCTTGCATTTTACTATTGTTGTGCTGGTAGATAAAACCAAGCAACATATGAAGGAATATGTTTTATCAATTTCTGACCTGAATACTCTTACTCTTATTTATGCGAATTCTAAATTTACCCCGTCTGTTCTATACAGTCAAACTCCTCTTTTTCTCCAGTCTGTAATCTTAGAATTTGTCAGTGTGTCCCTGCTTTTGTTGATAGATAGAACTTCTTACACAATGTGGTTAGTTTCTTACAGCTGGGCCTCCCTTTGTCTTAATTTAACAATGACTAAATGCTAATATTTAGTCAAACTATCAATGGACAGGGCCATTAAGGAAGCTGAAACTGGAGAATGTGCATAATTTCAGCTCTGGAGTGTAGGCTCAAATCCAATTTTATGTGGGTGGTATATGGATGCAAAATGCTGGTCTTAGCGAAACACTGAAAGCTAACTACCAATTAAAAAGCATTCCGCAATATATCATTGCTATATATTCAGCCATAAAATGTCTGAAATTCACAGTAACCATTGATACTTCTTTTATCACATCCTAATAAAGACTCTTCAGAGCTACTAGATCACATCCTATTATGGAGTCATTTGTGGCAATATTCACTGTATGATATACGCTGAATGGCATGATTCATGGCCGCCTTGATTCAACGTGCAGTTTTAAAATGAAAACAAAAATTTGCAGTGGCTGAAATGTTTTTAAGCATGCTATTTTAAGTGCAAGCCACTTATGAAAAGAAACATTTTCCTTGAAAATGTCCAAGGCAAAAGAAAAAGGAAAATAGGACACATTACTCACACACATACATTGCTGTTTGTGATCGTCATAAAAGAACAAACAAAGCCAGAAATCACATTATTCTCCCAGTTCCGTTAAGTTATTTGTTGGATGCTTCTGTCACGGCATTCCAGTCATCAACTATTTCTGGTTTGTCCTCATATGAGCCCATATTCTTAAGTTGACAAGAGGTCTAAATAATTTGTTTTCTAGAGAGTATTTCAGATGAAGCAATAGTGGCAAACAAAGCAATATTGTGGAAGTTTACTATGCTCAGCCAATTGCACTTATTGTTTAGGAAGTTTATGCAGTAGAGATGGATAACTACAGCCCATGGACTGCATGAGGCGCCAATGAATCACTGAACTGCCTCTCAAATCATGCTCCAAGCAAGGGAAACCCCTAGAAATGAAATCTGTGTTACTTCAGATTTAATTCGCAACTGATTTTCAAGGTGTTATGGCCTCATAGTATCTGCTATTGTTACACAGCTACCATATACAGAAAACACTCCCTGACTTCAGTATTTGCTTTCAGTAGTCTGATCTAGAGTAAACCCTATTAATTAAAAGACATTACTTAAGTTTTGATTTGACGGCTCAGCTGATTAAATGGATGGGTTCCTTGAAATATATTTCTTTAATAGAAAATTTGCTACTATAGAGAAGTCTAGAGGTTGAAGCGTATGATACTAGCTTTTTTGTGACTAGGTTAGGATAGACCAGAGATCATCTATCTTTCCCTTATCTTTTTTTAAAGAGAAAGATGTACAAAAAGAGAAGGTGCAGTAATGTCCCATGGAAATGAAGTGTGTATAGGTATGAGCACCAACAGAAACCAAGTATAGGCAAGATGTTGTAATGTTGAAACAACAAAAAATTGGACAAACCAACCAAAAGAAGAAGAAGAAGAAGAAGAAGAAGAAGAAGAAGAAGAGGAGGAGGAGGAGGAGGAGGAGGAGGAGGAGGAGGAGGAGGAGGAGGAGGAGGAGGAGGAAGAAGAAGAGAAGATAGACTGACCTGCCTTTGGTGGATCTAGGGCCCCTTCTACACTGCCATATAAAATCCAGATTGATTTGAACTGGATTATATGGCAGTGTAGACTCATGTTGTCCAGTTTAAGACAGATAATGTGGATTATCTACTCTGATAGTCTGGATTATATGGCAATGTAGAAGGGGTTTAGGAGGTTTCTCAGTTGTTCATTACATCTGTAATGGGCTGAAAGCTTACAACAAACATTTTTTACTTTGTGTACTGGAGAAAAGTCTGAAGAGGAGAACTACACCACAATAGTTCTGTTTCTGTCATTGTTGTTGGCTTTGTTGTTGTTGTTGCAATGTGTTCTGTATTTTAGTAAAAACGTACTACCTATTTTAAAAAAAGAAGAAAATTTGCTACTGGAGGCACAAGTGAAGCAGAAAAAATAGAGATTGTTTATGCTCCTGTGAAAGCCTTTCAACCATGACAAATAATAATAATAACAACAACAACAACAACAACAATAATCCATTATTTATATTCCACCTTTCTTTCCAAGGGACTCAGAGTGTATTACAATATATAAGCAAACACAGGCCAACATTCAGTGCCTTGTTACAATGAGACGCATACACAGACAAAGGCAAAGGCTTCTCCTTTCATTTCCGCCCCTGAGGCAATGCTCATCTCTAGCTTTAGGAGAGGTGCTCTTCTCCATTTCCAAGCTAAGCAGCCTGCATTGTAACCTCCTGGTCGTGAGGTATGCCTTCGTGTAACAACTGATGGATTTACTCAAGTTCAGACCACCATTGGGATTTAGACCTGTGATTTCGTAAACCAGATTTTATCTGTGCTTTGTTCTGATGGATGTCTGCAACACTGATTAATTTTCATCACCAAAACAAGCTATTCCCTACTGTAGGTTTAATTCTGAACCATACTATGAGAAATACAGAGTCTATGTAGCTTTTGTATTTTGAACCCTGCAAGCAGAAATCATAGCAACACTGAACTGAAGCTATTTATACGCCGCCATATAATCCAGATTATCAAAGCAAATTATCTGATTTGAACTGGATTATGTGAGTCTACACTGCCATATAATTCAGTTCAAAGAAGATTTTATATGTTAGTGGAAGAGGGGCCTTAAGCAACTATTTTTTTTATTTTGTTCCATCACACCTTTATATGAGCAAAACCTTGAGTTTAAATGGGCAATCTACACAGATTAGCAGAAGTTTTTTTCTTCCTCAATCATTAGTGCATGTTGTCTGATTGGACTGAAGGACAGAGTTTACCATAACCCAGGGGTCTTCCAGACAGACCCTATATCCCAGGATCTGATCCCAGGTCTTCTGCTTTAAACTGGACTATAGGAGTCCGCACTGTCAGATAATCTGGGATAAAAAGAAAACCTGGGATTAGATCCTAGGATATAGGGTCTGTGTGGAAGGACCCCCTATTAGATGAAGCTTACACCATGAGTTTATTTCACATTAAAACATTCCCTGTGATATTTAGCATAGTAAAGGTAATAGTTTCCCCTTGACATTAAGTCTAGTTGTGTCCGACTCTGGGGGTTGGTGCTTCTCTCCATTTCTAAGATGAAGAGCCGGCATTGTCCATAGATACCTCCAAGGTCATGTGGCTGGCATGACTGTATAGAGTGCTGTTAACTTTCTGCCGGAGCGGTACCTATTGATCTACTCACATTTGCATGTTTTCAAACTGCTAGGTTGGCAGAAACTGGGGCTAACAGCGGGAGCTCGTCCCGCTCCCCGGATTCAAACTGCTGATCTTTCAGTTAGCAAGATCAGCTCCGTGGTTTAACCCACTGTGCCACTGAGGGCTGTGATATTTAGCATGCTAAACATTTAATAAAGCCGTTTTTTTTCTTTAAGTAAAAATGTGAAAATCTACACTCTCACTTATGTACACATATTCTCCTTTCTCCCTCTCTGTTTTTAAACAGGTGGCACTTTAGCAATAAAAACCATGGTAGGAAATAGTGTGACACAGCCAAGTGGAATAACAGGGAGTGGTGCCAACATCCTATTTATTTTAATAATAGTAGGTATCGTTGCATAAAATGGTAGGAAAGTTAACTACTGTGCATAATGAGCAGCTAATTTTAAATCTTGCACAACTCAATTATTTAACTTCTTCTAAACTAAGTACACATCTTGAAAACTGACATAAAACCTGCATTCATCATGTTCCTTCCAGGGTTATAATTATGAATTACAGCAGGTAACACATCACAGCATTTACTGCACCAACAAGCTTTTTCAAAAAGAGAGAGAGAGACTTGCCCCTGCATATAAGAGGAAAGCCAAACGTTTTTATTTCAGCCATATATTTGAACAATGAAAGTGACATTCTCAGACAGTTTGCCATACAAAGCTTAATTTCCAAAGCTTTGTGGATCATTTTATTTGGCGACTGGCTATACATCTATGTAGCACTTTCTTTTTTGTCCTCATACATTAAATTTGCTAAACATGCAATCCTGTCAGACCTTACTAAGCCCTTGTAACAATTGCCAGAGGACTAGCTGTGTGTTAACCTGTTCAAGAAAAGAATCTAATGCACCCTGAAGATTAAAAAAAAACCCTGATTTAGTTTATTGCAAGCCATTTTATTATATACATGAAGGTTAATCCTGTTAGATACAGCCATTGTATGTATGCACAGATGTGTATGTGTATATCGTGAATGTGGGAGGGATTGTAAACAATGAGGTCAAATGGATTTGACAGAGATGCAGCAATGGACACATAGTCTTGACTTGATAAACTGATTACAGTATGTAATGTGATTTTAAAATAAAAAGGGTACTTTTGTTCAATCCAAAGGTGAAACAACCTCTGGAGGAATTCAAGTCTCATATTGGGATCTGTGTTTGCGTATTGATTGATTGATTGCCTGGGTGTCCTTAGCTTCTTAATTTAAGTCATCTTTAAGTCAGATACATTACTTATAATGGTATCCCAATATTTCCTTTGTTAGATTTCTCTGCATATATTATTTTGTACAGAAATGAGCCTCTTCTGTGTTGAATGCATAACTGATATGGTATACATTCCTTTGGAAGACAAGCAGTGCCAGTGATTATAGTGGGCTTGCTCTAAGCCAGCGTTTCTCAATCTGGGGTTCGGGACCCCTGGGAGTGTTACGAGGAGGTGTCAGAGGAGTCGCCAAAGACCATCGGAAAACATATTTCTGTGGTCTTAGGAACCCCTTTTGCAGAGAATGCTGAAGATCTCTCCGCCTGTTTGGCCCAAGGTTCAAGGGGCTCTTTGATTATAGGTGAACTATAAATTCCAGCAACTACAACTCCCAAATGTCAAGGTCTATTTTCCCTAAACTCCACCAATGTTCACATTTGGGCATATTGAGTATTCGTGCCAATTTTGGTCCAGATCCATCATTGTTTGAATCCACAGTGTTCTCTGGATATAGGTGAACTACAACTCCAAAAATCAAGGTATATGCCCATCAAAACCTTCCAGTGGTTTCTGTTGGTCATGGAAGTTCTGTGTGCCAGGTTTGGTTCAATTCCATCATTGGTGGAGTTCAGAGTGCCCTTTGTTTGTAGGCAAACTATAAATCCTAGCAACTACAACTCCCAAATGACAAAATCAATCCCCCCAACCCCACCAATATTCAAATTTGGGCGTATCTGTGCCAAATTTGTGCCAGTAACTGAAAATACATCGTCCATATCAGATATTTACATTTGTAACAGTGGCAAAATTATAGTTATGAAGTAGCAACAAAAATAATTTTATGGTTGGGGGTCACCACAACATGAGGAACTGGACTAAGGAGTTGCGGCATTAGGAAGCTTGAGAACCACTGCTCTAAGCAATGAAGTCTCGATGCAACCATAAAACCCAAAATACGGTAGGAAATTATCATTTCTGCTCTGACTTTTGGTGCCTTTAGCAAAGTAAGAAGCTAAGGACATCTTTCTACAGAATAACCCTGGCTCTCTAGTTGCCTTTTTGTTTAAGATTTTCATGAGGAAGAGTTCTTATCTGCTTGAAAACTGGACATTCCCCGGAAGTAACATTTGTCCTGATTTCTGGCTCTTGGTGCCATTATAGCTGAGTGGATGTTTTCAAAGTAATCCCTGAGCACTTATCTTTGGCCTCCAGGTACTAGAGTGTTGCTGAGCAAGCAGGCAGTTAGTATATGTAAAACATATTCATTAGAAACGCAGCCCACAAATTAATTCTGACCTTATGATTTACAGTGGGAGCAGGGGAGGAGTGGGGCTTCAATCAATCTTAAAGCATTGCATGCCACAGACTTGTTGTAAATAACAAGATTTGAGCTAATATGTTTTACATGCACTTGGATTTGCTTCTGTTTAATGTCTCTTCCTGTCCTCAGGCCCAAATGCACCTCAGTATAAAGAGAATAACAGCCATGTCACTTTCCATTGCCCGAAAGAACTGTATCCAAGGCTTAAAGCCTCTTTCCTTCTCATTTCATTTCAGCAATATTTGAATTCTGGAACGAATACATTTGTTGTGGAAATGGGTTGATTTTTTTATTGATTGTGTAATATTTTATCAATTGTTTTTTTTAATGTTTACAGTTTTGACAGTAAACATTTTTGTTTTTGTTGTTTTAAGCTCTCACTTGGGTGGCTTATGCAGAGCTTTGGGAACAAGAATCTTACATAAAATGTTTTGACAGACCGGATGGATGGCAGCCCCTAAAGAGACAAATAATTACTGTCAGTCTTCATAATTATATTTATATGTTGAGATCTGAAACAGTGTTAATTCTTCCAGTTTTGAAGAACATTAGGCGATTGTTCAACTTTTTATGCAGACTTAATTCTTTTAAGGATGGATTGGCATATGTGATGTTGAAGCTTCTTTCAATTGCGTGTGGCATATTCTACACACATGCACACACCCAAATGGTGTTCCGGTTTAGAAGTAATTCTGCGTATTTGAAGTTGGGTCCACAGATAGTTGTTAATTTATGCTTTGCTTTTATTTGGACAGTGCAGAGAAATGTCTTGCTATATTCCCTGTATGCCTTGGATGTTGTGGCATGCTACTTTGGTATTTATATTTTATGGCTTCAGTATTATCAAATGTGATGGCAAAGGCTTCTTTTTGTGACAGAAAAAATGAGAAATAGTTGAGACGGTTCTTGCCAGATTGAAAACTGGAGAGGACTTTTATACCTTTCACGCAGGGGTAGACAACTCTGGGAATCTGGGGGCCACATTACCCACCCAGGATACCTTGGAAGGCTACACCTCCCACCTCACCCCCTCTGGAAAAACTATTGTGTCCTGAAATGACCATTTTGATCTTTGAGGGTTCATATATCACCCTCAGGCCACATTTTGCCCTGCTTTAGTGGTTGTGTAGAAGAGAGAGTTTCAACAGTTCTTGCTTGTCAATTTGGTAACAAACAACACTTGTTGAGATTTCCTCTTCTAGCCAGCCATTTAAGGTACAGGATCTTTCTTGCAAAGAAGGCGGCACACACCTTCTACCAGGCCGCCAGAAAGTTATGAAGCCATTTTAACAGTATGGAAGGATATACAGAAACTCAGTAACATTACTTTTTCGAACTATATCTCACAGAATCTCTTCGTTAATGAGCTATTGATCATGTTGTCTGATGGATTTTGAAAGCCTTAAAAAGCATTTCCAGGCTCTGGGAGAAACAGCTTGCCTAGGAAAGTGACATGAAACCCAC
The DNA here is from genome assembly GCF_035594765.1 of Anolis carolinensis. NCBI lineage: Eukaryota > Metazoa > Chordata > Lepidosauria > Squamata > Anolidae > Anolis > Anolis carolinensis. The sequence goes on along the minus strand of NC_085845.1, from coordinate 23,777,614 downwards.
CTTGGATGCCCATATCCTAGGTTTGCTGCCAGCTGTACTATTGGTTTCACTGCCTAATGGTAAGGCTCAACCTGCCTCTTCCTGTTGGTCTAGATGTAATTAGATGTCAGGAATCAGGGTCAAATACATTGGGTTCCCTATTTGAAACAGTGCATGGTATCAATAATTCAGGCACTGCATTGAGAGATGTATGGCACCTTTTATTTGGCCAGCTTCTCGGATGATGAGTTCACAAATATTTTTCCCAAGCAAAATGTTACTCCCAAATGTACATAAGTGCAGCCATCTGTATCTCTGTAGGTATATCACATTTTAAGTAAAAGCTCATTGTATTTTACTTATTGAAAGTGGAAAATTACAATTGTGAGCAAATACTTTGATATTCAACATTTTGTATGTACAGTATTATCTCGTATCTGCAGTTTATTTAAGTTTGTATGAGAACAAGATATTTTCTCAGACATTTTCAAGGTCCTCCAGCACAACTGTATGGTATTCTTGGACCGTCTGTCATTTCAATAGTATTAGCTTTTAACCATGGTTTTGGGGGACTGTGTCCCCCATAAATGCAGAGGTCGAACTATGTATAACTTCTGTATTTGGATCACAGTCCAATATTGAATCTTAGGAAGTAGATGTATTGTGTATGTCAGTGGATATATTGGTCTGAAACTTTTTGTGTTTTTAAAGGACAATTATTTCCTACATTTGGATACAGTTCTAGCGGAATTTGAAGGAACATTTATTGACATCAGAAAAGTCATGGTCAGAGACACAAGAAAGTTACAGTGGAATTTGTCAGTATGGATATAGATCCCTATTGTGTCTTGTCTTAGTATTTCTACATATGCATTGTTTTCTGCTCCCTCCCCCCAGCCCGAAACAGCATTTTAAAAAATTGTCTGTTCTTTTGAAGACAAGCACAATTTCTCCCTGTCATCATGCCTCATTAGATCTGAATGATTATGGCATTTATGTCAGGTTGGGGCAATTTTTGCACATACAGGTGTTACCTAGTATTTGCATGCATGGGAGCGACATAATGTATGAGCTGACAATTGTCATGTAGCATGGTAGCTATATATCATCCCAAGAGAAAGACAGTCATGGATAGGTAAGATTCAAACACATCCAAAGTCTATCTAGGAAAACCAGCCTTTCTGGGATAAATTTTGAGCTTCAGTTAGCTTTGGAATCGGTCAGGTAAGGAAGCAAAATGGAGCCAAGTAGGAAGCACAGGCAAAGCCCGGCCAATCAATGGATTCTACAAGTATGATATGTTGCTCAGATTGAGACTTAGACAGGAAGTGGAATTAATATAATGAAGTACTAGTTAAAATCATGGTCCATGGACCAGTGCTAGTCCTCCTAGTTCCTGGAAAATTTCCAGGAAAGTAGGTGGGGTGCCACTACCGACACTACCAACAATTTCAATTAGTGGGCATCAAGATGGCATTGGTCCTTGGCTCATTAGAATCACACTTTCTATGTTTGAGATGCATTGATAAAAGGGACAAAGTCGAACTAGGACTAACCCAAAAACGTAAAAGGGTTTGGCAAGGCAAACATCTGTTGTGTCTGCTGGGCACAATAGGCAAATAGTTGTGGAAGATTGATAGTAGTTGGCAAACTAAGGCTCATATCCAACTCACAGACAGAGCACATGTTCAAAGCTTCCTGATGTTTTGAAAATGGGCAATAGAATTGTCATTTCTGATCACCATTTGCAGCATCTCGGAAATGTGTGTGTATGCGCAAATGCGGGGGGAGGCGGGTTGTTAGCAGGTAAAACTTAACCTAAAAGGGAAATAAAATGACTTTAAGAGCTAACTACCCTAAAGCAGGGGTCCTCAAACTTTTTAAACAGAGGCCAGTTCATGGTGCTGCAGATTGTTGGGGGTCCTGACTATAGTTTGAAAAGAAAATGAATGAATCCCTATGCATACTTCATATATCTCATTTGTACTGCAAAAAACAAACAAACATGAAAAAACAATACAATATTTAAAATGAAGAACAATTTTAACCAATATAATCTTACCCGTGTTTTAATGAGAAGTGTGGGCTTGCTTTTAGCCAAGTTAATTAAGATTGTTGTTGTGTTCCTTCAGGTCATTTCAGATTTAGGGTGACCCTAAGTCTAAAATTTAGGGTGGGGGGGCAGGCAAATAACCTTGGAGGGGAGTATCCAGCCTGTGGGACTTAGTTGGGGGACCCTTGCCCTAAAGGTACCAAATTCTGCCTGACCTTGGAAGCTAACTAGAATCAGCTCTCATTAGTACTTTGATGGGAGACCACCAATGAATACCTGGTGTTGTAGGCTATATTTCAAAGGAAGGAATTGGCAAATCATCTCTTGAATATTTTTTGCCTAAGAAAAACCTATGAAATTCAAGTCAGCAGATGACTTGAAGGTACATTAATGAATAAAATATATGCTGAACTTTTGTTAAAAGCAAAGGAGCACCAGTGAGAAGAAGCTAAGCAAGTATTGTGGTTTTCTTACTTCCAAAAGTAAGCTAGAGATGGTGGCTAGATGTTCAAAATCTAACCCAGCATTACATCAGGACAAAATGAGAAAAGAACTTTTAGCACTGTTTTGGACAATGACATGCTGACTGTGGATGGTGTGAGTTACAGTCCACCATCTGTGGAAGGTGCCAGATAGAAGGAGGTTGTGATAGCATTTCTTCCCATTGCCCTTGGGCAAAGTTCTCTCTTTTCTCTCTCTCATGATGAAGTCAGTATGAAGAAAAAGGAGGACAATTTTCACACCTTCTATACTCTCCTCACCCCAGGGGTGAGTTTCTAGCGTGGGCATATCAGTACAAAGTGGCATCTATCCATGTCACATTAATCTTCACCATCTCTGCTTCAGTATGCCCCCTGCCTGTCTCTGAAATTGGCTAAGGCAGGCTAATGGACTCTTATGCTAATTACAGGCCAACTATTATCATTCTTCAAGTACCAGCTTTGTCCACCCACTAGTTGATTAGCAAGGATTAATTTTATGTTTTGAACAGCACAAGGCATACTGCTTGCTTTTAACAAGGTTTGTCTGGAATATAGAATCAGAGGATGCTTATATTGTGTTCAAAACTCATTTCTTGGTAGGGGTGGATATTTGGGATGATGCATTCAAGCTGTTTAAAGAAGTGGAAATGAAGGTCACCAGCTTTATTAAATGTATTGGTGTGTTTCTCTCCATTTATAAATGTGGCAGCAATCTATTGTCAGTCATAAGTCCCTCTAGTACAGCACTTATGCAAGATATCCAAAATACAACTTCGGATCAGTCCTTGACCTCTTCTTCCAAACATAGAACAGAATGGAACAGCAGATTAATATATGAGTCCTTAGTAGGGGCAGCTCTATCATTAGATGGAGTCAGGGAGCAGAGGCTGTGAGACAGCAGTGGCAGCCTTGTGAACTTTCTTGAATATATTGGCTGTTCCCTCTATTAGAAGATGGAGTAGCATATGCCATACAACTTGGCCTGGACCCCTTCATTAGTTTGCCTGCGATGTGGAAGACAATGACCTCACAAAAAGTTGAGGTAAGTTTGAGTTGCTCTTGATGTGGTTTCAGTTCAGGAAAGGTTGGTCATCTTGTCTTTTATATCAGGCAACGAAATATCTTGAACTAGCCTTGAACCTTCAAATACAGTATTCCTATGGAAGGGGAAATGTGACTGGTAGCAAAGATGTATTTCTCTGTGACTCAGATTAATAGCAGTGCTTTAGCACATAGCAGAGAGAATATAATACCATTGTACTGATTTCTTTCTCTGTTTCAGTAGAGAAAGTTTGGAGTGACATTGAGGTTGACTGGGCCATATGAGCAGAGAGGTCAGCTGCCATTTAGCTTCTCTTCCTTCCCCCAGGAACAGTTTCTTGGCAAACAATAAATTATAAGATTTTAAAAGATTTTAAGTATATGTGTTAGATTGCATCCTCTCTTATTCCTTTGATATGAGATCTTTTAGATTGTAACTCAGTGGACAAGGATTATTTTATTTTCAGTTAGTGCATAGAAAATTGAACATTAGAAGGAATGTCTTGATAGCACTGGAACCAACTGCCTAGAGAAGTGATGGGGATCTTCACTGGATGTCTTTAAAAAGAGACTGAATAGATTCAAATCTACATAACATACAACCTGTGGGTTGAATGAGGCCCCTCAGAGGATTTGGGACAGTCTGAAGATGTTGCCCTCCTAAAAGACATGTTGTATAACCCTCACAGTAGACCAAAATGGGAGGCGAAGGTTCAGTCCAGGGGAAAGGGAGAGGGGGGACAGGGCGAAATGGTGGTCTAGTGAGATGTTAGAGCCAATCAAGATTGAGCATAGTGGGAGGTAGAGGGAGAGTGGACAAAAAAGCTTAGCCTATCTTAATATTGGGAAAGGGGTGTAGTGAACTAGTGGCTATGTGATGAGTTGTAGCCAATCAAGATTAAATGTGGAGGTAGGGAGAGGAAGAGTCGTAGAAGATGTTTAGTCTCTTTTAATATTGGCCCCTTACTACTGCCGAGTTGTGCAGGCCTGCTATAGCTGGAGACTCTACAAGGGTTTGAGTCCATGAGGCCCCTTCCAACTCTATGATTTTGGGGACTTCAGGAAAAAATAAATTATAATTATAAAGTAACAATTTGTCTAATTCTTTACAAGGCATGCCCTTTTACAATGCCACTTCTATAAGGATATTTGATCTGCTTTTATTACTTCCATTGTACAGAAGATCCCTAGCAGAAATGAAGAATATTATCTAAAACATATAGAGCAGTGGTTCTCAACCTGTGGGTTCCTAGGTGTTTGGCCTACAACTCCCAGAAATCCCAGCCAGTTTACCAGCTGTTAGGATTTCTGAGAGTTGAAGGCCAAAACATCTGGGGACCCATAGGTTGAGAACCACTGTTACAGAGGATAGGGATCCATACCACCCAATTCTTGGGTGGTATGCTAAGGAGATGTCAGATGCTGTGGTTGTTGGTGTCCACTGCCATGGTTAATCTAAATATTGATGTGGTAGATGTGGTCAGAATTGGGCTCTCCAGGTGCTTTTCAGGAGTGTGAGGCAGTGGCAGCTGGGAGCTTCTATGTGAGTGGGGCCATGAGCCAGCTCCAGGTTTTAGTACAAGCTGTAAAGGAACTATCAAAGGTCCTGGAGCAAAAAAGCATCTTGCTTAGCTCCTTTAAAGTTTGGGATAAAACTCATAGCAGATTCACTGCCTCTTTTACATAGAAGCCACTGGGCTCAGGTCCAGTCTATGTTTGTGATCGAATCTCCTACTACAAGCCTGCACGAACTCTGCGATCCATCGGGGAGGCCCTATTCTCACTCCCACCAGATTGGTGGGGACAAGAGAGAAGGCCTTTTTGGTCAGCCCCCCCCCCCCCCCCCCGGCTCTGGAACTCTCTCCTGAGAGAAATCAGATTAGCCTCTACATTGATGTCTTTAGAAAACTTTGAAAACTTGGTTTTTAAAAGGCACCTTCAACTGAGGTGAACAGTTGATTGAATCCCCACTTGTTCCTACAGCCTAGTCTTCTGCGCCTTATCACGGACGGTTGTGATTAGTTCTCCTAATCCATTGCACAATTATAATTTTCCCTCTTCTCCAAGACCATGGACTGAAGTGATATCTCCTCTTTTTAATGACCATGTTTTTACTCTGTTGAAGCTGTCTTGTAGAGTTGATATATATTAATCTGCTGTAATTGTTATATATTTTATATTGTTGTATTTTATATTGTGTATTTTATACTGCTGTGTTTTATTGTATGTTGTTGGGCTTGGCCCCATGTGAACCGCCCCGAGTCCCCTCGGGGAGATGGGACGGGATATAAAAATAAAGTTGTTGTTGTTGTTGTTGTTGTTATTATTATTATTATTCCACCAGTATCCAGGAAGGCTATGGACCGTAGTATCTGTCCTCCTAAGTGCATCAGCCCAACGTTCAGCATAAGTAATTCTTTCCCTTTGGTTTTGATAGTAGGAATTTTTTAGGGGAAAACACAGACACAAAATCAGCAAAATCTGAATTCTGCCATTCTCCCTACCCTAGTGGCCTATCTTCCAATGAGAAAACTGTCTGCTTCTGATCTCCCTATACCCCGCTGCATAGGACTGTTTTGCATATTAGCATAGCTTTCACCAAAGAACTCTGGGAATTGTAGTTTAGCATGACTCTGAAAAAGTCTCCACTGGATACTCTTGTGGTAGTAGTTTCTATGTCTTTTGGTTGGTAATTCAACTATGGGCTTCAGTCTGGATTTTGAAAATAGCACCCAAGGCGCTGAACCTATTTGGGGGAGTAGGTTTTGGGATTTGGAGATTTTCTTTAAAATTAGGAATAAAAGCTGCAGCGTATCCACAGGCACGAGGAAGCTACCAACCACAATTAACTGGTGTTTCCTAATTAGCCCACTACAAACACCACCAACAAAATTTACATTTCTTGGAATACAGTTGTAAAGGGGAAGAGCTATTTAAGCCTATGTTGCCTTTCTCTGTTTTTGGATATCTGGTAATGCAATCCCTTCATAAATATAGGGTTCACTTCCAGTTTTTTTTCCTTTGGGATATGTGATTAATCAAACAACATCAATAATAATTAACACTAGATAGGATCAATATTGCTCATTTTCTATTATGACCCTCTTTTAAAAATGAAATTGAGTGTGAAATTTTTCAGTTATGCCAATGTATTTGTTTCCCTTCTGCAGCAAAGTGCATTCATAATGAGTTTAATTAAGTGGAAATGGATGTTAGCCTATAATGTTACAAAAGGTTGCTATGCGCAGATAAATCATAATTAAATGTATTTAGGGTAATAGTAGGAGTCATTTACAGTTAGGTTGCTTCCAACAAACGTTAATTGTTGCTTTAAATGACAAGTACTCCCAATTAAAAGGCAAACAAATCTAAACCCCACTTTTCCTAACCACCAGAGCATTTACTTTTTGAAGGAACAGTGTGCACTTTGTTCACTAGGAGCTATTCAAAAGAAGGGGAAATACTAGGCGGCAACTTGCCTGAGGTGTAGCTTGAACAGACTGGCTTCCAGTGTTAGAAGGTGACTGCTTGCTATGTGAAAGCTATTTTATGAGAGCTTGCTACTAAAGCATTGGCATGTGGATTATCTTGGGAAGTTTCCCACCCCTAGACTTTCAACAGAGAAAAAAGAGATAAGAACTAACTAGATAAAAATAAATAAATAAAGATAGAAATTGTGTTGTCGAAGATTTTCATGGCTGGGATCGCTGAGTTGCTGTGAGTTTTTCGGGCTGTATGGCTATGTTCCAGCAGCATTCTCTCCTGATGTTTTGCATGCATCTGTGGCTGGCATCTTCAGAGGTTGTAACTTTATTTTTTAATTAGAATAATTTAATTAATGTTATAGTACAAGTCAAGAACATCCTAAAAGGAGAATGGTTAGATAATGGGTGGTATGAAGATCTGGTGAGTATATTTTCTTAAAAAGAACATAAAATTGGAGCAGTTATTCTTACTCTCAAATTTCAAAACTTAATGGGGGGGGGGCTGTGCATCTCTAAATCAAAGTAATAAAGGTTGTTTGATGTGGGCATATTTCCACAGAGAAACTATTTCATTCTTGCAGGTTAGAAAAAGTAGCAGATTGCACCCATTCCAGGATGTGTTTTCTTTTGAAGAGAATCCCACAGAAACCACTGCTGGCTGTGTATCTGACTGATACAAAGCTAGATAGTTAGCAAATGATATATATGTTGCGTCAGATATAATTGCTTCCAGCCTCTGAATCACAAAGCTCTTCCAGAAAAACAATAGCATAGCCAGTGGCATCCAGGAGAATCAACAGGGTTCCATTTGTCTGTCTATTTTCTGATATGAGTAATCAGTCAGCACAAGCCAAGCTGTTTTAATGTTTAGAAAAATCCTGAAGCAAAACTGAAATGGATCTACACGATTAGCTTCTTCCAAGGATATCTGAATCTGCCTGATCCTTTCAAGCACTTTGCCACAAAAAGGATAAATGTTATCCTGGGGGAAATGTGGGATATGAATTCAAGAAGTGAATGATTGACACTGGGTGGTAATAGTCACAAATGTCTTTGAAAGAGAGTGAATCTCTTTCAAAGCAGCCGACTTCATCTGCTCCTGTAAGGAAACATTGCAACTCCCTGTACCCATCCAGTTCATTGGATCCCTCGCTACAAGCTCCTACCAGCCACAGGGAGAATGGACTACGATTATGATTGAAAGCTTGCACTGAGGGACATGTCATCAAGTTCCCCCATGATGGGGCTATGATACATCTGCCCAGTCCCAACCTGCAAGACTCACTTCCTCCTGTGTTGTTTTCCAAAGCCATATGTAGTGTCCAGTGGAGGCTGGAGGAAGCATCTGACTATGTTCTCATAGCCAGATGCATAAGGGCAGCATTATCTTCTAGGACCTCCAAGGACATTTCAGAGGATGTTTACATCATTTTGTATCTGGGTACAGGAGATTCCTCCCAGACCTCCCTGAGCTCCATTAGTCGCTGGAAGTAGAGAGGGAAACAATTAAATCATGGGATTTTGTCATTCCATGAAGTAGACAATGCAGTCTACTACAATGATATCCCTCCCAAAACACATAAGTAGCCATAAGTTGGATTTATGATTCAATAATGTCACATCTGCAGCATTAGGCTACAACAATTTAACATCATTTCAAATAATCTTACTGAGTGAAATCCCCACTCACCCCTGAAAACTCACTGGATGAGTTTTTATATAAGTCACATCTTCTGAGCCTCAGAGGAAGGCATGCGCAAATCCCCTCTGAACAAATCTTGCCAAGAAAACCCTGTAAATAGTTTCACTTAAGTGTTGCCATAAGTCAGAAATAACCTGAAGGTACGCTACAACAATGTACATGATGACTTACCAAATTCCCAGTAATTTAACGGATATATTCTAGTTGGGTCTAACAATTGGATTTATGAATATTCAGATGCCAATGTATGCTACCTTTTTTGTAAACACTAGAATTGCATTCCATTTTAATACTAGTCACTTGTCCTATTGATTATTACTTTCTCTGAATGCTTTGGGAATTGCAATGTTATTGTTTTCTCAGATCAATTTAAATTTGGACTATAATGTTCTTGCAATCCATTTTCAGACAAGCAGGACTGATTTCTTTTGTAGAATGCTCAGAATCGCAGAGCTTTGAAAACTAGAAATTTGTACATAAGTAGGAAGTGGGAAATGTTCATAAAAATTCATAATGTCCATAAAATGTTCATTAAAATTGTCATATGGAGGAGGAAATGTTCATAAAAATACTCCCCATCAAGTTTGCATGCCAAAGTTTGAATGTTTTCCAGCATTCACAGCGTTATTAGATGAAGGCTGCTGTTGCATTAATTCCAAACAAAACAGTATTTGTGAGTACAGTACATGAATAGCAAATTGCAACCTTAGATGTTTATAACAAGAAACAAGTTGCAATCATATTGTATTTCACAAAGTGTTTTACTTTACTAATAGATCTAGATAAAGAGGGTTTTTTGTTTGTTTGTTTGTTTGTTTGTTTGCAAAATGTGATTCCCATTTTTTCTGGTTTACTGCTAAAGGTAACATTTTCTTACTTTAGCTTTGGGGCAAATATTTCCATAATATGTTAGAACAATATTGGACAGATTAGTTAGTTTGCAGACAAAGGGACTGGTATGAGCAAATAGACTGCGCTTTGGTTCAGATGAGACATAAACACTGTTTATGGATTTTTGGTCTGTCCAGAGGAGTTGAAATTCCCATATTCTAGTATTTATTTCTCCTTGCAAAGCAAGGGTGGGCAACATATGCCCCCTTGCCCAGTAGCAATGATTGCAGTAGTTCCTGACACTATTGCTATTGCTGCGATGCTGAGATTTGGTAGTGTAAGGCAGCAGGAGCAAAAAAAGGTGCTGTTTTCACTTCTAAATGAAGCATTTCCAGATTAACTCAAAGTGCGGATAGAGCACAAACTTTACTTGGGTGAATTAGTTCTCAAAATCTCTAGGAAGTGCTCCAGAGCAACACATATACCTCTTCCATGCCAAGGTAAAAAAATGGCATTTCTTATTATAGATCTAGGAAATGGCACTTCCAAATATAACAATAGCAGAGTGCAGCCTCCAATGAGTTGGTCATAGAAGTATATCCATTCAGTCCCTGGAAGTTGACCTTTCCTTCCCTAACATTTGGTGCTCTTGGCCAAATCCCAGACCAGCTGTATGGCTGCTCCCTTTCTCCATTGTCTGGTCCCCAACTTCCATTTTCTTTAACCTCTCATTTAGAGTAGCAAAATATATTAGAGTAGGAAAATACATTACAATTGACCCTATGTATCCATGGATTTTGTATCCAAGAACTCAAACATCCATGGTTAGAAAATATTTTTAGAAATCCAAAAAACAAACTTTGATTTTATATAAGGGACAGCATTTACTATGCTATTGTATATATCAATGGGGAGGCTTCCTGGAACCAATACCCAGCAGAGGATTCCTGGAAGCAAAACATGTAGGAGAACCCACGTTTGGGAATCACTGTATTTTGTAGTTACATCCATTTTTTTTGTGGAGTTCCATAATCAATTTCTCTGTGTCTATGAAGCGTGTTCTGTCTCCTCTCATGTTTTATGTCAGCTTAGATAAGGGCTAAGAATGATCTAACCAACCCTCCAAATATTAGTCAAAACCCAGAACCCATGCCCAACATAATCAAATGTTAAGGAATGATGGGAGTTGTGGTTCAGTGACTGGAGGACAGCATGATTTGCCACCTGATTTCAGTTGTGTCCGCACTGCAGAATTATAGTAGTTTGACACTACATTGTCTCCCATGTCTTATGCTATGGAATTCTGAGATGTGTATTTTTGTGAGATATTTACCCTTCTCTGTCAGGAAGCTCAGGGGTCACAGCAAATGACAAATCATGGGATTCCAGAGGATGAATCCATGACAGTTAAAGTGGTTTCAAATGGCTATAATTCTGCAGTGTGGGTGGTCTCTTAGAGATTATGCCCTAAATCCAATTACTAGTTTCAACTAGAATATACCCATTAACAAACAGGGTTTAAGTAAATGTTAATTTTCCATTCAGCTTTGAGAAGTTCAGAGTAATATGCACATAGTCTGTAGGTAGACTATTATACAGCCAGAACTACTTTGATTCCACAGTATAAATGTGTCCCATTCTTCTGGCTGACATTATCTGACACTAGTTGACTTCAGTCCTATCTAATTAAAAGGTCAGAGAATAGTTCTGTTACCCAAAAACTGCCATGATGTGATGTGAATACTTTAGGTATTGTGGAGGAGTTACTTAAAGCTATCCTTTAGCACAAACTGATTTTACACTTCTGAAGCAAATACACAAGGCAAAGTTCGGTTTTTGACCTAGATGGGGATGCCCCATCCTTTCCACTCCACAGGATTTTCCTTTTTCTATGGCCATTTCGTGACCAGTAAAGGGAGAAGGTATGTGAGGAGCAGCTGTCTAATATTATTCTCTCTGACTTCCAAAGTTCCTGGAGAATGCCTCAATCGTTTTATGGACACTTCCATTCTGTTTCACTTGCTTATTCCACCATGAGGAGAAGTGTGGGTCCTGAGGAGCCTCTGGGTCCCCCCCTACAATAGCCCAACGATGATGCCAAGTGGCAGCTGTTCTTCTGAAGTGAGATCATCTTTGAATTGTATAGTACAGTCCTCCAATCCAAACCAAATGCAGAAAATACAGAAAGCATACATTAATGGGAAAATGACTTTTAAAATGCATTGAGAATAATATGTATGTTACAATTGGGGAAAATGTAGTATGTACATATTTATTTAAGTTAAACAAGCAAACAAAACCCTCAATATTTCTGATGAACCAAAGTGAAATGTGGAAAAAAAACCCTGAAAGCTCAGGAGATAAAAAGTGAGATGTGGAGAGAAGCTGAAAGGTACAGGTTTGTCCATCTCTAGATGTGAGTACTAGGACATCCAGTGAATTGATCTAACTATATGTACAAACCCCTCATCTGTAGGTGCTGGGAGAACTGTTTGTGACCAAGTTACTTGTTCATTTTTTGACTGAGTGCCTCATTAGTTGCAAAATTCTCCCAGTGGTGTGGAGAAATTGTGGCGGTAGGCAGCGTGGAACAAAGGAAGAAAACAAGGGGCACCCCCCCCCCCATGTTAATGAAGATTTATTCCATTGTGACATTTGATCAGATCTACTGAGTGAATTCCAAGATTTCATTAGTTAAAGACAGAGAGGCGTCTGTCTGATTAAAAAGTGGGAAAACAGTAGGGAACTCCCATAAATTACAGCAGCTCAATTAACTGCAGACAGTTTAGTGAGTGTTTATTACTGGCACAAATGAAGATTTTTTCCAATTAGACTAAAAGGTTTTGAAAACAACCATTCTAGTGCTCAGTGATTTAGACCCTTGGCTAGAATAATGCATTGTGAGAAGCAGCATTGATTAAAAGCAAACTGAGAAGTTATTGGCATTGCATTGTTGTTCAGCAATGCCCCCACCCGTGGCTGCTGAGGTATCTCACATGATCAATGTGTGGACTTGGCTAATTTTATCCTTGGCCTGAAGATTTATATGAATGTAAAGGGCAGCTAAATCACTGTGGAAAATACCAACATGATTTATTTGGGGTAATCATCAAGGAAGTGGAGCTGCATACATCATTGGCAATGGATCCCTACCACGCTGAACCCTTCAGGATGGCATTTCTGTCCTAGAGTTGAGATTGGGGAAAAAAATTAAATCAGACAGAGACTTCATTTCATATGTTCGTAGTGAAAAGCCCTCACAAAAGGCTTTAACTCAAGTCAAAGTGGGAGTTTATGGAGTGCTTCTGAAGCAGGCAGTGACTATGATCCTACATCACAGTCTGTTTTTTAACGTTATGAATCTATAGCTTTATCCATAGCAGAAACACAATGAAATCCAATTACTGCTGTGAATGGAATTTATATTTTACTAGCTGTGCCCGGCCACGCGTTGCTGTGGCTTATGGGAATCATTTGTTGGCCAGGTGGAATAGCAGTGAATAGCCTTGCAGCCTCAAAAGCCTGACCGTTTTCTTCTTATAGGAATCCTTGTTTGGTGAGCTGGAATACAATGGAATAAGCTTGCTGCTTGTAAGGCTGGGTACTTGCATTCTAGGGGAATGGTTTTTTTGGGCTGTTAGAATGGCAATGAATAGCCTGGCTGCTTCAAAGCCTGGCTGCTTGCTACCTAGGGGAATCTTTGGTTGGTCAGCTTCAATAGTACAGAGTAGTATCACTGCTTCAAAGCCTGGCCACCTTCTACCAAGGTTAATCCTTTGTTGGTCTGGTTGAATTGCCCTGAATAGCCTTACAGCTTCAATGCCTGGCTGTGTTATACCTAGGGGAATCCTTGTTTGGCAAGCTGGAGTAGCAGCTACAATCAAAGAGCCTCTTTGAAGCCTGGCTACTTCCTTTGTTTGGCCAGCTTGAATGGCACTGAATAGTCTTGCAGCTTAAAAGCCTGGCCGCTTTCTTCATAGGGCATTCTTGCTAGGCCAGGTTGAATGGGACAGAGTAGCCTTGTGGCTTCAAAGCCTGGGGATTTTCCACCTAAGGGAAATCTTGGTTGGCCAGGCTGAATAGCACTGAATAGCCTTGCTGCTTGCAAGCCTGGCCACTTTCTACCTTGCAGAATTCTTGGTTGGCCAGGTTGAATAGCAATTAATAGTCTTGGTGCATCAGGTATGAATGCTGCAATTACCCACCTTGATTAGCATTTAATGGCCTTGCAACTTCAAAGCCTGGCTGCTTCCTGCCTGGGGGAATTCTTTGTTGAGAGGTGTCAGCTGGCCCTGGTTGTTTCCTTTCTGGAATTCCCCTGTTTTGTGGGTGTTGCTCTTTGTTTACTGTCCTGATTTTAGAGATTATATTGTCCTGTTTTATTATACAACAGTAATTTTTATATACAGTATTACAGTAGAGTCTCACTTATCCAAGCCTCTGGATAATCCAAGCCATTTTTATAGTCAATGTTTTCACTATATCGTGATATTTTGGTGCTAAATTCGTAAATACAGTAATTACAACATAACATTACTGCGTATCGAACTACCTTTTCTGTCAAATTTGTTGTAAAACATGATGTTTTGGTGCTTAATTTGTAAAATCATAACCTAATTTGATGTTTAATAGGCTTTTCCTTAATCCCTCCTTATTATCCAAGATATTCGCTTATCCAAGCTTCTGCCGGCCCGTTTAGCTTGGATAAGTGAGACTCTACTGTATATTTATAATCTTATATTATTTGCTTTTAACTGGATTATATGAGGCCCCTTCTTAAACAACTGTTCAGTCCATACTGAACTGGATTATATGTCAGTGTGAACTCAAGATAACCCAGTTCATAGCAAAAACTGTGGATTATATCTGCCTTGGCATTCTGGGTTATATAGCTGTGTGGAAGGGCCTTGAGTCTACACTGTCATATCATCAAGTTCAAATCAGATAATCTGTATTTTATCAGTTATGTGGAAGAGGCTTAAGTGAGGCCTAACTCTGTCAGTTGCCATTGTGGCTGAGTGGGTTGCTAGGAGACAATGGGGCGGGGCTAAAGCGGGTGGGGCCTAGCCTTCTGATCGGCAGCCAGGGAGAAAATGGCTTTTCCACATCTTCTAATTTGGACTTTATTTTTCTAGGTTTTGTTGTTTGAAAGACATAGATTGGATGACTATGTTTATGTGGCCAAATTTGGTGTGATTTGGTTCAGTGGTTTTGTTGTTTACTCCATAGTAAAACTGCACATTGCATTTTTATATGTTCCCTCCTTTTTGGGGAGGCAGCAAGCAACGTGGTCATGGGGTGATACCTAGTTTCAACTATGAAGCATATCAGGTTGCTCCCCTCTCTTTGTTATTCCTCAGGCACAATTCGCATAAATAGGCATAAGACAATAAATTGGCTCTTGTTTAAACCAAGGTCCTTGTGTCAGGTCTCATTATTTTGTGATTATCTTCAGTTCTACTAGCAGTGTGCTAGGGAATTCACAAGTCAGAGCTCCCCATGCCAAAATCAGAACTCAAAAAAGGGATTTTCTAAGCACAACATCCTCAACCCCCCAGCTTTTTTTCTGATCAGAAGCCTATTTTGTAATGTGCCAAACTTTGCTTAGCTCTTCTTTCACTGTTTGTTCTGTGCTGATAGTAGTGCTGGGTCCCAGAACTTTTTAATTTCTCTTGAAGCCCCAGCTGAGGGATGGGAAGGAAGCCTATTGCTGACACAAAGGCATTCTTCCACTGTTGCTCCTTGATATACCTTTCTTGGTAATCTAAATGTGGTAATAAATCACATTTCCTTTTTGGTGTGTGTCTTGATGTCAGTGCACAGCACACTGGAGCTTTATTATTTTATTTCAATAAAAAGCCTTGCGAATATGTGCCAGGCAGCTTATCTGATTGTTTGTTCTGCTCAGCTAAGCAAACTAAGCAAGTATGGTTTCAGTTCAATAATTTGCTGAATTCCGTTTGGGTTTTCTTATCAAAAGGGTTCCTCTTCCATTGTTTCTTTATGTTCTGCTCTTTGCTTTTCTCTCTCTCCTCTCTTTGGTTATTGGCTTTCTGGTTTGTTAAAACAAGCTAAGTTAAAGCATTGAATTAAACTTTGTGAACGTAGGGTTACATCAGGTAACTGCACATACCGTAGCCATTAACAGACCTGCTGGGAGGCACTTGTCTCTTCAAATTCACAACATTAGAAAGATTCTTTATCCTTTCCCCATGCCATAATTTGTCTAGCTGTAGTGAGCCAGCTGCTAACTAAATTTGTCTGCACCTTACACACATATACCAGCTTGATAACATTTTGACTGCAGTGGCTCTGTCCTATGGGTTCCTGGGATTCTCAAATTATCTGCTGGAGAGCTCTTACGTATTTCCCAGAGCAACAGCATTATAGCAGTCTAGTGAGGATTATAATGTCCCACCAAACTATGATATCCAGGATTTTATAGTCATGGGCTCTAACAGTAGGCCCTCCGTATCCACAGATTCTGTACCCATGGATTCAATCATCTACAACAGAAGTCCTCAAACAGTTCATGGTCCCTCAGACTGTTGGGGTGTCCAGACTGTAGTTTTAAAAAAATGAACGAATTTAAACCAACCTAATCAGTATCTCAGTGTTTCCAATGTTTTTAATTTTCAATTTACATATTCATAAAAACAATGAAACAAATCTATATACATGCATTTGGCTGATGATTAGGATTGTTGCTGTTGTCTGCTTTCAAGTCGTTTCAGACTTAGGATGACCCCAAGTCTAAAGTTTAGGGCAGAGGCCGGGTAAGTCTCCTTGGAGGGCTTGCAAGCCTTAATTTGGGAACCCCTGATCTATATCTTGAAAATACCCCCCCCCCCATTAGAAAAGGAAACCTTGCTTTTGCTCTTTTGTATAAGAAACACCATTTTATTATGCCATGCTATATAATAGAATTTGGAGATCTATAGATTTTGGTATCTATAGGGGTTCTGTAACCAAATCTCAATGTCCCAAAAACTCACTGTATCACATTGCAATAACTGTACAGTGTGGATTGTTGCCATTGTTATTGTGTGCCATCAATTCATTTCTTACCTCTATGACCCTAAGGCCAAACTTTCCACTGGATTTTCTTGGCAAGATTTGTTCAGAGGATGTTTGCAATTACCTTATTCTGAGAATGTGATTTTCAAGTATTCAAATTCTGGTTTCCTGGGCTGTAGTCTAGTGCCCAAACACTACGCTATAAACCCTGACTTGTTTTGTCCATGCATAATGAATTAAACATTTTTTCCTTAGTGTGAGCTGCCACAAAATACCAGGTATAGGGAAAGGCAGCCAATTAATCTTGCACATTTTTGGGTTGATGTGTGAGTAAGTTTCTATAAAATGCTAGGTTTGGACTTTGTAGGAAAAGAAACATTTAAAAATGCCATTTAAAATGTGCAAAAAAGTATAAAGAGAAGGCTAATAAGGGCAAAATTCGAACCTGCTGGGATCTCTATAGAATTGTATGCTATATAACTATTCCTCTAAAAATGAGCTGACATGACTAGAGTTATGCGCAACTTGTCTCTTTCATCCTGGCACAAAAGGATCAAGACCTGAGAGCAAGAAGCCTAAAATTAGTCTGTGGAAAGCCAGTTTTGACTCATAGCCTGCCTAGATAATATAAAAATCTGCCCAGGAATGGAAAGATAGTATGGCATCTGCTCTGCACAATGTCAGATAACCAGGCATGTTGTTGTTGTTGCTGCTGCTGCTGCTGCCACCTTCAAGTCCTTTTGACATGACCATGACCAAACAAGGAATTGAACTTTGGATTCCAGAATCATAGTCCAATGCTCAAACCACTGCACCATACTGGGTATTTTTTAATGTCAGAAGCGAATTGAGAAATTGCAAGTCACTTCTGGTGTGAGATATTGGCCATCTATAAGGACGTTGCCCAGGGCACACCCAGATGTTTTGATGTTTTTACCATCCTTGTGGGAGGCTTCCCTCATGTCCACGCATGGACCTGGAGCTGATAGAGGGAGCTCATCTGCACTCTCCCTGGATTCGATTTGAACTGGCAACCTTCAGGTCAGCAACCAAACCTTCAAGTCATCAGTCCTGCTGGCACAAGGGTTTAATCCACTGCGCCGCCTGGGGGCTCCGCCATACTGGGTATGTATATTAGACTGTATAGGTTCTGAATTAAGGGCACCATTCTGTTAAGATTCAATGTCAGGGTGTGACACTGGGTGGATCTACACTATAGAATTAATGCATTTTGATCTCACTTTTACTGTCATGGCTTGATATTATGGAATCCTGGGAGTTGTAGTTTTACAAGGTCTTTATCAATCTCTGCCAAAGTAGAATTTCCTGGCATGATCTCTGAATCCTGACTTACTGGACATCAGCGGCAGTGAGTGACAGGAATCTATTCTCTTGTCAAACAAAGCTCGACAAGCTGATGTTTACATCCCACAAACGGTCTTCATTGTGACAGTCAGAAGCAGGATCCCTATAAAAATCCTTTCCGTATCAGTTAGCTATGGATTGTGAATATAAATCAATTATGAATGAATAAGTCTAGGTTACAAATTTGAACTTAAATTCCAGCTGATATTTCTCAAATTGCCATTCACATAGGATACTTTATCCTTCTAGTAAAGTCAACCCAGGAACTCATTGTACATTAGATTCTCCTTTTCAGCACTTTCTGACTACTGTATATGGGAAGGTGACCCAAGTTGGAAATGACGTGACAACATTCACATTTCTGAAAGTGCATTCTGGTCCTTTGGAAATTGCAGTCTTTTCACAGTTCATGTTCAATTGTTCACATTAATAGATGATGCCCATAAGTGAAGACAGCAACTTGAAGAAATGCCTGAACTACTCAATGGACCCTTGCATTTGCTGAAAGGACTTCTCTGGTTTGGGAGAGCTTGATGCAAAGTCAAAACTGTTTAATTTCTCCTCGCATGTCAACTCCACACCAAGGAGAGTAGACAGTTTTACAGCGAGACCCTACCACTGAGAGGAAATGTGTCTCTTTGCTTTATGTTTACACCATTATAATTCATATTACACGCTAAATAACCCCATTAAGTGGAAGCAGAAAAATGTGACAAGCCATTTATGGATCATGCGGATGTAATTGAAGAGGGCGATGGGACAGCTCCTTTATATAATCTAGCTTTAATCAATACCCGGGGAAAATATTTCCCAGGCCATTTTAAACCATACAGCATAAATAGTGTTTGACACACAAAATGAATTTTTGTTTCATCTTAACCATTGATTTATTTGAGATGAATATGCTTGCATTTTATTTTTAACTTGAACAAGAGTTTGAGTCATTGGTAGCTTGGTTCATGTATATATACCAGCTCTTAATTCAGTTTGTTAGTAGGGGCAATGTTCCAAGCTCTTTCACACTGCACATTTATCATGTTTTAACTCTCATAGTAACATCCTTTGGAATACTCTAGGATGCAGTTGTGGCAGTTAATGGAATTACAATTGGCCCTCTGTGTCTTTGGATTTGGCATCCACAGATTCAACCATCCATGGCTTGAAAATATTTTTTGAAAATCCAAAAAGCAAAACTTGGTTTTACCATTTCATATGAGGGACACTATTTTATTGCACCACTGTACACAATGAGATTTGAGCATACATAGGTTTTGATATCCATGGGACCAAACCTCAGCAGACACCAAGGCCCCACTGCACAGTGCTATAATTATGTAATATGAAATATGTATATGAAAAGTACTTTGGGAACTTTTGTGTTTCTCAGACAATGTCTGAGGTTACAATACCCTGTATGCTCCAGCCACCGTTGTATATGGCCGGGCTTGCGCAGGGATTCTGAGAATTATACTTGAAAAAGTAATGTTTCCTAACTTTGGTCCTACATGATAATAACATATTGCAAACTGGGGGGTTTCACATCAATTCAAGGCCACAGAACCAACACAATTGTTACAGTTAAGATAAGGCCACAGATAACTGCAAGCCTAAAGTTAGAGAGGTGTGTTTTTTTCAAGCCAGGAGCTTTGAAGCCAATTGTTATCTCTGGAGCCAAGAATGAAATTTTAGCTAGGTGAGAAGATAGAAGAATCTCTCCAATAAGGACCAAACAAAGACAATAACTGCAATGCTAAATTGTCAAGAACTGCAGAGATTAGGTTCCCATACTCCTTGGCTTTATGTGAAACTAGAGTACATAGTAAGCCAAATCACTGTGAACTGGAACATCCTCCTAAGCAGTATAACAGATTGTTTTTTGTTAGTGTAGGCAAGCCCTTGGATTCCTTGGCTTGCTGGTATTACATGGCCTCTAGAAAATATCATTAGGAAGAAGATGGTGTGGTGATTTCAAATTTATATTGACCTCAGCTGAAATTACTTGCTAAGAATCAGCAAAAGTAGAGAATGAAACAATAGCTCTGATATAAACAAAACCATAGAAGAAATTTAGGTGCAGAACTAGATAAAAGAGTTAACATAAACATTTGCCTAGTTTTTTTTGAAATAAAATTAAAATTAATTTTGAGCTTTAAAGAAAGCTTTATAGCTTAAATATATGGTAATTCTACATGGCTGTGGTCTACGTCAGAGTTACTTGGTAAAGTAGACAAAACTAAATAAGCTCTCCTGATCTGACTCCCCCCCCCCCCCTCCAATTTGATGTAAATGACATTAACTTGCTAGTAGGTAGGACTAATTCTCCCCATGTAGCGGATACCTACAGTCAATGTCTGCTGGAAGTTGACCATAGAATTGCACTGGAGGTCCTAGTGATTTCTAGAAAAGTATATCTAGGAATCTCTAGACTCCTGCAGAAATTGACCATACAGTCATCCCTAGAGAGTCCTAGAGATACTTAGAGATTCCTAAAGAGAACACATTATTCAATTCTGTGAATAATTCAATACACAAAAGCTAAATTCACAAATACGGATAGCTGACCGTAATGATGGTAAGAACATTCACAACTAACAATTCACAATTTGAATAATCTGAACAGTTGCATAGGGACTGTTCTGCAAAGAAAAATATATCAATAAATTTGTACACAATCTTATTTCTGCATAAAACTCCATTTTGTTTGCACAAAACCCCTACATGTTTCTCTCTGTGGAATATTCCTCTCCAGTATTTCAGAATGTTTTAGGATATTTGATAATGGGAAAAATATTGAAGAGGAATATTCATTTTCTCCTGCAGTGCAGAAAAAATTATGATAATTATTATTTATCCTCACATGCCAGAATGAAACAGGTGAATATTTACATCCCTAGTTTAAATATGTAGAAATTCAACTCCAGATTTTCATGATGTAAATACTCAAAATCTTCTGTTTGCATGGCATTTTCTCCTACATGTCATTTTTTAAATCCCTTAATTTTTTTCTCTTTAGAAAGAAATTTGCAAATTTGGGGAAGTCCTTCTCAAATAACAGATAAAATTTTACTAGATTAGCATTTGGTTGGCTAGAGCTAGATTATTGTGAAATCTTAATAGTGAAGTCCTATTGTTAGACTTAGAAACTGGCATCAGTAATTTTCTTCCTTCTATTGTCTTTCTGCCAATCAGACCTTTAGATCATGCATTAGATTAAGCCTTGTTTAAATATCAATGCTCATACATTTCAAATATGAAAATGCTATTTCTACATCAGGTTTAATACTTTCAGATTTACAATGTCTGAAGTTGATGGTGTCATCTGCATATAGATAAAATTTGGCCTATAATAAAGTAAAATCCTTTGATATATAGTGTAATAAATATAGAAGGGGACATAAATATAAAATGGAGAAAATTTACTAGGTAAGTATAAGGCTTCAATTTTTATGCTCTCACATTATGTCATTACAATTCAATCCAGCTGTTCATTCCTTTAAAGTGGGATAAAGTCCTATATTTATGGACTGTAGGCTGGTTTCCTTAGATAGATAATGATGATGATGATGGTTCAATAGATAATAATTTATTATAATTTATTCCCTTTTTATTTCATTAAAAATGGAATAAACATGGAGACAGTGAAATGTTGCCATTCCTTCAAAAGGAAATCCCTCCTTATTTATATTTGCATCCATTTAGAGCATCACAGAAGAAATATACCTGTTGAAAAGGGGATATGAAACCTTTCAGTCATCTTTAGAAGACAATGTGCCTGGTGGTATTTTAGTCTTGAACAGTCATCCAGGCACTGAATTAGAGACGGAGGCAATTATGCTGATTTATTAGGTTTCCTTTCTATGTATGGTGGGACCTGAAGTGAGGGTGATTTAATGGTATTTGGACAGCTTCAGCTTCAGGAACATATTCCCTATTGATAGAGGGGTCTTACTATATCTGAAAATACAAACATATCATGAATTCACATAAGCACATGGTGGCACAATGAGTTAAACCCTTGTACCAGCAGACTGAGGATTTGAAGGTTGGGTTTCTGACCTGAAGGTTGCCAGTTCGAATCCAACCCGGGGAGAGCGTAGATGAGCTCCCTCTGTCAGCTCCAGTTCCCCATGCGGGGACATGAGAGAAGCCTCCCATAAGGATGGTAAAAACATCAAACATCTGGGCATCCCCTGGGCAACGTCCTTGCAGATGGCCAATTCTCTCACACCAGAAGCAACTTGCAGTTTCTCAAGTTGCTCCTGACATAAAAAAGCACACAAATGTACAACTTTAAGCATGATCGCTATAGTATTCTGTATTTGAAAAGATTATTGTATCTGGTGAAAAATCAGGAAGGAACACAGAGATTGTCACTAACCAATCTATGTACATTTACTGTGAACATTTTAAAGCATCATATGTGAGCATTCCTTATGTTTTTAGACAGACAGATAGGGGTCAATAAAATCCGACAACCCTTCCATTAAAAGTTGTTATCACTCTTTAACGTTCTCTTTATGGAGTTGAGACTTGAAAATTTTTAGGTGGATTCCCCAATCTGTTCCAAAGTGTCCTCGAAAAAGTATCTTTAATTCAAAGCATTATCATCTTCTTTTCTTCCATCTGAATACAGCCTGAGGATATTTCCTGCTGGTTGTCAATTTGGGGGCTTTCAGTTAAGAAATGTGGAGAGGAAAGCTCTGCAAAGGACAGATCTCTGCATTGCAAATAGAAGGAGCTGGTTTATCACTGGACAGGGGGACATGCATATGTGGGGAATTGAGGGGAGAACTTTTTGTCCTTTCCTGATGGAGGCAAGTGCTTTTATCAAGGAATCTGTTTTCCAAGCTCAGCAAAAGCTGAGCCAACTCGATGTTTCCCCTTAAGGGTACTTGTGCTCATTCAACCAGTCCTGGTATTTCCCTATTTCCCAGCAAGGGGTGCAGTATAATAGCTGGTCCCCGAGGAGCTTAAAAATAAAGCCGGCAAAGAATACACTGCAGCTACTGAACAGGGGGTGGACACAAAGTGCATACTCCATTTGATCACTTCCCAGCAGTAATTTGACAAAGAGGAACTGCTCCTAATATACACACTCCAGGTCCCTCCACCAGCCAACTTTCAGTGCGTGACATTTTCACATGGGCAGCACTGTTCAGTTACAGCATTTTAGCCCAATTTTTCATGTACGCTCCAACAGGCGCACAAAGGCTTATTTTTAAAAGGATGGTAAAGCGAAGCACCGCACAGCACATATCATTTTTATGTAGCTGCAGAAGTTATTAAGCAATTAATCATCTCTCTTGGGGCTCACTTTTCCTGCCTTTTTTCTTCTTTTCACTTGATGTTCAATTAAGGCAAAGAGACAAAAAGATGAAGAAGGGATGATGCCAGCATGCCTTTGGTTTGCATCCTTGCTGTGGTTTTGCCCATATGAAATGTCAGTAAAAGTTTCCAAACCGATGTATTATATGAATAAAGACGCCTTCTTAAATATAAATTTAAACAGTCAGTGAGTCAATTGCTCTTTTGCGCTTTCTTTCAATTGCTAATGGGTTTGCAGTCTTTCTCTTCCTGGATTTTCCCTGGCTTCCATTCTGGGATTCCCATTTGGAAATGTCAGCCATCAGAGACTCGAGTATTGGAAGGAGGCTGATACAAAAACAACGGGGAAGGATGAGTTATAGTCTATTTGCCATCCACAGGAAGGGCAAAGCCTGTTAGGTGATTTATGAGTCAACTCTGGTGGAGATGGGTGGCAGCTGGACTCTTTTTCCAGAGTCCCCTCATGTGATATATGAGGATCTGCGACAGTGCATTGTTCCTCATATTTCTCACTGGGATTCTAAAGGCACGTTAAGGCATGTTGCTATAATTGTGAACATCATGGCAATTTCTTTGTTCAGTGTGATCTTTGTCATAAGCTGAAATCTTTGGGGATTCTTCTTGAAACCCATTACAGACAGAAATTGACTGTAAGAGCTTGAATTTTCAGAGATAACATTTTCCTGGATTTATCTCTTTCATGTTAAAGCTACCTCTTGATCTGATCTCTCTCTTTGTGTCATGCCGGTACATACACACACAGACATTACTGCATGGTGAGAAGGCCACATGTTTGCCACACTTGCTATAAATACTAAACCAAAGGTGGTATTGGATATTTGACAAGGTGAAGTAGAAAGAATAGGCTAAGTCTACGAATACAGCTGAATGATATGGCCAGGTTCATACCACTTCAAACAGTCTGGAGATAGATCATTTTTATCCTCATGTATACCTGCCTCATGTATACCTATGGAAGTTAAGGATGCCTTCCATATCCCATCAGTAAGGGCAGCATACTATGTTTGTACAGGAAAAAGGGCCTTCTGAGACATGGCACCCAACTGTGGAATGACCTCCCATTGTTGGCACAACTTGGGTTTGGGTTCAATGCTAAGGAATTCTGGGGTTTGTAGTTTGGTGAGGAACCAGCACTCTTTGGCAGAGAAGGCTAATGACCTTGTAAAATTACAACTCTCATGATTCCATTGCATTAAGCAATAGTAGTTAAAGTGGTGTCAAACTATTTTAATTCTTCCAGGTCTTGTTGGTTTCCCATTCTCATCAGCCCTAGTGGAACATTCAGTGTTTTAGAGATGATGGGAACTGTTATCTGACAGCTTTGATAGACTGCCATTTTTCCACTTGTGGTCAATGGGACATGCAGGCCTTGGCAAAGCAAGCCTTAAATCAGACTTCGGAAAGAATTACTAAAGAAACCAGGCAAAAAAATCAAGACCTTCCCACCTTTTAAAAAATCCATTGCGGAAAATAAGATGATCACTTTCTAATGTGAAAAAGCTGCTGCGAACACCCTGCTTTTATAAATGGGCCCTGTGAGTCAATCTCCAGCATAGATTTATCATCCTCATTTAGGGAAATGATGTGCTGTGAAAATGCATTATTTTAAAGAGCACAAAGAGTGAGTTGGAACCAATCTCTTTCCCTCCCTGTCTCCCTCTCCCTCTCCCTCCCTCTCCCTCTCTCTCTCTCTCTCTCTCTCTGTGCGCACTTGAGCACATGTGTGGCATAAAGAAGCTCCAGTCTTGCTTGCTGTCTGTTGATTCCTGGGTGTTCGCCATTTGCTTGGCTGTTTAAGCAAGCGTTCTAAATGGAAATGTACTTGACATTTTTGTGACTAGCTGTAATCAAATAGCATTAACATTCAGCTGATCTCACAGAGGATGATTAAACAAATTTCTCACTCATTCAAATTTCTTCTTAATGGGAAAACAGAGGGAAAAGTCATGTTGATGAAAATCATCCCCAGATGGAAAATGATGTTTTGAAATATGCACCAAAGAAAAGCTTATGTATGTAAGTACATATCCTGACTGCCATCTCTTGAAGTGTTTATGATACAACCTTAACAATGATGCTAGAAAGTCCCAGTGACACACGCTACTGTTCAATGTCTTTTATTGGACATCTAAGACAGAGGAGGCAATAGCAAGGCAATAAACTCTGCATAACCAGGACATTGATCCCTTTATCTGCAGGACTAGTACCCAAGGTTTCACTTACCAACATTAAAGAGGTGTTCTCTTTACTCATTTCTAGGTCCCCCAGTGTGATTCTATGGTATGCTTCTACTGGAAGTAGATCATCAAATTGTGATGGACAACCTAGAAAAACCAGCAGACTGTTCTCACTAGACATATTCTAGGTCTTCAACAGCAATTCTATGGTATGCTCCTGCCAGAAGTCATTCAATAGTTTTGTGTTTCCGTGGTAACTCCAGGAACACACCCAACCACCCCAGATATGGGGATCATACTATATACATCATTGGTCCTTTCAAATTTCAAGTTTTAAACTGAGATCATACATTGTGAGAAAAAGTTGGAAGCATCATCTTTTGTAGACTTAAGTCTATTTCACCAGATTCATCATTGGTGCTGCAAGGTCCCTTGGGATGTTGATCCAGACTAACATGGTTATGTCTATGAGTTCAAGAAGCATCTATGTGGAACTCTGCATGTGCCATCCTATGTCCTCCCACTGCCTGGGAGCCACTGAGACTTGCTATTGGCCATGGAGGTGGGAGGTGAGGAAAAGGGGAAAAAAGATTCAAACTATGGAGAAGCATCTAGTCTCATCTCAGTTGGGGAGAAGATATGAATGTACATTATCACATGGTGCCCTCACCTTTTCCTTACCCCAGGAAAACAGAGCATCTTCATGGTATGAATTGCCTCTCCCTCCCTTTCTCTCTAGTAAGAGACAGCATCAGGAACCTCTGCCAGAGCTTGACAGCTGTTGGGTCTTTGGAGATTTTTGAGTGAAACACAAGGATGCAAGAATAGTCCCCAGTGCATTGTTCAGAAAGGGACTTACACAGACATGGGACAGGGTCAGAATTCAAAATGACCTTGATGGATTAGAGGGCTGGTCACAACTAACAAAATGGCCTGACAACAGTACCTTTAAGTTCCCTTCCACACAGTCATATAACCCAGAATATCAAGGCAGAAAATACCACAATATTTGCTTTGAACTAGGTTCACACTGAGAATACCTGGGATCAGATCCTGGGATATAGGGCCTGTTTGGAAGGGCCCTAGGACATTGATTTACAACCTTTGGTTGTCCAGCTGTTTTGGACGTAAGCTCCCACAATTCCTAACAGCTGGTTAGCTGGCTGGGAATTCTGGGAGGTGAAGTCCAAAATAATTGGAGGACCAAATTTGGGAACCACTGCTCCATGAGTACCTCTTAGTAGTCCTCTTCCTCATTAACTTGTTGAACACAATTTGCTGTACCTTAATTTTGACCTGTGGAATGTTGAAGAGTATGCCATTTACTAGAGAGGCAGCATGGTGTAGTGGTTTGAGTGTTGGACTATGACTCTGGAGACCAGGGTTACATTCCCTGCTTAGCCATGAAAACTGAGTGAATGACTTTGGACATATCAGACATACTCATTTCCAAACCCCAGTGATAGGTTTGCCATAAGTTGGAAACAACTTGAAGACACACAAAACAAGAACAAGATGCCATTTACTTGTTAAGTTATATGAGGCATGTTTTAGCCCATTCTTGAAAGCAGCATAGAATCATAGAATAGTAGAGTTGGAAGAGACCTCATGGGTCATCCAGTCCAACCCCCTGCCAAGAAGCATATTCAGTTCTCAAAGTATTTTACAAAAACTAAGCAAATCTGTATCCCAAGTATGGCACTTTATAGCTATGGCAGACAGGAAAAGAGTGTAGAAGGCAAGAGAAGAAAATTCTTTAGGTCTTGATTGATTGCTGCTTTTGCATTGGTGAAACCTAATAGAATACCTTCTTCCATATTATGGTTAGTAGCAGAGCCTGGTTCTCTTCAGAGCTGGTGGTATTTCTCTTTCTCCGTCACTACAGCCACAGTGAGAAGGAGCTCACTGTGAGAATGAATATGCTTCAGTGTTGGAAGAGCTTTACTTATGAAGTCATATGATACTGCACATATGTGAGTTGTTAGATCAATGCCCCTTTGGATCAGTTTTCAACACTATATTTTAAGAGCTCATTTTGAAAGCTGTTGATATGATTTATTTATATGGACCAGAACTTAATCATTTGATCATCTTATGGGGCTTTCACAAAATCTTAACTTTAAAAAAAGCTGAGAAGTTTGAGCAACTTTCCTTTGTAACTGCACATGATGTTTTCTCATGCATATTTAATTTTCCTGCTGCTTTTTGAGAGATAAAGGATGTTTCCTTGGAAGTGGTGTAAAAGTTCATTATTCATCTACAACCGCCGGTACAGCTTTTCTAAAAGCATCTGTGTTCTCAGTTGAAAGGAGCCGATAAGATTACAATGATGGAATTGTGTTCCATCATTATCATTATTGTAATAGATACCTGTCAGAGGCAGATTGCTGTAACTTTGAGAGTGGGATTTCCTGCATGGTATATAGAGAGCTGGTACATGAAATAGACTTCAGAAATTGCATGCTTTCTTCTACTTTCAGAGTCCCTGGGGAACAACCAACATAAGAGAACAACTGATATAAGGCACTTGGCTATAAAATCAATAGCTTAAATATTGTGAATGATTACTATAACATACTGAATGCTGAAAGAATTGGCTCCAAGATCTCAGGGCTCTGAGGGCCTTCAACAAGACAGCTTAGCATTGGGTTTCAATCTTGGGTCCCCAGATATTGTTGAACTACAACTCCCATCTTCCTCAGCTAGTATGACAAATGGTAAAACAAAAAAAGAGTGGAATTGTCATGCATCAAAAATTGAGTATTCAAGGTTCAGCATCTGCCAGGCTTGGGAGTCAACCAGAGAAATAAGCAAAGGCTGGGTATACACTGCCATATAATGCAATTTGGAACTGCATTATAGGTATCTTTTGTTGTTGTTTATTCATTCACTCACTCATTTCCGACTCTTCGTGACCTCATGGACCAGCCCAAACCAGAGCCTCCTGTCAGCCGTGGCCCATGTTTTCCCGTCTTCTCATTATGTGGACAAAGTACTTCATCTTTGCCTCTAATATCCTTCCCTCCAGTGAGCAGTCGGGCTTTATTTCCTAGAGTATGGACTGGTTTTATCTTCTTGCAGTTCAAGGCACTCAGAATTTTCTTCCAACACCACAGTTCAAAAGTGTCTATCTTCCTTCGCTCAGCCTTCCTTATGGTCCAGCTCTTATATCCATAGGGAGATGCAGTGTATGCCTCTACACTGACAATATAATGCAGTTTCAAATTGCATTATATATCAGTGTAAATCCAACCAAAATCCCCATCATGAATCAGAATGGGCCTTACGTCTAGACCAACTAGACTATGTGCTCACAGTTTATAATTTGAGATGGTACTTCTTTAACTGGAGAAATATATCTGTTTTTCCTGTTATGTATTTTCTTCATTAAAGGTGTTTTGTTTTATGACACAACACTGAGGAAAACCTGGTTTTAGAGGAAAAGACATACTAATAGAAAATAATATACTTTCTCCTTGATATCTACTTTGATCCTAACTAACCTTTCTTTGTACGAGTAAATTCTTTGGAAGTCAAGGTGGCTCACACAGATTGGTGCTATTTTTCCATACAAGAGCTGTTCACTTGAATTGTCTTCTTTCAATATTTACTGCTACTCACATTTTAAGAGTGTAAATTATGTGCTCTTCCACCAAGTGGGGCATTCTGCCAGTTGGATCACACCTTATTGGATTGCTATCTTCTTTCAAAGTCTCTCTATTGATTTTTTAAAAATTTCTCATCTCGTCTTCCCAAAAATTCTGGCTGTATTTTATTCCACTGCAGCCTTCAAAAGCTATTGAGAGATGTGAGTGAAATTCTTCTGTTCTTGATACTTTGGCAAGGTACAAACAGACTCGGGTTCTGGTTGAATAGATGCAAGTGAAGGTTGAATGTGGCCCTCAAGTGACTAAAGGGAAATGTGTTCTCTACCCAAAACACCCAAATGATTCCATCAGGTAATTACATGGTTGGGCAATTTTTTGAATCTTGTATTATGTACCCACTAGACAGGAATTTCCCCACAGGAGCTGTTCCAGTCAAGGACATGATTATACAATGTAGTTTGTGTGCATAAAAACAAAAAAAACACTGATGAAAGACCACATGGTTGTATAATTGAACTAAAATAGCACAATCTGCTAATACGTAAAACTAAGGAAAAAAGAAAGTAGATAAGACAAAAAAGGCAAAAATGAACAAAAATTAAAATATCAGCAGAAGAAGTAATTACCCACATTGTTGTTCAATTCCGTTCAGTCCTCCTCCTCATAGACACAGGAAAATTGTGCATGTAAGGTTAATCTGTTCGTTCATAGCCCAATTGACAGAAACCCAAAGAAGAGAGACCTAGGGAAGGCTCAAAGACCTTCCAATGCATAAAGGGCTGTCACAAAGAAGAAGGAAATCCTATTTTCCTCATTGCGTTCAGGTTGTAGGAGACCAGATTGTACACGAACATTATAGAAAATTGTTTAAAAATAAGAGCACTTCAGCAATTGAACCAGTTGTCTAGAAAAGCGGTTCCCAACCTGTGTTCCACAGGACCCTAGGGTTCCGCAAAAGCATGGTAGGGGTTTCGTGAAATATATATTTTTAAAGTCTGTGCCAGGATTTGAAGATCTTATTGAAATTCAGTGTACATCTGCTTTAAAAATGGAATTTGAATCTGTGCTGCTGAATGACTTTTGGGGAAAAACATATAACCATCAGTAGCCGGAAAGGATATCCAAGCAATGTTCTCCTTCATGTCCACTTATCACTGCAAATCCAGTTTTTCAGGTTATGCTTATACCAGAACAAATGTACTTGGATGCCACTCCAAATTTATGTATTCAGTTATCAGACATAAAGCCCAATTCCAAAACTATTTTAAATGCAAATATGAAACAATTTCATTCAGTGTTTTAGGTGTGAACCCAATATTTTCCTATACAAAAACAAATGTTTGTGTCTATATCAAATATTTTCTTGTACCAAAATAAAGGGTTTTGGCAATATTTAAAATGTTTTCTCTTTATTCCTAATCTTGCTGTTATGTAAAACACTCAGGCAATAGTAGATGAAATAAGGGAGAATTTTGTAGGTTCACAATGTTTAGGGACACAGTTATGGTTCCATGGGAAAAATCAGAGAAAGTGTGAAGGTTCCGTGTGAAAAAAGTATTCCAAAGGGTTCCATGTCTGAAAAAGTTTGGGAACTGTTGGTCTAGAAGAAAGACGAGTCCGTTGCTGAAGGTTTTCAAGCACAGCATGAGGAGCCACCCAGTGGGTATGTTGTAACTCTAATTTTCCTTCATCAAGCAGGTTATATAGACTGTATAGCTGTCAAGCACACTTTCAGCATTTTGGCTTTGTGATACTAATGTCTACCTTTCCATAGTCCCAGGGAGAGGACCTTCTCATTACCCAATGGCCTTGAACTGAATCTTCTACATGGGTTCCATCTGCTGTACTACTGAACTATAGTGGTCTCCTTGCCTATGTGCATCCATAGAGATACCAAGGTGCTTGTTTATAAAGCCATTGTCCTCCCAACCCTGCTCTACGCCTGCGAGACGTGGACGGTCTACAGACATCACACTCAACTCCTGGAGCGTTTCCATCAGCGTTGCCTCAGAAAAATCCTGCAAATCTCTTGGAAAGTCAGGCAGACAAATGTCAGTGTGCTTGAGGAAGCAAAGACCACCAGCATTGAAGCGATGCTCCTATGCCATCAACTTCGCTGGACAGGCCACCTTGTCCGAATGCCCGATCACCGTCTCCCAAAGCAGCTACTTTACTCCGAACTCAAGAACGGGAAACGTAATGTTGGTGGGCAGGAAAAGATATTTAAAGATGGGCCTTAAGCCAACCTTAAAAACTGTGGCATAGACACTGAGAACTGGGAAGACCTGGATCTTGAGCGCTCTAATTGGAGGTTAGCTGTGACCAGCAGTGCTGTGGATTTCGAAGAGGCATGAATGGAGGGCTGAAGGGAGAAACGTGCCAAGAGGAAGGCCCATCAAGCCAACCCTGACTGAGACTGCCTTCTACCTGGAAACCAATGTCCTCACTGCGGGAGAAGATGCAGATCAAGAATAGGTCTCTTCAGCCATCTATGGATCCATCCCCAAGATAGCGAAGACGGAGGACCATCATCTTCGAACTACGAGGGATCGCCTAAGTAAGCATGTCTGCAATTAGAAGACATATAAGCATGGTCAGCCATCAGATGTTTAGCTAATAAACATGACTATTTGGGCTGGCAGGGTTAGATTTTTTAAAACCTCTGTCACATGTTATTCCTGGAGCTTAATCCTCCACATTCTCAGTAAGGTCTTAGTCTGTTATTTCTACCCTATTTGCCATAAATGTTTTCTTTTTGCAGCAGCAACATAGGTTTCATTTTGCATTGTTATAGATAGCAATGCATACTGCGAGGATCATTTGATTTCTCTAGCTTCTTATTGTGAAATTTTTCATGACTTTCCCAGAAAAAAACCCCATTCTTACTTTTGAGAATCCATAAAAAATTTCAAACATTTACAACCACAATCTATTACCCAGAATGGTCCCCAGAACACCCAATATGCAAAGACTGATGGTAAAAATTTCATACAGTGGAGAAGAAGACTTTAAATATAAAGAGGGATTTTCAAGGCTGTGAGTCCTTACCAGATATTTTACCCCAGGTAACCCAGGTAATTTCTGAGTTGATCTGAAATGAGCTCACCTTTCTCGAAACATTATAATCAGTTCCTAACTGAAGGCACAGAGCAGCATCGGAGTAAGAGCACCTAAATTCATCCCCTCTCAACATCGGTTACATTCACTTCACACAGAAAATTGTCAAAACTGCTAATTACGTTCCTCATGACAGAATGACAGAATGTGCAAAAGCATTGTCATTCTTCCTTCTTAGCTTCAGTCTATTAACAGTTATAAAGTCCACCTTGAACGTGTAGTACTGAACTTCCAAGCAACTTAAGTAGGACACTGGCGCTTGTTAACAGATCTGTCTTGTTTGAGCTGTTTGGTTACAAGCACATACTTTGTTATCATGTCTCTTGTTGTTGAGATCTGTGAGTTTTGAGTGGCGCTGTTGAAAAAGCATCTGTGCAATAAATAAATAAATAAAATAAAATACCAGAATGCCACACAGCTTTGGAACACATTTGTTTAAATAACGAAAGAGAGAGGAGGGGCATTGGAGAGAGAAAGAAATAGCACTTTAATTAAAGCTGACTTATGAAAACTGCCATGGTATGCACATCAAATATATCTAGTGAAGGCATATTTCCCCAGTCAGTATAAACCACTCTGTTCTTGCCAGTGTTTGAAATATCCTGATAGAGGGTGCTGGTGTATTACTTTAATGCTTCAAAAATGGGTCAGCTTTGCTCCCCCCCCCCCTTTGTTTTTAAATCATTTCAGTCTGAGGTTCTTTCCCTTGTTGATTTCAAACCATTTTTAAAGAAAGGAAAAATAATAATGGTGTTCTCTAATATACTCTAATGAAAATCTTATTCTCCAATGATGCAAACATTAAGATCAAATCCCAGGACAACTTATAGAACATAGAGATAGTGTTTGGATAGGTCTCAAGCCGTAGTGTTTGTTCTAGAAAATGAGACATTGTTTAACAGCCGGAGTGAGGACCACACACAGAAATGGTTGAACACTGACAGAATAGACGTGTCTGTTTGTACCGTGTTTCCCCGAAAATAAGACAGTGTCTTATATTATTTTTTGCTCCCAAAGATGGGCTAGGTCTTATTTTTAGGGGATGTCTTATTTTCCCATGAAGAAGAATTCACATTTATTGTTGAACAAAAAAATGAACATTTATTATATTCTGTACAGTAGTTGTCATCACAAACCAACATAACCAAACCAGACAAACTATGACTTCTGTCAAGAATATCTTGTTACTACTGTATAAAAATAAATAATATAACATTTTAATATATTATTACCATTATTTCCATGTACAACTGGTATGTACATTTACCGATCCTGCAAGTTCTGGTGTTTTGTTTGGTGGGTGCCGGGTATGCTTCCAAACAAAAACTTTGCTAGGTCTTACTTTCGGGGGAGGTCTTATATTTAGCAATTCAGCAAAACCTCTGCTAGGTCTTATTTTTTGGGGATGTCTTATTTTTGAGGAAACAGGGTATGTCTCTCTCTCTCTCTCTCCCCCCCCCCCCCCGGCCATGTGAAGAATAATAATTTCCATATCTAACTCCAAGTTTTATTCCACAAGTTAGCCTATGCCATCACGGCCCACCATACTATCACAATATAAATGAAGTTCATCAATACTGTTGTTATAATCAGTGCAACAAAAGATTAGTTTATTTTTTCAGTAGAAAAGAAGCAATACATACAGCCCTCCACATTCACTGGTGTTAGGGGCACAAGACCCCATGAAAGAGGAAAATCATGTATAAAGAAATTGCTAATTTATTTACTCAAGAGAACACTTATCTAGTAATTTTTGGATTTTCCAGTAGAATAGTATAAATTTCTGCTGAAGGCTGACCATAGAACTGCATAGGAAATTGTCTTCTTAGCAACTGGTGTATATTTTCCTTCTGAACAATGGTAGAAGGGAAAGGAATGAATCTTTATGCCTGGGGTGAGGAATTATGATCTCGCAGGCTTCATTTCCTGCCAGAATTGGCAAATATCAGGCTATTCCTAAGATCATTCTGTTAAATATGAAATACATAGCTATACAGAATGTAAAGAGTCAACAAAGATGTGTGAATCCATACCTGTCCAGTTGCCCCTTGATATCTGCTAGGGTTCTATTCCAGGACCCTCCCATTGATACCTAACTCCAGGGACACTGAAGTCCCCTTATAGATCATAGAGTCATAGAGTTGGAAGAGACAACAAGGACCATCCAGTTCAACCCTTGCCATGCAGGAACATAGAATCAAAGCACAGTTGACCATCCAGCCTCTGCTTAAAATCTCCAGAGAAGAAGACTCCACCATGCTCTGAGGCAGCATATTCCATTGCCAAACAGCTCTTACCATCAGGAAGTTCTTCTTCATGTTTAGGTAAAGGTAAAGATTTCCCCTGACATTAAGTCCAGTCGTGTCTGACTCTGGGGGTTGGTGCTCATTTCCATTTCTAAGCCGAAGATCCGGCGTTGTCCGTAGACACCTCCAAGGTCATGTGGCCGGCATGACTGCATGGAGCGCCATTACCTTCCCACCGGGGCAGTACCTATTGATCTACTCACATTGGCATGTTTTTGAACTGCTAGGTTGGCAGAAGCTGGAGCAACAGCGGGCGCTCACTCTGCTCCCAGGATTTGAACCTGGGACCTTTCGGTCTGCAAGTTCAGTAGCTCAGTGCTTTAACACACTTTGCCACCGGGGCTCCCTCTCTTAATGTTTAGGTGATATCTTTTTTCCTGCAATTTGAGTCCATTCCTCCATGTCCTAGTCTCCCGAGCAACAGAAAGCAAGCATGTGCCTTTCTCAAGGTGAAATCCTATCACATATTTAAACATGGTTATCATGTCCCCTCACAGCCTTCTTTTCTTCAAGCTAAACATATCCAGCTTCCTAAGCCATTCCTGATAAGGCTTGGTCTCCAAACCTTTGATCATTTTGGTTAACCTTCTTTGGACATGTTTTAGCTAGCTTGTCAATATTCTTGAATTATGGTGCCCAGAACAGGACACAATATTTCAGATGAGGTCTGACCAAAACAGAATAGGGTGGAACTATGAGTTCCCTTGATCTTGATCCTATACTCCTATTGATGCAGCCAAGAATCAGACTGGCTGCATTAATAGGAGTGTTATATAGATTATATACAATTGCACAGTAAGATGTTAGCATGGATATGAAACAACAAAATCAAGTTTTGCTTTTTGGGAAACCTTTTTGAATATTTTCCAGTTGTATACGGTTGATTTCATGGGTACAGAACCTGTGGATGTAGAGGGTCCACTGTCTGATAATCCTAAATTGTTAAGGTTTTGAAAAAGGAGTGGGCAGCTATCAGGAGACTGAAGAGAAGGCATATTGGCACAGCAAAAGAAATTGGGAAGCACTACTCTCCTATAATTAATTTTCTCCTCTAACACCTCTTAAGAATTGTTGGGGAATACCTTTGAGCAGTCTTGGGCCAGTGGGAAGTGACCTGGAATTCACTGAGAGACCAAAACATAATATTGAGGGCTGCCTGTACCCCACATCCTGCAGCTTCCCTATCCCAACTACAAAATTATAACTAACGATTTGAAGTGCCCTAGGCAAGCAAAGAAGCAAGCAGCCCATTATTCCATGACCGAAGCGGAGTAACATGCTCTAAATGTTTAGTCTTGATCAATACCATTGGCTTATATGAAAGGGTTGTGGTGCTTATGCTATGCGTTTTTAGTCCAAACATTAAGGGCATTATCTGAAGGGCTAAAACTTGAACTGACACTATGAGCAGATTCATTGCACTCCTGATATAGAAGCTACCGGCTGCCATCATTTAAAACTACTGAAGTTTTGTACATTTTGAGAAGTGTACATAGTTCGGTGTGCACTTTTCAAATGTTTCAACTTGCTTAAAAGACTGTATATGTTTTCAAGTAATGCACAGAGTTTGAAATGTTCCCATAAATATGAGGACAGTTGAAAGAAATTAGGATAAAGATGGATCAATCTCCTGTAATAAAAAGCAGATGTTGCTAGCAATGAACTCAATATGCAAATACGATGCTATCTCGGATGTTACAGCAGAAATGGCAAATCTCAATTTCTCCAAGTCCTGACAGACGTTGAGAACAATGAAATAATTTTTCATCCTGTAGCTTTGTGACAACTGTTAATATTTTCTTCTGAAATGATGGGAAACTGTAGCTTTTCCACAATGCCTACAGAGGACATATTTTGTAGGATGTGAATAAATAGATCATATTTTGTTAGATGTGGATACAGGTCCCATGAATACATGAACGCGGGCATCCAGTACTGAAAATGACTTTTTTTTTAAATCTTCAATCCAGACTTTGC
Organism: Anolis carolinensis; assembly: GCF_035594765.1. Classification (NCBI taxonomy): domain Eukaryota; kingdom Metazoa; phylum Chordata; class Lepidosauria; order Squamata; family Anolidae; genus Anolis; species Anolis carolinensis. Next base: position 23,741,128 of record NC_085845.1, on the reverse strand, counting down.
TTCAATCTGCCTTGCTTCTGTGTCTCATTAAGTACCTTTCACACTTATTTTAACTTAATGAATCTGGCAGTATTCATTTCAGAGGTGTTACTGAGCCAAGGGATATGAATGGGGGAAGAAAGGCGAAACATATGGAAGTTTGAGGTGGAGGGGATGCTTTTGGATGGCTCTCTGCTCATTCATTAACAAATATGATAATGAAGACTTCAAGAGGAGTTTGTGTTGGTTTAAGAAGGGGACTGTGTGGAAGTTAATTACCTGGCTCCAAGAGCCCACATTCTCCTTTCAGAAGCCCAGAACTATGATCCAAAGGCAATCAAGGCTTTTTGTGGCTTGGCAAACATTTGGCTTTCCTTTGCCCTGTTCCTTGTAATTAGAACCTCTCTTGCCTGTCATTAAAAGACAAATTGTATGTAAACCATGAGCCTTAGAGTATTGCACTCTGTCTTCAACCTTTTGATCATAATTGTAATTCCAGGATTCAAGAAAACATCCCAAACTGAGAAATGGAAGTTAATTACACAGCTAATTGCCTGATAATGAATTGCTGCTGCTCATGAAGCAACGCAGTATTTATTGTTCTCTCCTTCACTTTCTTTAGAGGACGTGGATTGTACAATATAAAATTCTTCAGAATAGGACTTCCTTAAAGAGAATGAGCTATCATTTTCTGAATCCAAAGATGAAGCAGCATGGGTGCTGTGACAGAGACATAGTAAACAGAAGAAGCTATCATTTTTTGAATCCAGAGGTGAAGCAGCATGGATGCTGTGATAGAGACACAATAAATACTCCTTTAGAACTAAAGAAAATAGATCCTGTTTGGCTGCACCTAGAGGAAGCCCAGCAAAGTGATGTTTTATTGCACAGTGCTTTGTGAGGCAGGCATGGAAAACTCAGCAGGGAGATGGTGGCACCATTGCTTTCCTGTCCTCCTCCTACCCCCAAAATCTGAAAGCATTTACCCAGGTAAGTCTGAGGACTCTTTGCTTGCTGATACCAGATTTTTGTAAAAAGATCTCCATTTAGGCTGCGGACTACAAGGAGAACAGGAAGCCAGGAGGCTCATCACTTGAATATGTCTTGTCTCAACACAATTGAAAGAATGAAGTTCCACTTGGTGGTTTAAAAAATGCTGGGTATTCTGCTGCTGTTTTTCTGAAAGGATGCTCTTGACTGACCAATCGAATTCATCTATTGTACTCAGAATGGGATAATGGAGAAAATATTAGTTACTGTACTTACTAAACTGAGGATTCTAGAGAAAGATAAGGTAAAGGTAAAGGTTTCCCCTGATGTTAAGTCCAGTCATGTCTGACTCTGGGGGTTGGTGCTCATGTCCATTTCTAAGCCGAACAGCCGGCATTGTCCGTAGACACCTCCAAGGTCATGTGGCCGGCATGACTGCATGGAGAAAGATAAGTGAGGGTATATAACATCATATGAGAACAACCATGGTGTAGTGGTTAGAGAGTGGCATTACACCTTTGAAGGTGAGTTTTAAGGACCTCATCGCATCAATGAGTGGCAGTGGGCTGACTCGCCATCCATCGTGGTGAATCTGCGGGGCAGCAGGGCAGTTCTAGTGCCCTGTGCCTTGCCTCGCCCACAACAATGCTTGCCCATCACATGTGAGAAAGTGTTGCTGCCCAGCTTCTCCTTGTGCTGGCCCTGGTTGTTCTGTATAGAACATGGGAAGCCTCCTGCATTCTGATGGAAGCATCCTAGTACGTTGTCAGGACGCTTCCTCCACGGATCCTCGCTGGAAGTTGCTGTACATCATGTGATGGCATCCAGCGGGCTCTGAAGAAGAAGAGTCCTAGCAGTGTGCAGATGAGGCAATTATAAACAGGTCAACTTTCCTTAAACTTTCCTTAAAATGTTCTGTCCAGCATACAGTTACCCTGTTCCTATATTCTCTCTTTTGTCCCAAGGGCCACATTTAATATTCAAAAAAATTATTGGCGTGTATATGTGGAGGGGAAGGCAGGGAAGGCAGTCTAGTGGTTGGAACGAAAAAATACCACTCTATTTTAGCTGAGAGAACAAGTGTGATGTGATTTGAGTTTTGGATCAGGTTTGGACTTTATAGGTTCTTCACCACAGCACTTATATGGAAGCCACCAGGCACTACTGTCAAAAACTAGCTATGCCCAAGAGACATTCTTAGTGTTCCAGTTTTAGCCTGTGCATTTATGCAGTCCATGGTGAGGCAGGCAAATAATTGTGGGTCCTGGTAGGCCAGTTAGGTGCAGAAAAGCTGGTGCTTTCTGGTAATTTAAAGGAAAGCCATCATTCTGAGCATCAGTGTCAAAGAAATCACTGTGTAGCATGTTTTACAGAGGGCTCATTGCTAGCAAACGGCCCATGAACAGCTGTGCATTTGTGCATTTCTGGCATACAGGTGTGCAAAACTTGATCTTTGCCAAATAGCCTCTCAAGCTGTGAAGTTTTGATGGACGAGATATGAATAGGAGGGGTGGTATTGTCTGTGTCCTATTTCAGAAAGAGAGGTTCCATCGCCAGTTCTAATTGCAAGGAGTATTCTTTCATAGTCTATAAGTAGCAAGCACTAAAATGTGCAAGTTGGCTTTTTTCCATTTCATGATTTTGTTATTAAAAGACTCATTTGCCATACATTAATTAAAATTCCATTTATTTTATTGCTCACATTCATTTTCATCTGTGTTTCATTCTTTCTCCTTCTTTCTGCTGCCATAGAATTGATTGTGGCAGCTGCTTTGTGACAGTTCCCATTTTATTCTCTCAAGTGCCCTGAATGTTAAGGATGTTCTTCCTCTGTTCCTTTATTTTCTCTGGAAATTAGGCTGGAGGAATGGTTAGAGGCTCCGTATCCCCATTTTGATACAATCTGGACTATTTCCATTACTTGCTTCAGAGTCTTCCTCTTGGGCTATTCTCAATTAAGGTGCAAGTCTACGTGGAAATCATGGCTGGAATTCAGTACGGGACATCTATCTATGTACATGGGCTTGCATCTGCAGGAAATATAATTGAGCAATTTTGCAATATTCATATTCAGGAAAGGATTGTCATGATATAACTACTTAGGGGAGCCACTGAAGATACTGCTGCACATTAGGATAATGAGTAGGGAAGACTGATGGACTTGCAGATGCCCTTATGCATCTTTACAATTCACTACAAGGGTTCAATAGTTTCTGTGCTACGTAGCTAAGTGTGTGTCAATCTTTGCAGCACAGACCATGCTGTAGGTTCACAGCTATGATCTATGAGAGCTCTTCCTCCAACAAATGTCTGAGACCCCATTTCTTCAATACGGAGGAGGAGAAAAGGCACTTTCAAAGGCTTGGTTATGACAGAATGTGGAGATTAGTATGGAGTACAAAGCACCTCCCTGGTTCATGTGTGACCACCAATTGTTTGCAATCTTATTGTCTTTCCAAAATGGAATTGGTGCAGATGTCCTCTGCTCCTGGTCCATTGCAAACCTGTTCTATGTTCATTTACAAAATATGTCTCTATTTAAACCTATGCTTTGTATCCTGCTATTTATTTACTCATATAGTAGTATGTGCACTTTTACATATTTTTGTGCAGAATTAAGATAACCAACAATATTGATCTTGAAACCAAACTGGAAATGCTGCTCCCAGGTTGCAACCAGTCCATAAAAACTCAGTCAGTCTGAGTTCTTTAGGACACTGTTGTTGATTTCCTGCTTCTTGGCAGGGGGGTTGGACTGGATGGCCCACGAGGTCTCTTCCAACTCTACTATTCTATGATTCTATGATTCTGGACACCTGGATTGGTTAAGTAAAGGTAAAGGTTTTCCCCTGACATTAAGTCTAGTAGTGTTCAACTCTGAGGCTTAATTTCTAAGCCGAAGAGCTGGCGTTGTCTGTAGATACCTCCAAGGTCATGTGGCCGGCATGACTGCATGGAGCACTGTTACTTTCCCACTAGAGCAGTACCTATTGATCTACTCACATTTGCATGTTTTTGAATTGCTAGGTTGACAGAAGCTGGGGCTAACAGCGGGAGCTCGCTGGATTCAAACTGCCAACCTTTTGGTCAGAAAGTTCAGCAGCTTAGCAGTTTAATCCACTGCGCCACTGATTGGTTAAACCACAGACTAAAACTCTCAAGCTACTTGCTGTGCAGTTCCCATTCTGTAACACTTTGCCAGTGGCCCACCCCATCCCTTTTCAGACTGTTATCTCATAAACATGTCATTACTTATCCAGTTCCTTTCCAGATGCTGTGCAAGAAAGAAGGTTATGAATAATCACTACAACAACATTTTTACTGTAAGGAGCACTTTACAGTCCTTAAAGTCACTTATCTTCACAAGGCTGCAGGGGAGCTCATTAATATTTTTCTTTTACAATGGGACAGAAGCTGAAGTACTTGGTGTCTGAGATTATGGGAAATCCCTTCCCTCTGTGAATCTTTGTGCTGCTCATATGATCATCTCACTCTGCTTCTCAACCCAAAGAGAAAAAAGAGATTGCAGACATAAAGTTTCTACCTATTTGAGTTGGTGAGTTTTCAGCTGCTAGAAGGACCTATTGTTTTGGAGAAATAGAGTGAGTGAACAAGATATTGGGAAGAAGGAGCAACAGTTATTTGCAGTTTGCATTGTATTTATTTTCTCCTGCATTGAAAGTTTGGAACTGTCAAGTCCACCCCTCTGCCCCTCAGTTATGAGTAGAAGATTTGTACATTTTGGTAACTTCTTCTTCTTCAAAAAAAAAAACTGCAACAAAATTATCTCATTTGCACTCAGGAAAAGCAATATGTGGAACTAGTCCCAGAATGGCAAAAGTGTGTTGTACTTCCATACTTTATCGTCACCACAATGAGGACCCTGTTGCAAAAAAAAAAAGGAAAAAGCAGTGGCATTAACATGCTCAAATATACAAGGATTTGAACCCACACTTTGTGGGAATTTTGGCGGGTTTTTTTTATTAAGAAGAGCACAGCATAGTCAGTGCAACATGAGTTTGTGGTAGAAACTAGGTGACAAATACTCAGGATGCTCTTATAAATTTTAAAAAGTCAAACAAGGTTTTTATTGTTCTAAAAATTCATCTGGGTCAGAAAAGGAGATAGGAGAAGTTATCACAATTCACAAATAGCAATTTTAAAATTCATGTTTTTTTTCTCTTTCACAGGCGCCCTGTGCCTCTAATCGCAATGAATTCAGAGGGCTGGCTGTAACATATAAATCAAAACTTTTATTCTTAACTCACACTTCCTTGAATTCTGCAATAGTTCTCCATATGTTAGTAAAAATAACCTTACATGCATTACATTAAGAAAAAAAACTAGTTGTGAAAATGTGTGTATCAAGCACAAATGTATATAATGTATTGGGAATGAACGCACAACAACATATAAATATTTTCATGTAAATATTTAACTAAAAACACAAATTTTAACAAAAAAGGAATGAAGCTTTAATCAAAATAAACATAGCTGAGATAGGAAAAAAATCTCAGAGTTCAGAATAATGTGACTTAAAAATTGAGAAAACAGAAAGCCTTAAGAACCTAAAATTGATAGATGCATTCATCTCTAGCTGTGCATGTTACTGGATTCTTACCAGTCTGTGTTGAGAAACTGAGGTCAATGAGGAAACCTTCTGCAGAAGGCAAGCTAATATCAATGAGGCTAAACCTGACATGAAGTTTCGTGTGAATGAAAAAAGCACTTGAAAAAGCCCCCTTGATATTTTGATTAGCAAACTGATGATATGTGGAATTGATGGGAACACTGCCAGATGGATCCATAATTGGTTGGAAAATCACATTCAAAGAGTCATCATCAAAGGCTGCACCAAACTAGAGAAAGTCTCAAGTGCCAAGGGGCTTTGTCCTGGGGCAGACACTCTTTCAGGAGCTATGCATGCAGTCTAACAACAGCAGAAAATTCTGGAGTTGCTGAAAATCTCTCTCCATACACTAGACTATTTTACAATAAAAAGGATCCTTTTTTTAAAAAAAAAATGTGTAGCTCTTAAAGAAGGCCAGTCAACAATACAAGGGCCAAAGGGTCTTGGGCTTTCTATAAAATAAGTTAACTACAACAACCAAACAATCACACACATATACACACACATCTGTTTAAAGAATAAAATATAGCCATTAATAAACAAATAAAGAAGACCCATTTCTTCTTTTCCCTTTTTATTTCCTGCCTACCACAAGAGGTCACTTCTCTTTTGTTTTTTCATCAGACATAGTAAAGGTAAAGGTTTCCCTTGACGTTAAGTCCAGTCATGGGTGCTCATCTCCATTTGTAAGCCGAAGAGCCGGCATTGTCCGTAGACACCTCCTAGGTCATGTGACTGCATGGAGCACTGTTACCTTCCTGCTGCAGCGGTACCTATTGATCTACTCACATTGGCATGTTTTCGAACTGCTAGGTTGGCAGAAGCTGGAGCTAACAGCGGCCGCTCACGCTGCTCCCGAGGTTTGAACCTGGGACCTTTCGGTCTGCAAGTTCAGCAGCTCAGTACTTTAACACACTTCGCCACTGGGGCTCCCATAGACATAGCGTCCTCCATTTCTACACACTTCAAAGTCAAAATCCCATAGATCTTGTTCTGTGTGTTGTCTGTGGAACCCATCTCTGCAGCATGTAGAAATGGGTGGATGTTAAAGATGGGCTGGAATTGACTCCACTTATCTCTCTGCACTTAGAAACAGGTATTATTCCGTGGATAGGAAATGGTGCATTCATCTGTTTTCAGTCCGTATACTGACATTTCAGTCTGGGTATGCATGTGGGCGGTCTTTTCATGCTCAGTGCTCCTTCTGCTGCCATTACTCTTTGGACTTCTATCCTCCTTTTAAAAAATTGTTAGTGTAATTGTGCAATTTTGAACCTTTGAAATATTGCAATTGGATTATTTAATTTATTTTAAATAACCCTTTTGATGTGGGCACAGAGCCGGCCCTAGGTATTTTTCAAGTGTAGGCAAACAGAATTTGGCGCCCCCCCCCCCCAAACCAATCACTGAAAAATAAAAGCGTTGGATAAGCGGAAATATTTGATAATAAGGAGGGATTAAAGAAAAGCCTATTAAACATCAAATTACATTAAGATTTTACAAATTAAGCATTAAAGCATCATGTTTTACAACAAATCAACAGAAAAAGCAGTTCAATACCTTGTGGAGGCAGGCCGCAGGAGACAGGAGTTGCCTCTATGGCGCCCCCAACTAGATGGCGCCACAGGCAACTGCCTAGTTGGCCTGGTGGTTGAACCGCCTCTGTGTGGGCAGTCCACAGATGATAGCATGGGAGGAGACAAGAGCTGCCTGTGTGATGAGGAATGAAGCCCGCAGTTTAACTAGAAATGGGCAGAGGTGCATCTGTTCTGATGGGGGTGAGTAAATTCTCCAACTTCTTTCAAGGAATGCAACAGGAAGAAGATGCTATGCCCACTTCTCCCTGGTTCAATGAGGCCCTTAGTCTTTTATGCCCATTTGTAGATCCATGAGGCCCCTGCCTCACAGTGGCTTTCACTTGGACATGAGCCAGCTTTAGGGTATCTTCTACTACAGAAGTTAACCATAGGTAAAGGTAAAGGTTTCCCCTAATGTTAAGTCCAGTCATGTCTGACTCTGGGGGTTGGTGCTCATCTCCATTTCTAAGCTGAAGAGCTGGCGTTGTCCATAGACACCTCCAAGGTCATGTGGCCGGCATGACTGCATGGAGCGGCATTACCTTCCTGCCGGAGCGGTACCTATTGATCTACTCACATTTGCATGTTTTCGAACTGCTAGGTTGGCAGGAGTTGGAGCTAACAGCGGGCGCTCAAGCTGCTCCCGGGATTTGAACCTGGGACCTTTCAGTCTGCAAGTTCAGCAGCTCAGCGCTTTAATGCATTTCGCCTCCGGGGCTCCTTCAAGTTAACCATAGAAGAGCCTAAATAAATCTGTAAATAATCAAGCCTGCAAATATGGAGAGACAATTATAATTTTCAAGTACAGAAAATTCAATGTGAAGCAAAAGAATTTTGCATCTTTCCCAACAGCATAGCAAAGGGAATGAGCTGATGTGGGGAGGGAAGGAGAAAGGAGTATCCCTATTTAGGAATAAGCAGAAGGAACCCATTCAGCTGGGTTATCCTATTAAAACTATTGCACTATAGATTTCATGTGAATACCTAGGGTAATTGTTGTCTACACATCATTTTACTTGCACAATCAAAATACTCTATTCTAACTCTGTCCTTGGAAATGGCTGTAGTCACATGGAGTTGTAAAGAGGGGGATAGGTTTTCAGATGGTATATGAATGTCTTCTGATTAAATTTTAGCTCAGTCTGGTGGGGCATGTATAACTCCAGTGATTTATAACAGATTGATGAAAGATGTTCTTCAAATATTCAGATTTTAACATGAAAACGGAAACTTGCACAAGTGTGAGTCAGCTCATAGTTCACTGCTACCATTCATTAAAGAGAAAATCACCTGTGTAGAGAATGTGGATTCTGAGCTGGCTTGAACCCTTCGTTCACTAATGAAGCACTGAAGTCGAGATATCTGTTATATCTCCCCTGTGGAATTAGAAGAGGCAAGTAGAACATGTGTTTCATTTTGAATAATGATGACTCACCTATTAAGGTGGAGTATTGAATAGAACGGGATCTGAAAGAAGGTGCATTGATGGATCAATCATTTCAAATGGTTTCTGACACACACATGCACAACCTTGACTCATACAACTTGTAAACGTTATCTTAAACAGCATGCTGGGTTGGTCTTGCCTTCTGTAATGATCCACTAATGATCATCCTCTTCTAAATTTGGAAGCTTTGACTTTTATTCAATATGAAGCTCAATGTAGCTGAAGTGTCGTACCTAGGAGACACAATTAAAATGTTTAGCTACACTCTGTCTTGCCCCAACTGAGCTGATCTTTTGCATGTTGTACACGACTTATAATGCTCCCTTTTTTCTTTGGATTCAGGAATAAAAAAAGTTTTTGCTTGCATATCTTCCAGATATCCCAAGTGGGAAGTCTATTCAGCATCTTAAAGGTTACCCCTACTGGTTAGCTGAAAGTTATCCGTTCTCCAGGGAGAAGTGGAAATGATATTGCTCAGGGAGAAGGAGAAATCTTTTAAGCAAGGGAAGGCTTCTGGTGACACATTGCTCTTAGGTTGCTGCTAATATTTCATTTTCTTACAACACGCTGACTTGTACTTTATTAAGAAGCTGTAGCTCTCTGTTAGTGTAAAGTGCTTTTTAGAATCAAAGACTTCTAAGCCAATTGTTTTGAAAGCCTCACCTAAATGACTGAAAATACCAGAAGACCAAATGGTCAGAGTCTGAAACATTCAGTTAGGTCATAACCATAAAGCATGCAAGATTCACCACTTCAGCTGCATTTACATGCTAATGGAGAGGCCATACTTCAGGAGAAAAACACATATATTATGGTGTTATGGTGAAAGTGTCATAGTAGAGGTTTGAAGTTTTCTGGGTAGCCGTAGACCAATCACATTCACTCAGCTTAATCTCTGTCACAGGGTTGTTGTGAGGAGAAAACGGAGAAAAACTTCTTATGTGAACCTGATATCTATGGTTGCATTTACCTACACTACACAAATTATTCCCTCCTGTAAGTGTTTGTGAGTTTCTCTCAGGACCTCTTCATGCGGGGCATTTTTGCCCCATTTCGTTGCTTTTAATTGAAGGAAGATGAGGCTTGCCGTGCACCATCATACGTTGCATGGCAGGCTCCACCAACTGTCTTTCCAAAGTGGAGGAGAAGCACCAAAAGATGTTTTCACCTCCATTATGGGGAGGAAAGTGTAGTTCGGGTAGCTCCAATTGAGCTACCTGCACTTTCTTCCCCTTTTTGCTGTGTGATAGCAGAAAGGGTGGCATTGCTGTGCATTGCCGCCATTTCTGCCATTTGATGAGAGGTGGGAAAGGGTGCCAAAGGACCCTCCATGTGATAAGGGGAGGAGGGAGAGTGCACGGGGCACCATAAGCCGCCCCACACGCCTTCCCTTTTGCCAGTGATTGCTGATGCAACGGCCATGCGAAGTCCTAGGTCCTCCAATAATATTCTATGATGTGCTTCCAGTCCAAGTATAGCTAAAATATAGGGGTCATTACTACCCATTGTTTTGGGTATCCATGGGAGGTCTACAGCAGATATAGAGATCATATTGTGTTATCTTCTGAATCTTGAGGAAATGAAAATGTTGACTTCTCCAGTCCTTGCCATTTCCTTCTATCTCTACAACTATTTAAATAGGAGCCCAAATAAGAAGAGAATCTAGGGAAAAAAGGTTTCATTAGACAGTAGGGTTGTAATGAGCTATAAAGTTGAGAGCCTGTATGGCTGAGCATTTTATTAGAGTTCCTAATGTGATACTGTGCTATAGTTCCCCTATCAGCGCCCCGGGACTCACTGTTGCACTGGAATAATCTTCCCTGCAAACATGTCATTGCTGGTGGAAAGTGGGGATGATTAAAGAGGTATCTGGGTATGTTCTCATAGTAAGACAGAGAATATCTTCTGCTGAGATCCACTGAGGTCCTCTAGAGGTTTTAGCAATTGATGCCATTGGTCCACATGTGGCAATGGGGACACGGATAGACACTTCTTGGATCCCCTCTGCTCTCCACCAGCAAAAAAATGACTATGGGCAGAGGGTATCACAATGTATCAGTGAGTCCTGGCCTGGGGGACTTTTCATGCTGTAGAGCTACCAGCTTCCATAATGAAATACACACACATGTATAAGGTGAACTTGCACTTCATTATGTCCCAAACAGGATGCTGTCCTAAGTTTACCTCACTATAAGACAGCTTTACCTGCTTGCTTTAGGACAATTTCTCCATACATTGTGTACATTATATCAGAATAGGAAGAAAGTCTTGTGCCATCAAGCCAAAACAACGTTTTTTTAGCATTGTGTTTATCACAGTGCAAATCAGATCAGTACACAAGATCTGTTGTATAAAAGCCAAAAACCCTATTATTGTTTGAATTGAAGTATATTCATGGAATTGATGGGATTTACTTATTGTGGATTCACCATTCAGCCACTGACTTAGCAGTTCTGCTTTAGTTGGCACTAACAAATATGATTCAGGACAAGGTATGTAAAAAAGCATGAAAGTGAAAAATGAATGGCATCTTTAATAGTTGTAAACTTGAAAAAGCGAATTATGGAGCTCAGGGAGCCAAACATTGCAAGGATGTCCATTTTCCATTCAGACTGATGTCACTCTGCTTTGGTACATTTTTTGTTGCCAATAATTCTAGCCTGAATTAATTTGCACTACATCCACTGGATGCAATGCCAACTTGGAAATTCAACTCTCGAGTTGGCATTGTCAGATTTCAAGTTTTATTTATTCTGGGTCTCATTTGACACCCTGTGCTAGAGAAGAACTCAGAGAAATTGTGCTGGATTTGCAATTCTGCTAAGCATTGTGGAATGGGGTAACAATTAAAGGTCAGCTTATGACTGGGAATTCTGGATATATTCAATTAGGACTTCTATTCTTACACTGAAGAGGTCAGAATGTTTCACTCCTCCAAAAAGTATGAGATTCTTCATAACCCTTGAGCCTCAGGCATTCTTCCATTGCCTCGCTCCAGGATTCTCTTCTGGACTGAGGTCAGTACTTTCTAAGAATAAGAGAAGCTCTTTTCAAAATGTTCCCTACTAAAAAGTTTGATGACTGACCTCTGTTATTTATATTAAACTGAGTAAGAAGGCCACAGGTTACCTGGGTACCATTTTCTAGTCTACTGTCTTTCAAACTCTCATATCTCATCCTTATTTCTAAAAATCATGGTTCTTCCCTAGGTGAACAAATCTCTTTATTCTTATATTTCAGAGACTTACATTACAGGAATAGCAGCACATTTCAAATATAGTTTTTGCCTACGTATGTATTCATGCCTTTTCAAAATCCACAATACTGTTTGTATTGTAGTTGTAGTAGTAGTTGTTGTTGTTACTAGGCTTGTGCGATCCAGGAAAAAAAATGGTTCTAAACTCTCTTTGAAAGTAGGAGGCGCTGGCGCTTTGTTTCTAAAGTCATTTCCAAATTTTGAAGGCAAAAAGTTCAAAACTTTCCGAAACTTCCGAATCTTCGTATGTACCTCGTTAATGGCTGATGCGAATGCACATGAAGGAAAACATTATTGTCAATGGGAACACTTGAGGGGTTTCTCTCTCCTTCATTTTTTGAGCTATCCTAAAGAAATTAAGCCTGTTGCTAGCCCCAGCCAGGAGGGGAAACGCTCAGGACTTGGTTATTTTCTATGGGACTCTTATTAAGCCCGTTTCTAGCCCTAGCCAGGACAGAAAATACTCAGGACTTGGTTATTTTCTATGGGGCTCTTATTAAGCCCGGATGGTAGCCACTGGAAAGAAAACGCTCTTCCCTTTCTGCCAAGACTCAGCACTGCTTGGGCAAGGAGGCAAGCCCAGGCCAGGCAAGCCCAGGTTTCTTCCCTGCAAACAAAATTTGGTTGAATTAAAAACGCTTTCTCATATGTCCGAAGGTTTTCCAAAGCCATTAAATAAATGGGCTCCAACGCTTTGAATTGGAAGGTTAATTCTGAATCGCCAAACCACCTCAGAACCCTGTTCGGAACCCAGAATAGATACGATTTTATTCCGATTAACGATGATTCCGAGGAATTAGCACATGCTTAATTATTACCGTATTAAAATAATTGCTTCTATTCTGATTCTTAGGCCATTTAATCTTTTGTTATGATTTCCCAATTTTGAAAGTTGTAATATTCAATCAATCTTGCTCACACTTCTAGTACTCATAGCATGTAAGTTCCTATTTGCAAAATAGTGCAGTTCTTGTTTCTCAGATAAATGAAATTGATGAAGTAGCCCAGCAGAAAGATTTTTAAACCAGCATCTGAAAACAGAGAGTGCCCACCATTAACTGTTATTAGAAAAAATAATAATAGACTATACCACTATGGTAATCTTTCCAACTCCAACTTCCCCATGTAATAGACTATTTCTAGAATCTAAGTGTAAAGGGTATTTTTTTTATAACAGTGAATTTTGTATAAATATTTATAGGGATTCTCTGTGTAAAAGCGAGAGGGAAAGAACAGAAAAGTAGCACTCAATGAAAGAGGAATCGCATGAAGAGATGCTCCTTGCTTGCATCTCTCTGGCATGAAGTGATTTTGATCTAGCAGTTCTTTCAATTACATACAATATTATTATTAGATGGTTTACGCATAGTGAAGCAGAGAGATAGGGAGAGGCCCTTGGGTTATGCTGTGCTGTGCAGTGAGAGTCCCAGTTCATTTAAATTACCTTAATAAGTTTGGTGACTTCTGATCCACAGAAGAGGGAGTGAGAGTGAGAGTTTTTCACATGCAGACATAAAGGTCAAAGTAATAATAATCATCATAAAAATTCTCTGGAATGAAATATTCCCATACCAGGATGTTTTATTATAACTCTTTCATACAGGCAGAGCCTTCTGGTTCCTCAAAGGTATTCCTCTTACGTTGGTTAAATGTTTTAAAGAGCACAAATTAGAATTATTATTTATATAGACCCATTGACACATGTAATGTTTTAGAAAGGTTTTCTAAATGGAGGGAGGGAAGAATCTTACTGTCTACATCTTGACAATGAAGGAGAGGCTTGAAAGAGAGCTAGAAGATGATTTACAGAGCTATCTGTACTATAAAGTAGAGTAAAACAACTACCCCATCATCTGGTTGTAGTGTTGACATTTTGTATGGGCCTCATGATCTGATTTGCATTCCCAGATTAGCTTGGAATGCAGGCCATTTTGTTATGGGATCTGTTGCCCTGTCACTAGAACTGAAGTAATGTAGTATCTACACTATAAACATAAGGCAGTTTGACACCACTTTAACAGCCATGCCTCAATTATATGGTATCATGGGACCTGAAGTTTTATAATTTCTTTATCTTTCTTTGCAAATAGTTCTGCAGACTGCAACTCCCAGGATTCCACAGCATTCAGCCATGGCAGTTAAAGTGATGTCAAACTGTATTGATTCTAGTGTAAATGTATATGAAAATTCACATGGTGATTTTGTTAATTTTTGGATGTAGAGTCAGTTAGGGTATTGTCATGTCCTTCACCTCAAGCACCAAAATAGATTGGCCAGCTCCATCTTGTACTCTTCCAAATTAAAATAAAGGATAACAGATATGGCCAATTAGATGTGTAATTTCAACATATGCCAACCATGAGGCACTGCGGCATATTTGTTGAAGGCTCCAAGAAACCAGGGTTCAGATTCCTGCTCAGTAATGGAAACCCACTTGGTGACTTTGGCCAAGTCATATCACCTCAACTTCAGATAAAGGCAATTACAAATCCCTTCTGAATGAATTTACCCCCCCCCCCCCCCAAAAAAACTGCAATGAAAGTGGGATTTTCCTTCTCTGGAGTTTTAAATTAGAACTGGGTGGCCATTTGTTGAGAGTCCTTTGAAGGTCTATTCTTGCATGGCAGAATGGGTTTGGACTTAATTTTCCACGGGATCTTTTCCAGTTCTGTAATTCTAGGACTCTATAGAGCTCCCTGGTTCCCTTTGCATTGTCACTCAATATTAGAAATGGGCTGATTGCCAGCATGGTAGAACTCTTACCATTTGGTACAGTTGACTTGAAATGGGTTTCAAGGGTCTTCACGATTGTGCCAATGCTACTCTGATTGTAAATATAAATACAAGACAATTACATGTCCATGGCTCTAACTTACAAGAGGACTTACAGGATTGCCAGATCATCTTACTGAAAGGCTGAATAAGGTAGTGGGCTATTTAATTTTTGTTGTTGTTGATAATGAAGGAAATTGCACATTTTCTGTGTTTTTAATTGTTGTATTTCTGTTAAATGTCCTGTACTGGAACATGTGCTGTTGCCTTTTTTTTGCATAAATAAATCATAGAAGAAGATTGCATGTTTGTCTTTGTGATCAATCAGGCCATCATTGTTACATTTTGTGTGTTTCATACAAAAGAAAAAGAATGGACTCCACTGATTTGAACAACTTTGGCCAGTTTCCAATCTCCCCTTTCTGGGCAAAGTCTTGGAACGTGTGGTTGACTCGCAGCTCCAGGGGTTCTTGGATGAAACTGACTATCTGGATTTGCCGCAGTCTGGTTTCAGACCAGGTCATGGAACTGAGACAGCCTTGGTCACCTTAGTGGATGATCTCCGCAGAGAGCTCGACAGGGAGAGTGTGTCCCTGTTGGTTCTCCTGGACCTCTCAGCGGCCTTCGATACCATAGACAGGGCCGGTCCAAAAATGAGGCAAATTAAGCGGTCGCTTCGGGCGCAAAACATATGAGGGCGCTTTTTCTGTTGATTTCTTGTAAAACATGATGTTTTGGTGCTTAATTTGTAAAATCTTAATGTAATTTGATGTTTAATAGGCTTTTCCTTAATCCCTCCTTATTATCCAACATTTTCGCTTATCCAATGCTTTTAATTTTCAGTGATTGGTTGGGGGGGGGGTGCCAAAATTCTATTGGTCTACACTTGAAAAATACCTAGTGTTCGCTCTGACCATAGACCATGGTATCCTTCTGAGTTGCCTGGCATGGATGGGTCTTGGAGGTACTGTTTTGCAGTGGCTCCTGTCTTTCCTTTTCGTACCCAAAAGGTGTTGTTGGGGGACTCCTGCTCGGCCCCACAGCCATTGTTCTGTGGTGTTTCTCAGGGTTCCGTATTGTTCCCCATGTTGTTTAACATCTACATGAAGCCGCTGGGTGAGATACTCTGGAGTTTTGGAGTTTGATGCCATCTGTACGCAGATGACCTCCAACTCTACTGCTCCTTTTCACTAGATGTTAAGGAGGCTGTCCAGGTCATGAACCGGTGCTTCGCTGCTGTGATGGTCTGGATGAAGGTGAACAAACTGAAGTTGAATCCAGGCAAGACAGAGGTCCTCCTGGTCAGTCGTAAGGCTAAACAGGGTATAGAGTTACAGCCAGTGCTGGATGGGGTCACACTCCCCTTGAAGGCACAGGTTTGCAGCTTGGCAGTCTTCCTGGACTCATTGCTGAGCCTGGAACCTTAGATTTCGGCAGTGGCTGGGGGGCTTTCACACAATTAAAACTTGTGTGCCAGTTGCACCCATACCTTAGGATGTCAGACTTCGCCATGATAGTCCACACTCTCATTACATCTAGGATAGACTACTGCAATGTGCTCTATGTGGGGTTGCCTTTGAAGACTGTTCGGAAGCTTCAAATAGTCCAACGAGAGGTAGCCAGGTTAATAACTGGGGCAGTGTACAGGGAGCACACAACTCCCATGTTGCGTCACCTCCACTGGTTGTCAGTTTGCTACCAAGCAAAATTCGAAGCATTGACTTTGTCCTATAAAGCCCTAAACAGCCCTGGCACAGTTTACCTGTCTGAACGCATCTCCCTCTATGAACCACTGCAGAGATTAAGATCTTCTGGGGAGGCCCTGCTCTCGGTCCTGCCACTTTCACAGGCACGAATGGCGGAGACGAGAGACAGAGCCTTCTCAGTGATTGCCCCTCGGCTATGGAACTCCATCCCTGGTGAGATTAGATCACCCCCCTCCCACCTGTCCTTTAGAAAGATGGTCAAAATTTGGCTGTGGGAACAAGCCTTTGGGGCAGTGCAATAACAGCAGCAATAGGAAATTTCACCCTGCTGACCGGTTACAGTTTTAAATAATTGTTTTAATGTGAAGATAGCTGATTTTAGTGTTTATGTATATTTATAGTTTATGTTCCAGCATTAAATGTTTGTTGTATATATATTGTGCTCTGCCCTGAGTCCCCTTCGGAGTGAGAAGGGTGGAATATAAATGTTTTAAATAATAAATAAATAAATAAAAGCACCGATTTTACTCAAAGATAGCAGTCTTAGATTTTTGAAAACTATTGTGGGATCCTCACTTCCATATTTGGCATGATTGATGGAGCCAAGATCTCCCAAGGGTGTTGGAGAATATTGTCTCATCATACCAAAATATTTGCAATTAACTAAAACCCCAGCAAGTGAGATTTCTTTCCCTATTTGTGAGCTAGAGTCTCCACTCAGAATAGCTGCAGCTACAAAGGTCTTTCCATCTAGTGTCTTGAAACTTTTAAACTTACATGACAGGATGTGACCCTGTAACCCTAAGCATACCTTTAGAAGCCTCTTCTGAATTTATGCAAGGTATGGACATAAATTGCTATGTATCCCCTAGTAATGGAAGCATAGAATTCAAGTCCACAGTTCAAGAAAAAAAATCATAACAACTATTCAGTTCTTTTCAAGGTCTTGTTGCTGTGTGCATTCAAGTCATTTGTGACTTATGACGACTTTAATATGAACCTATCAAAAGAAAATGTTTGTGAGCAGGGGCCATTGGGCAAGCATTTAGCACGAGCCGCCACATGCTAGTTATAAATTTGGGAGGACATGATCACAGTCAGAAAACGTTTCAACTATGAAAAGAGTTTGTGAATGTTAACACACCTTAAACTGCTGCTAGGGTTTTCCTATACGTCTTTTATGTTAATGTTTTTAACATCAAATAGACACACAAATTTCACCAGGCTCTTCACACCAGGATAAAGTAGGAAGCGAGAGGTATAATTCAAATGGAAAAACAATGAAAGGGGTTTGATTCCAGAAATGTTAGTCTTAACTTTGCCCTTTTAAATGGAAAATTACATATTGAATCCAGGACTATAGTTGTCTCCTACTATGCAGATTATTAGCTGATCCATGGGTGATGCACATTATTATACAATTCAGTTGTGTCTCAACCAGCAATAATACTATAAATAACAGTAGAGTTATTTTTAGCGGATTTTCTTTTTGGAATTTGGGCTTCATGGTGAAAACAGTACATATTTATTTATTTATTTATTTGCAGTATTTATATTCTGCCCTTCTCACCCTGAAGGGGACTCAGGGCGGATCACATTACACATATAAGGCAAACATTCAATGTCTTAACATAGAACAAAGACAAGACAAACGCGGGGCTCCGAGCTGGCCTCGAACTCATGACCTCTTGGTCAGAGTGATTTGTTGCAGCTGGTTGCTCAACAGCCTGCGCCACAGCCCGGCCCAGATAGTATGTTATAGTAAAGAAGCATGACAACGTAGGATCAAGACAATGTCCAGTAATTTTTTTATCATGTCGGAAGCAAATTGAGAACATATTGCAATTCGCTTCTAGTGTGAGATTGGTCATCTACAAAGACGTTGCCCAAAGGATACCCAGATGTGTTACCATCCTGTGGGAGGTTTCTCTCATGTCCCCGCATAGGAAGCTGGGTCTGACAGACGGGAGCTCACCACATCTCGCGGATTCGAATTGCTGATCTTCAAGTCAGCATTTCAGCCAGCACAAGGGTTTAACTCATTGTGCCACTGCGGCTCCTAGTATCCAGTATAGGACAGTAGTTGTAAAGTGTGCCCCAAGAGACTTCTAGAATATCATTTTAAAATGTGAGGATCAATTTCACCTACTTTTATGCCCACCCTCTCCAGGTCAAATTAGAGAAGAGGAAGTACACTGGAAATTATATCTCTTCACTTTCTGTTATTGATAGACCTCTTCTGGGCCTAAAAAGGCCCAGGGGAGATCTAAACGTGCAGTGGCAAATTTTAATTTCTTTCCAATTGATGTGCAGTATAAGGAGATGAGGACTTCAGGGTGGTGGTGGTGGTGGTGGATGTGCCCCCCCCCCCAAAGCAGAGTTAGATTTGTCACGTGGATTCAGCTTTTACAATATGTTTAGCCTCCGGTGGAGTAGTGGATTAAAGCCTCATGACCTGAAGGTTGGGTTGCTGACCTGAAGGCTGCCAGGTTCGAATCCCACCCAGGGAGAGCGTGGATGAGCTCCCTCTATCAGCTCCAGCTCCATGCGGGGACATGAGAGAAGCCTCCCACAAGGATGGTAAAAAAAACCATCCGGGCGTCCCCTGGGCAACGTCCTTGCAGATGGCCAATTCTCTCACTCCAGAAGCAACTTAAGTTGCTTCTGACACACACAAAAAAAAATCATCTAGCACAGGCTTGATGGCCATCAAGGCTCCTCACGGATAATCTGTGGGCTACCTGGTTCACAAGGGTACTTCTTGTTAAAAAAAACCCCAGATATCTATATCTATAATCAGCCCCAGAGTTCTCTTCATCAGGGTTTCCTGACACTGGAGAATATATTGAAATATTTGTTCTATTCTTGCAGGACTAATATTATTAGCAGTGTTTTCAGGCACCTTTGTGCCATGTCTAAACCACCCTGAGTCCCTTCGGGGAGACGGTGGCAGGATACAAGAATAAAGTTATTATTATTATTATTATTATTATTATTATTATTATTATTATTATTATTATTATTATTATCATCATCATCATCATCCATGATCTCATGAAATGAATCTATTTTTCTTTAACAAGCTGAAAAGTTTCTGTTGTTCAGTAAGAATAAAGAGGGCCCTACCTTTAGAAGGCTGAAAAATCTGTCTTTAATGGCAGGCTTCTCTACTGAGAATCCATCCGTTAAACATTTAATCTATCAGTCTTATGGTTTGAATTAAGCAATTTTCATGTTTAACCCACTGGGTAAATGAGAGTCCTTTCCCCAGAATCTCTTGGCTCTTTCAAGGGAGGGAAATTGAGACCAAAAAAAAAATCTCATTAAAAGATGTGTCATGGTTCATATGCCAGACAGGTGTGGACAGGATCAATTTACAGCAGGGGTCCAAAGAGCAAAAATTGATGGAGGATATGGAAATGCAATATCTTGGAAAATATATGTGCTCTTGGTGATGAAAAGGTGATGCCAAATGGATAAAAGGGGACTTACTGGTGTCTGGTCCCCCACCAGCAGCCTGAAGAAAGATCCTGTCTAATGTTTAGAATCTGCAAATCAAGATGATATTTTAATCACCTCAGTGGAGGTTAGATAACAAAATGCAATAATCTAGGTTCTGAAAACAAAATTGGAAAACTGCTCCATTGAAATCAGCCAGTTGCCCATTCATCTATATAATTCTTCTATATAGGAAGAATTTGTTCTGATGGTGTTAGGGGAAAAAGCTGAGATGGCAAGATAGAGGAAAGGACCTTTCACATATATACAAAGAGGTCTTTGTACATTTTATTGAAAACCATTTATGGGGGAAATGGTTTTGATAGAAATGCATCTATCTAGTCATTTCTCTTTATACAGAGCACAAGATCAGAATATTACTCTGTTCTAAAAGGGATTTCAGCTCTGTATCTACCTTCCTCTAGAAATGTGCAGCCACAGAAGTCAGTAAGTAAAATCTCTGTAGTGCTTATTTTTCTTTTCCTTAAACCTCTTCCTCATTTCTTTATGTTTTTGGTTCTCAGCCCATTACTTATTAAGCTCCTTTCCTTTCCTTACCTTGCCTGAGCTAGGATTATTTGTTGTTTTTTTACTTGCAGCATGCAACAGCCTAGTGCTGAGCTTGTGACATTTGAAGAAAATAATCACTCCAGGAACTGATATTTGTGGCAATGCTCTTTGACACCACCTTAAAAGCTCATGTCTAGAGTAATATCAAAGTGGTTTGTCCAAAGTGTCCTCAGTGCAAAAATCTAATGTCCATACTGTACAAGCATTCTATTCTGTAATCTATGTGAACCATTTGCCCCGTGGAAACTAGAAAAAATGAATGGAAGAAAGAGAGGGCGAGAGAAAAAAATGGATCAACTGGAACGTGTGCCATAAGCATGTGATGCAGTTCTTCACACTGCTATTCACACCACAATAGGGAGCATTCATGACACACTCAACAGCTAGTTGCCAGGCTGGGCCTACACCTGATATACTGTAAGAGGAATGTCCTTGTCCATTGCCCACAGCTTGAACCACTTACCTATGAGGTTATTATCCCATGATATATAGGTAAATCAGCCAATCCTAAGAACAGAGGGATCTTTAAAGATGGCATATTTCAATTTTAAAACAAGGTGAAATAAAGCAATATATTAGAAAGTTAATTACATGATCTTAGGTATTGAGCATGAGGAACCAGGGAAGTGACCCTAGCAGTATTGTTGCTGTTGGTGTTATTGTTGTTGTGTGCCCTAAAGTTGTTTTCTCATCAGGTTTCCATGGCGGGATGGGGAACTGAACCCTTATCTCAGCTGAAGGAGGTCATTTCAGTTGGCAACTGGGATGCAAAGATGGTGATGTTTCCAAACTCTTCCCATCAATGAGCTAAGTTGTGACAAGGGACCTCTTCACATGGGGCATTTGTGCCTTGTTTTGCCACTTTTATGTATGGCTTTGACGGGGCCTGCCAGACGTCATCACACGACACACACCAAGCCCTGCCCACATTCCTCCTAAAGTGTCGTGCAAAGAAGAATAATGTTTTCTGGCAAAACAGCCACATACATAGGTCTCCAGCTGTGGAGGTTCTCATTATATCAGGCTTGTTCTCTCCAGCTCCCCCCCCCCCTTGCTGGCATATCTTTCACCATTTTTGGAAGTTTTTTTAAATATTCCCCCCCTCCTAACTGTCAATATTATACTACAATATACCTAAGGGTGCAATACAACCTTTATCTTATATACACAAAAGCATAACCTCTTTTTTGAGAACAAAGCATCTGCTGGCTTTTTTAGACAACCAGTTTTGTTCTGGTTGTGAAAAAGAGGAGGGAAACATTTCTCAGTTGGGGAAAGGTGGAGGGAACCACTTGGAGTATAATTCTGTTTCTCATTAAAGGAAAAGGAGAAACAAACACCTGCTAGAGAAGATGGGTGTACATAGAGAAAATGGGAGTAGTTAATCTGGTGGCTCAGTGTGTTAAAGCGCTGAGCTGTTGAACCTGCAGTCCCAGGTTCAAATCCGGGAAGCGGAGTGAGCGCCCGCTGTAAGTTCCAGCTTCCTCCAACCTAGCAGTTCGAAAACATGCAAATGTGAGTAGATCAATAGGTACTGCTCCGGCGGGAAGGTAACGATGTTCCATGCAGTCATGCCAGCCACATGACCTTGGAGGTGTCTATGGACAATGCTGGCTCTTCGACTTAGAAATGGAGATGAGCACCAACCCCCAGAGTTGGACACAACTGGACTTAATGTCAGGGGGAAACCTTTACCTTTACCTAATCTGAAAAACTAGAAGTGGAGGGTAGAAACTGAAGACAAGCTCTACACATGCTGTCAGAGCTTGTGATGAGGATGAAGATGAAGGGCTTCCTTGCCCAGCATATGAGTCAGGCACAAGCAGAGAACAACAGCTTGATACTGAGAAATCTACTCCTGCAGAGCAGGACCAGGAGCCTCAGGGAAGTAGGCATACTGAGTTAGGGTAGGATCAGGAGCTCCAGTAAGCCAACCAGGATTTGAGCATTCCAGCTAAGTTGCAACTAAGAACTGATGCCATCCAACTGAGGAGATCTAATCAGTTGGCTCAGAGGAGGGCCAACAGGTGAGAGCACTTGGGAAAATGGCATAAATGGCTGGAGCCTGGATCTGGGAGTAATGTTGTGGAATTGGTACAGCTGGAATCTCTGTTAGTGAACTCTTTGATTAGATCTTGACTTTGGTGAATGGACTATGTTTTGGACTATGGCTTGAGTTGGTGAGATTGCTTGGCTTTGACCCTTGGAAAGAACTCTGCTGGACTGATTGCTCTATATGACTTTGGACTTCTTTTGACTATGAGATGGTGAATGGCTGCATTAATCGAGATTCTGTGGACATGTCTTTGACACAAGTCTGCTAATATCACACACAATCATTGGATAGCAAAACCATTATGAAACTATATGAATACTGATTTCCAGTACAGAAGGCAAGGGCAAACTTTGGCCCTTCTGGTGATTTGGACTTCAGCTCCCACAATTCCTAACAGCCTACTGCTCTCACTTGGAGGGTTGAAGTTTGCCCATGCCTGGTATACAGTATACAGTTTAGAATACCTTCTGGGGAGATAATGTGGGGTAAAAATAAATATAATAAATAAATAAACCTTGGCCATATAAGTTTTGTGTACCTTTAATTTATACATTTCACTACTGTTCTTTTTTTGGCCTGTCCACTTTTTTTTCCTGGAACTAGACATTTTGCATTCAGTTGCACATTTCACAAGGCCTTACAGTATTGGGTGGCTCTTAGCCATATCCATGGTCACTTCAACATTGTGTCACACAGATTTTGCACTCATGATTGAATGTCATTTGTAATACTTAGAAAGAGCAGTTGCTCATAGCAGAAGCAGTGTTGACTAACAGCGCTATGGCAGGCCATCACTTCTCAAAGGAAACACGTGCATTAGCTGTAAATGCCTCAGAGAGCTCTCCTAGCAAGCACTGACTCATAAAGGTTGTGGCACTTAGATGATGCACTCATATTGATTGTTTGATGGTGGCTTAGGAAACAGCCACATTTTCCTTATGCTCTTTTTCTGGCCTTTGTCAAGGCAAAACTATGAGGCACCAGAATTTGCAATGTTCCCCACTTCCTCCGTTTCTATCCCCCCCCCCTTCCAACCACCTTTACACTGAAGGACATCAAGGCACACCTTAAAGACTGCAATAGATGTTAAATTGGGATACATTGCTGCTCTCTAGAAATGAGTAAATAGGTTTTGCTTGCTTTATCCATGGGGGTTACCTTGGCATCATTTGTGACTAGTTATAGATGACATGTTTTTAGGCTTCTGTCTAACCAATTATTATGAGTTTTCTTACTTCGTAATGAGCCTCCCAAGAGTATTTTGAAATGCAGTCAGTTGACATGATGAAGCACAGACAGTTTCTGATATTGTGTTTCAGTGTATCAATGTCAACAGGTGTGATGAAACCTAAGAGAGATGTGTGATATGTCAAAAAGTGCCATATTAGTCACACTGAGAGGCCTCCTTGAAGGACATGTACCTCTGTAGCTTGAGCTGCCCAACTAACATTATCTATTTTTCAGCAAAACTGACAGATGACCTATCAGAATAACTATGGCCATTCATAATGCATGACTTGTAGAGGCCAACCAGCCATGACCATAGAGAATGATGTACTTTCCATGTGGGCGGGGAAGGTTAGATTTTGAGCAAGAGGGATCAATAAGAGATCATGGTTAAATTTTCTCTCTTCACTGGTGCTCGTGACTCATGAGACATACTTTTGATAAACAATGAAAAAACATCAAGCCCAGATCTGTCAAGCAACTCCTGACAATCGGTGCTTGAAAGCATAAAGCATGTTCCCTAAAGAATTTCAGTGCTGTTCCTTGTTTAATCAAGATTAGATTTTGAAAATTAGGTGCACTGGTGCCTTTAGGTGTGTAAAAAGAAAATGTGTTCCATACATTTCAAAAATGAATGTTGTAATGACTAGTGAACTGTGGTTTGAGATCTTTAAGGAGTGCAGAGAGGGAAGAACAAATGGACCTGTGTCATATTTGGGTCTTTTGCACAATATTGTTTAAGAAATAAATCTCAAATGCAGCAGGGAAGCCAGGTCAACCTTGCTTCTGCTAGTGTTGTTTTTCCAGGTGAACGGCGTATATGGAACTGATACACACAGAAAAGAGGCAATTGATAAAATGTGCATTATACATCAAAAGCATGAGTATTTACAATGCGGCAGGGGACTGACATGGAAATTATCACTTTTTTATTGAAAACTACAGGAAGCTGATACATGGGGTTTCCACATGAGCGTATGCTAATGATAACAAGAATTATAAACATCCCATTGTTTTTGTAAGGATTTTTTTTAAAAAGAAACATTTATCTATCAAATATTCTTGTATTCTCATGCACTTTATGCAGCTTGTGATGAAATATCAATAAATGGATTATGAATCCACTGAACATTAAAGTCAAAAGCAGTCAACCATTCAGACCAACAAACTAAAACATTAGCCTTGTCTCAGCAATAAATAAGCTAAGGGATGTTAGATATGAGGGAGAGAGGGAGAGGGACTAGCACAGCCAAGCCAATGAGAGGAAGCTAGCAGATACACAGGGTTTCTTTCCATTAACTCTACACACAATTGGCTTTCACAACAAGAAAGCAATGCAATGCACAATAGGATGACAAGATGACTAAGGGGCCCTGGTGGCATAGTGCATTAATGCGCTGAGCTGCTGAACTTGTGGACCAAAAGGTGCCAGGTTCAAATCCCGGGAATGGAATGAGCGCCCGCTGTTAGCCCCAGCTCCTGCCAACCTAGCAGTTCGAAAGCATGCAAATGTGAGTACATCAATAGGTACCGCTTTGGTGGGAAGGTAACGGCGCTCCATGCGGTCATGCCGGCCACATGACCTTGGAGGTGTCTACTGACAACGCCGGTTCTTCAGCTTAGAAATGGAGATGAGCACCAACCCCCAGAGTCGGTCACGACTGGACTTAACATCAGGGGAAAACCTTTACCTTTACCTTTACACTGTTGAATTCATGTGGTTTGACACAACTTTAACTGTAATGGCTCAATTCTATGAAATCCTGGGGATGCAGTTTTACAGAGCATTCAGCCTTCCCTGCTAAAAGTGCTGGTGCCTCAACAAACTACAAATCCCAGGATCCCATAGCATTGAGCCACGGCTGCTAAAGTCATGACAAAACACACTGATTATACAGTTTTGATGTATCTATGGAACAAAATATTGGACTTCAAAACTACAAGATATCCTTCCAGTCTTTTCTTAGCATGAGATTTTTTAAACCTCAAAGCCTGGCCCTCAATTTCAGGGTGTGGATACACTTTTCCAGTCTTCAGATGGAAGGGGGGAAATCTCAGTGTGAGAGCAATGAATTAAAAATGTGTGCGACTGTGTACATTTCTCATTGGTTAGACAATGTTTTCTCTATGTATAATGTATCACCAAGCTTTATGACACCAGAAGGGGGGCTGCTCCTTGTAACATCACAAGGACTTCTGCCTCTGACATCATATGGGGTTATCCTTGGATACCGGTTTTCTTCCTGAAATCTTAGGGCCTTGATCTGGCAACTCTTCTTTTTACTAAATAGAATACATCCTAGATTGTAATTGCTGTGCAAACTCATAATTCATTCTGTGTGAGAACAGCATACTAAACTATTTTATGGTAGGGGTAGCTGTGTTCGATAAAAAACCCCCTCAAATGCCAGAGTCCAGACATGTTAATACCATTTTGGGGTCAATCAAGATGTCATGAAATTCCTTGTGCCCATCACCATATAGACTTTTCTATTTTATATAAAATTACTGAACAGAAATCTGTCTTGGCTATTCCAACAGAGCAAAGTTCATAAAATTATCTTTAATAATTTTACTTTTAATGCTGTGGTATTATAATCAGTTACAATAGAAGTAATGAAGAATTGTAATCATTGCAATAATGGTGATTATAATATAATTGTGGTTATTAATATTTTTAATAGTGTTTTTCAGTCTACAAAAATCATCATATTCATTTTGCATGGGAACAAGATCTGCTCTCTGCTTTCATTTGTAACTATTTTACAAGTATAGTACTGGGAAAAGTATTTTCATCATTATTCTGACAATCTCATCACATTGAGGCAGAGAAGCATCATCTCCCCGCTGCCATCATGTAGTCTCCTGGAGCCCATCATATGATGCAGGGCTATTTCCGGCGAGGCTTTGTAAGGCTACGTGACAACAACATAGAGAAATGGAGTCCAGAAGAGTCAAATGTACATTCAACTTCTCATAGAAAAAAGCTGGGAGAGGTGAAGAGGAAGTGGGGGATAGTGGGGAAACATTGTGGAAGGGATACTATGATAATCCACAATGGCAAGGAATGCAGTCGTGATGCTGCCCCACGATTTCTCCCACTGTTCTCCAGCTTTGTAAGGGCAATCTGATGAGGTCCATAATGATATGAATATGTTAATATGGGTTAAAATGCCTTTGTTCATATCAATTAATCAATTCACATCCCAAGAAAAATAAATGTGCACATAATTTGCCTATAAGTCATTTTCTAATTAATATACAGATTATCCAACAGGCTTTGGGGAAATATGCATATGTTAGTTGCTTTTTTTACATTCTCAAAGTATCATCTATAGTCACTCTATGGTCTCTGATAGAGCACTGCTGGGACATATGCATATTAGCTGCATGTCATACATTATGGAATTGCTAGCATGACTTGGAATATATGTATGTCTTGACTTCGTTTTAATGCTTACCAAATAAATAAAAATCTGCACAAAATATCCATAGCTTTTATTTATTTATTTATTTATTTACATCACTTTTACCCCGCCTTTCTCCCCGAGGGGACTCAAAGCGGCTTACAATAAATAGGCAAAAATTCAATGCCTAAAAACAATGTAAAAACAACAATTCATATAAAAAATCTACAAAACAACAATTCATATAAAACAGATACCATTGCAAAATAAAATCACATTATATAAAATTTTAAGTATGGCCAAGATTAGAATCCATTCATCCAGAATCCTCAATTTCTGTACAAAACAATAGCTCACAGCAAAATAAAAAGCACACAATTGGTTTGTTGTCTCCTGCGTTTCTGAAAGGCTAATTTATACTGAGCTTTGGTGGCATTCTGGTCTAATTATCTTAGTTTTGAATAAATCTCAGTTCACCTCGGGGAAGCATTTGAATCAGTTCCATGAGGCTTGATGTGGATCATACTTTGGTCTTTGAACTGTGTACACATCTCTATTGATTACACAAGGGTGCAATCCAGACTTTAGAGAGATAATACTCAAAAGTTGGTATTCTGTTGGTTATCACAGCTAGAGTAGACTTATTCAATTGGTTGTTGTGTGGCGAGTCAACACGAGGATTCTTCAAAAAGTTTCTGCACTTTTATATTTTCGTGGTGAAGATGGCTGAGAAACTTAAAATTAAAACAAAGAGCAACAGTGTTCTGTTGTACTCTTTTTGTGGGCAGAAGATATGCCAGGAGCGCAAATTCATCTCTGCATGTGCGCTCAGTATGGGGATAAAATTATCTTTTGTCATCTGGGGCTCTCAAGGGTCTATACATGAAACCTATTAGGAACGAGGAACATTATTAATATGTTTATGTGTTTTTATGCTTTAATTATTGTGGGATTTAAATTTGATCAGAGCCGGTCCAACAATGAGGCGAATTAAGCGGTCGCTTGGTGTGCAACATATACGGGAGCGCAGTTGAGACTGCTTTTTTGTTGATTTGTTATAAAACATGATGTTTTGGTGCTTAATTTGTAAAATCTTAATGTAATTTGATGTTTAATAGGCTTTTCCTTAATCCCTCCTTATTATCCAACATTTTCACTTATCCAACGCTTTTATTTTTCAGTGATTGGTCTGGGGGGAGGGGTGCCAAAATTCTGTTTGCCTACACTTGAAAAATACCTAGGGCCGGCTCTGAGTTTGATTTAGTTGTATGTTTATTATTACTATATTGTGTTTTTTCTGCATGAGTTATGCATTCAACCAAAAACATTTTTTTGCTGATGGCATTAAAAAGTTGGTATGACACTGGGAAAAATGCATAGTAAAGGAAGGTGACTATGTAGAAAAGTGATGTAATTTATTTTTGAAATTCTCAATAAAGAGAGTTTTAACAAGTACTGAAACATTTTGAAGAACCCTAGTATATAAACCTAATTGTTTAAATAGGTCTACTCTAGTCAAGACCAGCCACACAATTTAGATCATTGAACTTGTCTGCATGGCCAAAATAAAACCGACAATTAATAGCTTGGTGAAACACTTCTGCTATGAATCCATCTGTTTGTTGTGTGTTTCTTTGAATGAACAGATCACTCCATTTTATTTTCTTCCAAATCTGTTTTTTTAAAAAAATATCTCAAGTTTTTTCCAATACATTTGTGAACAAATCTGCCCATTTTAGGACCAGTGAAATCCTGCCCAATTTTTTTGCCTCATTTTTTTATAGTGAGAACACAAACTTCCCATCACACTATTATGATTCAGGGATAGAGTTAATGCTACTTTTTTCTCGCTGTGGTGGTGTTTGTTAAAAAAAAAAAAGAGGGTTAGCTAGTATTGGGAATCCAATTTAATGCTCATAAAAGATGTCAAAGAACCTTATGTCTACTTTTGCCGTCTAAAGTTTATATTTCCAGGGGAGATTTTATTTTATATTATTAAATAGAATGCTGTTCTTGGAACATCTAGCTTTCCAATTCACCACAAATTAACAATATCAGCAGTAACTGCCTGGCATCATGCACTACAGCCGGCTTTACTTCCAGAAAATGATTTATTAACCAGAGTTCAGCTGCTTTGTACTTTTGTTGCAGTTGACAAAAGGCATGTTTAAGCATGTTAAATTGGCTTAATGCGGTAGACAGAAATGATGGCCAAGACGCGCAGAACTTACTGCCAATGCATACTACTTTCTTTGTGCTGTGTGTAAGGAATAGTTAATCTGACCTAAAAGAAAAGAAACATATGCTCAAGCAGATAAGGTGCTTGAGATGAATGAATCTGTCGACTATTGCAGTGTTATATTTGTTTGTATAAGAGTGGAAGAGAGGTCTCTTTTTAAAAAAATGGATTGGGATGGGGTAGAAGGCATCCTTGCAAGTTTTCTAGTTCTCTAAAGAAAGGAGAAGGAACTTTTAGAAGCAACAGAAGCCATGAAGCAAAAAGTGAAGTGAATGGGAAGATTATTAAACATATAGAAGATGGGTAGGGATTTCATTGGATAAGTTGAGTCAACCATTTTGACCTTATGACAGAGAATTGGCAGTCTTGGAAGCTTTAACAAATCAAATTGGTTAGTTTGTACAATGACTTTTGTGCAACTGAATTTAAATAACAATACAAAAAAACGAACAATGATTAGAAAACATGAAATAATCCTTGTAATGTATTGTGATATGTCCAGATACGTTTTCAGGGCTCAGGGTGAGAAAATCTGAAAATGTTCTTTGCATTCCTAGGGGAGGTCCAAATCATCTGCAGGGCACTAGGATAGAAAAAGGTGCCAATTTTCACCACAAGTGAAGGAGGAAAGATGATACTTGGACTGAGTCAAATGTCTCTGTAGTAGAATATTTGATAATTTAGAGAGTGAGAGGGAATCCAATCTGAAGGCTTACAAGAAGAATAATGAATTTCAAGTACTGATGGACTATTTAGGTGGGCAAGACTGAGGATGGGTGTACTAATTAGTAAATTTCAGTAATATAATATGGCCCAATGCTTTTCCCTTATTATTTCGTCTGTTGACAACACTTTAACTGCAATGGCTCAAGGCTATGGAAACCGGGATTTGTAATTTGGTGAAGCACCAGCTCCCTTGAGCAGAAAAGGCTAAAAACCACATGAAACTGCAACTTCCACAATTTCATAGAATTCAGCCATGGCAGCTAAACTAGTGCCAAACTAGTTTAGCTAGCAAATCCACCCAATGGGACAAAGCCAAATTAAATTCAAGTATTGACAGTGCTTCTTCAGTATTAAGGGTCCTCTACATTGATCACTTAGGTTGTTGTGCAGTTAAACCCAATAGTGGTCAAACACTGCACAGAATTGATCCTGCTTACCTTGGGGGCAAGGCCACCTTAATACAGCCTTGCACCAGATTAAGCAAAATCAGGGAAAGCCCAAATCCCGTCTCATGATTCAGGCTTTCATCCAACTTCAAGGTTGTCAAGACAGCTGGATTGATTCCTAGCTGGAACTAGCTGCCGCTGTCTTGACAGCCATCTTTCATTTCCTTGCTCAGGAAACCAAAGAACACAGGATGGCAGTCCCATGTTTACCAGTTGTGACACCCCACCAATCTTGCTCTTTGGTGCTCTGGTGACAGACATCAACCAGAGTGCCAATGTACTAATGGAGAGGGAAGGGGGGAAGATGGGGGATTTTCCTCCCTCCCAGCTCCCTTAGCGTGAGGGTGTTTTGACTGATATCAGCCGGAGTGATTAAGATCAGGTAGGTGGAGTGTCACAGTTGGGGGGGGGGATCCCCAGAGTGCCTGGCACAACTCGGCAACTGGGACTTCCTCCCACTTCAAAGGTGGTTAAGGGAGCTAAATGCCTTGTGGGGCCAATCTGGCATTCAGGATCATGCCTGCATGAGCAGTCAGTGTAGAAGGGCCCTAAGTTGCAACTGGTTTGTAAATAAGTGTCATGCCGTTGTAAGCATGAGAGCATCCGGAACAGAAAATAAGCATGTCCAGAAAAAAAGTGCTCATGCTTTGGTTTTGCTTTTAAATAGAAATCCTGCTAATATACAGGAATGCACTGAGGAGACATGCATGTGTGTGTGTGTGTGTGTGTGTTTAGCAGATATCCCACAAGATAAGTAACAGAATATGTAGGAGAAAAAAGCTTTTCCCTATCTAATAATAATAATAATAATAATAATAATAATAATAATAATAATAATAATAATAATAATAGAAGACCTGGCTCTGGCTCACAAATGGGACCCTGAAGAAGGAGACAGAAGGCCTGATCCTTGCAGCCCAGGAGCAAGCCATCAGGACAAATGCAATTAAGGCCAAGATCGAAAAATCAGCTGATGACCCAAAATGCAGACTGTGCAAGGAAACCGACGAAACCATTGATCATATCCTCAGCTGCTGTAAGAAAATTGCACAGACAGACTACAAACAGAGGCACAACTATGTGGCCCAAATGATTCATTGGAACTTATGCCTCAAGTACCACCTCCCAGCAGCAAAGAACTGGTGGGATCACAAACCTGCAAAAGTATTGGAAAATGAGCACGCAAAGATACTGTGGGACTTCCAAATCCAGACTGACAAAGTTCTGGAACACAACACACCAGACATCACAGTTGTGGAAAAGAAAAAGGTTTGGATCATTGATGTCGCCATCCCAGGTGACAGTCGCATTGACGAAAAACAACAGGAAAAACTCAGCCGCTATCAGGACCTCAAGATTGAACTTCAAAGACTCTGGCAGAAACCAGTGCAGATGGTCCCGGTGGTGATGGGCACATTGGGTGCCGTGCCAAAAGATCTCAGCCTGCATTTGGAAACAATAGACATTGACAAAATTACGATCTGCCAGCTGCAAAAGGCCACCCTGCTGGGATCTGCGCGCATCATCCGAAAATACATCACACAGTCCTAGACACTTGGGAAGTGTTCGACTTGTGATTTTGTGATACGAAATCCAGCATATCTATCTTGTTTGCTGTGTCATAATAAAATAATAATAATAATAATAATAATAATAATAATAATAATAATAATAATAATAACTTTATTCTTATACCCCGCCCCATCTCCCCGAAGGGACTCGGGATGGCTTACATGGGGCCATGCCCGGACACAACAGTATAAAAGCAAAAGCAAACAATAAAGCAAATCAATCAACAATAAAACATCAACATCAATAAAAACAGTCATAAAAGGTCAACATACAAAATAAAATGTTAAAATCATGAGTTGGATTCAAACATCTGGGCCAAGATGCAAAAAATGTCGAAGTCATCAGGGAGGGGTAATTAGAAACTAGCTTACTTTCCTCTACTTCCAATACTGTTTTATTTCCTAGCCTTGCTGTAATATATTTATGTCAGCACAAGGACTTAAGAAGCAACAGATTGAATAGTTAGCCCTAGACTAGCAATGCTGTGCTGCCTGTACCAATAAGCAAAGCAGTGCCAATCTGAAGCCTTTCCATTTAGCACTCTGCCTCTGAGTTCTTGCAGCTTCTGATGCCAGCCCCTAAATGAGAGGCATTTAGGGGTGATATCTTCCTGTCAATGAATTTGTCCATATGTGTCTCTGAATCACCATTAATTTTTTTGAAAGTATGCTGTTTTGTTTAAAGTAACTAAGTGTATACACAGATGGAGTCTCCTACAGAAATGAAGCGAGCAGGAAAAAAGGATCTGTTTAATATTTTGTTTTGTTTTGCTTTAAAAAACCCACAGAGAAATGTTCCATGCTATTTTGCCTTGGGCTCCTTTCTGCTCAGGGACAAATGCAAGCTGATGCTTCATTGCCAACATCAACAGAGTTCATTCTGTTGATCATAAGGAAGAAGGAGTTTGGGATAATTTTTGTTACACTTCATTTTAATGGATTTTGTCATTTTTGCTAATATCTCCCTGCAAATTGTTGATGACAGGTAGTTTAGAGAGGTGGGCGAAAAAAAGAAAAATAGTGTCCTATTTTACAGAATTCCTTGCCTAATGGATTTGCAATTAGGTTTAAACTTGGATGTTTTTCTTAATAAAAAAAATTAAGTAGTTGATTCTTATTAATCCCTGCTATCCAACTGTCATTTTGATGTGTATTCAAAAACAGATTTAGAGTTTCATTCTGCTTATCTCTTGGGTGCTTAAAATTAAGCACGTATATCAAAGCTTTGCAAATTTTCTGGGGAAGAAAATCTTTGCAAAATAGAAATGTTTTGGATGACCTGGTAAGTTATGAAAAAAATGCTTTTCTAAGATGGAGCCCAGACTCTTTTTGATAGCCCCAAGTAGAGTAGACCCATTGAATTGACCACCAATTAATGTCATATCACAACTGTATGTTGCTATAGAACAGAGGCCAAGGATATATCTACATGAGCAGGAAACCTCAGGGCAGGTGCAGAGTACAGTACTCTGTTTCAGACTCATGGGTGGCTTCACTTCTTGCCTTCACCCTGCAGAGCCCTATTCATTGGGGCTCTGCCACCCTTACCTTGGTGATCCTATTGTCATTATTGTGGCAACCATGGAGTTCCAAAGAGGTCTTGGTCATACCTGGGAGCCATTGCTGGCATTTGCAAGTTTGCCCACATGACCTAGAGAGGAGAGGTGGGAAAGATGGGGTAATCTCCCCTCCCATCAATGGGTTGTGTGGGTGGCCTTGCAGGGGCTGGGCTGTGGCACAGGCTGGTGAGCAGCCTGCTGCAATAAATCACTCTGACCATGAGGCATGGGTTCGAGGCCAGCCCATGGCAGGGTGAGCACCCATCAATTAAAAAATAAAAAATAGCCCCTGCTCATTGCTGACCTAGCAACCCGAAAGATAGTTGCATCTATCAAGTAGGAAATAAGGTACCACTTATAAAGTGGGGAGGCAAATTTAACTAATTTACAACATTGGAATGAGGAAGTGCCATCACAGTGGATGATGAAGCAGCTGCTCCCCCCTGTGGCCAGAATTGAACATCCCTCAGGAGAAGGTTAAATTGCCTCTGTGTCTGTCTCTGTCTGTGATGACCCATGGGCCTTGTAGTCCTGCTCAGGACATTGTAATTCCTGATGAAGAAGAAAACTTGGGTTTTTTACCTTCCCAGTCAGAACTGGATTCCTCTCAGCCAGATCTTTCCCAGGCAGATCTGGGAACCTTGCACCTGCAAGAAAGTTGTCTCCCAGAAGTATGTCAAACAAGCCCAGAGCCTACTTCTCCCGTGTTCTTGCGCCGGGAGTTTTGTAAACAACAGAGAAGTTTGGAATCAGCTTCGCGCAGGAGTGCGAGAATTGCAGCTAAGAATGTAGCCAATTAAGACTGCTTCTCGTGGGAATCTTTAGGGAGTCTAACATCTGGTCTCAGAGTTTAGCTTTCGTTTCTGATTCCCAGAGAACTGCTTCGGTGGGAAAGTTAGACTCTATATAGGTGTTTTACCCGCGTAGTAACTTCGCGGAGTCAATTCGTCAGCCTACGGAGCGAGTTGTGTCTGGACAGCGCGCTCCGATTCAAGCCTCGCTCCTGCTCAAGCCTTGCCCTGCTTTCCAGCCTTCGCCTTGCTTCCCAGCCTTGTTTACCTACGGACTTTGCCTTGTTGCCCAGGACCAATCCTTGCCTTGTTCCACGGATTTTACCAAGTTATTCCACGGACCTTGTTCTTGTTCCTAGCTACCTTGTTCCACGTTTAAGCCTTGTTTCAAGTATCAAGTTATTTCAAGTTATGGACTAAAGGACCTGGCCTATTCCCCTCACTTTGCCTGGCAAAGTGAGTGTTTCGGTTATTGGATTACAACTTTGGACCATAATATTTCATATTGGACATTGCTTTTTTGGACTAATTTTGACCTTTCCTGAAAGGTCCGCTTCTGAACTAACTTTTACATTTGTTTTTATTAATCTTATATATTTCCTTAATAAAGATATTAGATAGAATCTGGCCTCTGCGTATGGTTATTGGTGCTCTGTAGCCTGGGTCGTGACAGTTTGACTCCGCCACCCTAAGCACCAATTAACCTCGGCCAGAATGTCTACCGGAACCGTGCCCGGTGGGCAGCCACTGAGCTACACCATCAGCAAGGACGAAGTGGATCGCATCCGCGACAGACTCAACGCCCAGGATGGAGAAATAAAGGGTTTGCGGGAGCGCGGAATCCGCCTCCCGGCCATGGCGTTGCCAACCAAGTTTACTGGAGAAGCTTCCAAGGTTCATGTTTTCCGTCGCCAATGTCAAGCTTATCTAGAGGCCCGTGCTGCCGAGTTTCCCCAAGAAGACATCAAAGTGGCGTGGGTTTACAGTCTTCTAGACGGGCCAGCGGCCAACTGGGCGACGGCACTGTTCGACCAAGCCTCTCCACACCTAAGATCAGCGCAACACTTCTTGGACCACCTCAAGGAGACTTGGGGAATCGAGGACAATTTGGAGGCAGCCGGTCACAAACTCCGTCGCCTTTTCCAAGGAGACAGACCTATGTCTCAGTATATAGCCGAGTTCCGAGTGCTGGCCCACAACACCGGCTGG
Organism: Anolis carolinensis; assembly: GCF_035594765.1. Taxonomy (NCBI): domain Eukaryota; kingdom Metazoa; phylum Chordata; class Lepidosauria; order Squamata; family Anolidae; genus Anolis; species Anolis carolinensis. The sequence continues at coordinate 23,705,472 of NC_085845.1, read as the reverse complement.
AACGATGTAGCCCTCAGAGGACAATTCCGGGAGGGTCTCAACATTGAAATGCTGGAAGAAATCTCCAAGGTGGATCCCCCCCAGACCCTCGAGGCACTCATTGATCAATGTTTACGGGCTGAAGTCATGATTGCCAACAGGAAACAGTGGGTTTGAGGCCAGAGCGGTAGAGCCGGGGCAAAACCCCCCGCTCCCGCCAGCGTTCAGCCACGTCCAGTGTGGAGACCCCCACCACCAACCCCATACCCCAGAGGAAGCGAGGAGGTGCCGATGCAGTTGGGCAACGTGCGTCCCAGACTAGATGCCGCCGAGAAGGCCCGTCGTCAACGCTTAAACCTCTGTTGGTACTGCGGGAACGGGGGCCACTTCGCCAGAGAGTGCCCAGCCAAAGGGAAGCCTGCCGCCCGTCTTGCGGCGGCGTCCTCCACGGAGACGAAGGCGTCTGAGCCGACTGGCACACAGCCGGCGGGGGAAGCCAACGACCGGGCGTAGAGAGGCTCGCCAACCCGGTCAAAAAATCCATTCAAGAGCCGCCTACTGGGGTCCTGTTCCTTCTCGTGGTCACCTTATGGTCAGCAAAAAGGGGACCCGTCATGATCCACGCCATGATAGACTCTGGAGCCACCAACAATTTCATTGATAGAGAGTATGCCGACTCTCTGGGATTACAATACCATGATTTCAAGAATGCCCGTGTGGTGCAAGCCATAGACGGCCGCCCCCTCAAGACGGGCCCCGTAAGTCAGTGGTCGGAACCCACCAGGATGTGGATAAGGGAACATATGGAAGAGATTTCCTTCTTTGTTACCGAGGTTCCCCATTTCCCTGTGATTTTGGGAATTCCATGGCTGACTCTCCACGACCCTAACATCTCCTGGTCCAACAGAGAACTGCAGTTTGCTTCACAGTACTGCCAAAACCATTGCCTTGTAGCCAAGGTCTGCCACGCCACAGACACCGAGCCCATCATCACCCTGCCCAAGAAGTACTCCGAGTATTGGGATGTATTCAATGAAAAAGAAGCCGAGAAATTACCCCCACATAGACCTTATGACTGTGCCATTGACCTGGTGGAGGGGGCCCCGATCCCGCGAGGGCATCTATACTCTCTGACTGAACCAGAGCAAGAAGCTCTCAGGGAATTTATAGAGACAAACCTTCGTAAGGGATTCATTAGACCCTCTCAATCCCCAGCCGCCTCCCCAGTGATGTTTGTGAAAAAGAAGTCAGGGGAACTACGCTTGGTGGTGGACTACAGAGCATTGAACAATATCACCAAGCGGAACAGCTATCCCCTGCCCTTAATCTCGGATCTACTGGATCGGCTTCGAGGAGCCAAGGTTTACACCAAACTGGATCTTCGGGGGGCTTACAACTTAGTTCGCATCAGAGAAGGGGACGAGTGGAAGACCGCCTTCCAGACCAAATTCGGATTATTCGAGTCCCGAGTTATGAATTTCGGATTATGCGGAGCTCCCGCAACGTTCCAGCATTTTGTCAATGACATTTTTCAGGACTATCTAGACAGGTTCTTGATAATCTACCTGGACGATTTTTTGGTGTTTTCTAGATCACAATCAGAACATGAGAACCACGTCAAAATGGTGTTACAACGATTGCGGGATCATGGACTTTATGCCAAACTGGAAAAATGCGCTTTTGATCTACAAGAGGTAGATTTCCTTGGTTACCGCATCTCGCCTCTAGGGCTTTCCATGGATCCAGCCAAGGTTACAGCAGTATTGGAATGGCGGGCGCCAACCAACAAGAAAGAGGTGCAGCGTTTCTTGGGGTTCGCGAACTATTACCGCAAGTTCATTCCAGATTTTGCCCGCTGGTCTGACCCCATCACTAGCTGCATCCGTGGAAAACAGCCTTTCCGCTGGACTGATCAAGCAGAGAAAGGGTTCCAGCAACTAAAGAAACTATTCACGTCCCAGCCAATTCTACAGCACCCAAATCCTGGAACCCCTTTTGTTGTGCAAGCGGACGCCTCTGATGTGGCAATTGGGGCTGTACTCTTACAACCAGTGGGAGATCACCTCCATCCCTGTGCCTTTTACTCTCGTCAACTAACCACACCAGAGAGGAATTACACCATTTGGGAAAAAGAACTACTGGCCATAAAGGCAGCCTTTGAAACTTGGAGACATTGGCTAGAAGGGGCCAAATTTCCCATTGAAGTCCACACTGATCATCGTAATCTAGAACATCTAAGAACTGCCCGCAAACTGAATCAGAGGCAGCAACGTTGGGCTTTATTCTTCGAACGTTTCAACTTCCAGATTCATTACGTGACCCCAGCCCAGACCAAGCAAGCAGACGCCCTGTCACGTAAACCGGAATACGCTGCAGGACGTAAGGAGACCTTTGAATCCCAACTATTACAACCCGAGAACTTTGCCACGCTCACAGTGGGGAACACCAAATCCATTTCCATTGGTTCAACTTCCTCTACTCCAGGACCCATCTGTGCTCAAGAAATCAGGGCTAGTCAGCAAGCAGATGCCTGGGCGCAGGACCAACTTCGCCAAGGTCTGCATTTTCCCTTTTCGCTTAAAGATGGGCTGCTTTGCTATAGAAATCATGTTTATATCCCACCCGGACCGGGCAGGGAAAAAGCGCTTCGTCTGTGTCATGACTGCAAACCAGCAGGACACTTCGGACTATTTAAAACCATGCATCTGATCCTAAGGGATTTTTGGTGGCCCAAGATCCGCAAGGATGTGGAAAAATATGTCAACACCTGCCCAGTATGTCAGCGCTCCAAGATAAGAAGGGAGAAGCCCTCAGGGCTTTTACACCCCCTTCCTACCCCATCTCGGCCATGGGAAATAATTTCTGCGGATTTCATCACTGACCTACCACCTTCCTGTGGATTCACCACGATCTTAGTGGTGGTGGACCTTTTCACCAAGTTAGCCCATTTCATTCCCTGCGAAGGCCTCCCCACGGCCAAAGAGACTGCGGATCTATTCCTTCAACATGTTTTCAGACTACATGGATTGCCCAAGAGTTTAGTCACAGACCGTGGATCTCAATTCACCTCTCGTTTTTGGAAGGCACTACAAAAACTATTGGGCATAGACTCTCGCTTATCTTCAGCTCATCATCCCCAAACAGATGGACAAACGGAGCGCACCAATGCCACTTTAGAGCAGTATCTTCGCTGTTATGTAAACTACCAACAGGACAATTGGGCTTCTCTGTTACCACTGTCAGAGTTTGCCTACAACAATGGAGTTCAAGCTTCTACAAAAGAAACGCCGTTCTTTGCAAACTACGGCTTCCATCCACGTTTCTTTCCCCCTGTCATTGAAACTTCAGAAGTTCCCGCAGCAGAGGATTGGCTGCAGGAACTCACAGCGGTGCAACAACTTTTGCTCCAGCAACTGGACCAAGCCAAGGAGGACTATAAACGCCACGCTGACAAACACCGCCAGCCGGGCCCCGAAATCAAGGTAGGAGATCGGGTTTTTCTGTCCACTCGCTTTCTGCCCTCCCACCGCCCTTGCCGGAAGTTAGATGCCCGTTTCATTGGCCCCTATCCAGTGGTGGCGCAATTAAACCCCGTGACTTTCAAACTCCAACTTCCGCGTTCAATGCGTATTCACCCAGTGTTTCACCGTTCCCTGCTCCTTCCGGCGGATGGTGTGCGTCCTGATACAGACCAACCGGCCCCCCCTCCTGTTTTAATGAATGGGGAGGAGGAGTTCGAGGTTGAGGACATTTTGGATTCTCGCTTTCATCGCCGCCGCCTACAATATCTCATTGACTGGGTGGGTTTTGGCCCTGAGGAACGCTCTTGGGAAGACGCCTCCACAGTCCATGCTCCTGATCTAACCCGCCGCTTTCATCAGACCTATCCCGCCATCAGACCTCGCGCCTCGGGGAGAGGGCCCCAGTTTGGGAGGGGCCTTGAGGAGGGGGATAGTGTGATGACCCATGGGCCTTGTAGTCCTGCTCAGGACATTGTAATTCCTGATGAAGAAGAAAACTTGGGTTTTTTACCTTCCCAGTCAGAACTGGATTCCTCTCAGCCAGATCTTTCCCAGGCAGATCTGGGAACCTTGCACCTGCAAGAAAGTTGTCTCCCAGAAGTATGTCAAACAAGCCCAGAGCCTACTTCTCCCGTGTTCTTGCGCCGGGAGTTTTGTAAACAACAGAGAAGTTTGGAATCAGCTTCGCGCAGGAGTGCGAGAATTGCAGCTAAGAATGTAGCCAATTAAGACTGCTTCTCGTGAGAATCTTTAGGGAGTCTAACATCTGGTCTCAGAGTTTAGCTTTCGTTTCTGATTCCCAGAGAACTGCTTCGGTGGGAAAGTTAGACTCTATATAGGTGTTTTACCCGCGTAGTAACTTCGCGGAGTCAATTCGTCAGCCTACGGAGCGAGTTGTGTCTGGACAGCGCGCTCCGATTCAAGCCTCGCTCCTGCTCAAGCCTTGCCCTGCTTTCCAGCCTTCGCCTTGCTTCCCAGCCTTGTTTACCTACGGACTTTGCCTTGTTGCCCAGGACCAATCCTTGCCTTGTTCCACGGATTTTACCAAGTTATTCCACGGACCTTGTTCTTGTTCCTAGCTACCTTGTTCCACGTTTAAGCCTTGTTTCAAGTATCAAGTTATTTCAAGTTATGGACTAAAGGACCTGGCCTATTCCCCTCACTTTGCCTGGCAAAGTGAGTGTTTCGGTTATTGGATTACAACTTTGGACCATAATATTTCATATTGGACATTGCTTTTTTGGACTAATTTTGACCTTTCCTGAAAGGTCCGCTTCTGAACTAACTTTTACATTTGTTTTTATTAATCTTATATATTTCCTTAATAAAGATATTAGATAGAATCTGGCCTCTGCGTATGGTTATTGGTGCTCTGTAGCCTGGGTCGTGACACTGTCTTGGTTCTATGTGTATATGGGCATTGAATGTTTGCCCTATATGTATATAATGTGATCCGCCCTGAGTCCCCTTCGGGGTGAGAAGGACAGAATATAAATACCGTAAATAAATAAATAAACAGCACCCAAGGATGGTCAGGATCTCTTTGGGGCTCATCGGCTGCTGTGACAATGGTCAATAGTATCACCAAAGTAGGTGCCATCTTCCCGTTCCATGGCACAGAGCTCCAGGGCAGTGGGATGGTGGTGTGAACAGTTGGGCCAGTTCTAATTCAGAACTGTCGCAACTGTTTACACAGTCCTAAAGTGTGGGGCTGCATTCTCCAACTTAGGCCGGTGCAGGACAAAACCATATCAAGTAGCTTTGTCTCACAGGTGAGAAGGGCCTGTGCATCATGCAAATGCCATGAGGTCAATGTTCACCTGCCTGCCCTGCTTTATAATCCCCATAAGGATATGCCCTACATTTAGCCATACTTCCATAAAAGCAAAACTTTGAACAATTGTTTTTTTGGATAACAACTCTCATCATTCCAAGGCAGCAAATTAATAAATAATTTCAGGCTTAATTCAGAGCACACACACGATTTTACTATCACTGTTTTGTTGCTTTGTTTTCATAGGAAAAGCAAGAGAGTGTAATTCTCCATTTGTTTATGACTTCAGCTAAAGCCAAACCCACTAAGCACAGCTAATATGCAGTAGAAAAATATCAGAGAGGGCACAGGTCCTCTGCACCTGTTTTGTAAAATATGAAATCACTGGTTGGTCTGTCGTTTGAAGTTCAGTCCCATCACTGCACTAAGCAACAGTTCAATAAAGAAACAGTCAGTTCATTTCTCAGAAAACATAAATGCTAAAATCAACAGGAGCAGATATTTGCTGTGCCTGTTGAATCAGTCTTGTAAATACTCCAGCAGGTGTCCAGGTTGACTGATCACCTCATGAAAAAATGTCCCTACACATGTTGAGCCAAGATTAGAGAACTGCCATCTGCAAAAGTGTCAAAACATCCACAGGATTGGTGGAATGTGCCAAAAGCTATTGGAGGGAAAAAATATCAAGGACATGATCCTATGATCCTAAATATGAGTTCAATCCAGAACCAAAATGCTTTTTTTTGTTTTGTTTCATTTCACTTATATTATTGAATCATATACTTCAGCATGGTGGTGAAATTGTTTCCCCTGCCACTGTACTTTGGGTGTGGAACATGCTCAGGCTCTTCAATTTTTAGTCACTGACTGACAAAGATATGTAGTGTCCAACTATTGTTAATAAACCCGCTCTATCTTTTATCTCAAATGATGGATCTCTTCATACCCCATCTCACTGCATTGTTTTTGAGGAACCAGCAGTCTCAACAACTCTCCTGTCTGATGCCTTTGGCTTATAAGATATGAGGAAGAATGATTTTATTGCTGTCCTTCCGGGCATATCTATGAGTGCCTGACATTTCTGCAATGGAGAAATAAGAACTTTAACTGCTAATAGCTTCGATAAGCAGAGAGTCTTCTATTTGATGCAGTGGTGCAGCTCAACTCCTGTAAGCACTGGTATATATTGAGTGGGAACATTTCTGGCCTCAAGGGTTACATGAGGTGCTGGGTGGAGGATCAGGATGGACAGACATAGATATCAGTTCTAGAAACAGTTAATTGAATTCTCCATTCTGTATGATAGGTGGGCATACTGTCACAGGGATATGGGCATATACAGCTGCAAAAGTAACTTTTCTAAGCTTAGCTAGAGCAGGAATTTTGCAGCCCTCTAGCTTCTGTCAAACAGCAGCTTTCAGCAGTTTTAACTTGTATATCCAATAGTGAGGAATGTTGAGAGTTATAATTTAACCTCTGGAGAACCTATAATTCGCATCTCTCTTCTATGATTTTCACTGATTTTATAATAGACTTGTGTTAACCTGGGAACCTTTGATACTGGATTTTTTTTGTTTGTTTGCCTTTCCCATTGCACAACAGAAGATGTTGTGTGTTACACAGGAAGGGGCCATTATGTAAAGCAGTGGTTCTCAACCTTTTTTTGACCGGGTCCCACTTTGACCAGGGACCACTTTGACCAGGAACCACTTACACAGGGACCATTTTGACTGGTGACCACTTGACCGAGAACCACTTGATCAGGGACCACTTTGACCACTCTCCAACATTGTTACAAACCAGTTTTTGGTCAACTTTAGATTTGGTTTGGTTAATTGGGGTGCTGATTCAGAAAGGAGCTGAAGTAAAATAAAATAAATAAAGAGGAAGGAGGTTTGTGGACTGGATTTTCGTTCTCCATGGCCCACGGGTTAAGAGCCACTGGTGTAAAGGGACATGTTGTACATGAGGACATGATGTGTATCAAGAGTGTTCTCCAACAGCAGAATTGCTGGCCTGCAGTGTTTCATTTCTCCTCCTGAAGATACAAACCTTTTGCAATAGCTCAGTTCAGCTTTATGAGATTGTAAGTTGGTTTAAGATGACATAACTTCCCAACAGGCATTTATAGATGTGTCTGTTGTACTAGATCCACAATAAACTATATTTAATACACATTTACAGTAATCTTCCTCAACCAGGTGCCGTCTATGGATAAATTATAAATCCTACTACCCCAAGTAGAATAGCTAAACCTGTATGATGGGAGTTGTAGCCCAATACCCTTGGCAAACACCTAGAAATGATTGATATAAAGCATGGCTGCTTTTTAAATAATCTGGAGCTGACATCTAGAATTTACTTGTTGAGACACAGTGGAGTCAGAAAAGCTATTTAATTTCTTTGCAGATGTCAGGACTACATTGCCAATCTGCAACTTGCCCTGAAATGCATGTTACATATTAATTAATGGGCTGGCAATCTACATTACTTACTACTCTGGCTTCCACTAGCTGAGTGGTATATTTCATTTGCACCAACAGACTATGGGACTGACTCCTGCCTTTTCTTGCTTTCTTTGTGTAATAGATATTGAAACTCTCATCCACTCTTTTGAGATGACAAAATTTTTTAATAATGACACTGCAGCTTGCTACTGTGCTTTTAGTAAATGAATCTTTTGAAGGCATGGAGATAAATATGATCAGCTTTGTTAAAGTCTGCCTTTTCTTCAGATCATGCAGAAATAAAATACTAACTGCGTATAAGGTTTATTCTTCCAAGTCCTGTAGTTCCAGATACCGATCCAGATCATTGCTACGCAATCTTCCTTGAAAGTAAAAAAAGGAGAAATATCGAACAGATCACTATTTATTTATGCTAGTTGTCATTCAACCTTGTGTCAGAACAGGACATATAAAAATGTTGATTATGACCACTGCAAGCCTTCCAAGGCTTTCTGTCTGTCTCTCAGCACAACCTGAAAACAAAGCTGCAATGTGTCCAAGAAAATAATACTGTCATATCCTGCTGTGTTCTTGGCACTTCCTCTAGCGATGAAAGCTAAAAAAGCTCATCAAAACCAGGCTGGATAATCCAATAAGAGTAACATATGGTTAGCTGGACACTTAATTTAACCCTATATCCATTGAATGCATTATTTTGTATGGGTTGAGTATCCCTTATCTGAAAAGCTTGGGACCAGAAGTGTTTTAGATGTCAGATTTTTTTTTGGATTTTGGAATACCAAATGCGATATGTACATAATCTTGAGGATGAACTCAAGTCTAAGCATAACATTCATTTATGCCTGATATATGCATTGTATACATAACCTGAAAATATGTTGTCAAATTATTTTAATAATTTTGTGCATGAAACAAACACAGAACCAGGAGAAAGCAAAGAAAGGTGTTACTATCTCAGCCACTATATGGACGAATTTGAATTTTAGAGTATTTTGGAATTCTGATGTTTCTATTGTAAAAATTCCAAAAGGAAAAACTTTTCCGAACAAGAAATGTCATGGAATGTTCTTGAATCCCCTGCCAAAAAGAGGCCAAGCAAGCTCCATTTTAAGGGATGTTCAACCTGTATTGCTTTAAAATCCACTTTCATGGTTTCTCAAGAGATAGAAATGAAAAGGTGCAGGGCTGCCTTTATTTTAGAAATGAGCTGGGCGGGATTGAAGGTCAAGGATCTGGCACTCTCTTGTGTCTCAGTGCTGAGAAGTCTGAGAGAAATGAGAATCGCTTGTAAAATGGAACACGGTTTGCTCATTTGAAGGCTTTCAGTGTTCCCGGCATCCTTGTTCAAATATTCCTTTGTATTTTCTTCTGTATTTTGTCCCTACTTTTCTGTATCTGCTAGCTTGTTTTTTGGAAGCAGCGAAGATTTTGGGACAAGAAATTTTTTTTTTCTCTTCATCATCAAATTGCCCTTTCCTTTAGTTTGTTTTTTCCCCTCAGCTTCCCAGCTGGCGTGCCTGGCACTGTGACATGGTGTGTCAGGTTGCATCAGTCACATTGTTCTACATGACATCACAGATCAGGAGGGGATGTGACTGATGTAAGGTGATCGTGTCACCTCACAATACAAGGCCTCAGCTGGAGAATTCAGAACAAATTCTCAGAGCCGTTGCTAAAGAGGACACAGATTGGCGGAAGGAGAAGGCTCTCTCCGGCTCTCCGCCTACAACTCTCCTTTCCTTGTTTAACATTCGAGCGTTTTGTCATCTCTTTCTGTCCAAATTAGATTTGGTTCAAGTGCTTTCAATCCTCTACTAAAAGATTTGAGGGCATGCAGCAAGGGACTGTGTGCATCGTCATCCATTGTGGCATGGATTTGTCTGTGGGCAAAAGGAGTCTTTCAGAACTGACGCGCCTCAGAATTGTGTTTTCAGTTCTGCCCTGGCTCATTATAGCTACCGGATTGGGTACTTTATCCTCTCAGTTGGGCAAACAAGTTAAACAGAGTGAGCCATTTCTAGTAACCACCTCAAAGCTCTTTAAGGCTGCTGCTGCTGAAGCAATATAGTGTTTCTGTTTTGCACACATTTCAGAACTCAAACCCCTTCAGAATAGGAAATGTCAGGAAATGTTCTGGAATTTACTATCAAAGGAAGCCAGGCTATCTCCAATTTCTACCAGTAGGAAAAGCTATTTTTATTCATTCAGACGGGCTTATAAACTGGGTTATTGAGGAAGTAGGTTTTGATCTGGTGGCTGCTGTTAATTTTATATTATTTTTGCTGCAATTTCTGTTAAAACTGTACTTTAACAGATGTGTTTTTAATTGTATCTTAATTAAAAAGTTATGTTTTAATTATATTTTTGAATTTTGGTTTTCTTTTAGCCGAGTGTGATTTTAAATTAGAAATGCAGAATACTGTACAACATTAAATCATAATGCAGAGGAGGAGGAGGAGGAGGAGGAGGAGGAGGAGGAGCAGGAGGAGGAGGAGGAGGAGGAGGAAGAGGAGGAGGAGGAGGAGGAGGAGGGGGAGCAAGAAAAACCAAATATTTCAGATAGCAGCAACGTATTGGATCTGGTGCAGGAAATAGTAGGGCCATGAATGGTGGAAACTACCAGGGATGGAACTGGTGCTACTCACTCTTCTTCCCTGTTAGATCTAACTCAGGGTTGAGAACAACTGCCCTTGGTTATGGGAGAAAGGTTAGGAATCACCTCTCCCTCCTGCAATCTCCCCATCACCCTAGCTGACATTACTGTAGGCGACAGCTAACTGGAAGGACTCATGCCACTGATAATGGTAAGTGTTATCCTGTGTGTCTGGGTCACCCAAGCCCAAGAAACTATTTTGTCTGGTTCCATCTCGGGCCCAAAGTCAAGGGATACTCCAAATTCTAGGCCAAGATTCAGACTATCCCTTTACATTGGTTAACTTGGGGCAAGGCTATATTAAGGTGGTCTTGCCCTGCATTACCCTAGATCAGCTTTGTGTGGCATTTGGCTTCCACAGAACTGATCTGCAGCCCTTCTTAATTAAGTGGTCAATGTAGATGTGCCCCCAGTCTCTCATTGCTAATCTATACATAGAGCAGCCGTCGAGAAAAAAACATATTGTGCTCAGTGGGTTAGTTTTTGCGGATACCATTCAGTGTTCTGCAGTGTTGCCTTTTCTATCACCAGCCACCCTCCGCTAAGTCTAGTTCCTTTTGGTGTTGATGGTAGTGCCAAGAACATTGATAGGAGGCATTGATCAGCAGGTGAGAGATTGAATCAGTGGATTCATGTGTGGGCCCTGGATGCAACAGTTGGATGAAACAAATGAAGAGTTCATCAGAAACATTCATTCCACTGTTTGGAAGAATAATTCAAGCCAAGAATAGAGGAATGAGAGAATGTTCCTGCTGGATTCTCACCACCCCCCCCCCCCCCCCAGTTCATGCATGCATGTACAGACAGAAATCATCAGAGAATTTCTCCCAAGTGTAGATCCAAAAGGACTGGATTGTTTTAGCTTAAAGCTCTTACTATGTGACGAAGTAGACTTAATCTATGAAAGCTTATGCTACTAAACTTTATTCTCTCACCTAGTCTCTAAGGTGCTAAAAGATCCCTTTGCATTCTGATATTTCAGACTAATACAGCTGTCTAAGAGCTATTACTATCAGTAACTAAGCCTTAAGAAAAGTGTCTTAAGCTCTGAAAATTTGGGGAAAATAACAACAACAATTTATATGCTGCTTTTTCTCTCTTAAAAGAGACTCAAAGTGGCTCACAGTGCTCACAATGTGTAATTTAAAACCTAAGATAAACATTAAAATGGAATTAAACGTAGGAGTATTAAAAACAAATAGTCACAATCAGTAAAGCCACTAGAAACCTATTAAAATACATAAAACATTAGACAGCAGTCCCTGGTTTGGTCTTAAAAATGAAAAAAAAAAATGAACAAAAGCTGGGGAACCAAAATGATGTCATTGTGGAGAAAGAGGTTCTCCTCTGAGGAGCCCCAAAGGTCCAGGTTTATCAACCCAGAATGGCTCCCAAGTCCAGGTTTCTCTGCCTCAGGTGAATATGGCTCTGAAAAATTACAGGATTAATGCAAAATCCTACTGCTAATTCCTTGACATAGCATTTAGCATATTTATATTCTGCTACTTGGTATTACGAATATTCTAGACATTTTTTCTGAGCATGTCATTTCCCTGAAAAGCTGTGCTGTCCTCTGTTGCAACTCTCCATTGGACCCTTTCCAAGAATCCACTCAATGTTCAGCTGCTATTAGGTTCTGAGCTGAACAGAAGAAACCAGCAGAAGCATTTACTCCATCCTTCCCTTTTCTCCCTGCTGCTTGCCTTTTCACAGAAACGTTTTTCATTTTCATCATTGTTCCGAAGTCCGTGCAATGGAGAGTGGCAAACGATTATGACATTCTTCTTGCAGCATCTTCCTCCTAGAAAGATTTCACTTAGAGAGCTATAGAGAAAAGGCTGGGATTTCACCTTTTCCTGTATTTTGAGTCTACTGCCAATATGTCAGGAAGACAAATCCTTTAACCCTTTCTAATATCCTTTTGGCTGATTGGCATTCGTTAGATTCTGGGCTGATCACCCTATTACATCTCCCCCTCCTCGGTTTTTCCTCAACACTGTGGCTTCTGTTTTTCTGCTTGACTGCATTCGCCGCCTTCCTACTGCCCCTGGGGGAATTGCCCTCTTATTACCACAATTACAATCTGTACACATTTCATTAAACTAATATTGCTTCGCACAGGCTTTCTCCGCTGAAGTGCACAGCTGGAGGCCCATTCCTTTTCCTCAGCTTAAACACTTTGACAGGTTAAGAAAGCTATTATGGCTGAATAACAGGTGTTGCAAAACAATGTGCATTTGATGTTTAAATGAGAGAGCTTCTTTATTGACTGCCTTTATTGCAGCTAAGACTCTCCTTTTTCAAGATGACTGGATTTTTATTGGTTTTACTGCTTTTTAAAGTGTATTCTGTTGTTTCCAAATGGGTCCAGAGTGACTCTCTGCAGTTATTTGTTATTCCGGTGGCTTTTTTAAATTTGTGGATTGATTATTATTTTTTGGCTGCCCTACCCAGGTGAGATTTGCCATTGTAAAAGGAAGCTTTTATTTAGCCTTGGACTCTTGTTGGTACAAAGCATATTCTGCTTGTACACTGCTCCCCAATGGGTAATGAATGAAGCCAGCCATTAATTTGCTCCTGCTTATTATATCTAACTGGACTTGATTCACCTCCAACTGCCCTGTGGTGATTCATGTCTATATATGTAGATAAACCGTACTAAAGATTCCTTGGACCTCTTGAGCCACATCAGCACATGAGCTTGAAAATAGAAAAGATACAAATGATGACAGATAGAAAGTTCATTTACTTCTGTATTTGCTAGTTTGGTTTATTGAGTTGTGTATTGGTCTAGGATTGTGGGAGACAAGGGTTCAAATCTCCCCAGCCATAAAAACCCATTGGATGGTCTTGGGCAAGCAACACACAGATAGCAGTTTCAGAGGAAGGCATTCTATCCAGAACAAAGCTTACCAAGACAACTCTTTGCTAAGTTTGCCTAAGGCAGTGGTTCTCAACCTATGGGTCCCCAGATGTTATGGCCTTCAACTCCCAGAAATCCTAACAGCTGGGAAACTGGCTGGGATTTCTGGGGAGTTGTAGGCCAAAACACCTGGTGACCCACAGGTTGAGAACCACTGCCTTAGGGTCATCATAAGTAGGAAATGACTTGAAGGCACACAACAAGAACAATGAAAACAACAACACCAACCCTGTATATACTTATCTGAGCATACATAAAGGGGAACCTCCTTGTTGTCCTACAGTGTTGTCCCACTATGTGAAGACATGAGTGAGCAGTTTCATCCATGGTGCTCCAGCTGTGGAATGCTATCCTCTTGGAGGTCTTGCTGGTGACCTCATTTTGGAATCAATCACAAATATAGCTTTTCACCTAAGCTATGGTGATTTAATGAGAAAAGGTTGATTTTGGTCTGTTGCCTAAAATGCTGTCCAACGCCACTTGCACCTTCTGTAAAGCTCCAGGTGGCATCAGTGTGTATCTAGCTACAGGTGCCAATTTGGGTGAAGAATCACTTTCACATCATACTTTGTCTAGTGCAGTGGTTCTCAACCTGTGGGTCCCCAGATGTTTTGGCCTTCAACTCCCAGAAATCTTGACAGCTGGGATTTCTGGAAGATGTAGGCCGAAGCATCTGGGGACCACAGGTTGAGAACCACTGGTCTAGGGGATAGCTGTTTAGATGTGGGAAGCAAGACAGGCAAGATAAGTAATTATCTTGCTTTTTTCTGTGTCAGGAGTGACTTGAGAAACTGAAAGTTGCTTCTGGTGTGAGAGAATTGGCCATCTGCAAGGACGTTGCCCAGGGGATGCCGGGATGTTTGATGTTTTACCATCCTGTGGGAGGCTTTTCTCATGTCCTCTCATGGGAAGCTGGAGCTGACAGAGGAAGCTCATCCGCTCTTCCCAGATTTGAACTGCCAACCTCTCGGTCGGCAGTCTGCCAGCATAAGGGTTTAACCCATTGTGCTACTTGGCACATTATCTTGCTAAAATGATTTCATCTTAAAAACCACCACTTTGCCTTCATATTAGATAGTATGTTAACCATGAAAAATATCCTAGCTTGGAGACTGGAGAAGTGCTGACAATTTGTCCATCTAGACCAGGGGTCCCCAAACTAAGGCCCGGGAGCCGGATGCGGCCCTCCAAGGTCATTTACCTGGCCCCCACTCTCATTTATAATATAATATTTTTATATCAGTTTTAATAATATAATATATTGTATATACATATGATATTGATAATATTATCATTTTATACAATACTAATAATAATACCATATAATAATATTAATTATATGTTATATTACATATAATATTACAGTATAGTGGTATAGTTCAATATAGTAATATATAATGCTAATATTGTGCTATGCTAATAATATAATATATTGTATGTACATACAGCTGCTCTGAGTTCCCTTCGGGGTGAGAAGGGTGGGATATAAATGTAGTAAATAAATGTAGTAAATGAATAAAGAAATAATTTAGGACTTAGGCTCGCCCAAAGTCTGACATGACTTGAAGACACACAACAACAACAACAATCCTAATTAACCTGACTATCTCATTGGCCAGAAGCAGGCCCACACTTCCTATTGAAATCCTGATAGGTTTATGTTGGTTAAAATTATTTTCATTTTTAAATATTGTATTAGTCTTTCATTGTTATTGTTGTTGTTTTGCACAACAAATAAGATATGTGCGCTGTGCATAGGAATTTGTTCGGGTTTTTTTTTCAAATGATAATTCGGCCCCTCAACAGTCTGAAGGATTGTGGACTAGCCCTCTGCTTAAAAAGTTTGAGGACCCCTGATCTAGACAGTGGACTATTTGGGCAAATTGCCTGATCAGTGAGAGTATCCTTCCATATTTTCAGTCCATTCTATTTCTTTTTCCTTCCTCCCTGGGCATTTTGTCACCTTTCTTTCAGCTATTCTCTCCTATGAGATTTGGAAATCTATCTTCCTGAAGCCACTCATGCTTTGCAATGAAGCATGGCCTGGTAATGGCGGTTATTACCCCATTTTCGTTTACTTTTCACCCATTTTCGGACTGTCATCTCTTTCTTGGATCCCTTGCATCCTGCCACCTTGTCACTGTGACATATCTCATCAGAACCTGTCACATCCCAGCAGGAGGTCTTCTTCACTAATATGATGGATAGGTACAAGTTAAACAATAAATCTCTACATGTTTAGTACTTTGTTGTTGATTTTTTGTTTGCTTCCTTAGGAGATGCAGTTATGAATGATCTGAATTTAATTCCTTGGGTGACTATAATGTTCGTTCTACCTGGAAATGCAGTAATTATTATGGTGGGTGATCAAGACTTGGGTATCTGAGTGGAAATTGAATGAATAAATCCATGTAGCATGAGTGGTTAAGACGGATGCCTTAAAACAAAAGATGTCAGTTGGTTTCCCTGGTGATTCATACAGGTTGGCATGACAGAAAGGAATAGCCAATTCATCACTCAGCCCCCTAAGACATGGCTGGACAATACAAAGACTATGAAGCACATGCACTTTTGCCCATTTTTGTGAAAAAATAGCACTATATTAAATAAACAGCAAGGCTCAAAATAAAGTTGCTGCCTCTGGTGCTGATGCCATCTTGGCTCTATTCTCAAAGCAATTCCAGTTTTAATTAAAGGTTATTATAAAAGGTTAGATCCTTGACTCATTTTTTTGCAGTTATGATAGGCCTGCACAATTTTGTGGGCCCTGCAATTCTAAAACCATATTCCTAAAAGGGAAGAAAAAAAAACCTAACCATATTAATCATACATTGAAAATTTCCAGGCACCACAATTTCCCTTTAAAGCAGGATATGCAACCTATACACCTTGTTTTAATGAAGTTGAAAAGCATTTTAAAACTAGGAATGACTTGCTTTCTGTCTTGTCTGGTTTTTGCAGGGAGAATGGGGTTTAGCAGGGAGAGTGAGAAATAGGCTCCACGAACTCCTGCAGTTGACTTCTCCTTGCCTAAACTGCTTCCAAGACTCGTCTTTTTAAACAAGTTGCATTGTAACATTTAATAAAATCCTTGTTTTTAGAACTGTGGGCCCTTTCACACTATACTATTATAATGCTATGATTCTATCTTAACTGCTATGGTTCTTTCCTATGTACCTCTGGGATTTGCAGTGTGTGGGGATTTCAATTCTCAAGGAGGGTGCTGTAGAAGGACCTCAACAAACAGCAAAGCCCACGATTCCACAAACAGGATGCAGTTAAAGTGGAATCATAGTTGAAGGTTTTTTTTTAAAAGGGGGGGCTCCTGGAGCATCTCAGGGACAGAAAAAAAATCCCTTTCCCCCACACCCATCATTGTTGCCCATCCCTCTTTCCACATTTGCTATTGGGCACTTTAGAAATATTACTTGGGAAGAACTTCTTGAAATGTATTTTCCCCAATTAATGCTAACTATTCTATACTTCAAATATATTGTAAGTTATAAGTGGTCATGTACTTTTACTCGAGACATCCAAATGATGCCTAAAGTAAAAGAGGAATAATTCCAGACAAAGCAGGTAAACCCTACTTTGTCCTGAATTATTTAGATACCCCATTAGACCCAGGCCATCCTGAAAGGCCTGGGTTTAATGGGGCATGGGCCCTGTGGGGACAGACTCCTGGGAATGCTTCCACAGTCTCATGAGTCTGTCCCCACAGCCCATCCTGGTTCTTTGGGCTTGATTGATATAATAGAATTGTAATAATAACAATAGCAATCTCAACCACATCAACAATAGAAGTGAGAAGAACATTACTACCACATTGGCTGGTACTAAGGGTCCTTCTAAACATGTCTAAAAACCCAGAAGAAACTGGGATAAAAGGGGTGGCAGCAGCTAAATGCTGTTTAGTGAAAGTGCAGGCAGAATTGGATTAACAGCTGAAAAGCACGTGTTTAAAAGGTGCGCTTAAAACCCGATTCTGCCCCAAAAATGTGCATATTTACATGATTGCATATCCCTGCAGTAATGGAAAACATGTGACTTTCTTCCAAGCACCCTGTGTGGACTGCTCCAACACACATGCGCCTTTTAAAAGCCAGAAACAGCTGATCAGGCTGTCAAAAAATGGAGCCACTGACACACAGGTGGGTAAATGGAAGCAGAGTTGGAAAGCAATTAAAATTAGAACTCTGCAACCATTCCTTTGTTCTAAAGCTTATAATATTAAACAGAGCTTGAATGTATAATTGGGTGAAGGGAGAATAAGAAATCTGGTTGTGTGTACATTAGGATCTCCACATGAACACATATGAGGTCCAGCGCCTGTCAGATATATATTTTTTTAAACTTCCACTGGATGTCCCTCGTCCCCCCTCTACCTTGCAGACTTGTACAATCAGCTTCAAAGGAAGACTTGAGGATGGCAGGAGAACATTTTCTGGGACTGACAGGTTTGTGTGAGGACTTGCTGTCAAGTCCCTCGTTTTTATGCCCCCCTTCTTTAAGCCCACATTTTGATGCTGTCTGGAAGTGCCCTAAGTGGAGCCAGTGTAGTGTTATGGTTTGGGCATTGAGTGATGACACTGGAGACATGGGGATCCGCTGGGGGACCTTGAACAAATCACATACCCTCAGCCCCAGAAAACTCCATGATATGATTGTTTTAGGTTTGTCATAAGTTGAAAACAACTTGAAGGTAATATGTGAAGACACCAGGTTTCCAATGTTTTCACATTTTATTGGAAACTCATCTTCTGTTTTTCCCCTAGTTTTTGTCATGCATATTCTCAATCTCTGTCTGTCTTTCTCACTCCTTGGTGAGTCATAAGTAGTACCCCAATGGATGCATGTTCCTCCAACCCTGCAACTATGTTCCCAATAGTCACTTATTGTAAAAAAAAAAGAAAAAAAAAAGAAAAAAAAAAAGCTTGGACAGAATGGAGGATTGGTTTTCCAGGTGTAAAATGGGGAAATCTTTCCTTCTATGTTGATATTATCCAAACCTCATTAAATGCCAGACATTCTTGTCAAAGTCCAGTAAGTTGCTATCTTCTTCAAAATGTAAACAAAAGCCCAGAGTAAACAAAAACCCTTTCAAAAATATTAAAACCTATTGCAGGCAATCTATGAGAAACTGCAGGATATATAGTCATTATCTTACTTTCTTTTCATATCATTTCTTTCCTCCCTGGGTTACCATTGGCATCTGGTCAGCCTGTCATGGCAGAGTCCAATTAAAATTATATATTATTGAAAGTTTTTCTCCTTTTCACTTGTGCTAGTATTCCCTCTGGATGAGATATTCCTTAGATAGCAACCTCGATGTCCACTACTTGGCATTTTAATTTCCTGACAAATCTATCATATGTAATTTGCCATTTGGGGCATGCTGTCTCATAGCGACCGTAAAGAGACATGGCCTCGGGCTTTTTTCTTGCACTTTGCAGCATAGAGATTTGTCACATGCATAATGTCATGTCACTTGGTCTTATCTTTGCCATGCTTTTTTTGATAGCATGAGAGGTGGTATATATAAAGCCAGTTAGTTGATTTGTTTTCAGTCAGAGCATCATTGCCTCCCAAAACTAGAATTAATTAGAGCTTGATTAATTGGGGTTTTTTAGATTATAACTCCCAGGTTCTCCCAATCTACAATTTGCTGTGATGGCTGAGGGATTCTGGGAGTTGTACTTCAATAGTTTTGAAATTAACATGTGGCTTCCATTGCACCCATCCCCATGAATGCCCATTAAAAGCTGTGCAATCCCCCCCAAAAAAGCCTGATGTCTTGCTGCATCAGGTTAAAGATTAAACCAGTACAGTATTTGGGTTCTTCTCAAAATCCCACAACTATGAAAGCAATAATCCCCCCAAATATTATTTTTCCTCCACTTAATCTTTGCAACATACATTGTTTTTAATGGGTCTCTGCTTTTAAACCTTTGTGACAAATATATGGAAAATCCTCCCCTGTACTGAAGTTGATTTATCTTGCTAGGAGTTGACTGAAAGGTGTTCCTGAAGCATTAATTTACCATTTGTTTGCTGAGAATGATTAGTAGTGTTTGCCATAGTACCGATAGAACATAAGCTCACGTCTATGCACCCATATGTTACTTGGAAAGATAACATTGATAATAACTTTGTGTGATGCCTCATGGGCCCTGTAGTCCTGTTCCTAGTACTATTGTGGCAGATGAAGATGAAAACATGGGGTTTTCGCCGGTTCAACAAGAGCCGGAGTCTCTTCACCTGCTGGATGTTGATGTTTGCCCTCAAGAATTCAGTAAAACAGGCCTTGGGCAGAACTCCCCTCCGTTTCCCAGGAAGGAATCTTATTCTAGAGACAGAGGAGTTAGAGAGGCCCAATGGAGGAGTTTACGGATCGCTGCCAAACAACAGGCTGATTAGGCCTGCTTCCCTTGGGAAATTCTAAGGAGTCTTGCATCTGGACAGAGTTGGGTTTCGCTTCTTGTTCTCTAGGGAAAGAGATTTGTTGGCGGGAAAACGAGACCCAATATAGGTGTTTGGCGCGGGAGATTCTTTGCGGAGTCAATTGATCAGCTTCAGGAGAGAGATCTTGTGTGGACTTCGTAACCCCAGTTCCTTGCTTCCCGGATCAAGCTTTCAAGCCTTTGCCTTGCCTTGCTGTGTAACCACGGACCCTGCTCCACGCTTCACGTTTTGCCTTGTTTCTAGTCACGGACCTAGCCAAGAACCAAGTTTATTTCCAGCCTTGTTGTCAAGCTTCATTGGACTCTAAGACTCTGACATTTCCCCACACTATTGCTTGGCAAAAGTGTGTGTTTCGGTCAAGTGGATTAAAACTTTGAACTCTAATATCATTTATTGGACAATACATTTTTGGACTATATTTGACCTCATTTGGAAGGTCTGCTTCTGAACTATATTCTTCACTTGTTTTTATTGCTTTTAAATATTTCCTTAATAAAGATATTAGATAGAGATTGGCCTCCGTGTACGGTTATTGGTGCCCAGCAGCCAGGGGTCTGACACTTTGTAACATACTGCATTTTTTAGTATTCAAGGGTGCCATTGTCACTTTCAGCGACAAACCATAAATAAGTGGGTTGTTGTGAGTTTTCCGGGCTGTATGGCCATATTCCAGAAGCATTCTCTCCTGACGTTTCAC
This sequence comes from Anolis carolinensis, assembly GCF_035594765.1. Taxonomy (NCBI): domain Eukaryota; kingdom Metazoa; phylum Chordata; class Lepidosauria; order Squamata; family Anolidae; genus Anolis; species Anolis carolinensis. The sequence continues at coordinate 23,684,995 of NC_085845.1, read as the reverse complement.
CCACATCTGTGGCAGGCATCCTCAGAGGTTGTGAGGACTGTTGGAAACTAGGCAAGGGAGTTTTATATATCTGTGGAAGGTTCAGGGTAGGAGAAAGAATTCTTGTCTGTGGTGGTGGTGGTGGTGGTGGGGCAGCGTGAATGCTGTAATTAATCACCTTGATTAGCATTAATGGCCTTGCTATTAGGTGGCCTTGAGAAGCCATTGAAATCCACAAGCATGTGGACAATTTCAACAGAAAGGAGGGGATCATGAAAATGAACAAAATCTGGCTACCAGTATAAAAAAAACCCTCTAAAATCAGAACAGTAAATAAAGAACAACACTCTTAAAACAGAGGAATTCCAGACATGAATCAATCAGGGGCAGCTAACACCTCCGAACAAAGGTTTCCCCCAGGCAGGAAGAAGCCAGGACATGAAGCTGGCAAGGCCATTAATGCTAATCAAGGTGATTAATTACAACATTCACATTGGCCTTCAATAGACAAAGAGTTCTTTCTCCCACCCTGGACCTTCCACAGAAATATAAACCTCCCTTGCTTAGTTTCCAATATACCTCACAACCTCTGCCATAGATATAGGTGAAACGTCAGGAGAGAATGCTTCTGGAACATGACCATACAGCCTGAAAAACTCACAACAACCCAGTGATCCTGGCCAAGAAAGCCTTCAACAACACATCAAACCATAAATAAGACAAATATTTCTTTGGAGATGAGAATGATGAGTAATATTTACTTCAGAGGTAATAGTAGTTAGCTATTTTTAGTGGCCCAGGCAAAAATTTTTTGGTAGTGATGTGTTACAAAAACATTATGTTATTTATTACTCATACCTTAGGAAAAACATGTTACTTGGAAAAATCAATGACTACAGTAATTAGTAACATGTTGCATTTTCAAGTAACAATTTCAAGTTCTGAAACACATCAACAGTTATTTCTTCCCTGTGGCCTGGTTTCAGATAAGCATTAAGATACAAAGCTATCAAAATAACAATTGGTTTTTCATTTGAACGAAATTCTTACAGTGACTTATGAGTAGTTCAAGTGTTTTCAGTATGAAATGCAAATTTTAACTCTGCCCTTTCCTCTCATTTGAATGGCAAAGATTTCTTCTGTTGCGCGTCTCAAGATATTCAAGATCTGAAAACTTTTGTTCTGATTCACATATTGTGATTGAAAATATGAAAACCCCTTGGAGATCAAGGGCACTTGAAGAAATCTTGCATGGGAAGCATGTGGATAAATTGCAGAAAACAAATAAATGATATCCACCAAGTGTTCTATATTTGGATAGTTTGAATATAACAAATCATACTTTCTTAACACTTAAAGATCTCGGATTGAACACCTGTGCATTCATGATGAGTTTGCGTTGCCAGCTCTTCTTTTCTAAGGGCTCTCGCATCTCTTACACCCTTACAGCAGACAGATCCAATACGGTCTTCTGCATACCAAATCTGTACAGTTAAATCTCCACATTCACTGGGTTTAGGGGTACAGGACTCCCACAAACATGAAAATCCGTGAGTAAAAAAATTGCTATGTTTTACTTGAGAGAAAGCCTCTCTAGAAAGGTTCTGCAGTACAATATCATTTGTAATCAAATCTGCAATTAAATCTGCAGAATCACAAATATGGAGGTCTTATTGTACCAATAACTGGACTTAATGTCAGGGGAAACCTTTACCTTTACCTACTGTACCAATTGGATCTTCCCAGCAGATAAGAATTCTGCTTGGTTTATTTTTGAAGCAAATTTGCAAATTTGCAAATTTCTTCTTATTTGAGAGGTAAAGAACATGAGGCTTAATTAATCCGAAAACAGGAGACAGAAAAAGTGATACAGTTTTTCATTTCTTGCTCCATTTTAAAGGGAGAAAACAAGATAGCTGTCTTTTCCTGATAACTTCTCTTATCTTGCTGTTTACCAACTAATGTATGCTGCTGATAGTGTTGGAAGCTGCCTTGCCGTTGCTCCCTTGCTCTTTCCTATCATGTTCACTTGTAAATACTGCAGACCTTTCCATTTTGGTGTTACCCTTTTTAAAGCTCCTGGTTGTTATCCCCTTGGTATAAACTTTCTCTCTCCTTCCCCCCCCCCCTGCACCCCAAGAAGGAAGAACTAAATGTCAGAGTTTCAGAAGACAATAACATTCAGAACACATGTGCGACTGACCTTCTGTTTTATCACACATAATTGCACAGACTTTAATTGGTCTTTGTTAAGCTCCTTGATCAGCTAAGAAAGTCAGAGGAACAATTGAAAGCTGGATCCTCAGCTGGTGAAAAAAATCATGTTTGTAATGGCGATACCTAGAAATGATTCAAACAATCATGATTTATACACCATTGATCTTTGTCTCCCCATATGTATTTTGTTTAAATTAAATGCAAACTACTTCTGTTTAGATAATTTTAGCCAGCTTTTGTTCACCCTTTCCTTGATAAAAACACGTTTCTTCAAAAGACACCAAATCAGAAAAATGGCCAAAAGTGACGATTTTGCATCCTTGCTCAGTGTTTAGCCTGGAATATGTTTGCACTGGAGGAACAAGAGAAGCTAGAGAAAAAAACAAAAGCAATTACAGTGATCATGTTCTGTCTTGCATTCAACAGTAATGTGTGCAAGTTATCCTGAATGGCTGCCAGCCCTTTTGTCAGTCCAATTATTTTAAAACAATTGTTTCATTTTGGAAGGGATGCTGCCGCACAAATGATTGTCCCTTGTCAGTGACACATTCAATTAAAACAACACCGAATAGGAGTTTTGGGGCCTACTGTGCCTTGTCCAATCTTATCAGTCTAGGAAGAACAACCTTGGAGACTCCAGTATGTCTTGGTACGACTGTCAGGTGGTTTGAACATGTTGCACCTTTGCAGGGTTCCTCAGAGTCCTCATTTCCGATGTCTTTTCCAGCCAATGACAGGCATCATCTCAGCAGTCTTCAAGGTTGCTCTTGCCAAGAAGGCTTATGGCTGTGGAATAAGACGGCAGCTGTCACAGTCCTGACAGTTGGTTTGAGCTCAGGGTGGCAAGCCGAAATGGACTGGTAGCAGTTGGGGTAGCAGTGAGGTATGACCACCATTATTGGCCGGCAGATGTCAGTTTCAACATTGGCTGCTACAGCGTTTGACAGACATCTATCACGGTTGCGCAGCCAGCCAGATCTTTAAACACACTCTTTGCATCGCCTGTAAAGAAAGGGCTTTTCCATTTGGTGCTCTTGTGAAAGAAATATTTAGTAGCAAGAGGCAGCTGAAGAAATGGAGAGGAAGAAGAAATCCCCAGAGAGCTATTACTTTCCAAAACCCTTCTTATCAGTTGCACACCCTGACACCAGAGAGAGGGAGATTCGGCATACAGATTTATTAACATTAAATATGAGAAGGAGAGGGAGAAACGAGGAGAGAAAATGACCCATTATGTATGAAATTGGAGACTGGATCTCCAGAGTCCTATTTCTAAAATCAACCACAGGGAAGTCCAGTTTGGAGCAGAATGGAAGGTTTTTAAACACACTCCTTTATACTGGTCCTCACATTAGAATATTTTTTAGTTTAAATAGGTGGTGATTTATTCCAGGGAATCAAGTAGGGCATCCAAGAGAAATTTTGCAAGCCAGAGCATGACTGATTTTGGGCCTGTGTATGTGTGTATGGGGCTCCACTGGGTGAAATAATAAGTTCAATTCATAGGAAAAATAGATCGGTCCCAGTAAAGGTTTTGTTTGCTCAACTTCCTAAAACAATGAAATGGAATGGAACTGTGATTTTATTTATTTATTTATTTGTTTATTTATTTATTTATCAGAAATGCACAGCCCCCTCCTTGGCTTTCTGGGACCTGGACCAATTTACCAGCCGAAACCCCCACTTGTTGGCTTTGGAAACCACAATGGGAAAAAGCGTTAATCTCTTTTGGCTTCCTCTGCTGACTTCCTCTGCCTCTTATCTCTAATCAATGATCAGAGATAAGAAGGCACTGAAACATTTTAAAGGCTTATATACCGCACATATAACTAAGCAGTATTTTTCAGGTAAAGTCATTGCATGGAACTCAGCTGTGCTTAGCAGGGACAAATGCTATTGCAATGGGGCTTAATCCTGAATTGTACTAGATACGCTTAGAAATAAGTTGTGATTTATATGCATGGTGGGAAAGTGGATACATTGACCCTATTCTTAAAAATGGCTTTAAAAAGGTCTTGTCCTTTCACATCTGCAAAACAGTTTTGATCCATTCTCACTAGAATTTGAATTTGCAGTCCTGTAAATATTTGAAAAGGAATGGAAACACCATCTACCTCAGTTTTAGTAGTTTTAATGTGATAAGTGTAATTTTGCTTTTATGCATTACTCTCCTACTTCCAAGACAGTCACATTCACATATATGAAAATAACATCTTTTTCCTCCTACATCATCATCTTTATTTATATTCAGTCTTCTCTGCAAATAGGTACTCAAGGCAGTTTACAATTGAAAACAATATCATTTATTTTAAAAAGGCCAGCAATTAAAAATAAAGTAATTCTTTTAACACTTAGAATTTTTTTAACACTTACAATGGAGCCTCCGGTGGCCTAGGGGATAAAAGCCTCATGACTTGAAGGTTGGGTTGCTGACCTGAAGGCTGCCAGGTTCGAATTCCACCCGGGGAGAGCGCGGATGAGCTCCCTCTATCAGCTCCAGCTCCATGCGGGGACATGAGAGAAGCCTCCCACAAGGATGGTAAAACATCAAAAACATCCGGGTATCCCCTGGGCAACATCCTTGCAGACGGCCAATTCTCTCACTCCAGAAGCAACTCTGGTTGCTCCTGACATTAAAAAAACACTTATAATAATAAAACATACAATGAAATTGTTAAAAAGCAATTTGGAAAGCAATATCCAAACTAATAAAATCAAACTCCTTGGTAACAGAAGTCTGTTTAATAGACAAGATGAATTCTTTGGAAAACAAGACAGCAGAGCTATGAGGGGAGATGGTGGACAGAAGAACTTGGTTCAATGTTTTAATTGTTTTTTAAGGGCAAAGTAAGAAACTTGTCAAGTGTGGTTAGTTTGCAAGATACTCTATGTGCCAGAAGCATATTAGGTGCAATACAGGCTCAGGAGTAAAATAGTCCATGCTGAGAGGGCTTATGGTATAGGTGATTCATGGCTATTCACCATCAGACAGACAGCGTAGAACTAAACTATATATTAGAGTCTGAGAGGTAAGTCTCCCAAAACACCTTTTAAAACTTCAAGAAGTCTGAGCTCTGTTCTAGTATGCATCTTGAATGGAGCCAGGATGGAGCCCAACTGAGGTCATCACAGGATGCAGGCTGCTTCTGGGGATTTTTTTTTGTCTTGGCTCTGCCCTGGAAGCGTCCTAGGACAGAACCCTTAGAATAGAGGAAGCTTCCCATGTTCTCATAAGGTAAGCCAGGGAAAGCATGGGGGAGGTTGGGCAGCAACAGTTTCCTTTGTGGGATAGGGAACAGGTCAATGTAGACGATGCAGGGCATGGGGTGATGGTTTCCCCTTGGTGCTCCATTGCCTCATGGATGCCCTTGCTTTCCCCCGGCAATGGGATGAGGTCCTATATCCTTAATTCTTAGATCCACTAAAAGGAACCATTAAATCTGATGTAGGAACTCCTTGCAGATATTCAAAACTCAACACACATAGACACATCTCAGTCACCTTGACTAGGCACCCACTATCTTCTACCCAAAATAAATAATCCAAGGCACCACATTGTTTTGGGCAGTGATACTTTTACAATGTGGGTATTTGATTATCTGGACTCCATACTCAGACTATATGTTACAGGTACTGCATGTTATGGAGGCAGATAACAGTCTTTCAGAACATGCTATCTTGGCTACTGTGGATGTTCAGATCCCTGACATCAAAATCTTCATAAATATGAGATTACAAACAAAAATATTTTGCTCTCAGCACTGTCAGTATCACACCTCTCCCCAGTTGCACAATTGCATTGATTGGACAGTTTTTGGTCTTATTATCATACGTCCCCATAACCATATTTTAATTTTAGAGCAATGTCATAGCTCCAATTTGGGACACCCCCCCTGGTAAAAAAAAAAAAGAGAGCATAAACAATATACTGGCATGCTGGCACAGATGTGAAGGAGATCCATTGTACCAAGCTAGGTGACAGGAACATTACAAGATTGATAGGTTTTAGCAAGGAATGAAAGAATCACAGGGAAAAGTTAGACAGAAGTGGGATGCACACAGCATTATGGTAGCAGAACTTTCCAGCTGCAATGCCAGTTTGCCTACCTCATGCAAAAAAGTCCATAAATGCAATATTGAAAACAAACAATTAAAAAACCCATGGGGAATTTGGTTAAATGCTAAAATGAACAAGATCTGCTGCTTACACATCACCCAAATGGTCAGGCCCATAGTAGGAAACCGTAGTGTTGTTTTAGTTCTCCTCACACCAGTGTGGGCGAGAAACTAAGAAATACAAATAAATAATAGATAAATAAAAATATCATTTCCCTACATTGTGTTGACCACTGAAATGCAGGGGAAGTGAAAGATCAGAAAAAGAAGGTATGTATTATGGATACATGCATTCAGTATACATTTATTTATTTAGAAATGTTTTGCCAGAAGACGTCTGCTGAGAGCTAATATCTCATTCCTAAGGTGTCCCATGGGAAGAATCCAGAGGGTTTGAGAGCTGCTGGGAAAGTTTTAGAAGATGAAAGGGAAATGCGAAAAGGGAGGCAAGGAAATGATCAAGAAAACCAAGATTGAAAATGAAAGGGAAATGTACACAAGCCATGAAGACGAATAACAAATGTTGTTACAGAGGTAACGTGTTAGGAGCAGGAAGGCGATGAAAAAGATGGCAGGGCCTTTGGGAAAATAGCTATTGGGAAGGAAATTGATGACAGAAGAGCTGAATGCTGATGCATAGGAGACTGATTTATCTACAGTAGACTTCAAGGGCAGATGAAATTGGCAGTGTAAATAAAAGTGTAAAAGCATTCTAAATTGGAGTCACTTTGGTGTCTCAGTGACCCCTTCAGCAGAACTGAAAAATACACTGGGTGGGCACTAGGGTTGTGTATGGTGGGAATGTATTTTTGTTTAGATTGAAAGTTTCTAGGGCTTCTAGGTTTAAAACAGATCTTCATGAGAAAAGCATTTTTAATTACTCGGATTCTAACACAAAAAAAGTTCCTGTCATCTGATGTTCTGCTTCTACCTTCAAAAGTTGAAAGGTTCCTATTTGCTTAAACCTCATTCAGGTGAATGGTGCTTTTTGTCTTTTCTTCCCAAGAAACATTTTGTTAGAGAAGTAGACCTATAAGGTAGATATCTTATGACATTATCATCTGAAGAGTTGATAAGTCCCTATGTTTGAACCACCTAAGTATAAAATTGTAAAGACCAAAATCTCTGCATCAAAAATTGTCTTATCTATTGCATTTAGATTGGTTGCATTCTTTTCCTTATATGGAGGGTTTATAACTGCTCGAAACAATGAGTCCAACTTGTGCTATTCTAACCCATTTTGTCACTGTGGTGGTCATAATTCTTTATCAACTGTGCAATGATCCAAATCCATGACAAACCCACTTTTAAAGTGATGCCCCTACCAACACAGATGTTTCTACATCATTGTAAAGCATGAGATTGATAGTAGTTTCTCCTGTGATTGTTTCATAGATGAACAAATTGCAAGGAAAACATCTACAGGGATTTCATGAGAAAGATGTTCCCGATGGATGCCTGCTGCATCCAGTTTCAGGAAAACAAACTGGCTTCCTCTTTGCTAAGCTTAGCCACTCTCCAATAACAGAGAATTGTTCAACACTTGAATATGCTATTTTTCAGAGTATGGTAGAGTCTCCTTCCTTGGAGCTTTTAAAACAGGCTAGATGGCCATCTATCAAGAGAGCTTTGATTGTGTATTCATGCATGGTAGAGCTGGGTTAGACTGAATGGCCCTTATGTTCTCTTACAACTCTATGATTCTTTTATATTACATGGAAAGGGCCATGTTGAATGGGCTCAATTGATTAAAAGATTTTTTGTGTGGCTCACACCAGGAAATGCATCTACATACCAAGCTCCTAGTCCATATGCCTTTCTGTCCCTGTGTGATTAACCACATACCATCTGTGGGAACAGGGCATTTTAATACCCTGCAATACCTTGGAATCCTCATTGGGGTGACAAAAACTCTAGATGAAAGCAGCTAGTACATAAGCTTTAAAAATCTGGATGTGAGAAAAGCATCATGGGATTGCCTTTCTCCCTGGTTTCTAGCTGTTCTTCTTAGTGGTAAATGTATGTCAGGCCACTAAGTCATCATACATAGTAAAAGTAATTAGACTTGTTTAGCCATCATGGACATCTTAACCCTTATGGAGCCTTTTAAATATATCATCAAGTTTCTGCATGTACTAGTTCTTTGAAGTGGTTCTTACAGTTTGCATTAAATATAACAGCCCAAAGCACTCACTGGACAGATGTTTACCTCTTTGATTAGTGGAGTGTTGATTCTTCAACATATTCTGTGTTTTTATGAGGTTATTTAGAGTATAGGTAAAGATGGAGGGCTAAGAATTCAAACAATGGCAAATGGGATGCTGAATTTTTAGCAGCAAGAAAGTATGCATTTCTGATTGATGTCAAGAAACCAAAAACTGAAGCATTATAATTGAACCCCACAGAGATCAGGATGCAGTTCATTGAAGACATCTTGCTCTAGAAGGGAGTTTTCCCTTTTTTTTGTTGGAGTCATTATTAGGCTGACTTCATCTTTCTAAGTGTTACCAAGTGGCCTGATTCCCTTGTTCAGATCAGTATCTGCCAGTCAGTGTAGTGATGATGTCTGCTCCATACCAGGCTCGAATGCCTTCTGGCGCTTCTACCCTTGTTTCATACTGTGTTGGCAATTTCTTCCATCTGTCCCCTCTCTTCATGATCAGCCTGTGGCCTGCAAAGAAGAGGAATGTTGTATGTTTTTAAGGAAATAAAAAAGACATTATATTCCTCCCTAAAGGACTTCCATTTCTGGTGCAGTTTTATAATCACAGGTGATTGTTCTTCTTACACGTGTGGGAAATCTTTGTTTTGAGACATACAGATGGAGATTCATGTGACTCAGCTGTACAAATAAAAAGCATGTTCCTATACACAGAAAATTAGTATTCCTAGAAGAAGACTAGTTAGAAGTCAATGAACCTGTTGTAGTATGATGATTAGTGTTGAACTAGAACTTGGGAGATCCAGGTTCTAGTCCCAAATGAAGCATGAAATTAACTGGGTAACCTTGAAGCACTTATTCTTTCAAGTCTGGTAACTGTCTTTCAGTCTGGATTGTTGTGAAGATAAATTGAGCTTGCTGCAGGAAGTTGTCATAAATGTCATGAATAAACTGGAAGGAACTTCTGAACAAAGATGGATAAAACCATTAGTTTCCCTTACTGCCATAGTCAACTTTGAAAGGATTTCATCCCTCCATCCGATCAATGAAAAAAAAGTAAATGTTCATAAGTTCTATAAAAATGGATTAAATGAAGGTTTCACTCACCTGTACTTTTCAAATGGAGTAGGTGCAACTTTTCACAATGCAGAGAGGACAGTGTTGTTCCTGCATTATGCCATTTGCACTGATGGACCACAAAGAACTAACCCCAAGTCTGCACTCAGCAGGTGACATGAAGACAGCCATCCACACTTAACGGCCTTATTCTTGGATGGTAAAGTACCTTCAAAGAAGAAACTAGCACCTAACTCTCGGGTGATCCATCTATGAAATACATCAGGTTCTGTAAGTACTTTGAATACTATCTCAGAAATAGTCTTTCTTGTTTATGAAGTTTGCGTTATAGTTTTGAATAACATAGGGAAGAGCTAACACTCTTGTTACTGTTTGTTGAGTTTCTCTTCCTAGTAGTACATTTCCTCTCACTTCCTGCTGTTTCACCCGTTTGTAACTCGAAGTTGTATGTATGTTATTATTACTTATTATGTGTATTTATATCCCGCTTTTTCTCTCTATATAGAGACTCAAAGAGGCTCACAATAAAAATCATTACAATACAACTTAAAATATGCAAATATACAAATATTAAAACAGTATTAAACCTAATTAATATTAAAAACAATTCAGGTTAAAACCATAGGCAAAGGCAAAGGTTTCTTTTGATGTTAAGTCCAGTCGTGTCTGACTCTGGGGGTGGGTGCTCATCTCCATTTCTAAGCTGGTGTTGTCCGTAGACACCTCCAAGGTCATGTGGCCGGCATGACTGCATGGAGCACTGTTACCTTCCCGCTGTAGTGATACCCATTTATCTACTCACATTTGCATGTTTTCGAACTGCTAGGTTGGCAAAAACTGGGGCTAACAGCAGGCGCTCATTCTGCTCCTCAGACGTTTTGGTCAGCAGGTTCAGCAGATCAGCACTTTAACACTCTGTGCCACCGAGCATATAAAATCATATGAAAGCATATAAAATCACAGCACCCCCTGACAATCTTAAAAATCTTATTTAACAGCCTCCCTGAATAAAGAAGTCTTAACCTGCTGTTGGAAGGACAGCAGGGAAGGAGGCCATTCTGGCTTCCCTAGGCAGGGAGTTCCAGAGTCCAGGGGCAGCTCATCCTCTTGTTCCCAGAAACCAAGCTTGAGATGGAGGTGGGACCAAGAGGAGGGCCTCTCATGAACATCTCAGGGCGTGGGCAGGTTCATACAAGGGGATGTTTGTAACTCAGGGACAGCCTGTGATTCTAAATTCTGTACAGAAAAAAAGTTTCCTGCACAGAAAAATGCTGTTTTCTATACAAACCACTTATGCATGAAATTTTGTGCAGAAGAAATATCAAATTATGAGTAGACTTAGAAAACAGAAGAAGAAAAATGCAAAAATTACCCTTTTTCAAAAAATCCCAGTGAAGAATGACATCTCTTGCTTGATTAGATCCATACCAAATTCATTTGATCTAGCATGTTACTCTCCTTTGATCTATTAGTGCGTTTCTGGGAATGAAATGGATAAAACCATACTTCATTAATTTATCTAAATCTCCTTTAAAAGGTATATAAACTAACAACTATCCTCTTATCTTATGACAGTGAACACTATGAATTAATTAATTATCTGTTGTGTTAAATTGTAGCTCCGCTGCATCTGTCCTCCATCTTATGCCAACCAGTGTCACCGGATGACCTTGAATTCTGGAATTGTTTCAGTTCCAGAATTGACTGGATATTCAGTCACAAGGTTAAAGCAAGAAAACATGTTTATATAAAATGTTTTTAAAATTAGATATTTTTCATATGCAATAGACTCTATCTTAGATCACATGTTTAGAAAGAAAATGACTATTGAGCCAATATTTTTACAATAGAGTTGTTTGTACATTTGGGAAAAATATTTGACTAAGACAATCAATATTTTTACAGAAGAATATACCAATTAAAATCCACATTTTGAATTGCATTCAATGAGTTAATCGGCACATCATGGCAATTATTCAATTAAGGATTTTACTCCTACTGTTACTTGACTGCATTTATTTCCTTGTAAAGAATGCCTTTAGATCTTCTCTTAAAAGCTATACTCAAAAAGACAGTCATTATAATTGCTTTTCTATCTTCCCAATATTTACTTTGCAATTCCTAAGGGCATTTGGGTAATTCCCAAAGTCTCCTGGACATACTGAAGGAAGGCAGAAAACATAGTTGAAAAGAAAGTACAGCTGATAACATGATGCTATATTCTCTTTTAAAGTTAATTATCAGAATTAATGAGTGCATGAAAATAATTAACATTGCACATTTTTGCTGTCTGTTCTCTGTCATGAGGGAATTTGGTGACCTCAAAGTTGAAAATTGCCAATTATAACTTTATTTATTTTCATAATTTACAAAGAAATCTTTTCCTTTGTCCCCTTACTCTGTGCTTTGTGCAGCCTGATTCACATCAAATTAAGTTCAATGAGAATGTTTTCAAGTAAATGTGGATAGAATTGCAGCCACCCAATGCAATCGTATGCAGGTTGGCTAAGATGTCTTGTCGAGTGCCTTCAAGTAATTTTTTGACTTAAGGTGACCTAAAGGAGAACCTATTGCAGAATTTGTTCAGAGGGTAGTTTCTTTTGCCTTCCTCTGGGATGGAGAGAGTATAATTTGCCCAAAGTCACCCAGTGGGTTTCTACAGTTGAGCAGGGATTTGAACCATGGACTTCAAAAAAGCAGCGGGTGGTAGAAATGTATCTATATCATTCCTTTTCCGATATCTAGCTATTGCTTTTTCTATGCTTCAGACTGCATATAGTGCTGTACATCAACATACAACATAGTCATACAAACACTTTGCAGGATGTACTATGATTAATAGTTATTATCATTCTTCTTATGTGTGGTCAGATTGGTTTAGATTATGGTGACCCTATGAATCAGAGACTTTCAAGATAACTTGTAGTACTGCTTTGGGTCTCTATGCAGAGAGAAAGGTAGGGATGATGATAATGATGATAATGACAATGATAGCAGCCCTGCTTAGGTCTTCTAAACCTATGGCTTCCTTGAGTGATCTAATTCAAATTACATGGCTCACCCCACTTTATATTTAAACCGTTTTTGGTAAACCTGCTACCAAGTTCATGGAGATTCCAGGCACTCAAACTGACCCTCTATTTATTATTTATCATGTCAGAAGCGGGTTGAGGGTACAGTTATAATGTACTTAAAAACATAAAATTAAAAACTTAGCATTATACTAAATGTCCTTTGATCAGAAGCTGTCCACTTGAAGTGCCTCTGGTGTTGCTATAAGAAGGTCCTTCGTTGTGCATGTGGCAGGGCCCAGGTTGCATTGTAGTAGGTGGTCTGTGGTTTGCACTTATCCGCACTCGCATGTCGTGGACTCCACTTTGCTGCTCCATTTCTTAAGGTTAGCTCTGCATCTTGTGGTGCCAGAGCGCAGCCTGTTCAGCACCTTCCAAGTCACCCAGTCTTCTGTGTGTCCAGGAGGGAGTCTTTCAACTGGTATCAGCGGAGCCCCCAGATGACGTAGTGGACTAAGTGACTGGAAGGTTGGGTTGCTGACCTGAAAAGTTGCCAGGTCCGAATCCCACCTGGGGAGAGTGCGGATGAGTTCCCTCTATCAGCTCCAGCTCTATGTGAAGACATGAGAGAAGCCTCCCACAAGGATGGTAAAACATCAAAACATCCGGGTGTCCCCTGGGCAACGTCCTTGCAGACGGCCAATTCTCTCACTCCAGAAGCAACTTCGGTTGCTCCTGACACGAAAAAAACAAAAAAACAAACTGGTATCAGCCACTGATTGAGGTTCTGGGGTTTCACCTGACACTTTTGGATTCTCGCTTGCTGAGGTATTACCGTGAGTATCTCTGTAGATCTTAAAAAGATATTTCTTGAGTTAAGGCATTGGCTTGCTGGCTGATATCCGAACAGAGGACAGGCTGGAGATGTCAGTGTCTTGGTCCTTTCATTACAGGCTGCTACTTCCCGATGGATGTTAGGTGGTGCAATACCGGCTAAACAGTATAATTTCTCCAGCAGTGTTGGGTGTAGACATCCTGTGATAATGCAACGTGTCTCATTAAGAGCCACATCCACTGCTTTAATATGGTGAGATGTATTCCACACTGGGCATGCGTACTCAGCAGCAGAGTAGCAAAGTGCAAGGGCGGATGTCTTCACTGTGTCTAGTTGTGATCCCCAGGGAACATGAGAGAAGCCTCCTTTCAGGATTGTAATACATCTAGCCATCCCCTGGGCAATGTCTTTGTAGATGACCGATTCTCTCACACCAGAAGCGACTTGCAGCATGCAACTCTCTATGGTTACCCATCCCCAACTGACCATAGACTTCATTGGGCGGCACTTACTTTGCCTATTTATTTCTTGGAGATTGGCACAGAGACTATTAAATTATCCATTTACAATTTACATTTGTAATTATCATGCCTTATCCACATATCCCTCAATTGTCCTGATTTGACAGGGACAATTGTGATCAATCCTCTTCTACCCCCAATTTTCAGCTGATTTCAAAAAATTCCAGTTTTTTTCTCCTTTTCCCACTTTCCCCCAAGTATCCTCAGCTTATCTCATTTGCTGCAAACTGAGTTCAAAATGCAAAAGTAGTTTTCACTCAACCACCTTAACAACTTCATGGGGAATAAATAGGTGTGGCTTACTATTGTATTCTACCTTTGACTAAACACAGCAATAAAATTTTGCATTATTCCTGCTTCTTCTTTTCTTTTTTCTTTTCTTTTCTTATTACCAAAAGCTTTCTTTGCCTACAGTCATTTTCTCTTCTGTAACAAAAGATGACAAAGTGAATGGTGGGACCAAAGTGATATCTAATAAATAAAGACTTAAATGATGAGCCTAGGAACCTTGACAGAGCCAACTGATGAAATGGATTAATCAACAGAAGGGCAGTGAATGCCTAGGATGACATACATACATAACTGCTTCTCTAATCAGAACACATAGGTTTCATGTGAGATTCAGCCTCCGTTCTATAAGCTGATGTGTGTTAAGCTGAAGGGGACACATGATTTAACTTTTTGTCAAGCCACTGTACAATTGGAAAATGTCTATGGAATAAATTTTCTGAAATAAATTGGACCAATTTGTTTCCTTTCATGCAACATTCTCCCTCAAAACATAGTTTCTCTTCTGTGTTCAATTGCCCATTGAGTATGAAATTGGCCATAAGGTTCCTACTTGTTCCTTTCATTTTCTTTCCCTTGATTTCATAAAGGTTCTGATCAAGGCCACCTCTGCCGTCTTACTTTGCACCTTACTAAAAGGGATATTAAAGCTCAGTAGTCCAGATTCTTCATTGGTGTGGAAACCATTATTTTTCACGAATAATATTCCAAACGCAATCTGATGCGTTTTCTTTTTCTTTTTTTTAAATCCCATCAGAACACCAAGAGGGGTAACCATGGCAAACATGGCTAGGTGTGAAAATAGGGTTAACTCTTGCTATTTGCCATATAGAAAGAAATATATACTTGCAGTATACAATCTGTCCTCACATAAGGTTACTCTCGCTATATGCCATATATATATACCTGCAGTATACAATCAGCCCACCACTTTTGCCTGTGCTAGAAGCACATGACTCCCGTGAAAGTGAAAAACAGCAAATAAATTTATTACTAATTTTCTTTTCTTTTCTTTTTGGGGTTTCACTTGCAAAACACCAGATGGATTGATGACTAAATAATCATGACCATGAATAAATCAATGCCTGGCCAGAGAAGCTGAGCCTAAAGTATCCAACTCAGGCTCCTCCCACACTGTCTCTATATCCCAGGATCTGATGCCATATTATCTGTTTATCCCAAGTTATCTGGCAATGGGGACTCATATAATCCAGGCTAAAGCAGATAATCTGGGATCAGATCCTGGATTATAGGGCAATGTGGAAGGGGACTCGGAGTCATTCCAGAATATGGCTGCATTGTGTTAAACCTTAAAATCCATACTCCTACTGTTGTCAAAAATTTGACCCCCCAAATATGGACCATGGAGTCCACAGCTTCATTGGAACATATAGTAAGCCTGGGTTGACCTCTCCCTTAATTCAAAGCTAACCTTCAACAAACCTCTCTCTGGAATATTGCCTAACTTTTCCCCACACCCCAGACCTCAGGGGATAGATAGATACAAATTTAGCATAATCGTTGTTGTATGTCTTTCGGGCTGTGTGGCCATGTTCCAGAAGTATTCTCTCCTGATGTTTTGCCCACATCTATGGCAGGCATCCTCAGAGGCTGTGAGGTATGGATAAACTAGGCAAGGAAAGGAAAAAATATATATCTGTGAAGAGTCCAGGGTGTGGCAAGAGTCCTTTGTCACTGGGAAGCCAGCATTAATGTTTCAGTTAATCACCCTAATTAGCATTGGAAAGGTTTTGTCTCTTGCCTGGGGGGCATCCTTTGTTCAATCATGGTTTCCTCCTTTCTGTTAAAGTTGTCCACATGCTTGTGGATTTCAATGGCTTCCCTGTGTAGTCTGACATGATAGTTGTTGGAGTGGTAATGCATTTCTGTGTTCTCAAATAATATCCTGTGTCCAGGCTGGTTCATTTTGGAGGGTGTTGCCATCTCTACGCAGATGACACGCAAATCCACTACTCGTTTCCATCTGACTCCAAGGAAGCCCCTCGGGTGCTGAACCAGTGCCTGGCCGCTGTGGCGGACTGGATGAGGAGAAACAAGCTGAGGATCAATCCTGACAAGACAGAGGCCCTCCTGGTCAGTCGCTCGTCGGATCGGGGTATTGGGTGGCAACCTGTGCTGGACGGGGTTGCACTCCCCCTGAAATCACAGGTCCGCAGTTTGGGGGTCCTCCTGGATTCAGCGCTGACGCTTGAAGCGCAGGTGTCGGCGGTGGCCGGGAGGGCTTTTGCACAACTCAAACTTGTGCGCCAACTGCGACCATACCTCGTGAAGTCTGACTTGACCACGGTGGTGCATGCCTTAGTTACCTCTAGACTGGACTACTGTAATGCGCTCTATGTGGGGCTTCCCTTGAAGACGGCCCGGAAGTTACAGCTGGTCCAACGTTCGGCCGCCAGACTAATAATGGGGGCGAGTTACAGGGAGAGATCTACTCCCCTGTTTAAGGAGCTCCACTGGCTGCCGTTCATCTTCCGGTCCCAATTCAAGGTGCAGACCATCATTTATAAAGCCCTAAACGGTTTGGGACCCGCCTACCTTCGTGACCGTATCTCCTACCATAAACCTGCCCGACCTCTCCGATCATCAGGGGAGGCCCTCCTGTCGCCACTACCTATATCTCAGGCTCGCCTTGTAGGAACAAGGGAGAGGGCCTTTTCTGCGGTGGCCCCTCGCTTGTGGAACTCATTGCCCATTGAAATCAGGCAAGCCCCCACTCTTTTAGCCTTCAGGAAAGATTTAAAAACATGGCTCTTCCGGTGTGCTTTCGGAGAGTAAATGTTCTATGCTACTCCCCCCGATATTTATCCTCTAGACTGGTTCACTATCTGATGTCCCGTCCCTCGAGGTTTTATTCTGATCCCTTTCTCACCCAGAGTTTTAATTTTTAATCTAGTTTTTAAATGTAGTATTCATGCGGCCCGCTCGTGTTATATTGCTGTTTTGATCTTATGTTGTACTGTTTATTTTATGTAATGTATTATTTAATTGTATTATGTTATGGTTTATTGTATTGTCTTGGGCATGGCCCCATGTAAGCCGCCCCGAGTCCCCATTGGGGAGATGGTGGCGGGGTATAAATAAAGTTTTATTATTATTATTATTATTATTATTCAACAAATGCTCTGCTATGGCTGATTTCTCTGGTTGAATTAGTCTGCAGTGCCTTTCATGTTCTTTGACTCTTGTTTGGGTGCTGCGTTGGTGGTCCCTATGTATACTTGTCCACAGCTGCATGGTATCAGGTAGACTCCTGCAGAGGAGAGAGGATCCCTCTTGTCTTTTGCTGACCATAGCACTTGCTGGATTTTCTTTGTGGGTCTGTAGATAGCTTGTAGGTTGTGCTTCTTCATCAGTTTGCCTATGCGGTCAGTGGTTCCCTTGATGTATGGTAAGAATACCTTTCCTCTGGGTGGATCTTTGTCTTGACTTTCATGGCTTGTTCTTGGCCTTGCAGCTTTTCTGATGTCTGTGGTGGAGTATCCATTGGCCTGTAGAGCCCAGTTTAGGTGGTTTAGCATAATCCCTTTACAAAACCCTGGAAAAGTCACAGGGAACACATGATGGTCCCTGAAAAGAGTCACAAGGATAGTTACAATATTATCTGATTTTATCCTGGGAACCTTTCCTCGTCTATAGTGTTGTGCCACACTCTTTTCTGTGAGGTCTCAATTGTATATGCCAACACCCTGAGAACCTTTTGTTTACCAAGCTGGAACCCATTGTATTAACTGAGGCTTCAAAACCCATTTCAGCCCATTGTCACTTTCTCCACGACATTCCTTTCTGATCCTGCCCCTCTCCTGGACACAGAACTTCAGAATAATCCAATAAGAGTTTAGTACATTTCCTGCCATGACTGGAGCCAACTATTAAGGACAACGGACGAAGCCCCGGACCAACTAGGGAGACACATTTTACTCAAATTGGGAGCTTTTGTTTTGAGGTATGTCAGCTCTTTGGAGCACAGACTTCTGATATCTTTGGCCATTGCGAATAAATGCCTCTGATTTTGCCTTCAACCTGTCTGCGTCTCATTCGATTCTTTTGGAACTAGGCACTCCGGGTCCTAAGCCTACAAGTTTAGGCGAGCTGAAATCACACAACAATATAGCACATTTTCATACATTGAACTGTAGAAAAAAAACTTTAAAAGGGAGGGGGGGGAGAGACCTCCACATACATCCCTTTGATGGGCTTAAGATGCCATATTTTGAGTCTTCCCATCCCAGTCTTCAGGAAGATAAGGCTAGAGGCAAAGAAAAAAAAAACTAGCCTGTGTTTCCCAGTGAGGTGTTATTAAAAAGCTGAGATGGGAAATGGAGGGCCTAAAGCTATAATCATTAATCAGGCTCTCTTTATCTTTCTCTCTAATCTCATGGTAACAATTCTGATTTGAGACTGCACACATTATTTAAATTAATCTTAAAATATCTAAGATGTAATAATGGACCTCTAACCATTTGTCTAGTATGGTTTGAAAACTTCAGAATCTGGACAAGTCAGTGTAACTTTTCAACTGTAGATAATAATTTAAATGAATGAGCCTAGAATAGTGTTTTTTTCATGTCAGGAGTGACTTGAGAAACCGCAAGTCACTTCTGGTGTGAGAAAATTGGCCATTTGAAAGGACGTTGCTCAGGGGATGCTCTGAGGTTTTGATGTTTTTACCATCCTTGTGGGAGGCTTCTCTCGTGTCTCCGCATGGAGCTAGAGCTAATAGAGGGAGCTCATCCGCACTCTCCATGGGTTGAATTTAAACTGGCAACCTTCAAGCCAGCAACCCAACCCTCAAGTCATCAGTCCTGCCAACACAAGGGTTTAACCCACTGCACCACCTAGAATGGCAAAAACAAGGTTAACAATAGTACATGTGAAAGTGTCTAGCAGTATTAGTAGAGCACCACTAAACATGAGTTGATGCAGATACCAATGCAGTTCTAAGTGGCAATAGGATTATCTTATCAAGATGGACGGGTGTGTTGATCCAAATCCAAATATTTTGGTCAGAACTCTTCCGTAATGCTGTTTCCATGATTAAAGCACCACTGTTTAAGAAGGGCATTGACAAACTGGAACGTGTCCAGAAAATATTGACAAAAACGGTAAAAGGTTGGAAACCATGCTCTGTGAGGAGTGGTTTCATTGGTTATATTAGCCTGGGAAAGAGAAAGTTAAGAGACAAGATAGCCTTGTTTAAATATGTGAAAGGATTTTATACTGAAGATAGCTTGTTTTCTGCTTCTCCAGAGACAAGGACTTAAAATAATGGATTTGAATGGCAAGAAAAAGAAATTTGAGCCAAACTTTAGGGAGAGTTGCTTGTTGAAAACAGCAATTTGATAGTGCCATGGAAAGTGCCAGCAATTTCTTTGAATGAAGTCTTAAAACAAAGGTTGGATAGGGTTGTTGTGTGTTTTCTGGGCTGTATGACCATGTTCCAGAAGCATTCTCTCCTGAGATTTTGCCCACATCTATGGCAAGCATCCTCAGAGGTTGTGAGGTATATACCTCACACCTTCTGAGGATGCCTGTCATAAATGTGGGTGAAACATCAGGAGAGAATGCTTCTGGAACATGGCCATACAGCCCGGAAAATACACAACATCCCTGTGATTCCAGCCATGAAAGTCTTCAACAACACAGAGGTTGGATATCCATATCTCAGGAATGGTTGTGTCTGTATGCTGTGTGCGTGTGATTGGCATATGATTATATTATATTTATTTTATGAAACATTGCCCAATTTTGTTTTCTACTGGAAGGCATATTTTATTTTCCCCTGAAAATACCAACAGGTCCATTGGTTGTTTTTTTATGACAAGGTTATTTGGTATTCTAGTATGAAACTACATCAAGATTGGCATGCATCATTACCATTGATGCTCAAGTCTATGCAGTTTGTTACAGAGTGTTATTCGATCATAGCAGTCCATTAGTTTTCTTAATTAAGCATTTTCTCCTTTTTTTGAGCATTTTCAGCTTGAATCTGTATAGTTTCTTTTATGGCCAGCTGGCAGGTCTAAATGGTTTAATAGTAATTTCACTTTCCCAGAGGACCCTAAAAATTCTAAGTTTGTAAATGTAGGCTATAGATCTCTAAGAGAGACATTATAGCACCTTCTCCTTCCCTCACATGTCAGGTTTTATTGGGGAAATTATGCTATTTGAACAAACACAAAAACAACATAAATGTGTAGAATAAATATGCCTACGCTCTGACATGACAAGTTGGAGTGATTCAATAAATCAAGGAGTTTGCAAGATCTAGACAGGACTACGGATGACCAGAAGTTTTGGAAGTCCATTATTCATAGGAGCACCATAAGTCAAAGCTGACGTGAGAGCAAATAACAGCAAACATATGCCTATGGTTCCAATTTCCAATCATGATTCATTGTTGGTCTTGTGTACACAACAGCTGTATCAGAACTTGAAAAATGAGCCATGCTGATTAGGGAATACCAGAGTTTACAGTGCAAAAAGTAACTTTTCTAAGCTCTGAGTTGAATCAACACCTCTCCATATCACTCACACCATGATACAGTTTGGTTTCCATGAAATAATGTGTAGACATTAAAAAAAGAAATTACATTATATTTTTAAAAAGAAAAAAATACACAAAATAAAACAAAATAGTAACGGTTCTAGCCTGTCTGTGAAACAAATTAATGGAATTAGGTAATTGTGTTTTACTTTTGCTTAAGAGAAGAGAAAGCAAGGCAGTGTCTGGAGATACTCTGATTTTATAATTTAAAAAAATGTTCCACAAGCCATGTAATTCTTGGATGCTCTCATTAAGAATGTAACCATTGCCTACCTTGCCATATTTCCTCCAATATTTGCTACTTAAATCTTTATTTATATAACTTGATTTTAAAGGAGTTACATATGCATGGTTATTTATTTTACAGCTATGTTCCTTAATTTGGGAAGAAATGGACTTTATCGGTAAGTTTTTTTCCGTATGCATTCCATATGGATGTGCAGGCTTTCAGACTTAAATGAAACAAAAATTTAATATTCTACTTGTGTGTGTGTTAATATAGAACAATATTTTCATTAGTGTAATGTGTGGCTATGACCAGAAGGTTGCAAATATTTGAGACCTGAAAGCATCTAAAGTTTTGGAAATGGTGAGTTACTTGGTTGAAATGCCTCCCTTGGCCACCCAGAGGAACATTTAAACCTATTTTCCTTTTCTCCAAATACTAATTTAGGTCCAAGAGAGAGTCATTGCAACACATGCTTGGATGTCTCTCTTATGGGAGACTTGCCTGGATCTTCTCCATTTTCCCGTACCAACAGGCAAAAATACTTTATTTTTATAGTATTTAATTATTAATTGGGTTGTTGCTGTACTGTTACATACTAAATACTTTCATAGAATCATAGAATCATAGAATAGTAGAGTTGGAAGAGACCTCAAGGGCCATCTAGTCCAACCCCCCGCTAAGAAGCAGGAAATCGCATTCAAAGCACCCCCGACAGATGGCCATCCAGCCTCTGCTTAAAAGCCTCCAAAGAAGGAGCCTCCACCACGGCCCGGGGGAGAGAGTTCCACTGCCGAACAGCCCTCACAGTGAGGAAGTTCTTCCTGATGTTCAGGTGGAATCTCCTTTCCTGTAGTTTGAAGCCATTGTTCCGTGTCCTAGTCTGCAGGGCAGCAGAAAATAAGCTTGCTCCCTCCTCCCTATGACTTCCCCTCACATATTTGTACATGGCTATCATGTCTCCTCTCAGCCTTCTCTTCTGCAGGCTAAACATGCCCAGCTCTTTAAGCCTCTCCTCATAGGGCTTGTTCTCCAGACCCTTAATCATTTTAGTTGCCCTCCTCTGGACGCTTTCCAGCTTGTCAGCATCTCCCTTCATCTGCGGTGCCCAAAACTGGACACAGTATTCCAGGTGTGGTCTGACCAAGGCAGAATAGAGGGGGAGCATGACTTCCCTGGATCTAGACGTTATTCCCCTATTGATGCAGGCCAAAATCCCATTGGCTTTTTTAGCTGCCGCATCACATTGTAGGCTCATGTTTAACTTGTTGTCCACGAGGACTCCAAGATCTTTTTCGCACACACTGCTGTCAAGCCAGGCGTCCCAGTTTCAAACTGTTCTAAATTAATGTGGTTGTTTAATTGTTCAATTCACTGAGTTGTTTTAAAACCCATAAAAATACAGTATGACTTTCTTACCTATGGGTTTGCGCATCTTTGCTCTAAAGGTGCACAAGAGCAGGTGTTTATCAGTAAAGGTGTTCACATTGGTTCCACGTGCATTCGTACATACAAAGAGTGTTTCATTGTAGTGTTTGCTGAAAGCAAGCAGGCATGAGTGAGAGTGACAAGAGCTATGAGTGAAACATGCACCAAACTATGGATGTTCTGGTTGTGATGTAAATGTTAGAAATTCACAAATGGAACTGATGTGAATCTAGGGGATGTCAAAAAAGAAAGTGATAAGGAGAACCTGCTCATCCTGAAAGAGAGAGCAATTTTCCTTAACTAAATTAGAAATGAACTTTCAGTAAAGCCATGGATTCAGATCGAAAGAAAGTTGCTCAGCAACATGGTACAGTACTGATAATGAAGACTGATACGTAGATCACAGTGATATGAACATGTTTTAAGGATATGCCTTGTCTTCCATTGCATAACTTGCTGGATCAAATATAAGACTGAACACCAAATCGAAGTTGCAACTCAATCTGCCAACGTATTGATTGAATATAAAGTTCCTCCTCACAAATAGCATGTCTTTCATTCCCAACAATTTACAACACTTTATGATCTATTTCATTACATCGTAAATGTCATAATGACCAAATGTTCCATGAAGCATCATAAAATGGTATGAATTACAAGAGGAGTTGTTTCAGCCTTTGATTGACAGACTGGCTCTGGCTTAGGTAGCAGCGGCCCTGTAATGCTTGCCAACAGCTCAATGTTTCAAGAATATTGAGGAAAAGTGTGCCTTTTCCCCCTTTGTTCCAAATAACTCATAGCTCGCACTTGGAAACAGATACTTGGCCAGCCTTGACTGTACAACTCATAAACGTAAGTTTTCATACCCAGGCTGCCAATACAACTAGCTTTCTGAACATATTACTGCCTATTATAGCTAAGGACTGAAGTGCTTTTGTGGCGCACAGGAAATCTTTACTAACAACTATCCACTTATAAATGAGCTCTGCATGCAATTCCATCATTCTATGGTGAAATGAATCCCATGAGTACAACCCTTTGCAAAAGTTATTTTGCTGGTTTATAGCTCTGAGAATCCCCAGGCTAGGGGATCTGAAGGTTAGAAACCTTTTCCAAACTTTAAGGGCACCTTTTTTCAAATTATGAATGTGGGTGGCTTTGGCTGTCATCTCTTTAGATCATGATTTAAAAGATATTTAATTGGGCCTCTTCCTCAGAGGAAGTTGATTGGTAGTAGGTGGAAATATGCCAATATTGTAAATATTTGCCATATAAGCCTTATTTAGTCAATCAAACCTGGAATCCTGTTAGTTAGCCTCAACTACAGTGATTAACCAGTTATTAAGTGCCTAGTAAACACATAGGTAAATTCAGTTGATTTGATGGCTCTACTCTAGTAAGGATAGACAATAAGAGCCAATTGTACATTTTAGAGGCCACATAAAACCGATTCTACAAGAACTACACTGGGGGTGCTTCCAGACAGCACAAAAACATGGGTTTAAGGGAGAGGACAAAGAAACCTGGGACGTGAGAAAATATCCCCACACAGACCTATAGGTCCTGGGGTTTCCTCCCCCACCATCCTCACAGGTCTCATCTGTTTCGGAACCAGATGGAGGGTTCTGAAACCAGAATCGGGATAACTGGGGAACTTGTTATCCCGTGTTTTTTTTATCATTGCAGCAAATCAGTGGGCATTTAGTGCTAACATCATGTGTTTTAGGTACTGTGTAGATGGGCTCGGACTTTCAATTTGCTTCTGAGCTCAATTCAAGATGCTGGTGCTGACCTACACAACATGGAATGATTTGGGGACAAGATATCTGAAAGACCGCCTCCTTCCATATAAACCTGCCAGAAATTTGAGCTCATTAGAGGAGGCCTTGTAAAGTTAGGTTGGTGTTTCTCTGTAGCAACATTTCAACTGTGGAACTCCATATCCAAGACAGATTGGCTCCACCTCTTTTAAGCTTATGGATGGCACCCAAAACAATGCTGTTTACATCTAGTTTGATCCCTCCCAGGTTCAAGCAAAATGACCAATGGGAAGAGCTGCCTGCTCATTACGAGAGAGCTATTGCTTGCCATGCTATACTCCTTCTCATGGACCTCCTTCTAGTATTGGAAGGCACTGGCTGAGATCCTACATGAGCTTCATTGACAGTAAAAATCACACCAGCATATCTCTGCTCCTCATTTCACACTCCCAGTATAACCAACATGTGCAATGTCAGAGTATCCTCATAGAGCCAGTTAGTGGCTGGGATAGGTTGGGAGCACCTAGGAAGCATTGCAATGTGGTTCTATAGCTGAGGACAAATAAAAAATTAATGTGTTCTTGAGATCTGGAAGCATGACATCTACTTTCTGTTTGCTGTTGTGAGATCACAGTTGAATGTTGCTTGCATATCCCAGCCTTGTCCCAGTCACTGAATGGCCATGGAATCATGCTCTGGCATAGAAAAGGTCAGTTGTGCTGGGGGATATGCTGTTGCACAGTGAAGTACTCAATGCTACCTTGTGCAATGACTTGAAAGCACATATGGAGGCATAACACGAGGTTACGCTTGCATATAGCACCGGCCGGATTCCAGCCAAGGCATCAAAAAAATTTCACAACAGGCTGCTCATTACAGTAACAACCTGTAACTACCATGATTACAAAAAAGTTATAATTAATTAAGCTGATATTAAACTTTGGTATTATGACAGCTGGCATGAAAACAGCACGTAAAATTACCCTTTCTTCTTAAGGCACCATCTCTCCCAACAAAGCGCATTTGTTCCATTCCTAGTTTCTGTTTCCTTGGGCACATCTTTTCATCTTCAAGGAATAATGTCATTTCAGATGTCACAGTTCCAGCATGAAGGCAGGATGAAAAGGAAGGGGTTTTGGATCTGGTTTGGGGGGGACAGAGGGAGGAGAGGGCTCTAAATTTATTAAAGAAAGTTTCAATATCTCTAGCTGCTTTTTCTCCTTTGTATAAGAAAGTTCCAGATTCAGAATGTCTTGTTCTAGGAGAATGAGAAAACATAACTGCTTTTTAACTTATGCAGTGCAAGAAAGTCTGTCACTATGAAAGCATGAGCCTGCAAAGTTCACTAAGGTGAGAAACTGAAGACCTCTTTTGTGGTATATCAATATCACTTAACAATTCAGTTGTAGGTCAAACAGGTGCCCTGAGTTGCAGAAAACATGCTTTTCTTTGAAAAGTTGGCAAAGCCTAGTTCTTTGACCGAAAGGTCAATGTCTTCTGGAGTCATCTTCTACTAGAAAGAATATAGTCAATTTTAAGTTGACTACTAAGTCAGTTTTAAGTCGTTAATTTTAATCTGTCTTTCATTAGTGAATTTTAACTTATATTTTAACTCTGTTTGTCTTGTTGTATGTGTTTCAATAGAGTTTTAGCTCTTGTGTGTTAGCTCTTAACAATATTGTATCTTGCCTTGAGTTAAAGATAAAGAATGCTAAGAAGAAAATTACTCATCAAGTGTGGACAGCAAAGAAAAGTGGCTATATTGGCTGGGGCATTCTGGGAACTATAGTCCAGAAAGTAAACTTTCCAAACTCACAGTCATAGAGTTTAAAGACTGAGCCCTAATCAAAGTTTTCCTCTGTATGGTGTGATATGTTTTAGTTATTATAAAATATTATAATTAGTTTTATGCATGTGCACATTTTATGTAAATCTGGCTCATCCCTTCTTATATTTTGATAAGGTAAAAAGGTAAAAGTTTTCCCCTGACATTAAGTCTTGTCATGTCTGACTCTGGGGGTTGGTGCTCATCTCCATTTCTAAGCCGAAGAGCCAGTGTTGTCCGTAGACACCTCCAAAGTCATGTGGCAGGCATGACTGCATGGAGCACGGTTACCTTCCCGCCGGAGTGGTACCTATTGATCTACTCATGTTTGCATTTTTTCAAACTGCAAGGTTGGCAGAAGCTAGGGCTAACAGTGGGAGCTCACCTCACTCCCCAGATTTAAACTACTGACCTTTTGGTCAGCAAGTTCTACAGTTCAGCGGTTTAACCTGCTGCACCAACAGGGGCCCAATTTTTTGACAAAGCAAGGTGGGGGGGGGGAAGAAACAAGGAACAATTTCTATATGAGTTCTCTCCCATTTAGTTATCATTATATTCATCCACCTAAATAGCCTGAAAATCCCAGATTTGTGTGAGCTCACAAACTAAGCAGGATCAGGCTTGGTAAGTACTAAGAAGTGAAGCTGTCAGCGAATAAAAGGCGCTGTTATCTATCTCCAAAGAAAGGCAATGACACCCCCATACCCTACCCCAAATATCCCTTGCATTAGAAAGCCCTGTGGAATTCATGGGTCTGTTGTCATTTGGCAGGTGAATTGAAGGCATATACATTTTGGAAGATCTGTATAGTTAAAGCAATGGTATCCCCCCTAGTAACCTATGGATGTGAGAGCTAGACAATGAGGAAGGCTGAGTGAAGGCAGATAGAAACTTCTGAATTGTGGTGTTGGAGGAAAATTTTGAGAGTGGTCCGCAAGAAGATCAAGCCAGTCCATTCTATAGGAAATAAAGCCTGACTGCTCACTGGAGGGAAGGATATTAAAGGAAAAGAAGAAATACTTTGACAACATAATGAGAAGACAGGAAAGCTTGGAGAAGACAATGATGCTGGGGAAAATGGAAGGAAAAATGGAAGAGGGGCTGACTAAAGGCAAAATTGATGGATGTTATCTTTGAAATGTCTGGCCTGACCTTGAAAGATCTGGGGGTCAGCTCTGGCGTGGGCTGATCCATGAGGTCACAAAGAGTCTGAAACGACTGAACAAATAAACTGTCAGGGGACGATGGGTTGCAGAGTGGATTCCAAAAAACATCAGCCTCGTCTCACCTCCTTCTCCAGACTGTATTCCCATGCTGAGAAACAGCACTGGTCAAACAAACACTCCAGCAGACGAAGTCCAACTGTTGATTAATTTTATTTACTTGTCTATTTACAGTTTGCATTTCTCGGCTTCAGAGCATAGCATTCATAGTCCATCTTCAGCGAATGCTCAAGCCGAACTCCACAGATAAGATAAACAACATTCCTCAGTCCGGAGGAAGTTCCAACCCTCAAAGGCAGGAAATCAAGTCTCATAGGTCACAGCAATCACAACAGGCTGTCAGTCAAAACTAGCCTGCTGTTAACTATTTCATTACTGAAAATACACACTCTAGCTCATCAGCAGTAAACACTTGATTTACATTTCATACAAATACAACCATACTCCAACATAAACAACAGCAGCAACAACAAAAATAGTCAGATTCGGGACAGAAAAGTGCTGTCCCAAGGGCCATTTTTTAAACCCCAAGATACCCTGGGTTAAAAAATATATATGTTTTTTTCCTAAATGCTCCCAAACCCTCTCTTGGTGGCCATGTCCTCTCCCCAACAGATTTAGACTGAGGAAAAGCATTTTTAAAGGAGGAAATAACCTGGATTACATCCTCTTATAAAAAAATCTTTTTTGAACCTAAAATGATTCAGGAGATAAAAAATATTGTAGAAAGTGGTCACCTGCACCCCCTAATCAGCATGGGCACTTGATGTGTTAATATTTTACTAACTGGGGTGTATGGCTGTTCAAGATCTCCAAGGGATCCAATATGCCTACCCCCAATCCTGACAGCTTCCCATCCTGATTCTAATTTAATGTTCACAAAAATGTCAACCAGATGATAGTAACTTGTCCAGGATCTTAATGGCAAAGAAAAGATAAAATGTAGTTTACAGTCATTTAACCCTTCAAGAGGGAGAAGAAGGGTAGGATCCTTCTCTTCCAAATATGTTCAGGCAAAAGCATAATACTGCAGCCTTGCATGTTCTGAATAACCTTTGTCATCTTGATAACATTTGGTTGTTGCTGGGACACACATGCCCCAGTTTTCATTTGTGAAATGTTGGTAAAAAGGTAAAGGTAAAGGTTTCCCCTGACATTAAGTCCAGTCGTGTCTGACTCTGAGGGTTGAGCAGTTGTGTGCTTCAGATTGTTTCTAATTTATGAAGACCTTAAGGCAGTGGTTCTCAACCTGGGGTCTCCAGATGTTTTTGGCCTACAACTTCCAGAAACCCCAGCCAGTTTACCAGCTGTTAGGATTTCTGGGAATTGAAGGCCAAAAACATCTGGGGACCCCAGGTTGAGAACCACTGTCTTAAGGCAAAGTTATCACAGGATTTTCTTGGCCAGATTTATTGGGGAAGGGTGCCTTTGTCTCTCTTTGGACCTTGTCAGACATGCCACTGGAATTGGGTTGACTTACTGTGTCCTGGCAGCACCTGTGCAGGGGGCATGGGGACCTGTTGCCCCACACCCCGCTCAATCATGGCTTTCCCTTATCACATGGGGGAAGGAAGCCTCCTGCCTCATGCCCCACTGCATGGATGGCTGGCCTGGGCCTGGAGCCCCAGGGAGACGGTGGCCCCTCAACTCTGGTGATCGAGAGCCCCCCTCACCACACACACACACACACACACACACACACACACATCAGTTGACAGATAAGGCCAAGGGAAACCCACAGGACAAGGTGATGGCGATGGAGGAGGAAGAGAAGGAGAAGGCAACGTTTCCACAGCCACTGCTTTGCTTGATCTCCCTTTCTCTTTTTCTTCCTCTCCTCCCAACAGAGAGGAGATTTCCCCTGAGTCACACGCTCAGCTCTGGACCTCTGCTCCCTCCGGACAGTGACACCCAAAGTCCAAGCTGGATCCATGCCTCTCCAAACAGAAGCAGGCAAGCATTCACATGCATAAGCACTGGAAACTGGGCTGCCATTTCTAGCTTCCAATGCATTTGATCTGCAAACAGTGTGTTTTTGTAAAGCAGGGTGCAGAATCAGCGAGATGGCCCTTTTGCATTTAGTGTGACCTCTGGGACCATAAGCCCAACCAGGGGGTTTGGGGACCTGTCACCCTGTGCCCTGCACTGCTCCAGCATCCTAACCAGACAGAAAAAAGTCTCAATAAGTTACCTCAACCTGTCTTTCTTACGGAAAGATGGGAAGCCTCCTGCCGTGCACTGCCAGATTCTTTTCCCTGGCATCAAGGATTTTTTTCCAGTTTGGCCTCGGAGCTGCCCCGGAAATACTTGTAATGGTTGTACTTGAAAAACCCTGTCACAGCTGCAGTGAGTTTCCAAGAAATAACTCTCATTTCACTCAATAAATTTCACCTCTATCAAAGTTTGTGCTGTTACTCTTAGAATCATAGAATCACATATTGTTTATTTATTTTGGGGGATTATTTTTTGCAGGAGACACTCATCTCAGCATTGCAGTTCCTTAATTTTCCCCTGCTCCATAGGTAACCTGAAACACATCAGCAGCATCTGCCATTTCCCAAAATGTCAGACTCAACATTCTCATGTTACAGCTTTCAGCAAAGCCAGATCCCAAGCATTTCTGTGGAAATTACATGGAAATCAAATTTGAGACACACTCGGGAGGCTGCAGAATATGAGCCCCAAAGTGTAACATTGCTTCTAATGAGGTCCATTACGAAGTGTTTACTGCTAAATCTGGGGCATGAAATGAGATATTATGGTATTCTCTACATTCTTCATTCCTTTTCCAGTAGGTCAGAGACTCCATTTACTAGGCTGTTGTAGTACAGTGATTAAGTAAGGCCTATTCTGTGACCTTCCTGGTATATGTTGCTTCTGTTACGTAGCTGATATGAATATAAATTCTGATATTTTTTGTTTATTGAATCACATATTATATAAAAGATTTATTGCTGGGACAGAAGATGATTGCAGTACATGTTTTGAAGAATACGTGGCTTAGAGATACTAACACTCAGCATGGAAATAAATGTGGTTTCTGAATCTAGCATTTCTGTGGAATGTCTTGTTATATTTTATATGTACATTCACTCAACCAACACAGAAACAGCTAGGAAAAATTGAGTTCCACCAAGGATTTTTTAACTCCCAAACTGTGCCTCTTGAATTGAACACAATAATAGACATAATCTGAGGTCAGAAATGCCTATATACATATTTTTCTGGGTTTGTGATGTAGGAGAAACATGGTAGGCAACTAATTACCTAGGTATATCTGAAAAATACACACAAACTGCACTCCTCACTGTTATAATCAGTGGGGGTGATGCATATTTTAATATGTCCATGCCCTCCCCCCAAATATTAATTCACAAATTGATTTTTTTCTGTAAAAAAACAAATCCAGGTAGAATTAGTATGGAATGGACTTGGAGATGGGAAAAGAACCAAGTGACTCAACAGATCTACCTACCTTTAGAAAGATGCCTTCCTTACTCAAAAATGACATGCAAGGATGGCTTCAATTTTGAGGTGAATGTTACAATGGAGCCCCTTCATCAGAGTACAGCCTTCTCTTTGAACTGTAATGTTTTTAGGTAGCAAAGGTCAGCAATTACAACCAGCCATCTTACATTTCCCATAATACAGATGGTCTATAGAAACCTTCCATATGTGTTCAAGAGATTTTATGTTTTGCATTGTTTTTATATATCAAATGCATTTATTTTATGTGTATATTTGCCAAGATTTTACTACTACTGCTACTACTACTACTTTTAATAATCAATAGCAAGGTACACTGAGCTGCGAGTGATTCTGGGAGAAGGCAAAAGACTGATTTTGGCAATATGGATTGGTGAACCTGTGCAATTTTGCTATTGAAAAGAGGTGTAAGGTGCTCAACTCCATATGGAAAGCAGGTTCTTGGGAAAAAGTCCTAGGACATGAGCGAATGAATTCAAAAGGCAAGAAAAGAGCTTCTATCTATACATTAGGAATAATGTTCAGGTGGTAATAACTGCTTTAGAGTGGAATGGACTACCTCGTAGTATAGCGGATTCTGCTTCATTGAAGATCCATAATCATTGGTTGGATAGCTAACTTTCAAAAGTGTTTATTCTTGTATTCTTCCATGGCAGGAGTTAAATCAATGACCCTTTGGATCTCTTCTTACTCTATGATTACTGCTTACTGTATTCGTACCATGATGAAAGTTCAGAAATAAAACTTCACCATTAAAGCTTGTAAACATATTTGCCATTCTTTCAGAGAAGCAGCAGACAGTCTACAATGTTATTCCCAACACAACAGAGCTGGTGAATTCTTCATTATGTTTTTTTAATTGTACGTGTTTAGTTTCCTGAGTTGAAAACAATTACACCTAGTCTGCTTTCTGTGGGACTGTACCTAAAGCACGAGCTTACAGTTCAAAACCAGGTTGCTTTCTATTAGCATTGCTTTAATCAGCATTAGCAAGTAATACTTGGATCAAAGGTTTATCCAGCACTTGAAAGGATAACGTTCTTTTTAAACTTCATATCCTATAGGTTATAACTCCATAGCAGGGCTGGTTGGCTGTTCAAAAACTGAAAGTTTCTGAAGTTCTCACATTAATTTTGTTTAAAAAATCAGATGAAAGATATAAACAGCTGGCTCCCATGTGTATGTTTGTTCAACATGCATTGCTGCAGGGCCCAGGTCATTTGCAATTTGGGTTATTAACTGATATTTTTAATGCATCAAATGATCCCCTCCCACCCATATGTAGCTCCATTGTATGTGTGGTTATACTTGGGCAGATGGTAGTTGCTCATACCAGGCATTATTGAATAAACCTAGAGATGCTAAAAAATTTCAAGAAGTCTGAGCATAGAAACTTTTAGAAAATTTGGGCTGAAATCGAACATCACAATACACTGTATTCATCTGTGGCTTATAATATAATAACATTTAAGCTATTTTAGAATAAAATCTAATACAAAGAAGAATTTACAGCTCCCTCCTTCACATAGTCACTGAGTGATGTTTTTGGAGGGTCAGAGGTTACATGTGAAAAAACCAAAGTTTGTTTGTTTGTCTATTTAGTACCATCAGAGATGATAACACCATCTGCCACCCCTCCAGATTTCCCCCTTTCCACTGATATTAGCTGTTAACCAAACAGAAACTGAGAACAAAATTGATTTTTGTAGCAAAATAAATACTGCTGTTAGTTACATCTGTTGTAATAAAAGTATATTATTGTGATCTGGTCTTTGATAGTCAATTAAAATCCATTAGGTTTGCAAATAACCTGCTCTTGTTAGAGATTATCATTGCTGAATCTAATATGCTTTTTTGGACTAACTGCATTGGATGTCTTTATGAACTCGAATGTTGAAAAATTCACTAGTCTACCACTGCTACCTATAATTAAATACCAAAAGTTAGAATGGTTCAAGCCATAGTATGGGTTCTTAGCTTTGATAAGTTTGTTGAGAGCAGTATGTGATAAAGCACTTAAATGTCACCTGTTGCATCTAATCTCCAGCTCTTGACCACCAGAGTGGGAGCACTTGAACAGAGCTTTGCTTGCTCCTTTGGGGAAAGGAAAACAATTTCTGTGGATGGCTGTGAAAGCTTGACAATGAAGAAAGCTATCAAGAGGAAAATCAACTCATTTAAATGTGGTGCCTGAGAAAGGTTCTGTGGAGACAATGGATTGCTAAAAAGACAAAGGAATGGGCAAATCAAGCCTACGTCGGGCATGGACAGACTTTGGTGTTTTGGATTTCAACTCCCCCAATTCCTAACAGCTGGTAAACTGGCTGGGATTTCTGGGAGTTGAAGTCCAAAACACCGGGAGGGTTGAAATTTGCCCTAGCTTGGTATAGATAGATTGATTTAATCAAGGAAGCCATGGCTCTGAGTTTGCAAGACCTGAGCAGGGCAGTCGATGACTGGAAGGTTTCTTATTCATAATGTCATCTTAAGTCAAAGTTGATTTGATGGCAAACAACAATTGTTACATATTTAGAAATTCCAGGGTTTTTTTGCAAATAATTATGTGTCTGGTTTTTCATAGACTGGGGTTTTTTCATATCATCATAGACCTCATCACATGAAAATGGGGGAAGCCGGGGGAAGCAGAGGGAACCATCTTCTTTCGTTCCCTACTGTCAAGGTCCCATGCCTCAGCTCTTACCATCAGGAAGCCCTTCCTAATATTTAAGTGGAATCTTTTTTCCTGCAATTTGTTTTCATTGTTCTGTGTCCTAGTCTTCAGTGCAGCAGAACACAAGCCTTTCCGTCCTTAAATGTGACATCCTTTCAAATATTTAAACATGGCTATCCTGTCCCTCTTGGACTTCTTTTTCTCCAAGTTAAATATCCACCTCCCTAAGCTGCTCTTCATAGGACTTGGTTTCTAAACTTTTTAACATTTTGATCACCCTTCTCAGGACACCTTCTAGCTTATCCTTCTTGAACTGTGGTGCCCAGAACTGGACACAAGTGTGTTGTTTGTGCCATACGTTCTGCAAACTTTCACCCTTTTCCTTTTGTAACAGACATATGAATATATTGATTAAAGCCACCAGGATGTTTCACACTCAAGTTTTGTCTGCTTCCCCTCTCTAATCCAGATTATGCAGGGTTTGAATTTGGTAACCTGAAACTCCTTCCAGACAAGATGGATGGCGCCGGGGGAGGACGGGCGTTTGCGGGCTCCGCGTGGCTGCTGAAGAACTTGAGCCCCCCACTGCTGCTATTTACAACTGCTGCTATTTACAACTCTATTTACAACTCTATTTACAATTCTCCACTTCAAAAGCCAAGACTAAGCCATAAGGTGACAGAGTTGCCTGGAGCGGTCTGCTGGTGTGTGAAGTGAGAAGAAAGTGGGGGAGAACGCCCGCCATTAAGAATACAGCTTCCAAAGAGACAAGCTGTAGGACCCCGTCTGAGCGAAGTAAGACTCTTGAAGTAAGACTCTTGAATCCCTACCGGCTGCCAGGTTTTTTAGAACCTTTTTTAAATAATCTTTTTAGAATTTTGTTGTCCATTGCCCATATTCTCACTGTGCCATCTTGGAGGTCGTCTGGACTATCACACTGCAGCTGGAGTTGTGGGGCTGCTGCTGCTGTGCTGGAGCCGCTTGGCTCTGCCCCCCTTCCACTGGCCCCCCCTTCTACTGCTTTTACTCACTGTGCTTGCTGGCGGCTGAGCAGCTGCTGGAGGAGCAGCTACTGGAGAAAGCAGACAGTGTTCTGTGACAAGGCTGTGTGTGCTGGTGGAGCAAGGACCCTGTGCTTGGTGAGATTGTAGTGGGGCAACTCGCCCTTATTTCGCGCTGCCCTATTGACATCTTTGTGACTGGACCAGCTCCTGTAGTATAATTCTATCCCGGTGGAGGAAGGCAAGGCGAAGTTTCAGTTACCAAACTTGCTATGCACCAAGCACTTTACGAAGAGACTTACCGCCTACCAACACTGTAATTCTCAAACTGTTATTGTTGTGAAGTTCCTGCCATTGAGCTGCTGCTTGCTGACCACTTTAAAAACTTTAAAAACTAGATGCATATCAAGCACTCTAAGGGGACAGTGTGTCACTATTAAAGCACTTTCAGAGTACAGAAGCACTTTCCAATAGAATTGAACTACTGCACTTTATGAAGTAACTTGAATTGAACTGCCTACCTCTTATACCACATCAAGTATATATTATGATTACATCAAATATTTATTGCTGGATCCCCCCCCCCTTTTTATTTGAATTAACACTATTGCACTTTGAATAGTTACAGCTATTGTTAACATCTGTTGTGATCAAGGTGTATTAGGAGCTAGGAGGTTAATTAAGGGGCAGGGAGGGCTAAGAGGAGGGCGGGAAGGGAAGGCAGTGGTTAAAGTCTATTGGGCCAGTGCAATTAACAACCATGGATAAAAGCACTGGAGCACTTTCATAGTGGTTGGGGTAAAGTAACCATCATTGTAGCACTTTATGCTGAGTATACTACTGCTCCCAGTTAGAATACCAATATGTCCTTAAAGGAGATAGAAGTAGGAGACAGCGGTAATAAGATCCTCACGTGTGAAAGTGAGTCTACCATTATGGTAGACCATGTAGGGAGAGGGTATGTGTCTAGCAGCTGGGGGGCCCCCATCGAGGTGATCCAGGGGAGGGGGAGATACGGGAAAGGGAGGCATAATCTAATTCGGCCTAGGGTGAGCAACAGAGTGCTTGTAGATTTAAAACGGCCTCCTGACACAGTAAACTTGGGTGCCCAAGTTGGCGGGCCCTCCAATCTGAAGGTGGTGCTGCTGAATGCCAGGTCTGTCAATGGTAAAGCTGCAATCATCCAGGATCTTATCCTGGATGAGCAGGCAGACCTGGCGTGCATAACGGAGACCTGGTTGGATGAGGCTGGGAGGGCCAATCTCACCCAGCTTTGTCCACCAGGTTATGCCGTGCAGCATCAACCAAGATCTGGAGGGAGGGGAGGAGGGGTTGCAGTGGTCTATAACGGGAGTCCATCCCCCTGACCAGGTGCCCCATCCCGCAGTCTACCTTGTTTGAGTGTGCTCATCTGAGGGTAGGGGGCCGGGACAGTTTAGGGATTCTGCTAGTGTACCGACCACCCCGCTGCACTACAGTCTCCCTGCCTGAGCTAGCAGGGATGGTCTCTGGCCTGGCGCTGGAGTCCCAACGGCTCATTGTGCTGGGGGACTTCAATGTTCATGCCGAGACCACTCCTTCTGGTGCAGCTCAGGACTTCATGGCCGCCATGGCAACCATGGGGCTGTCCCAACTAGTATCTGGCCCTATCCACAGAGCAGGGCACACACTTGACTTGGTTTTCTGCCAGGGAGGGGAGGAAGGTGGCGGTGTGGAGGAGCTCACCATCGCTCCTTTGCCATGGACCGACCATCACCTGATCAGGTTTAGAATCACTGCGCCCCCCAACCTCCGCAGGGGTGGAGGACCCAAAATGGTCCGCCCTAGGAGGCTTATGGATCCGGATGGATTTCTGATGGCTCTTGGGGAATTTCCCGCCACCTTGGCTGGTGATCCTGTCGATGCTCTGGTCACCCTCTGGAACAAGGAGGTGACTAGGGCAATAGACACGATCGCTCCGGAACGTCCCCTCTCGAGTACCCGAGCTAAACCATCTCCTTGGTTCACTGAGGAGCTGGCAGCGATGAAGCGAAAGAAGAGGGAACTAGAGGGTGTGTGGCGTTCGAAGCCGAGCGAGCCAAACCGAACACGGCTATGTCTCTATCTTAGGGCATATGCTGTGGCAATAGATGCTGCAAAGAATGTTTTCTTTGCAGCTAATATTGCGTCCGCAAAGAACCGTCCGGCGGAGCTGTTCCGAGTTGTCAGAGGTTTGTTATATCCCGCCCCCCAAGACGGGATCCCTGACAACTCGGCAGCCCGCTGTGAAGCATTTGCTCAGTTCTTTGCGGACAAAGTCGCTTTGATCCGTTCTAGCTTTGACACCATATTAACGGCAGTCTCCGAGGATGTAGCAAGAGCACCTGCTTGTCCCATTTTGATGGATTCGTTTCAATTGGTTCAGCCTGAGGACCTGGACAAGGTGCTTGGAGAGGTGAGGGCTACCACATGCATCCTAGACCCCTGCCCATCCTGGCTGATAAAGGAAGCCAGAGGGGGGTTGGCCGAGTGGGTGAAGGTGGTGGTGAATGCCTCCCTTCAGGAAGGCAGTTTTCCAGCGAGCCTCAAATTGGCTGTGATCAAAACGCTGTTGAAGAAGCCATCACTGGACCCCACTCAATTGGAGAACTTTCAGCCTATTTCCAATCTCCCCTTTTTGGGCAAGGTCATGGAACGTGTGGTGGCCGCACAACTCCAGGCATTCTTGGTTGACACTGATTTTCTGGATCCGGTGCAGTCTGGCTTCAGGCCGGGGCATGGTACCGAGACAGCCTTGGTCGCCTTAGTCGATGATCTACGCCGGGAACTGGACAGGGGGAGTGTGTCCCTGCTGGTTCTGCTGGACCTCTCAGCAGCCTTCGATACCGTCGATCACGGTATCCTTCTGGGGCGCCTTGCCGGGATGGGTCTCGGAGGTACTGTTCTGCAGTGGCTCCGGTCCTTCCTGGAGGGTCGGTCCCAGATGGTGTCCTTGGGGGACACCTGCTCGGCCCCACAACCATTGACTTGTGGGGTCCCGCAGGGGTCAGTACTGTCCCCTATGTTGTTCAACATATACATGAAGCCGTTGGGAGAGATCATCCGGAGTTTCGGGGTGCGGTGTCAGCTGTACGCAGATGATGTCCAGCTCTGTCACTCCTTCCCACCTGTCACTAAGGAGGCTGTCCAGGTCCTGAACCGGTGTCTGGCCGCTGTGTCGAACTGGATGAGGGCTAACAAATTGAAATTGAATCCAGACAAGACAGAGGTCCTCCTGGTCAGTCGTAAGGCTGAACAGGGAATAGGGTTACAGCCTGTGTTGGACGGGGTCACACTCCCCCTGAAGACACAGGTTCGCAGTCTGGGGGTTCTCCTGGACTCATCGCTGAGCCTGGAGCCTCAGGTCTCGGCGGTGGCCAGGGGAGCCTTTGCACAACTCAGACTTGTGCGCCAGCTGCGCCCGTTCCTTGGGAGGTCTGACTTGGCCATGGTGGTCCACGCTCTGGTTACAGCTTGTTTGGACTACTGCAATGCTCTCTACGTGGGGTTGCCTCTGAAGACGGCCCGGAAGCTCCAACTAGTACAACGGGCGGCAGCCAGACTAATAACTGGGGCGGCTTACAGGGAGCTTACCACCCCCTTGTTAAGCCAGCTCCACTGGCTGCCGATATACTACCGAGCCCAATTCAAAGTGCTGGTTTTGACCTATAAAGCCCTAAACGGTTCTGGCCCAATCTACTTGTCCGAACGTATCTCCTCCTATGAGCCAGGAAGATCCCTGAGGTCATCTGGAGAGGCCCTGCTCTCGGTCCCGCCTGCCACACAGGCGCGGCTGGTGGGAACGAGGGACAGGGCCTTCTCGGTGGTGGCTCCCCGGCTATGGAATACCCTCCCCAGAGATATACGGCAAGCCCCAACCCTTTTGAGTTTTAGAAAAGCCTTAAAAACATGGCTTTGTGCCCAGGCTTTTAATGAATAAATGATAAAGACGACCCAGATTGTTATATGGATAAAGTTGGAGGATATTGGACGAACGGATTTTAAACACGTTTTATGTTTTATATTTTATACTGTATTTAATTGGTTGTATTTTTTATATGTTGTTGTTTTTAATGATGTATCGGCATCGAATTGTTGCCAATTGTACGCCGCCCTGAGTCCCTCCGGGTGAGAAGGGCGGGATAGAAATATTTGAAATAAATAAATAAATAAATAAATAAGATAGACATATATTGGCTGATTGATATGGAAGTTTTGTGGAAGCTGGTAACCTTGTTTTTGATAGGGTTAAACAGGAGTTTGCCTTCTTTTAAAAGAATTTCTTTTGAGGGTGAACCTTGGATTTGTTCTTAGGGATCTGTTTCAACCTCTCATTGATTAATTTCTGTAACAAAGACTGTTTTATCCATATATTGTTGGGCCTACAATGATTGATTTTATTCTATTTCATTTCCAGTGTTTGTTTATTTTTCCTCTTTGTCTCTTACTTCTATCTTTTAAGGTTTTTTTTGTTTTTTCTTTCTCTGATTCATACCTTGCCACTTTAAAATTCTCTTTTGACCTTAGATGCTTTAACTTTTAAAAACCAAAAACGAAATCTTAGCATTAAATCCTTTCATCAACCAATCAATCATCCAGTCAAATAAGTGACATTGCCCCTATCTAATTCGTATAAGTTCCCAGATGCCTGTATTCAAACACCATTGGAGCTGAGGTAATAATTATGTATTTATTAGCTCACTTCTTTGCAACTTGTACTCAGTAAAGCTAAAGAAAGACGAATGGTCACAATTAGATTTTTTCCTTGACTTTACACACTTCCTTTTTAATTTTTCTTTTCTTGTTATCCAACAAGCTATAATGCAAGTTTTCAGTTCAGACTTTTTATATTCATATATTCGCATTGTGACTCTCTCTCTCTCTCAATCTCTCTAGCTCTCTCTCTGTCTTTCTCTTTCCTGCTTTTGGAGTGTAAAATAATTAAAACTTTGGCAGAAAGCGACAAGCTAATGCATGTAATCTGAAGCTCAATTTTGGGGTAAAAGGTTGTAATAAAATGATTAATCAAATATTACAATTTAAACAGGAAATGCAGAATAATTTAATATTCTTTAATTTTTTTTCCTTTTGGCTTCAATCCCATGGTATCACAAACAGTATCTCATGAGATATAGAGTTAATAAGATTTTTTCTCTCCAAGGTTGGAGAAAATATTCTGCTTTTAAAAGAGACCGTTTCTTAGTTGCCCTTTCCCCAAGAACACCTTCACACATGGACCGCCTCTCCAAATGCTGATAGTGGTGAAAGAGGTTGGTTGGGATGTGAAAATGGATATGATTGGAGATGCTATGGATTAAAAAAGACCGTATCTTGGAGGCATTGACATCAGATCTCTCGAAGATCAAGAATAAGATTACTTTTGCCCATGTAAATATACTAAAAATAGATAGATCAAATTGGTTCATATTCTGTAAAAGTTCTGTTTTTAGCTGCAAAAAACAGCTTTGGCTCTCATGGAGGATACTTCCAATGAGGCTGAATGTGGAAATTGGGAAGGGGGCTGATTTCCCCCTTTCCATGCAGTTTTGTCACAAACTGTTCATGTTTCTAAGGCTGAGGACCACATTGCAAAATATTGAGAAGTCCAGAAACCAAAGAATAATTAAGATCCAATCCTCACACATAAATTCAGTTCCCTTCCAAATGCAGACTGAAAGACATCCTCAGGCATTGCCAGTTTAGATGGATTATTTCTTCACTTGTTCAAACTTCATTTTCCCCCTCATTTCCTTTTTTTAATACTAAAAACACCCCTGGGTTGGATACAGACTTACTCATGCTTAGACTAGGATGGGCATAGGCTACATGTGGGTTTTTGGCCATATGAAGTCATTGGATACCTTTCTACCCAACCTACCAGAATTTTGATGGGAGGGTTAAAACATGTAGAACTGCACAGCAAAAATAAAAAATCTCCTTACAGCTAAGGTACTATTTTCTGTGGAAAAAAAAGAGTTAAATGTGGACCTTTTAATGTTAAATGTTAAATATAGACCTTTTTGAATACATTTAAAAATCCTGAAAGTGAACCCTTTTATTTTTGATAGAAATTATTTCAGGTGTATTCAGAGATGGTTTTGCTAGTTCATTCCTCTGAAATATGGTCCACAGCACCTGGTATTTGTTGCCAGTGCCCCACCCAAAAGACAACCTGGCAAGATGGCACTA
Organism: Anolis carolinensis; assembly: GCF_035594765.1. Taxonomy (NCBI): domain Eukaryota; kingdom Metazoa; phylum Chordata; class Lepidosauria; order Squamata; family Anolidae; genus Anolis; species Anolis carolinensis. Next base: position 23,644,398 of record NC_085845.1, on the reverse strand, counting down.
CCTGGAGGAATCTTACACCTTGTGTGACTGTGGAGCAGAACAAACAACTCGGCATATGTATGCTTGCCCACAATGTCCCGCCTCATGAACTAAGGAAGAGTTGTTTAAAGCTACGGACAATGTGGTCGCTGTTGCCCGCCTTTGGTATAAAACTATTTAGCTGCTTGTGATTCCTTTATTTTATCATTTTAAAACTTATTTATTATGCATTGCTTTTGACACGAAATAAATAAACTCTAAAAATACTAGCCAGGGCTGATCCTGCTTAGCTTCCAGCATCAGAAGACACCTGATCTGTTAAGTAGACCTTTTGAAATCAGTGGTACAGTAGGTTGAATTTCTTCTGACACAGTGGTTCAATTCAGGCGTATTCATGCTGAGAGCAGACTAATTGGAAAAAAGGTAATTAAATTAATTATGATTACCTTAATTACTACTTGTTTCAATTGGTCAGTTCTCAGTCTGAATTGAACTCACTGCATCAGAAGAAAGATTCCTGTTAAAGCTGAAACCATCAAATTTGGACCTTGCATGGTTATGGCTGAAGATTTAATGACTTTCTGGTAAACAAATTGAATTTCTATGTCTTTCTCTATGGTGGACTATCAAATCTATTTCTTTATGAATGGATCTCTGAGAAATAGGATTTTTTCAGATCAGTAATAAGTCACAAAATAGTGTTGTTTTCAAAATTACTTTTTCTGTAAAATGTTATGATATCTATTATTTTATGTATGGTATTGTATATATAGGAAGGAAGGAACTGACACAATCACCTCTGGTTATTTCTTGCCTAAGAAAATGCAATGGAATTCATGGGATTGCCATATGTTGACAGGCAATTTGACCCACCTCCAACCTGCACACAATGAGCTAGACAGTTGCTAGCGAATTAATATCTTCACACACTAATTAACTATTTTTTCCAACTAGTTGCAATAGGTAATGGTTTGATACTACATTTAGGGGTATGATGTTACAGAGAAATGTACCATGGATCAATGCTGCTGCTGACTGAATTGCATGTATAAGAAATTTGCAAATCGTTTAATTGTGGGGTTGTTGTATGTTTTCCGAGCTGTATGGCCATGTTCCAGAAGTATTCTCTCCTGATGTTTCATCCACATCTATGGCAGGCATCCTCTGAGGATGCCTGCCATAGATGTGGGCGAAATGTCAGGAGAGAATACTTCTGCAACATGGCCATACAGCTCGGGAAACATACAACAACCCCGTGATCCCAGCCATGAAAGCCTTCAACAACACATTGTTTAATTGTGTATCAGCATGGTTGTATACTTTTGCTTGTCAGTGCCCCCAGCAAGCAACAATAGCAAAAGAATGCTCACATAAGAAATAGTTTTTCTTTTGAGACCAAGGAACTAAGCACAGTTCAACAGTGATAAACCACCAATACATCCAGCTCCTGCAGTTGTGCTTCCCATCTCCTTTCTTTTTTCTCCGCAATATCATAGAATTATAGAGTTGGACGAGACCTCATGGGCCATCCAGTCCAACCCCCTGCCAAGACGCAGGGAAATCACATTCAAAGCACCCCCAACAGATGGCCATCCAGCCTCTGCTTAAAAGCCTCCAAAGAAGGAGCCTCCATCACATAGGCCTCCAACTCATTCCATCCTTCATCTCTCTTGCCAAATGGTAGGGATGGGCAAGAGAAGACGGAAGAAATGAAATAGAACAAAGGTCTAAAGGAGAATGAAGCACCCACTTGTTTGATTTTCACTGTGATTATTGTAATGGAGTTTCCAATTGAAGGATACAGCTCTGGGACCTCTGAGATTTATAAGTACAGTCAGTTACCTTTAGTGGACTCAGAACTGCCCATTTGCCTTGCATCATGCCTACCTTTGGTTAAGTCTTAGAAGTTTTTTTGAGAGAATCTTAAGGTTGATTAGAATTTGTAAAATCTGTGGAGCTCCTGTCCTTTCTAACGCAGTAGACTGGATTGTCTTAAGCTCACACAAGACTATATTGGATTCCCTCCCACTGTGTTCAAAGCACTGAAGTCTACTGCATCAACTGGACCATGAAATACCACAAAGAGAATAGTTATCACAAATCAATTTTTGTAGAGACCCAGAAAAGTAAGTAGTAATAATAGTGATGATAGCAAGCTATGAATCAAAATTACACTGCTTGTTACACTTAGCAAGGAAAAACCAAAGACGAGAAAGAAATGTAGACCTGCACATACATTTGAGATTGTTCAACCATTATTATGGTTAGAAATAAAAGCCAGCTATTGACAAAAAAAAGATCTAAATCCATGCTCCCAGTTTTTGGGAGGTGTTAATTTAGGCTTAATTTAGATTTGTGAGGAATGATGATTATTACCTACCAAGTCTTATATGGCTTAAGTCTAAGGTATCTTAAAGACCATTGGCTCTTTTACATCACACAATAAGAGCACTAGATTATTTTAAAATTAGAAATATTGACTGATGTACTGATTGTTTTTATATGCATTGATTTTAAATGTTCTTTTAAATTGTTATTTTTAACTGGTTTATGTATTATGCATTATTTAATTGATGGTCTACAGACAGTCCCCAAATTATGAACAAGATAGGTTCTGCAGGCCGACAGAAATGCTTTGGATAGCATAGGGAATGTGGTGGTTGTTTTGATGTCAGTGCTCGTGTTCAGAAGATTTCACCTCACTTTCTGTCTCTATGATAATTGTTTTTTTAAACAATTGGCTTGTTGTGGAAACAAGGATTGGTGCTAAAGCCTCAGTGGAGTCATTTTTCCCTATGATAACTCTTACAGGAGTGAATTTCCTCTCCTGGGGAAAGAGTAATCTCACTTCCTGTTATCTCACCTCCATTCTTAACTATGAGTCATTTGTAAGTCGGATGTTTGTAACTCAGGGACTGCCTGTATGTTAAATTTTAACATGTTGTCATTCCCTGCCATAGGAAGAAGCAGGTAAGAAAATAAATAATAATAATAATAATAATAATCTGCTTTAACTATATTATAACATTCAAAATGCTAGGATTCTCATTACACATGGGATGTTTTCTCATGGGGGAAGCATCATATATCTGTGGCGTTATGTCATTTTGCATTAGAAAGCAAATAGTATTGTTTCTCAGATCCTGTCTCACATTGTATTTTCTTGCCATTTCTTCTGAAATCATTCATTTTCAGATTTATCACATAAGCAAGTGCAGTTCCTGCCCACTCAATTTTCCAAAAACAAGAAGAAGAAGAAGAAGAAGAAGAAGAAGAAGAAGAAGAAGAAGAAGAAGAAAAGAAGAAGAAGAAGAAGAAGAAGAACCATTGGGGATACTAGACTTTTCTTTCCAATCCTGATACTCCAGAGGGCACAGGAGCCATTGATATACATGCCCACCTTCTCTGGGATCCTTTCTTTACTCTCAGTTTAATTACTTTCAATCACAGAAGTCTGAAGCTGTAGTGCAATTTTGAAAGTCAAGAATACTATGAAGGAGAAATTACAGGAAAAATAAAGTAGTGATATTTAGAATTTTGTAATTTTAAATGATTTAATTAATTTTTAAAAATTACCATGCCAGGCTCATGAAACAGAATTTTGGGAGAGAAATGTCAATGCTTGGTAGGAGACCACCCATAGGAACACCCATTACTCCACATCACTGAAGCGATTCAACATGAGCAAATTTGACAGATCCTATCTCACGTGTTTTCCCCTTTTTTCTCCAGTTGTATAGTGATTCCTGAGCTCAGAAGATGATACCTGCCCATCTTCTCTCCCTCCCCTCCCCATTTCCAGACACTTCAGAAACACTTCCCTGATGAGACATGACGGACATAGGGAGGAAGTCCTCCTGTGTTGCCTGATGGGCTTCTTTATACATAATTTCCTTTATTATTACAAGTATTTAGAAATAGGGGGGGGGGGCTGCTGCATGGCATTTATATCCATTATGACATTCAGAGTTCTTGCTTAGCAAACAATGGGGACAAAGTTAAAAGAAAAGAAAAAGAAAGTTAGTGATAAAATAAGTCTTTTTCTCTCTCATTTGTGTAAAGTTATATTTTAATAATGAAAAAGTAATTAAGTCTGAAGCAGTAGGGAAGTGTGAAAGCACAATATTGATAAATTTAGTTAAGTAATATAAAAGCAGGAAGCTTGGGGACATAAAAGAGACTGCCCGTTAGGACCTTACATTAGCATCCTTTATGCCACATAATAATTTGCCACCTGTGATTTCAGCTGAAACAAACATTTTAAAACTTTAGCATTAAACTTCTGATCATTTCCTGTTTCTAAAGAAGTCCTTATCCATGGAAAGAGGGGAAAAATCACTTTTAGTAAGCAAATTATGCTCTCTAGGGTAATTTTTCCGTAATGTTTGGGGTGTTTCTATGTGCGTACTATGGAAATGCAATCCACAAATGTCCAGAATATGTAGATATTGTTTAATATTCATATGTTTATGACCAATATGATATCCTGTATTTGACACTGTACAATTATAATGTTAAGATGCAATTTTTGCTTTCATGATTACATCTTAGGAGGTTTATGATTTGCAGTTTAAAGAAGATTGAAGTTAGCCCTCTACCTTTCCTGGGTTTACGGGGTACAGGACTCCATAGAAATGGAAATAAATAAATAAAATGATTTTTAAAAATCTGTATGTTGTTCTCTTTCTTTTTACATGTCTGAAATTATTTAAATGATACCAATATTTTCAAAATAAACAAACAAACACCAAATCAGAACTGGCAGAAAACTGAAATCCATCAGTGGGGACGGGGGATCCTTTTAAAACCAAACAATAAGCTTTACTTTTTAAAGTGATTGGTGCTTAATTGGGAGCCCTGTCAGTCTGCCCTTATTGTGAAATGGAGATAATTATGATGTGTTGCAATGTCTTGTCAAGTGAGAGCAGCCTGAGAATATCTGAGAATACAATAATAATTTGCAGTAGAATTAAATAAGGGGCTTTGGGTATTGCTTTGGGGAAGGAGGATTGGGAAAATGTAAAACAAACAAAACTCAAAGTGTAACACTTTGGTATGACTTGTTGCATAGTTGGAAGGAGGACCTGATTGCTAATGTTTTGAAATAAACAGGTGTTGTTTTTAAAAATAGAGGAATAGGTCACATGAAATTGCATGTAAAACCTCTCCTGTTCAGGGCTGTTAAAGATATAGTAGCCCACTATTTCTTTCCTTCTTGCCAGCTTGACCAAATTGTTTTGCACAAAAAATAAACAAGCAAAGAACCTCACCAGATTTTAGAATCAAATGCAACATGGTATTCTGTTTTCTATGATTCTATGCTGCTATTGTATACATGAGGTATATGGGAATGCAGGTAAATAGGGGAGTTCTGGGAAAAGTTCAAGTTAGAATCAATTTATTGCATTGTGATATACCACTGGAACCACACAGTTTCTTGCTGAATCTATTACAGTCTCATGTGCTGCCAAAAAAATAAAAATAATTGTCACTCCAAAAACAGCAGTAACTAAATTCTGAGAAAAGGGCAAGTTGCCCATTATAGACTTAGGGTTACATACCTGCCAAAATATACTGTTTGTGTATAAACTAACATATAAAATTCATACAGGAGGGAAGAATGAATGTGGATGACAATGCAAAAAACAAAACAAAAACAAAACCCACTCACCTCTTCAGCTATCTGGAATTTTAAAATGCCAAATAATATCGCATCAACTATAAGTGAAACTAGGAATTTAAAATACTGTTTTGCTGTAATCTTAGGGCTATAATATATATGTTTTAAACTTTGCTCTATTAGTGGAAAGTTATAACTGTGTATTAGCTGTAGTACCCATGGTGCCATTGTAATAAGTGTTCTAATTATAAAATAATTTTTCAAAACATATTAAATGAACTAATGTATAGCTGAGTTGTACAAATGTATGCATATATATGTATGAAATAATGACTTAAGAAACAGATTTAAGCAGCTCAGTTCCCATATAGAATTCATAATGACTTCCACAGTGTTCATAATTTGTACTCCTCATTATAAAGAAAAGCAAGGAATGAAAAATATATTAAGAAATGTAATATTTTAACAAATAATGTGGTCAATTAAGTTCTTGTATGAGCAGGTTAGTAAAAAAAACATTTTTAAAAGAAAATTTGAATTTAGAAACTGCTCTGAACTGAACTGAAGATGGAGAAGTTGGAGTCATTGTTTTGGGCTGTAGAACTTCATATTGCAGGTGGGCACTCCAGAAATAGGTTTTGAATACATGGAAAACACTCCCTGCATATAAATAAATTAACATATGAAAGATGAATCCTTAGTATAGCTGTCTTCTTGCTGTGCTTGTATACTACACAAAGGGAGCTTTATACATGGAAGGCTTCAAACAAAAATCCTCACTGATTGTTTGGAGTTGTACCATATACAATTCTACAACTTCATTAAAAATTGGGGTGAGGGGAGAAATAAGCCAAGGATTAAGAGAAATGTTATGTCTAGGGATACAGAAAATGCATTGTACACATAAGCTGCCAGCTTTAGCTCCCCTGGTTGAAATGGATGCTATTACAAAGGGTTGGAGCGTTTGGGAGACAAGAGTGACCTAGATAGACTGTTGTGGTTCTTATTGTTGTGTTTACAAATTCCCAACAGCATGTTGACTTGTAGGTCTATTAAGTGGCCCAATGGAACCCCAACACTTTGTTTTGAAAGGTTTAGAATGCAACATCTATTTTGCAAAATAAACACCAGGGATAGAAATGCATCAGCGAGGATAAAAACCCCACCTTGTTTCTTAATATGAATGGTGTATGGTCCATGTAGTTTACCTGGGTGCTCAAGATGTAAACATGAATGGGCAACTCCTTTCTTTATTATCTCTGATGTATTCAGTGTTTGGTTGAACCAGTTTTCAAAATCAGGTAGAAAGGGTGAACCACTCAACTGTGACAGCTGTCTGCCATTTTTTAGTCAATGTGTACCTTCCTGAGGATGAATGGGAATTGTAAAGCCCATGGGCTACATGCAATCCTTGGGAGATCCAGTATAGACCGCGGGAAACTCTCCTACATCCAAAGCCCACAGGCCTCAATGTTTGGCCAAAAACATTGGAATAAGTAAATATACTCCCTATTAGAAAAACAGCCCAAAAGGCAAACAGAATTGATTAATTTTAATGAATTTGGTAATAAATGAAGAATTATAAATTAATTTTAGCTAATTTTAAGTTTTCCTCATTTATATGTGTTTAATTTTAACTAGAAAACCTTGTAATCCTTCCTACCCCCAAATTAAAAAAAAATATCTTTTGAAATACTTGTTCAATTTGAAGAGTCATCTGCTATTTTAAGGCAGTTTCCCACCCCTGTTCTACAAAGAGTTCAAGGTTGGATTTTCTCTCATCCCGTGTTATTAGTATGGTAGTTTGCATAAGTCAATAATGTGAAGAAAGCAATCTCCCCTCAGATGCCTCTTATCAAGCCCGATCCAATGTGAGGGTTTTGATCTATAAGGATCTTCACAGGTCAGGACCAGCTGAGATCATCACTCTCCACTTCCACCCACCAGGATTTTGACCTACTTTGGAAATTCTTTTCCAAGTGAAGCTGCTGAGTGAGGTGCTACATAGATCACAAAGGTGGAGAATGATTTGAATAGTGCTCCAGAGAGGTTGGCTTGAAACTTACATTGGTAGAACTTCGGTTTCAGTTAAAGGCTTTTCAGTTTTCCCAGTACCTGTAAAGTCTGTGACGAATAGTCTTTACACTATTTTTATTCCAAGACCTTGGTTTTTATGTTGCATTTACACTGTACTAGCTGGAGTTTAAATTGTTTTATTCCTTTTTGGGAACAACCCTGAATACTTTGTAAGAAGACAAGATATTATTTATATAATATAGAACTGCAACATTACATGCAGTAACATGGTGGTTATTGTAGGACAAATCTATCCTGTATTGCGTGCAACTTTAGAGAACCTGTAGTTAATAATAATACATAATAAATAATAAAATTTTATTTATATACCACTCTATCTCCTCGAGAGGACTCAGGGCGGTTTCCAACATGTATGCAAAAACAGGCAATTGTCAAAATGACATACAACAACTTGAAACACAGCAAACATTATAAACACATTATAGCATGTCAAAACAATTCAGTTAAAATAAACATAGTTACAGTCAGAACATTTCATTGAGGGATTGGAAACCAGTAGTCAGGGCAAGGTTCAGTGGTTCTCAACCTGTGGGTCTCCAGGGGTTTTGGCCTACAACTTCCAGAAATCCCAGCCAGTTTCCCAGCTGTTAGGATTTCTGGGAGTTGAAGGCTGAAACATCTGGGGACTCACAGGTTGAGAACCACTACTGTAGTTATATATCTGGAACCCATATTGTGATTCTTTCCTAAATGTATATAAGAAGAGCTGTGCTGGATCACACCAAAACCCTATTTACTGACAGCCAGCCATTGTAAGAAGCTTGCACACAGGATGTGTACTGTATGTTGCATCTTCCAGGAAACAGAAGCAATGGTGGTGTTCATTTCACCATAAATATAACATCACTAATATTATAACCACCAACACCTTCAACCCTGCCAGCACCACCGCCACCACACAATATCTTCTCAGGTTTTTTTTTACTCTGATCTCTTTCATATTACACAATTATAAAACTTTGAAGGCACTCTGTCTTGACTAGATTCTACAGAATTCTGGAATTTGTTTTTTAGTGAAGCTCTAGAGATCCTTGGCAAAACATACTAAATACCTCATGAAACTACACATTTCAGAATCTCATAAGATAAAGTCACGGGAGTTAAAGTGCTTTCAACCTATTGTAATTGTGTAGTGCAAGAGAGACCTTATCATAAGGAAGAGCTATTTTGCAACAGTTTACCCCTCCCCCCCAAAGAAGACATTTTCAGCACACTCATAACAATGATAGTGTGACTTTCCCACTGGCACCAGCATATAAAGCACTAGTTTCTGAGACAGAACAGAAAAGAGAGTTAACTGATAAGCTTCTTGGCTGTGTTATTCCAAAGGGAGATTAATTGTTACAGGAGCAGTGACTATGAAACAACCACAGTTCCTCATAAACCTCCATGCAAATATATATTCTGAATGACATTAAACAGGGAGAGAAAACAATAGCGAAAGGAAATATATAAGATGGAGGATTATTTTTATGATATCATCCTTTCAAGGTGAGAATGCTCCATGAAGGCAACCTTTGTGTCTCAATAATGACAAATTACTAGAGGGCGATGGACAGAGCTGCTTGGAGGCAGCCAACCAACCACCCCAGTTGTTCATCTTCATGAAGACAGAGTGTCAGTAACAAAGCATGCCCCAAGGGAATAAAGCCTGGAAATAAAGTAATTAACCTCTTCAGTACAGATACTCAGTATTTCCTCCAGCTACTCAAAGACACTACACTCAGAAACTCGTCAACCATATTGTTGCAATGTGAACTTGGACTCCTCTTACTCTTTATACAGCCTCTGTCTTTCACCCAAAACTTGTTGGAACTAAAACTATTAATTGATTAATTATTCAAACATTTCTATTCTGCCTTCCATTGTGAGATCCCAAGGGCATGACATTAAACAGTATAAACAATTTAATACAAGCCCAGTTTTTTTAACAATGTATAATACAATTGGATCAACAATATTAAAATAATTTAAAGCACACAGTTACTATGCTTTCTGTATTACTAGCCTATAACTGCAAAATTGCAAAGTTTAAAAACCATTTTCAATTTTAACAGCAGGTATCAATTTTAGTGGCCTATCTGGGTTGAATGGGAGCTGTCCAGGGGCTGAACTACATTAGGAATATAATTTAGCACCCATAGGTCCCATAGGGAACAGCAGTGGCAGAACTTACATTCAAAATCAAAGGTGGACTCTCTGTCCTACAAATCTGTTTTATCACTCTCTGCCTATGACCATAATAAAGCATATATAGATGTGGGTATCTGTCTCTGTTTTGGAGATGAAAGGATTTCATATCTTGATTTCATTTTGTACTTTCTGAGGTTACTTATGGGAGAAAGAATACCTTGCCTCAGAAGCTGAATTCCACAATTGACCATTTTTGCACTTGGTTGCCCTTAGTCTCTCCATGTGACTTCCTTGACAAATTAATTGTTAAAAGGAAAAGGGAAAGGCATAAAGACTAATCTAAGCTGATGTGAGCTACCTTAAGGAATAGCAAGATTTAAAATGCATTAATCAAAATTCTTTAACAAACCGCTTTAAAGACTATCAGATTGTTTTTCAAGGCATTTAAGCTATCAGCATAACAGAATGCTAGCTTGTCAGTCAGCCTCCCACATAATACATGTTAAATATGTACATAGTCCTCATTGGCCCATTGAACCTCTTCTGAACATTAAAGTATAGGGTCATAGATGACTCATTTAAAAACATGAATTGTTTTTGCAAAAAATCTTCTTGAGTAGCCTCAACCATTTATCCCTCAAAGTCATCAAAATTCTGTTCCAAGATTAGTTTTGTTTATTAAGAGTTGAGGAGGGGTTGCTACCTTGAAGAGCTGAAGTTTATTTTTGCTGGCACAGAACACTTTGCAACTCTTGAGAACCAAGAAACATTGTGCCCACTGGGTATTATTTGCATTTTTGAATAAGGCTTTGGAAGCTCCTAAATCTTTCCTATTCTTTTCTTGAACAAAAGGAAAAGACAAAATGAATCAGGATGTTTTGTAGTAAAGCCGGCATCCTTTAAGGGGACTTTTTTCTTCTTCCTGCAAATATTCTTTCAGTTGTAGCTCAAGGGCACAGAATTTACTGAGACAAATAGGAGTAGCAAAAGGAGAGACAAGAGGTATAGAGGGAATGCCAAGAGGTTTGAGGGAGGAGGACTTACTTTTCATACAATAGGTCATAAAAATAAGGGACAATGAATTATTTGTTAGCTATGCCATTCTGTATTCTTCAAATAAATAAATAAAATCTCCAGTCATTCTTTGTACTTGGTCTGGTAACAGGGGGAGAAAACTGTAACATATGCTAGCTGAGAGACTAACCCTGAATTACAAGGTTATTATACTTCCTTGGGACTTGGAGTTATTTTTCCCACTGGAATCTAGTGAGTTGAAAAAGTGAAAGTAACCTCTGGCTGTTGTGCAATTAATCTTGGATGCATCAATTAACTGGGGTGGTTTTTGTAGAAATCAGTTGTGCTTACTCTCACTTCTGTCCTTCTTCACTCCCCTGTGTATTACTTTTCTCTCTCTTCATTTTAAAAGATGTGAGTCACAGAACTGCCTTTGGGAAAGAAACAGCTCAAGTGGTCAATAGGCATGTCTTTTTAAAAAGAGTCATTGAAGTAACTGAGTGTCTGTAGCTTGAATATAGCCTTCTCTCTTTTTGAGAGCTCAGCTAGTATCATATTGCAAGTTGTAGGAATCAAGTACTAGAGCCAGACAAAACGAAGCCAAGGTAATCACAGCACCGAGAGATTAGCGGCCCTTTTATACGATACAACTATAGTGCTATAATCCACTTTGACTGCAATTCTAACCTCACAAACAAAAAATTCTGATTCCATTAGATGAAGCCCTGAGTTAAAGTGAGATCAAGCTGCTATAATTGCATCACTTATATCACTTATAAACACACCTGAGTGTGCTTTTAATTCTCTCCTGCTGAAATGGGACTAAACTATTCTTAATTGGGGTTGGATGTTGCTCTAGAAACTCTGTACATTATCATAAAGTATAACTTGCGTATACCAGAGTTAATAAAGTAGATTTATTCCTATACCCCCTACTGCTCCATATCCTCCCATTTCCCTCTCAAATTGACAATAGGAAATGATGCAAAGCCACTTTTCACCACCATTTTAAGAGGGAGTTCAGATTTTTTTTTCATGTCAGGAGTGACTTGAGAAACTGCAAGTTGCTTCAGGTGTGAGAGAATTGGCCATCTGCAAGGACGTTGCCCAGGGGACACCCAGATGTTTTTGATGTTTTACCATCCTTGTGGGAGGCATCTCTCATATCCTCGCATGGAGCTGGAGCTGATAGAGGGAGCTCATCCGCGCTCTCCCTGAGTTGGATTCGAACCAGCAACCTTCAGGTCAGCAACCCAACCTTCAAGTCATCGGTCCTACTGGCACAAGGGTTTAATCCACTGAGCCACCGGGGACATCCAGGAGTTCAGAGGAAAACAGACATATTTGGTTCTCAATTGAGATATTGTGCTTTGACCCACATTATTGTCTGTCCCTGCAATAGATGCAGTTTTAAAAAAACACATTTATTTAGGAAATTTCTATTCTGCTTTTCTTCACTTGTGGACTCATACTAGGTACAGGTTGATATTTTCTCTGCTTTTCTTTGTTTTGTTGTTCACACCTGTTCCATAAGGAATTCTGGGGTAGCTGCTGCTTTCCTTGCCTGTTGTAGGCAGTCACATATGGCTATAATATGGTTTGAGCAGATTCATGTTCTTTCCCATTCAAAGACTGATCACTGCAGTGTTTACTGCATACATACAGATGCAACTGAGCACTGAAAATCTGTGTTTGTTTAGACCTCCTTAATCATCCCAAGATGTCAAAGCTGCTGAAAGAACATTCAGATGACAGAGGATAAAGAAGACAACAGGTTGTGTGGGTGTCTAAAGGTTTTATAAGAAGGAGTTTCACTGCAGAGACTTGAGTATGCCTATATTTATTTATTTACTGTATTTTTACCCTGCTCTATCTCAATCCCAAATAGGACTCAGAGCAGCTTCACAATGTGTGAGGGTTGCTTCAGTATTTAATTAAGTCTTCTCAGACTTTTGAATGTCTGGGATATCAGAAATATGTTTATATATGAAAAATCCACAAAGGCATGTATCTATTTGCCAACCTTGCCTTGAATACCTTTTCCAGGTATTTCAGTAATGCCCCTTCTGGATCTGAACATTAGAAGTATTTTGTTCTTAAGTGGATAGGAAGAATCGCCACTTCTTTTTGGCTTACAGGGGAGCAATAGCTTTATTAAGGGCAATAACATTGCAATATCTTTGAATTCTCCAGAAGACACCAGCAAGAGACATCAGGGGGAGGAAGAATAAGGAAAGGAAATCCAAAAATATGGTGAGATTTTTCAAGTCATGGTTTTAGTAGTAAAAGCTGGTCCCAAGAAGGAGAGTGGAAGCTTTTTGAGACACTGGTAGGTGTGCATGCTGGAATGAAGACAAAATGGTTTGTCTCTGGTAATTCAAGACTGGTAACAGTTCAAATATAATTCTTCAACCTCTAAGTAAGAGGTAAACTGTAATGCTAGAGCCAAAAAACTGCAGCCATACTTATGGACTATGCTTATTCCCTACATTTTAAAACAACAACAATAATATAATAAAAAAATTGATTTCTAACCCATGCCTGTCTCCCTGAAAGGACTCAGGGTGGCTTCCAAATATAACACAGATATATGGCAAACATTCAATGCCAATAAATCAAACATATTCAAAAAATATTAAAACATTTACACATAAATAAAAAACAGAAAAAACCGACTTCGACAAAACACTGTAACACAGTCAGGCATCATTGGTTTGACTAACCTAGCTTAATTGACAGTTTAGAGAAACTTGAAAACTTGTACACTACTGTATAATTTATATTAATCCTAATCTTGGTACTGTTTTCTTGTGGTTGTTGGATTAGGAATGGAATGAATATTCAAATATTTTTCTGATGAGGAGAATTCTGGATCTGATTACAATCTTTGCAGTTAATATTCACACAGGGATAGTTTGCACAGAAAACAACATATTCTGGGCAGCAAACAGTTTTTTTCACACTAAAGATAATACTTGTACATGGAAATATAATTTTCTGTGCAGAAAAGGCTGTTTCCTGTCCAGAAAATGCTACAAGTGGGGACATTCCATGTAAAATTCATTCATGGTTGATTTTGCAGAAAAAAACATTTTTTTCTGCACAGAAAATAAAATGTCCACGTGCAGATATTATTTCCTGAGCAGAAAATGCAATTTCCTATGGGAAAATGTTGTTTTTGTGCAGAACGATCATGTATGAATTTTCTGCAGAAACAGTTCTGAATTGCAAATAGGCTTTCAAAGGCATATAACTTTCAACATCTTTACCAGAACAGAAAAAAATGCTAAAATTACTCATTGCTTGCTTTAGAAAGACATTTAGTAATGAATTACTTTCCTATTTTGAATTTTGTGCTGTCCTTATGCGTCAACACACTAGGGCAACTACTGGATTCATAGCCATGAAGGTGGCAATACCACTTTGGATTTTATCATTATTTCCTCTGCAGTTGTTTGGAGTTGAATGAGAGCTTTCCTATTCTTTGACCCCACTTCAGTGATTGGCACAGCTCCAATGCAACTGGAAAAGTGGTGACAAAATCTGGAGTGGATTCCTGCAGCAGTGGATTCACTGACTCTCTTTGATGTTGGAACCTCTTTTTAACTCTTCTTATTGGCTGTAAAATAAATTCTCAAAGACAAGCATGTTTTAAAAATTAAAAATTACATCTCTTCTATCTATCTAGACATTTTCACCTAAAATGACAGAATCTCCGTATGTTGATGTCTGGTGCCTGCTTGTGAATGGTGGGCAAATCGGATGGCACTGAATTCTGCAACAGAAGGCAAGAGCACAGGAGATTATCCTCTGGTTCACTTGATTTTTTACCTTATGATTTACAAGGTATGTAAATTAAGAGACAACCACAGAAGGTACATTTAATGACATCTTAATGCATCACAGGATTTACGACAAGGCATGAATAGCTTGCGCACTCAACCATCGCTAGCAGATGCTGCAATAATTCTACTTAATACTTAGAAGCAAAGTAAAGCATATTGTTTTTCATACAAATGTTTATGAAACATTAATAAGAATAATATGCACCATTCAGTGCTGAACATGCCATGTGGAATCTTCTCCTATAAATATTTATAAGGCAGACTTTTTGGTCTTTTACAGAAACTGATCTCCAGCTTCATCTTCCAAGCTGCCCCGATCATTTCTTTCCCCTCCACCCCGCTGTATTGCTTTCCTTTAAAAAGAGACAGGAAAGTAGGGCAATTATAGCTATATCATACACAGACATATCTACTGAAGAAGTTCTTTACACACAGTAAAGGAACTGCTACTTGCTTAACTAGTATTAAAGATGTGATGTATGGGGAATTTTCCTCTTTTTTTGGTGATACGATTGTGTAGGTCTGCTGCTGTGGAGATGGATAGAATTAATGGGCGTCATTAAATTCAATACAGAGTGTGGATTTCAGAGTCTTTGCAGTATGCTCTGGTTTTCATACAACAAACTATAGAAAATGTGAGGTTTTCCTCAGAGATAACTGAAATGTTTGAATTAGTAATTCGCCCCTGCCAACTATAGACCTTTGGGAAAATGTAGCAAAAAAATTAAAAATCTATGCTCCAATTTTACTGTAAATCTGATCTACCACCCAGGAATCCTTACGGTCTTATTTTACTTGCTAAATAGAGTAGCAATATTTTTCCACCACACAATTTTCATTAAGGAAGTATAATTTCTATTCACAATTGTATTGTGTTTCAATTAATGATTCTTATCCTCTGCTAAGTGATCTTTTCAGGGAAGATGGAAAGTATGCAGGCTTTCCCTTGTGATTTTTAAAAAATATTATTTTTTCCTAATTGCTTTTGGTTATTGAGGTTTTGTCTTTAGTATTCTAACCTATGCAGAAAATGTCAAATGAATCACATTGGCCTGTTTACTTTAAACAAAGCACTTACAGCTCAAAGGATCTGGTGAATTCTAGTTCAGTGTTAGATGGGATCCTTAAAAGTCTTAAATAACAAAAATATGTATTTTATCTCCTGAGAAACTCTAAACTTTACAGTATTCACTAATTTAATAAAAAACAACAACTCTCTAATGGAATTCCTGCTACCTATTGTAAATGATTGGCATATATAGGACTCCCAGCATCATGGAAATGACTTTGCCACCAATAATAAGACCCATTTAAAATGGTACACACTCAACTGTCAATGATCTCTTCCTCCCACTGCCACTTCTGCTCAGCCCTGTTTTTACCTAGGGATGTAAAAATCTGTCAGTTCCATTTTGGTTGCATTGCCTAGACTTCCACTAACATTCTCATTCTGTCTACGTTCTGCATGGGAATTCATGCCCATTCTGGAGTCCACTTTTCCATATGTCAAGAATTTTTATGCATTTTACTTAATATTCACACTCTTACATATTTTCCCAATTGATTGACTAACATGAGCTTCTGTACATGTTCCTAGTTCATTCACCTATTCTGCTGTGAATATTTCCATACATAACATTGGGCAGGTGAAAAATACACTACAATGTATTTCTTATAACTGGTGTGAATGATTGGCATATTGAGGGCTCCTAGCCTAATAGAAATGGGGGGAATGTGTTTGTATTTTCAAGTTATTATTTGATAAATTCATTAAAAATATTGGTTAATGAAATCTATTTTCCTTCTCTATTTAAGGAAGATAGGTGGTATTATAAATGCCTCCTTATGAAAAATCCTATAGTTCTATGTAAGATAACATGCTTTGAATACATACATTCATAACATAAGTACTTCCAAGCTGTAGCATTTCCACCAAAAAGTTTTACTGGAAAGGATTTATACTTGCAAACCTGATTGTGGACATGTTTACTTAGCTTCAACTGACAGACCTGGTCTGGGAACATCCTTTTGTTCAATCATTTTTGGAAAATAATAGTGTGAGGGTTCTGACACATGTTCTGCTTGTGAACCTCCCAATGAGAATCGGTCAACATGGAAAGAGTATCTCAAATTGAAAAGGCCATTGGATTGATCCAGGACACCGCTTCATATCTTCTTAAAACTTAACTGAAGTATTGGGCCAAGATTTATTAACAGACTTTGAAGTGGGGTGGGATCAAAATGACTTCTGAAACTTGCAATAATTTTGTGTGTGGAAGTGAAGGGGATGACTTTCAATTTAAGTGTGAGTTGACATTTTGTTGAATAATTTATCTCTATTTGCAGTGAAGCATTTATTTCATATTTTGAAGATGAGGATTCTTGTTCTTTCTACTTTTGTCAATTGAATCTTGATGGGTTTGAATTTTGCCTCTGTTTCAAGCAGTGATGCCACTCACAAGAAGACATAGGAGGACTTACAATGTTACGATGGAGCATTGTTCTTATTGTCATAATGGAGTACTATGGGGTTGCATGAATAGAAATACTTCTGCTGATTGATGCTTGTTATTACTTGCCTTCACTTCAACTCCAGCCTATTCCAACCCTATCATACAGGGTTTTATTTAGCAACATGTATTCAGAAGAGTTTGCCATTGCTTTCCTCTAAGGCTGAGAGAGTGTGATGTGCCCAAGCTCATCCCATGTCTGAGCAGGATTTCAACTCCAGTCTCCTGGAATCCCAGTTTAATCTATCGTTGTCACCACTTTTTAATTGTGTCAGAAGGGACTTGAGAACATGCTGCAAGTCGCTTCTGGTGTGAGAGATTTGGCTGTCTACAGAGATGTTGCTTAGGGGAACGCCCGGATGTGTTACTAGGAGGCTTCTCTCATGTTTTCGCAAGCTAGAGTTGACAGACGGAAGCTCATCACATTTCACCATTACTGTTATGGTTGAGCCTTATGGCTCCGATACTGGGAGACGTGGTCATAAGACTCCTCGGGAGTCAGACTCTCTTGAGGAGCGAGAAAGGAAACGGCTGTGGGACTTATTTGCAGAACCAACTGACGAAGACTCCTTTGAGGGTTTTACCGAGGGAATGGAGGAAGAGATGGTTAGCTCAGAGGAGGATGATATGGAATGGACTCGTGTGAGGGAGGATTTGGGTGCCACCGGCAATGATAGTATGGGTGGCAACTGGGGGGTTGCAGGATTAGACCCGTGGACGAGCTGGAGGGATGGGACGGGATCCACAGCTGGGGATGCTGTGGGGCGTAGTCAAAGGTGTTTTAGTTCTGATGAGGAGGATGATGATGAGGCACCTGGAATTAGGGTAACAGCTGACAGCGATGAGGAGTTGTAAACTGGCATAAAATGGGGTTTAGAATCCAGGGCTAATTGCGTTGGGCAAGGTAATCTGGACGAACGCTTGGGCTCTTGTTGGGAATTTCCTGAAGACGGGTGTGATTCGTTTGCTGAATACGTAAGTTACCAAGGACACTGGGCATAGACGGCGGGAGGAACTGTGTGGGCTTTTCCTGTGCAACTTGTGTTTAATCTTAATAGCTTGGACCTCCATCGTCTTTTTGACGGACATTAATTGCCTACTCTGGATTGACGCTGGACTGACTGACTGACTGACTACGACCTTGGACTATCCCTTCTGTGATTATCGGTGGAACTGGTGAACTAAAGACGTCTGTACCTGGCCTTCGACCTTGGACCGGATTGGGACCCCGCTGACTGCTTCTGCCCTGATTGATGTGTTTGGACCCGGACTTCGCTTGCTGCACGGAGGAGTAACAACTTAGTTAATCAACCACAGCTGTTGAGTAGCAGAGAGTAATCTGCTGCCAGTTATTTATGTTTCATTGAATCTTAGTTTACCAGTTTTTGTTTGCTTTAAGAGCCAGGCTGAAGTAAGCATTTTTGGTTTAACCCGGATTAAACTCCTGTTTAATCCGGTTTATCTTTTGAACTGTTTTTTAGTGTCTTTTCATATTGAAGGCGAGTCTTTGCCAAGCCCTTTGTCTTTTACGGGCATTTTTGGTTCTGTATCTTTAATAAACTGTGTTGAATCTTATCTGGTGGCGTTCTGTCTTTGACAATTACACTGCATTGGCTTTCTATTGACAATATTGGTATTAAACCAAAAATATTTAAACTGACTATGACATTCAACATATGCTCTAGTAGTGCACTTAGTTTCTTTTCTCATTTAATTCTCCAAGTGTATAGTAACAATCAAAGAGCTTCATGAGTTTGGCCTCCCCATAATAAGAGGAAGAATGCTATATAAACAGAGAATTAAGAGCAAATAAATTAGTGAAACACAATGGCTGATGCCAGTGGATGGATTTGGTGTCAGCAGCAGCCCCCTAGAACCCAGGAATTCATTGCAAAAAGTATCTGAAAATAATCCCTTAACCCTCAGTTTGCAGAGCACAAATTCCTCAGAGGGAAAGTACATGTGTGGTCTAGAAATATGTGATGGAAATGCATCTCAGTGAACAAAGATTTGGGTCTATTGTACTAACTTTTGGACAGATAGTGGAAGAATAAAAGTCAACCAACTGACCTTTATGTAGCAGTCATGCAGACCAAGTCCCCAGAGGTTTCACTTTTTTAAAGAAGTGCAGAAACAGCAAGTATCAAGCACCCAGAAGGCCATAACATAACATTTTTTCCCTTGCTGCTATTAGTTGGACTGGGGTATATTTTTAATACTTAAAATAAAACATGTATAAAACAAATTTCCCTGAGGAAATCTAAGCACTGAAAATAACCATCATAGCACACATACAGTCGCAGGCTCACATATACATAGATCCATTTAGACTGAAGAAATAAAAAGCGATTGCCAAAATGAGTGCAGAATAGGGCTCTCATAACAACAACATACCATACAGTAAGATTTTGCTCTTTAAAGTCTTACAATAAAGAATATATTTATTTCACTTTAGAGTTTCATATTGTGTTATAACTTTGCATTTCCAAAACTTTTAAATAAAATGACATGTTATTCAATAACATTGTTCTCTTGTTCATGTAAAAGGTGTTTTTAATCTGTGATATGAATACAGACAATTGTTTTCAGAAGAGGCTAACATGGAAGCGAAAACACCACTGTACACTTACACAATTGTAGGAAAATACTTGAAATATATGTTCTGTGAGTATCATTGAGTAACAATGTAACAATGAGAAATCTAGATTGATGAAAAAGTTGAGCTGTTGTCTGTGGATTTTTGCATAGCGTTTCTAGAACAAGAACCAGTATTTTCTGTGCCAAAAATAATATCAGAAAATATTTTATGTGCTGAAAAATTGCTATCTGTAAAGAAAAAAAGTTATAATTTTGCAGAAAATAAATCAGTAGTTCTCAAAAACCACAAAATTTTGCAGCAGAAACAAAATTGCTAAAATTTCACAATGCTATCTTTAGGTGCTGCCTTTCGGAATGTGTGTTTGGCTCTGATAAAAATGGCTTCTTGAGGTTTTAAAACACCAGCAAAAATACTAAGAAAGAATTTAGCTTACGAATTGTAAAGGAAAAAATAATAATCAGTGTCCAGGTGCATTCCTTTTTCCTATTGCTCACAATATACACACACCATCTTACCTTTTTAAATTTCTTTCTCCAGTCTCCAGTCCTATCTTTATGTCCTCACTTTTCTCCACCCTTCCTTCAACATCATCCAGAAAAATCAATTAAGATGATAATCCCTTCCACAATTTGAAATAATATGAGAAGCTTCAGAGAACTGATTGGAAGTAGCATGCTTCAAGGTATAGGCAAGGTAAAGGAATTGACATTTCCCCTTTTTGATGAGGATGATTTATCTAGTGTTTTCATTAACCCCAGAACTGATCTAAGGACACCTCTTAAAACCATCTGAAGGATTTTATTCCCTAGTGACAGCAGGAGGACTTGATCGGGTCATGGGAGACAAGACAATATGTGGTTATTTAGCTTCTCAGTAGCCACAGTAATGGAAGAGTGCAATTAAATTTAATTAAACAGGTTTAATGAACAAATCTTCATACATTATGCCTTTATTATTACAATCAGGCCTTAATGCAAATTTGGTTTAATTGATTCAAGGATGCTATAAACCTCCATTACGCCTGGATATGCAGTCTTTGTGATGGACTCTGGTTGGCTTTGCTTTGTGCTAAATGTAGTGGCACTACGATGCTGATGATTGAGATGTTCTACATTTACTTCAGCTCAGCTGTTATTCCCTACTTAGATCCAGCAACCTAAAACAGACTGAACTGTTGTAATCTGGAGAATAAGATGTAGCACAAATCCCCTATGTGTGGCATGCTCTTTTTATGACATCTTGGAAAGTCAGCAGCAAAATTCAATTACTGAGGCCTATTGTTTGTTTAGCCATTCTGAAATGTCCAAAACACAGAGGAGCAAAATATCAAAGGGGAGAAAAAAAGCCCAAGGCAACTTTAGCTGAAATAATAATTGTCCTCATTCATTTTCACTGAATTCTGCAAATTGCTGACCAGTCTAGTAATATGCTAGTTTTAAACAAAACAAGACCGCTGTGCATTTCCTATTAATGTGTTGTAAAAGGTGTTGTGGGAAAATCCATTTCAGTTGGAATTGCTTAATTCTTTTGATTGTTTTGTTTATTCATTTTATTTATATCCCACCTTTTTCCTGTGATGGGACCCAAAGCAGCTACTTTCTCCTTAAATGGTCTTGCTGTATAATCTTCATTAGTACTTTAGGAATCATTTCAAGAGGAAATGGTTTATTTGTGATACACCTGAATGAGAATATTTTCATGTTGATAGTATAGTTCCATTTTTGTGATTAGGACTAGCTCCTTGAATTCTAATAATTATATGGAATATAAATACCTGGTGTTCCAATGGGCTTGGTATTTAGAATTAGCAGAGTTTTTTATGTGCTTATATCCCAGCAGGTGTTTTAGTGAACCACAAAGCAAAGCTTCTCAATCAGTGATGAAATTTCATTCAGTGCTCATTCCTTGAACAGCCCCCACCTGTTTTACTACAAACTGTATTAAACAATTGGTTTGCTGAGGACACAAGTACTCTTGAGCAGAGAAGGGTAAATACTTGTAAAACTACAGCTGCCATGATTCCATAGCACTGAGCCATGGCAGTTAATTTAGTGTCAAACTGCAATAATATTACAGTATAGATGTTCTGACAATTTTCTTGTGAAGGACTACGTAGAAGCGATGAGGCCTTTGCTGTAGTGGTGCCATGATTTTGGAACAATATTTCCTAAGAAGAGGTTGGTAATGAAATTCTGATTATTTTAGTATCACCATCATCCCACACAGGAGAAGGTGGTAAAACAAAAGCTACTGGGATCCCTGAGCACCCAATGTCAAAGCTGCAAGCTTCACTCCATAGACTCCTAGAGTTGGAGCAGACCCCAAAGGCCATCCAGTCCAACCCTTCTGCCAGGCAGGAAGACACCATCCGACCCCTCCTGACGGATGGCCATCCAGATTAATAGACATTAGCAGGGCTATAAGGTCATAGACTCCTAGAGTTGGAGCAGACCCCAATAGCCAATCATCCAACCCCCTTCTGCCTGGCAAGAAAACACCATCCAATCCCTCTCAACAGATAGACATTGGCAGGGTTACAGGATCATAGACTCTTAGAGTTGGGACCCCACAGGCCATCCAGTCCAACCCCCTTCTACCTTCTTGATATATAGAATCCTTCCTGGCATTCAGATTCTGGCCTTCTTTTTCACCTGCCTACACAGTATTTTATAACTTGTTCTTTTCTCATTTGTTGCAATTCTTGTAGCTAGAATATGGCAAGATTCAGCTTTGAAATATATTTCAATGAGGAAATCTTTGAGGGTGTACCTTTAAGGGAAGGGTTGGGTAGGTAAACAAGGTTGGGCTAGTTCAGGGGAAAAGGACTTTGATTTTCAGATCCTATGGACACCAGACAGAGGCTGTGCACCAACATAAATTTCTTGATGTCCACTCCATGGTTATCATGGCACAGGATTCAGAGATAGAGGATGATTTTCCAGCTCATCCTGTGAAATGGCAGCTTCAAGACACACCCAAGACTGATCACACGCCAGCAACAGCTTAAAAAATTCAATGAAGTAGCACTACTCCCTTGCCTTTTATTTCAAGGGAGGAAAAGAAAGCAGAACAAAAGCAGTGAATGATATTTCTTCTCAACCAAAAGAGAGAAGCTATTTTAATCAAGGTTAACTTGCTGCAGTCAGTTTAGGTCCCCTTTACACAGCCCTATATACCTGGATCTGACCCCAGATTATCTGACAGTGGAGACTCATATAATGCAGTTCAAAGCAGATAACTTGGGATCAGATTGTGGGACAGAAGGACAGTGTAGAAGGGACCTTAATAAATAGCTCTGAGGGCCCTTCCACACAGCCCTATATCTTACAATATCAAAGCAGAAAATCTTGCAATATCTGCTTTGAACTGGGTTATCTGAGTGGGATTTTCTGCCTTGATATTCTGGGATATAGGACTGTGTGGAAGGGCCCTGATTTACATCTCCTGCTGGAAACAACCATTTGATCGCTGGCATTGATATGGTGATCCCATGATTCTCTCTCAGGCCCCTTCCACACAGCTATATAAAATCCACATTGAACTAGATCATATGGCAGTGTAGACTCACATAATCCAGTTCAAACCAGATAATGTGGATTATCACTTTTGATATTCTGGATTATATGGCCGTGTAGAAGGGGCCTCAGATCAGGGAAGATAGGTTGATCAGATGGTAGTCAGGCCATCTATGTTCTGGATTGGTATCTCATGTGAAGCCAACACTACCCTACTGTAATAATAAAGCTCTGGCCTTCTAACCTCCAGTCAACTGAAATGAGTATTTTTTGAGGGGGGCTCTTTTTGCAACAGCTTCTTGATACAATTATATTGTCTCATTAAGATGTGGAGATTCTTTTACAAATAGGGTTTTTAACTTTAGATTGTCCTATCACTAATGTTTTATTATATTGTATGTCACATGATTAATTTCAGTCATGCTAATCCATACTACCCTGGAATCCATCTGAATGAAGGAGGAGGGGGTTCATGTAATCTAATTAAATAATTAGAGCTTATATAATTAATTAATTAATGCATGGAATCTCAATAAAGTGCAACAACTATTGCTACTTCATAATTGGAATTCTACAAGACAGTGCCATGTGCAATCTAAAATTGTTCACTCTCAATAGTTCTACAAAACATTTCATAGCAGAACATTTCATAACAGCTGAACAAATACATTATGAGATGCAAATAGGTGATCTGGACAAAATGCCCTCTAGGGCTTCTCCTGCGTTGACGAGCATTTGGGACATATCTGACAGTGGTGACAGGTAGCACCAGTGCCTTAAGTATGACTAAAGTATGTCATTGGTTTTTTTTTTAAATACCTCAGAGTACTTCCTCTAGATCTAGGCCATCCTTGAAAAGTTTATTGGTGGCTTGCAAACTCAGACACTTGATACAGAAGTCTTCAAAGCAGATATTGGTGCTGATGGGTCCTATTGAGCCCTTGGCATCTGCCAGGTGCTCCTGCAGGGCCTGTGTGAACTGATGGAGGCACAGTTCAACATTGGCTAACATCAACTTTGACTCAAAGGAGATTTTTTAAAAATAGCTTCCTTACAGTTGAGTCTGTTTATGTATAATTTGCATTTGAACTAAAATTCATAGCCTTTGGAAATGTTTGGATTGACTGAGTGCTCCAGGCAGTTAGATTTGACTCTGAATAATTGAAAGGTGACATATTGACTCTCAGTACTTGATGCTACACATGAAAAACCAGCCTTTTGCCTGTCTTTTTTGCCTGTGCAGGCAATGTTTTAGTTTCTATTAGAAGAAGCCTACCTTCTTAAACAGAATCCTAATGGAAATTAATGATCAGAAGGTGGACAAGATAGGTAACAGACACAGTTATTAGCAATATAATGACACACATGGGTATCCCTTATCTAAAATGCTTGAGACCAGATCTTTTTTTTTTTTTTTTGGATCTTGAAAAATTTGCATATATCTAGTGAGTCGAAACATTAAAAAACATGTTTGATGTATAACTTTTACACAGAGCCAAAAGGTAATTGTATACTCAATATTTTAAATACTTTTGTGCATTAACAAACTTTGTGTATATTGAACTATCAAAAAATAAAAAGTGTCACCATCTCAGCCACCATTTTTGGTTTTCAGAGTAGTCAGCCCTCCACATTTTCAGGTTATACTCATTTCAAGCGAAAATACATTTATTCATTATGAATTTATTTAGAGAATTTCTAACCCGCTCTTCAGCCACATAGGCACTCAGAGCAGCTTCGAACATATTAATTTGCCCTCAGGCTTACAATAAAGTTTAAGGATAAATACATAAACTAAATAAAGCCCTGGTTTTAAATGAAAAAGTCGGGATATACATACATTTGGAACACTTCTACTACTAATGATTTTCATGCCAAATTGGTTTGGGAATCAGAGTTGATTCAAATCTGAATCATATCTGAAGTAAAAACAGATGAAATCAACACTGGCCAGAAATAAAAAGACATGTCCTCCTGTGGGATATCTGTTTCTGGTATTAAAGCCTACTGCCACAACTTGAGAAATTTCGTACTGTTACTCTGTACCCTCAAGTATACAAAGGTGACTTTGTTGTCTGTTTGAAAACTGTCAGCTCTAATCATGTGGGACTTGACTTCATCTAAGCCACACTGGCTATGTAGCGCTGTGTTTAATTTCCCTTTTCAATAACAGCGGCAATCTTTTAGCATTCTCTGAAAGCTAAGCAAATAATCAAACCAGAATAGACAAGGACTTCTCCTTTGTTTTTCCCTCAGGTCCAACTTCTAACTGTTCACTTCTTTTATTTTCAACTTCTCAAAGATCCTTAGTGTCCAATCCCAGCTCAGGAAAGAAGCCCAATCAAAGTGTAGTTGTGTCATCACCACAGCCAATCCAAACAGTATATTTGCCTCTCTTCTTTCTTCGTGTCATGCAACACAACACTTTATATTTTTCCAAGGTTATAGACAGTTTGTCAGATATGAACTTTATTCAACTTAAGTGTTGAGGGAACCCAATAATTTTCCCTGTTGCACCAGACAAAGCTGTCCATCTGACTTTGAAGATGAATAGGTAGGACAATTCTAGCAACCATTGTGGAGAATATGACCTTGGAGCCTCAGACAAATTGAAAGCTGCTATTGCTGCTGGAGTTGAGTCAGAGGACAGTGAGGAATGACATTTCTGCTTTCCCCTCCTCCCCAAGATATTTCTTCCCTTTTAAAAATAAATTACTTCCCATTGAAAGCAATGTGAAGGCAATGATCTTTGCCAAGTCTAGAGTTGTGACAATTTACTCAATTTATTTAGGTGGAGGATGTCTAATGATCAAAAGAACTGTGAAATTTCAGAAACCACAGTTTCTCCCATACCTCCCATTAACCCACCACTGACCCACTATTGATGTTTGAGTCCATAACATAAAAACACCTTCTGTGATAGCTTGGACAGGGACAACCTTTGTTTCCATCCTAGAGCTCTTTTTCCATTTTCAAAGGAGGAATTCTTCTTAATACTGACTTTCTCACAAGGATCTGGCAGCCTAAACTGGGCATAAGGATATATAATAGATCTGCTATCAATCCAATATTTCACAGACCTGAGCCCACAGTCTCTGGATGACATGTAGACTGAATGAAATTCACATTGTGGGCCCCTCTTACTGGTAAAATGGTTATGAACGTGTATTCAGGAATGTGCACAGCTGAAAAGTTTGTACACAATTCAAATGTGGGTCATATAGCAATTAAATGTGTTTTAGCCAGTAAGAGGAAGATGTTCAAGCAAGGCATGCAGAAAGTCATGGAAGCTAAATTCAAATGCACACGTTCCAAAGTGTGCATTCTTTGATGGATGCACCAATCTCTCAATATATAAAAGACAAGACATCCATCTAGGCTTGTGCACTCTCACATCAGGAATTAATAATAATATAATAAGAATAACTTTATTATTGTATCTCGCCACCATCTCCCCGAAGGGACTCAGGACGGCTCACATGGGGACTAGCCCAACAGTAACATAGGTTAAAACACAGTACGTGAGTTAAAACAATATAAACAAAATAAATATAAAAACAGCATAAACCACAACAATTAACTTCTACTGGGAAGTTTCAAATCCTCTATTATATATGATTTGAGGATAGGAAAAGACTGCAGACAGTAGCAAAAAGATAACTTTTCTTTGTTTTATAATAATGCGGCAACTGCAAAATGTACCAGCGCAGATCATTCCGCAGTTCTGAATCTGTCAGGTTAGTCTCATATCCCCTCCTGCTTCAATTCTCAATTTCCTCATCTTCTAAGATGCCGAGAAAGCAAATCCGTTGTGCAGTTCTCTAAGACTTGTGTATTCTTATGGCCCTCCATGGTTGGTAAACTGTGTCACGCTGAGAATAGAGATGGAGGAGGAGCAAAGGCAGTGTTTGAAATTACATGCTCTATTATGCAAATGGCAGGTAGTGGGTGGCAAAATCCATACAAAATAGATAGGTGAGCTACCACCTCACTATTATCTCTTTAAAATGCATGCCAGGAAGAAGGAGGCATAAAGCCCTCAGATTTCAGCATTTGCTTTTGCATAAAATAGTCAAATTTGATTAGAAATGTGTGAGATTAAACACACGCACCTGCAATCTATCAGATGAGGGAAGTCATACAGCATATGAGCAATTTCGAGACATATATTATTCTTTCATCTGTAGCCCACTGAAAATGGGGGTGATGTGTTGGAACCCTGTGCAAATTGATTTCATACACACAAAGCTTTCAGCTAGGGAGAGGAACTGAAAAAAATGGTGTGACAGAGCTTATGGAGAAATTCCGATGAAATGATGGCCTGCATAAAGGAAATGCTGCACATACACAAAGATGGGTTTTGACAAAACTTTATCTTTACCCAATGGCAAGCCATCATTCAGGTCTGCTTCTTCAGCAGTAAAAAATTCTGTAGCAAAACCCTTGTATACAAAGATCTGTGGTACTTTGAGATCCTCTTCATGGGATGTTCAGACATGGATGATATAATTGATATGGTCCTCTGCCCAGGTTCAAGGGTTAGAGTAACCTTTGCAGCCAAAATCAGATGGACACATATCGACAAAATCCAAGGCATCCAGCAGGGAAAAAGGACTAGAAAGGTAAGCAATGTCCACAGAACAGAGATATTGCTGTCCGAAGACTATCTGTTGAGGGTAGGACTCTATAGATCGTGTGAACAAAGATTAGTTTTTACAGTTAGCAGATTGAATATTCAAGCAAGATGGAACAGTATTTGACGCAACATATATGAAGCACAGTAGTCAAAATTGAAGAAGAAGAAAATTGCTGCTGGTGTATTAATGAAAAGACTACAGTAAGATTGCTGGTTCAAGACCCTTCTGCTCGTTTTATTTGTCCCTTAATTCTGTCTGTGGGTAACCTGTAGTAAATGATTGGTGTTGTTTACCTTCTACTTGCCCTTGGTATTCACTGGGGTTTGGTTACAAGATCTCCATATAAGTCAAAATTGGTGGATGTTCAAGTCCCATTACAGTCAGACCTTTACAATCACTGAGGTTATGGGCACAGTAGCCCCATGAAAGTGAAAATATATAAATAAAAATGTTTTCTTTTAAAGCTGAGAGAACTTCTAAGAATTTCTAAGTCATCCAGTATGATTCTATAAGAATCACAGAACTGAACCACATGGGCCTTCCATTGTAAGTTAACCATAGAATCACACTGGAGAATTCCAATTTTCCTGGAAGTGAATTAGATTTGAAAATAGAATTCCCCATACCAGCAGCTGGAATAGAGTCACACTGAAGAATTCCAATTTTCCTGGAAGTGAATTAGATTTGAAAATAGAATTCCCCATACCAGCAGCTTTGTGGATCTCACTATACCTTTCTAACCTTTAGTAGTGCACCGTTTTTTCATAGCTTGATCTAGAAGAATGCACTTTAAGGGTACATTTTTGAAGTGGGGAAAAAACTCCTTTTTCCTGGAAGAAAGAATAGCTGAGACATGTATGAGGAAACAAATAATCATTCTCACATTTCCTCTGAATATAATTGTTTTATAATTTGTATTTATATTTTTCTCTACACCAGTGATTAAATTTCAGAGACTATATGCAGAACGCTAATAAAATTATCACATCAAGCACATTTAAAGGCATTTCAAACTACCCATATTATACTGAATAAACTTCTGTCAGAATAAATGGGTAGTGATGATGAACTGTGACTACCCTGTGGCTCTGGAGGGAGTGGGGGGAAAACCCAGGCTGCCCTCATTTATAGCAGAGGCAGAGCTGATGAAGTGTCTCCACCTCTCCATGAAAGGCCTTTCTTTTATGTTCAACTCCAAATATCATTCAATTCATTTTCATTACAGCGATGGCTAGGCCATCAAAACCAATTGTGCCAATTGAAATGCTGCAGTAAATCCAATTAGACAAGAAAGCTAAATTCTGCTTCTACTCTGCTAGACTAGATTAAAGGTAGCCTAACAGAATCCTCAGCAGTTATTCCAGATTTACAGCACAGCTAACAGAGACCACCGTTTTGTGGAGTAGAGGCAGTTTAGAATGTCATAAGGAGGTACAAACACGCAACTAAGTCTGCTTGACATGATGAAATGTACAGGGCAGGTATTGGTTCCTTAATTTGGATCATGGAAGTTAGCTATAAGAATGGTTTGTAATAGCAGGTCCAGCTCCTACTAGTTATGCTCTACTAACGTTCAGGTTAAATGATGGTACAGGTTGAGTCTCACTTATTCAAAATGTTTGGATCCAGAAGTTTTTGGGATGTGGAACATTTTCAGATTTTGAAATGCCTGCAATTGCATAGATCATAAATGATGGATGGGAGGAAAGGGGCTAATCACATGTCCAGTACCTGCTGAATTCTTCCTCATGGTCTACCCTTGCAATGAAATAGCTACCGTGTTTCCCCGAAAATAAGACAGTGTCTTATGCTTTAGGTCTTATTTTCAGGGGATGTCTTATTTTTCCATGAAGAAGAATTCACATTTATTGTTGAACAAAAAAATGAACATTTATTATATACTGTACAGTAGTTGTCATCATAAACCAGCATAACCAGACAAACTGTGAATCCTATCAAGAATTTCTTGTTACTACCAATATTTTCATGTACAACACTCTATGGTACGTACATTTACTGATCCTGCATGTTCTGGTGCTCTGTTCAGTGGGCATGCTTCCAAACAAAAACTTTTCTAGGTCTTACTTTTGGGGGAGGCCTTATATTTAGCAATTCAGCAAAACCTCTACTAGGTCTTATTTTCTGGGGATGTCTTATTTTAGGGGAAACAGGGTAGGAAGGGAAAATATTTCCCCTACTGACATGACTCTTTTTCATTCTCTCTGGGTTGAATAAAGTGGCAGCCAATGGGGTTGTTCTGTGTTTGGCTTCAGAGCCATTTACAATATGCTCATTCCACCGCATGCCATTGTTGGAAGTTTCTCGGATTTCTGCTTTTTATAAGGTCCATGTGTAAATGGAGTCTTCCCATTTTTCCCTTCTTTTCTTTGGACACTAGACATTGGACATGTAAATAACCCCCTTTCCCCAAAGGCAGAATTGAGCAACTGAAAGCAAAAGGTTTAGGTTTTTGGAGTATTTCATATTTTGGATTTCTAAATAAGGGAGACGTAGCCTGTAATATGTAATATATTCATCCTAACTGCATTTGAAGAGGGCTTGGAATTACATACAGTGCAAGATGAAGTCTCTTGATGGACATGGTCATGGATTTATATTGTGTCTACATTATGCCACTGCTCAATGCAACTTGCCAGCCCTGTTTAAGCTTTGAACTCTCTTCAGAGTTATTCTGTACAAAAATCCACAAAATGTGCTTTCTAGGTAGTAAAAATGGCATTTTCTGCAGAAAATGCTGGAAGCCCATCTTCTCTGCAGTTTGTTGTCGAAGGCTTTCATGGCCGGGATCACAGGGTTGTTGTATGTCTTTCGGGCTGTGTGGCCATGTTCCAGAAGCATTCTCTCCTGACGTTTCGCCCACATCTATGGCAGGCATCCTCAGAGGTTGTGAGGTATGGATGAGATCCCACAACCTCTGAGGATGCCTGCCATAGATGTGGGCGAAACGTCAGGAGAGAATGCTTCTGGAACATGGCCACACAGCCCGAAAGACATACAACAACCCTTCTCTGCAGTTTTCTGTGAATGAAGAATGCAAAGATTTATATCTCTACAGAAAGTCAAGTCTGTATACAAATATAATGTGAAACAAATAGGGGAATTTATGCTAAAACAAAGCCAAAAGTAAACGGTGCTGTCCCTTGATTGTTCTCCATTATTAAAATTGCTGAATCTATATTATACAGTTCTGATTACAAAGTGCCAAACTGAAACAGTTGTTTAAGGATAACCAGCTGGTCTGTTGGCCCACAGTGTGCAAGATGACTGTGCTTACATTTAATAAGCTTATACTAGGAAGCAACAAATACGAAGGGATTTGCATGATATATACGGAGAGGTCGCTGGATGGAGAGATTAACCTGAAGAATAGAATCTCAATAACACAAGAAAATAATTGTCTTGGGTTTTGGGGTTTTCCTTTCTTCCCAGAAATACATATATAGTGAAAATAAATCTCTTATTAATCTGTTTTTTTAAAAAACATATACACAAAAATTTACAAGGTGAAGATTTATGCTGGCTTATCCCCTCCCTCCTAGTTTTGTCACAGAGAGCTTTCTGTTTTTTTTAAAAAAGGCTGCTTGGTGTAGCCAACATAAAACTTAAAATACAGAATTCACCCCTCCCTTATCTTGTTTCTCTGTTATCATTCTGTTTCCTTTCTGTCTTACTGTTATAGATTTTTTGCTTTTGTGAGAACTGTATTGTATTGAATTGTGTGTACATGGTGAACTTTGCTTTTGTATGCTATCGAATGATTTTTTTTAATAGCTCTGATTCATTTTTGGGTTTTATTAACCATTGAATGACTCCATGCAAGAATTTTCTGATGCCTTCAGTGGCATCAAATGCATGACTACTCAGATATACAAATTACTGTTACTTAACCCTCCGTGTTGCCAATGCTGATCTGTTGCCCTCAATGGCATCAAATGCATGAATACTCAGATATACAAATTATTGTTACTTAACCCTCATTGTCACCAATGCTGATCCCAGCCAGCCATGGAGCTAATCCAAGCTATCATGAATACCTCTGCTGATGTCAAAAGAAGGCATCTGTATGACCATGAAGGCGGGGGGATCTATTCTTCACAGGGAAAAGGTGATCATATAGTGTTTGGACAGCACAGCTAAGTCAGTTTAAACTTAAAACAAATTACAAAACTCACTGGAATTTGGCAAATATAGTGGGGACAACCAGCAGTGGAATCAACATAAATATGGGTTTTCTTACTGCTGTAGACTCACTCTTGGAGCTAATGTACACAAGCTTTCAGTGTTCCCTGTGGTTGGGTAAAGAGCCCCAAGAAAAGAGAAATTTTCAAAATGATACCAGGAACAGTGCAAGCAGTAGTTGCTGATTCAGAAAATCAAGGCCAGCAGTTCAGTCCAGCAAGCAAGACTATGCTGAAGCTGATTGGGAAATAGCAAGCCAAGTGCTATTGGCTCATTATCCATTCGGGAAAGGAAAGAAACCATGCTTTTGGAAAGGTGAATGGTGTCCTTTATTTGACCTCACTTGGTTTTAGTACAACTTGGCTGTTTTCCATATGCCAGTCATAACTGATCACGATAGCAATTGCAGTCAAAGGCTCATTAAAATACTGCTTGCAGAGGCACGTAATACAATGTGCTTCATTAATGCAAAAACAATATATGGAAGGTTTCTTTGCCAAAACCTAGACCTTTTGAGTTAACATACTTTATCTAGTGATCGTAAAATCCCATCCTTTCCCCACCTTCAGTCCTGTTCCTGTCAAATAATTCTTTGATGCAGTGGGACTTCTGAGATTATTAATAAAATGAAAAATACATTTTTGAACAGCCATTCAAATGTTTGAAAAACTCTGTTGCCAAAATGTATGAGGTAGCATTTTTAGCTTGGCAGGGATGTTGGCATATCTGTTTCAGTGGATTTGAGTTCTCCCTGTTGATTTTAACTGATTGATCACTCACACCTGCCCACCAATCCATTGCCATTTTTCTGTGTATCTGAAGAGCTGACAGTTGGTAGCCTAGGGACACATTTCAGCTATATGGATGTGCATTTTTGATAGGACCGATTGAATGAACTCAGCAGTTTAACTGCCCATCTTTCCTAAGATAGGAATGCTGCTGAAATTCCAATGGCTAGCATTTTTGTGATACTAGGTTATCTTATGGAATCATAGATTTTAAACAGACCACAGGGGCCATCCAATTCAACTCCTTTTCATGCAGGAAAAACAATCAAAGCATCCCAACAAGTGACCATCCAGTCTAATTAAAAACCTCCAGAGAAGAAGACTCCACCACACATTCCCATCATCTATCTGATGCCAACCACACAACATTCCTGTCATCAACCTGCTGTGATAGGGTTGCTCCGCTTCTCTGCCGGCAAGTAATTTTAAAATTTCACTACTATGTGGTTTTAGAACAATTCATCATACTTAGAATTTCTGAAATATTTGAAAAAAATTACAGGACAATAGGAGTGTATAGGAGGTCAAGTTATGAGGGTATGTGGAAAGATGAGTGCAGGATCATGCATTGACAAATTGACACATTTTCATGAATGATGGGATTAGTAATAATAAGGGTGCTTATGCCTGTCAGGAATTATGAAACTTCTGTGGAATAGTAGTTTTATGCCCATATTTTCCAGTGCTCCATTCTGCAGTGCTTCGGAAATTTTTTGACTGGGCAGCAGTCAAGAAGAAAAAGTAGCTTTTAAGGATCACAAACACGAATCCTCAGCACTTACAAAATCGTAGGTCCAGCTTAACAATCTTGTAACTATTGGACAGGATGCCAACCAGCATAACTGGATCTTCTGGCTGGGTCTTAACGTTGTGTTAAAAAATGCCAGGGATGAATAATTTACCATATGTTGTACTGGCAAATCAGTTGCATGCAAAAC